>NC_134358.1:404688148-405888148 GCF_048569485.1 Anomaloglossus baeobatrachus
TATAGTTTTGCACTGCTGCAAATGCAATCTGATGTTTTATCGGATTGCACTCGCACATGAAATCGCAAGTGGAAGAGTACCCTAAACAGAAGACTCTCACTATGTTCACACACTGCATCTTTTATTGCATTTTGAGGTCACAAAGATGCACCAAAGTACATGCATTTCTTTCTCTCAGAAAAGTCTATGAGATTTCCATTTGCTGTCCACATTGTGCATATTATTCTTCTCTGCATCTTGGCTGTGTTTTGAAGAATGCAGCATGTCGATTCTTTTTGAGTTTTTTCCAGTATTTTTCAGCCCTTCAGTCAATAGATTTGACTTAAAAAACCGCATTGGGAAAATGCGTAAAAACGAGGCAAAAACACGTAAATAACGCATGCGTTTTTTATGCATTTTTTGCCACGGAAGCGTTTTTTGGGGCCAAAAACGCTGCATCTTTATGGTTAGACAAGATGCACTGTGTGAACAAGCCTAAAAGCTCAGCATGCCTCTGCACTTGATTGGACAACAGAACTGTCAATCAACATACATACAACATCTCAGAACACCTGGAATATATAATGCAACAAATAATCACTAATTTCATCCAAGACGCACAGGAGGAATCATGACAAGGGGTAATAACATAACATAATATGAGAGAATAACAGGGATGTAATAACATGATATATCAGAGGATAACCAGGATGTTAGAACATAATATATGAGAGAATAAAGGGGGTTATAACATTATTATGAAGAATAGTGGCGGTAATAACATGATATATGAGCAGATAACGGGGGTGTAATAACATGAAATATGAGAGATATCGGGAGGTGTAATTAAAATGATAAATAGAGGATAACAAGGGGTAACCTCCGCTGCGAGGTAGGGAGAGTTTAGGCTATTGCCCCAATCCCTGCCCCCTCCTTTATTGGAATATTTAATTGTGTCTATAGTCAAATGGGTGTATGTTTGGAATTTTAATGATTATACATAAACATGAAAACGATCCACAAGATAATGTGGACGCTGTGCAAATCATGTAACAAATGTTCGTTTTCCTTTAATAATTAGATCTTTATATAAGGTATTTTGGTTTAGTACCTAAGAACCGTGATTATATTTCTCACAGATACTGCAGATACAGTGTGATATCCGACCAGTGATGTATGAGCCGTATACAACGCCCTAAATAGTGTGTTAGACATGTGTATCCTCCAATTCCAGATCCTAAATCAGTGTCAGGAGCACGTGGTCCTCCAGCCAGGAGACTGGGTGATCCTAAAAAGACAAGATCAGAATGATCCCCTGAGTCAGAATCAGGTGGACCGATCCAGCTTATCCCAACCACAGCAACTTCCATGAAGCCTTGTGAGAAAACCCATCTGGAGACAACAACTGCTGTAAAGAGTCCATCGTACCAGCAGAATGAGGGTCTCAACACACATAGTGCTGGATTATCTCACATAGAACTTTATGGAGAATTTCTAGATTGGGATGAATACATGGGAAATAACCATAAGGAACAATGGGTACAGGAACATTACACAAATAAGGGCTCATGGTGGGAATAGACATTATCTGACCTGAACCAACCAATTATTTTAAGGGTTTAAGTGACTTAAGGATAACATACACTTATAGGTAACTGGTATGTGTTTTATTTGTTGGTATTTGAAGCCATAAAAGTGCTACTCTGTGTTACTGAAGGTAATCGGATCCATGTGTAAGGGAAATCTTGTTAAGAGCCGTCCTGGTGGTAGATTATAGACCCGAGACAAGAAGAGATCCATTAGTGTTGTGATACAATCAGGTGTATTCGGTTGAAAAAGGTTTTGAAAAGCGGACAGCACTCAGATATCGACTGAGAATCAGCCTTTCAGAAACAGTAATGCTAAAAGCTGCAGCATAAACAGTAAGAAGCTTATTCTTACAATTGCCCTTACTCTTTCTAATCGATTAATCTCAAATTCTGAGTAAGCTCTTCAGCATTAATAAATCTGTTCTAGTTACCTGTGCCTCGTGAACTGTGTGTGCGGGATGTGATCACTCTCTGATCAGCAGTCTGTACCAGCGGGGGCAAAGGCTTAGTATTGCTTGTATAGCGGATAGAAAAATGAAAAAAGGTGCAGTTAAAGCATTAGAGCTGATGTGTTAGAGGACCATGGTAGGGTCAGAAGTTAATAAAGTATTTAGGGGGGACCGTTGAGGAGAGCCATAAGATGAATACTTAATTAACTTCTTGACAAGGATTGTGGGAAGTATGTCGATTTGCCTTACGTAAATTCAGGTTTCAGATCATATACATGACACAGATATAAGATGGCTGCTATTGCCTGTTTCTCCACACCTTGCTGGAATGCAAGGAATGTCCAGGTGTAAGAAGATACCATATAAGGGAAGACCCCTGGTCAAGCTAGAAGACATCACAGACCAAACCATCAGCATGGATGCACCAGGTGACGTCCCTCTCATCACTTCACCATGGATCCATCCAATGATGTCATAGACCCCGCCTACAATTACGCCACCAATCTGCTCATGGACTAACACATTGTTCGACCTACTGACCAATGAACACATCCGGACATGCCCCTTTGCAAGGTTATATCAGAGCAAGCTCAGTTGTAACAAAGGCAGAGCATGGGCTGACTTCTGTCGAGGAAAGATGAATATCCGACTGTGTCTGATCTCATTTTCAAGCATGCACTCGATCCACACCAATTCAGCCTGAACTGTGATGTCTGGTTAAGAGTTCACCTTAACATATCCAATGTGTGTTTTATGCGCTCAAGTAATCATTAACAGTCAAAACGTTTTGTCTCATCTGTGTTCATCAGTGACGCAGACTGCTAAGTGAATGTCTGACAGAGAAACAGCGCTATAAGGATAAGCAGTACACACCGCAATGGAGATCTGTGATGTAGTACTAAGTTTGGAATTTCTTTTTTTGTTTTTTTTTTATTCTCGGCCAACACCTCCTCCATCACCTCCCCCAATTACTGTGAAAATAAGATGTGTTTTGAAAGAGTGAAAAGAGGTGTTGCCTGATGTGGAGGTCTATAGAGGACAGATGAAAAGAGGAAAGTCTGCAGACTGGAAAAACTAGCAAGCTTTGTTCATAGCACATGGATGCATAAAATCGGGCATCTTTAGAGTCTGAACATGTTTCCACTGTGTAGTCTTAATCAAGACAGTAAACCTTGTGACAGACTTAATTCTTATTGTACACTGTGACCAATTATTAGGCATTTTTTTATTAATTATGTTACTGAACAACTTCAGTGCTGCTAGTCAATCCAAAGAGGGTTAGAAATCTGGATATTTAAGAAAGTAAACGTGAGGTTTTGTCTTAGAAGACTGAAGAAAAAAAAAACAAGCCTCCTCAAATGTACAAAATACATTTGACATTTAGAAAAAAAAAAATAAAAATTATATATATTAAAATAAGCTAATATATAGCTGAGTGTGTGTGTGTGGTGTGTGTGTGTGTGTGGTGTGTGTGTGTTGTGTGTGTGTGTGTCCGGGATTGCCATCTGCACCTTCACAGCTACAGCCACAAAATTTTGCACACTCACACGTCTGAACACCGAGAGCGTCATAGGCTATGTTGTGAGGCGAAATTTTAAGCCCACGCGTTCCAATTTACCCAATCAATGTTGCCCCTATCTACATAATGGGAAAAAGTGAAACGAAAAGTGTTGGAGGCAAATTGACGGCTGCCAGATGTGAACAAGGGGACTTAAAGAATGAGAGCGATGGCGCCAAAGAGTATATAACCATACAGTGCTAAGGTGGGGCCCCAACATGGGATACTCACCACACTCGGGGATATGAACACACACACAAAATGCACCACACTCTACCACGTACTTGAACACATATACCACCCTCAGCACACATCTCACCACACATACACCAACCTCGCCACATAATCGCCCTAAAACACACACAAGTCTGGTATTAGTCCTTCAAAAATAAAAATCTGATTAATAAGCAGCCAAACTAAAAGAACAACAAATGTACCATATAGGAAATACGGCAGCTGTCAGTCACATGACCTGTCTATTATGTGTATGTGTGAGCTAATATATACTGTCAGGGGGAGGGCTTTCTGTTGCCTGGGGATTTTATCAGGCTGCCAATAGCAACCAATCCACAGCTCAGCTTCTGTTTTGCTACAGTTAATTAATCTAAGCTCTGATTGGTTAATATAGGCAACAAAGTGGACATTCTCAGTATAACAAAGCTTGTGTGAGGTAACAGGATGTCAGTTAGGGTTGTTGGTGGAAAGGCTGATGTCAGTCACATTACCTCTATGTGAGAGGATATAGAACTTGTCCGTTAAAGACCATTTTTACCACAATAATGCCTCATAAGAAAAGGAATTCCTCAGCATGAATGTCAGCTGATGCGAAAAGCAAAAACTGCATTACGGGCCAATGAAAAATGTGAAGACTGAGGAAACAAGGCTGACACACATGAGAACAGCAGCTGCTTCCTCAAGAGCCAAGAACTTTGAGGAGAGGGAAGCGAGGCTTGCAGAATAGAGAACAAGAGCTGCTTCCTCAAGAGCCAATGAGTCATCTCAGCAGAGAGAAGGCCGACTTGCCACTAAGACTTGCTATTTCTTCCACCAGGTCACAGGAAATGGTTGGAGATTTGAAACATGCTGCCTTTTGTTACCACTCACACATAAACTATCAGGATCATCCTAAAGTTCAGATAGGAAAAATGGATGTGGTTTACATGTACTGCAGTGCCCTGAAATGAAAAGATGAACCACCAGGTTTATGCTGTGCAAATGGCAAGATAAAACTTCCACCTCCCTGTCACCACAGATCCCCTAAAGTCTCTGATGACAGGTACCAGTACAATATCAAAGCATTTCTTGGAAACATTAGGAAGTACAACTCCTGCTTCAAATGACATCATTTGGTGCAACAAAAGAAATGTTTCCAACAGGATTTATGCTTGACCACTGAGGAAGGATTCTCCGGTCGTGATGGTTAGTATACCCCACTTAACCTAATAAATAACACACCGACTGCATGTGACTTGGTTAAAAAATTGGCCACAGCAGCCTTTATTTACCTATTATTAACATACTAACACAAGGGGGCGCCGTCCAACGGGCGACCCCAAACAAATAATAGGTAACCACATAAATAATAAAGCTGGTGTCACACATAACGACGACGACAACGACGTCGCTGCTACGTCACCATTTTCTGTGACGTTGCAGCGACGTCCCGTCGCTGTCGCTGTGTGTGACATCCAGCAACGACCTGGCCCCTGCTGTGAGGTCGCCGGTCGTTGCTGAATGTCCAGCTTCATTTTTTGGTCGTCACTCTCCCGCTGTGACACACACATCGCTGTGTGTGACAGCGAGAGAGCGACGAAATGAAGCGATCAGGAGCCGGCACTGGCAGCTGCGGTAAGCTGTAACCAGCGTAAACATCGGGTAACCAAGGGAAGACCTTTCCTAGTTACCCGATGTTTACGCTGGTTACCAGCCTCCGCTCTTGCTGCCAGTGCCGGCTCCTGCACTGTGACATGTGGCTGCAGTATGCATCGGGTAATTAACCCGATGTATACTGTAGCAAGGAGAGCAAGGAGCCAGCGCTAAGCAGTGCGCGCGGCTCCTTGCTCTCTGCACTGTGACATGTAGCTGCAGTACACATCGGGTTAATTAACCCGATGTGTACTGTACCTAGGAGAGAGCAAGGAGCCAGCGCTAAGCGCGGCTCCCTGCTCTCTGCACATGTAGCACAGCGACGTTATGATCGCTGCTTCTGCTGTGTTTGACAGCTAAGCAGCGATCATAACAGCGACTTACAAGGTCGCTGTTACGTCACCGAAAATGGTGACGTAACAGCGACGTCGTTGTCGCTGTCGCTTAGTGTGACACCAGCTTAACTGTACATGTAACCCCATGTAGGCCCGGTCCAGAACCACTTCCTCCAACAATATCCCTGGCCGCAACACTCCGACCCAGAGATGAGGTATTAATCACCCCGTGATTATACCCCCCAAACCTTGCAGAACCCCGTGCCTGCAATTTACCGGAACCCGGAGACCCATACCAAGACAGTGCCTCTCAGTCCAGCCACCAATCCTTACAACCGCCTCTGACCAGACCTACCCCCGCTGCTGCGACAGAACATACGACTCTTTTAACCTGTATTCCCCTTTTTTTTTTTTTTTTTTTAAAACCGCATCATTCCATTTTCTCATTTTGTTTTCATTTTTTTTTTTTTAAAAAAAAACCAAACATAGCCAAAACGAACTTGCAAAAAACACAAGGGCGGGTGGGCGGGAATCCTTTACTGTCCGGAGTCAAAAGGAAGGTAAGACCCCTCCCCTATAGTTTATATACTAGCCCCTCCCCACCCTACAGTGACCCTATTCCACCAATCCCCTATAAGGGCCCATAATGCCCTTTAATTCACTTTATTAACCCCTCACTCCCTCCCTTCCCTCTGGTCATGTCGCCCCTCCCCCCTATGGGGTCCATGGCTTTCTTGACCACTGAGGAAGGATTCTCCGGTCGTGATGGTTAGTATACCCACTTAACCTAATAAATAACACACCGACTGCATGTGACTTGGTTAAACAAATTGGCCACAGCAGCCTTTATTTACCTATTATTAACATACTAACACAAGGGGGCGCCGTCCAATCGGCGACCCCAAACAAATAATAGGTAACACATAAATAATAACTGTACATGTAACCCCATGTAGGCCCGGTCCAGAAACTACTTCCTCCAACAATATCCCTGGCCGCAACACTCCGACCCAGAGATGAGGTATTAATCACCCCGTGGATTAATACCCCCCAAACCTTGCAGAACCCCGTGCTGCAATTTACCGGAACCCGGAGACACCATACCAAGACAGTGCCTCTCAGTCCCAGCCACCAATCCTTACAACCGCCTCTGGACCAGACCTACCCCCGCCACAGGACAGGACACGTGACACCTTACGTGGCCTGGACCCGCCCACACACCCAGGCCTTGCTCCACCATCACGCAAACCCAAGGCCCATAGATCAGAACCAATCTCAGTAAGGTGAACCCCATCACCCCAATCGAAACTGCACTTTGGCGACTCCAGATCCGCACGGCACATTACAATACCGCCGTTTCTCCGCACGAAACGCGCAACCACCCTGTTCACATGAGCCCGGGCGCGATTCAGCTTCTCAACTGACCGTGCCCCCCTCCACACCAATGTGGCCACAATCCGACCATACCACTATCAAACCCGGATACCTGGTCCATAAACGCAATAGATCCATCTTGATGTCCCAGATCAAATCACGTGATGCCCGCACTCCCACGTCATTTCCCCCCCCACGTGCAAAAACCAACACGTTCGGAGGTCTATCCACCCTGCAATAGTATTCAAACTCCGTCACGACCCTGCTCCATTCCATGCCCCGCACACCGAACCACTTGACCAACGCAAGCGATCTGTCCACCCAACTGCCGACCATTCAGGCGAGCATCGGCCCGACGGGCCCCCCAGAACACGAAGGAGAGCCCCAGAATCCATATCAGGCAGATTCCTACAACCACAGAAACGTTACCAAACAAACCCCACCAACACCAATTTTTTAGCATGAAACCCCGACAAAGCCACAACCAACTACTCCATAAAGCCTTCACTGGGACAACAACTGTGGGCGCACCTAACCCCGAAAAACGATAAGACTCCCACCAACCGATTCGTCCCACCATGTCATCACCCAGGCCACAACGCGAAGCCTCCGCAGCCGCCCCGATCCTGAAGGAATGAGGCCCGTAATCTCCCGAGCATTTCCCCGCACAGCGCAAACAACGCCTCAGTACGGCCACAAACTGGTAACGAGACAAACCAAGACCCATCCACGTGCCATAACAGCAGGCCCGGAGGACCGCCCCCAAGCCGCAAAACTTCCTCACCAACTGCACCGGGCACAACACATCCATCACAACCAACCTGCCTCGACCCATCAGGTCTGTTTTTTGAACCGCCTAAGCTGACACTCTACTCTCCGTCCCACCAATGCCACAACCTCGGACATCAGACCACCCCCCCTGAACCTGGAAGGGCTCACCAACGCCCCAAAAAGGCTAACACAAAAGCCGTTTCAAAAGCACCCTCTTATAAACTGAGACACAAATTTCCCGCAAACCGTCCACCAATTGCCGTAACAAAACCAAAGAAATGGGCCACCTAGTGTCCCGCTCCTTCGCCCTTTTTTCGAAAACCCTTCAAGGCCTGCCGCACCCAAAATTCCGCGGCACGCCCCACTCACCCCTGACCTTCAACCAAAAAGGCCACAGCCGCCACCCTAAGTATCATTGCTGATGCTGACTTCCCAGCCCTGAAATCCTCGCTCACTAGTGCCAGTAGCGCCAACACGTAATTTGCTCGCCCGTCACCAAACATAACTCCCAGCATCTCCTGCCACTCACCGAATTCCTAATGAAACCCGCAATCAATGCCTCACCAGGCTCCACAAGTCCTCTGGACACACTGCTCCGATCTCGTCTGCCCCCCGGCATGAACTCCCACAACCTGTGGACTGAAAATGAGATAAAGCGTCCGCCACCCCGTTATCAACCCCCACCACGTGTTTCGCAACCACATGAACGTTCCACAGTAAACACTTGAGCACCAAATGCCGCAGATAAGCCACTACCGGTCCGGACTCTGCTGACACGCTGTTTATCGCATGCACCACCGCCTGATTATCGCAGTGATCGCACACTTTACATCCCGAAAATTGCGACCCCCCACAATTCCACCGTCACCACGATCGAAAATAACCACAGCAAGGCCAGATTCCTTACCAGACCAACCTGCCGCCATTCCTCAGGCCACCTCCCAACGTACCAATGTCCCTGAAAAGTGGTGACGAAACCTGCCGCCCCGGCCGCGTCCCTGTACAGTTCTAGCACACCATTGGGCACCACCTTCTTCAACCACAAGGCTCGGCCGTTAAAACATTGCAAGAAAAACATCCCAAACCAGAAAATCCTCCTTGATCTCCCGCGTGACCCGCACAAAATGCGCCGAGGGACCGTACGCCTACCATATCTGCCGCCAAAATCTTGGCGAACACCCGCCCCATTGGCATAATCCTGCACGCAAAGTTCAAAATTCCCGAGCAAAGACTGCACCACCTTCAGCCGCCCTTTCCGTGCTGCCAGCATTGCTGCTACCACTCACCACAAGGCTACCATCTTCCCCTCCGGCAGCCTGCATTCCCTAGCCAAAGAGTCAATCTCAGTCCCCAAAGAAAACAAAAATACCACATAACCGTCGCCGGCCCCTCCGATTTATCCTGTGCTAAAGGGATCCCAAAGCTATCCGCCACTCTCTGTAAGGCGAACAACGAGCCAGCGCAAACCATGGATCCCGCCGGACTGACACCAAGAAAATCATCTAGATAGAGGATAATGGAGGACAAACCAGACACGTCCCGCACCACCCACTCAGCAAAGGAACTAAACGCCTCAAAATACAAACCAGAAATTGAAACAGCCCATAGGCAAACAATGATCAACATAAACTCATCACCCCACCAGCAACCCAGAAGGTGCTGGCTCTCCGGATGCACCGGCAGCAAACGAAATGCCGATTCTACATCCCCCTTTGCCATCAATGCACCGCATCCCGCCGCCCGCACCAAGTCCAGCGCTTTGTCAAACGAGACATAGTACACTGCCGACAATTCTAGCGCGATGCCATCATTCACTGACGACCCCCCCGGAAATGAAAGATGATGGATGAGCCGAAATCTATCCGGCTCCTTCTTTGGCACCACCCCCAACCGGGACACCACCAGATTACTGCACGGCGGGCTCTCAAATGGACCCCCCCATCCTGCCCAACTCAACCTCTGTCCCCAACTTCCCACCCACAACCATAGGGTGGTCCCTTGCCGACCGTAAAGTACGACAAACCGGAGGCCATGCCTCAACCGCCGACGGAATCTGAAAACCGTATACAAAAAACCAAACCGCAAAATTGACGCCGCTGCCCCGCCCGGATACCTATTTAAAAGATGGCGCCATCGCCCCTATTTTCACTGGCGTCCTCCCTTTTACCAAAACCCGTCCCCCCTCAGCCGGAGCACTCATGCTCGAACCTGCATGCTGCCCCAAATTTGCACCGGCCGTCGCCAACTTGCCAGCACAATCCCTTTTCTGGGTACCCGAGGGCCTGGCTCCCGTTCCCCCCGGCGCCGCCATGACAGGGGGGGGGTTGGCTCGGGGCCGCCATTCAACGCATCCATAAGGAAATGTCCTCACGGTCCCACCGCATGCCGGGCCGCAACGCCTTCCGCCGCCTAAACTGCTCATCATACCGCAGCCATGGCAAGCCCCTGTCCGTGCGATACGCCTCCCCCATTGCATCCCGATAATCAAACAGAGCCGAGCAGTGCTCCGGCTCCTTTTCCCCTATGACACTTGCCAAATTGCAAACGCCTGCAGCCAATTGGAAAAAAGGGGGCGAGGAATGAGCATATAACGGCGTTTTTCTTCCTCTTCCCCTTCCTTCTTGGGAGTCGTTCGGCTTCACCTCGTCCAGATTAAATTTTTTTTTTTTTTACAGGGGTAGCAGGGAAAATATCTTCACATACTCCCCCTTCCCAATCTTGTCCCTCACCTCCCTCTTGAGGTGAGCCCCTAACGGTCCCTCAAAGCACACGTAAACTTAGCCCTATCCGCCAAACGCACCACCTCATCCCCATTTTCCTTTTCTACCGCTGTTTAACCCGCGGGCTCCACTACTCCACCAACCGCACCCGTCCCTACCGGCGCCGCCTCGCTGCTGACCGACGCTGCGCCATCCACCATCGACCCATCCAGGCCGCTGCTGCCGCCGGCGCGCGCGTTAAACCCTGCAACAAGCCCAGCAACTGACTAAGCAATGCTGACCCCCCTTGGCGCTGCCGTGCCCGCAGCCACCTCCCCAAAACTAGCACCCCGCGCCGCAAGCAATGCCGAATCCATGGCTAGCTCACCCGACCGTGGCGCAGAAATGGAAATTGGAACCGCGACGTCCTCCGCCATCTGCTCGTCAGATTCGTCCCCCCGACCTGAGGGCTCCCTCTTCTTCCTCGCTGCAGTCGTCCTCCACCATTCCAGCTCCAGGGGACGCAGCCGATGCATCCCCTCCACCACGGCCGCCCTCCTGGGCCGCCGCGTGGGCACTGGCGGTGGGCATCCGTCTCTTCCTGTGCGGCGACAGCCCGCGAGACCGTCCTGTCCCCCGGGCCGCCGCTGACCGAATTCTCTTCCTGGAGGAGCCTCTCCCTGAGCTCAGGAGGCTCCCCACCGTCGCCTCCAGCCCTCCAGGGGCCCCAACCGTGGCATCCCGCTGGGTCCTCCCCAGGAGGGGGAGACCGCTGCTGCCGGGCGCAGTACTGCTGACCTGAGGGACCTGGCGGGAACCGCAGGGCTCCTGCCGTCCCCCCTGCTCCCCGCAGCCTCACGGGTATCCGGGTGCCGCCTGCACACACCGGTCCCCCCGCTGGCTGCCTGCGCCCAGCCCCCCCCGCCACCCACGGGGGGTACTGCTGGCCTCATTCAAGCTGCAGGGCCCGCTCCCAGATAGAAGCTGCCGCAGGGCCGTGTCACACCGCCGGGTGCCCGTCACCAGGAGCAGGCCCCCAGGCTGGGCGCGCCCCCTCTCAAGCCTCCGATCTCCGCTGGGCACGCCCCCCGGTCCCGGGCTGCCGCTGGCCTGGTAAATTGAGCCCGAGGCCTGGGACCGGAAGTAGGCCCCAGGCCGGGCCCGCCTCCGTCCAGGCCGCCGCTGGCCTCAGATCGTCGCCGGGCTCGCTCCCGGCCGGGAGACGCCGCTGGGCTCCTCACTCCAGCCCGAGGCCCGACATCCGAAGAAGGCCCCAGGCTGGCCACACCCCCTTCGCGGCCGCCGCGGCCTCGCCGGAGATTCCTCCCAGCGGCCGGGGCAGACGCTGGAAGCAGCCGCTGCCCGCCCCGCCGCGGAGGGTCCCGAGGGGGGCTCTCACTGGGCCTCCTTGCCCCCCCTGCGCCCGGGGAATACCTGATGGGTGGTGGGCCTGGAACGCCGCCCGCGGCCGAGGGGGGGACAAGGGGCAGGTGCCGACGGGGAAACCCAGGCAGCCCTGAAGTGGGACTGCACTGCCTGGGCCCCGTGCACCGCCATCGTTGATCGGATCAGTCCGTCCAGTGCCTGGAGGTCCGCCATGCCGGTGGTCAGGTCGGAATCCTTTACTGTCCGGAGTCAAAAGGAAGGTAAGACCCCTCCCCTATAGTTTATATACTAGCCCCCTCCCCACCCTACAGTGACCCTATTCCACCAATCCCCTATAAGGGCCCATAATGCCCTTTAATTCACTTTATTAACCCCTCACTCCCTCCCTTCCCTCTGGTCATGTCGCCCCTCCCCCCTATGGGGTCCATGGCTTTCTAACATTTAAGTTCAAGGACAGGTTTACCACTCAATTGTGTCACTGCTTCCATTACAAGGAGAAGAACCTCAATTTCTTCAACTCTTCTTCATGGGAAATGCAGAAGCAGAGGCTCAGTGGAGATGCCCTTTAATTCCTAACACTCGCCTTGATAGTTGATACTGTCACTATTTTGCAGCAGTTCCTTCACTCCAACAATCCATATGTTCACCTTTTCAAGACTTCACTTGAATACATGCCAAATGACGATTACAAGGTTGTCATTTGAGCTGACAAAACACCACAAGGTGAACATCAGCGACGTTTCAATGCTTCCACATTTGATGAGGTAGCCATCTTAATTGTAGGTAATGATTTTCAAAGCGGTGACATTGTGCTTCAGAAAAGGAACAATAGTTTGCAATGAGTAGCAGAAACGCACAGGTCCTATGATGCTCTGCAATATCCAATCATCTTTTGGCAGGGACAGGATAGCTATCACTTTGGAATACCTCGGACAGATCCTACAACAGGCAACCCTTCAGGAACAAAAAAGTGTCTGCCATGGACTTCTATGCATATAGGATCATGACAAGATTCGCAGAGGAAATCATATCTTGAAATGCAGACACCTCTTCAACCAAATATATTGTTGACATGTATGGAAAGATTGAGAGTGAATGTCTTTTATATATCGACTAACCCAGGCGAAGCCGGGTATTACAGCTAGTATATTATATATATATATATATATATACACACATACACACACACATATATATACACATTAGAGACATATATATATATATATATATATATATATAGATAGATAGATGTCTATATATATATATATATATATATATATATATATATATATATATATTTATTAGTGATGAGCGAGCATGCTTGTAACTACTCGGTACTCGCACGAGTATCGCTGTACTCGGGCTGCTCGGCGGGGACCGAGTAATCTCGCGATACTCGTGCTGTACTCGTGGTCTTCATTTCTGCATGTTGGCGCTCTTTTGAGAGCCAGCCCTCATGCAGGGATTGGCTGGCAGACCACTGCAATGCCACAGCCCTGTTAGTTGTGGAATTGCAGTGATTGGCCGGCCTGCACAGCGTGACCGAGCCTTTATATCGGCCGGCGCGCTGTGCTCTGCTCACAGCTATCCAGACAGTCAGTGCAGGGAGAGGGTCGCTGATTCAGGGAAAGCTTTGCGGCCCTTTATAGTTAGTTCCGGAGCAGGGCTGCAAACAGTGTGACCAGAAGTCCTTCTCAGGACTATTCTAGTTGTATACAGGCAGGCAGGGTATAGCCAGGTCGGAGTACAGTAGCAGAGTCCTTCTCAGGACTATTGTTGCTATATACAGGCAGGGTATAGCCAGGTCGGAATACAGGCTATTGACCAGAAGAGTCCTTGTCAGGACTATTGTAGCAGTATACAGGCAGGCAGGCAGGCAGGGTAGTGGTGACCGTATACCAGCCTTCATCATATCTGGGGCTGGTGTACACAGTGTAAAACAGTCCAGATAGTGTCAGACTTCTCAGTAATTGTCGCTCCTAAAAACCAGTTAGGTTCTTATTGCGTCCGTGCTTGCATTTAAAAACAGCACGTGTGTGGCAGTCGGTGGCAGCGTACAGGTGCGCGTTTTGCACAAACTATTATATAACGCACAAGTCTAGTGTATAATACACGTCAGTCAGCAGTGTCTGATAGTGTCAGACTTCTCAGTAATTGTCGCTCCTAAAAACCAGTTAGGTTCTTATTGCGTCCGTGCTTGCATTTAAAAACAGCACGTGTGTGGCAGTCGGTGGCAGGGTACAGGTGCGCGTTTTGCACAAACTATTATATAACGCACAAGTCTAGTGTATAATACACGTCAGTCAGCAGTGTCTGATAGTGTCAGACTTCTCAGTAATTGTCGCTCCTAAAAACCAGTTAGGTTCTTATTGCGTCCGTGCTTACATTTAAAAACAGCACGTGTGTGGCAGTCGGTGGCAGCGTACAGGTGCGCGTTTTGCACAAACTATTATATAACGCACAAGTCTAGTGTATAATACACGTCAGTCAGCAGTGTCTGATAGTGTCAGACTTCTCAGTAATTGTCGCTCCTAAAAACCAGTTAGGTTCTTATCGCGTCCGTGCTTGCATTTAAAAACAGCACGTGTGTGGCAGTCGGTGGCAGGGTACAGGTGCGCGTTTTGCACAAACTATTATATAACGCACAAGTCTAGTGTATAATACACGTCAGTCAGCAGTGTCTGATAGTGTCAGACTTCTCAGTAATTGTCGCTCCTAAAAACCAGTTAGGTTCTTATTGCGTCCGTGCTTGCATTTAAAAACAGCACGTGTGTGGCAGTCGGTGGCAGGGTACAGGTGCGCGTTTTGCACAAACTATTATATAACGCACAAGTCTAGTGTATAATACACGTCAGTCAGCAGTGTCTGATAGTGTCAGACTTCTCAGTAATTGTCGCTCCTAAAAACCAGTTAGGTTCTTATTGCGTCCGTGCTTGCATTTAAAAACAGCACGTGTGTGGCAGTCGGTGGCAGCGTACAGGTGCGCGTTTTGCACAAACTATTATATAACGCACAAGTCTAGTGTATAATACACGTCAGTCAGCAGTGTCTGATAGTGTCAGACTTCTCAGTAATTGTCGCTCCTAAAAACCAGTTAGGTTCTTATTGCGTCCGTGCTTGCATTTAAAAACAGCACGTGTGTGGCAGTCGGTGGCAGCGTACAGGTGCGCGTTTTGCACAAACTATTATATAACGCACAAGTCTAGTGTATAATACACGTCAGTCAGCAGTGTATGATAGTGTCAGACTTCTCAGTAATTGTCGCTCCTAAAAACCAGTTAGGTTCTTATTGCGTCCGTGCTTGCATTTAAAAACAGCACGTGTGTGGCAGTCGGTGGCAGGGTACAGGTGCGCGTTTTGCACAAACTATTATATAACGCACAAGTCTAGTGTATAATACACGTCAGTCAGCAGTGTCTGATAGTGTCAGACTTCTCAGTAATTGTCGCTCCTAAAAACGAGTTAGGTTCTTATTGCGTCCGTGCTTGCATTTAAAAACAGCACGTGTGTGGCAGTCGGTGGCAGCGTACAGGTGCGCGTTTTGCACAAACTATTATATAACGCACAAGTCTAGTGTATAATACACGTCAGTCAGCAGTGTCTGATAGTGTCAGACTTCTCAGTAATTGTCGCTCCTAAAAACCAGTTAGGTTCTCATTGCGTCCGTGCTTGCATTTAAAAACAGCACGTGTGTGGCAGTCGGTGGCAGGGTACAGGTGCGCGTTTTGCACAAACTATTATATAACGCACAAGTCTAGTGTATAATACACGTCAGTCAGCAGTGTCTGATAGTGTCAGACTTCTCAGTAATTGTCGCTCCTAAAAACCAGTTAGGTTCTTATTGCGTCCGTGCTTGCATTTAAAAACAGCACGTGTGTGGCAGTCGGTGGCAGCGTATACAGGTGCGCGTTTTGCACAAACTATTATATAACGCACAAGTCTAGTGTATAATACACGTCAGTCAGCAGTGTCTGATAGTGTCAGACTTCTCAGTAATTGTCGCTCCTAAAAACCAGTTAGGTTCTTATTGCGTCCGTGCTTGCATTTAAAAACAGCACGTGTGTGGCAGTCGGTGGCAGGGTACAGGTGCGCGTTTTGCACAAACTATTATATAACGCACAAGTCTAGTGTATAATACACGTCAGTCAGCAGTGTCTGATAGTGTCAGACTTCTCAGTAATTGTCGCTCCTAAAAACCAGTTAGGTTCTTATTGCGTCCGTGCTTGCATTTAAAAACAGCACGTGTGTGGCAGTCGGTGGCAGCGTACAGGTGCGCGTTTTGCACAAACTATTATATAACGCACAAGTCTAGTGTATAATACACGTCAGTCAGCAGTGTCTGATAGTGTCAGACTTCTCAGTAATTGTCGCTCCTAAAAACCAGTTAGGTTCTTATTGCGTCCGTGCTTGCATTTAAAAACAGCATGTGTGTGGCAGTCGGTGGCAGCGTCAGGCTCCATATTGTCCCTGGATAGAGACGTGCATGATGGCCTGTAAACATGAAGTGGCCATTGTAAGGAAGTGGGTCTATTGTAGTATAGCCCTTAGGCAGGGCAGCCAAAAATTGGGAGGCTCCACATTGTCCCTGGATAGAGACGTGCATGATGGCCTGTAAACATGAAGTGCCCTTTGTAAGGAAGTGGGTCTATTGTAGTATAGCCCTTAGGCAGGGCAGCCAAAAATTGGGAGGCTCCACATTGTCCCTGGATAGAGATGTGCATGAGGGCCTCAAAACATTGTTCCCATTGCAAAGGAGCGGGTCTCCTGTCGTTGTAATGCCCATTCAGAAAGAATGGGCGAAAAAATTTACCACTGGGGGTATACCTGAAACAACGGCTTAAGTATTGTAACGGTCACCATGATGGCGCATGAGGAGAAGGAGGAGCAGTCCAGCGATTAGCCAAAGTCCAGAAGTGTGTTACCATGGGTGAGTGGAGGTACATGGCAAATTCCCGTTACAAACTTTAAATTCCGCTGTAATTTGCTGTTGGTGTGTGTGGTGAAGTCTGGCCAAATCCAACCCTTGTTCATCTTGATCAGAGTCAGCCTGTCAGCATTTACAGTTGACAGGCGGGTGCGTTTATCTGTAATGATTCCACCTGCGGCACTAAAAACACGCTCTGACAAAACGCTAGCGGCAGGGCAGGCCAGGACTTCCAAGGCGTAGAGAGCCAATTCATGCCACGTGTCCAGCTTGGATACACATTAATTGTAAGGCACAGAGGAATGTCGGAGTACAGTTGTTTGATCTGCAAGGTACTCCTTGAGCATCTGGGCAAACTTAGGATTTCTTGTGGCACTACCCCTCACCTCAGGGGCTGTGGTATGTGAGGGGCTGAGAAAACTGTCCCACATCTTAAAGACTGTTCCCCTACCTCTGGCGGATTGGACTTGTGCCCCTCTCGGCTGTACGCCTTGGTTGTCCACTGATTCCTGACCTATGCCGCTAGCGTTTTGTGAGGGGAATGCTTTGCCTACTTCCGTGACTATGGCCTTCTGGAACTGCTGCATTTTGCCTGACCTCTCCGCCTCGGGAATAAGAGACATAAAGTTCTCCTTTTAGCGTGGGTCTAACAGTGTTACCAACCAGTAATGATTGTCGGCCAAGATGTTCTTAACGCGAGGGTCACGAGACAGGCAGCTTACCATAAAGTCAGCCATGTGTGCCAGACTCTTAACAGCCATCACTTCAGTATCCTGACCAACACGATGACTGAACATGCTGTCCTCCTCCTCCTCCTCATCATCTACCCTGTCCTCTGGCCAGCCACGCTGAACCGAGGATATGACTGCATGTCATATCCTCAATTTGGCCAGAGAGTTGCTCCATGTCTTCATCCTCCTCCTCGTCATAGTCCTCCACTGCACGTTGTGATGAGACGAGGCTGGGCTGTGTGTTATCATCACCCACACCCACTACTGTTTCTTGCTCAAACTCATCGCGCTCCGCCTGCAATGCATCATGGTTGTTTTTTGAGCAGAGACCATTTTAGAAGGCAGAGAAGCGGTATGGTGACGCTAATAATGTCGTCATCGCCGCTCACCATCTTGGTGGAGTCCTCAAAGTTTTGGCGGATGGTGCATAGGTCGGACATCCATCTCCACTCCTCAGGTGTTATGTGTGGAGTTTGACCCATTTCCCGACGGCTTAGGTGATGCAGGTACTCAACAACTGCCCTCTTCTGCTCACATATCCTGACCAACTTGTGCAGAGTTGAATTCCAACGCGTGGGGACATCACACACCAGTCTGTGTGCCGGAAGATGCAAACGGCGTCTTAAGCCGGCAAGGCCGGCTGAAGCAGTAGGTGACTTTCGAAAATGTGCAGACAGGCGGCGAACTTTTACCAGCAGATCAGACAGCTCTGAGTATGACTTTAGAAACCGCTGAACCACGAGGTTGAGCACATGGGCCACGCATGGAACATGTGTCAGCTGGCCTCGCCTCAAAGCCGCCACCAGGTTCCGGCCATTGTCACACACGACTAGAGTTGAGCGCGGTTCGTGGTTCGTGGTTCTCCAGTTCGCGGCTCGAGTGATTTTGGGGCATGTTCTAGATCGAACTAGAACTCGAGCTTTTTGCAAAAGCTCGATAGTTCTAGAAACGTTCGAGAACGGTTCTAGCAGCCAAAAAACAGCTAAATCCTAGCTTGGTTTCTGCTGTAATAGTGTAAGTCACTCTGTGAATCAAACTATTATCACATTTCAGTGTATAGTGTGCGTGAACAGCGCCTTCAGATCACTGCTGTTTCTATAATGGCGATCGCCATTTTTTTTTTTTTTTTTCTTGTCTTCCTTCCCTAAGCGCGCGCGTCTTGTGGGGCGGGCCAGCATGTCAGCCAATCACAGACACACACACACCTAAGTGGACTTTGAGCCAGAGAAGCAACGGCATGTGTGATAGGATCTGCATGTCACATGTCCCTGCATTATAAAACCGGACATTTTCTTCACGAACGCCATTATCTGCCTTCTGCGTCTTTGGTGTCAGACATCAGTGTCGCAGCTCCGTCCTCCTGAGTCCTATAGCCGATACAGCTGTATGCGCTGCATACACAGCGTTAGACAGCTTAGGGAGAGCACATTCTAGCAGTCCTTTTAAGGGCTCAAAGCGGCAGGGTCAGAGAGCCATAAGTGACAGGTCCTGCAAACAGCAACAGCGTCTGTGTAGCCCAGGTCAGGGATTTCCTCCCTGCATTTCACCATTAGGAGGGAATAGAAAGGCAGGCTTCCATTCCTCTACCCAGAGCACCACAATCCTGCCACTGTACCCTCTTGTCCTCTGCACACTCCAACTCATTCTAAGTAAGCCATTATACTAGCAAACATTCAGTGTACCTAGTGGCATCCTATACGTGGCTATTGGACTTTGCTATAGTCCCACTAGTGCAAAGACATTTGCAGAGCACGTCTGCCTGCATTGCACACTACAACTTTTTTAAACTAAGCAATTTTACTAGCAAACACTCAGTGTACCTAGTGGCATCCTATACGTGGCTATTGGACTTTGCTATAGTCCCACTAGTGCCAAGACATTTGCAGAGCGCATCTGCCTGCGTTGCACACTCCAACGAATTATAACTAAGCCATTATACTAGCACACACTCAGTGTACCTAGTGGCATCCTATACGTGGCTATTGGACTTTGCTATAGTCCCACTAGTGCAAAGACATTTGCAGAGCACGTCTGCCTGCATTGCACACTACAACTTTTTTAAACTAAGCAATTTTACTAGCAAACACTCAGTGTACCTAGTGGCATCCTATACGTGGCTATTGGACTTTGCTATAGTCCCACTAGTGCCAAGACATTTGCAGAGCGCATCTGCCTGCGTTGCACACTCCAACTAATTATAACTAAGCCATTATACTTGCACACACTAAGTGTTTTTTAGTGGCATCCTATACGTGGCTATTGGACTTTGCTATAGTCCTACTAGTGCCAAGACATTTGCAGAGCGCATCTGCCTGCGTTGCACACTCCAACTAATTATAACTAAGCCATTATACTAGCACACACTCAGTGAACCTAGTGGCATCCTATACGTGGATATTGGACTTTGCTATAGTCCCACTAGTGCCAAGACATTTGCAGCACGTCTGCCTGTGTTGCACACTCCAACTAATTATAACTAAGCCATTATACTAGCACACACTCAGTGTACCTAGTGGCATCCTATACGTGGCTATTGGACTTTGCTATAGTCCCACTAGTGCCAAGACATTTGCAGCACGTCTGCCTGCGTTGCACACTCCAACTAATTATAACTAAGCCATTATACTAGCACACACTCAGTGTACCTAGTGGCATCCTATACGTGGCTATTGGACTTTGCTATAGTCCCACTAGTGCCAAGACATTTGCAGCACGTCTGCCTGCGTTGCACACTCCAACTAATTATAACTAAGCCATTATACTAGCACACACTCAGTGTACCTAGTGGCATCCTATACGTGGCTATTGGACTTTGCTATAGTCCCACTAGTGCCAAGACATTTGCAGCACGTCTGCCTGCGTTGCACACTCCAACTAATTATAACTAAGCCATTATACTAGCACACACTCAGTGTACCTAGTGGCATCCTATACGTGGCTATTGGACTTTGCTATAGTCCCACTAGTGCCAAGACATTTGCAGCACGTCTGCCTGCGTTGCACACTCCAACTAATTATAACTAAGCCATTATACTAGCACACACTCAGTGTACCTAGTGGCATCCTATACGTGGCTATTGGACTTTGCTATAGTCCCACTAGTGCCAAGACATTTGCAGCACGTCTGCCTGCGTTGCACACTCCAACTAATTATAACTAAGCCATTATACTAGCACACACTCAGTGTACCTAGTGGCATCCTATACGTGGCTATTGGACTTTGCTATAGTCCCACTAGTGCCAAGACATTTGCAGCACGTCTGCCTGCGTTGCACACTCCAACTAATTATAACTAAGCCATTATACTAGCACACACTCAGTGTACCTAGTGGCATCCTATACGTGGCTATTGGACTTTGCTATAGTCCCACTAGTGCAAAGACATTTGCAGAGCACGTCTGCCTGCATTGCACACTACAACTTTTTTAAACTAAGCAATTTTACTAGCAAACACTCAGTGTACCTAGTGGCATCCTATACGTGGCTATTGGACTTTGCTATAGTCCCACTAGTGCCAAGACATTTGCAGAGCGCATCTGCCTGCGTTGCACACTCCAACGAATTATAACTAAGCCATTATACTAGCACACACTCAGTGTACCTAGTGGCATCCTATACGTGGCTATTGGACTTTGCTATAGTCCCACTAGTGCAAAGACATTAGCAGAGCACGTCTGCCTGCATTGCACACTACAACTTTTTTAAACTAAGCAATTTTACTAGCAAACACTCAGTGTACCTAGTGGCATCCTATACGTGGCTATTGGACTTTGCTATAGTCCCACTAGTGCCAAGACATTTGCAGAGCGCATCTGCCTGCGTTGCACACTCCAACTAATTAAAACTAAGCCATTATACTTGCACACACTAAGTGTTTTTTAGTGGCATCCTATACGTGGCTATTGGACTTTGCTATAGTCCTACTAGTGCCAAGACATTTTCAGAGCGCATCTGCCTGCGTTGCACACTCCAACTAATTATAACTAAGCCATTATACTAGCACACACTCAGTGAACCTAGTGGCATCCTATACGTGGCTATTGGACTTTGCTATAGTCCCACTAGTGCCAAGACATTTGCAGCACGTCTGCCTGCGTTGCACACTACAACTTTTTTAAACTAAGCAATTTTACTAGCAAACACTCAGTGTACCTAGTGGCATCCTATACGTGGCTATTGGACTTTGCTATAGTCCCACTAGTGCCAAGACATTTGCAGAGCGCATCTGCCTGCGTTGCACACTCCAACTAATTATAACTTAGGCATTATACTAGCACACACTCAGTGTACCTAGTGGCATCCTATACGTGGCTATTGGACTTTGCTATAGTCCCACTAGTGCCAAGACATTTGCAGCACGTCTGCCTGCGTTGCACACTCCAACTAATTATAACTAAGCCATTATACTAGCACACACTCAGTGTACCTAGTGGCATCCTATACGTGGCTATTGGACTTTGCTATAGTCCCACTAGTGCCAAGACATTTGCAGCACGTCTGCCTGCGTTGCACACTCCAACTAATTATAACTAAGCCATTATACTAGCACACACTCAGTGTACCTAGTGGCATCCTATACGTGGCTATTGGACTTTGCTATAGTCCTACTAGTGCCAAGACATTTGCAGAGCGCATCTGCCTGCGTTGCACACTCCAACTAATTATAACTAAGCCATTATACTAGCACACACTCAGTGAACCTAGTGGCATCCTATACGTGGATATTGGACTTTGCTATAGTCCCACTAGTGCCAAGACATTTGCAGCACGTCTGCCTGCGTTGCACACTCCAACTAATTATAACTAAGCCATTATACTAGCACACACTCAGTGTACCTAGTGGCATCCTATACGTGGCTATTGGACTTTGCTATAGTCCCACTAGTGCCAAGACATTTGCAGCACGTCTGCCTGCGTTGCACACTCCAACTAATTATAACTTAGGCATTATACTAGCACACACTCAGTGTACCTAGTGGCATCCTATACGTGGCTATTGGACTTTGCTATAGTCCTACTAGTGCCAAGACATTTGCAGAGCGCATCTGCCTGCGTTGCACACTCCAACTAATTATAACTAAGCCATTATACTAGCACACACTCAGTGAACCTAGTGGCATCCTATACGTGGCTATTGGACTTTGCTATAGTCCCACTAGTGCCAAGACATTTGCAGCACGTCTGCCTGCGTTGCACACTACAACTTTTTTAAACTAAGCAATTTTACTAGCAAACACTCAGTGTACCTAGTGGCATCCTATACGTGGCTATTGGACTTTGCTATAGTCCCACTAGTGCCAAGACATTTGCAGAGCGCATCTGCCTGCGTTGCACACTCCAACTAATTATAACTAAGCCATTATACTAGCACACACTCAGTGAACCTAGTGGCATCCTATACGTGGATATTGGACTTTGCTATAGTCCCACTAGTGCCAAGACATTTGCAGCACGTCTGCCTGCGTTGCACACTCCAACTAATTATAACTAAGCCATTATACTAGCACACACTCAGTGTACCTAGTGGCATCCTATACGTGGCTATTGGACTTTGCTATAGTCCTACTAGTGCCAAGACATTTGCAGAGCGCATCTGCCTGCGTTGCACACTCCAACTAATTATAACTAAGCCATTATACTAGCACACACTCAGTGAACCTAGTGGCATCCTATACGTGGCTATTGGACTTTGCTATAGTCCCACTAGTGCCAAGACATTTGCAGCACGTCTGCCTGCGTTGCACACTCCAACGAATTATAACTAAGTTACATTGTCAGGGATATTTATTCTTTATTATTCTGCTGTTAATAAAGCTAGACCACCACTGCAATCTTCACCACCTCTCAATTTTTACTACCACATTTTCAGTCCACAATCTTGTCGCAATCAACATGAGTGGCAAAATGACAGATGCTGGTGGAAAGGGGAAGAGGCGTGGTGGAAAAGGCAAAAAAGGTTTTGTCAGTGGGGAAGGTGCCAAAGCTCCATTATCATCTGCTGAAGATAGACCATCTACTAGCAAAAGTAAGATGTCTACTACTTATTGTGGACAATCCGATGTGCTCCCTTTTTTACGGACACGAACAAGAGGAACAAAGGTAGATGATGGGCAAAAAAGGAAAATGCTTGAATGGATCTCAAGTGGTCCAACAAGTGCCCTCTCAGCCACTTCAAGTACCGCATCCAAAAAACACCATTCCTCTGAGTTGTCATCCCAATCACACTTGATTTCTCCCAGCTCTGAAGTCTCCATCAGCCCTGCACAGTATGGTGGAACTGAGATGGCTGAGTCTGCAGAGCTGTTCAGTCACACTATAGCCTGGGAATCAGAGGTCTGCTCCCAAGCTACAGTGAGTACAGAACAGGAAATGGTCTGCAGTGATGCCCAGAACCTTTGTGACTCAGATTCAGGCCGTGAGGACCAAGTTTCTGAGCATAATGTTGACCCTTTGTCACAAACTGTAACACCTGTGGTTATAGACAATGAGGAACATACTGATGAAGATGAGACGCAGATACCCGATTGGGATGACAACTTAAATATTCGGTCAGGGCAAGAAGAGGCTCGGTCTGAGGGGGAGGGGAGTGCGAACACAACAATTGATGATGACGTTCTAGATCCCACCTACTGTCAACCCCCAGTCAGGCACTCGAGGAGGTCAACAGAGGCGGTGGAGGAGGATGCAACCGACGACGAAGTTACCTTGCGCCTTCCTGGACAGAGTCGGAGCACTGGTAGCACGTCTACAACTGCATCCTCAGCCACCACTCTGCCTATGAGCATTATTCGGGGTGGATCAACAGGTCGCATGGCCTCTAAGCCTTGCCTAGCCTGGGCCTTTTTTCACATCGAAAAAGATCGCCCAACTCATGTGATATGTAACATTTGTCATGATTCTGTTAGTAGAGGTCAAAACCTCAGCAGTTTGACAACTTCTTCCATGAATCGTCACATGAATAAATATCATAAGTCCCGGTGGGAAGCTCACCGTGCTGCAATGCCGGCTAGCGGAGCGAACCATCCACCGCCCGCCCCTTCCAGTGCATCCGCGCGCTCTTCATCTTCTAGGACTGTGGGGACAGCTGTCACACCTGTTTTTCCACGCAAAACTTCCACCACTGTAACCGCAACAGGCAGTTTGCTTGTAAGGTCGTCAGTTGGTTTGGAAGGGGAAACAAGTGAGTGTGTACAGCTCTCTCAGACATCGATAGCACCAACGTTGGATGAAGGCAACATCATGTCTCCGCCTGCACTTTCCTCACAAACCTGCATTTTTCCAGGGACACCCTACTCAACACCGTCTACACACAGCAGCCAGATCTCTGTCCCTCAGATGTGGTCAAATAAAAGGCCACTTCCTCCGACCCATGACAAAGCTAAGAGGTTGACTCTATCCCTCTGTAAGCTGTTGGCTACCAAAATGCTGCCTTTCCGCCTAGTGGACACACAGGATTTTAGAGACCTTATGTCTGTCGCTGTGCCCCAGTACCAGATGCCTAGTCGCCACTACTTCTCTAAGAAAGGTGTGCCCGCGCTACACCAGCATGTCGCACACAACATCACCGCTTCCTTGAGAAACTCTGTGTGTGAACGGGTGCATTTCACCACCGATACTTGGACCAGTAAGCATGGACAGGGACGTTACATGTCGCTGACTGGGCACTGGGTAACTATGGTGATAGATGGTGAAGGGTCTGCTGCACAAGTCTTGCCGTCCCCACGACTTGTGTGTCAATCCTCTGTCTGTCCAAGTTCCGCCACAGCTTCTGCATCCTCCACCTCATCTGGGTCCTCCACCTTCGCCCCAAGCCTGCCTGGTCAGGCCACCAGCGTTCTCACTGCGCAGAAGGAATCACGCACGCCTCATTACTATGCTGGCAGCCGAGCGCAACGGCATCAGGCGGTCTTTAGCTTGACATGTCTTGGTAATAAGAGTCACACAGCTGAGGAGTTGTGGTCAGCTCTGCGGTCCGAGTTTAATAAATGGTTGTCTCCACTCAACCTGCAGCCTGGTAAGGCCGTGTGCGACAATGCTGCAAACCTGGGTGCGGCCCTTCGCCTGGGCAAGGTGACACACGTACCTTGTATGGCTCACGTGTTGAACCTTGTCGTGCAGCAATTTTTAACACACTATCCCGGCCTAGATGGCCTTCTGAACAGGGCACGAAAACTGTCTGCTCACTTCCGGCGTTCAAGCGCCGCAGCTGAGCGACTTGCATCGCTACAGAAGTCTTTCGGCCTGCCGGTTCATCGCCTGAAATGCGATGTGGCGACACGCTGGAATTCAACTCTCCACATGTTACAGCGACTGTGGCAGCACCGCAGAGCCCTGGTGCAATACGTCATGACGTATAGCCTGGGCCAACGAGATGCAGAGGTGGGGCAGATCACCCTGATGGAGTGGTCTCAGATCAAGGACCTATGCACCCTTCTGCACAGTTTCGACATGGCGACGAATATGTTTAGCTCTGACAATGCCATTATCAGCATGACGATTCCAGTCATTAACATGCTGGAGCACACGCTAAACACTATTCGGAGTCAGGGGGTGGGACAACATGAAGGGGAGGAACTACAGGAGGATTCATATGTGCAAGGGACAACAACATCACCAAGGTCCAGACGTTCACCAACGCAGCAGGCATGGGACCATGGGGAACAGGGATCGACAAGGGCGCATAGTAGCAGGCGAAATGTTGAGCAAGGTGCAGGAGAACATGAAGAAATGGAGGACGAACTGTCCATGGACATGGAAGACTCAGCGGATGAGGGAGACCTTGGTCAAATTTCAGTTGAAAGAGGTTGGGGGGAGATGTCAGAGGAAGAAAGAACGGGTAGCACCTCTATGCCACAAACACAGCGTGGACTTGGTCCGCATGGCTGCGCAAGACACATGAGTGCCTTTTTGTTGCACTACCTCCAACATGACAGTCGTATTGTCAAAATTAGAAGTGATGATGACTACTGGATTGCCACACTATTAGATCCCCGGTACAAGTCCAAATTTTGTGACATAATTCCAGCCATAGAAAGGGACGCACGTATGCAGGAGTATCAGCAGAAGCTGTTACTCGATCTTAGCTCGGCTTTTCCACCAAACAACCGTGCAGGTGCAGGGAGGGAATCTCCCAGTTGTAACTTGACAAACATGGGACGGTCTCGTCATCTTCACCAGTCTACCCGTACCAGTAGGACCGTATCTGGTGCCGGTAACAGCAATTTTATGGAATCTTTTCATAATTTTTTTAGACCCTCTTTTGCAAGGCCACCAGAGACAACAAGTCTGACACATACTCAACGGCTGGAGAGGATGATACAGGAGTATCTCCAAATGAACATCGATGCCATGACTGTGCAACTGGAGCCTTGCTCCTTTTGGGCTTCAAACATAGAAAAATGGCCAGAGCTCTCCAGTTACGCCTTGGAGATTTTGTCGTGTCCAGCTGCCAGCGTTGTCTCTGAACGTGTATTCAGTGCTGCTGGGTGTGTGCTGACAGATAAGCGCACGCGTCTGTCCAGTGACAATGTGGACAGACTGACGTTCATCAAAATGAACAAGTCATGGATCCAGAAGGAATTTACTACCCCTGTGTCATCCTGGGGAGAGTAAATGCTTGTGGATTTGGAATGTGCTTGATGCAAATCAAAACATCCTGTTTGCAACTAGGGCCCAAGTGCTGCCACTGATGGGGTGCGTGTCTGTGTGGCCCAATTTTTGGAAAAAAAGGGAGACTCCGCTTGGAGTAACCCTTGCTTGATGTGTTTTTAAAAGAAGCCAAGATGAACAGAGCTGGGATCAGGAAAGACTTTGCTACCTACCCCGGTGTCATCCTGGGGACGGATAAGAATGGCGTATTTTTGAATGTGCTTGATGCAAATCAAAACATCCTGTTTGCAACTAGGGCCCAAGTGCTGCCACTGATGGGGTGGGTGTCTGTGTGGCCCAATTTTTGGAAAAAAGGGAGACTCCGCTTGGAGTAACCCTTGCTTGATGTGTTTTTAAAAGAAGCCAAGATGAACAGAGCTGGGATCAGGAAATACTTTGCTACCTACCCCGGTGTCATCCTGGGGACGGATAAGAATGGCGTATTTTTGAATGTGCTTGATGCAAATCAAAACATCCTGTTTGCAACTAGGGCCCAAGTGAGTGCTGCCACTGATGGGGTGGGTGTCTGTGTGGCCCAATTTTTGGAAAAAAAGGGAGACTCCGCTTGGAGTAACCCTTGCTTGATGTGTTTTTAAAAGAAGCCAAGATGAACAGAGCTGGGATCAGCAAAGACTTTGCTACCTACCCCGGTGTCATCCTGGGGACGGATAAGAATGGCGTATTTTTGAATGTGCTTGATGCAAATCAAAACATCCTGTTTGCAACTAGGGCCCAAGTGCTGCCACTGATGGGGTGGGTGTCTGTGTGGCCCAATTTTTGGAAAAAAGGGAGACTCCGCTTGGAGTAACCCTTGCTTGATGTGTTTTTAAAAGAAGCCAAGATGAACAGAGCTGGGATCAGGAAATACTTTGCTACCTACCCCGGTGTCATCCTGGGGACGGATAAGAATGGCGTATTTTTGAATGTGCTTGATGCAAATCAAAACATCCTGTTTGCAACTAGGGCCCAAGTGCTGCCACTGATGGGGTGGGTGTCTGTGTGGCCCAATTTTTGGAAAAAAGGGAGACTCCGCTTGGAGTAACCCTTGCTTGATGTGTTTTTAAAAGAAGCCAAGATGAACAGAGCTGGGATCAGCAAAGACTTTGCTACCTACCCCGGTGTCATCCTGGGGACGGATAAGAATGGCGTATTTTTGAATGTGCTTGATGCAAATCAAAACATCCTGTTTGCAACTAGGGCCCAAGTGCTGCCACTGATGGGGTGGGTGTCTGTGTGGCCCAATTTTTGGAAAAAAGGGAGACTCCGCTTGGAGTAACCCTTGCTTGATGTGTTTTTAAAAGAAGCCAAGATGAACAGAGCTGGGATCAGGAAATACTTTGCTACCTACCCCGGTGTCATCCTGGGGACGGATAAGAATGGCGTATTTTTGAATGTGCTTGATGCAAATCAAAACATCCTGTTTGCAACTAGGGACCAAGTGCTGCCACTGATGGGGTGGGTGTCTGTGTGGCCCAATTTTTGGAAAAAAAGGGAGACTCCGCTTGGAGTAACCCTTGCTTGATGTGTTTTTAAAAGAAGCCAAGATGAACAGAGCTGGGATCAGCAAAGACTTTGCTACCTACCCCGGTGTCATCCTGGGGACGGATAAGAATGGCGTATTTTTGAATGTGCTTGATGCAAATCAAAACATCCTGTTTGCAACTAGGGCCCAAGTGCTGCCACTGATGGGGTGGGTGTCTGTGTGGCCCAATTTTTGGAAAAAAGGGAGACTCCGCTTGGAGTAACCCTTGCTTGATGTGTTTTTAAAAGAAGCCAAGATGAACAGAGCTGGGATCAGCAAAGACTTTGCTACCTACCCCGGTGTCATCCTGGGGACGGATAAGAATGGCGTATTTTTGAATGTGCTTGATGCAAATCAAAACATCCTGTTTGCAACTAGGGCCCAAGTGCTGCCACTGATGGGGTGGGTGTCTGTGTGGCCCAATTTTTGGAAAAAAAGGGAGACTCCGCTTGGAGTAACCCTTGCTTGATGTGTTTTTAAAAGAAGCCAAGATGAACAGAGCTGGGATCAGCAAAGACTTTGCTACCTACCCCGGTGTCATCCTGGGGACGGATAAGAATGGCGTATTTTTGAATGTGCTTGTTGCAAATCAAAACATCCTGTTTGCAACTAGGGCCCAAGTGCTGCCACTGATGGGGTGGGTGTCTGTGTGGCCCAATTTTTGGAAAAAAGGGAGACTCCGCTTGGAGTAACCCTTGCTTGATGTGTTTTTAAAAGAAGCCAAGATGAACAGAGCTGGGATCAGGAAATACTTTGCTACCTACCCCGGTGTCATCCTGGGGACGGATAAGAATGGCGTATTTTTGAATGTGCTTGATGCAAATCAAAACATCCTGTTTGCAACTAGGGCCCAAGTGCTGCCACTGATGGGGTGGGTGTCTGTGTGGCCCATTTTTTGGAAAAAAAGGGAGACTCCGCTTGGAGTAACCCTTGCTTGATGTGTTTTTAAAAGAAGCCAAGATGAACAGAGCTGGGATCAGGAAAGACTTTGCTACCTACCCCGGTGTCATCCTGGGGACGGATAAGAATGGCGTATTTTTGAATGTGCTTGATGCAAATCAAAACATCCTGTTTGCAACTAGGGCCCAAGTGCTGCCACTGATGGGGTGGGTGTCTGTGTGGCCCAATTTTTGGAAAAAAAGGGAGACTCCGCTTGGAGTAACCCTTGCTTGATGTGTTTTTAAAAGAAGCCAAGATGAACAGAGCTGGGATCAGCAAAGACTTTGCTACCTACCCCGGTGTCATCCTGGGGACGGATAAGAATGGCGTATTTTTGAATGTGCTTGATGCAAATCAAAACATCCTGTTTGCAACTAGGGCCCAAGTGCTGCCACTGATGGGGTGGGTGTCTGTGTGGCCCAATTTTTGGAAAAAAGGGAGACTCCGCTTGGAGTAACCCTTGCTTGATGTGTTTTTAAAAGAAGCCAAGATGAACAGAGCTGGGATCAGGAAATACTTTGCTACCTACCCCGGTGTCATCCTGGGGACGGATAAGAATGGCGTATTTTTGAATGTGCTTGATGCAAATCAAAACATCCTGTTTGCAACTAGGGCCCAAGTGCTGCCACTGATGGGGTGGGTGTCTGTGTGGCCCAATTTTTGGAAAAAAAGGGAGACTCCGCTTGGAGTAACCCTTGCTTGATGTGTTTTTAAAAGAAGCCAAGATGAACAGAGCTGGGATCAGCAAAGACTTTGCTACCTACCCCGGTGTCATCCTGGGGACGGATAAGAATGGCGTATTTTTGAATGTGCTTGATGCAAATCAAAACATCCTGTTTGCAACTAGGGCCCAAGTGCTGCCACTGATGGGGTGGGTGTCTGTGTGGCCCAATTTTTGGAAAAAAAGGGAGACTCCGCTTGGAGTAACCCTTGCTTGATGTGTTTTTAAAAGAAGCCAAGATGAACAGAGCTGGGATCAGGAAAGACTTTGCTACCTACCCCGGTGTCATCCTGGGGACGGATAAGAATGGCGTATTTTTGAATGTGCTTGATGCAAATGTAGCTGTGAAGTGTACAACTGGGGCACAACTGCTGCCACTGAAGGGGTGGGTGTGTGTGTGGCCCAATTTTTGGAAAAAATGGAGACTCCGCTTGGAGTCACCTTGCGGTGTTTTACATGATTTTAGAAGGGCGTGCCATGCCTATATCTGTGTGTCCTCCTCTTTTTCCTTGTCCAGCTGTTTTGTTTTCGCATGAGTATATGTCCTTGTCACTTTCCAATGTGTTTGAGTTGTTTGTCACCTTTAGGACACCTTTGAGGGTGTTTTCTAGGTGTTTTTCTGTGTTTGTGATTGCCTGCCATTGTTTCCTATGCAGTTCGAGTTCGGTTCGTCGAACGTTCGACGAACCGAACTCGAACGGGAGGTCCGTTCGGCGAACCAACCTCGAGCCGAACCGCGACCGGTTCGCTCATCTCTACACACGACCTTTCCTGGCTTTAGGTTCAGAGTTGTGAGCCAGTGATCTGCCTGCTGTTTCAGAGCTGTCCACACCTCTTCTGCATTGTGGGGTTTGTCACCTATGCAGATTAGCTTCAGCACTGCCTGTTGCCGCTTCGCCGAGGCAGTGCTGCAGTGCTTCTGTGTCGCCCTGGACAAGCCAGGGGCCACAGAGCACAACACTTAAACACCCCACACTCCCTGCAGGCATATCATAGTCAAAACACAAAATCCTTGTTGCCTTCCCCAGGGGCTGTTGTCCACACCAGGGTGTGGAGCCAGGCGGTTGGTCTCCACCCACCGAGGAGGAGGGAAAACACAGGCAGTGAGAGTTAAGCTAAGGAAGTGGAAGGAGGAAAGTAGTAGAGAGGAGAAAAGTGACAGCAAAGAGCCTGAAGTTGGTCCGGGTGTGTGGCCCGGACAGGACAGCAAGGTTGGCAGGATGTGGTGACCGTCTGCAGTGGAGGCCGATTGGAGTCTGCCGTAAGGACCGTGGACGGGTGGTGACCCGGCCGTACCGGACCGGTATACAAAGAGAAGCCAGCACCATTGGCAGAGGACTTTCGGATCCCGGCAAGGCTTGGTGTCGCCGTGAATTTGCCAAATCCGTTAGTGAAGGGAACCTCAGAATTTCCAAACAGCCAAGTCCAGATAGAAGGCAACCGTACAACCGTGAAGGGGAGACACCGCCACCGCCAAGGGCAACCGTCTCCCAGGGCCAGCGCCTGTGGGCAAAAGGGGCTCCTCCGGCCCATATCCAGGTCGGGGAGCGGGTTACCGTTGGGAAACCATCACTACCAACACTTAACTTAGGTGCAGGGAGAGACAGTCATCACTAACCTGCAGGGAGGAACAACCGCAGCCGTCCGAGTGACCCATCCATCCAGCCACTTGTTTAACCGTGAACTGTGTCATCATCATTGGGCTGAGTGAGTACCTCCGTGCCGTGCGGCACAGCGCTGCCCCTGCGACCCTGCACCTCATCAGGCCCCGCAACCCGCCTGTCATCCATCTCTACCCCATCACCAGGCCCCGGGACAACCAACCCCCCTACCCACGGAGGGGAGAAATAACAACAAAGCTGCTCCCTGTCACAGGCTCCCGGGATCCCCGTCCAGAGCAGCGGTGGTGTCCACACAATCACCACAACCGTTGGTGGCGTCACGGACAATATCCCAAAAACCCAAACCACCCCTTTTCACTCACGGGCGAGTAGCGCCGCTCGAGTCCCCGGGATCCGGCCATCGCTCGAGCCAACGAGCAGCAGCAGCCGTAGAGCAGCGTCAGCCGGACCCGAGCAGTGGGAGAGCGCACCGTCCCCTCCTCCGCCCGCGACACTTCCAGCTTGGGACTGGTGTGGAGGGTAAAGTGGATGAGGATGCGCAGGAGGAGGAGGAGGCTGAGGAGCATGACATTCCGGAGCTGTAGAGTGTGTGTGAAACCCTGACTGAGGTACGGCCTGCAAAACTTGGTGCGTGAAGGACGTGTTCCGTCCCTCGCTCAGACTGGGTCCCAGCTTGCACAATATTAACCCAGTGTGACGTCAACGAGATGTAGCGGCCTTGCCCACATGCACTTGTCCACGTGTCTGTGGTTAGGTGGACTTTGGCTGAAACAGCGTTGTTCAGGGCACGTGTGATGTTTTGTGACACGTGGTTATGCAATGCGGGGACGGCACACCGGGAGAAATAGTGGCGGCTGTGGACCGAGTAACGTGGGACAGCTGCCACCATCAGGTCGCGGAATGCTTCTGTCTCAACCAGCCTAAAAGGCAACATTTCCAGCGCAAGCAGTCGCGAAATGTTAGCATTTAGAACTGTGGCATGTGGGGTGTTGGCAGTGTATTTGCGCCTGCGTTCAAAGGTTTGCTGAATGGATAACTGAACGCTGCGCTGGGACAAGGACGTGCTTGATGATGGTGTTCTTTCTGCGTAGGCAACTGCAGGTGCAGGAGTGGAGGAGGCTTGTTCTCAGGCAGCATGGACAGGGGATTGGCTCGCATGCACAACCAGCGAAGACGTAGCAGTGACATCAGCAAGCACTGCTCCTCGACTCTGTTGTACTTCCCACAAAGTTGGGTGCTTGGCTGACATGTGCCTGATCATGCTGGTGGTGGTCAGGCTGCTAGTTTTGGTACCCCTGCTGATGCTGGCATGGCAGGTGTTGCAAATGGCCTTTTTAGAATCATCTGGAGCCAACTTAAAAAACTGCCAGTGTCAGAGTTCCGGGTTTTCCAGTTTTCTTTTGAAAGAGCTTGCCCTTTGTTAACATGGAGTTTTCTGTTCTGTTGCCCTACTTCCTGTCCATCTGTTTAAAAGCCGCCCCTAAAGCTTAGTCCAGTGCCTGAGTATACTGTTTCCTGTGTGCTCCTGCCCTGCTGCTTTTGGTTCCTGATTGTTATTCGGATCCTCTTGGAAAACAACCGACACCGACTCTGGACTTCATCTGGTATCATCTAGCTGTGCCCGGACTCCGTTTGCCGTCTTTGGTCGGCACTTCTGCCCGGTTCCTTCCGTTTAATACCACTCTGGACTCCCATCACGTACGGACATTTTTGGACTTACCTATTGCCCTTTTGTGTCCCGGCTGCTGCGCATTTAGGGCTTCTGGGGTGATTGCCAGACAGTCCCTGTATAGGGGTTCGCTCTTGGTGGTCTCCCTGGGGGAGTCCGGTGCGCGGTCCCGGGAATTCCCTTTCGCTCCGTCCCTGGAAGGTATTTCCTGTATTTATGTTCTACTGTGTTTTTGTTCCGTTTATGTACATATTTGCTGGTTGCATATTATAAACGTCTTGCACCAAGAACTCGTCTCTGGTTGTCATTGCCCTAACGCAATCGAAATCCTCAATACATACAATAGTATTACAGCCAGACTCGGGAAGACCTAACATTTGTACAGGCACCTTGTGTCGTGTTGTTCCGGGGAACAGTTGCCTGACGTCTGCCTGGGGCCACCACTCTGCTTCTTACTGCCTGTTGGGATGCTACGCCTCCCTCCCCCTGTGCACTGCTGTCCTCGCTCTGCATATCCTCCTGCCAGGTTGGGTCAGTTACTGGATCATCCACCACGTCGTCTTCCTCTTCCGCACCCTGCTCCTCCTCCTGACTTCCTGACAATTGTGTCTCATCATCGTTCACCCCTTGTTGAGACACGTTGCCAACTTCGTGAGAACGTGGCTGCTCAAATATTTGGGCATCTGTACATACAATCTCGTCATGGCCCACTTCAACAGGAGCTGGCGAGAGGCCAGAATTTGTGAATGGAAACGTGAACGAACAGCTCTTCCGAGTGTCCAAGTGTGGGATTAGTAATGTCCGTGGACGTGTACTCGGCCTGGTGGTAGGAAGGAGGATCAGGTTCTGAAATGTGCGGTGCAGTATCACGGCTACTGACACTTGACCGTGTGGAAGACAGAGTGTTTGTGGTGGTGCCAATCTGACTGGAAGCATTATCCGCTATCCAACTAACAACCTGTTGACACTGGTCTTGGTTCAAGAGCGGTGTACTGCTGCGGTCCCCAAGAATTTGGGACAGGACGTGCGAGCGACTAGATGTGGCCCTTTGTTGTGGCGAAATTAGAGCTTGCACACAACCTCGGTCTCTGCCTGCACCACCATCACGTCCACTTCCTTGTTCGTTGACAACGCCCTTGCGCATTTTGCAATGCTGTGCTGATGTGTATTCACTAGACTTGTGCGTTATATCCAAGTTTTTGCAAAACTCACACAAATGCAGCGGGAAGCTGCCACCAACAGGCACACACGTGCGGTTTTTAAATGCAAGCACGGAGGCACTAAGAACCTAACAGGTCTCTATCCAGGGACAACGTGGAGCCTCCCAATTTTTGGCTGCCCTGCCTAAGGGCTATACTACAATAGACCCACTTCCTTCCAATGGGCACTTCAGGTTTACAGGCCATCATGCACGTCTCTATCCAGGGACAATGTGGAGCCTCCCAATTTTTGGCTGCCCAGCCTAAGGGCTATTCTATAATACACCCACTTCCTGACAATGGGCACTTCAGGTTTACAGGCCCTCATGCACGTCTCTATCCAGGGACAATGTGGAGCCTCCCAATTTTTGGCTGCCCTGCCTAAGGGCTATACTAAAATAGACCCACTTCCTTACAATGGGCACTTCAGGTTTACAGGCCATCATGCACGTCTCTATCCAGGGACAACGTGGAGCCTCCCAATTTTTGGCTGCCCTGCCTAAGGGCTATACTACAATAGACCCACTTCCTTACAATGGGCACTTCAGGTTTACAGGCCATCATGCACGTCTCTGTCCAGGGACAACGTGGAGCCTCCCAATTTTTGGCTGCCCTGCCTAAGGGCTATACTACAATAGACCCACTTCCTTACAATGGGCACTTCAGGTTTACAGGCCATCATGCACGTCTCTATCCAGGGACAATGTGGAGCCTCCCAATTTTTGGCTGCCCTGCCTAAGGGCTATACTACAATAGACCCACTTCCTTACAATGGGCACTTCAGGTTTACAGGCCATCATGCACGTCTCTATCCAGGGACAACGTGGAGCCTCCCAATTTTTGGCTGCCCTGGCAAAGGGCTATACTAAAATAGACCCACTTCCTTACAATGGGCACTTCAGGTTTACAGGCCATCATGCACGTCTCTATCCAGGGACAACGTGGAGCCTCCCAATTTTTGGCTGCCCTGCCTAAGGGCTATACTACAATAGACCCACTTCCTTACAATGGGCACTTCAGGTTTACAGGCCATCATGCACGTCTCTATCCAGGGACAATGTGGAGCCTCCCAATTTTTGGCTGCCCTGCCTAAGGGCTATACTACAATAGACCCACTTCCTTACAATGGGCACTTCAGGTTTACAGGCCATCATGCACGTCTCTATCCAGGGACAACGTGGAGCCTCCCAATTTTTGGCTGCCCTGGCAAAGGGCTATACTAAAATAGACCCACTTCCTTACAATGGGCACTTCAGGTTTACAGGCCATCATGCATGTCTCTATCCAGGGACAACGTGGAGCCTCCCAATTTTTGGCTGCCCTGGCAAAGGGCTATACTAAAATAGACCCACTTCCTTACAATGGGCACTTCAGGTTTACAGGCCATCATGCACGTCTCTATTCAGGGACAATGTGGAGCCTCCCAATTTTTGGCTGCCCTGCCAAAGGGCTATACTACAATAGACCCACTTCCTTACAATGGGCACTTCAGGTTTACAGGCCCTCATGCACGTCTGTATGCAGGGGCATTGGTGAACCTCACAATTTTGGACTGCCCTGGCAAAGGAAAATACTACAAAGACTCACTTCCTCAAAATGGGCACATTAGACTCAAGAGGCCTTCATGTACGTCTCTTCTCAGGGACATCGGAGTGCCACACAATGTTTTCACGTAAAATCTTTCATGTATTAATCTCAAAAAGTAACATACACCAGCTCTATCTCACTATTGGGTATGTGCCCTTAACATTTCTGCCATGAAAAATCATTTTGGGGTCATTTTGGAAGGTTTTCTGGTGAGTCCGTAAAAATGGCGTGAAACGCGGACAAAATTGTTCACAGCTGTGACTTTTGAGTGATAAATGCTTCAAGGGGTCTTCCCCATGCTGTTGCCATGTCATTTGAGCACTCTTCTGAGACTTTTGTGACATTTTTAGGGTTTCTACATGCTGCCGGGGGGTCATTTCACAAAAATACTCGGGTCTCCCATAGGATAACATTGGGCTCGTTGCTCGGCCCGAGTACACGAGTATCTTGGGAGGCTCGGCCCGAGCTTCGAGCACCCGAGCTTTTTAGTACTCGCTCATCACTAATATTTATATATCTATCTATATATAGATATATTTATATATAGAGAGATATATATATAGAGAGATATATATAGAGAGATATATATATATATGAGATATATATATATAATATATATATATATATATATATGAGAGATTGAGATATATATTATATTATATTATATATATATATATATATATATATATATATATATATATATATATATATACACATACACATATATACATATACAGGCCAACTGGGGATTAGTGCAAGTGCTCACATGACACTGCTCCCGCTCGCAGCACAGCGGGAGCAGTGTCATGCGACTGTGGTCCGATCAGACCACAGTTGCAGATGGGAGGGATTTATCTCACTGTAATGCGAGTGCAGTGCGATGTTTCTCTCGCCCCCATAGATTTGAATGGGTGCGAGTGAAACAGGATCCACCCCCAGGATGCTGCAATTGTTTTCTCTGTCCGATTAGGGCTATAAAAAAAAAAAAAAAAAAGCGGCCCCATAGAGTAGTATTGGTCCGAGTGGTATGCAATTTTTTTAGCGCATTCCACTCTCTGTATTACTCACCGTGTGTGCTGACCCTAAGACAGGGGGCAGGGGACTTCTAATTTAAAAGCACTATTCTAGCGCTGAAGCTATAAAAAAAAAATAAATCTGGAGTGGTGCCTTAAAATTCAAAAGGGATAGATTTGTATAATAGCCCTGAAGTGGAAGTATTTCTGATCGTTTAACAATTTATTGTACCTTGGTGTCACCTTTGCAGCAATAGATAGAAGTTGTTTGTAACCTGTGTACTAACTTTTGGTTATTTGTGCAGCCTCAGTAGGTGGTGCGTTATAGAAGAGTAAATTGGTCACAAGGGTCGTAGCCATGATTTACACCGCACGGTCAAAATGCATTGTATAACTTGCTAAAGATATTCAAATTGTCTCTCCAGTAAAGGAGACAAACTCTAGCACAGCGCCACCTATTGGAAGTAGCGATCCTAAAAGTCACAAGTGGATTTTCAACAATCCTTTGCAATATGACTCAGGATATATAAGCCAGATCAGAATCCCAATTTGCAGACACGGTGTTTCGGGGTGCTTGCCCCTCGTCAGTGCAAAGTATGGGGGTGTCTGATCTGGCTCATGAGAAAGCTATGTGGGGACCACGGGGGAACACTATTCTCCTTAAGGAGACTTTGCAAGCCAGTCTGGCTGCCAGGTAAGGGGACTTATAGCTGCCACGCCCCTCTAAGAAATATTCAAATTGTCTCTCCAGTAAAGGAGACCAACTCTAGCACAGCGCCACCTATTGGAAGTAGCGATCCTAAAAGTCACAAGTGGATTTTCAACAATCCTTTGCAATATGACTCAGGATATATAAGCCAGATCAGAATCCCAATTTGCAGACACAGTGTTTCGGGGTGCTTGCCCCTCGTCAGTGCAAAGTATGGGGGTGTCTGATCAAGCGGCCTTGCCCACATGCACTTGTCCACGTGTCTGTGGTTAGGTGGACTTTGGCTGAAACAGCGTTGTTCAGGGCACGTGTGATGTTTTGTGACACGTGGTTATGCAATGCGGGGACGGCACACCGGGAGAAATAGTGGCGGCTGTGGACCGAGTAACGTGGGACAGCTGCCACCATCAGGTCGCGGAATGCTTCTGTCTCAACCAGCCTAAAAGGCAACATTTCCAGCGCAAGCAGTCGCGAAATGTTAGCATTTAGAACTGTGGCATGTGGGGTGTTGGCAGTGTATTTGCGCCTGCGTTCAAAGGTTTGCTGAATGGATAACTGAACGCTGCGCTGGGACAAGGACGTGCTTGATGATGGTGTTCTTTCTGCGTAGGCAACTGCAGGTGCAGGAGTGGAGGAGGCTTGTTCTCAGGCAGCATGGACAGGGGATTGGCTCGCATGCACAACCAGCGAAGACGTAGCAGTGACATCAGCAAGCACTGCTCCTCGACTCTGTTGTACTTCCCACAAAGTCGGGTGCTTGGCTGACATGTGCCTGATCATGCTGGTGGTGGTCAGGCTGCTAGTTTTGGTACCCCTGCTGATGCTGGCATGGCAGGTGTTGCAAATGGCCTTTTTAGAATCATCTGGAGCCAACTTAAAAAACTGCCAGTGTCAGAGTTCCGGGTTTTCCAGTTTTCTTTTGAAAGAGCTTGCCCTTTGTTAACATGGAGTTTTCTGTTCTGTTGCCCTACTTCCTGTCCATCTGTTTAAAAGCCGCCCCTAAAGCTTAGTCCAGTGCCTGAGTATACTGCTTCCTGTGTGCTCCTGCCCTGCTGCTTTTGGTTCCTGATTGTTATTCGGATCCTCTTGGAAAACAACCGACACCGACTCTGGACTTCATCTGGTATCATCTAGCTGTGCCCGGACTCCGTTTGCCGTCTTTGGTCGGCACTTCTGCCCGGTTCCTTCCGTTTAATACCACTCTGGACTCACATCACGTACGGACATTTTTGGACTTACCTATTGCCCTTTTGTGTCCCGGCTGCTGCGCATTTAGGGCTTCTGGGGTGATTGCCAGACAGTCCCTGTATAGGGGTTCGCTCTTGGTGGTCTCCCTGGGGGAGTCCGGTGCGCGGTCCCGGGAATTCCCTTTCGCTCCGTCCCTGGAAGGTATTTCCTGTATTTATGTTCTACTGTGTTTTTGTTCCGTTTATGTACATATTTGCTGGTTGCATATTATAAACGTCTTGCACCAAGAACTCGTCTCTGGTTGTCATTGCCCTAACGCAATCGAAATCCTCAATACATACAATAGTATTACAGCCAGACTCGGGAAGACCTAACATTTGTACAGGCACCTTGTGTCGTGTTGTTCCGGGGAACAGTTGCCTGACGTCTGCCTGGGGCCACCACTCTGCTTCTTACTGCCTGTTGGGATGCTACGCCTCCCTCCCCCTGTGCACTGCTGTCCTCGCTCTGCATATCCTCCTGCCAGGTTGGGTCAGTTACTGGATCATCCACCACGTCGTCTTCCTCTTCCGCACCCTGCTCCTCCTCCTGACTTCCTGACAATTGTGTCTCATCATCGTCCACCCCTTGTTGAGACACGTTGCCAACTTCGTGAGAACGTGGCTGCTCAAATATTTGGGCATCTGTACATACAATCTCGTCATGGCCCACTTCAACAGGAGCTGGCGAGAGGCCAGAATTTGTGAATGGAAACGTGAACGAACAGCTCTTCCGAGTGTCCAAGTGTGGGATTAGTAATGTCCGTGGACGTGTACTCGGCCTGGTGGTAGGAAGGAGGATCAGGTTCTGAAATGTGCGGTGCAGTATCACGGCTACTGACACTTGACCGTGTGGAAGACAGAGTGTTTGTGGTGGTGCCAATCTGACTGGAAGCATTATCCGCTATCCAACTAACAACCTGTTGACACTGGTCTTGGTTCAAGAGCGGTGTACTGCTGCGGTCCCCAAGAATTTGGGACAGGACGTGCGAGCGACTAGATGTGGCCCTTTGTTGTGGCGAAATTAGAGCTTGGACACAACCTCGGTCTCTGCCTGCACCACCATCACGTCCACTTCCTTGTTCGTTGACAACGCCCTTGCGCATTTTGCAATGCTGTGCTGATGTGTATTCACTAGACTTGTGCGTTATATCCAAGTTTTTGCAAAACTCACACAAATGCAGCGGAAAGCTGCCACCAACAGGCACACACGTGCGGTTTTTAAATGCAAGCACGGAGGCACTAAGAACCTAACAGGTCTCTATCCAGGGACAACGTGGAGCCTCCCAATTTTTGGCTGCCCTGCCTAAGGGCTATACTACAATAGACCCACTTCCTTCCAATGGGCACTTCAGGTTTACAGGCCATCATGCACGTCTCTATCCAGGGACAATGTGGAGCCTCCCAATTTTTGGCTGCCCTGCCTAAGGGCTATACTATAATACACCCACTTCCTGACAATGGGCACTTCAGGTTTACAGGCCCTCATGCACGTCTCTATCCAGGGACAATGTGGAGCCTCCCAATTTTTGGCTGCCCTGCCTAAGGGCTATACTATAATACACCCACTTCCTGACAATGGGCACTTCAGGTTTACAGGCCATCATGCACGTCTCTATCCAAGGACAATGTGGAGCCTCCCAATTTTTGGCTGCCCTGCCTAAGGGCTATACTACAATAGACCCACTTCCTTACAATGGGCACTTCAGGTTTACAGGCCATCATGCACGTCTCTATCCAGGGACAACGTGGAGCCTCCCAATTTTTGGCTGCCCTGGCAAAGGGCTATACTAAAATAGACCCACTTCCTTACAATGGGCACTTCAGGTTTACAGGCCATCATGCACGTCTCTATCCAGGGACAACGTGGAGCCTCCCAATTTTTGGCTGCCCTGGCAAAGGGCTATACTAAAATAGACCCACTTCCTTACAATGGGCATTTCAGGTTTACAGGCCATCATGCACGTCTCTATCCAGGGACAACGTGGAGCCTCCCAATTTTTGGCTGCCCTGGCAAAGGGCTATACTAAAATAGACCCACTTCCTTACAATGGGCACTTCAGGTTTACAGGCCATCATGCACGTCTCTATCCAGGGACAATGTGGAGCCTCCAAATTTTTGGCTGCCCTGCCTAAGGGCTATACTACAATAGACCCACTTCCTTACAATGGGCACTTCAGGTTTACAGGCCATCATGCACGTCTCTATCCAGGGACAACGTGGAGCCTCCCAATTTTTGGCTGCCCTGGCAAAGGGCTATACTAAAATAGACCCACTTCCTTACAATGGGCACTTCAGGTTTACAGGCCATTATGCACTTCTCTATCCAGGGACAACGTGGAGCCTCCCAATTTTTGGCTGCCCTGCCTAAGGGCTATACTACAATAGACCCACTTCCTTACAATGGGCACTTCAGGTTTACAGGCCATCATGCACGTCTCTATCCAGGGACAATGTGGAGCCTCACAATTTTTGGCTGCCCTGCCTAAGGGCTATACTACAATAGACCCACTTCCTTACAATGGGCACTTCAGGTTTACAGGCCATCATGCACGTCTCTATCCAGGGACAACGTGGAGCCTCCCAATTTTTGGCTGCCCTGGCAAAGGGCTATACTAAAATAGACCCACTTCCTTACAATGGGCACTTCAGGTTTACAGGCCATCATGCACGTCTCTATCCAGGGACAACGTGGAGCCTCCCAATTTTTGGCTGCCCTGGCAAAGGGCTATACTAAAATAGACCCACTTCCTTACAATGGGCACTTCAGGTTTACAGGCCATCATGCACGTCTCTATCCAGGGACAATGTGGAGCCTCCCAATTTTTGGCTGCCCTGGCAAAGGGCTATACTAAAATAGACCCACTTCCTTACAATGGGCACTTCAGGTTTACAGGCCATCATGCACGTCTCTATCCAGGGACAACGTGGAGCCTCCCAATTTTTGGCTGCCCTGCCTAAGGGCTATACTACAATAGACCCACTTCCTTACAATGGGCACTTCAGGTTTACAGGCCATCATGCACGTCTCTATCCAGGGACAATGTGGAGCCTCCCAATTTTTGGCTGCCCTGCCTAAGGGCTATACTACAATAGACCCACTTCCTTACAATGGGCACTTCAGGTTTACAGGCCATCATGCACGTCTCTATCCAGGGACAACGTGGAGCCTCCCAATTTTTGGCTGCCCTGGCAAAGGGCTATACTAAAATAGACCCACTTCCTTACAATGGGCACTTCAGGTTTACAGGCCATCATGCATGTCTCTATCCAGGGACAACATGGAGCCTCCCAATTTTTGGCTGCCCTGGCAAAGGGCTATACTAAAATAGACCCACTTCCTTACAATGGGCACTTCAGGTTTACAGGCCATCATGCACGTCTCTATCCAGGGACAACGTGGAGCCTCCCAATTTTTGGCTGCCCTGCCTAAGGGCTATACTACAATAGACCCACTTCCTTACAATGGGCACTTCAGGTTTACAGGCCATCATGCACGTCTCTATCCAGGGACAATGTGGAGCCTCCCAATTTTTGGCTGCCCTGCCTAAGGGCTATACTACAATAGACCCACTTCCTTACAATGGGCACTTCAGGTTTACAGGCCATCATGCACGTCTCTATCCAGGGACAACGTGGAGCCTCCCAATTTTTGGCTGCCCTGGCAAAGGGCTATACTAAAATAGACCCACTTCCTTACAATGGGCACTTCAGGTTTACAGGCCATCATGCACGTCTCTATCCAGGGACAACATGGAGCCTCCCAATTTTTGGCTGCCCTGGCAAAGGGCTATACTAAAATAGACCCACTTCCTTACAATGGGCACTTCAGGTTTACAGGCCATCATGCACGTCTGTATGCAGGGGCATTGGTGAACCTCACAATTTTGGACTGCCCTGGCAAAGGAAAATACTACAAAGACTCACTTCCTCAAAATGGGCACATTAGACTCAAGAGGCCTTCATGTACGTCTCTTCTCAGGGACATCGGAGTGCCACACAATGTTTTCACGTAAAATCTTTCATGTATTAATCTCAAAAAGTAACATACACCAGCTCTATCTCACTATTGGGTATGTGCCCTTAACATTTCTGCATTGAAAAATCATTTTGGGGTCATTTTGGAAGGTTTTCTGGTGAGTCCGTAAAAATGGCGTGAAACGCGGACAAAATTGTTCACAGCTGTGACTTTTGAGTGATAAATGCTTCAAGGGGTCTTCCCCATGCTGTTGCCATGTCATTTGAGCACTCTTCTGAGACTTTTGTGACATTTTTAGGGTTTCTACATGCTGCCGGGGGGTCATTTCACAAAAATACTCGGGTCTCCCATAGGATAACATTGGGCTCGTTGCTCGGCCCGAGTACACGAGTATCTTGGGAGGCTCGGCCCGAGCTTCAAGCACCCGAGCTTTTTAGTACTCGCTCATCACTAATATTTATATATCTATCTATATATAGATATATTTATATATAGAGAGATATATATAGAGAGATATATATATATGAGATATATATATATAATATATATATATATATATGAGAGATTGAGATATATATTATATTATATATATATATATATATATATATATATATATATATATATATATATATATATATATATATATACACATATACATATATACATATACAGGCCAACTGGGGATTAGTGCAAGTGCTCACATGACACTGCTCCCGCTCGCAGCACAGCGGGAGCAGTGTCATGCAACTGTGGTCCGATCAGACCACAGTTGCAGATGGGAGGGATTTATCTCACTGTAATGCGAGTGCAGTGCGATGTTTCTCTCGCCCCCATAGATTTGAATGGGTGCGAGTGAAACAGGATCCACCCCCAGGATGCTGCAATTGTTTTCTCTGTCCGATTAGGGCTATAAAAAAAAAAAAAAAAGCGGCCCCATAGAGTAGTATTGGTCCGAGTGGTATGCAATTTTTTTAGCGCATTCCACTCTCTGTATTACTCACCGTGTGTGCTGACCCTAAGACAGGGGGCAGGGGACTTCTAATTTAAAAACACTATTCTAGCGCTGAAGCTATAAAAAAAAAAAAAAAAAATCTGGAGTGGTGCCTTAAAATTCAAAAGGGATAGATTTGTATAATAGCCCTGAAGTGGAAGTATTTCTGATCGTTTAACAATTTATTGTACCTTGGTGTCACCTTTGCAGCAATAGATAGAAGTTGTTTGTAACCTGTGTACTAACTTTTGGTTATTTGTGCAGCCTCAGTAGGTGGTGCGTTATAGAAGAGTAAATTGGTCACAAGGGTCGTAGCCATGATTTACACCGCACGGTCAAAATGCATTGTATAACTTGCTAAAGATATTCAAATTGTCTCTCCAGTAAAGGAGACAAACTCTAGCACAGCGCCACCTATTGAAAGTAGCGATCCTAAAAGTCACAAGTGGATTTTCAACAATCCTTTGCAATATGACTCAGGATATATAAGCCAGATCAGAATCCCAATTTGCAGACACGGTGTTTCGGGGTGCTTGCCCCTTGTCAGTGCAAAGTATGGGGGTGTCTGATCTGGCTCATGAGAAAGCTATGTGGGGACCACGGGGGAACACTATTCTCCTTAAGGAGACTTTGCAAGCCAGTCTGGCTGCCAGGTAAGGGGACTTATAGCTGCCACGCCCCTCTAAGAAATATTCAAATTGTCTCTCCAGTAAAGGAGACCAACTCTAGCACAGCGCCACCTATTGGAAGTAGCGATCCTAAAAGTCACAAGTGGATTTTCAACAATCCTTTGCAATATGACTCAGGATATATAAGCCAGATCAGAATCCCAATTTGCAGACACAGTGTTTCGGGGTGCTTGCCCCTCGTCAGTGCAAAGTATGGGGGTGTCTGATCTGGCTAAAGATAGCCATTTTATGTATCCATGTTCTGTGAATAAAGCTGCAAGTTTTTATAGTCTGAAGAAGGGGTGCAAGAGGTTATTTTTATATAGCGTTGAAGAATTGCACATGCTTGTGTCCGTGCACATGTGGAAGAGGCGAGAATGGGCTGACAGTGTGGTGTACTGGAAGTATAAGGATTCTACAGAGCAGGTTCATGTTGGCAGTAAGAAGTTTGATACTTTTCTCAAAAAATACACATTTTTCCGAGCAAATATACTGCAATTCTATCATATTAAGATTTAAAGGTCAACGAGAGTCACTTTACTTTATATTTAACATAATTAAAATAAAAATGAACAATGATTAAAAAGTAATGTAGCAACGCAGAATAAACATTTACCTCCACTTCTTGGAGAGAGGAAGCCTACTTTTCCATCTAGAATTGTAGCTATCCTATTATCATTTGTGGATCTAAAAAAATAAAAAAATCGCCAAAAAGTATTAAACATGCATTAGAAACAATAATCACAAGTCATTGTTAAAAGGATTATTCCCATCTTAGCCATTATTTATTATGCGTGCTTCTATAGAGCCATCGTATTTCACAGCGCTTTACAGAGAATTAGACTCATTTTGGCACACCAAAAAAGGAGAAAGGAGAAAAGCTCTTTGATCAGTAACTCGCGTGATTTATTGGCAAGGTATATAAAGAAAAAAAGTCCAACGTGTCGACCCTTCAGGGGTCTTTTTCAAGGACAATTTAGTCTACATAGAAAAGCAAGACAAAATAATATGATCAATTGCAATATATAGTTGTCGACAATGTATATACAAAAGGGGACATACTAAAAAGAATGAAGAAAAGGAATGAACAAAAAGAATGAACATAATAAATTCAGGTTCCAAATTGTTTCTTAGACATCATAGACATGGAATGAACATGGAATATACTATATGTAGATAATAGGGAAATGTACACAAATCCCATAAAAAACAGGTGTATATTTTATTCCGTGTTAGATAAGTGGGGAATAAACATGGAATATATCTAGATAATAGGGAAATGTCCACAAATCCCAGAAAAAACAGGTGTATATATTTTATTCCCTGAGCTTCTTGGGTGGGGAATGAACATGGAATATATGTAAATAATAGGGAAATGTCCACATATTCCAAATAAACAGGTGTATATTTTATTCCCTATGTTAGATAAGTGAGGAATGAAGAAGGAATATATATAGATAATGGGGAAATGTACATATATTCCAATTAAAGGTGTGTATATTTTATTCCCTGAGCTTCTTAGGTAGGGAATGGACATGGAATATATGTAGATAATAGGGAAATGTGCACAAATCCCATATAAACCGGTGTATATTTTATTCCCTGTGTTGGATAAGTGGGGAATGAACATGGAATATATGTAGATATTAGGGATATTTATACATATACCACACAAATTAGTATATATGTTATTCCCTATGTTAGATTGACAGGGAATGAACATGGAATATACTATATGTAGGTAATAGGGAAATGTACGCAAATCCCATATAAACAGCTGTATGTATTATTTCCTGTAAATGTATATGTATACGTGTTGCTTTAATATGGTTCTGCTTTTAATAAATTTAGGAGGCACAATGGTAATATAAAATATAGAGATAGACCCACCTATTGAGATTTGCTGTGACGTGGCAGGGGTGGCTCAAAAAATTGATCAATTGTTTGCTAAAAATCTCATTTTCCATTCTAGTACAGTTGGAATGAATTTGTTAATTTACACTTTTATTTGTTGCATGCCATGCTCAAGCAGTGCGGGCTCCCCTCTTTTTTGTTTTTTCTTTGTTGTTATTACTTCCTGTGTTAGATAAGTGGGGAATGAACAAGGAATATATGTAGACAATCGGGAAATGTACACCTATCCCATATAAACAGATGTACATTTTATTCCCTTTGTTAGATAGGTGGGGAATGAACATGGAATACACAGCTCTTGCAAAAATTAAGAGACCACTGCAAAATTTTCAGTTTTTCTGATTTTTCTCTTTATAGGTATATTTTTGAGTAAAATGTAAATTGTTCTTTTAGTCTATAAATTACAGACAACATGTCTCCGAATTTCCAAGCAATGAATTTTGTATTTATTTTCTGAAAATGAGAAATGGTCAAAACAACAAAAAAATGCAATGCTTTCAGACCTCAAATAATGCAAAGAAAACAAGTTCATAATCATTTAGAAACAACAATACTAATGTTTTAACTCAGGAAGAATTCAGAATTCAATATTTTGTGGAATAACCATGATTTTTAATCACAGCTTTCATGCGTCTTGGCATGCTTTCCACCAGTCTTTCACATTGCTTTTGGGTGACCTTATGCCACTGCTGGTGCAAAAATTCAAGCAGTTCTTTGCTTGATGGCTTGTGACTATCCATCTTCCTCTTGATTACATTCCAGAGGTTTTCAATGGGGTTCAGATCTGGAGATTGGGCTGGCCATGACAGTGACCTACAAAAGGAATGGCAAATGGCAGCTGGGGCGAAGTGCACGGCAAAAACAGTTCGCAACAGGCTCCTAGAGACAGGGCTCAAGTCATTTAAAGCTAAAAAAGCCTTTCATCAATGAGAAGCAAAGGAGAGCCAGGCTGAAGGTTGCCAAAGACCATAAGGATTGGACCATAGAGGACTGGAGTAAGGTAATCTTCTCTGATGAATCTAATTTTCAGCTTTGCCGAACACCTGATCATCTAATGGTTAGACAGAGACCTGGAGAGGCGTACAAGCCACGGTGTCTTACACCCACTGTGAAATTTGGTGGAGAATCGATGACGATCTGGGGATGCTTCAGCAAAGCTGGAATTGGGCAGATTAAACTTTGCAAAGGACTTATGACTTAAGCCACATACAAGGTTATACTGTTTCCAGTATAACAGTTGCTTCCTTCTGCTCAGGCAATGTTCCCCAACTCTGAGGACTGTTTTCTCCAGGAGGACAATGCACCATGCCACACAACTATGTCAATCAATGTGTGGATGAAGGACTACCACATCAAAACCCTGTCATGGCCAGCCCAATCGCCAGTCCTGACCCAATTGAAATTCTCTGGAATGTAATCAAGAGGAAGATGGATAGTCACAAATTTTATTCCCTATGTTAGATAACTAGGGAATGAACATGGAATATATGTAGATAATAGGGGAATGTACACATATCCCATATAAACAGGTGTATATTTTATTCATTGTGTTAGATAAGTGGGGAATGAACATGGAATATATGTAGATAATTGGGAAATGTACACATATACCACACAAAGAATTGTATATTTTATTCCCTGTGTTAGATGGGTGGAGAATGAACATGGAATATATGTAGATAATAGGGAAATATAGCTAGGGAAGTATATAGGTGCCTTTAACTGATTATGTCCGGGGAGATAGGAATCTGACATCAGGAGTAGGACTGAAGATTCTCATATTTTCTAAAATAATAACTCACCAGAGATGTATGGCACCGGCTTTCTTATAGATAACACAAACTTTTGGCAAAGTGAGCAGTTCTGTATATGGGAGTCTGTGGAGATAGCTGCCGGCCAAATGAGCACAGTTGTCTATATGTATGGGGGCATTATTTAATCACTTGTTCAGCTGACAAATATTTCCTAATTCAGATGGTTGTATTAGCAGTGAGGCACAATGAACTTATTAAGGATCAAGCATCATGTCTAATAAATTAAAGATTACCCCATCTACATTGATAAATCACCAGATGCACCATCAGTACATAACTACATTACCAGAACCATTATCAGCACAAATAAATCATCACAACCACAATCAGTACATGAGCATTTACCAAATCCATCATCAGGAGCTCAACCCCTTAAACGCAGCTCACTGATGACACTTCATTTCATGTAGGGGCAGAGGCTGCAGTCCCTTCCGCAGCCTGATGACGCTATATTAGCGTATCCCAAGATGCACTGGAATTCTCAAACAAGAAGTTATCATAAGGAAGTAGGGAAAAAAATACTAAAGCAATTATAGTGTAGTTAACAAACGATAGGGAATTTTTAATGTAAGTATAATGGAAAATAGATTAGATCATGGCTCTAAAAAGGTAGGGATTTAGAATGAAAATTACTTTGCCTGTTTAACTTTTGGGAGATTCTGCCTGTCCATAGATCCTGCCTATCCATGTTCGCTGCTTGATGTACAATGCATCACCTGATCTGTATGAGACTTCAAAGCAGCTTCCATAAAACTTATGGTGTCTCAGATCGACTGCAAACAGGAGTGGACAGTGATATATATATATATATATATAACACATGTGATGCAGTCTCGTAGGGTCAGTGTTTATATCATCTCATGTCTGTAAATCCAAAAGTGGCAAAATTGACCAGGCTGTGTTCACTCCCCTTTATAGCTGGAATCTAGCTGCCCAGACATGGAGGATTTAACCCAGAAAGTGGCATTTTAAGCTAGGATTTTAGTCTAGCTGCACAGTCATGAAGGTTTTCAACCCAAATAGTGGCATTTCAACTTCGGTTCCTGGTATGCAGAGATTACCTTGCCGTGGTGACCGGGCTCACATGCATTGGCCAATACATATGCCAAATATCTCTTTTTTTCAAATATTCCTATAGCTGTAATGCAATACCACAGTTCCCATATTCATTGTTAGTATTTTAGTGTGCAGCTGTGTATGTTTTGTAGTTATGTGTGTTTTCAGCTAGCACCTGTTCACACCTGTTGGATGTGCAGGTCACTCTTTTTATATATTTATAGTGCATCTCTTTCTGATTGAGCACTCCACCCTACAACCAGGCTGTGTTCACTTCCCTTTATAGTTGGAATCTAGCTGCCCAGACATAGCACCTCTGCAGGTGCAGTGGCATTCCACCAATAGAGGCAGGCCATGCCACTGCTATGGGGCCCATGAGCTGGGCGGCCTGGCGGTGGCTAAGGTGGCCCCCTCCCCAGGATCGCACTTTCAAATGTATCACATTGCAGATGAGGATACAGTTGAAAGCAATGATAAGGAGCGCAGCGCTCCCTCTCATGATTGTCCCACTGAGTCTGCGCTCTAACAGCTCAGCACAGCACTGACGTCACTGCTGTGCACCAGTCACCACTGTGTTGAGATGTGCAGAGCGCAGACAGCGGGCAAATGAGGAGCAGCAGTGGGTGACTGAGGAGAGTATGTATTCAGTACACGGTGGGAGTGCATAATGATATGAGAGGGTCTGTAATGCTATGTGAGGTGTATAATTATATATGGGGGGTGCATAATTTAGGTGGGGATGCATAATGCTATGCGGGGGTGCATAATGCTCTGTGGGGGTGCATAATGCTATGTGGGGGTGCATAGTACTATGTGGGAGTGCATAGTACTATGTGGGAGTGCATAACGCTATGTGGGGGCTGCATAACGCTATATGGAGGAATATGGGGAGTGTATTTTAGTACATGGAGGACTATGGGGTGCATTAGACAATATGGAGGACTATGTGGGGCCCATTCTGTATGAAGGGCTATGAGGAGCCCACCAATTCTGTATGGAGAGCTACAGTATGTGGGAGCATTATGCTATATGGAAGACTATGTGAGGCCCATTACTATATGGGGGACTATGTATGAGGCCCATTACTACAGGTACATCTCAATAAATTAGAATATCATCAAAAAGTTAATTTATTTCAGTAACTCAATACAAAAAGGGAAACATCATATATAGCGTCATTACAAACAGAGTGATCTATTTCAAGTGTTTATTTCTGTTAATGTTGATGAATTTAAACCTACAGCCAATGAAAACCCAAAAGTTATCTCAGAAAATTAGAATTACCACAAAACAACTGCAAAGGCTTTCCAAGCATTTAAAATGGTTTCTTAGTTGGGTCCAGTAAGCTAAACAATCATGGGGAAGACTAATGATTTGACAGATGTCCAAAAGGCAGTCATTGACACTCCATAAGGAGGGTAAGCCACAAAAGGTCATCACTAAAGAAGCTGGCTGTTCACAGAGTGCTGTATCCAAGAGTATTAATGGAAAGCCCATTACTATATGGACGACTACGGGAGGCCCATTACTATGTGGAAGGCTTGGTGGGGCCCATTACTATATGGAGTACTTTGTGGGGCCATTATTATATTTGGAGAGCTATGAGGATGCCTTTATACTTTATCTAGAGTTATATGAGAGCCATTATACTGTGTGTAAGCAATTATACAGTGTGAAGGATTGTGTGGGGTCTATCATACTGTGCGGAGGGCTTTGTGTGGGGGCCATTATACTATATGTAGAACCATTATACTGCATGGAGGGCTGTGAGGGGGTCACAGTTGGGGGATTTTATGGTGTTGGGGTGACCGTTCATTGCTAGGGTAGTTGAAGGGGAGTACAGTAGGGTCATGAAACTGTGCGTGTGGGGGGTGCTATGGAAGAATTTATTCTGGGGAATCATACAGTGTTTGTGGGGCACTTTTGTTGCCATCATATTTTATGGTTGAAATGAAAGCGGAAGCTAGGGGCTTCAATAGGAGAAACATTACTTCATTACTTTGTAAGGGCTGTAACTGTGAACTATGCTCTTTTGTGACCCAGATGAATATTATTATTTATTTATTGGGGGGGGGGGCATTTAGAGAATCTGCTATGGGGCCCCATGATTTCTATGTACACCCCTGTATCCTGTAGAGTTATCAGTCTCACTCCAGTACCTAGCACTAGTACAAGTTAAGGAAGAACAGAGTCTGCTGCTATGTATGAGAAATAGGCAAACAGGCCAGTATAACAGCCTGGATCAGCTTGTCTAAATGAGCAAGTAACCAAGGAACAACCAGTGCCCATGCCACCATAGTGAAAACCACTTCCAGTATTATGAGAATGTCTTCCATAACCATGAGCACATGGCTACACTACATGACTTCATGGCTACAGTCAGTGTCTGATGGCAGGAGCCTCATATCTACACTTGGACGCAGCATGAAGCGTGGAAACATTGCCAGGGGCTGGGGCAGCATTGGCACAGGAGGATAGGTAAGGCCACTCTTACTTATTGCATGATTTTATACCATTAGCAGCAGCTGTTTAAAAAAGATTTCATTGTAAAAACTTAATATGCACAAAAAAAAGCTAAAACTAAAGAAATCTGAGTTTGCAAAAAACTGTCAGGAACCCCAAAAAGTATAAAAATGGCAGGAAAATGCATTGTTTAACTCAAACATATTGCTACAGTGTTTTTGCTGAAAAAAACCCAACAACAACTAGAAATATTAGCACAAAAAATAGCATAAGATGAAATTGGGCAGGTTGCTATCAGCAACGGCTACATTTTTATTAATAAACAAGACCTCTATTTCTATAATTTTGCACTGTTGTATAAGGGAGGAAACTTGTCTTCAGGCATAAAAGTGCAGGTGCTCGTAATCTGCCGCAGACGTCCATTATTAGAAGTAATTTATATTTCTCACATTTTCCTTTTGTGAAGTCTTAATCACCTTGTCCTCACAGCCTTGATCCTAACCAATAAGTTCTCCCATATAATTACTACTTATCAATAATAATAACAGGAGAGGTCACATGTGATGATATGTGATACAGGAGGCCATTGTTACCTCACAGCATGGTGTCACAATGACTGGGAATCTATAGAAGTTGGTGGACTCAGATCTTCAGATCAAGAGGAGAAGACAAAGAGGACGGTGGATCCAGGACTGATGACGGTGAAGAAGGGAAGAGCGGAGGATCCCGGATCAAGGACACAGGTAAATGAGGAACTTTACTGGGTTTTCAATCAGTTAAGCTTGTGCCAACATGTACACTCAGGCTCTGTTCACACTGGGCATTTTTGCTGCTACTTTTTAGCAGCAAAATCTGATCTCTTGGCAGTAAAAAAAAGCTGTTTTTTGTGATGAGTTTTTGCCACAGTTATTATTGGGTTTTTGGTGTGTCATTTGTTTACAGTACATACAAACCAAACAATGCACTGCTGCTTTTCTTTTACTCATGGCTTTCAATAGTGGGAAAAAAGCAGCAAAAACAAATGCTGAAAGAATAGAATTCTTTACAAAACGCAGCATTTTGCCAGTTCAGTAAGGAAAAAAAGTTGGTGTCTGTGTGTGCATGAGATTTCTGGAATCTCATAGGTTTTGCTAATATGGTAAAAAGCAGTGTTTTCTTAGCATGTATTTGTATAAAACCAATAAAAAAAAACAACCCCACACCAAAAGCAACCTGTGTGAACATAGCCTTATCCTCCAACTCTCCTGATTGTGGCTGTAAAGTACTATATTGTATCAGTATTTGCTGTTATAATCTGTAGACTTGGGGGAGCAAGGGTCTATGTGAGGTCACAAGGCGCAATGTTGGACACAGAGTCCTTGCAGCAAACATGGAGAATCCACATGGAAATGTAAGCACAAAGATGGCGCCTGAGAGGGAGACACCACATGGAGATGTAAGCACAAAGATGGCGCCTGGGAGGGAGACACCACATGGAGATGTGATCACAAAGATGGCGCCTGTGAGGGAGACACCATAGTGGGGACTTCAGTCAGTGACTACAAGTGGTAACTGTGGTTGGCGCAGATTGTTGGTGATTCTGTTACTTAATTTCAGATTTTATGGGAGAAATAATTCTCATTATTCCATCATATGGAAGAGGGTTTTGTAGTCTTACAGTCGGGAACATACTATATATACGACCATTTGCTTCATTTTATGTATTTTGTTTTCAAATTGCAACATTTCATTGTTGTAAATACTTAAGCGATATTTTTCAAAGCTTTAAGCCATTTATTGCACCATTTTTAAACAGCTATTCAAAAACTTAAAATAGAAGAGTCGGGACATACAACTTTTCTGATATTAAATATGACATTTTTAATACTGCACTTCCACATAAAGGTAACACATAATGTAGACAGGTAAGAACTGTGCTAAAAAATACATCAAATATGTTTCTGTTGCACCCATTTATAACAAGATTAAAAAATACCAGTTTTCTAAAAAGTATTTTTTTTTCTTGACTTGAAAAATGTGACATTAATCTCATGTAACATTGGGATGTGCATTACCATGCTTGAAAACTTGCACTGGCTAATTTGCTCCACATTTATCATTAACACTAGAACTACTGAGGTAGTCATTTTGACTACTTTGCACTATGTATTTCTATATAGGTGTCACGAGTCCAGTAGTTCTAGTGTTAAGGTGCAAAATTGAAAAAATATGGCTTGGCAGATATTGAAGTGAGTAATACAGAAAAATGTGGAGCAAATGACGCCATTTTTAATCACTGAGACCATTACATTTTGGAATGTTATAACGTATACATTGCAATTTGTCATTAAAATCTGAAAAATTGGTAGGTGGGGGATTGTTGTACATTATTTGTTCTCACATAAGTGCACATATGGGGCATCTAATCACAATCTAATTTAAGGACTTCAGATCACATAAAAACACAACCAATTGAAGTCCATCTTCCATTTTTACATTAGTCTTCAGATTTCTAGGCCTTTCCCTGACACGTATTTTTTTTTCTTTCTAGAGAGTATATCTGGATCCAGAAAGCAAGACTGAAGAATTTAGAAAGGGCCAGGATATTGATTAGTGTTAGATTATAGGACTATCGGTATATTATATTTGGTGCCTTATGTTTCATCACACACTGATTATACAGAACAAAATCTGGACTCTGTTTTATGGCATTCTGCTACAGCCATTTCTTTGTATTCCTGTACGGAAAGTTGGCATGTGAGATGACACCACCTGTATACATTATCCCTATCCATCTGCTTGTTTTGCAGTATGTTGAATCTTGGTATCTGGGCATTGCATCAATAGAACCTGGATTTAGTTTGGTTTACATACAAGTTGATGGTGTCTATTTTCTCTTAACATTTGGTGGGATGCAGGTCTGGAGAGCTGTTGTCAGCCTATTAGATAGATAATGAATGAATGAATGTATTATAGAAATGTCTAATATCATGTTCCCTATTTTGTTATTATGTCACATCCTGGTCTCCATCTTGGACATCATAACAAACGGGCACTTTTTTGTTTAATTTCACATTGGAACTATAGAAAAAATGACACTACAGCTACAGAGGCGACCGTCTGATGGCCCAGCTCGACTACCCATCTCTCCTGAAGACCCTTTCAGCTTTTTGAGGGTTGGGTGGAGGACATCATCTCTGAAAATAGGGTCCCACAGCTGCACCTCAACAGATTGAAGAGTCAGTGCCCTAAAGCCACAGGGGGGTGTGTAGTCACTCACTACATCACTTAGGATGATTTCATTCTTCAGGGATTACACAGGAGTGGTCCTTGTGGTGGGGTGACATCTGTCCTAGTCTGGGGCAATAGCGAATGCTATTTCTGGTCTTCAAACAACAGGCCTAAATGCGTCTTATACTGCCACTGGCCTAATTCTATTTCTTCTGCTGAGAGTTTATGACTGCTACATAGGGGATCTAATATGATATAACCATCCTATATTTCAGTTAGTTAGTTGTAGCATAGCCTTGGTCTAGGGTTCTTGAACTGATCGCCTTTTCTCGGGGTCAAGAAGGAATTTTTTCCCTGTGGCACAAATTGGCTGAACGTGTCCAGGTTTTTTGCCTTCTTCTAGATCAATGGCTTTAGGTATAGGTAGAGACTGTATTTAATAAAGTGTTCAAAAATGAATGATCTGTCTCCTCATTTCTTTATATTATATAACAGTTATTTGTATACATTGTATCAATTTTAGGACTTCTGACTGCTGCAATACATCAAACTGAAATACAAGGGTACAGTCATGGCCAAAAGTTTTGAGCATGCTACAAATATTATTTTTTACAAAGTCTACTGCTTAAGTTTTTCTAATGGCAATTTGCATATACTCCAGAATGTCATAAAGAGTGATCAGCTTAACAGCAATTACTTGCAAAGTCAATATTGGCTAAGAAAATGAACTTTAACCCCCAAAACACATTTCAACATCATTGCATTCCTGCCTTAAAAGGAGCAGCTAACATTGTTTTAGTGATTGTTCCATTAACACAGGTGTGGGTGTTGATGAGGACAGGGCTGGCGATCAATCAGTCATGATTAAGTAAGAATGACACCACTGGACACTTTAAAAGGAGGCTGGTGCTTGGTATCATTGTTTCTCTTCAGTTAACCATGGTTATTTCTAAAGAAACACGTGCAGCCATCATTGCTCTGCACAAAAATGGCCTAACAGGGAAGAGTATCGCAGCTACAAAGATTGCACCTCAGTCAACAATCTATCGCATCATCAAGAACTTCAAGGAGAGAGCTTCCATTGTTGCCAAAAAGGCTCCAGGGCGCCCAAGAAGGACCAGCAAACGCAAGGACCGTATCTTAAAATGGTTTCAGCTGCGGGATCGGACTACCAGCAGTGCCGAGCTGGCTCAACAATGGGAGCAGGCTGGTGTGAGTGCTTCTGCAAGCTTTGTGAGGCGGAGACTGCTTGAGCAAGGCCTGGTTGAAGGAGGGCAGCAAAGAAGCCACTTCTCTCCAGAAAAAACATCACGGACCGACTGATATTCTGCAAAAGGTACAGGGAGTGGACTGCTGAGGACTGGGGTAAAGTCATTTTCTCAGATGAATCCCCTTTTCGATTGTTTGGGACATCTGGAAAACAACTTATTAGGAGAAGAAGAGGTGAGCGCTACCACCAGTCTTGTCTCATGCCAACTGTTAAGCATCCTGAAACGATTCATGTGTGGGGTTGCTTCTCAGCCAAGGGAATCGGCTCACTCACAGTCTTGCCTAAAAACACAGCCATGAATAAAGAATGGTACCAGAATGTCCTCCAAGAGAAACTTCTCCCAACAGTCCAAGAGCAGTTTGGTGCCCAACAATGCCTTTTCCAGCATGATGGAGCACCTTGCCATAAAGCAAAGCTGATCACTAAATGGCTCATGGAACAAAACAGAGATTTTGGGTCCATGGCCTGGAAACTCCCCAGATCTTAATCCCATTGAGAACTTGTGGGCAATCATCAAGAGACGGGTAGACAAACAAAACCCAACAAATTCTGGCAAAATGCAAGCATTGCTTATGCAAGAATGGACAGCTATCAGTCAGAATTTGATCCAGAAGTTGATTGAGAGCATTCCAGGGAGAATTGCAGAGGTCTTGAGGAAGAAGGGTCAACACTGCAAATATTGACTTGCTGCATTAACTCATTCTGTCAATATAACCTTTTGGTACTCATAATATGATTGCAATTATATTTCTGTATGTGATGTAAACATCAGACAAACACAATTAAAAAACCAGAGGGCAACAGATCATGTGAAAATATAATTTTGGTGTCATTCTCAAAACTTTTGGCCATGACTGTAGTAACTATGTCTGATGGATAGGTGGCCATGTATGTACAAGTAGTTAAGCTTCTTCTGTACCTTCCATAGCTGCAAATAGAGAGTAAATTGGACAAGAGTGGCCACCTATTCTCTACCTGATTAGTTTGGTCGTAGTCCTAAATATGGGAACTTCCATTACTTAGACATTGATTTCATACTCGTAGATAGCCCGTTACAGTATAGTGACTGTAGTATATAATGCATTCACTTGAGGGCAGAGTTCTTGTCCCAGGACAGCAATCGCAATATATATATTATATATGTATCTGTTTTCATGAACACAATCTATATATAATATTAAAAAACAAGAAAGCCAGCACTAAATGTGCACTACAGCACTAAAAATTCCAAACTGTACTTATTAAAATTTGAGATTTTTGGCAAAAAAATTGCAATTTCTTGAGCTACCCCGCCACGTCACAGCAAATCTCTTTGGGGCAGTCCTACTTTAAAATATGTTTATATAAAATAAGCCATATGGCCTCACATATGAAAACGTAGAACTGTTCTTAGCAGCACTTACTTGGTGTTTTTCAATCCCGTACCCATGACTGAATCATGGCTGTGAGCGGGACAGGCCCAAGCAAATACTGCATGAAGTAAATAGCCTGTGGACAGGGCCTGATGGCTGAATGTGAACAGCCACCAATTGCCAAAATCAAGACAGGTGGAATACAACCCAAATTACTTGAACATTTATTTCATACTCGTAGATAGCCTGTTCCAGTACAGTGACTGTAGTATATAATGCATCCACATGAGGACAGAGTTCTTGTCCCAGGACAACAATCGCAATCACAATATAAATATCCATGTTCATGAACATTGGTATAATAGATTGTAATGCAAAGATGTTAAGGGCGTACCATGATGGAGAGTGATCTCCTCTTTTTCAGGTGTCAGAAGATTGCAGTGCATGACTGAAGCAATGGTGCCCAGAGCGATAGCCATGGGTGAGCGTGGAAAGTTCAGCACTCTGACACACTGATCTTAAGCTGGTGTCACACATAACGACGACGACAACGACGTCGCTGCTACGTCACCATTTTCTGTGACGTTGCAGCGACGTCCCGTCGCTGTCGCTGTGTGTGACATCCAGCAACGACCTGGCCCCTGCTGTGAGGTCGCCGGTCGTTGCTGAATGTCCAGCTTCATTTTTTGGTCGTCACTCTCCCGCTGTGACACACACATCGCTGTGTGTGACAGCGAGAGAGCGACGAAATGAAGCGATCAGGAGCCGGCACTGGCAGCTGCAGTAAGCTGTAACCAGCGTAAACATCGGGTAACCAAGGGAAGACCTTTCCCTGGTTACCCGATGTTTACGCTGGTTACCAGCCTCCGCTCTTGCTGCCAGTGCCGGCTCCTGCACTGTGACATGTGGCTGCAGTACGCATCGGGTAATTAACCCGATGTATACTGTAGCAAAGAGAGCAAGGAGCCAGCGCTAAGCAGTGCGCGCGGCTCCTTGCTCTCTGCACTGTGACATGTAGCTGCAGCACACATCGGGTTAATTAACCCGATGTGTACTGTACCTAGGAGAGCAAGGAGCCAGCGCTAAGCGCGGCTCCCTGCTCTCTGCACTGTGACATGTAGCTGCAGCACACATCGGGTTAATTAACCCGATGTGTGCTGCAGGAGAGCAAGGAGCCAGCGCTAAGCGCGGCTCCCTGCTCTCTGAACTGTGACATGTAGCTGCAGCACACATCGGGTTAATTAACCCGATGTGTGCTGCAGGAGAGCAAGGAGCCAGCGCTAAGCGCGGCTCCCTGCTCTCTGAACATGTAGCACAGCGACCTTATGATCGCTGCTTCTGCTGTGTTTGACAGCTAAGCAGCGATCATAACAGCGACTTACAAGGTCGCTGTTACGTCACCGAAAATGGTGACGTAACAGCGACGTCGTTGTCGCTGTCGTTTAGTGTGACACCAGCTTTAAATGAGAGTTCTGGGTCTGTGTGTGCTGATAGTATTACTTGGAATACCTTCAAACAAATGCTGGTACGATCTTAATCAGGTCCGTGGGACTTCCAGATAAGGGTGAAAAACATATTCATAACAACAAAGTAGTCTTTGCTTGGCCTCACACTTGGTCACAGAATACAGCAGACAGCACACTTCATGGTATCTTCTGTATAACACAGAAACAAAATCATTGCAGTTTCCAACAGTGGCACTTTACTTGTAAACATTCTTTTAGCCAGGCATGTTAAATAAGCACTTTATGTCTATGGCCCTGAATCCACGGATCAATATGTTTGGCTGAGTATCCTGCACCCACAGCCACAGGCAGTGATCCGCTTCCCTCTTCCTTGGGTTTTCAGCTGGGAAGCACCCTCACTTCACCAGTGTACCCATCACTGGTATACAATGAATTCACTAAATTCTTGGTTTCTTACATTTCTTTGGTCTCTTCCAGCTAGTCTGCCAATGGGACCACTGTTGCTCCAACAGGTTCATTTTAACAGTTTCTTGCTGATTCTGTGCTATTTGTTTCACACCACACCAGCTTCACTAGAACAACTCCTTGCTTCACCTGTACTCTAATTGTCTCTTCATGGAGAAAGGCGACAAACTAATGCCACCTATTGGAAGTAGCAATCTAAAAAGTCAAAAGTGGCCCTTTAACAAGCCTTGCCATTTGACCTAGGATTTATGCCAGATCAGAACCTCAATTTGGAGACATGGTGTTTCGGGATGATTGTCCCTCATCAGTGCAAGGTATGTGATCTGATCTGGTTGTATGAGAAGCTGTAGTGGGGTCTAAGAGGAAAACCTTTATCCTTGCGGAGACTGACAAACCAATCTGGCTGTCAGTGGTGAGGAGAAATATTTCCCAGAGGAGCATTGCAGCTATAAGACTCTTCACCACTGACATCCAGATTGGTTTGTCAGTCTCCACAAGGAGAAACGCATTCCCCTTAGACCTGTACACTAAACACACTGACCCCTAAGGCTAAGGACACACATCCGGCTTTTCTCCAGTTTGTCGGATCCGGTACACTGTGTACAGTACAGTGGCTGCGCGACAAGCTCCGGTCACGTGCTGTCATGTGACCGGAGCATATGACCAGGAAGTTGCAGCGCAGCCACTGTACTGTATACACTGTACGGGAGCGCGCCGGATCCGACAAATGGGAGAAAAGCCGGATGTGTGTCCTTAGCCTTAACCAGGAACTTCCTCTCCTCCTGACCCTAATGCTCCTTCCTTTCCCTGGCAAGCTAGGTGTTAACCATCACATGCCTGAACACAGGATACTGCAGCCCACAGAAAAATATAACATATATCTTTTAGGTTTTAGTCCTGCTCCCATGAGGAAAAAAACATGGTGTAATCACCCAAATCCATATATTGGTCCTAGTCTGAAAGTGTGAAAGTGTAAAGGGCGCTTTACACGGTAGCGATATCGGTAATGATATCGCTATTGTGCGTACCCGCCCCCATCGTTTGTGTGACACGGGCATATCGCTGCCCGTCATGCACAACATCGCGCTCCCCCATCACACGGCTTACCTGCCCTGCGACGTCGCTCTGGCCGGCTATCCGCCTCCTTTCTAAGGGGGCGGATCATGCAGCGTCACAGCGACGATACACGGCAGCCGTCCAATAGAAGCGGAGGGGCGGAGATGAGCGCCCACCTCCTTCCTTCCGCATAGCCGGTGGAGGCAGGAAAGGAGATGTTCCTCGCTCCTGCAGTATCACACACAGCGATTTGTGCTGCCGCAGGAACGAGGAACAACATTGCTAATGAGAGGTCAACGATGTTTGGTTTTAGGACGACCTCTTCACGGCAAACGATTTTTGCCACTTTTGCGATCATTTTAGGTTGCACATAAGTGTCACACGCTGTGATAACGTTAATGACGCCAGATGTGCGTCACTAACGACGTGACCCCAACGATAGAACATTAACGATATCGTAGCGTGTAAAGCCCCCGTAAGTCCGGGACAAAGAAGTGGTTTAAGGAGCCATGTCTGGAGATTGCTGCTTCAAACTTTGTTTGTTGTGTTCCCATCCTTTATTCCCTTTTTGGTTAGCTTCACTAATCATTTCCCTTTACTCCTGCCTGTAGTCTGGTGGGCATTGTATGATTTCGGTTTCTTTACCTTTGTCTATCTATCCCATTTTGTGTCTTCAGCCTAGAGTGAGAGTAGTGTTCCTGCTGACCTGCTCACTAATCAGGGTTGAGCTCAGAGAAAGACAGGGGTAGGAACGTTATGAACCTGTCTAGGGATGTCAAGGAGCTCAGGGTTGCTCATGCAAAAGGTCAGTGCCTATTCCTCCCCATTCTTCCCTAGTGGCAGTAAATCAATTCCTCAGATCACATCTTCGACTAACCAGCTCCTTGGTGGAGTGTGTCAACCAGGAAATGCCTCGGTGTGGTACGTGGTGCCTTTCGTCAGCTAACTACAACCTCACCATCAGAAGCTCTGTTGCAGACTGGGTATAAACTTAAATGTCAATTGTCCACAGTAACATGCACTTCAAAACTAATCAAGACAACAACCTGAGTACTATAATGTTCAGGTATGAAGTGAGAAGCGTATACGTTACAATCTTTTAAAAGTACAAAAACTTTATTAATGCAATTTCATAAACATTAAAAAAACAGGGAAAACCCACAAAGTGGAGCACATCACCCCCAGTTGATAACCCTCCAAAATACATGAATAGATTCACAGGTATATATCACTGTGTGTAGCCACTGTTGGTCGGGAACGGAGATGGTGTTTATCTATTTATTAATGGGACATATATAAACCCGATTATCTTATTACCATACAGCCACCATGCCAACCAACAGATGGCAGCCCAGTTATGCATAATTAAATGCAGTTACTCTTGAAAATACTAGCAGTCTGTTATAAATATTTTTCCACAATACAGAATATTCATGGTAAGATGCCAAAATTTCCACATCAGGAATTCTGCATGACTAGTCAAGCCTCCATATGCACTGCTGCAGCTGAATATTACTGCGGCTATAGCATCCACCGACCAGTGACAGACAATATAATATAGCTATCCACAATGTGCATGAAATATGCTAATTCACAATGGTATTAATCTTCTGCCTTGATGGGCGGATGGTGCAGCCCTCCAATGCTGACTGCCGTGCAGCAGGCAAATGAAAACAGACAGCAATGCAAAATATATGCTAGAAATCTAAATGAATACGTAATAGCTGACAAAGAAGCATATTCATAATAGCCTGCACAAACGGGGCATCACACTAAATAGTGCAGAGTAAACGGCAATATACCTTAAGAGAGGGTCACCTGGGCGAGCGCTCCACCACCCCGGACGCCGTTTTGCCTCGCTTCTTCAAAAGGGGCGTGTCAGGGTGGGGAGATGTCCGGGTATTTGAGCTAGTAGAGCAGCCAATGGCAGAGGCAGTTTGGACAAGCCTCCATAAACGCCCCTGTCACATGACACTGGTGACGTCGGCGCATGGGGCGATCGCCGCCTACCTTTGTAAAGTAACTTCCTTAGATGCGCGCGCTGGGATGCAGAGTGACACGCATTTGCCCATATAAGGCGCACATCAGGAAGTATAAGGAGCGGAGACCGGCGCATGCGCACCACCAGCGGGCTGGCACTTAGTGTAGATACATACCAAGTAAAGCATTCTTACTGCACAGCAATGTTAACGGTAGTTAGATGTAATCATCATCAAAACAAATGGATAAAGGTCCATATATATACACTATATCTATGTGCATTGCATATCACATTCCCTAATAAAAACAGTGTTTACAGACTATTTAGACACATAATACTTTTAATCTATACATTAACATGTATGTATCTCTATACCTATACGCATTGTTATTTGATGCCAACAATTTATAAAATGTTAGGACAGACAAACAGTACATTTCAATGTAATTATAAAAGGAAAGAGATTATATTGATTATCCACTAATAACAGCAATATCTTGCAATGAGAGACACTATTTGCAAGGGATGCGTCTAAAACAACACAACATACAAATAAGACACTGCAGAAAATTAATTTTACCAGAAAAGGACTCCCCCCATAACAATGCTAAAAATAACCCTATCTAGGAATGATATTAGAATACATCCTAAAAAATCCGGGTTCTTGTAACTTCTCCGCAGTGTCCATCTTCAATCAGGCTAGATCTTGTTGCTCATATATAGGAATAGATTACTGGAATTAAAGTCCCACATAAACTCCCATTGGACAGCTCATCTAGGACTAAAAGAACAAAATATTAAAATCACAAAAGCAACCCAAACTAAAACCCTACTCACCCATAAAAGAAAACCCTTCCTTTAACAATGAGGAGACTTGATGTTGTAAATACATGCCAGATAAACCACAACTATAGAAAGGAACCAAAGCCTTCATTCTCATTTAATCCCTGTGGGGCCAAAGACCCCAACCTGTAGATCCATCTACACTCTAATCTAGCTAAGGCCTGACCAAGATCTCCTCCCCTGGGCCCGAGATAAATCTGATAAATCTGGTCTATGACACGGAACTTCAAGCCACTCGGATTGCAATTATGGTACTTTTTGAAATGCCTCAGTATAGTCTTTAATATAGATAGGTGTTCTATTGTACGGGCATTTCTGATGTCTTTGAGGTGTTCCAGAGCTCTAACTTTTAACTCCTGTGTCGTAAGGCCAACATATATCTTGGCACAGGGGCATTCCGCTTGGTATATCACACCACTTGAGCAGTTTAGTGTCTTCCAATACCAAACTTACGTGTACCGTCATGGTTTTTAAAGAATTTGGTCTTAATGCAATTTCCGCAGGCCATAATTGCAATCCGAGTGGCTTGAAGTTCCGTGTCATAGACCAGATTAAATGAGAATGAAGGCTTTGGTTCCTTTTTATAGTTGTGGTTTATTTTGGATGCATTTACAACATCAAGTCTCCTCATTGTTAAAGGAAGGGTTTTCTTTTATGGGTGGGTAGGGTTTTAGTTTGGGTTGCTTTTGTGATTTTAATACTTTGTTCTTTTAGTCCTAGATGAGCTGTCCAATGGGAGTTTATGTGGGACTTTAATTCCAGTAATCTATTCCTATCTGCGAGCAACAAGATCTAGCCTGATACAAGATGGACACTGCGGAGAAGTTACAAGAACCCGGATTCTTTAGGATCTATTCTAATATCATTCCTAGATAGGGTTATTTTTAGGATTGTTATGGGGGGGGGGGGTGTCCTTTTCTGGTAAAATTAATTTTCTGCAGTGTCTTATCTGTATGTTGTGTTGTTTTAGACACATCCCGTGCAAATAGGGTCTCTCATTGCAAGATATTGCTGTTATTAGTGGATAATCAATATAATCTCTTTCCTTTTATAATTACATTGAAATGCACTGTTTATCTGTCCTAACATTTATAAATTGTTGGCATCAAATAACGATGCGTATAGGTATAGAGATACATACATGTTAATGTATAGATTAAAAGTATTACTTATCTGTCTAAATAGTCTGTAAACACTGTTTGTATTAGGGAATGTGATATGCAATGCACATTATATTATATATATATATATATATATATATATATATATATATATATATATATATATATATTACATACTGTGAGACTGTGACCGGGGTTATCTATGACGGCCGGTATGTCTCGCCCCGGTTGTGCTCCCTCCATGTATAGAAAGCAACTCCACTCCAGGGTTAATGCTGTTTCCCTGCAGGCTGAAAGGAGGGTTAGGCCAGAGTCACACTTGCGAGTTCCTCGCGTGTAACTCGCGCGAGTCTCTCATTGAATCACCTGGCATGGACTCACACTCTCCGGACAGGAGCGTCTCAGCTGCATAGACATACATGCAACCGACCTGCTCCTGTCAGGAGAGTGCGAGTCCGTGCCGGATGATTCAATGAGAGACTCGCGCGAATTACACACGAGGCACTCGCAAGTGTGACTCTGGCCTTAAAAGGAAACAGGAACATGGGCGTGGGTCCTTAGTGGTAGGGAGTGAACACAACTCCCTGAGTTTCTGCCAGAGACACACATGTGTGTGCTGTGTTGGACATTTGTTTGTGCAATAAACCGTGTGCTGTGACCATTGGTACCTGGATCCCGTGTCTTCTGCCGCGCAACCGACCACGCTACCTCACAGATGGTGGAGAACGGCGGGCATGCCAGCCTGGTGAGGTGTAGCATCCATCCCTGGTGACCCAGCAGCGCATGTCCTGGATTCGAGCGGCTATACTACAGCCCAAACCCGGCGGCACCATGGAGGACATACTAAAGCAGCTGGCTCAGGCTAATGCACAGCAACAACAGACCAATGCACACCTGCTCCGGTCGTTGGATCGTCAGCAGCAATCCTTGCAATTGCAGGAACAAAGGCACCAAGAACAGATGGTTCTCCTGGCCAAGTCGATCCGTGCCGGACCGGCAGCAACAACCCCGGGACAGGGTGACGACGGCAGCGTCCGGAAAACGGTGAGACAAGCGTTGCAAAAGATGACCCCGGGGGATGATGTGGAAGCGTTCCTGGCAGTGTTTGAGCGGGTGGCCGAGCGGGAAAAGCTGCCGACCCCCCAGTGGGCTGAGGTATTGTCGCCCTATCTGACGGGGGAGCCCCAAAAAGCATACCTGGACCGCTGTACCGAGGACGCCATAGAATATGAGACCCTGAAAGCCGAAATACTTGCTCGGTTGGGGGTGAATACCTATGTACGGGCTCAGCGGGTAAATCAGTGGTTCTATGAGGAAGTCAAACCCGTACGCTCCCAGGCCTATGACTTGTTGCATCTGGTAAAGAAATGGTTGCAGCCTGACACTCTGAGCCCTGCGCAAATGGTGGAAAGGGTAGTGGTTGATCGCTTTGTGCGCACTTTACCCGTCACCATTCAACGGTGGGTAGGACAGGGCGACACAAGTACCCTGGACCAATTAGTGTGCCTGGTGGAGCGGCATGTGGCTACGCAGGACTTGATACGGGACACTGAGACTTTGCGTGCCGCCCATTGGTCCAGCCCCTCCAAACCTCGGGCCAACGACCCACCGCGGACACCGGTGCGGGAGTCCGCTACCGTCCCGTCTGAGGCCGCGCCCGCCGTCCCTGAGGTCCGGAAGGTTATGTACCCTAAACGACAACTCGTCAAGGGGGTTTCCTTCCCTATTAGATGTTGGCGGTGCCAGCGGGTGGGACATATGGAAGCCCAGTGTCCACTCACCACGGAGCCCATGGATTGTGGGGTTATCTGGCGGGGTTCAATGTATGCTCAGGCGGTGTGTACCGCGGACCTTGTCTCCCCGGAGACTGAGCCCCACTTGTGCCAAATACAGGTGAATGGATGTCCGGTTACAGGCTTGTTGGATTCCGGAAGCTTAGTGACCCTTGTGCGATCAACCCTAAGGGCTGAAGTAAAGGCCACAGGACGTACCGTGGGGGTGGTTTGCATACATGGGGACCGCCGAGATTATCCCACGGGGATTTTCACCATCACAGCACCCTGCGGTCAGGTGCAATATGAGGTGGGACTTATTAACACTCTTCCCTATGACGTGATATTAGGAAGGGATCTGCCGTATTTTTGGACTCTATGGAAGGGGCCTCCCTAAGTCCCCTCAGGTATTGGACAGTCCGGGACCTGAGCCCGACAATCCCGAATCCGGGACGCCTGCCGTAGGGGTCCCCATGATAGGGACAGAATGTGAACCCGATAGGTCGCCCCTAGAGGTATTGGCAGGAGAGGCTGAGATGGTCGAGCCCCTCCCAGAGTTGGAGGCGTCCCCGGATACGTTTGGGACAGCCCAACTGCAGGACCCTACATTAATACATGCCCGGAGTCGGGTGACAGTGGTTGACGGGGTGGCACAGCTGCCCGGTGCCCAGGTAAGGTACCCCCATTTCGCTCTTAAGCAGGATTTACTCTACCGGGTAGATGAAATACGGGGCGTGGGGGTAGAGCAGTTGGTGGTGCCCCAGCCATATCGCCGGCGGGTCCTCGACTTGGCTCATAAACACCTGATGAGTGGCCACCTAGGGGTCAAGAAAACGCAGGAGCGAATATTGCAAAGGTTCTATTGGCCCGGGGTCTTTCGGGAGGTAAAACGGTTCTGCGAAACCTGCCCGGAGTGTCAGCTTACGGCACCCCGGCCCACTTTCGCAGTCCGTTGGTACCGTTACCCATTATAGAAGTCCCTTTTGAACGGATAGGGATGGATCTGGTGGGGCCCCTCGTAAAGTCCTCTCGAGGGCACCAACACATCCTAGTGATCGTTGACTATGCCACCCGGTATCCAGAGGCGATACCTCTCAGACATACTGCGGCGAAGCTTATAGCTCGGGAGTTGTTTGCTGTGTTCTGCCGGGTGAGGTTGCCCAAGGAGATCCTTACGGATCAGGGGACCCCATTCATGTCTAAAGTAACCAAAGAGCTATGCCGGCTACTCCAGATCAAGCAGTTACGTACATCTGTGTATCATCCTCAAACGGATGGTTTAGTGGAGCGATTCAATAAAACCCTGAAAACCATGCTCAAAAGGGTGATTTCCAAAGACGGGAAAGACTGGGATATGATGCTTCCCTATTTGAGGTTTGCCATCCGAGAGGTGCCACAGGCATCCACGGGGTTTTCGCCTTTTGAGTTGTTATACGGGCGACATCCCCGGGGATTGTTGGACCTGGCAAAGGAAACATGGGAGCAGGAGCCCACCCCCCATAAAAGTGTGATTGAACACATTTTAGGAATGCAGAACCGCATAAGCGCGGTCATGCCAATTGTGAAGGAGCATTTACAGGAGGCTCAGGCCGCGCAAAGCGGCCGCTACAATAGACAAGCCACCGTGCGGACCTTTAAACCCGGGGATCGGGTGTTGGTATTGATCCCCACGGCGGATAGTAAATTCCTGGCTCAGTGGGAAGGCCCCTACGAGATAAAGGAAAGAATCGGGGTGGTCAACTATAAGGTATTGCAGCCCGGTAGGCGGAAACCTGAACAAATATACCATGTCAACCTGTTAAAACCTTGGCAGGAACGGGAAAGCCTGATGGTTGATTTATCCCCATCTCCCACCTCTTCAGGTCGTTCAAACCCGGCTCCAGCGACCTCCAGAGAGGACGTACCGGAAGTAAGGATTGGAGAAGCCCTCACCAAGCAACAGAGGCGAGAGGCCAGACGGCTGATTCAGCAGAATCCCGATGTCTTCTCCGAACTGCCTGGTAGAACCAGTCTGATACGACATGACATTGTCACCGAGCCTCACCTGAAGGTACGCCTGAAGCCATACCGGGTACCGGAGGCTCGAAGACAAGCCATATCAGAGGAAGTGAAGACAATGCTACGCCTGGGGGTCATCGAAAAATCCCGGAGTGAATGGGCTAGTCCCATTGTCCTGATACCAAAACCTGATGGCTCCTTAAGGTTCTGCAATGACTTTAGGAGATTGAACGAAATATCCAAGTTCGACCTCTACCCCATGCCCCGGGTGGATGAGCTGATTGATAGGCTGGGACAAGCGCGATATTTCACCACGCTCGACCTGACCAAGGGGTACTGGCAGGTGCCACTGACGGAGTCCGCCAAGGAGAAAACCGCTTTTGTTACGCCGGAGGGTCTCTTCCACTATGTTGTCTTGCCTTTTGGGTTACATGGCGCTCTGGCCACGTTCCAGAGGTTGATGGACTTGGTGCTGGAACCCCACCAGGCGTATGCATCAGCGTACCTTGATGACATCATTATTTACAGCTCTGAGTGGCAGACCCACTTGGAACAGGTACAAGCGGTGGTGAACGCGCTCCGAACAGCCGGATTGACAGCCAATCCCAAGAAATGTGCGTTGGGGCTCACGGAAGCCCGCTACTTGGGCTACGTAATAGGCCAAGGAGTGATTAAGCCCCAAATTAACAAAGTTGAGGCGATCCAGAAGTGGTCTAGACCCCTGACCACGAAGCAGGTTAGGGCCTTCCTGGGTATCGTGGGGTACTACAGGAGGTTTGTAAAAAATTTTGCGGGACTATCAGCCCCCTTGACGGACCTTCTCAAAGGCAAGAAGTCCGTCATGGTGCGCTGGACTCCGCAGGCCGAGGACTTCTTCCGGGCCCTGAAGGGGGTCCTGTGCGGACAGCCCGTTCTTGTCAACCCTGATTTCTGGAAGGAGTTCATAGTACAGACTGACGCCTCTGAGGTCGGCCTGGGGGCAGTGCTGTCTCAGGTGGTTCAGGGGGAGGAACACCCCGTCACCTTCTTGAGTAGGAAGCTCACCCCTCCCGAGCGGAATTATAGCGTAGTGGAGAAGGAGTGCCTGGCGATCAAGTGGGCCTTGGAGTCCCTGCGCTATTACCTGCTGGGACGACAGTTTCGCTTGGTGACTGATCACTCTCCACTGGTCTGGATGAGGTCCGCCAAGGAACGGAATGCCCGGGTTACCCGGTGGTTCCTTTCTCTGCAGAACTTTTGGTTTACGGTTGAACACCGGGCCGGTAGGTTGCAGGGCAACGCCGATGCCTTGTCCCGCGGCCCGTGTTTGATGGCGGGAGTTCAACCCCGCACGCTTGAACTGAGGGGGGGGGTATGTGAGACTGTGACCGGGGTTATCTATGACGGCCGGTATGTCTCGCCCCGGTTGTGCTCCCTCCATGTATAGAAAGCAACTCCACTCCAGGGTTAATGCTGTTTCCCTGCAGGCTGAAAGGAGGGTTAAAAGGAAACAGGAACATGGGCGTGGGTCCTTAGTGGTAGGGAGTGAACACAACTCCCTGAGTTTCTGCCAGAGACACACGTGTGTGCTGTGTTGGACATTTGTTTGTGCAATAAACCGTGTGCTGTGATCATTGGTACCTGGATCCCATGTCTTCTGCCACGCAGCCGACCACGCTACCTCACAATACATACATACATACACACACATATTATATATATACATACACTAACGTTCAGACCTTTATCCATTTGTTTTGATGATTACATCTAACTACCGTTAACATTGCTGTGCAGTAAGAATGCTTTACTTGGTATGTATCTACACTAAGTTCCAGCCAGCTGGTGGTGCGCATGTGTACCGCCCTGAGAGGGGCCCGGCCAGGTTGTCGGTGGAACGAGCGCCTCCGGACCGGGGGCCACGTCGCTCTGTTAGAGGGGAGAGGTAGCGGAGTGGTGGTGGTGTGGGACGAGGCGCGCAGCCGGGGAGGGCCGCGCTGTCGTCCAACGCGTCAAGACACCACCCACGGGTCGTGGTGACGGGATGCACCACCGCTGCGGCTGGAGTGAAGGCGGGCTCGTCCGGGATCGGTCTTGTGGCCGCAGCCTAGATGTTAGCCCCTCCGTGGGTAGGGGCGGTGTGTCCCGGGGCCCCGGTGCGGTCGGGGACTGGAGCACTGATGTTGTCGGGGTGCAGGGTGCCATGCAGCGGTGTAGTGTCATGCCCGGATGGCACTGGTGTACTCACGATTGATTCACACTCAGAGTCACTGGTAATCCAAAGTTCGGATGTGGTCGGTTCCCGCGGCCGGCTGCTGATGTCCCCTGTGGGGTTGATGGTGGCCCCTTTTCCCGTGCACCTCTGGATGTTGTGTTTCGGCTCCCCTGCCTAAGCAATGTTAGCCCGCTCCCCGGCGTTGAGCTGCCGGAGGAGCCCTCGGCGCTGGCCCGTCGGGTGTTTGGCCCTTGGCGGTGGCGCTCACCCGGTCTTGGTGGGCTTTTGCCTTCTTTCGGGACTTTGGGTGTGGATGAACCCGTGAGGTTCAGCCAGCAATCAGTCAATTTGCCTAAACTCAGTGGCTTCTAAGCTAGGACGGGGTCTCAGTACCCGGTTTCTGGTGCTCCGGTACATGGTTGACTCCCCAGTTCGGGACCGGCATGCTCCAACCCAGGCCCAGTCCGTACGGTTCCGCCGGTTGCTGTACCGGTACTCCTGCAGACAGCCACCACCGTCTGCCTGCCTGACGTTTCCAAAGGGGCCCAGGCTCCTACCCGGGTCCCTGACAGCTGCTCCACTACCACTCACTGTCAGCTCAAAACTACTCTGTTTGAACTTTCTGCCCCAGGACAGTAGTCTCCTCGGTGGGCGTGCCTTTCCGCCTGACTCTGCTCACCTGGTGTACTCTACTAGCCCTGAGGGAGGCATCAGGTCTCCCTTTCGGGTGACATGTGTGTGACCTCACAGGGGATGGGGATGTGTGTGTATGTGGTTGATGTAATTACCTGTGACCCCTGGGTTCCAAACTGCCTCTGCAATTGGCTGCTCTACTAGTTCAAATACCCGGACATCTCCCCACCCTGACACGCCCCTTTTGAAGAAGCGAGGCAAAACGGCGTCAGGGGTGGTGGAGCGCTCGCCCAGGTGACCCTCTCTTAAGGTATATTGCCCTTTACTCTGCACTATTTAGTGTGATGCCCCGTTTGTGCAGGCTATTATGAATATGCTTCTTTGTCAGCTATTACGTATTCATTTAGATTTCTAGCATATATTTTGCATTGCTGTCTGTTTTCATTTGCCTGCTGCATGGTAGTCAGCATTGGAGGGCTGCACCATCCGCCCATCAAGGCAGAAGATTAATACCATTGTGAATTAGCATATTTCATGCACATTGTGGATAGCTATATTATATTGTCTGTCACTGGTCGGTGGATGCTATAGACCCAGTAATATTCAGCTGCAGCAGTGCATATGGAGGCTTGACTAGTCATGCAGAATTCCTGATGTGGAAATTTTAGCATCTTACCATGAATATTCTTTATTGTGGAAAAATATTTATAACAGACTACTAGTATTTATAAGAGTAACTGCATTTAGTTATACATAATTGGGCTGCCATCTGTTGGTTGGCACGGTGGCTGTATGGTAATAAGATAATCGGGTTTATATATGTCCCATTAATAAATAGATAAACACCATCTCCGTTACCGACCAACAGTGGCTGCACACAGTGATATATACCTGTGAATCTATTCATGTATTTTGGAGGGTTATCAACTGGGGGTGATGTGCTCCACTTTGTGTGTTTTCCCTGTTTTTAATGTTTATGAAATTGCATTAATAAAGTTTTTGTACTTTTAAAAGATTGTAACGTATACGCTTCTCACTTCATACCTGAACATTATAGTACTCAGGTTGTTGTCTTGGGTATAAACTTAGGGGTACTTTGCACACTGCGACATCGCAAGCCGATGCTGCGATGCCGAGCGCGATAGCCCCCGCCCCCGTCGCAGCTGCGATATCCTTGTGATAGCTGCCGTAGTGAACATTATCGCTATGGCAGCTTCACATGGACTCGCCTGTCCTGGGACGTCGCTCTGGCTGGCGACCCGCCTCCTTATTAAGGGGGCGGGTCATACGGCGTCACTGCGACGTCACACGGAAGGCGGCCAATAGGAGCGGAGGGGTGGAGATGAGCGGGATGTAAACATCCCGCCCACCTTCTCCCTTCCGCATATCCTACGGAAGCCGCGGTGACGCCGGTAGGAGATGTTCCTCGCTCCTGCGGCTTCACACACAGCGATGTGTGCTGCTGCTGGAGCGAGGAACAACATCGGACCATCGCGTCAGCGTAATTATGGATTACACCGACCCTACACCGATGATACGATTACGACGCTTTTGCGCTCGTTAATCGTATCATCTAGGTTTTACACACTACGATGTCGCCTGCGATGCCGGATGTGCGTCACTTTCAATTTGACCCCACCGACATCACACCTGCGATGTCGTAGTGTGCAAAGTACCCCTTAGTCTGGGGAAAACCTGGTTCTGAAAGCAGTAGGTCTACATTCCTCTCTCCCCTCCATCTTGTAGCGTGACAACAAATATGAGCTAGTTTGAATATGAAAAATGTCTAGAAAAAAAAGCAGCTCTAACAGTTGCAGTCACAATATAACGGCAACTAACGATTTCTTGGCTGTCGGTGTAAGAAAAACTGTATCTGTGGCAGTCAGCTAATCAACTTAAGGGTATGTGTGTTGCGGGCGGGGGCCGCTGCCGCTTCTGGGGCTGCTCGAATCCGGGTTACTGCTGCGGCTCGAGTGGTGACCGGACCTGTGCTCGCACGGCCGTCCGTCCTCAGAACCGTCGTAAAGGGGGTATTTACAGGGGATTTTGTCTGTGACGCCACCCGTGGGTCGCGGTGAGGGATGGTGACACCGCCGCTGCCTGGTGATGGGGCGCCCGGGGCTGGTGGATCGGGGCAGCTTGATGGAATCCCCTCCACGGGTAGGGGAGGTGTAGTCCTGGGGCCCTGTGTCGGTACACAGGAGTGATGCCTGCTGGAGGTGGTGTGCTGGGTTGGACCGGGGGTCAATGGTGTACTCACAGTTCAGTAAGTTCACACAAGTCCAGTAGTAAACCAAGTTACCAGTGACCGGCTGCCATTGGAGGGTGTATTCGGGTCCCACACCCTGGTTAGTGAACAGGTGTCCCTTCCTCCTGCACGTTATGTTTGTCTCTCCTGTTGGACGACTTCGCATGAAATGGAGAAGTCCACTCCCAGTTCTGTATGTATTTGGGAGCTGTGGCCCGCGAAATCTGACCCTTGGGATTTCTGTGGGTTCTGACGGACACCCTATCCCCCGTGTTGGGCTTCCGTTTCGCTCTCTGGGCTTCGGGAGAACAAAGCCTGAAACCTCGTCCTCTGCTGGTGAATTAACAAGGGGCATGCAAGCTTCCTCGTCCTAGAGTCTAGGCACCCCGACTTTGTACGGCATCCAGACCGGATTCCCGCTGTCGGCACTGTCAGGCTACAACCCTGCCCCGGTCCACTTTAGGTCTCCTGCGACTGGTTCTCCGTTGCCTGTGGCCCTGCTCACTGTCTGCCACATAGCAGAGTAGTCCAAGGGCCCCTACCCCTGACTACACTGCACAGTCTCCACTTGACTTCCACTCACTACTCCTCCACTTAACTGTTGTGTTCCCGCCTCTGACACCTCAGGACCCCTAGGTGGGCGTTCTCATCCGCCTGATCCTACCCACTGGTGTGCCCTTATTCTCACGAGGAGGTGGCTAGGCTTTTATGGCTGTGTGTTGTACCTGAGTGTGGGTTTTTGGTGGTGACAAGGAGGATGGACACTTTTGTGACTACCTGGTTTTGGCAGGGCGTCACATGTGCACACATCTTTTTCTGTAATGTGCCTGAAAAAGTTCTACATAAATACTAAAAAGAATGAACATATGTAGTGAAAAGTAAAAATTTTCTTGCTGCTCATCTCTTTGGTCTTAAGAGCTTCTTTTAACCTCTTCAAGTTTTCGAAAACACAAAGTATTAAAAGAAGAGACCTAACTTTTCTTCAGATGGCTTCCACTTGGAAGCTGGTCACTAGTTTTAAAGAGGTCATAAAAGATGCTCCAGGAATCCAGCATGAAGCATCTTCCTCACAAGTCTGACTTCGAGCCAAGACATCTACAGATGTTCTGTTCAGTCTACTAGTGAAAATACAACTAAAGGCTGTCCCTATATGTGTGAAGTCAGAAAATATATTAATTAAAATAATATTATTTCTCTAAAGCCAACCTATTCCATAGTTCTTTTCAAATTAGAAGGGATATATACAGACAATGTAAGACATTACAGAGTAACACATCATTCAACAATTAGCAAAAGGAGTGAAGACCTTTCTTGTAAGCTTACAATATATGAGGAAATACGGGAGACACAAAAGGTAAAAGTGACATAACTATAATAGATAAGGATATTCAAATAAAGCTGCATGAACCGATCATCAGCCTGTATCTGTACAAGTCCAGATACAAAGTGCTATTGAGGGCATGTACTGTTTGGATACAGATGATAAAAGGGGACAGATTCTGAGGACAATTTAGGCAGGGAAGTGTGGCGCCCATGAGGCTCAGGTCGCCACAGGGTACTGCACTCCACTTGAGGTGTAGTGTTGATCAGGGATCTAAGGGAGGTGGGTGCCGGTTTCATCATACACAACCACATACAAACATGGGTTGCCCCTTCTCCACTAGGGACTGGGCTAGTATTAAAGGGGTTGCCAACATTGTGGCATTTACAGGATGCCATCACAACAGGGGCCCCAATCAACTAGCTTAGGACCTGGGTAGGTGGAGGAGTGGCCACCAGGGAGAGTTAGGAGTCACACACGCAGTAAATTTAGAGAGTTCTCCAGCAGGAGTAACAGTGAGCGGACGTCTTTCCCGGTAGCTCCTGTGGGACATAGGAGTTTAACGGTCGCTGTGGAGGATACCGTGTCAGCTTCCCGGGACCAGCACTGTTCAGGGTGCAGCACCCTAGGGTGCTGTAATTCCACGTTGCATCACCAGATTCTGCCGGACAGAGAGGTTCCATTCTCCGACCACACAAGTTTCCAGAGCTAAGTGGCACCTAGGATTCCGGGGCCTCGATCACAGTCAGACTCAAGGGGATCCATGCTACTGGCATAGGGAACAGTACTCTACATAGTACGGAAGGGACTTTTAGTGCTTCAAGCCACAGGGAGCCGCACTACATAGTGCAGTGAGGAAGGGCCCACAGACTACCGCACCGGTTCTGACCTCCCACGGATCCAACCTGAGCCCATTACGGCAGTGACCAGTGCTACTGGGCTGGTGACTGAAGTTGTGAGTAAACTACACGTTGAACCCGCATAGACTGTGTTGGCTTGTCCTTACCGGCGTTGCCGCCCGGCGCTTAGGTGCCAACCGCCATCACCTTCCCTCTTCATCCAGCCGGGGCCCGCTCCGCCTGTGTGGAGCGATACCATCCCGGCTGCCTTAACACCTGCCTTGGAGAAGAATCCTGCAGTGGCGGCTACTCCTGCCAACACATACCACAGGTGGCATCAAGACAAACTCTCCCAAATACCCCGCTTTCTCCACCGTTTACTCTACGCCTTGAGGCAACGGAAACGGGCAAGGCCACCCATGACATCGCCTGACCCGACCCGAAACGGCGACGAGTAGCTTAACCACCTGACCCGTGGATCACTACAGAAGACAGGCAGGGCCATATTTGGCATTCATAATGCCCTAGGCACTTTAATGTGTCACGTCCTCTACTGGTAAATCAGACTAAGGGTATGTGCACACAACATCTTTTCCAGGTGGATCTGCTCCATTACCTAGCTGAATAGCACTGAATAGACTCTAAATTGTTTGGCTATACAGCGCCTTGCGAAAATTTTAGTCTCCCTTGAATTTTTCAACCTTTTCCCACATTTCAGGCTTCAAACATAAAAGAGAAAAAAATTAATGTTATGGTGAAGAATCAACAACAAGTGGGACGCAATTGTGAAGTTGAATGAAATAATTGCTTATTGTAATCTTTTTTTATAAAATAAATAACTGAAAATGGGGCGGGCAATATTATTCGTCCACTTTACTTTCAGTGCAGCAAACTCACTCCAGAAGTTCATTGAGGATCTCTGAATGATCCAATGTTGTCCTAAATGACTGATGATAAATATAAGCCACCTGTGTGTAATCAAGTCTACGTATAAATGCACCTGCTCTATGATAGTCTCAGTGTTCTGTTTTAAGTGCAGATAGCATCATGAAGACCAAGGAACACAACAGGCAGATCCGTGATACTGTTTGGAGAAGTTTAAAGCTGGATTTGGTTACAAAAAGATTTCCAAAACTTTTAACGTCCCAAGGAGCACTGTGCAAGCGATCATATTGAAATGGAAGGAGTATCATACCACTGCAAATCTACCAAGATCCGGCCGTCCATCCAAACTTTCATCTCAAACAAGGAGAACACTGATCAGAGAAGCAGCCAAGAGGCCCATGGTCACTCTGGATAAACTGCAGAGATCTACAGCTGAGGTGGGAGAGTCTGTCCATAGGACAACAATCAGTCATACACTGCACAAATCTGGCCTTTATGGAAGAGTGGCAAGGAGAAAGGACATTTCTCAAAGATATCCATAAAAAGTGTTGGTTAAAGTTTTCCACAAGCCACCTGGGAGACACACCAAACATGTGGAAGAAGGTGCTCTGGTCAGATTAAACCAAAAATCAAACTATTTGGGCACAATGCCAAACGATATGTTTGGTGTAAAGCAACACAGCTCATCACCCTGAACACACCATCCCCACTGTCAAACATGGTGGTGGCAGCATCATTGTTTGGGCCCTCTTTTCTTCAGCAGGGACAGGGAAGATGGTTAAAATTAAAGGGAAGATGGATGGAGCCAAATACAAGACCATTCTTGAAGAAAACCTGTTGAAGTCTGCAAAAGACCTGAGACTGGGACGGACATTTGTCTTCCAACAAGACAATGATCCCAAACATAAAGCAAAATCTACAATGGAATGGTTCACAAATAAACGTATCCAGGTGTTACAATGGCCAAGTCAAAGTCCAGCCCTGAATCCAGTCGGGAATCTGTGGAAAGAGCTGAAAACTACTGTTCACAAACGTTCTTCATCCAACCTCACTCAGCTCGAGCTATATGCAAAGGAAGAATGGGCAAGAATTTCAGTCTCTCAATGTGCAAAACTGATAGAGACTACAGATGAGCGATGTTAGAATCGAACCGTTCGCCAATTTCAAATTCGAGTTGTTTTGGGCGGTGTTCGAGTTGTTTGACGAACTCGAACGATTTAGTTCGACCGTTCGAGTTACCGTTCGATAACGGTTCGATCACCAAAAGCATAGCTAGTTACTAGCTGGCTTTTCACTGTAATACGGTCAGTCACTGTTAATAATTATATTATCAATATTCAGCGTATAGTGTGCGGGGGGGACATGGTTTAGATCAGTGCTGCTGAGAGCTGAAAGAATAGCGATTGCCATTTTTTTTCCTAATCGCGCTTTCAGTAGGGTGGGCCAGACTATCAGCTAATCACAGACACATACTGTACACACAGCAAAGTGGATTTTTGCCAGACAAGCCCTATAAGACCCGGCAAATTTCCCCATCACCGCCATTATCTCAGTGCTGCGGGTGTATGTCAGTCACCGCTCCCGCTGCTGTGGGTGCTATACACTTATACAGTGCAAACGAGACATCGGTTTAGGGATTAGGGACTACTTGTAATTTCAGCCCTTTTCAGGGCTAGATTAGAGCAGTTCCTAGCCATTTTTGCTAGGCAGGTCTGTGCCAGCGATGTGCAAGGGTTTTTCACAGTGTCTGTCTAAATCAGCTCAGGCAATTCTTTAGGGCATAGTATCAGTGTCTGTGATAGTTAGTGATGTATCTCTGCTGTCAAGAAAGCTACACCACCTCTCCATTTCTACTAGCCAAATTGTAACTGCAGGTAGTCCAGGCAATCTGTGGGGAAGGTGCAGTCATAGATATAATGTTGCCTTCATCCAAAGGTGGTGCTCTCGATGTCAGAGAGCTCCACACCAGCAGCTGTTTCCACTTCCAAAACAACTGATGACCTGCCAATCACTCTGCCTGTTGCGGGTAAAGAGGTGGAAGATCTACATCCAAAAGCATGTCTGACTTCTGTCCCCACAGTCACAGCGGATGAAGAGCACATAGATGCACTTGATGGGACAGACAGTGGTTGCCCCGCCCTGCTAGGCCGCATTGTAGCACAGTGACCTTCCCACTGCGACTTATGCTTAATTTAAAGTCGTGTACAGGGTGGGCTCCCCAGTATACAGCAAAACCACACACTAGGAAAAGGACTATAGGCAGTTGGGTTGATAAATGATTGCTTAACTTTAGCAAAACAAACAAAAAATATGCATAAAACAGAAACAATAGAGCAATCTAGTCACAAGTCCAAAAGCCTACACCCCTATGCTGCGCCACTCGTAATGACGATTTATACCACCTTCTCACCAACCTTTGCCTAACCAAGGGACTGTCTAAACAGTCACCTAATACCTGGTAACCCCTCTGGGTAGGAGGAGTAACTGTGTGTGTGTGTGTGTGTGTGTGTGTGTGTGTGTGTGTGTGTGAATACGACCTACCAGTGGCGCAGCACAAGAGCTTACAACTTATCTACCTAAATATAAACAAAACCCATTAACCCCCCTGAATACTCTTGTTTGCTGAAGCCTCACAGATAAAGCAGATGATAAAAGTGGTAAGGCAAACCACACAGCTCAGCAACACAGTCCTGGAAATCTTGTAAAGCAACAGTCAATGCAAACATGTGTCGCTGTCCCTTTAAGATTTTAACTGTAACTGACAAACTGACAGAGCAGAGCCAGCAAGTCTTATTGTCTATATAGTCGGCCTAAGGAGAACAGATATGTGTTTTTTTTACCCAAACAAAGTGCTGCGTGCTTGCAGTTCTGGGCCCAGCCTACCATACCCGGGTACTGTGGTGTCCAGCTGCCATAAATACAGACTTGACGATCCTCTCACGGTAATCAGTATAGCCAGCAACTAAAGAATGGCAGTCTCCAGCACAGGATGCTGCTCACACGCGTTATGGTCCTCCTCACCAAACTCCAACACGAGTCTCCTCACAATCAACCTAAGTGTTTCTGCGGCGGCTCCTTCCCGTTACGCACACCTTTCGCTTTTCCTTCAGCTCATATACAGCACCTCCTCTGGTCTCCAAGTCTACAGCCAAAGACCATTTTGCTGTTGCTATAGTGACCAAACAGCGGCCCCTTGTGAGTGGTCAGCAACAATGCATACAATAGACAGTAAATAAGCCTTTTGCATTTACAGTGAATAAAAGGTCATTTATACACGGTTACCCTTTTACATGTGAATAACAATGCATACAATGAACGGCAAATAAGCATCTTGCATTCACAGTGGATAAAGGTCATCAATGCACCCTCACCCTATCACATCATATCCATGTGACGGTTCATGGACGAAGTACTCAAACTAATGAGTGTTTGGCCTCTACTTAGAGATTGGTGACAAATCTTACAGATGACATGAGTTGGGTGATCTTTTGCGATGTCAAAAAAAGCCCAGGCTAGGCAAGGCTTAGAGCCCATGTGACCTGCAGAGCCACCACAACTTCTGCTCAGAGGCAGAATTGTGGCTGAGGATGCAGTTGTTAATGTACTTCCAGTACTCCGTCTCTGTCCAGGAAGGCGCAACCTAACCTCGTCGTCAGTAGCATCCTCTTCCACTTGCTCTGCTGACCTCATCAACTAGCTGACTGTTGGTTGACAGTAAGTGGGATCTCGAACCTCATCATCACTCTGTGTGTTCTCACTACCCTCATCCTCAGAGCCAACCTCTTCCTGACCTGACCGAATAGTAAAGTTGTCGTTCCAATCAGGTATCTGAGTCTCATCAGAACTAGATGGATCTAGGTCTTATTTCAACCTATGTAAATAACAATGTAACTATGTAGCATGTTCCTCATTCTCTCCACCAAGTGGAGTTACAGTTTGGGAATGAGGGTCTACATTATGCTCAGAACCTTCTTCATCTGGGCCTGGATCCGACTTACAAAGCTTCTGGGCATCAGTGCACATCATTTCCTTGTGTGGACTCACTGCAGATTTGGAGCAGACCTCTGATTCCCAGGCTATAGTGCGACTGAACAGCTCTGCAGACTCAACCATCTCTGTTACCCCATACTCAGTAGGGCGGGTGCAGACTTGAGAGCTGGTAGGAAGCAAGTGCAATTGGGGTGACACCACAGAGGAATGGAGTAGTTGGGATATTGAAGTTGAGGTGGAGGAGAGGCCACTTGATGGAGCACTTGAGATCCATTCAAGCACCTGCTCTTTTGTTGCCTCATCTACATTTGGTAGCGATAGTCGTGTCTGTAAACAAAAGGGATAATATCAGATTATCCACAAGAAGAAGTAGACATCTTATTTTGGCTGGAAGATGGTGTTACGAATCGGTGCCACCGTAGCCGCAAGCAGGATGCTGCTGTTCCAGTTGCGCCCAGGCTTCGGCTGCCATTTTTGGCCGTGCCTCGGGTCATCCATCTGGCTGCTTCCTCCTCCATGTCCAAGTGTGGAGAGGCGGCTAGTGCGCATGCGTGTGCCGATTTGCCCCAGCCATAGTTTAAGTCCAGTGTTTCGCCTAGTGAGCATGCTCAGCCTGACTGTGCCATTACTGAGGCTAAGTCCTCAGTTCTGGCTACTGAGCATGCTCCCACACTTAGTGCGAAAAGCCTCTTTGCACAGATACTTGGACTCCGTGCCGTGTCTAAGTCCTGTGTTTTGCCTACTGAGCATGCTCAAGCTGATAGTCTGTTTTCTGAGACTGTTCAGGCTACTAAGTCTGCTCAGTGCATCAGAGGCTAGGTCCGGTAAGGAACTCACTGGCCATGTCAGTGAGGTGGCAGGCCCTGATAGGCCAGAGGGCATTAGGTGTCCTGATGATGTGGCCACTCCGGACTGGCTCACAGAGGCCCGCCCCTATGACTTGGCACCTTATCATTGTTCGTCAGACGATGACTGGTGAGGTGTTTGGGGCGTGGCTGCCATGATGTCATCAGTGAAGTGGCGGTTTCAGATAGGCCGCTGGTTATGTCACTGATGACGTGGCACTCTGCTATTGGCTCCTAGAGGTGCATTGTGGTCCACCCTGGGTTGGGGTGGACCCAGGGGCTGGAGACAACATGGAGGTGCGCAGTCTTCTATTATGCTCAGACAGAGCACACCTCGATGTGTTGAACCCATTGCGGCTTTAGGACAGAGGTAGGCAGGGGGGCATCGGTGCTGGACGCCATCACACTTGGTAACGCGGCATGGTTATGGCCAGCTCCTGTACTACCAGTCCTGCTAGTGCAGCCCAGTGGCATTAACTGGGCTGCTGCTGCGCCTGATGTCCACAGGTGTGCCCCCTACGCACATGGACAGCGTACCCCAGGGCCCCTGTGTTGTTAACAGGTAGTTCATCAGCTGGGTGTGTGGACCCTGTGACGCTGACAGGGTTCACAGTCTCTTGATCTGAGTGTCGTCTAACTCGGTTCAGGCTCCTTTTAGTTTCAGAGCCACCAAGCTCTGTATCCTCCGCCTAACCTTCGGGTTGCCAGCATCTCCTTTTCCATCTGTGAGCACGGTGGACCCCGACTGGCGATTGAGATATGTATCACCTTATCCTAATCTGACAGTCCCCACTGTAACAGATGGTGTTTCTTCAGCAGATGTTACTGTTGCTTTACCACCAACCCCACGGACACAAACTTTTTTTTCCCCTTTCCAACATGCTTGTTCCCCTTTCAACCAGCAAGTCGGTCCTTTTTCCACTCATTTTGTATATGACCAAATTTTCAACTCTGCAGGGACAACCTACTCAACGCTGTCTCAGCACAGCAGCCAGCCCTCGGTCCCTTAGATGTGGACAAGTAAAAGACCATTTCCTCCTAGCCATGACAAAGCGGTGAGATTCATTCTGTGCACCACTGGTGTTTAGTGGAAAAGCCGATCTAAGATTGCGTACCAGCTTTTGCTGATACTCCTGCATACATGCGTCCCATTCTATGGCAGGAATTATTTCGCCAAATTTTGTCTTGTATCGGGGATCTAAGAGTGTGGCAACCCAGTAGTCAGCATTACTTCTAATTCTGACAATCTGAGGGTCATGTTGTAGGTAGTGCAGCAAGAAAGCGCTCATGTCTCTTGCGCATCCAGGAGGAACAAGTCCTTGCTGTGTTGTTGGCGGCAAGGTGAGAATCATGCTTCCTTCCTCTGCCCTCTCTCCCCAACCTCGCACAACAGAAATGTGATCAAGGTCTCCCTTATCTGCTGATTCTTCCATGCCCATCGCCAGTTCGTCCTCCATTTCTTCCTGGGCTCCTGCACCTTCCTCAACAGTTTGGCTGCTACCATGCACCCTTGTTAATCCCTCTCCCTCACCGTCCCAAGCCTGCCGCCTTGGTGCTGCTGACTGTCTGGACCTTGGAGATCTTGTTATCCCTTCCGCATATGACTCCTCCTGTACTTCCTCCCCTTCGTCTTGTCCCACTACCTGACTCCGAATACTGTTTAGAGTGTGCTCCAGCATGTAGAGGACCGGAATTGTCATGCTGATAATGGCATAGTCAGTGCTAAACATATTCGTCGCCATTTCGAAACTGTGCAGAAGGGTGCATAGGTAATTGATCTGAGACCACTCCAGCAGCATGATCTGCCCCACCTCTGGATCTCGTTAGCCCCGGCTATACGTCATAACGTATTGCACCAGTGCTCAGCGGTGCTGCCACAGTCGCTGCAACATAAGCAGAATCAAATTCCTGCATGTCGGTGTGGTGCCCTGGCCTAGCCAGGTCGTCACAGATAACAAACACCCCCACCCCCACTAGACAGGGACACCAGCCAAACACAAAACCCTTGTTGCCTCCCTCCAGGGTCTGATGTCCACACCAGGTGGGGCGGAGCTAAGCGGTTGGCTCCACCCACCGAGGAGTTCACAGGCCTGGAGGCGGGAAAAGTGACAGAGTTTGGAGGTTAAAGTGAGAGTGCTTGTCTTCTGATTACATCCTTGCCGGCCGATTCTGTACCTGTTCCACAATTCCTGGTTTGACCCTGCCTGACTACTACTCTATCAGACTGCAGCCTTCCACAGGTAGTGATCACCTTGGGCCCGGTGTAATTCCAAATCCCTGTATAGTGGTTAAAGGGTTTCAGGGTTCTAGGGGACCTGATTTTTGAGTGGCTTCCCTCTAGCCTATCCTTTACAGCCCGTCTGAGTCTGTGGATCCAGGTAGGCATTACACCGTGCTCTCTGCAGAAGCCCATGTAGGCCGGGATAGTGGTTTAAAAATTGCTGGACAACCAGGTTCAACATGTGAGACATACAAGGCACGTATGTCATATTGCCCCAGCGAAGGGCCGCACCCAGGTTTGCAGCATTGTCCCTGGCTGCAGGTTGAGTGGAGACAACCATTGATGAAACTCGGTCTCCAGAGCTAACCGTCCACAACTCCTCAGCAGTGTGACTCACATTTCCCATACATATCAAAGTAAAGAGTCGACCGCCTGATGCCGTTGAGCTCTGCTGCCAGCATAGTAAGGAGGTGTGCGGGATTCCTTGTGCACAGTTACAACGCGGGTGGCCTTACCAGACAGGATTTTGGCGGAGGTGGAGGACCGAAACGAGGTTGAGGAGGCAAAAGCAGTGGAGGAACTTCTACATACAGAGGATTGATGCACAACTCGTGGGGACGGCAAGACTTGTACAGCAGACCCTTCTCCATCTCTCACCATAGTTACCCAGTGCTCAGTCAGCGACATGTAATGCCCCTGTCCATGCGTACTGTTCCAAGTATCTGTGGTGAAATGCACCCTGTCACACAGTTTCTCAAGGAAGCGGTGATGTTGTGTGCGACATGCTGGTGTAGCGCAGGCACACCTTTCTTGGAGAAGTAGTGGCGACTGGGCATCTGCTCTTGGGGCACTGCGATGGACATAAGGTCTCGAAAATCATGTGTCCACCAGGTGGACAGGCAGCATTTCTGTAGCCAACAGCTTGCACATGCTGAAAGTCAACCTCTGAGGCATGTCATGCCTTTCTAAAATCATGTAAAACACAGCAAGGGGACTCCAACAAGACTCTCCATTTTTTCCAAAAATTTGGCCACAGACACCACTTAAGTAACATCAATTGTCCCACAGTTGCAAACTTAAAATGGTTATTTGCATGAAGCACATTCAAAAATCCACAAACCTTTAGTCTCCCAAGGATGACACAGGGGTAGAAAAGTCCTTGCGGATCCATGATTTGTTCATCCTGATGAACGTTAGTCTGTCCACTTTGTCACTGGAAAGACACACACCCAGCAGCACTGAAGACACATTCTGAGAGAACGCTGGCTGCGGGACACGACAAGATCCCCAAGGCCTAAGTGGTGAGCTCAGACCATTTTTCCAGATTGGAAGCCCAAAATGAGCAAGGCTCCAGTTGCACAGTCATGGAATCGATGTTCATTTGGAGATACTACTACATCTGTGTCTCCTCCTCCTTTTACTCATCCAGCTCTTTTCATTCAGCAGGAGTATATGCACTTGTCACTTTTCCATGTGTTTGTGGTGTCTTCTGAGTTGTTTGTCACCTTTTGGACACCTAAGAAGGTGTTTTGTAGGTGTTTGTATGTGTTTGTGTTTGCCTGCCATTGTTTTCAATGGAGTTCGAAGGTGGTCGTCGAACGTTCGACGAACACACCCGCCGTTCGACGAACTGAACTCGAACACTAGGGGGGTGGCTCATCGCTAACAGAGACATACCCCAAACGACTTGCAGTTGTAATCGCAGCAAAAGCTGGCGCTACAAAAGTGCCCAGAGCAACACCTCTTTTCCTGGCCAGACCAGGCCACAACGCCCCTTGGCCCGGCCAGACCAGACCAGGCCGCAACGCCCCTTGTCCCAGCCAGACCAGACCAGGGACGAATAATATTGCACACCCCACTTTTCAGTTATTTATTTTTTAAAGTTTAAAATAAGCAATAAATTTCGTTCAACTTCACAATTGTGTCCCACTTGTTGTTGGTTCTTCACCATAACATTAAAATTTTTATCTTTATGTTTGAAGCCTGAAATGTGGGAAAAGGTTGAAAAAATTCAAGGGAGCAGAATACTTTCGCAAGGCACTGTATATTCCATGTTCATTCCCCACCTAACACAGGGAATAAAATATACACCTGTTTATATGGAATATGTGGACATTTCCCCATTACATATATTCCATGTTCTTTCCCCACCCAAGAAGCTCAGGGAATAAAACATACACCTGTTTTACTGGGATTTGTGAACATTTCACTATTATCTACCTATATTCAATGTTCATTCCATGTCTATGATGTCTAAGAAACCCATTATTCATCTCTATACTTTGGAACCAATAAGTTATGTTCATTCTTTTTGTTCATTCCTTTTCTTCATTCTTTTTAGTATGTCCCATACAAAAGTACATAAAAAGTGATGAAAAACAGATGAGAGGATCAACCTAGAAAAAATATTCATATTCTCCATACAGTAGTTTTAGTCTGGGAAGACACAAGAAGATGAGTAAACATTAGAGTTGAGCGCGGTTCGTGGTTCGTGGTTCTCCAGTTCTAGGCTCGAGTGATTTTGGGGCATGTTCTAGATCGAACTAAAACTCGAGCTTTTTGCAAAAGCTCGATAGTTCTAGAAACGTTCGAGAACGGTTCTAGCAGCCAAAAAACAGCTAAATCTTAGCTTGGTTTCTGCTGTAATAGTGTAAGTCACTCTGTGAATCAAACTATTATCACATTTCAGTGTATAGTGTGCGTGAACAGCGCCTTCAGATCACTGCTGTTTCTATAATGGCGATCGCCATTTTTTTTTTTTTTTTCTTGTCTTCCTTCCTTCCCTAAGCGCGCGCGTCTTGTGGGGCGGGCCAGCATGTCAGCCAATCACAGACACACACACACCTAAGTGGACTTTGAGGCAGAGAAGCAACGGCATGTGTGATAGGATCTGCATGTCACATGTCCCTGCATTATAAAACCGGACATTTTCTTCACGATCGCCATTATCTGCCTTCTGCGTCTTTGGTGTCAGACATCACTGTCGCAGTTCCGTCCTTTGTCCTATCGCCGATACAGCTGTATGCGCTGCATACACAGCGTTAGACAGCTTAGGGAGAGCACATTCTAGCATTATACTAGCAAACACTCAGTGTACCTAGTGGCATCCTATACGTGGCTATTGGACTTTGCTATAGTCCCACTAGTGCCAAGACATTTGCAGAGCACATCTGCCTGCATTGCACACTCCAAGTTTTTTAAACTAAGCAATTTTACTAGCAAACACTCAGTGTACCTAGTGGCATCCTATACGTGGCTATTGGACTTTGCTATAGTCCCACTAGTGCAAAGACATTAGCAGAGCACATCTGCCTGCATTGCACACTCCAACTAATTATAACGAAGCCATTATACTAGCAAACACTCAGTGTACCTAGTGGCATCCTATACGTGGCTATTGGACTTTGCTATAGTCCCACTAGTGCCAAGACATTTGCAGAGCGCATCTGCCTGCGTTGCACACTCCAACTAATTATAACAAAGCCATTATACTAGCAAACACTCAGTGTACCTAGTGGCATCCTATACGTGGCTATTGGACTTTGCTATAGTCCCACTAGTGCCAAGACATTTGCAGAGTGCATCTGCCTGCGTTGCACACTACAACAAATTATAACGAAGCCATTATACTAGCAAACACTCAGTGTACCTAGTGGCATCCTATACGTGGCTATTGGACTTTGCTATAGTCCCACTAGTGCCAAGACATTTGCAGAGCGCATCTGCCTGCGTTGCACACTCCAACTAATTATAACGAAGCCATTATACTAGCAAACACTCAGTGTACCTAGTGACATCCTATACGTGGCTATTGGACTTTGCTATAGTCCCACTAGTGCCAAGACATTTGCAGAGCGCATCTGCCTGCGTTGCACACTCCAACTAATTATAACGAAGCCATTATACTAGCACACACTCAGTGTACCTAGTGGCATCCTATACGTGGCTATTGGACTTTGCTATAGTCCCACTAGTGCCAAGACATTTGCAGAGCGCATCTGCCTGCGTTGCACACTACAACAAATTATAACGAAGCCATTATACTAGCAAACACTCAGTGTACCTAGTGGCATCCTATACGTGGCTATTGGACTTTGCTATAGTCCCACTAGTGCAAAGACATTAGCAGAGCACATCTGCCTGCATTGCACACTCCAAGTTTTTTAAACTCAGCCATTATACTAGCAAACACTCAGTGTACCTAGTGGCATCCTATACGTGGCTATTGGACTTTGCTATAGTCCCACTAGTGCCAAGACATTTGCAGAGCGCATCTGCCTGCGTTGCACACTCCAACTAATTATAACGAAGCCATTATACTAGCAAACACTCAGTGTACCTAGTGGCATCCTATACGTGGCTATTGGACTTTGCTATAGTCCCACTAGTGCCAAGACATTTGCAGAGCGCATCTGCCTGCGTTGCACACTCCAACTAATTATAACGAAGCCATTATACTAGCACACACTGTGTACCTAGTGGCATCCTATACGTGGCTATTGGACTTTGCTATAGTCCCACTAGTGCCAAGACATTTGCAGAGCGCATCTGCCTGCGTTGCACACTCCAACTAATTATAACGAAGCCATTATACTAGCAAACACTCAGTGTACCTAGTGGCATCCTATACGTGGCTATTGGACTTTGCTATAGTCCCACTAGTGCCAAGACATTTGCAGAGCGCATCTGCCTGCGTTGCACACTCCAACTAATTATAACGAAGCCATTATACTAGCAAACACTCAGTGTACCTAGTGGCATCCTATACGTGGCTATTGGACTTTGCTATAGTCCCACTAGTGCCAAGACATTTGCAGAGCGCATCTGCCTGCGTTGCACACTCCAACTAATTATAACGAAGCCATTATACTAGCACACACTCAGTGTACCTAGTGGCATCCTATACGTGGCTATTGGACTTTGCTATAGTCCCTCTAGTGCCAAGACATTTGCAGAGCGCATCTGCCTGCGTTGCACACTCCAACTAATTATAACGAAGCCATTATACTAGCACACACTCAGTGTACCTAGTGGCATCCTATACGTGGCTATTGGACTTTGCTATAGTCCCACTAGTGCCAAGACATTTGCAGAGCGCATCTGCCTGCGTTGCACACTCCAACTAATTATAACGAAGCCATTATACTAGCAAACACTCAGTGTACCTAGTGGCATCCTATACGTGGCTATTGGACTTTGCTATAGTCCCACTAGTGCCAAGACATTTGCAGAGCGCATCTGCCTGCGTTGCACACTACAACAAATTATAACGAAGCCATTATACTAGCAAACACTCAGTGTACCTAGTGGCATCCTATACGTGGCTATTGGACTTTGCTATAGTCCCACTAGTGCCAAGACATTTGCTGCACGTCTGCCTGCGTTGCACACTCCAACGAATTATAACTAAGTTACATTGTCAGGGATATTTATTCTTTATTATTCTGCTGTTAATAAAGCTAGACCACCACTGCAATCTTCACCACCTCTCAATTTTTACTACCACATTTTCAGTCCACAATCTTGTCGCAATCAACATGAGTGGCAAAATGACAGATGCTGGTGGAAAGGGGAAGAGGCGTGGTGGAAAAGGCAAAAAATGTTTTGTCAGTGGGGAAGGTGGCAAAGCTCCATTATCATCTGCTGAAGATAGACCATCTACTAGCAAAAGTAAGATGTCTACTACTTATTGTGGACAATCCGATGTGCTCCCTTTTTTACGGACACGAACAAGAGGAACAAAGGTAGATGATGGGCAAAAAAGGAAAATGCTTGAATGGATCTCAAGTGGTCCAACAAGTGCCCTCTCAGCCACTTCAAGTACCGCATCCAAAAAACACCATTCCTCTGAGTTGTCATCCCAATCACACTTGATTTCTCCCAGCTCTGAAGTCTCCATCAGCCCTGCACAGTATGGTGGAACTGAGATGGCTGAGTCTGCAGAGCTGTTCAGTCACACTATAGCCTGGGAATCAGAGGTCTGCTCCCAAGCTACAGTGAGTACAGAACAGGAAATGGTCTGCAGTGATGCCCAGAACCTTTGTGACTCAGATTCAGGCCGTGAGGACCAAGTTTCTGAGCATAATGTTGACCCTTTGTCACAAACTGTAACACCTGTGGTTATAGACAATGAGGAACATACTGATGAAGATGAGACGCAGATACCCGATTGGGATGACAACTTAAATATTCGGTCAGGGCAAGAAGAGGCTCGGTCTGAGGGGGAGGGGAGTGCAAACACAACAATTGATGATGACGTTCTAGATCCCACCTACTGTCAACCCCCAGTCAGGCACTCGAGGAGGTCAACAGAGGCGGTGGAGGAGGATGCAACCGACGACGAAGTTACCTTGCGCCTTCCTGGACAGAGTCGGAGCACTGGTAGCACGTCTACAACTGCATCCTCAGCCACCACTCTGCCTATGAGCATTATTCGGGGTGGATCAACAGGTCGCATGGCCTCTAAGCCTTGCCTAGCCTGGGCCTTTTTTCACATCGAAAAAGATCGCCCAACTCATGTGATATGTAACATTTGTCATGATTCTGTTAGTAGAGGTCAAAACCTCAGCAGTTTGACAACTTCTTCCATGAATCGTCACATGAATAAATATCATAAGTCCCGGTGGGAAGCTCACCGTGCTGCAATGCCGGCTAGCGGAGCGAACCATCCACCGCCCGCCCCTTCCAGTGCATCCGCGCGCTCTTCATCTTCTAGGACTGTGGGGACAGCTGTCACACCTGGTTTTCCACGCAAAACTTCCACCACTGTAACCGCAACAGGCAGTTTGCTTGTAAGGTCGTCAGTTGGTTTGGAAGGGGAAACAAGTGAGTGTGTACAGCTCTCTCAGACATCGATAGCACCAACGTTGGATGAAGGCAACATCATGTCTCCGCCTGCACTTTCCTCACAAACCTGCATTTTTCCAGGGACACCCTACTCAACACCGTCTACACACAGCAGCCAGATCTCTGTCCCTCAGATGTGGTCAAATAAAAGGCCACTTCCTCCGACCCATGACAAAGCTAAGAGGTTGACTCTATCCCTCTGTAAGCTGTTGGCTACCGAAATGCTGCCTTTCCGCCTAGTGGACACACAGGATTTTAGAGACCTTACCTTATGTCTGTCGCTGTGCCCCAGTACCAGATGCCTAGTCGCCACTACTTCTCTAAGAAAGGTGTGCCCGCGCTACACCAGCATGTCGCACACAACATCACCGCTTCCTTGAGAAACTCTGTGTGTGAACGGGTGCATTTCACCACCGATACTTGGACCAGTAAGCATGGACAGGGACGTTACATGTCGCTGACTGGGCACTGGGTAACTATGGTGATAGATGGTGAAGGGTCTGCTGCACAAGTCTTGCCGTCCCCACGACTTGTGTGTCAATCCTCTGTCTGTCCAAGTTCCGCCACAGCTTCTGCATCCTCCACCTCATCTGGGTCCTCCACCTCCGCCCCAAGCCTGCCTGGTCAGGCCACCAGCGTTCTCACTGCGCAGAAGGAATCACGCACGCCTGATTACTATGCTGGCAGCCGAGCGCAACGGCATCAGGCGGTCTTTAGCTTGACATGTCTTGGTAATAAGAGTCACACAGCTGAGGAGTTGTGGTCAGCTCTGCGGTCCGAGTTTAATAAATGGTTGTCTCCACTCAACCTGCAGCCTGGTAAGGCCGTGTGCGACAATGCTGCAAACCTGGGTGCGGCCCTTCGCCTGGGCAAGGTGACACACGTACCTTGTATGGCTCACGTGTTGAACCTTGTCGTGCAGCAATTTTTAACACACTATCCCGGCCTAGATGGCCTTCTGAACAGGGCACGAAAACTGTCTGCTCACTTCCGGCGTTCAAGCGCCGCAGCTGAGCGACTTGCATCGCTCCAGAAGTCTTTCGGCCTGCCGGTTCATCGCCTGAAATGCGATGTGGCGACACGCTGGAATTCAACTCTACACATGTTACAGCGACTGTGGCAGCACCGCAGAGCCCTGGTGCAATACGTCATGACGTATAGCCTGGGCCAACGAGATGCAGAGGTGGGGCAGATCACCCTGATGGAGTGGTCTCAGATCAAGGACCTATGCACCCTTCTGCACAGTTTCGACATGGCGACGAATATGTTTAGCTCTGACAATGCCATTATCAGCATGACGATTCCAGTCATTTACATGCTGGAGCACACGCTAAACACTATTCGGAGTCAGGGGGTGGGACAACATGAAGGGGAGGAACTACAGGAGGATTCATATGTGCAAGGGACAACAACATCACCAAGATCCAGACGTTCATCATCACCAACGCAGCAGGCATGGGACCATGGGGAACAGGGATCGACAAGGGCGCATAGTAGCAGGCGAAATGTTGAGCAAGGTGCAGGAGAACATGAAGAAATGGAGGACGAACTGTCCATGGACATGGAAGACTCAGCGGATGAGGGAGACCTTGGTCAAATTTCAGTTGAAAGAGGTTGGGGGGAGATGTCAGAGGAAGAAAGAACGGTTAGCACCTCTATGCCACAAACACAGCGTGGACTTGGTCCGCATGGCTGCGCAAGACACATGAGTGCCTTCTTGTTGCACTACCTCCAACATGACAGTCGTATTGTCAAAATTAGAAGTGATGATGACTACTGGATTGCCACACTATTAGATCCCCGGTACAAGTCCAAATTTTGTGACATAATTCCAGCCATAGAAAGGGACGCACGTATGCAGGAGTATCAGCAGAAGCTGTTACTCGATCTTAGCTCGGCTTTTCCACCAAACAACCGTGCAGGTGCAGGGAGAGAATCTCCCAGTTGTAACTTGACAAACATGGGACGGTCTCGTCATCTTCACCAGTCTACCCGTACCAGTAGGACCGTATCTGGTGCCGGTAACAGCAATTTTATGGAATCTTTTCATAATTTTTTTAGACCCTCTTTTGCAAGGCCACCAGAGACAACAAGTCTGACACATACTCAACGGCTGGAGAGGATGATACAGGAGTATCTCCAAATGAACATCGATGCCATGACTGTGCAACTGGAGCCTTGCTCCTTTTGGGCTTCAAACATAGAAAAATGGCCAGAGCTCTCCAGTTACGCCTTGGAGATTTTGTCGTGTCCAGCTGCCAGCGTTGTCTCTGAACGTGTATTCAGTGCTGCTGGGTGTGTGCTGACAGATAAGCGCACGCGTCTGTCCAGTGACAATGTGGACAGACTGACGTTCATCAAAATGAACAAGTCATGGATCCAGAAGGAATTTACTACCCCTGTGTCATCCTGGGGAGAGTAAATGCTTGTGGATTTGGAATGTGCTTGATGCAAATCAAAACATCCTGTTTGCAACTAGGGCCCAAGTGCTGCCACTGATGGGGTGGGTGTCTGTGTGGCCCAATTTTTGGAAAAAAGGGAGACTCCGCTTGGAGTAACCCTTGCTTGCTGTGTTTTTAAAAGAAGCCAAGATGAACAGAGCTGGGATCAGGAAAGACTTTGCTACCTACCCCGGTGTCATCCTGGGGATGGATAAGAATGGCGTATTTTTGAATGTGCTTGATGCAAATCTAGCTGTGAAGTGTACAACTGGGGCACAACTGCTGCCACTGAAGGGGTGGGTGTGTGTGGGCCCAATTTTTGGAAAAAAGGGAGACTCCGCTTGGAGTAACCCTTGCTTGCTGTGTTTTTAAAAGAAGCCAAGATGAACAGAGCTGGGATCAGGAAAGACTTTGCTACCTACCCCGGTGTCATCCTGGGGACGGATAAGAATGGCGTATTTTTGAATGTGCTTGATGCAAATCTAGCTGTGAAGTGTACAACTGGGGCACAACTGCTGCCACTGAAGGGGTGGGTGTGTGTGGGCCCAATTTTTGGAAAAAAGGGAGACTCCGCTTGGAGTAACCCTTGCTTGCTGTGTTTTTAAAAGAAGCCAAGATGAACAGAGCTGGGATCAGGAAAGACTTTGCTACCTACCCCGGTGTCATCCTGGGGACGGATAAGAATGGCGTATTTTTGAATGTGCTTGATGCAAATCAAAACATCCTGTTTGCAACTAGGGCCCAAGTGCTGCCACTGATGGGGTGGGTGTCTGTGTGGCCCAATTTTTGGAAAAAAAGGGAGACTCCGCTTGGAGTAACCCTTGCTTACATTGTTTTTAAAAGAAGCCAAGATGAACAAGTCATGGATCAGCAAAGACTTTATCTACGTACCCCGGTGTCATCCTGGGGACGGATAAGAATGGCGTATTTTTGAATGTGCTTGATGCAAATCAAAACATCCTGTTTGCAACTAGGGCCCAAGTGCTGCCACTGATGGGGTGGGTGTCTGTGTGGCCCAATTTTTGGAAAAAAGGGAGACTCCGCTTGGAGTAACCCTTGCTTGCTGTGTTTTTAAAAGAAGCCAAGATGAACAGAGCTGGGATCAGGAAAGACTTTGCTACCTACCCCGGTGTCATCCTGGGGACGGATAAGAATGGCGTATTTTTGAATGTGCTTGATGCAAATCTAGCTGTGAAGTGTACAACTGGGGCACAACTGCTGCCACTGAAGGGGTGGGTGTGTGTGGGCCCAATTTTTGGAAAAAAGGGAGACTCCGCTTGGAGTAACCCTTGCTTGCTGTGTTTTTAAAAGAAGCCAAGATGAACAGAGCTGGGATCAGGAAAGACTTTGCTACCTACCCCGGTGTCATCCTGGGGACGGATAAGAATGGCGTATTTTTGAATGTGCTTGATGCAAATCAAAACATCCTGTTTGCAACTAGGGCCCAAGTGCTGCCACTGATGGGGTGGGTGTCTGTGTGGCCCAATTTTTGGAAAAAAAGGGAGACTCCGCTTGGAGTAACCCTTGCTTACATTGTTTTTAAAAGAAGCCAAGATGAACAAGTCATGGATCAGCAAAGACTTTATCTACGTACCCCGGTGTCATCCTGGGGACGGATAAGAATGGCGTATTTTTGAATGTGCTTGATGCAAATCAAAACATCCTGTTTGCAACTAGGGCCCAAGTGCTGCCACTGATGGGGTGGGTGTCTGTGTGGCCCAATTTTTGGAAAAAAGGGAGACTCCGCTTGGAGTAACCCTTGCTTGCTGTGTTTTTAAAAGAAGCCAAGATGAACAGAGCTGGGATCAGGAAAGACTTTGCTACCTACCCCGGTGTCATCCTGGGGACGGATAAGAATGGCGTATTTTTGAATGTGCTTGATGCAAATCTAGCTGTGAAGTGTACAACTGGGGCACAACTGCTGCCACTGAAGGGGTGGGTGTGTGTGGGCCCAATTTTTGGAAAAAAGGGAGACTCCGCTTGGAGTAACCCTTGCTTGCTGTGTTTTTAAAAGAAGCCAAGATGAACAGAGCTGGGATCAGGAAAGACTTTGCTACCTACCCCGGTGTCATCCTGGGGACGGATAAGAATGGCGTATTTTTGAATGTGCTTGATGCAAATCTAGCTGTGAAGTGTACAACTGGGGCACAACTGCTGCCACTGAAGGGGTGGGTGTGTGTGGGCCCAATTTTTGGAAAAAAGGGAGACTCCGCTTGGAGTAACCCTTGCTTGCTGTGTTTTTAAAAGAAGCCAAGATGAACAGAGCTGGGATCAGGAAAGACTTTGCTACCTACCCCGGTGTCATCCTGGGGACGGATAAGAATGGCGTATTTTTGAATGTGCTTGATGCAAATCAAAACATCCTGTTTGCAACTAGGGCCCAACTGCTGCCACTGATGGGGTGGGTGTCTGTGTGGCCCAATTTTTGGAAAAAAAGGGAGAACTCCGCTTGGAGTAACCCTTGCTTACATTGTTTTTAAAAGAAGCCAAGATGAACAAGTCATGGATCAGCAAAAGACTTTATCTACGTTACCCCGGTGTCATCCTGGGGACGGATAAGAATGGCGTATTTTTGAATGTGCTTGATGCAAATCAAAACATCCTGTTTGCAACTAGGGCCCAAGTGCTGCCACTGATGGGGTGGTGTCTGTGTGGGCCCAATTTTTGGAAAAAAGGGAGACTCCGCTTGGAGTAACCCTTGCTTGCTGTGTTTTTAAAAGAAGCCAAGATGAACAGAGCTGGGATCAGGAAAGACTTTGCTACCTACCCCGGTGTCATCCTGGGGACGGATAAGAATGGGCGTATTTTTGAATGTGCTTGATGCAAATCTAGCTGTGAAGTGTACAACTGGGGCCCAAGTGCTGCCACTGATGGGGTGGGTGTCTGTGTGGCCCAATTTTGGAAAAAAAGGGAGACTCCGCTTGGAGTAACCCTTGCTTACATTGTTTTTAAAAGAAGCCAAGATGAACAAGTCATGGATCAGCAAAGACTTTATCTACGTACCCCGGTGTCATCCTGGGGACGGATAAGAATGGCGTATTTTTGAATGTGCTTGATGCAAATCAAAACATCCTGTTTGCAACTAGGGCCCAAGTGCTGCCACTGATGGGGTGGGTGTCTGTGTGGCCCAATTTTTGGAAAAAAGGGGAGACTCCGCTTGGAGTAACCCTTGCTTGCTGTGTTTTTAAAAGAAGCCAAGATGAACAGAGCTAGGGATCAGGAAAGACTTTGCTACCTACCCCGGTGTCATCCTGGGGACGGATAAGAATGGCGTATTTTTGAATGTGCTTGATGCAAAATCTAGCTGTGAAGTGTACAACTGGGCCACAACTGCTGCCACTGAAGGGGTGGGTGTGTGTGGGCCCAATTTTTGGAAAAAAGGGAGACTCCGCTTGGAGTAACCCTTGCTTGCTGTGTTTTTAAAAGAAGCCAAGATGAACAGAGCTGGGATCAGGAAAGACTTTGCTACCTAGCCCGGTGTCATCCTGGGGACGGATAAGAATGGCGTATTTTTGAATGTGCTTGATGCAAATCAAAACATCCTGTTTGCAACTAGGGCCCAAGTGCTGCCACTGATGGGGTGGGTGTCTGTGTGGCCCAATTTTTGGAAAAAAAGGGAGACTCCGCTTGGAGTAACCCTTGCTTACATTGTTTTTAAAAGAAGCCAAGATGAACAAGTCATGGATCAGCAAAGACTTTATCTACGTACCCCGGTGTCATCCTGGGGACGGATAAGAATGGCGTATTTTTGAATGTGCTTGATGCAAATCAAAACATCCTGTTTTGCAACTAGGGCCCAAGTGCTGCCAATGATGGGGTGGGTGTCTGTGTGGCCCAATTTTTGGAAAAAAGGAGACTCCGCTTGGAGTAACCCTTGCTTGCTGTGTTTTTAAAAGAAGCCAAGATGAACAGAGCTGGGATCAGGAAAGACTTTGCTACCTACCCGGTGTCATCCTGGGGACGGATAAGAATGGCGTATTTTTGAATGTGCTTGATGCAAATGTAGCTGTGAAGTGTACAACTGGGCACAAGTGCTGCCACTGAAGGGGTGGGTGTGTGTGTGGGCCCAATTTTTGGAAAAAAGGGAGACTCCGCTTGGAGTCACCTTGCGGTGTTTTACATGATTTTAGAAGGGCGTGCCATGCCTATATCTGTGTGTCCTCCTCTTTTTCCTTGTCCAGCTGTTTTGTTTTCGCATGAGTATATGTCCTTGTCACTTTCCAATGTGTTTGAGTTGTTTGTCACCTTTAGGACACCTTTGAGGGTGTTTTCTAGGTGTTTTTCTGTGTTTGTGATTGCCTGCCATTGTTTCCTATGCAGTTCGAGTTCGGTTCGTCGAACGTTCGACGAACCGAACTCGAACGGGAGGTCCGTTCGGCGAACCAACCTCGAGCCGAACCGCGACCGGTTCGCTCATCTCTAGTAAACATCAAATTGAATTTAATACAGGAAAAAACATACTTATAAAAGGTAAGTATACAATTGTATTCTCCAAGGAGGTATATGTTAAACTGTGAGTTATATACCTAGGATAAGTGAACGACATAGTGATTAGTGGAGGAGAAGAAAAGATGTACCGTATTTTTCGGACTATAAGACGCTCCAGACTATAAGACGCACCCTGGTTTTAGAGGAGGAAAATGGGAAAATAAAACTTTAAGCAAAAAATGTGGTCATGACACACTTATGGGGCGAGGATCTGCTGCTGACACTGTTATGGGGGTAATGTCCCCAAATTCTCTACTAAGGTACCCCATCCTGGTAATGATCCTCCTGCCTTGTATATGATCCTGCTATAAACCCCCATCCAGCCTGTTCACATACCCCCCCATCCAGCCTGTTCACATACCCCCCCATCCAGCCTGTTCACATACCCCCCCCCATCCAGCCTGTTCACATACCCCCCCCATCCAGCCTGTTCACATACCCCCCCCCCCATCCAGCCTGTTCACATACCCCCCCCCCCCCCATCCAGCCTGTTCACATACCCCCCCCCCATCCAGCCTGTTCACATACCCCCCCCCCCATCCAGCCTGTTCACATACCCCCCCCCCCATCCAGCCTGTTCACATACCCCCCCCATCCAGCCTGTTCACATACCCCCCCATCCAGCCTGTTCACATACCCCCCCCATCCAGCCTGTTCACATACCCCCCCATCCAGCCTGTTCACATACCCCCCCATCCAGCCTGTTCACATACCCCCCCCCATCCAGCCTGTTCACATACCCCCCCATCCAGCCTGTTCACATACCCCCCCATCCAGCCTGTTCACATACCCCCCCCATCCAGCCTGTTCACATACCCCCCCCCCCATCCAGCCTGTTCACATACCCCCCCCCCATCCAGCCTGTTCACATACCCCCCCCCATCCAGCCTGTTCACATACCACCCCCCCATCCAGCCTGTTCACATACCCACCCCCCCATCCAGCCTGTTCACATACCCCCCCCCCATCCAGCCTGTTCACATACCCCCCCCCATCCAGCCTGTTCACATACCCCCCCATCCAGCCTGTTCACATACTCCCATCCTGCTATATGCCCCCATCGTGCTCATATACCATTCTGGTATATGGCCTGTATCCTATAGCACAGAGAAAAAAATAAACGTTTATACTCACCTTTTCCTCACTCCCTGCAGCACCGATCATATCTTCCTCTCTGGCACGCTGATCTGTGTGTGTGGAGCCGTTCCCCTGCAGCACGCGATGTCTTCCTGTCTGTGCCGATCAGCTGACCGGCACAGATCAGCTGACCGGCACAGACAGGAAGACATCGCGTGCAGCAGGGGGCCGGCTCCACACACGGGGACGGGTGAGTGTACTGATTCACTGCACCCCGCGCTGGTAATGACGCGCGGGGGGCAGTGAATACAGCCGCACATGATCACTCCAGGCTGTAATTGCCAGGGGTGATCATGCGGCCGGCTCTTTGCTATGCGCGCGTCCCCGCTCGTCCTCCCGCCCACCTGTCAGTGCCGGCTTCAGCACTGAGAGATGGGCGGGAGGATGGGCGTGTATATGTAATGAGCGGGCCCACGTGGTCACGGCAGGCGCTGCTGCTGCCTGCTCGTGCCCCCGATGACCTGCAGCACCCTCATTCCCGGCCGCAGCCCTATAGTCAGACCATAAGAGGCACCCCCAACTTTCCCCCAACATTTGGGGGGAAAAAAGTGCGTCTTATGGTCCGAAAAATACGGTACATATTATCAAAATAGATATAAGATATAAAGGGCATACCTTAGGAATAGAAAAAGGAGGTTCAACGTAAAAATGGACAATGTCCGAAATATCTCAATGGCCCAACGACCATCTATAGGAGGTACATACAATAAAGGTATTAAAGATAGAAACAAGAATACTGATGAGTACAAAGTAAAGATAAAAGGAAAATGCAATATTACCCAATACCAATGGTGAAATGTGAATCATAAATGATGGATGAGAAAAGGTAGTCACTCGGTCTCAAAATATATGGCACAGAATAAGTAAAAGCATAAAGAGATATTTTACTGTGACTACATGATAGATAAACGGGACTTACCTCGAAGAAGAGTTGGATCCAGGCAACTATGTAAATTATCTGGTAGGTTGATAGGTAACACACGAAAGAATAATTTCGATATGCGCCTGTAAAATAAAAAGCTGGGAAATGTGTGTAAAGGACGAGATTACAAAAGAAAGAGAGCCAAGAAAGGGTTAAATGAAAAATGACACTGTATAGTGTAATAATTGCATAAGCAGATATGACTGCAGGGAAATATGTGGCCTGTAGAAGGTATATCAGTAACTTAAAAGAATAGAAAAAATAGATAAATTAAAAGGGTGTACCTATATGAGTGTCCTGAATAACCATGAATATTGCAAAAGAATACATAAGAGCCTGACTGAAATGAGAAAGTTTAACTTTATGAATAAATATAGGACATATAGAAAATACATGGATAATCTATAGACATGTGACAATGATATGCCTCTATGTGCATAACAAAGGGCCAATGCCCATGTATTCAATTGAGGAAAAGAGGTAGAGTCATTGATCTCATGATGTGGGTAAATGCATATTAGAAAATATACTCAGATATGTGTCTGGAGATATATAGAGTCCAGTGTCTGTGACCCACCTGCGTCAACGTGGAGAGGGAAAATGGACAATACTTAGGTGGTTCAGCAGGTTTATATGAGCTGGGCAACTACGTTCAGGTGTAACGAGAACTGGCATTGGGGGTGCGTTCCACTGTGGAACGCACCCCAGCGCAGTGACTGTAGAAGGAGTGTATTTGCACCGAATAGTAGATTTATACTTACTGATTCTGTCTCAGATATGTTGGGTGGTTTCCCCAACATATCCGAGACCACATGGCCACTTGATAAGATATACCACACACGTGGAATCACATGAAAAAATCCCGTATCTGATATTGTCTGCCCATGAGTGGATGTGAAAACGTGTTACCATGAATTAAATTATTACACTGCATGCAGTGTAAACAAGGAAAGTTACCTTTCTTGGGAGTACTTGAAAATGTCTGACGTGAAAGTACTTTAGAGGAGCCTACGTCAGCCCTAACCAGGGTATCCTTCAAATTATTGGATCGCTTATAACAAAACAGAGGTTTCGTGCCAAATTCCGGTATGGAGGGATATGATGATTGAAGGATTTCCCAATGTTTACAGACAATTTGTTTAATGAGGGGAGAGAATGGGTGATAGGTGTTCACACAAGTGATTCTAGGACCCTCGATGTGTCTCTGGGCCATGGGCTTTGGCCAGTATTCTCTTTCCTCCAGTTCAGACAGCGAATCAGGTCCATCTCATTCCCCACGTTTTTTAGACCAGCGACGTGCACTCAAAGGAAGACGAGGGGCAAGAGGAGAAACTCATCCCACTTATCAAATACAAACACGATCGAAGGTAGGACCAACTTAATATATAACATTTCTTCGAGTCATCTTTCTCACAGAATTACAAGTACTCCAAAAGGGATTGTCTTTTTGTCCTACCCCGATCTTTAATTCCTTCTTGTTAGATCAAGAATTGAGACGGTTTAATAGAGCCCTTAGGTTGAAAGCTCACTTCTTCACTAAGGTGGATTACACTCCCACCATTGACACACCTAGTCCCGGTACTTTCTATCTTAAAGACTTCGATTTAAAAATACCAAGTACTTTTAGTCCTCCTAAGACATATCATCCCGTAGAGACATACATCTCATTAGTTACCAGAGACATCCACGGAGGGCAAGCTTCACATTAGACATAACACCACATTAGAAGAAAATCAAGCCATTTTAACGCTTAAAAATAATAAAGATATTTTTATAAAACCAGCAGACAAGGGAGGAGCCATCGTGGTAATGGACAAGACATATATGCAAGAGATTTCACAGCAGTTGAGTGATTATTCCACATATTTACCCATCAATGGAGATCCTACATCACGCATTTCGCGACTCATTAAAGAAAAAATTGTTTTTTTCTTACAGAGAATAATAGATCATAAACGGATTTCTTGATTCAGAAACACCGCATTATACCAGTGTTTTACACACTTCCTAAAGTCCATAAAAACTTATGATCTCCCCTTGGTCGACCTATAGTCGCCTCGACCGACTCGATTCTCTCTCCACTCGCCATCACAATACATGTAATAGCAGAAACTGCTGTGTGAATACTGGCCTGAAAAATACAATAGCTACATGCAAAAATGAAAAAATGAGAGTGGAATCTGCATTACTGCCATGAAATATGTTCCAAACGTTATTTCTTTATTTGTTAGTAGTCTTTCGTTTGTGAACCCGACCCCACCCATACCTTGCCGCTCCACATTATACATATATAACCTGGGTCTCAGCTTCCTATACTTGTTAAGTTTTTTAACTGCATGAGAGGACACACATTAGCTAGGGACCCCAAAAATAAGAGAATACCGTGAAGAGGTTTTGGGGCTCTGTTGCATTGATCAATTCAATAGCTAAATTTCTCTTTATTCCTATTTTATGGCAGTAATGCAGATGCCACTCATTTTTTCATTTTTGCATGTAGCTATTGTATTTTTCAGGCCAGTATTCACACAGCAGTTTCTGCTATTACATGTATTCCCCTTGCATAGTCACTGGTGTGCAGCCCTTCTCTCAATATACTGCACAGGTGCTGGCGTGCATTCCACTGTGGAACGCATCCCCACTGCCAGTTCTCGTTACACCTGAACGGAGTTGCCCAGCTCATATAAACCTGCTGAACCACCTATGTATTGCCCATTTTCCCTCTCCACGTTGGCGCAGGTGGGTCACAGACACTGGACTCTATATACCTCCACACACATATGTGAGTATATTTTCTAATATGCATTATCCTTTTATTCCCAGGCTCATTACAGCCCCCATTTACCCACATCATGGGTTCCTCTTAGGTAATGACTCTACATCTTTTCCTCAATTGAATACATGGGCATTGGCCCTTTGTTATGCACATAGAGGCATATCATTGTCACATGTCTATAGATTATCCATGTATTTTCTATATGTCCTATATTTATTCAAAGAGTTAAACTTTCTCATTTCAGGCTCTTATGTATTCTTTTGCAATGTTCATGGTTATTCAGGACACTCATATAGGCACACCCCTTTAATTTATCTTTTTTTCCTATTCTTTTAAGTTACTGATATACCTTCTATGGGCCTCATATTTCCCTGCAGTCATATCTGCTTATGCAATTATTACACTATACAGTGTCATTTTTCATTTAACCCTTTCTTGGCTCTCTCTTTCTTTTGTAATCTCGTCCTTTACACACATTTCCCAGCTTCTTATTTTATAGGCGCATATCGAAATTATTCTTTCGTGTGTTACCTATCAACCTACCAGATAATTTACATAGTTGCCTGGATCCAACTCTTCTTCGTGGTAGGTCCCTTTATCTATCATATTTTACTGTGACTACATCTCTTTATGCTTTTACTTATTCTGTACCATATATTTTCAGACCGAGTGACTACCTTTTCTCATCCATCATTTATGATTCACATTTCACCATTGGTATTGGGTAATACTGCATTTTCCTTTTAGCTTTACTTTGTACTCATCAGTATTCTTCTTTCTATCTTTAACACTTTTATTGTATGTACCTCCTATAGATGGTCGTTGGGCCATTGGGATATTTCGGACATTGTCCATTTTTACGTTGAACCTCCTTTTTCTATTCCTAAGGTATGCCCTTTATATCTTATCTATTTTGATATGTACATCTTTTCTTCTCCTCCTCTAATCACTATGTCGTTCTCTTATCCTAGGTATATAACTCACGTTTTAACATATACCTCCTTGGAGAATACAATTGTATACTTACCTTTTATAGGTATGTTTTTTCCTGTATTAAATTAAAATTGATGTTTACGCCTCTTGTGTCTTCCCAGACTAAAACTACTGTATGGAGAATAAGAATATTTCTTCTAGATTGATCCTCTCATCTGTTGTTCATCACTTTTATGTACTTTTGTATATACATTGTCAACAACTATATATTGTAATTGATCATATTATTTTGTCTTGTTTTTCTATGTAGACTAAATTGTCCTTGAAAAAGACCCTTGAAGGGTCGACACGTTGGACTTTTTGTTCTTTATATACCTTGCCAATAAATCACGCGAGTTATTGATCAAAGAACTTTTCTCCTTTCTCCTTTTTTGGTGTGCCGGAATTAGTCTAATTTTCTAGCATTGTATTTTGTTTCTGGCACCCTACTTTTCATAGTTGAGCCAGGTCTTACTAAATACATAAGTGCTTTACAGAGATCATCACTGTCCCCACTGGGGCTCACAATCTAAGTTCCCTATCAGTCTTTGGAGTGTGTTAGGAGTACCCAGAGGAAACCCTCACAAACACGGGGAAAACATACAAACTCCTTGCAGATGGTGTCCTTGGTGGGATTTGAACCCAGGACCCCAGAGCTGCAAGACTGCAGTGATAACCACTGAGCCATCATGCTGAAGTTACAACAGATACTGTTACTCTGGATATGCCATTAATGCTCAATAAGTGTAGAACCACAGGATATCAGGTCTCGCAACCCTTGCCAACTGCAGCACAAAGTTCTTTATTATAGTCGCAATATGGTACATGTATAACTGCTTCTAGGGTGGAGTACCTCTTTATTGTGACATGCAGCATATTAAGTCTGAAGGGAAGGTGGTGAGGGGGTGGAGTTGTTTAGTTGTAAACATTTGGGGCACATTGAACTACAATATGGGCCAAAACAGGCTATGGAAACAGTATTTTATGGTATTGATTCCCAATATCCATTGCCTATAAAATTTTGAAAAAAAAAGTGAGAAATTGTAGCACCCCTGAAACCATAAGGGTGCTACAAGGTTCTGCATCCCCACAAGGATGCAGGGCCTACTCCCTTAGGGACCGAGAACCCCAGTGCCGGTCCAACCAAAAACCCAGGTGATCCCAGTTTTCCCCAACAATCCCCCATACAATGGTACCCAGCTAGGGTGGGACCATGGGTAGCCGCCTAGAGGTGGAGCCAATCCAGTCCACTATTTGACCAGGTGGGGGGGGCAGACTGTGGACAGAGAGAACATAGGAAGTGGGTGGTGAGAACTGCAGTGACTGCAGAGAGAGAAGTGTCAGACAGGTGAGGAGTGAAGGTGGAAGCGAAGCGACGTCCTGACTCGGGTTAACGGTGACCTGGTACCCAGTAGAAGTAGTTGCCGGTGGAGTACTCCCGGAACTACGCACCAACGGGGTACAGGACCCTAGGACAGGAAAGAGCTCCAAGAAGACCTGTTAACACCTGCACAGCAAGGGGACCATCAAGCACCTTGCTGACCCTAAAGAATCCAAAGACTCAGTAGCAAAGGGAGAACCGGGGACAGGACCAGAGACTCCAACCCCACAGGGTTCACACTACTGTCAGGCAGATAGAAGTGGACAAACCACAGAACGGGGACCCCCAGTTGTTCTATACCACGGGGACACTTACCAGAGACAGGTGCAGGGGAAGAAGGTACCAGAGAACCAAACTGGCACTGGGACAAGGGGACCTGGAGGCAAAACCAGCCGGCCTCTGGCAACCAGTCAACACCTACCAGCACTGAGTAAACCAGTTGCACTGAACACCTGTGTGGACTACCTTCTTTCAATGCCCACTGCACCATACACTCTGGAGTAAAACCCTACTTGCAGAGGGTCTACCATTCTAGCTACCAATTCCACCAGCCCCAGTAGAGACTTTCCGCAGCGGCGACTCCCTACACTTAGCCGCAACACCGCAAGTGGCGTCACAAGTGAACTTTATCTTATTCTCCCCTATAAATATCCCCATTACAAAAAGGTTCCAGGGCACGGGACCGGGCAACGGCCACCACTGTGACATTCCCAATAGAGACACTGCCCGGGACTGAGTAACCCATATCTCTGGGCGCGACAGAATTACCTGCTGAGATTAAACAAGGCAGTCAAATCCTCTTCTAAATTACACAAGGACGAGTACACTTTAGCTTTGACATCACTTGGGAAAAAAAGAAAAATATTACATTTTAAAGTATTTGAGAAAATCAGTAACACTAAATTATACATGTGTACAGCATCCCTTCCTGTATTAAAATGCTAATTATTCTTGGTAAATGCCCTTATTTAGTGGTGCCACTGCCCCTGTTTGTCAGTTAAGTCTAGATGTGATTATCTGTGTGTTGAAATATTACATCTAAAAGCTTAAAATGGTAAAATGTCCTCCAATTTGTTAAGGAAAGTTATATTCAAGGCACAGTTATATGGTATACAACATACCTATTGCCTGGAATGCTGTACATTTGTAAAAGTCCTTCTAAACTTTGGCCAAAACCTTCAAAGTCCTTAGCTCTTAAAGGAATACAAAGAGAATAGTCAATACAAGAATCCAGATTTGGAAACTTGCCCAATATGAAGAATTTGGGTTAACATACATGTAATATCTTTAGTATACCCCTCTATGGATGTCCAGTGAACATAAATAGGATCAGAGGATTTGCTAAAAATTAGCAAAACCTTACATAGTGTACCAAGAGGCTGGTTTTAATGATGGGTGGAGGTGATTAGGGAATCACACAATCACATTTGTTTCCGCCAATGACACTCATTAGTTGGCTAAAGTTATTTGTTGTTAAAATTTCATCCATTGAATGATAAACAATTTTTCATAAACTATTTCATGAACTTTAGACTGTCTGTCTTTATACATTAAAGGGAATCTGTCATCAGTTTTTTGCTACCTCTTCTGAGAGCAGCATGATGATGATGTAGGCAAAGAGATCCTGAATCTAATGATATATCATTTAGATTACTGGCTACAGCTGTTCTGACAAGCATTTTTTAGCTTTTGTCATGTAGCTTAGCCCAGGGAGCTGTCCCACCCACACCAGGCTCTCTATAGAGATTGACTCCTCGCTGCAAATGTCCAATCACAGCAGGAGGTGTGTCAAGAAGACAGGCTTCCCTGAATTATCGGTGTTAACTCTTGCAGCATGTTGGCTTCAGCTTACATAGCAAACACCTGCTGACAGATTCCCTTTAAATCAACATGGTAGCAATCTGATAAGCCACCGCAACCCCCTTCCCAAGTGTAATGTTTACTTAAGGCACAAGCAGAGTGAAAGTGTATTCCTTATAGCAAGCAAGCAAAAATAAAAACACATTTGAATCACCCCTTCAACTAAGTTATGAAAAATACATTACAAAAAGTAAAAGTTCACAATTCTAGATCAGAATAAGATATTTGACAGATGGTAAAAAAAAAAAAAAAAGTGTACAGGAACAAAAAAAAAAAAAAGACAATACAAATACGGAAATGCCAGAATGTGTTTGTTTTTTTTTTTTGTTTTTTTTTCAGTCACTGTACCTTCCCCTAATAATGGGAATGTGACTCCGGTCTAACTCTGTAAAAATGGCCAACAGTAGATTTATTACTATACAGTACAATTGCTTGTTCTTTCTGCATAGGGTTGAGAATTAATAAATAAAACATGGACAGGCCTAATGTGCATCAAAATATAAGCCATTTGCTTATCATTGCTTTCGAGGGTTATACTGAGGACATATGATAACTCTATTGCATCAGTGATACACTACAGTCACAAAGTTGTAGCTAGATTGTGATTTCGACCACAGCGCAGATCACGAGGCCAAAGATCACTCTGCTGCGGCTGCATATAGCCATTTTTTGCCACATGACCTGGGTCACAGCTAAAGTCGGGATTCATCCCCAGCTCTGCACTGCTAAATGGTCAAAATATTGGCTAAACTCTAATCCTGATAGCACTAATTGATAATGATATATGAAGGAGAATATTTTTCTAAATCCTGTAATCCGTGTATGTAGCAAAATATATATTATACCTGAGAAGCTGAAGTAGATCCTTGCAAATCTGGGAAACAAGGAAAGGAAGGCATTAGGTTTTGCAAACAATCGTTACATAAATCTAGCAAATTAGAAAAATCCTTTACATCTAATTATAAAACTTCTGCTCTTTTTGGAATGAAAGCAAAATGGCTTGAATGCAATAGATGTAGCCCATGGACAAGTTCGGCATAGTTTATACAAAATAAATCAGACCCTTTGTCATCTCATGCAAGATCTTTTAATCAATTTAAACAAAGTATTTTTAATTCACAATATATTGTCCTTACTGCAAACTTTTAAGGGGTTGTCCACTTCCCACTTCTTAATACACAACATAAAACAATCCATACTTACCTCCCAGATGAGCACTATTCCCAATAGTGTCATGCATACCAGAAGTCATGTGACATTTTGTCATGTAACTAGAGATGAGCGAACCGGTCCCGGTTCGCCGAACGGAGGTCTCGTTCGAGTTCGGTTCGTCGAACCGAACTCGAACTGCATAGGAAACAATGGCAGGCAATCACAAACACATAAAAACACCTAGAAAACACCCTCAAAGGTGTCCAAAAGGTGACAAACAACTCACAACACAAACACATGGGAAAGTGACAAGGACATATACTCATGCGAAAACAAAGAGCTGGACAAGGAAAAAGAGGAGGACACACAGATATATGAGTATATGCAAGGAAACGTCGATGCCATTACTGTGCAACTTGAGCCCTGCTCATTTAAGGCTTCCAATTTGGATAAATTGCCTGAGCTTGCCACGTATGCCTTGGGGATCTTGTCGTGTCCTGCAGCCAGCGTTCTCTCGGAACCTGTCTTAAGTGCTGCTGGGGGTCTGCTGGCAGATAAGCACATGTGTCTGTCCACTGACAATGTGGACATGGCTCTCAGAGGACTTTTCTTCCCCTGGGTCAGCCAGGGGAGGCGAAAGGCACGCGTATTTTTGAGAGTGCTTCATGCAAAGCATCTTTTTCTTTTTCAAAAGGGGGGTCAACTGATGCCAGTCAAGTGGGGTGTGTGTGGCCCAATTAGTGGAAACGAGGGAGATTGTGGTTGGAGTCCCCTCGCTGTGTTTTACATGATTTTCGAAGGGCATGACATGCCTAAGAGGTTGATTTTCATCATCTGCAACTTGTTGGCAACAGAAAGGCTGCCTTTACCCCTTTTAAGACCGAGGATTTTCGAGACCTTATGCCCATTGCAGTGCCCCAAGAGCCGATGGCCAGTCGTCACTCCTTCTCCAAGAAAGGCGTGCCCGCGCTACCACAGCAGGTCGCACACAACCTCACCGATTCCTTGAGAAACTCTGTGTGACAGGGTGCATTTCACCGCAGATACTTGGACCAGTAAGCATGGACAGGGGAGTTACATGTTGCTGACTGGGCACTGGGTAACTATGGTGAGAGATGGAGAAGGGTTTGCTGTATAAGTCTTGCCGTCCCCACGACTTGTGTGTCAATCTTTCCTCTGTATGTACAAGTTCCTCCACTGCTTCTGCCTCCTCAACCTCGTGTGGGTCCTCCACCTCGGCCCAAACCCTGTGTGGTCAGGCCACCCTTCCTTGTAACTGCGCCCAAGGAATCCCACCTCCTTACAATGCTGGCAGCACAGCTCAACAGCATGATACGGTCGACTCTTTACTTAGAAATGTCTGGGAAATGTGAGTCACACCGCTGAGGAGTTGTGGACGGTAAGCTCTGGAGAGTGAGACCGAGTTTCATCAATGGTTGTCTCCACTCAACCAGCAGCCAGGGAAGGTCGGGTGCGACAATGATGCAAACCAGTCTGGACCCTTCTTCAGGGCTATGTGACACATGTGCCTTGTATGGCTCACATGTTGAACCTGGTTGTCCAGCAATTTTTAAAACACTATCATCCCGGCCTACATGGCCTTCTGCAGAGGGCACAGTGTAACGCCTGCCTGGATCAACACACTCAGATGGGCTGTAAAGGATAGGCTAGAGGCAAGCCACTCACCAAGCTGGACACCCAGAACCCTGAAACCCTTTAACCCCTATACAGTGATTTGGAATTACACAGGGCCCAAGTTGATCAATACCTGTGGAAGGCTGCAGTTCCAGAGAATAGTAGTCATGCAGGGTCAAAAACATTAATTGAGGAAGAGGAACAGAATGGGATGGCCAGGACTTAATCTGAAAACAAGCAGAGGTAAAATGCGGATCGGCCAACGAGGTACATAAACAGCAAGCAGGAAAAGTAGTCAGGTAACAAGCACACAAAATCATAAAACTGAACTGGGGGTAACAGTAACAAGAGGTTCATAGCTTTGTCTGGCAGTGGTCTGCAGACAGGAGGGGCCTAAAAAAGGGTGTGGTGTCTTCCCATTGGTTGTAGCTGAATGATGGTACTTCATCTGTGAGATACCCACCACCTACATTCAGCCTGTGGTTCTGTATCTGTCAAGGTAACGCAACCCAGTGGGTGACCATAACCTGCGTCCACCTGCGCCGCTGGCATCGACTCCTTTCCCATCATCAGCACTATGCACGAAAGGAACACGTTGTCACCTGGCGACCGGAGTACAAATTGATTGAGTTGACTACGTTGGTGACTTAACAGCCGTGTGCGGCAATGATGTAAACCTGTCTGCAGCCCTTCGGCAGGGCAAAATGACACATGTGCCTTGTATGGCTCACGTGTTGAATCTGATTCTCCAGCAATTTTTAAAATACCATCCCGGCCTACATGGCCTTGTGCAGGAGGCACGCTGCTATGTGCTCACTTTCATCCTTCGCACCCAGCAGCTCAACAACTTTCATCACTCCTGAAGTCTTAGGGTCTGGCGGTTAAACGCCGGAAATGCGATGTTCTGACACGCAGGAATTGGAATCTGCACATGTTGCAGCGTCTGTGGCAGCACCGCAGAGCCCTGCTGAAATATGGTCTGACGTATACCCTGGGCTAACTTGATCCAGAGGTGGTGCAGATCACGCTGCTGGAGTGGTGTCAGATCAAGGACCTATGCACCCTTCTACACAGTTTACAAATGTCGACGAAGATGTTTAGCACTGGCGATGCCATTCTCAGCGTGACAATTCTGGTCATCTACAAGATGGAGCACACTGTAAGCATTATTCGGAGTCAGGTGTTGGTCCAAGAGGAAGAGGAGGAAGTACAGGAGGAGTCATATGCAAAAGGGATAATAAGATCAACAAGGTCCAGACGGTGAGCGGCACCTAGGCGGCAGTCATGGTGGGGGAGAGGGATTAACAAGGGCGCATAGTATCAGCAAAAATTGTTGAGGAAGGTGCAGGAGCCCATGAAGAAATGGAGGACGAACTGGCAATGGGCATGGAAGACTCAGCAGATGAGTGAGAGCTTGCTCACATTTCGGTTGTGCGAGGTTGGGGGAGAGGGCAGAGGAAGGAGGCACGATTCTCACCTCTCTGCCACCAACACACCAAGGACTTGGTCCTCCTGGATGCACAAGACACATGAGCGCCTTCTTGCTGCACTACCTACAACATGACCCTCGGATTGTACGAATTCGAAGTAATGCTAATGTAACGCCCCTGTAAACGGGTCGTTACAGGGTATTAAATGTTACCCCATTTTTCCCGGGCAGGAGGAAGAAGGGTTCCCACAACACACACTAACATCACACTGGCAGGAAGGAGTTAACAGCATTTGCAGCATGAAGTTTGTTCTGAGTCCATGACTCATCCTGTCTCCTTAATGAGCAGATGGCTGGACACAGGCAGGTCCCCATGACAACCAAGGGGATGGGGGCCTGAAGGAGTGAGTTTAGTGCAGAGCACAAAGAAGTTTTAGGCAGAACGTCAGAGGCTGCAAGGGAGAGCAGACGTCCAGAGAACAGCTCCTGTTTAGGAGATGCCACGAGACCAGGGCTGATAACACCTAGAGGAGGGGAATGGAGCTGAAGACTGGGAATCCCTGGAGAAAGTTGTACCGAGTGGCGGTTGTGTTAGGTCCGCTACCGGGGATGAGAGAGACAGAGAGGCGGCGAGTTCCCAAGATGCTCTATGCCACGGGGACGGCACTAACGCACCGAAAGGGAGAGACCCCCAGAACACCTCACCGGAGACCCCTTCCTCCTACCTGCCCGGGACCGACCAAAGGAGGCAGCGAGGACCAGCACCCGGGTGCGATGTGAAACTTGTGGACTTTAAATAAAGAACAACTGGAACCGCACACCGTGACTGCTGTGAGTAATGCCGCCGCCCTGTGCCCCCGGTGTCCCTGAGGACTGTTGCCCTGGGTCTCATTAACCTCCCGGGGCTACCCCGATCTACCCGTGGGGAGCGATTCCATCCGGCTGCCCATAACACCTGCCCCGGAGAGAGACTGCGCAGCGGCGGCTGAACACCTGGCCGCAAACCACGGGTGGCGCTGCAAGCATCCCCCATCCCCGTCCCGTACCGTTTCCTGGGGGAGAGCGATGGAAAGCCCCCCCAGGGACGCCGTTACCCTCCTTCGGTCCCCCTTGTAACACCAGACCGACGGTCGGACTTTCCTTTTTATTGAAACCCGCCGGGGGTCACGGAAGCCGGGTCGGGCCACTCACAGCCTGACCCCGAATACCACCGGCCCGGTGACCGTGCGAGCCCTGCAAGCCCCGGCGTGGGCGTTTCACTAACTACTGGGTTGCCACACTGTTATATCTCTGGTACAAGACAAAATTTGGCGAAATAATTCCTGCCATAGAAAGGGACGCACGTATACAGGAGTATCTGCAGAAGGTGGTACGGATTCTTAGATCTGCTTTTCCAGTAAACACCAGTGCTGCACAGAGTGAATCTCAACGCTTTGTCATGGATAGAAGGAAATGATCTTTTACTTGTCCACATCTGAGGGACCGAGGGCTGGCTGCAGTGCTGAGATGGCATTGAGTACAGTGTCCCTGCAGAGTTGCACTTTTGGTCATATACCAAATGAGTTGAAAAAGGACAGATGCTGGTGGAAAGGGGAACAGTTGTGTTGGAAAGGGGAAAAACGTTTTTGTCCGTGGGTTTGGTGGTTAAGCAAAAGTAACATTTGATGAAGAAACACCATCTGTTACGGTGGGACTGGCAGATTTGGATAAGGTGGTATATACTATGTTACCGCTATATAACAAAAATTAATAAGAAAAGAAAGAGAAAGGTATATATCCCCATCAGCAGTCAATGTCCACCATGCTCCCAGATGGAAAAGGAGAGGTTGGCAACTGGAAGGTTAGGTGGAGGATACAGATCTGTGTGGCTATGAAACTAATAGTTGCCTGAACCGAGTTAGACGCCACTCGGATCTGGAGACTGGGAGCCCTGTTAGCGTCACAGGGTCCACACGCCCACCCAGCCCAGGAACTCCCTGTTAACATCACAGGGGCCATTCAGTACGCTGACCGTGTGCATTGGGGCCACACCTGTGGACAGCAGGCGCATCAGCAGCAGCAGGCCTGTTAATGCCACTGGGCTGCACAAGCAGGACTGGTAGGACAGGAGCTGGTCTTAACCGTTCTGCGTTACCAACTGTGGTGGCGGCCTGCATCGACGCCCTATCCCAGCCTACCTCTGGCCTAAAGCCGCAATGGGTTCAACACATGGAGGTGTGCTCTTTCGGAGCATAATAGAAGACTGCGCACCTCCTTGTTGGCTCCAGCCCATTTTATAACCTGGGTCCGCCCCAAACCAGGGTGGACCACAATGCACCTCCTGGAGACAAAAGCAGAGTGACACGTCATGAGTGGCATAACTAGCGTCCTATTTGGAACCGCAACTTCAATAATGACCTCATAGCTGCCACGACACAAACACTTCACCAGTCATCGTCTGACCATCAATAATGAGGTGACACGTCATAGGGGCGGGCCTCTGCAAGCCATTTGGGAGTGGCCTGGCCACATCGTCAGGACACCTGATGCCCTGTGGTCTATATGGGCCCCCCACATCAGGGGCAGTGCCAAATAGTTCATTACCGGACCTAGTTTCTGATGCAGTAAGTGCCTGACCATGGTCAGTTGCATGAAATACAGTCTCTGAAAAAAGACTATCAGCTTTAGCATGATGTCTAGGCACAACACAGGACTTAGACCCGGCACTGAATGCAAGTACCTGTGCAAAGAGGCTTTTCGCACTAAGTGTGGGAGCATGCGCTGTATCCCGAAATGAAGACTTAGCCTCAGGAATGGCACAGTCAGGCTGAGCATACTCACTAGGCGAAACACTGTAGTTAGGCTGCGGCTGGGGTAAATCGGCATGCGCATGCGCACTAGCTGCCTCTCCACACTTAGACGTGGAGGAGAAATTGCTCTTCGGGTGTGAACTTGGAGATGCTGTCTATGAACAGAAGGAAAAGCTAAAGGAAGCCTCACTTTCTATCCCTCCGAATGATCAAATGCAGCAAGGAATTCCCTTAGTTTGCTATAAAATTAGCGTAGCAAAATGTGCATGAGGGTGTCATGCAGAGGTGCTGCAAATAGATTTGCACCACTGGGACACTAATGGAAGTCCAACAGTCACTTTTTGTTGCTATAAAATTAGCATAGCTAAATGTGCATGAGGGTAGAATGCAGAGGTGCTTGAGATTGCTTGGCACAAGTGGCACAATAAATGAGTCCAACAGCCAGTTCTATGATGCCACTAAATGGCAGTATTTTTTGCTATCATTATAGCTTATTAAAAACAGAGCAGGAGGGTGTCCTGCACAGGTGCTAGAAATAGCTTGGCACCAGTGGGACAATAATGAAATACAACAGCCAGTTCTTGTATGCCACTAAATGGCAGCATTTTTTGCTATCATTATAGCTTATTAAAAACAGAGCAGGAGGGTGTCCTGCACAGGTGCTAGAAATAGCTTGGCACCAGTGGGACAATAATGAAATATAACAGCCAGTTCTTGTATGCCACTAAATGGCAGCATTTTTTGCTATCATTATAGCTTATTAAAAACAGAGCAGGAGGGTGTCCTGCACAGGTGCTAGAAATAGCTTGGCACCAGTGGGACAATAATGAAATACAACAGCCAGTTCTTGTATGCCACTAAATGGCAGCATTTTTTGCTATCATTATAGCTTATTAAAAACATTGCAGGAGGGTGTCCTGCACAGGTGCTAGAAATAGCTTGGCACCAGTGGGACAATAATGAAATACAACAGCCAGTTCTTGTATGCCACTAAATGGCAGCATTTTTTGCTATCATTATAGCTTATTAAAAACAGAGCAGGAGGGTGTCCTGCACAGGTGCTAGAAATAGCTTGGCACCAGTGGGACAATAATGAAATACAACAGCCTGTTCTTGTATGCCACTAAATGGCAGCATTTTTTGCTATCATTATAGCTTATTAAAAACAGAGCAGGAGGGTGTCCTGCACAGGTGCTAGAAATAGCTTGGCACCAGTGGGACACTAATGGAAGTCCAACAGCCATGTTTAAGATGCCACTAAGTTCACTCAGTGTTTGCTAGTATAATGGCTTAGTAACAATGAGTTTGAGTGTGCAATGCAGGCAGACGTGCTGAAAATATCTTTGCACTAGTGGGACAATACAGAAGTCCAACAGCCACGTTTAGGATGCCACTAAGTTCACTCAGTGTTTGCTAGTATAATGGCTTAGTAACAATGAGTTTGAGTGTGCAATGCAGGCAGACGTGCTGAAAATATCTTTGCACTAGTGGGACAATACAGAAGTCCAACAGCCACGTTTAGGATGCCACTAAGTTCACTCAGTGTTTGCTACTATAATGGCTTAGTAACAATGAGTTTGAGTGTGCAAAGGGCAGGAGGGTACAGTGGCAGGGTTGTGAGTCTCTGGGTAGAGGAAAGGAAGCCTGCCTTTCTATCCCTCCTAATGGGGAAATGCAGCGAGGAAATCCCTGACCTTAGCTACACAGACGCTGTCATCTTGTGTAGCTGTTAAACTCTGTTTTCACGGACCTGTCACCTATGGCTCTGACCCTGCCGGTATTAGCCCTTAAAAGGACTGATAGAAAGTTCTATCCCTATTCTGTACAGCGCTGTGTATAGAGCGTACACAGCAGTATCGGAGATAGGCGCTGCGCCAGCGGTGACTGACACCAAGGACGCAGAAGGCAGATAATGGCGTGCTGGAGGAAAATGTCCATTTTTATAATGCAGGGACATGTGACATGGACATCCTATCAAACATGCCGTTGCTTCTCTGGCTAAAAGTCCACTTAGCTGTGTGTGTCTGGGATTGGCTGACATGCTGGCCCTCCCCACTACACGCGCGCGCTTAGGGAAGGAAGACAAGGAAAAAAAAAAAAAATGGCGATCGCCATTATCCATACAGCAGTGATCTGAATGCGCTGTTCCCGCACACTATACACTGAAATTTCATAATAGTGTGAGTCACAGAGTGACTTACACTATTACAGCGGAAAGCCAGCAACTAATTAGCTGGTCTTTTTGCTGCTAGAACCGTTCTCGAACGTATCTAGAACTATCGAGCTTTAGCAAAAAGCTCGAGTTCTAGTTCGATCTAGAACAGCCCCCAAAATCACTCGAGCCGCGAACTGGAGAACCTTGAACCGCGAACCGCGCTCAACTCTACATGTAACCACTGCAGCCCACCAGCAGCCGCTGATTGGCTACAGTAGGTCAATATTTAGAGTAGAAGGTTGCTCTGATGAAATAGAAAAGGCTTCAGGAAATCAGTGTACACCAATTGTTATGTCACATTAGCACTGGATGACAGCAGGAACAGCACCAGGCCGGTAAGAAAGTATAAATTGTTTTGGCATTTAGAATACATAAATCTGTGAGATCAGCGATACGCTTTAAAAACAAAACAAAAAAAAGTACCGTATTTTTCGGACTATAAGAAGCACTTTTCCCCCAAAAAATTTTGGGGGAAATTAGGGGGTGCGTCATAGTCCGATGACTGGGAAGGGGGGTGTGGTGGTGGTGGAGCGGGTAATCAGAGGCAGGAGCAGGCTTTAGCAACGCCTACCATGATCACGTGGGCCCGCTCATTAGCCTCATTTCATATGCACTGCATCCCGACGCCCATCATCTCTCAGCCCTGAAGCCGGCACTGAGAGTTGGGCGGGATGATGGGCAGGGAATGTGCACATACTAAACAGCCGGACCACATGATCCTCCCTGGCTCCTACAGCCTCAGGTGAATGTGTGGCTATATTCACTGCCTCCTGTTCTGTCCCCACTTAAAGGCGATTGAAGCCGCGTAGTTGTGAGATTTTGTGAGAATCTTACCTTCGTTTTTCCTATAGGTGAGGCAGACATGACCAGAGCACTCCAGAGTTAAAAATGCACATGCTGAGATGAAACAATGGTGGTTTATTTTCTCCAAAGGTTAGGACATGCAGAGTACAGTAATCCAAGTACCTGGCATTGTGGTCATCTTGTGATGCTTGATTCTGAAGCCACTAAGGTCAGAAGACTTTGCTTCTAGCAGCTCCAATAAGGGACGTTAATTCTCACAATCTCTGGCTGGAACTGAATATGCCAGGAAGTGATGCAAGAGGATGAGCAGACACTCCGATGGGCTGGACAAAAGAAACAGAGGAGCCGAACGGTCTGACCAGTAGATGGCAGCAGAGACAAGCATGAAAAACATTAAATAACAGTTTTAACTAAAACAAATAGAAACAGCACACTCCCCGTCTGAAATTCACTTTGGGGATTTCACTATTGAGTCCATAATACAACCTGAAAAGGAAAGGCACGTTAAATACAAAAACAAGATCAATTGAGTTCAAAACAAGAAGGATGGCTTAAAGTTCAGGTCCAGTAACATTCATCCCGTAGGGACGCTCTCTATGGGCAACAGCAGAACAAGTTCGTGGATTGGCCTTGCAAAGGTCTTAGGCGAGCTTTGCACGTTGCGACAATGCAAGCCGATGCTGCGATGTCGCACGCGATATATCCCGCCCCTGTCGCATGTACGATATCTTGTGATAGCTGGCGTAGTGATAATTATCGCTACGCCAGCTTTACATGCACTCACCTGCCCTGCGACCGTCGCTCTGGCCGGTGACCCGCCTCCTTCCTAAGGGGGCGGGTCGTGCGGCGTCACAGCGACGTCACACGGCAGGCGGCCAATGGCGGCGGAGGGGCGGAGATAAGCAGGATGTAAACATCCTGCCCACCTCCTTCCTTCCGTATAGCCGCTGGCGGCAGGTAAGGAGATGTTCCTCGTTCCTGCGGCTTCACACACAGCGATGTGTGCTGGCGCAGGAACGAGGAACTACATCGTACCTGTCGTGGCACCGGCATTATGGAAATGTCGGAGCCTGCACCGATGATACGATAACGATGCTTTTGCGGTCGTTCATCGTATCATCTAGGATTTACACACTACGACATCGCAAGTGACGCCGGATGTGCGTCACTTTCGATTTGACCCAACCGACATCGCACCTGCGATGTCGTAGTGTGCAAAGCCGCCCTTAGTCTCACCTTTCCTGATGACCTTTAGCTCCACCTTCCGAACATTGCCGTCCTGGCTAGGCAGTATCCTAGTAATCAGTCCCATAGGCCAGTCAGTCCTTTCTGTGGTCTGGTCTTTCATAAGGAATAGGTCTCCTTCTTTGAGGTTCAGCTTGGGATGTCGCCACTTCTTTCTTCCTTGAAGAATGGTGAGGTATTCCTTCCTCCATCGGTTCCAGAAGTAGTCAGCCAAGTATTGAACCCGTTTCCAGTGTTTTTGATAAGTGTTCGCGTGGGTGAACTCTCCGCTGGGCATTACCGCGTTGTCAGTTTTTTGGGTAATAAGAATAGTAGGAGTCAATATGGTTGGTGTTTCTGGATCCATGATCACTGGCACAAGGGGTCTAGAATTGATAATGGCTGAGACTTCAGCTAAAAGAGTGACTAGAGTCTCATGTGTGAGTCTTGAGGAATTGACGTCCATTAGCATGGATTTCAAGATGTTGCGTGAAATCCCGATCATCCTCTACCAGGAGCCTCCCATGTGAGAACTGTGAGGGGGATTGAAGATCCAGGTCCAACCTTTCTCTGCCAGATGATCTTGGATAAGCTTGGTGTCGATGTTTAGTTCTCTACATGCACCGACAAAGTTGCTTCCACGGTCAGACCTCAGCTGTTTCACTGGTCCTCTGATGGCAAGGAACCTTCTCAAGGCGTTGATTAGGCTGGAGGTGTCCATGGACTTTAACACCTCAATGTGAACGGCTCGAATACTCATGCAGGTGAATAACACAGCCCACCGGTTACTGTTTGCTTGGCCGCCGCGAGTTCTGCGTGTGGACACCATCCATGGTCCGAAAACGTCTAAACCCACGTAGGTGAAAGGTGGCTCTGTAGAAAGTCTGTCTGTAGGCAGGTCAGCCATTTGTGGGTACAGTTGTTTTCCTCTCGCTTTACGACAGTGCACACAATCGTGTAGTATTTGTGCTACACGTCTCTTCATCCCAATAATCCAGAGGCCTGCAGACCGTAAAGTGCCCTCAGTAATTTGCCTGCCTTGGTGTTCAGTCTTTTCATGGTGGTGTCGGATCAGCAAGACTGTAACATGGTGTTTGTTGGGAATAATGAGAGGATTTTGTTCTGCAACTCCGAGATGAGCCTGGTTTAAATGACCACCAACTCTCAGTAAGCTGAAACGGTCGATAACTGGGTTTAAATTGGCGAGAGGGCTTCTTAACCTCATAACGACGGCCGTACGACTTAAAGCGGCGGCAAAACAGGGTACTTATTCTGTTCCGCCACTTTAAAGCGGCGGCCCGAAAAAACCCTGTAGCGCCCCCCAGATTATGAATCGGGGTGTTTTTTTTGGACCCCGATAATGTGATGGCCGGTATACACTGTATACCGACGGTCACATAAAAAAAAAAAAGAAATAGTCGGTAAAACGGATTTCTTTTTCATCTGACATAATCAAACATGTCAGATGAGAAAGAAATGTAAAGCCCTAGTGCCCCCAAGGCCCCCGGTACCGGAGAGTCCCCCCCACCCCTACCCGCCCCTCCAGAACAGTCAAAATGGCGCCGAAGCGCACAGAAAACTGCCTCCGCCGCCGGCTCTGCATTCATTTCCCTCCGATCTGATCAAACATTTCAGATCGGAGGGAAATGTCCCCCCCCTGACCCCTCCTCCGGTACACCGGAGCTGTATGGTCCCCCGGAGCTCCCTCCGGTTCTCCAGAGCCGCTCCCCCTCCGGAGCGTGCAAGATGGCGGCGCACAGTAGCGCGCGGCCGCATTCATCCTGCTCTTTCTGCCGCATGTGACACGTCACATGCGACAGAAAGGTGTCCCCAGGTCCCGCTAGGTCTCCCGCCGTCCCCCCACGTCCGCCCCCGGTCTTCCCAGTTACCTGGCTGCTGCTCCGTCCCCGCGATCAAGCCACCTCCTTCTTGAAAGCTGGCGGCGCATGCGCAGACAGCGGCTGTTAGCTGGATCCCTGCAAGCAGGGACGCTGACCTCGCTGCTGCACATGATGCTGCACTGTGGACCTGGGGAGAGTGAGTGCAGTAATCTGCAGCCACACTCCTCACATGGAGAGCCTGCTGTTCTAGAAAATGGGGGGTACGTTCTGTGAGCGTGCCCCTCATATTCTGGAATGAGGTTACTGCAGGTCACTCTGCCCTAGGTTGGACCGGGGCAGTGTGAGTGCAGTATTCTCAGATTACTGCACCCACACTGCTCATGGAGAGCTTGCTCTTCCAGAAAATGGGGGATACGTTCCCTGAACGTGCCCCCCATATTCTAGAAGGTCCAGAGTCGGCGTGGGACCTCCAAAATGGATTACAGCGACCGGAATTTGTTTATTTTCAATAAATTGGTGAAAGAGGAATGTTTCAGGGAGTGTTTTTTCAAATAATTTTTTTTTGTCTTTATTTTTTTCTATTACTGACTGGGTTAGTGATGTCGGGTATCTGTTGAGATGCCGTGACAAATAACCCCAGGGCTTGATGCCAGGTGACATTACAGCTGGTATCAACCCCGTATATTACCCCGTTTGCCACCGCACCAGGGCGCGGGATGAGCTGGGGCGAAGCGCCAGGATTGGCGCATCTAATGGATGCGCCACTTCTGGGGTGGCTGCGGCCTATTTTTAGGCTGGGAAGAGTCCAATAACCATGGCTCTTCCCACCCTGAGAATACCAGACCCCAGCTGTCCGCTTCACCTTGGCTAGTGATCTAATTTGGGGGAGACCCCACGGGCTTTTTTTTTTTTAAAAAAAACGCCTGGGGAGCCCTCCAAATTGATCACCAGCCAAGGTGAAGCTGTCAGCTGTAGTTTGCAGGTTACAGCTGTCTGCTTTACCCTAGTTGGCTATCAAAAATAGGGGGGACCCCACGTCGTTTATTTTAATTATTAATTTTTTGGGTTGCTAAATACAAGGCTAGGCATCCGTTAGTGCCACATGAAAGGCACTAAAGTGTTCCAGCTTAGAATATGCAGGGGGAGGGACGTTATATATGTTTGACATCTATCCATTCATCCATTGAAGCATTTTAGGCTGTGCGCCCACAAATCGGGGTTTGCAACGTTTTGGGCGCAGAGTGTTTTCCCTGCGTCCATAACGCTGCGTTGTGCAGTAGAAGCACAGTGAAAGGATTTTTAGAAATCCCGTGCCCACTGTGCTTCTTTTCTCCGCAGCATAAACTGACCTGTGGTGCAGCTTCCCGAGCCTCAGCATGTCAATTTATGCTGCGTAGATGGGTGTTCTCTGCAGGTAGCATAGAGCTCCACAGCAGCCTGAACCCAAATCGTGGGCATGGGCAGCTGCGTTCTCCCGTGGACAACACTCACATCTCTGCAGGAAGGCTGACACTGTATACTAGACGCCGTGTCGCTGGATCATGGCCACATAGCCTAAAAGTGAGACATTTGTTGCTACAGCAACATTTTTGTGAAGTACCTGTGGATTCAAAATGCTTACTATACTCCTGAATAAAATCCAGTTTCCAAAATGGGGTCACTTGTGGGGGGGTTTCTGCTGTATAGGTACCCAAGGGGCCCTGCAAATGTGACATGGTGCCCGCAATTTATTTCAACTTTTCCAGAATTCAAATGGTGCTCCTTTCATTCCAAGCCCTCCCATTTATCCAAACAGAGGTTTTTGGCCACATGTGGGGTATCCCTGTGCTCATAAGACATTGGATAACAACCTGTTGGGTCCACGGTTTGTTGTTGCCTCTTGAAAAAGTAAGAAATTTGATGCTGAAGCAACATTTTTGTGAAAAAAAATGAACATTTTCAATATGGCAACCTAAGCTTATCAAATTCTGTGAAGTACTCTTGGATTCAAACTGCTCAATATACACCTAGATAAATTCCTTCAGGGGTCTATTTTCCAAAATGGGGCCACATGTTGGGGAGCTTCACTGTATAGGCACCTCAGGGGCTCTCCAAATGCAACATGGCGTCCGCTATTGATTCCAGCCAATTTTGCAGTCAAATGGCACTCCTTCCCTTCCGAGCCCTGCCATGCGCCCAAACAGTTTATTTCCACCACATATAAGGTATCGCCAAGCTCAGGAGAAATTGCACAATGAATTTGATGCTGAATTTCTTCCTTTTACTCTTGTAAAAAAAAAAAAAGCTACCTGGTTGAAATAACAATTTTGTGGTAAAAAAAGTATTTTTTTATTTTCCCAGCTCAACATTCTAAACTTCTGTGAAGCACCTGAAAGTTCAGGGTACTCACCAAACATCTAGAAAAATTCCTTCAGGGGTCTATTTTCCAAAATGGGGCCACATGTTGGGGAGCTTCACTGTATAGGCACCTCAGGGGCTCTCCAAATGCAACATGGTGTCTGCTGTTGATTCCAGCCAATTTTGCAGTCAAATGGCACTCCTCCCTTCCGAGCCCTGTCATGCGCCCCAACAGTTGATTTCCACCACATATAAGGTATCGACAAACTCAGGAGAAATTGCACAATAAATGTTATGCTGAATTTTTTCCTGTTACTCTTGTAAAAAAAAAAGCTACCTGGTTGTAATAATTTTGTGGTAAAATTGTATTTTTTTATTTTCATGGCTCAACGTTATAAAATTCTGTGAAGCACCTGGGGGTTCAAGGTACTCACGAAAGTTCCAGATAAATTCCTTGAGGGGCCTAGTTTCCAAAATGGGGTCACTTGTGCGGGGTTTCTGCTGTTTAGGTACCTTAGGGGACCTCCAAATACAACATGGTGCCCGCAATCTTTTTCAGCCAAATTTCCTTTCCAAAATTCAAATATTGTTCCTTCCGTTCCAAGCCCTCCCATTTGTCCAAACAAAGGTTTCAGACCACATGTGAAGTATCACCGCGCTCATAAAATAGTGGGTAACAAACCTTGAGGTCACATTTTTGGAATTACCTCTTGAAAAAGTGAGAAAATTGATGCTAAAGCAACATTTTTGATAAAATTTTCAATATGACAACGTAACGTTAAAAAAATCTGTGAAGTACCTGTGGATCCAAAATGCTCATTATACCCCTAGATAGAAGCCTTGAGGGGTCTAGTTTCCAAAATGGTGTCACTTGTGAGGGGTTTCTTCTGTTTAGGTACTTTAGCGGACCTGTAAATGCAACATGGTGCCCGCAATCTATTTCAGCCAAATTTGCTTTCCAAAATTCAAATATTGCTCCTTCTGTTCCGAGCCCTCCCATTTGTCCAAACAGAGGTTTCTGACCACATGTGGGGTCTCGGTGCGTTTATAAGAAAGTGGGGAACAAGTTTTGGGGTCCATTTTGTTGTGTTATGTCTTCTAAAAGTGAATAAATTTGGGTTAGAGCAACATTTTTAGGTTAAATTTAATTTTTGCTTTTTTTCATTCCACATTGCTTTTGTTCATGTGAAGCACCTGAAGGGTTAATAAACTTCTTGAATGTGGTTTTGAGTACTTTGGGGGGGGTGAAGTTTTTAGAATAGAATGGTGTCACTTTTGGGTATTTTCTGTCATCTAGGCCCCTCAAAGTCACTTCAAATGTGATGTGGTCCCTAAAAAAATGGTTTTGTAAATTTTGATGTAAAAATGAGAAATCGCTGATAAACTTTGAACTCTTCTAACTTCCTAACAAAAAAAATTTTGTTTCCAAAATTGTGCTGATGTAAACTACACAAGTGGGAAATGTTATTTATTAACTTTTTTGTGTCACAGAAATCTCTGGTTTAACGGTATAAAAATTCAAAAAGTAGAAAATTGCTAAATTTTCTAAATTTTTGCCAAAAGTCAATTTTTTTCATAAATAAACGCAAAAAGTATTGTCCTAAATTTGGTACTAACATGAAGTCCAATATGTGATGAAAAAACAATCTCAGAATCACCGGGATCCGTTGAAGCGTTCCAGAGTTATAACCTCATGAATAGAGATGAGCGAACCGGTCGCGGTTCGGCTCGAGGTCGGTTCGCCAAACGGAGCTCCCGTTCGAGTTCGGTTCGTCTAACGTTCGACGAACCGAACTCGAACTGCATAGGAAACAATGGCAGGCAATCACAAACACATAAAAACACCTAGAAAACACCCTCAAAGGTGTCCAAAAGGTGACAAACAACTCACAACACAAACACATGGGAAAGTGACAAGGACATATACTCATGCGAAAACAAAAGAGCTGGACAAGGAAAAAGAGGAGGACACACAGATATATGAGTATATGCAAGGAAACATCGATGCCATTACTGTGCAACTTGAGCCCTGCTCATTTTAGGCTTCCAATCTGGATAAATTGCCTGAGCTCGACACGTACGCCTTGGGGATCTTGTCGTGTCCTGCAGCCAGCGTTCTCTCGGAACCTGTCTTCAGTGCTGCTGGGGGTCTGCTGGCAGATAAGCACACGTGTCTGTCCACTGACAATGTGGACATGGCTCTCAGAGGACTTTTCTTCCCCTGGGTCAGCCAGGGGACGGGAAAGGCACGCGTATTTTTGAGAGTGCTTCATGCAAAGCATCTTTTTCATCTTGAAAATTGGGTCAACTGATGCCAGTCAAGTGGGGTGTGTGTGGCCCAATTAGTGGCAACAAGGGAGACTGTGGTTGGAGTCCCCTCGCTGTGTTTCTAAAAGAACCAAGATGAACAAGTCATGGCTCTCAGAGGACTTTTCTTCCCCTGGGTCAGCCAGGGGAGGCGAAAGGCACGCGTATTTTTGAGAGTGCTTCATGCAAAGCATCTTTTTCTTTTTCAAAAGGGGGGTCAACTGATGCCAGTCAAGTGGGGTGTGTGTGGCCCAGTTAGTGGAAACGAGGGAGACTGTGGTTGGAGTCCCCTCGCTGTGTTTTACATGCTTTTAGAAGGGCATTACATGGTTTGGAGGTTGACTTTCAGCATCTGCAAACTGTTGGCTACCAAAATGCTGCCTTTCCAACCTTTTTAACCGAGGATTTTCGAGACCTTATGCCCATCGCAGTGCCCCAAGAGCCGATGCCCAGGCGCCACTCTTTCTCCAACAAAGGCGTGCACGCGCTACACCAGCATGTCGCACTAAACATCACTGATTCCTTAAGAAACTCTGTGTGACAGGGTGCATTTCACCACAGATAATTGGCGCAGTAAGCATGGACAGGGGCGTTACATGTCGCTGACTGGGCAATGGGTTACTGTGGGGAGAGATGGAGAAGGGTCTGCTGTACAAGTCTTGCCGTCCCCACGAGTTGTGTCAATCCTTCTTCTGTATGTAGAAGTTAATACACTGCTTCTGCCTCTTCAACCTCGTGTGGGTCCTCCACCTTGGCCCAAACCCTGTGTGGTCAGGCCACCCTTCCTTGTAACTGCGCACAAGGAATACCACACACCTCCTTACTTTGCTGGCAGCAGAGCTCAATGCCATCAGGCGGTCAAAGGTTTACTTTGAAATGTATGGGAAATGTGAGTCACACCGCTGAGAAGTTGTGGACGGTTAGCTCTGGAGACCGAGTTTCATCAATGGTTGTCTCCACTCAACCAGCAGCCAGGGAAGGCCGGGTGCGACAATAATGCAAACATGGGTGCGGCCCTTCGCTGTGACAATGTGACACACGTGCCTTGTGTGGCTCACGTGTTGAACCTGGTTGTCCAGCAATTTTTAAAGCACTATCCTGGCCCACATGGCCTTCTGCAGAGAGCACGGTGTAACGCCTTCCTTGATCCACACACTCAGATGGGCTGTAAATGATAGGCTAGAGGGAAGCCACTCACCAAGCAGGACCCCTAGAACCCTGAAACCCTTTAACCCCTATACAGGGATTAGGAATTACACAGGGCCCAAGTTGATCAATACCTGTGGAAGGCTGCAGTTCCAGAGAATAGTAGTCAGGCAGGGTCAAAACATTAATTGAGGAACAGGAACAGAATGGGACAGCCAGGACTTAATCAGAAAACAAGCAGAGGTGAAATGCGGATCGGCCAACAAGGTACATAAACAGCAAGCAGGAAAAGTAGTCAGGTAACAAGCACACAAAATCATAAAACTGAACTGGGGGTAAAAGTAACCAGAGGTTCATAGCTATGTCTGGCAGTGGTCTGCAGACAGGATGGGCATAAAAAAGGGTGTGGTGTCTTCCCATTGGTTGTAGCTGAATGATGGTACTTCATCTGTGAGATACCCACCAGCTACATTCAGCCAGAGATTCTGCATCTGTCAAGGTAATGCAGCCCAGTGGGTGAGCATAACCTGCGTCCACCTGCGCCGCTGGCATCGACTCCTCTCCCATCATCAGCACTATGCATGAAAGGAACACGTTGTCACCTGGCGACCGGAGTACAAATTGACGGAGCGGACTCCGTTGGTGACTTAACAGCCGTGTGCGGCAATGATGCAAACCTGGCTGCGGGCCATCGTCAGGGCAATGTGACACACGTGCCTTGTATGGCTCATGTGTTGAACCTAATTCTCCAGCAATTTTTAAAACACCATCCCGGCCTATATGGCCTTGTGCAGCGGGCACGCTCACTATGTGCTCACTTCCATCGTGCGCACACAGCCGCTCAACAACTTTCGTCGCTACAGAAGTCTTTAGGTCTGGTGGTTAAAAACGCCTGAAATGCGATGTGCCGACACGCAGGAATTTGAATCTGCACATGTTGCAGAGTTTGTGGCAGCACCGCCGAACCCTGCTGCAATACGTTATGACATATAGCCTGGGATAACTTGATCCAGAGGTGGTGCAGATCACGCTGCTGGAGTGGTGTCAGATCAAGGACCTATGCACCCTTCTACACAGTTTACAAATGTCGACGAAGATGTTTAGCACTGGCAATGCCATTCTCAGCATGACAATTCTGGTCATCTACATGATGAAGCACACTGTAATTATTATTCGGAGTCAGGTGTTGGGACAAGAGGAAGGGGAGGAAGTACAGGAGGAGTCATATGCGGAAGGGATAACAAGATCTACGAGGTCCAGATGGTCAGCGGCACCTAGGCGGCAGTCATGGTGGGGGAGAGGGATTAACAAGGGCGCATAGTATCAGCAAAAAGTGTTGAGGAAGGTGCAGGAGCCCATGAAGAAATGGAGGACGAACTGGCGATGGGCATGGAAGACTCAGCAGATGAGTGAGAGCTTGCTCACATTTCGGTTGTGCGAGGTTGTGGGGAGAGGGCAGAGGAAGGAAGCACGATTCTCACCTCTCTGCCACCAACACACCAAGGACTTGGTCCTCCTGGATGCACAAGACACATGAGCGCCTTCTTGCTGCACTACCTACAACATGACCCTCGGATTGTACGAATTCAAAGTAATCCTGACTACTGGGTTGCCACACTGTTAGATCCCCGGTACAAGACAAAATTTGGCAAAATAATTCCTGCCATAGAAATGGACGCACGTATACAGGAGTATCTGCAGAAGGTGGTACGCAATCTTAGATCTGCTTTTCCACTAAACACCAGTGCTGCACAGAGTGAATCTCAACGCTTTGTCATGGATAGGAGGAAATGGTCTTTTACTTGTCCACATCTGAGGGACCGAGGGCTGGCTGCTGTGCTGAGATGGCGTTGAGTACGGTGTCCCTGCAGAGTTGCACTTTTGGTCATATACCAAAATGAGTTGAAAAAGGACAGATGCTGGTGGAAAGGGGAACAGGTGTGTTGGAAAAAGGGGAAAAAAGTTTTTGTCCGTGGATTTGGTGGTGAAGCAACAGTAACATTTGCTGAAGAAACACCATCTGTTACAGTGGGACTGGCAGATTTGTATAAGGTGGTATATACTAGGTTACCGCTATATACCGAAAATTATTAAGAAAAGAAAGAGAAAAGGTATATATTCCCATCAGCAGTCAGTGTCCACCGTGCTCCTGTCGCGGGCGGGGAGGAGGGTGTCAGCACACCGCGCTCACCCCTTCTGCTCGGGTCCGGCAGCTGCTCCTGGTGGCTCGAGCTGTGGGCCGGATCCCGGGGTTTCTCGAGCGACACTCCTCGCCCGTGAGTGAAAGGGGGTATATGTTGGGTGTGGGAATTGTTATAGTTCGTGACGCCACCCACGGTTGTGGTGATTGCACCACCGCTGCTCAGTATGGGGGTCCCGGGGATGGTGATGCGGAGCAGCCAGGTGTTGTGTTGCCCCTCCGTGGGTAGGGGTTGGTGATCCCGGGGCCCGGTGATGAGATGTAAAGTGTAGGGCCTGGAGGGCGCAGGGACGCGGGGGCAGCGCTGTGCCTTGCGGCACTATGGTACTCACTCAGCCTGACACACGGACACAGTTTGTACGGTAAACCAACGGCTGGTAGGACGGTCCCACAGACGGCTGCACCTGCACTCCCGGTAGGTGACGGTGATGTCTCTCTTCCTTGCACCTATGTTGACTGATGGTAGCGGTGGATTCCCTCCGGTTACCCGCTCCCCGGCTGCAATCTGGGCCGGAGGAGCTCTACACTTTGCCCGCAGGCGCTGGCCCTGGGGAAACTGGTGCCCTGGCGGTGGCGGTGTCTCCCCGGTTCAGGTCGGGCTGTTGCCTTCACTCGGGACTTGGTTGTTGGGGGAGCTGCGTCCCCGTCACTGACGGATTTGGCAAATCTGGCGACTCCTAGCCTTGCCGGGGTCCAAGAGGCCCCTGCCCTGGTGCTGACTGTCCTTCGGAACACTGCTCCAGACCACCGGGTACCCAGCCAACGGGGTCCTTCCAGGAACTTCCAAACGGTCCCCCTCCAGACAGTCACCGCCGTTGCTGACCTTGCTGTTCTGGCCCTCACAAAGCTGGACCCTTCAGGCTGTCTTTCTCCTCTGTCACTTCTCCTGCTTTTCCTCCTTTTCCACTTCTCTACTTTCACTTTCACTTTCCTTAACTCCCAAACTGAACTCTCCTCTTTACTCTTGCCCTGTCTGGGCTATCTGCCTGGTTACTTCCTGCCTCCAGAGCTGTGAGCTCCTCGGTGGGCGGAGCCAACCGCCTGGCCCACCCCCTGGTGTGCATCATCAACCTCTGGAGGAAGGCAACAAGGATTTGTGGTTAGCTGTGATGTGCCTACCTGGAGTGTGGGGTGTGGTGGTGTGTGACCCGTGTCCCCTGGCTTGCCCAGGGCGACACACTCCCAGATGGAAAAGGAGAGGTTGGCAACTGGAAGGTTTGGTGGAGGATACAGAGCTGTGTGGCTATGAAACTAATAGTAGCCTGAACCGAATTAGACGCCATTTGGATCTGGAGACTGGGAGCCCTGTTAGCGTCACAGGGTCCACAGGCCCACCCAGCCCAGGAACTCCCTGTTAACAACACAGGGGCCATTGAGTACGCTGACCGTGTGCGTAGGGGCCACACCTGTGGACAGCAGGTGCATCAGCAGCAGCAGGCCTGTTAATGCCACTGGGCTGCACAAGCAGGACTGGTAGGACAGGAGCTGGTCTTAACCGTTCTGCGTTACCAACTGTGGTGGTGGCCTGCATCGACACTATCCCTGCCTACCTCTGGCCTAAAGCCGCAATGGGTTCAACACATGGAGGTGTGCTCTTTCGGAGCATAATAGAAGACTGCGCACCTCCTTGTTGGCTCCAGCCCCTTTTATAACCTGGGTCCGCCCCAAACCAGGGTGAACCACAATGCACCTCCTGGAGACAAAAGCAGAGTGACACGTCATGAGTGGCATAACTAGCGTCCTATTTGGAGCCGCAACTTCAACGATGACCTCATGGCTGCCATGACCCAAACACCTCACCAGTCATCGTCTGACCATCAATGATGCGGTGACAAGTCATAGGGGCGGGCCTCTGCAAGCCATTTGGGAGTGGCCTGGCCACATCGTCAGGACACCTGATGCCCTGTGGTCTATATGGGACCCCCACATCAGGGGCAGGGCCAAATAGTTCATTACCGGACATAGTCTCTGATGCAGTAAGTGCCTGAGCATGCTCAGTAGCATGAAATACAGTGTCTGAAAAAAGACTATCAGCTTTATGGTGTCTAGGCACAACACAGGACCTAGACCCGGCACGGAGTGCAAGTACCTGTGCAAAGAGGCTTTTCGCACTAAGTGTGGGAGCATGCGCTGTATCCCGAAATGAAGACTTAGCCTCAGGAATGGCACAGTCAGGCTGAGCATACTCACTAGGCGAAACACTGTAGTTAGGCTGCGGCTGGGGTAAATCGGCACACGCATGTGCACTAGCTGCCTCTCCACACTTACACGTGGAGGAGAAATTGCTCTTTGGGTGTGGACTTGGAGATGCTGTCTATGAACAGAAGGAAAAGCTAAAGGTGTGTGTTACAGCAAGGAGCCACCGCGGAAACACCTCGTTCAATTGTGAGGGGAGTCATGTTGTACTTTGATGATGAGCCCCGTAATGCCAGGGAGCAGCATCCTGTGCCACAGACCAACATTCTTACAGTGCTGTCTATACTGTTTACCGTGAGAGGAGCGTAAAGTCTGTATTTCTGGAAACTGGACATCAGAGTACCCGGGTACGGTAGGCTGTGCCCAGACAATAATGCGGGCACGCAACACTTTGTTTTATTAGCAAAACACATATCTGTTCTGGGTAGGCCGACTATATAGACAATAAAACTTGCTGCCTCTGCACTGTCAAATTGTCACGTACAGTTTAAATCATAGAGGGACAGCAACACATGTTTGCATTCACTGTTGCTTTTCAAGATTTCCATGACTGTGTTGCAGAGCTGTGTGGTTTGCATTCACACTGTTATCATCTGCATTATCTGTGAGGCTTCAGCTAACAAGGGTATTCAGGGGGGGGGGGTAATGTGTTTTGACTATGTTTAGGTAGATAACTTGGAAGCTCTTGTGATGCGCCACTGGTAAGTCGTGTTCAAACACACACACGCACAAACACACAATTACTGCTACACAGAGGGATTAGCAGGTAGTAGGCAACAGAATAGATTGTTCAATTATTTAAATTGTATGCATGGTTCTTATTGTTTGTTTTGGTAAAGTTAAACAATCATTTATCAACCCAACTGCCTAGAGTCCTTTTCCTGTTGCCTGGTTTTGCTGCATACTGGGTAGCCCACCCTGTACACAACTTAAAATGAAGCATAAGTCGCAATGTGAATTTCACTGTGCTACAATGCAGCCTAGCGTGCCTGTGCAACCACCGCCTGCCCCATCAAGTACATCTGCGTGCTCTTCATCCTCTGTGACTGTGGGGACAGCAGTCACACATGGTTTTTCACACTGAACTTCCACTCCTTTACCCGCAACAGGGAGTGTGATTGGCAGGTCATCACTTGTTTTGGAAGTGGAAACAGAAGGTATTGTTGAGCTGTCAGACATCGAGAAAACCATCATTGGATGCAGGCTACATTATATCCACGCCTGCACCTTCGTCACAGATTGGCTGGACTACCTGCAGTTAATAATTGCATTCCAGAAATGGAAAGGAGTGTAGAATGCACATGTGTTGTACCTTGCTTGGCAGCAAAGGAACACTAACTTAGTATTCCAGACAATTTTAGGATGGCAGAAAAAGAGTCAGCTCTTTGGTCAAATTAAATAGCGTGGCAAAAGTGGACAGATGGGTACAGGGGCCGTGTTCTGTGGGTACCAGGACAGTAAAGAAAGCCTCACTTTCTATCCCTCCTAATGATCAAATGCAGCAAGGAATTCCCTGAGTTTGCTATAAAATTAGCATAGCTAAATGTGCATAAGGGTAGAATGCAGAGGTGCTTGAGATTGCTTGGCACAAGTGGCACAATAAAGGAGTCCAACAGCCAGTTCTATGATGCCACTAAATGGCAGTATTTTTTGCTATCATTATAGCTTATTAAAAACAGAGCAGGAGGGTGTCCTGCACAGGTGCTGTACATAGATTTGCACCAGTGGGGCACAAATGGAGTACAACAGCCACTTCTTGCATGCCACTAAGTTTACTCAATTTTTGGTATTATAATGTCTTAGTAAGTAACAATGAGTTTGAGTGTGCAATGCAGGCAGACGTGCTGCAAATATCTTTGCACTAGTGGGACTATACAGAAGTCCAATAGCCACGTTTAGGATGCCACTAAGTTTCCTCAGTGTTTGCTAGTATAATGGCTTAGTAACAATGAGTTTGAGTGTGCAATGCAGGCAGACGTGCTGCAAATATCTTTGCACTAGTGGGACTATACAGAAGTCCAATAGCCACGTTTAGGATGCCACTAAGTTTCCTCAGTGTTTGCTAGTATAATGGCTTAGTAACAATGAGTTTGAGTGTGCAATGCAGGCAGACGTGCTGCAAATATCTGTGCACTACTGGGACTATACAGAAGTCCAATAGCCACGTTTAGGATGCCACTAAGTTCACTCAGTGTTTGCTAGTATAATGGCTTAGTAACAATGAGTTGGAGTGTGCAAAGGGCAGGAGGGTACAGTGGCAGGGTTGTGGGTCTCTGGGTACAGGAAAGGAAGCCTGCCTTTCTATCCCTCCTAATGGGGAAATGCAGCGAGGAAATTCCTGACCTTAGCTACACAGATGCTGTCATCTTGTGTAGCTGTTAAACTCTGTTTTCAGGACCTGTCACCTATGGCTCTGACCCTGCCGGTACGAGCCCTTAAAAGGACTGATAGAAAGTGCTCTCCCTAAGCTGTCCAGCGCTGTGTATGGAGCGCATACAGCAGTATCGGCGATAGGACTCAGGACGGAGCTGCGCCAGTGATGTCTGACACCAAGGATGCAGAAGAGATAATGGCGTCCGGACGGGCAGATACTCGTTTTTATAATGCAGGGACATGTGACATGGACATCCTATCACACATACCGTTGCTTCTCTGGCTAAAAGTCCACTTAGCTGTGTGTGTGTCTGGGATTGGCTGACATGCTGGCCCTCCCCACTACACGCGCGCGCTTAGGGAAGGAAGACAAGGATAAAAAAAAAAATGGCGATCGCCATTATCCATACAGCAGTGATCTGAATGCGCTGTTCCCGCACACTATACACTGAAATTTCATAATAGTGTGAGTCACAGAGTGACTTACACTATTACAGCGGAAAGCCAGCTAGGAATTAGCTGGGTTTTTTGCTGCTAGAACCGTTCTCGAACGTATCTAGAACTATCGAGCTTTTGCAAAAAAGCTCGAGTTCTAGTTCGATCTAGAACAGCCCCCAAAATCACTCGAGCCGCGAACTGGAGAACCACGAACCTAGAACCACGCTCAACTCTACTCATGAAGTGACACTGGTCAGAATTGCAAAATTTGGTCAGGTCATTAGGGTGAAAATTAGCTCCGTCACTAAGGGGTTAATGGAATCTGCTGTTTGTTGTGTAAACACTTCCATTCTATGGCGAATTCACTCTGTTGGAGGTGGCGTATTATGAGGGACTCGCTATGGGAGATGTCCTCAGCAGAAAGGGGTTTGTGGCAGACATGCCAGCGATGACAGTCTTTGTTTTCAAGGTCCGTACGATAGCATCTGGTGATGTGCACTAACCTAGCGACAGTCCTGACGAGCCTCATCCAGCTAGAGCAACGTTTAAAACGTTGGCAACCGAGGTTGGAAGTTTTTTCTGCACTGGTGGCCAGGGTATTGACCTCAGCTTGGACATCTGAATCCTTGTCTGGATCTAGGATGCTGAAGGCTTCCTGGACACCTTCTTCTGACTGTCTCAGCAGGAACTCTGGAGCAGTAAGCCAAGAAGAGTTAGCAAAAGAACTTATAGACATAGGTCTAGTTGAGTGATCTGCTGGATTCAGTTCGGTTGGAACAGGTTCTGCTAGGTTGTTGCAGACTTCCTTGTTCATAAAGGCGATGCTGTGTTCTCTCATTTCAGGCTTGCTGTTTATGGAACGTTGAAGAGAGTTACACCTAGTCTGAGCTTGATCTCGGTTGTTTGGGAGTCTTCCCCTGGTAGATCGGGGAGGGTAATGGAGAGTGGTTGGTTTTGTCTTTAGAAAACTCACAGTCCATTATTCCGATGAATTCTCTGTCCTCTACTGACAAGGCTACTTTATCGTCGTCCTTGGTTGTGAGAAAGACTGATTTTCCCAAGTTGTCGATATGCAGAGAACAAGCGATGTCAGGTAGCTGTATTGTATCTGGAGACTTCTCTTTCACTCCATAGTGATGAGGACATGGCTTTAGGCAGGTTGTGCGCCCATCTCCATGCACGTAAGTCTTGAAGGAATCAATTTCTGATCGATCAACGCACACATTTCCTATGACTACCCATCCCAAGTCCAGTCTCTGGGCATATGGTGCATAGTCAGGCCCATTACACGCTTGTCGCACCTTGTCACATTGTCTCTGCTGAGCAGGAGTAGAATCTCTGCGTTGTTGTCCAAAGGTGGGATAACACTAGCGAGGTGTCTCAGGTGTGGTTGATAAAATGCAACTTCTGGGGTAGGAATTTCATTCCTGTGGCTTTGTATTTGGTCGAGTGTTGGTAGAGGTATTTCAGTCTTCCCATTGATAGGAGAAGCAATGAATCCCTGGGCTCTTCTGCCGCTAGTCTCTATGCGACCCCAGTAGGTGTTCAAGGTGTAGGGTTCTAATGGTTCATTAATTCTGAAGGCTTCAAAGAATTTGGCTCCTGCTAGGGATCGGTTGCTTTGGGCATCTATGATGGCATACACCTTCATTGCCTTTTCTGGATGTCCCTCGGGATAAACCTTGAGGAGGCATATTCGGGCACAACATTTCTGCATTTGGCCCTCTCCACATACCTCTGAGCATGAGCAGGAGATGGCTGTGGTGGTGTCAGTCTGATTCTTGGACTCCCTACCATGACTTGGAGTGGGAGCGGTGGTGACTGCAGCCGGTGTGTCTCTAGCTAGCTGGTTTGGGTGCATGGCTGAAACGGGTTTTTCACTATGACACTCCTCACACTTGACGATGGATTTACAGTTCTTGGCCATGTGCTCAAGTGATGCACAGCATTTGAAACAGATTCCAAGCTCTGTGAGGACTTTCTTGCGCTCCTGTAGGGTTTTGGATCTAAACCCTCTGCACTTATTCAGTGAGTGCGGTTTTTTATGGATGGGGCATTCTTGATTGAAAGACTTCTCGTGATGAGATGGTGTACTGTTTATCTGTGGGTGCTGCAGCTGATGGTAGCTCAGTCTTCCTGACACTCACAGTGTTCTTAATGTCTCTGCGTTTGTGTATGGCACCTTCATACCTTGATGATGATGATGTTGCAGCTGCCGAAGTGTTGAACTCTAGGAAGTCGAGGCTGGGGTCGTTCCTCATCTGGGCCTGCTCGTCGATGAACTTGCAGAAGTGAATAAATGGGGGAAAGGTGACGTCATGCACTCTTTTGTACCTTGAGACTGACGTTGCCCATTTCTCCTGCAGACTGTATGGCAGCTTCACCACGATTGGGTTCACTTCATGGGCTGTATCCAGGTAGCGATAAGGGTATCCTCAGCTCACCTGTTCCTCGGGCTGCCAGTCCTTGCGGGTTCCAGGGATCCACCGGCAAGTCCCAGCCGGTTTAGGAATAAATGCAAAAAGAGGAAAGGATCCGGCACAAACTCCTCTGGATAAAATGTCAAAGCTTTATTAGCAAATATTAAAAAGGTTCCATCCGTGTAAACAAAAGGAGGGAGTTATCCCATGGAAACTTTACGCGTTTTGGACTTCCATATTAAAAGCAAAGAGTCATTAATCATAAGTAATCCATGTACACCACACAGCTACTAAAATAGACTAACTCACTATGTGGACACAGAAGGAAAGCTGGCCATCACTAATTGCAATCAACTGGCAGTGGGTGTAAACCTTCATACATAATTGCAAAAGGATGATCTAGCAAGACTATATGTGGTTAAAGACTAAATAAAAATATATACATATCAACGTAACGCAACTAAATACATCAATAATAATGAAAAAAGTCATTAATCCAACCGTCCAGACCACCAAAAACACATAAATATGACAGTGAATATACAAATGTATGCATGAGTGAACAATCAGGTATAAAAGACAGCTTATATTAAATCTCATCATCAGATGGGCAAGAATTCTAATGAAAATGCATGTGTATATCAGAAAAGGAGAATTCTCAAATGTAAGCACATAACCTCCAATATATTCATAGATTATATGAAAAAACGTATATAAAATAATTATTTTTTATTTTTTTATTTCTTTATTTCTTTATTAATATTCTAGGCACAGATTCCACACCCGTGATCCTCAATGATGAAAAATCCGCTGAATGACATTCAATATAATGCCTAGTGAGACCAGATAATGAACGCTTTTTAACCAACGCTACATAATTTAAAGAATTACTATCCAGGGCTGCTGACGGGATTCGGACATGTTCAGAGATCCTAGCTCTCAAGGCTCTTGAAGTGCAACCCACATAATTTTTAACGCATAGTGTGCATGTGGCTACATAAACCACATGTGTCGAAGCACAGTTAATGAAGGATCGAATGTTAAAAGAATCCTCACCATTAATCACAAGGGATTTGTTATTACACATAAAGCGACAAAGGCCACAACGATTAGATCCACATTTATATGAGCCGGTGACACTCAGCCAGGTTTTATTAGTTTTTTTTAGAAGAAAATAAACTAGGAGACACTAGATTGCCTATGGTATAAGCTCTTCTAGCCACAATATTAACCCCTGAATGGAGAATCCTATCTAAAATGGCATCCTGTCGCAAAAGGGGAATAAAACGTTGAACAATCCGTTTGATTTGAAAAAAGTCAGTACTAAAGGGAGTAGAAAAAGTAACCCGATTATTAGTGGTGGTCATAATTGCGCGATCCTTCAGTAAATCAGATCTACTTCTACTGGCTGCTATAGAAGTCGCTCTATTGAGAGTACGGTTAGAATACCCCCTCTCACTGAGTCTATGTTTAATATGTGCAGCCTCAGTATTGTAGGACTCCTCTAATGTACATGCACGCTTCGCTCGCAAAAATTCTCCTACAGGTAAATTGAGCAATGTGTGGGGCATATGACAGCTGCTGGCGTGAAGAGAAGTGTTCCCACAAATAGGCTTCCTATAAAGGGAAAAATGTATAATTCCAGATACAGGATCACCAGACAGCAGGATCTCCAAAAAGGGGGCCGATTCCATGTGCAAATTCATTATAAATCTCAAATTAAGAGAATTACCATTAAAATAAATATTAAGGGCTTCCATGGCCTGCTGGGGGGAACTATGACCATCAATTTTGCAGATAAGGATCTGGTCATCTATGTATCTTGCGTACCAAAAAATCGTATCCAGAAATGGATTATTATCTACATAGACATATTGTTCCTCCCAGTAAGCCATGTAAATATTGGCCAAAGCACATGAAAAACTTGCCCCCATAGGGCAACCAGCTGTCTGGAGAAAAAAGGAACCATTAAATTGAAAAAAATTGAGGGTTAGCAAAAAACCAGTGGCCATGAGGATAAACTCCTTGGTAATATCATCCAAAGGACTATATTTCTCCAAATGAAAATACAGAGCTTGGAGTGCCTCCCTGTGTGGTATGCTGGGATAAAATGAACAAACATCGCTCGTTATCCAAAAGAAATTATCAGACCACGGTATTTTATCCAAACACTGCAATAAGCTCTTGGTGTCCCTTATATAACCAGTAGTCCGCTTCATGAGGGGTTGTATGCAATGGTCCAGCCAATCACTTAGATTACTGGTAAGGGATCCAGTGCTGGCAACTATTGGTCTAAGGGGGGGGGGGGGGAAATACCTTTATATATCTTCGGAAGACCCTGGAATATGGTGCAAACTGGAGATTCAACAAGAAGATATTCAAAGGTTTTCTTATTAAAACCCCCCATTCTAGTCCCCGTGATAACAAGGTATGCATTTTCGTGGTAACATCAGAAGTGGGGTCACCCAAAAGCTGTCTATATGTAGAAGTATCACTTAGAATAGTATTAATCTCTCTCTCATACAATGTGCTATCCAGCACTACTACTGAACCCCCCTTGTCTGCCTTGCGGACTATAATATGTCCATTATCCCTTAGATCCCTCAATGCTCTCCTTTCCAAAGGTGACAAATTATCTTGGATTTGAGTTTTATTGGAGAGTAAGCCTCTTACCTCGGACTTAATAAGATCCTGAAACGTGTCCATAATCGGAACCCTAGAGGTGACAGGAAAAAAGGCCGGATTCTTAGTAACAAAAGGGGGGGGGGCGGGAGTATTCAAACAAGTGTTACTCAAGTCATACAATTGTGTAGTCGCAATCTGTTCTTTTAAAGTCAAAAACAAAAGGTACCTGAACCGAAGCAGTGTCAATCGGATCTCTTGTGTCTCTGTCAGTTATGTCATTATTGTCAATGTTATCAGAATCTGAAAAATGCCTTTTAATAGTGAGATTCCTGATGAACTTATTCACATCCCGTAAAGTCTGAAATAGGTCCGCCCGATTATTAGGGGCAAAATTAAGACCCTTCTGTAGAACCTCCATCTGAATAGAACTTAAAACGCATGCTGATAAATTAAGTACAGGGATATTCAAGGAACCATTACACGTTAACTCCTCCAGTACCTGCGTTTGTTGGGCCGGAGATAATATCTCCTTCCTCCCCCGTTTGTGTTTTCTACCCCCTCTTCGTATCCTGTGCTTACCCCCGTTAAGTTTTTTGAGGGGCGTGAGGTATGGGATCTTTGGCCCGACTCATATGAGCTGACACTCCCATCCGCAGACTCATTGTCAGTGGATGAGAAATAAACTGTTTTCGCACCCTGTGTCTGTTGATTGCGTTTTTTTAAAATAGACTTAAGGCTGCTTTACACGAGTCAATCCATCGTGCGATTTATTTGGCAAAGTCTTTTTTTTTTTTTTTTGTTTGTATCGCTGATAGGTAGTTGTCCATGTGTCACACGTTGAGTGTTGTCAAACGACCACAAAGCGCTCATCGATATATTGATTGGCCATGGCGGACGTCCAAAAGGCTTCACACATGTTTTCCGTTGGTCAATCTGTCTTTTTTATGGGCGTAATTAGGCAAACTATACAGCCCTCCGTGACGTTGTCTGGATTGTTGCACGCCCTGAATTCTTCTGACCTGCTCAATCCAGTTCTGCTAATGTGGTTGATTGGTTAGATCCCATATATATTGTTTCTCTTCTGCGTCTGTCTTTGTTGCCTCGTGTGTCCTTAGCATCATTCTTGTTTGTTGTTTGTGGTCTGGTTAATGTCGATTTTGATCTAAAAAGGAAAGTTTGGCATATAACAACTTACCACAAAAAAGGGATAACAAGGAGTGAGGGCGGAAAATCCAGCGAACAAAGAAACGTAAGAAAAATTAGGACTAATGCACTATAAAACACTGTGCATGACGCCAAGGCTGAATGTTCACACATCATGACTACAGCTCCGTATTTTATAACAGTAATAACCAATCAAAACGCATCTGCTACAACCAATCCGATTAGATTAGGCGTGATTATTTAAAACCACAAATACGCCCTGAACGTTTTTCTGACGTTATAAACTACGAGGATGGCCGATTACACGGTGTCACACTTTGCAATGTGTCGTTCATTAAGACTAAACTGAACGATTTTATGGAATTAAACGATGAGTACACGATGGCCGAATTTCAAATGATTAGGCATCGGTTGGACTCGCAAGGAGCTGTCACATGAGGAGATGTCGTTACGAATGACGGAAGTGCGTCACAAAATCCGTGACCCCAACGATGCATCGCACAATATATCGACTCGTGTAAAGCAGCCTTTAGTCTTATTAGTCAAATGCCAGGTGTACACTTGTTTTGATTCATAATCTCTCATGTCCCTGCGATATTTATTCTGCTTCAGGTCTATAATATCTGATTCCACTCTATCAATAGCATTTTTCAATCTTGCATTAAATTTATCAAATTCCATAGGATTAAACTTATCAACAAGAAACGCATGTATAGTTTTGATCTGAGTGTCCAATTCTAATATACGTTTATGTTCCTCCTTAATAATAAGATTCATCAAACTGGAGGAACAGGTAGAGAGTATCATATTCCAGTCCTCTAGGAATTGGTCAGAAAAAATGTGAGTAGGAGACTTTTTAATTCTCAGGCCCCTGGGAACCATATGCATCTCTACATATTTACTCAAAGTCATTGAGTCCCACCAGGTTTTAAGGCGCTGAATAGATATTTTTTCAAGGTCCCAAAAGGTATGTGTCTCCTTACCCTGGGGATTGTCCTCCACAATATGATGAGATGAAGGTTGGCTAGAAAATACATCATCCAATCTTTTCTTCCGTGTTTCATTGTCCAAGAAATCCAAAGTGTCCATGTCCGTAAATCAAAAGAGCTCTGTGGTATAGGTCCTTGTGATGTAACACGAATGGAAATCCATTAGGGGAGATGAGGTGCAAATCCGCAATCAAGGATCAAGAAGCATATGTCTGTATCATCTGCGCAGCCACTCCAAAGGTCACAGGGAGCACGAAGGAAGGGACAGGAAACCAATAGTAGAGATAAGGGTATCCTCAGCTCACCTGTTCCTCGGGCTGCCAGTCCTTGCGGGTGCCAGTGATCCACCGGCAAGTCCCAGCCGGTTTAGGAATAAATGCAAAAAGAGGAAAGGATCCGGCACAAACTCCTCTGGATAAAATGTCAAAGCTTTATTAGCAAATATTAAAAAGGTTCCATCCGTGTAAACAAAAGGAGGGAGTTATCCCATGGAAACTTTACGCGTTTCGGACTTCCATATTAAAAGCAAAGAGTCCTTAATCATAAGTAATCCATGTACACCACACAGCTACTAAAATAGACTAACTCACTATGTGGACACAGAAGGAAAGCTGGCCATCACTAATTGCAATCAACTGGCAGTGGGTGTAAACCTTCATACATAATTGCAAAAGGATGATCTAGCAAGACTATATGTGGTTAAAGACTAAATAAAAATATATACATATCAACTTAACGCAACTAAATACATCTTGCTGTCTGGTGATCCTGTATCTGGAATTATACATTCTTCCCTTTATAGGAAGCCTATTTGTGGGAACACTTCTCTTCACGCCGGCAGCTGTCATATGCCCCACACATTGCTCAATTTACCTGTAGGAGAATTTTTGCGAGCGAAGCGTGCATGTACATTAGAGGAGTCCTACAATACTGAGGCTGCACATATTAAACATAGACTCAGTGAGAGGGGGTATTCTAACCGTACTCTCAATAGAGCGACTTCTATAGCAGCCAGTAGAAGTAGATCTGATTTACTGAAGGATCGCGCAATTATGACCACCACTAATAATCGGGTTACTTTTTCTACTCCCTTTAGTACTGACTTTTTTCAAATCAAACGGATTGTTCAACGTTTTATTCCCCTTTTGCGACAAGATGCCATTTTAGATAGGATTCTCCATTCAGGGGTTAATATTGTGGCTAGAAGAGCTTATACCATAGGCAATCTAGTGGCTCCTAGTTTATTTTCTTCTAAAAAAACTAATAAAACCTGGTTGAGTGTCACCGGCTCATATAAATGTGGATCTAATCGTTGTGGCCTTTGTCGCTTTATGTGTAATAACAAATCCTTTGTGATTAATGGTGAGGATTCTTTTAACATTCGATCCTTCATTAACTGTGCTTCGACACATGTGGTTTATGTAGCCACATGCACACTATGCGTTAAAAATTATGTGGGTTGCACTTCAAGAGCCTTGAGAGCTAGGATCTCTGAATATGTCCGAATCCCGTCAGCAGCCCTGGATAGTAATTCTTTAAATTATGTAGCGTTGGTTAAAAAGCGTTCATTATCTGGTCTCACTAGGCATTATATTGAATGTCATTCAGCGGATTTTTCATCATTGAGGATCACGGGTGTGGAGTCTGTGCCTAGACCCCCCCCGTGGGGGTGACTGGTTTCAGGCTCTTTTACTAGCTGAGGCCAAATGGATCCTGCGGCTAGATTCAAGATACCCAGGCGGTTTTAATTACCGCTCGGATCTGCGATATATTTTCTGATTCCATTAGAGGAATTTTCTCCCTTTATTGGTGAGCACATGGATTGTAGTTAGCCTTAATGCAGGTTTATATTGGTATTTGCCATGTTTGAATTTTTTTGACGGAAAAAAAAAAAATTATTTTTTTGTTTTTTTGTTTTTAAGGGAGCATGACATATAGATGAAAATGCATGTGATTTGAGATCAATTTGTGTCCTGGGATGAATATTCCTCTCTCTAGTGAACAATCATTTGTTTATATACACGCACGGAGATATATGTATAGGTAAAGAAAGAATAAAAGAATATTAATAAAGAAATAAAGAAATAAAAAAATAAAAAATAATTCTTTTATATACGTTTTTTCATATAATCTATGAATATATTGGAGGTTATGTGCTTACATTTGGGAATTCTCCTTTTCTGATATACACATGCATTTTCATTAGAATTCTTGCCCATCTGATGATGAGATTTAATATAAGCTGTCTTTATACCTGATTGTTCACTCATGCATAAATTTGTATATTCACTGTCATATTTATGTGTTTTTGGTGGTCTGGACGGTTGGATTAATGATTTTTTTTATTATTATTTATGTATTTAGTTGCGTTAAGTTGATATGTATATATTTTTATTTAACCACATATAGTCTTGCTAGTTCATCCTTTTGCAATTATGTATGAAGGTTTACACCCACTGCCAGTTGTTTGCAATTAGTGATGGCCAGCTTTCCTTCTGTGTCCACATAGTGAGTTAGTCTATTTTAGTAGCTGTGTGGTGTACATGGATTACTTATGATTAAGGACTCTTTGCTTTTAATATGGAAGTCCGAAACGCGTAAAGTTTCCATGGGATAACTCCCTCCTTTTGTTTACACGGATGGAACCTTTTTAATATTTGCTAATAAAGCTTTGACATTTTATCCAGAGGAGTTTGTGCCGGATCCTTTCCTTTCCTTTTGCATTTGCTTCTAAACCGGCTGGGACTTGCCGGTGGATCCCTGGCACCCGCAAGGACTGGCAGCCCGAGGAACAGGTGAGCTGAGGATACCCTTATCTCTACTATTGAGCTGTTAAGCAGTCTTCTGACTGTTCTGTCCCCACTTAAAGGCGATTGAAGGCGCGTAGTTGTGAGATGTTGTCAGAATCTTACCTTCGTTTTTCCTATAGGTGAGGCAGACATGACCAGAGCGCTCCAGAGTTAAAAATGCACATGCTGAGATGAAACAATGGTGGTTTATTTTCTCCAAAGGTTAGGACATGCAGAGTACAGTAATCCAAGTACCTGGCATTGTGGTCATCTTGTGATGCTTGATTCTGAAGCCAATAAGGTCAGAAGACTTTGCTTCTAGCAGCTCAAATAAGGGATGTTAATTCTCACAATCTCTGGCTGGAACTGAATATGCCAGGAAGTGATGCAAGAGGATGAGCAGACACTCCCATGGGTTGGACAAAAACAGAGGAGCCGAAAGGTCTGACCAGTAGATGGCAGCAGAGACAAGTATGAAAAACATTAAACAATAGTTTTAACTAAAACAAATAGAAACAGCACACCTCCAGTGTATCATCATCAGCGCGGGGGGCAGTGAATAAGTATACTCACTGGTCACCATTCCATGCAGCATCACGATGACCTCCTGTCTGCTGGCCCGCTGATGTGTGTGGAGAGTGATGTGCACAGCAATGACATAATCACTGTGCACATGGCTCCACACAGGTCAGCGGCGCTGCTGCTGGCACAGACAGGAAGACAAGCAATGCTGCATGGAGTGAGGAAAGGTGAGTATAAATGTTTGTTTTTGTGTGTGCCACAGGATGCGGGCCATATATCAGGATTAGGGCTATAGCAGGATGGGGGACATATATACAAGGATGGGGATCATATACATTGCAGAAGGATCATTACCAGGATGGAGTACCTTAGTAGAGAATTTGGGGACATTACCCCCATAACAGTGTCAGCAGCAGATCTTCGCCCCATAAGGCTATGTGCCCACGGGAGCTCGTGTGTTGCCCCCGCGTCAGCAGCCGGGCTGCTCGGATCCTGATCCATGGTGGCTTGAGAGGGCTCCGGAACCGGGGGGCGCACGTCTCCTCAAACCAAGGGGGGGTTATGTACAGGGGATGGTGTGGAAAGTTTGTGATGCCACCCGTGGTGCATGATAAGATGGAGTACCACCGCTGTGATTGGGAGTACCCGGTGGCAATGGCGTGGGCAGCTAGGTGTTTACCCCTCTACGGGTAGAAGGAATGCCCTGGGGACTCAGTGATGGTGATGGAGGTGTGCCGTTGGGACGGTAAGGGTCACTTGCGTACTCACTCGGTCCAATAACGCTGACACCGACAACTGTAGTAAACCAAGGTTTTGGACACCGCTGCTGCTGAGAGGGAGCATGCCTGGGTCCCGTGCCCGTTGGTGTTGCCTGTTAGTCTGTGACCTTTTCCTATGGCACCTTGTCTTCTAGTTGGTCCCTTTAGCCTGAAACTAAAAATCGGGTCCCGTTCCCCAGTATGGCTAACTGGGCGAGCTTGCTCTCAAGGTTCACGCTTGGGATTTTCTGGACCGTGTAGTGGAAAGTCCTATTCCCCTCATTGCGCTAGTACCCCGATTTTGGAGTGGGTGGAGAATGGATCTTGAAGGCTCCGTCCTCGTCGGGTAAATTGTCAGGACGCCTAAAGCTTCTTCCTGAACTAGGGTCCACGTACCACGTTGTGCCCTAGCCCCTGCCCGGTGATGGCACAAGGCCGCCGGCTGTCCTCCACGACAGTCCGTGCCCCTTGTCACGATCCCCTGCGACCGGGGTCCAGCTCCTACCAGGCCCAGACCAATTTCTGCCACCTCGTAGTTCACGGAGCCTAGCTCCTGACCTCTCCTCTTGAGAGTCACCGCTTAACTGACTGTCTCCTGACACTCCTGACTCCCCTTCAACCAACCCCCCCAAGTGTGCGACCCTATTCCACTCAGGCTGTCCACTGGTGTGTCTGGTGGGTGTGGTGCAGAGTGTTCCTAGGATTTTGATTAGCTTGTTCTTGGCTACACCAAAGGTGAGGGACCAGTAACCAAGAAGGAGATGGATATTGCACAGAAGGGCAGATTGCACAATACCCTGTGACGACCTGATGGGCCAGGGCATCACACTCGTACCTGCATAGGTGCGGGTATTCCACCGAAATAGCTGCAGAAAACCTGTGGACATTCATGCGACTTACCTGCGGAAGTCCCGACCTCTATCTCCATTGTGGAAGGCCGGGATTTCCGTAGGTAATTCCGCAGGAATAATTTACATGCAGTTACATGAGGCTGTGGGACATCAGCAGCATATTCCACAGCCGCACATACCGCAGCATAGACACAGCATGGACACAGACACTCCCCATGTCCCATAGGATAACATGGGGAGTGGCTGTACTTGCTCAAACCTGTGGATTTAGCTAGAAAATCCAGATAAATCCGCAGGTTTTCCGCGGCAAAATCCGCGGGTGTTAACTTCCATAGGCACATAGCCTGACATTGTGTCATGATCACATTTTTTGCTTAAAATTTTATTTTCCTCCTCTAAAACCAGGGGTGCGTCTTATGGTCCGCTGCGTCTTCTAGTCCGAAAAATACGGTAATCAAATCAGCTAAAAATAGAAAATGAACAGCAGGTAGCTAAGGAAAGAAAGACCAAATAAATTCTTTAAATGCACATAAAAGTTCCACTCAAGTGGGTCACCTAAATCATTTTATATTTGGGTAACTGAGGATCAAGAGAAGAAGAATTACTAAACTGATTCTTCAGTTTGTCTATACTAAAAAAAAAAGAGAGTGGCTCTGAATACATCAACTAATAAATACTCGGTTAAGTGTAGATATACGGTACAAACTAAATTAAGTGTAGCTAATGTAAAAAAGGATCTGAGTCCAGATGAGCTGCATCCACGAGCTCTTAAGGAACTTAGCTCAGTTAGTGAGAAGATATGTCTAAGGGGGCAGTATGTGATTAACTTACACAAGTGGCCAATATAAAGAAAATGGCCAAACGTGGTTTCTTGTTTATCACATAGGAGTTCCCACTCCCACCATCTGGAGAAAAAAAAAAAAAGGTTTAGTCTCCAGTGGAGTAGTCTTTCTCATGAGAATTCTTGATCTGTGGAACAGTCTACCTCAGGAGCTGGTGACAGAGGGTGCCTTGGATGGTTTACAGAAGAGCAGATGCACTGGTTAGACACTAAATAACTTCTACATCTGTACAATTCTTGTTCAGAATGTTGGTCTATACTCAGGATGTAAATATTTGCTCTCTTAAGCCAGACTGGCTCATGTATTATAGTTGTACCTATAGCCCATTTCCAATATCCTTTGCCATCCCTCAGGTAAACATATGTCGCTTTCCAACCATGCCAACTATCTAAGCATCTTTTGCAGTGAAGCTATTAAGAAGGGATTGTTTGGTGGTCAATTACCTTTGCAATGCAAGCACAAGTAATAGAGTGTCATATTGGAATGCTTCTTACTATTATGGTCTTCATTACGGAGTCATTGTACAAAGTTCTTCCTTTAAAAAATGGTTTTGCCTCTTGTGATATTTAGAATACGCTCAGATGAATCTTTTTTTGATATAGAAAAAAATTATTCAAATGTTTTGTTACTATGTAGGAAAAAAAAATGTAATGTTACAATAAAAATCAGAAATAGGTAATATCAGCTCACCAAGCCTGCTGCAGTCCCATAATCGTCCTGTGGTGGATGATCAGCGCACGGATGGTCAGAAGTCTCCAAATAGATATAAAATATAAATCCAGCGCAATCACATGGAATATTAAAAAGTTGTCTTCTTTATTGATAGTTTTTCATAAAATCCAAAAGGTACATGCAGCATAAAAATAAAGGATGCCCAGGTCAGAGCGACGCGTTTCAACAAACTGTCTTAATCATGGTCTGACATGACCATGATTAAGACAGTTTGTTGAAACGCATCGCTCTGACCTGGGCATCCTTTATTTTTATGCTGCATGTACCTTTTGGATTTTATGAAAAACTATCAATAAAGAAGACAACTTTTTAATATTCCATGTGATTGCGCTGGATTTATATTTTATATAATAAAAATCAGACATCAATTTGAATAATTTTGCACAAATTACCATAAAAACTCTTTGTGCCATCTGTGTCAAGGTGCGGTGCGGACATTGCTGAAACTGGCTGCCACATAAGTGTATACTTATGCATTAAATCATTTAGGGAGAATCGTCCCTACAGCAAATAAATTGAGGCGGTTCAGGAAATCTAAGCCACGGGCTAGGGACATAAAGAGATTATTTGAATACTTGAGATGTGTTCACATGCTGGGGGTCAGCCAGGTCTAAGTGGCTTCCACTGTTCTTCTACCCTCAAGGAAACAGAAGAGCATCTCTTGATTGGAACCTTTAAGCATTTTTGCTTATTTCTCAAATGTTATTTTATTAACTTTTGCATATTTTCAGGTCATCTTCATCTTATTTTACCTGTCATATTCATTTATAGGTGGCTTTAATATAAAGAGCTTGGTCCTTGTGCGCTGTAAATGTGACGCCCCTGGACTATCAGGTCGTCACAGGGTACTGCAAGCTCCTTCTCTTTAGTGCAGTATTCAAATCCCTCATGGTTCTGGGTCCCCATCTTACAGTGCTGCCTCCAACAACAAGTCAAATCCTAGATACACCCTGCACCACACCCAGCAGACACACCAGTGGGCGGCTTGAGCGGAAAAGGGTCGCCCACCTAGGGGTCAGGAAGGGGAGGTGAGGAGTGAAGAGTAGCAAAGTGGAGTAGTAAAGTGGAGAAAGTGTAGTGAGGGAGCTCTCGAGCTGAGAGGAGCTCGGAGGAGGCTGGGAGTAGTGGCTCCCAGGAGACTCCGACTAGGTTGCAGACGGTGGTCTGGACCTAGAGGAGTTGGACCCCCGGTCGCTGGGGATTGAGGCGAGGTGCCTGGACCTGTCAAAGAGGACGGTCAGCAGCCTGCTCCTATCACCGGTCCGGGACCAAAGGCCCGGCGGGCTACGTGGACCCTAGGTCGGGGAAAAGCTTCAGGCAACCCGGCAATTAACACTAGAAGTCCCAGGAATTTGGAGCTCAATAGGGTTCCAATGGTGGAAATGTTAAATGACCCCTCTCTGGGACTTCTATTGTTAACCTGCGGAGAACGGAGCCTTTATGGACTGTTCCAACTAGTTTCAGAATCGGGGCACTAGAGCAACGAGGGGGATAGGGCCTTCCATACAAGCAGCCCACTAAAATCCCAAGGTTGAGCCCTGAGAGCAGGCTCCCACACTTAGCCATAGTGGGGAGTGGGGGCCAGCAAGTTCCAGACTACTGGGCCACTACGGTGAATTTAAATGTTGTGCCAGGAGGCAGGTCACGGATCACCAGGCAGCACTGCAGGGGATGGGACCCGGACAAGCTCCCCTTTGAGAGGCAGCGGCACCCAGAGACTTGGTTTACCCGGTTGTCAGCGTCTGGTTATTGGCTGAGTGAGTACCTGAGTGATTTCCCCTTCACGACCCCCAGTAGCACCATCCAGAGTCCCGGGGCTTACCTCTACCCGTGGAGGGCAACGACACCTTGCTGCCCGACTCCATCACCCCGGGTACTCCCAACGGCAGCGGCGGTACTCCGAGCTACCGCACACCATGGGTGGCGTCACGAACTGTAACTCCCCTGTAAATATTCCCCCTTTTACTTTAGAGTGTGGTGACAGTGTTTTATGTATCTCAATGAGTGGGTCGTGTTGGTCTGTGATTTAGGCTTAATTTGCCAACCTGAATAGGTGGTGAATGCAATTTTGAGTGCTTTGAGATGGGATTAATCCCTTCCAGTCTGAGAAGTGTGCAAGTGATACTGTCCATTAGGATGTTATTAGCATCAGAGTTACCATGCTCAAACCTTTTCTATGTAAAGCACACCATACACATCAGATGGCTGCTGGCTAAACGATGGCTTGGCCATCTCATTAAGCTCTCCCATATACATAGGAGTACATAATAGGCCAGCACTCCTCTGCTCATTATGAGATAGTCACCGGATGTTCGATTTCAGACCAACGAACATGTCGGATGAATATTTCCCTTATAAACTGTTAAAAGCTTCCATACACATACTGTCAGCCGAACCTGTACATATCAAGTGGTTCGACCAACAATAATTTAATATGTATGGAGGTGGGGGTTTTAGAAGTCCATTTAAAAATAAAGTCCACTTTTACTCAATTTATAAAGAAACCATGTTACCATTGGGGATTCACCATGGTGGGCCAGCTTGACAATTGCTACATGTCCATTTTTCTTCACGTTCACTTCTATGTAGAACATTTCTGAGGTTATGTAGCAGATTCTTCCATTTGGACCCAAGTGTGACTCCAACCTATGTTTTAGGACAGTCATAAAATGGTGAACACACTTAATAGTAAGGTTACTCTGCATTTCGAAAAAATAAAAATAAAAAATAAAAATATATAAAATATATATTCACTAAATATAAATATATATATATATATATATATATATATATATTATATATATATATATATATATACACACATATACATACATACATACACACATGCACACAGACACACAAACACACACACACATACAAATTGAATCAGAATGGTGTGACAGTTACTATTGAGACCATTTCTGTTCGTCAGAATTGGCCCATATGCAAAACCATTACTACAGTCAAAGGATTCTTTATGGGGACCTTGAAAGGAGTATCAATGCATAGGAACACTAATTTTGCAAATGTAATGCATATTGAGTTCAATATACAGTCATACCTCAGTTTTCATTGATAAACCATCTGAATGCATTCAAAGAAAACCGAAACAAACGTCAACGGAAACCAAAGTACTACTGTATAACTCTGTATGCAGTAAGTTTCCCATCCTGGATGCAGCTGGAATTGTATCATTTGTCTCATTGATATTTGTATTTGCGAGGAAATTTGATGTGATGATAAAAACATAGCTCTGACCGCTTTAAACATGATTAACAATGCATACGTCTTTATCAGTATGCATTAATGTTCATGGTTTCTAAATTTATTTATTTTGGATGGTTCAATTTAAAAAAAAAAAAAATGCAATATCAGGTACTGGAATCCAAAAAGAGTTGTATTAAATAAATCCACATATTTAAAAAATGTTCACAATTCAACCTATATTACCAACTTACTTACCCCTTTTGCTTGGATATAGATTCTATCCGGGTTAATAATGTTGAAAGGGATTTTGCTAAAATTTAGAGGAAACATTATGGTTAGAGAATACAAAAAGAAAAACAATATATGTAAAATAATAGCCACAAAACCTAAAATAATACCTAAAACCTAAACCTAAAATAATCATGACATCATAAATTTTATAATTTTAATTGATTAAAAAGGAGGTTGTCTGCCATTCTGGAGTTAAACAGAAACTTACAAATGATTGTATTTGAGGCAAAACTCATTTCACTTGGGTTTTTACTAAAAATGTTGCCTTTTTGGCTTTTACAGGCTCTGTTTACCCTGCACATTCAAGTTTAAGGGATTCTTATGTCACGGGCGGGGAGGAGGGTGTCAGCACACCGCGCTCACCCCTTCTGCTCGGGTCCGGCAGCTGCTCCTGGTGGCTCGAGCTGTGGGCCGGATCCCGGGGTTTCTCGAGCGACACTCCTCGCCCGTGAGTGAAAGGGGGGTTTTGTGGTTGGGTGTGGGGATTGTTAAAGTTCGTGACGCCACCCACGGTTGTGGTGATTTCACCACCGCTGCTCAATGTGGGGATCCCGGGGATGGTGATGTGGAGCAGCCAGTTGTTGTGTTGCCCCTCCGTGGGTAGGGGTTGGTGATCCCGGGGCCCAGTGGGGTGCAGGGGCGCAGGGGCAGCGCTGTGCCTTGCGGCACTGAGGTACTCACTCAGCCAGTAAACACGACACAGTTCTCGGTAAACAAACGGCTGGTTGGACGGGTCCCTCGGACGGTTCACGGTGCTGCGGTTCCCTGCAGTTAGCGGTGACGGTCTCTTTCCTGCACCTTTGAAATGTCTGTTTGGTAGCGGTGGATTCCCACCGGTTACCCGCTCCCCGACTGCAATCTGTGCCGGAGGAGCTCCACACTTTGCCCGCAGGCGCCGGCCCTGGGAAACTGGTGCCTTGGCGGTGGCGATGTTTCCCCGTTGTGGTTGGACCTTTGCCGTCAATCAGGACTTGCTTGTTGGGGGATCTACGTCCCCTTCACTAACGGATTTAGCAATTTACAGCGACTCCAAGCCTTGCTGGGATCCGAAAGCCCCTGCTCTGGTGCTGACTGCCCTTTGTATACTGCTCCAGACCCCCGGATACACACAGCCTCTGTGGCCCTTCCAGCAACCTCCAGACAGTCCCACTGCAGATCTTCACCACCGTCTGCTGACCTTGCTGACTCCGTCTGGGCACACAGCCACAGACCAACTTCAGGCTTTCTTTCTTTACTGCTTTCTTCCTTCACTTTCACTTAGCTGTTTACTCTAACCCTGTCTAGACTACTCCTTCACTCTTGCCCTGCCTGGGCTCGACTCCTTCCACTTCCTCCTCCTGGACTCAACTGCCTAGTTTCTTCCTGCCTCCAGAGTTGTGAGCTCCTCGGTGGGCGGAGCCAACCGCCTGGCCCACCCCCTGGTGTGCATCATCAACCTCTGGAGGAAGGCAACAAGGATTTGTGGGTTAGCTGGTGTACCTACAGGGAATGTGGGGTGCGTGTGTGTTGTTATCTGTGTCCCCTGGCTTGCCCAGGGCGACACACTTACACGAGAGTATTACTCGCACGAGTCTCACATCGCATCACCCGGCGCGGCCACACACTCTCCGGACAGGAGAGGGTCAGCTGCAAAGTAATACATGCAGCCGACCCCCTCCTGCCCGGAGATTGTGCGGCTGCGCTGGGTGATGCGATGAGAGACTCGCGCGAGTCATACGTTCGTGTAAGCGCACGCTAAGAGTTACAGAAACCACCAGACCATCATAGTGGGGCGACTGACAGATATTCAGTTAATGGAGAGTGGGCTAAAGATCTGAAAAAGATCTAATGATGAAATGGGAGGCAAGGGGCATTGAAGTGCGGTTTTATTCGGCAACGTGTGTCAAAGAAAAGATCATCAAGACGAAAAAAAAAAACTACACAGAGGATAAAACTGCACTTCAATAGGCCTCAACTCCTGTTTCATCACTGGATCTTCCTCGGCACAGATTTTTAACCCACACATCTACATTGCTTTGATACTCTCTACAAAGTGGTTCTGCAGCAGCCGTCCTTAAACATATGCTGCAAAGGGTGGCACCATCCCTCATTGTCTTCCTGGTTTTTAATTTGGCAAGACCCCATTGTGCTTCTTGTCTTTCCAAACCTTTTATACCACACTACAGCCAGCAATACATAGTGCCATTATGGTTTAACTCTAAGATTTCTGCACCTTAATTTTATTCCTCCCCTTATTCCAAGAGCCATACGTTTTTTATTTTTCGGTCCATAAAGCAGTGGGAGGGCTTGTTTTTTTGCGGAAAGTACTTCTGAATGTATGATTACGCCATATGATAAAATCAATTGTATGGTAAGCAGAAAAAAAAAAAAATAAGTGTGGCAAAATAGCAAAATAAAGTGAAATTCTGCAATATATATGTTTTTTTATTATTTTTTAGTCACAGCATTCATTTTACCATAAAATTAACCTGGCAGTAGGACTCTCCCGGTCAGTATACAACAAACAATGTTCCGGGAGCCATAACATTAATTTTTGGGATATGGAGCATAATGATGGCTTGGTTTTTGCGGTTTGCCATTCAGCAAGCAAGTCCGCATTAAAGGCAGGGAGACAACGGATGATTAACATAGTTTGTCATTTGTTGTTAAGCCATGATATTGTTGAACCCCAATTACATGAATAATAAAAAAAAAATAAAAAAATAAAAAAAGTCCCCAAAAGCTGGACCACAAGGTGAGGCTGCATTTTTTTTGTACAGATCTTCTAAAAATCCCTTTGAACAGCAATACCTTTAACAGCTTCTTGCAACATATTCGTGCTTCTCAAAATGGGATGTTCTGCAAAGACTTTTATAGTGGCTGCAGCGGGCTTGTCCTAAAAGAACAAAATATTGACAATGTAATTAACATATTGATGTATACAAAAGTATGAATTAAAATGGAACCCCATTTTAAAACACCCGACTCCCACAATTATTTGAGGATTCTACAGAGTCCGGTCATAGAAGTTTCTTTTGCACAAAGCGTGTCTTAAGCTGTTACCATTGTAGCCTATAAGAGTTACTCTATACTTTCACACATACGTGTGAATTTCACCTTGTGGGAGATGTATTTTTTCATAGAACATTTTTTTTGTCCAACACCTGAAAGTAAGGTTAAAAACTATTACAAAATATTTAGATTTTACTCAAATTAGTTGTTGCAAAAATGAACACATTCCCACATTAAAAACAACTACATTTTGTATTTGTATTTTGTATACATATTTTGTATGACCACCATGAATTTCATGGAAAGGAAAGTCCTCTAGATAAGGAATGAACAAGTTGGTGACAATATTGCAATAGCTATCTTTTTGCATTCTACAAGCATGACCTTTTTCAGATTCTGGATGGATTGTGATACTCAAACTTGTCTCTTCAGAATTCCTTATAGGCGTTTGGTTGGAATCCAATAAAGAGACATACATGACCACTGAATCACTTTCACTCCGTTATGAAATGCAACGTGTATTTTGGATCATTGTCATGTTGGAAAAGTGAACATCTACCAAGGGCACACAAAGTGAGGGAAGCACCTATCTCAATGTAAAGCAGTATACCTGTGAATTAATGATACCATTAATGAAATGTAGCTCCTCAAAAGGACACTGCCACCATCTTTCACTCTATGCACCATGCATTTTTCTTTATAGCTTTTACTTTGCAACACCATACAGTTTTGAAGTTATCAGTTCCAAAAACATTTATCTTTGCCTCCTACCTCAAAAACAAAAAATTCCCAGTAATCTTCATATTTTTAAGTTTGAGTCCTGGTAAATTATAGGCAGGCTTTTATTGTGCGTGGGCTTCAGGAGAGTCTTCCTTCATGGATGACCCTTATACATGTGTCAGTATATACCAGGAAACACTCACGCTGGTTTGGATTTTTACTTTTTTAGACAATTGCAGTGAACTTGTGTGACACCCTGGCAAAACCAGGGAGTCACAGATACATCTAATCCTCCTTGGTAATTTGATCCCACACTGGTACAGTTCTACAGACACACCCCTCCCCCCAGTGTAAGAGCTAAACTGAGCAGCAGGGGAGGGGATGGTGCAGAGTGTGAGAGGAGAGGCAGCAGAGCAAACAGGAGTGTGAAAGCTCCCGGCTGCTATGAAGTGTGGAAGAGAGCTCCAGGATTGCTGGAAGGAGTAGAGCGGTGGGAAGGAGCCAAGGTGGGCGGGGCAGGGTTGTGGCCCGCCGGCATAGTAATCAGGCTCCGGATCGTCGCTGGGGAGTGGACTCCCCGTTCCAAGCCGAGGAGTTGAGGCTTCCTAAAGTAGTGGACAGAGAGAGAAAGGGCCCTGCTGTACCGGGTGTGGGATCCGAACACCCTCTGTACTAAAGGCTATGGACACTGGCAATTTCTGGTTAATTCCTGACTCTGTGTGAGTTTTCTTGCAAAGCGAACTGTGAGTAACAACATCCCCCAGTACAACCGGGCATGCAGCTCTCAGACGACCGCCCATCTCCCTGCACTACAAAGCCCAACGGGTCCCAGGGCCACCATCTCTACCCATGGAGGTGTTAACATCTCGCTGCATCACCATCGGCCCCCGGGTACCCCATAACCGCAGCGGTGGTGTCCACCTTCACCACAACCCGTGGGTGGCGTCACGAACTTTACCAAAATCTCCCCTGTATATAATCACCCTTTTGTTGTGGTGCCTGGGATAACAGACCGGGTCACGCCACCGTGATACCCTCAGAAGTGACCCCCTTTGCCCGGATCTGAGTACCCCTATACTTGGGCGACACACTTGCATATCGATTTTCTTCAACCCTTCTTATCAGAATACACTCATGTTTAAAGTGGTCGGTCTGGACATCTCCTTGAAATTGTTACAGTTCCTGCCTTGTTAAATTTTTACCTTGTAAACTTTTTCCTCCATATGGTGTCATTGCTCACAGCACAAAATGAGAAGGGGTTTGGTAAGTATTGCCCATTTATAGATAACCATTTGCTGGACAGTTATTTAAAAGGGGGTTGTCCACTACTCTGACAACCCCTTTTCAATCCCCATGTGTGGGCCCTTTAAAAGAAAAGCTTCTACTCCCATCACCTGCCACACCAATCCAGCAGCGCCGCCACTCGCTCTCCTGGATCACACGAGTTGGTTATAGGTTACGCGATCCTTGCTCCCAATTACCATCGACTTCACCATCTCCATCTTCGAATGTATAACTAATGAACAAGCAGTGAGAGATGTGGCCTGCAGCTCACTTCCTGTTGATTGCTTATGCGTTAGAAGGCGGGGACAGAGAAGCCAGTGGAGATTAGATGCGGCGCTCAAGTAACACAACCTCAAGTGAGCGAGTGCTGACACTGCTGGAATCACACGGGCAGTGGAGTTTAAGTTTTATTTTATTTTATCAGGGACCCCCTAGGCTGGAGCCCCAGTTATAGCTGCTGTTTGGTGGGGTGAGCTGGCAAGAAGAAGCAGAGTCAGGACCAGAAGGTCAATACAGAAACAAAACCATAAGACTAGTCAAAAAACAAGCCAGGGTCAAAAATCAGGAATCGCCACAGGGAGCCAAAAGCAACATAGTGAACACTTCTCAAGGAGCAAGTAAAACTATAACAGTGGATAGCAGGCTCTTAACACTAGAAGTCCCAGAAAGGGGTCATTTAACATTTCTACCTTTGGAACCCAGAGAAGGGTCGAATGACCTGAAGGATTTTAGCTAACATCCTATAATCACCGTCTTTTGTTCTGTAATTAAGGCCATTACTGTCGCACCACAGGAGGGTGTTGTTTTCCATTGAGTTTAGCCATTTAGTTTCTAGTTAGTTCTATTCAGTTTGGACTAAGGGTCATTTGACCCCCTTTCGGGACTTCAGAGGGGAGCTCGAAATTTCTGGGACTTCTAGTGTTAAATAGCCTGCAACCCCACCCAAACTGAACAGCAGGTAACTATCTCCCAGTAAGCATGGGACTACAATTCCCAGAAAGATAAAGCTACAACTGTCACCACACAACACCGCTATGAAAGTGCAGCACTGCCTGGCGACAGATGCTTGAAGGGCAAACACAGATGTCACAGGTTTTCAAAATAAGTCTTCTTTGCAACGAAAGGCCTATATTTGTAGTAGAATTTTTTTGTATGGTATCCAGTAAAAAATTGGATTGTGAAGGGAAACTAAAGGTTTTCTGACATATCTGTTGGAATGTCCTCATTTATGTTTATGGTGAGCACTACATGTTTGCATACACACGGTGTGCACAAATATTGGGTGAGTATTGTGACCATATTTTATACAAATTTTCCAACTCCAAAAAAAATCTCAAAAAAAATTGTAGTTTGGCCACTCGGGGAGAAGGAGAATGAGTAGGGCAATTATACTTTGAATCTCCTCTCATTGCGATCACTCTGCTTCCAGGTCCACTCATTAAATCTCATGAATATTGACATCAGTGATTTGTTGTCCTCACACTAGCTGTGTCGGTCATGGAGTGGAGTGTAAAATAATTGGAAGAACAAAAGAAAAAAAAAAAAGACACACCAACAGTGTGTGGTTGCCCCCCCCCCCTAATTTTGATACCCAGACAAGATAAAACAGACACCAGGGGGCTGGTATTGTCATGCTGGGGAGGCCCATGGTTATTGTGCCTTTCGAAGTCTAAAAATAGCAGTCCGTAGCCTCCCTAGAATTGCGCATCCATGACATGCACCAATCCTGGTGCTTGACCTGGTGTAAGGTTCCAAGTTTTTCATGGAACTGGTGTCTAATTGCCCTCATCCAAGTTGGTGTTTGTTGCCTCATCTTGCCCATGAACTTCCTGTCTGCCCTGCTTATAAATCCCAGTCCCGGATTTACTCCTTGTCTGAGTATTTTGTGCTAGTTGGCTCCTGAGACACCCTTTTCTTGCTTCTGGACACCATGCTGTCATTTGTAGTTCTGTGTGCTGCCTCATTACTGCTCCGTTGCCTGCAGGCTTTGGTGCATGACCATGATCCAGGCTGTGGTTCCTTCCCTACAAGACTTCTAGGAGAAGAGATCTTTTACCGCTATATTTCCCTGGTCTGTAAGAACTTTGATTCTCTGGTTAGTCATCAGTGTACTTAATTCCACTCCACCCATGGCAGAATTTTTAGAGCCCCCCTCCTTCTGAGACCTTCTGGGACAGTCTGCCAGAAAAATGCTCAAGTTTCTCATTAGCCGCTTGGGAACACTGTAAAATGTGGATCTACAACTGCGCCGCTGTATCTCCAGCAGCGCAGTCCACAGCGCATCCACATTTTACAGTGTTCCTAAGTGGTTTTTGGGCTTTTCTAGATAGTGGACTTTGCAGCAGTTGGTTACAGGCTTTACATCTAGTTGTGTGGTACACAACTTAATAAGGTGAGCATATTCCCTTAATTATTTTTACTGCGTTTTTTTGCGCTTTTTCCCCCTCCAGCACTTTAAACAAGTTTCTCATTGACTGCCATCATGCTCATTACTTGAGACGATCATTGCAAATTGCTAAACTTGAGTAATTGAGTAACAAGCACCTGAGCATTTTAGTGCTCAACTATCACTAATTAAGCTTTTTTTTTTCTTAATAAGGATCATCATGGGGGGGGGGGAGGCAGCTATTCACTGAACACAGACGCAATGTAAAATTTAAGGAGAATTTAAAAAGGGACCTTGACTTAAGAACAAACAAGGAAGCTAGTTCTTACCAGACAATAACGGACAAGTTTAAAGGTTTCAGTCCATGGTTTCTGTGAATATTTCAGATGAAGTTTTTTCAGTAAGGCTTTTCCAGTGAGGTTTACAGGAGCTGCAATACATTTTTTTTTTACATTACACACAGTATTAAAAAAAAGGAGGTTTAGTATATACTACTATTCAAAACATACTAGCTAGGTTTCATATTAAGGCACTCTTTCATATTGTTGAGGAGGACCTTTTTATCAAATACTTAATTAACCTCTTGACAAGGGATTGTGGGACATATGTCGATTTGCCTTACATAATTCAGGTTTCAGATCATATACATGACACAGATATAAAGATGGCCGCCATTTCCTGTTATCCACACCTTGCTTGGAATGCAAGGAATGTCCAGATGAAAGAAGACCACCATATAAGGGAAGACCCCTGGTCAAGCTAGAAGACTAACCCAAAGATCAGATGACATCACAGACCAAACCATCAGCATGGATCCACTAAATGACGTCCCTCCCATCGTCATGGTTTCATCCACTGGTCAGACCCGCCCATCAACAGCAACACGGATCTCCCCATTCGCTAGCCCATGAACTGTCCCACTAAATGGGCATATCTGAACTTGTGTACGCCCCTAGCCTATATCAAGAGGATGCATGAGTCTCCTTAGTCTGTTCGGTGCCAATTCTAGTGACCAAGAAGAGACTTCATATCTGACTGTGTCTGGTGTGAATTCTTTTATGCATGCACTTGGCCTATACCAATTTGGCCAGGCAGTAGGCAACTAGTGATCTCTGGTTAAGAGTTCACCCTAACATTATTGGTGCCAACGTGGAGCCATCAGACGTCGACACCCGGAAACCCTTGGAATCGGCAATTGGAACGGCAGGACGAGCTCCACACCTTGAGAAAGGAGATTGATCGCCTCCCATTAAACACGGTGAGTCTGCTGATTTTTATAATCTGTAGTCTTTCCTGTGTGATCTCGGGGTGTGTGGCACTGATTGCCTGACTGTGTCCGGTTTTCAGGGTCTCTGTACACGGCAGACGGGTCTCACGGCTGCTGGCCATATTAATTGCCGAAGAACCATCACGTGTTCAGTTCCCTGCTGCCTGTTTGTCTCAAGGTGAGATTGACTGGTAGTTAAAAGAGCAAGTGGGTTTGTGAGCAGTGTCTGGAAACAAAAAGGATATTGTCTGTCACATGGTTTGTGGTTGCCTGTGATATGGTTTGTGGTTTTTGTAGTGCCAAGCTCAGACTGAGTGCAGAGCTTTTTGTAGTGCCAAGCTCAGACTGAATGCAGAGCCAGATGTAAGTGCCAAGATCAGCTAGACTTAAGTGCAGAGCCATATGTAAGGGTCCAGCTTTGGCTAGACTGAGTGCAGAGCCTTACGTTATACATAAATCTAACCTTTTTAAAGTGTTTTCCTGGAGTGAATCGGCTGGTATAGACACCTTGTAGCCAGGGGTGACACTATTGGTGTCTTTGTGAATTACAGAACGCAGAAATCAGACAGGGACGACATGACAGAGTAAGGAAGGATTTGGAAGTGTATGCTGCAAACCCTAAGTTTTCTTTAGTGTTTCAGTTGTGAGTTATCTCCCCATCTCTTTGTCTGTTTTTTATCTTGGTCTGCATAGAGAAAGATTGTTTGGTGTTGTTTATCTTGGGAGAGGATGAAAAATTGATGAAGTTTTGTCGTATTGGCAATAAGCCAAATTCAGATGGCAAATTAGACCCATGCACATTAGTTGCAGCTCGTGAAGGAAAGAGTCATATAAAACAATGTACAAAACTCATGAAATTGTGTGGGATGCCAGCAGGAGGAAGATTGCAGCCTCTAGAGTGGAAGCTTGTGTTAACATAGAGAAAAGGTGTTTTGGAAGACAATGGATTGCTGTCTGCGGCTTGTGCATGGGGAAGAGTTTCTGAAAGATTATATAGAGAGAACTGGGTAGAAGAAGTGAGGAAAAAGAAAGACAGAGTTTTAAATTATGTGTATTGCAAGAATATACCTTGTGAGCGACCACCTCCATATAATGCTGATGCTGTAGGATGTGGTGACTCTAGGCCGCAAAATGGTGGACAAAAGCCATGTGCCACTTCCAGTGTCCGCCATTTTGTTGAAGACAAATGTGCTGTCCCTAGTGGCACCCGCCCAGATTCCCTCTACCCAGTAATGACCATTAACGGTCAGTACTACATCCCTCTGGGAAGTGAACAGACATTACCCACATTTCCTGTCACAACGATTTCCAGTGAAGCATCAACCCTTTCCCCCACCACTTCCACTGTGAATCCAGCTATCCTCCCACCTGAATCATCCCCAGCACCGACACTTTCCACTGTCACTTCCGCTGCTACTTTAGCTGCACAATCACAAGAATCACTCTCAGCACCAACCCTTTCCACTGTCACCTTTGAGGTCAATCCAGTCACACACTCACGTGAGCCACTCCAAGCAGCAACCTTTCCTCCCAACACTTCTGACGCAACAGCACTCTCACGCTCACGCAGTCTCTCTAATACTACTCCCGGTGCCTCGAGGGTCCTTTCACAACCAAGTGCACATCTATATGGGACGGTAGCCACTGTATCAGAGGAAGGCACATTTTGGGAAGGGAACACTAATACCACAGGAAGCATAGGGGGAAGGGAGTACTGGCAACCAGTTCTTGAAAAAGAGATTCCAGAAGGACCTTTATTGGTGGTGGGTAAGGGGGATATAACAACAATGGAGACACATGCTATTGTCAATGCTGCAAATTCTCATTTAAAACACAATGGAGGTATAGCTAGAGCTATAGTGGAGGCAGGAGGGGCGACTATTCAAGCTGACAGTCGAGTCATTGTTGAGTCACGTGGGCAGATAGCTATTGGGGACATAGCAGTGACTAAACCCGGCAGTCTTCCCTGTAGATTGATTATACACGCTGTGATATCTACTTTTGACCCCATGCATCCAGACGTTAGTACACAACTTCGCACAGCAATAACTCGCATTTTAGAATATGAGAATACTAGTCAGCAGATTGAAACCCTGACAATCCCCGCTATTGGTTCTGGCATTTTTGGATATCCCGTTCATGCATGCACAAGAGAGATAGTAGGCGTTATAGTGAACAAATGCAGCCCCCCAAACATTTGCGGTCTCTCTGAAATCAGGTTGATTAGTAATGAACACCGGATAGTAAAAGCTCTCAAGACTGCCTGCCTCACCTGGACTCCACCTCATGATATAGGAACTGTTCAGTCGGAAACTCTCCTTCCAGGCTTACCACCTCCTCCTGCTCCTCTCATACAAGTGTCGATGCCTATACCCCTGCTGCCACCTCCAATCCCACCGCTGGTCCACTACCGATAGCGGAAAAGCCCACATCTGGAGAGCCCACCCTCTATGTCAAGTTTACACCACAACAAGCTGCTACTCTATTGAACCAGCTTCCAGATCCGGAAAAGCAGCCGATGCCTTTTTACAGAAGCATGCTTCAAATCCAGAGAAATTACTCCGCAACGTGGCAAGATCTAATTTCCCTGGCAAATCTTAAAGCGGGCAATGCATATAGGCCTGTTATGGAAACTGCATTCAATGATGCCACACTTGTCAGTGACACCACGTGGGACTCCGGTGTTGAGTTCTGCCAACAACTTAAAACATGGGCCTCAGATAGGCTGGCTGATCAGTCAACATCTTTCAAGGATGTCACACAAGACTCAGGAGAATCAGTGGAAAGATATCATGCTCGTTTAACTCAAATGTTTAGTGACCTCGGTTTCAGTAACCAAATCAAGGTTTAACGGACACTGCTCGTCTCCTCATTTGTTGAAGGCCTTCGAGAAGTCCTGAAGAAGCAATTTCAACTAATCAGACCTGAGTATGCTACATTGGATCCTAATGATGTCTTAATAGCTAAAAGGATTCGAGAAGGCACTTCCTGAAAAATCTACAACAGCCTCAAGCAAGAAGATCCATATCCTATGGACTAACGTACGAGATCAAGACCAGTTATCTCCAGCACCACATAAAGATGCCTGCGTCAATTATGGCAATACCGGACATTATAGACGAAACTGTAAGGCACCTCCTCAAGGACGCAGATTCAGGAACCACAATGAAGATAATCGAAGATTCAACTATTCTCATCGCAATGATCAATATTATGACCGTCCATCACAAGCTCAGACTCATGCTAACCATACCGCTGCTCTGATGCATCTAAGTAACCGATAGGACAGGGGCAAGCCCGTGTCCACTACTTTGGCTTCTGCGTCTGGTCCAATAGCCAAAGTAACCATCAACGTTCAAGGCAAACCCTTACCGTTCCTTGTGGATACAGGTGCAGCCAGAAGTGTTATCAGACTACAGGACCTGCCTTTTCCCGACCTGATATCCTCTGAAGCTGTGACATGCGTGGGAGTAGATGGCAAGCCTACTTCTAACAAGCTCACCCGAGAAGTACAGGTTGGACCATACAAAGATGTATTTATGCGCCTAGTGGTGTCCCCCACTTGTCCCACTAACCTTCTGGGAGCAGACCTTCTCCAAAGATTGAGAGCGACTATCAACTATTCATCTAATGGTCTTACCATCACCATTACTGATCCGCTCGATTCGAGTGAAGAGTGTCAACTTCAAGCAGCACCGTTGCTTATGATGATGGACGAAGTCGTTAATGCTGCCTCGGGTATTCCACCAGAAGTGATGTCGCAAGTCCCATCTACTCTATGGTCCACTGGTCCTGAAGATATTGGACGTCTTGCTGTACCTCCTGTACGGGCCATTCTTAAACCTGGAGCTCAACTCCCCAGGGTGCCTCAGTATCCACTCAAATCTGCCCAGGAAGAGTCCTTAGGCACTCAAATTAAGACTCTTTTGGATAACGGGGCACTAGTCAAATGTACCTCTCTCTGTAACACACCTTTGTTCCCAGTCAAGAAGAGGACATTGAAGGGAGAAGCCCCAAAGTACCGTATGGTTCAAGATCTCTGGGCTGTTAATGCAGCAACTGTATTGGAAACTCCCATCGTGCCCAATCCACATACATTGCTGTCTCAAATACCATCGGATGCTACACGTTTCACTGTCATCGATCTAGCCAATGCTTTCTTCAGCGTTCCATTGCATCCAGAAGATTGGTACCTGTTTGCCTTCACTTACCAAGGATCACAATACACCTGGACGGTCTTGCCACAAGGAGCACAGAATTCACCAAGTCATTTCTCTCAAGCCCTTGCCTCTTGTCTGAAGCCTTGGAGAGAGATGAACCATCAGGTTGTTCTTCAGTATGTCGATGATCTTCTATTGTGTTGTCCTGATTAAGCAGTAGCTGAAAAATCAAGTCTCAGTCTTCTACTTCACCTCGCACAACAGAACTGCAAAGTGTCCCTCAACAAAGTTCAATGGTGTCAACTAGTGATGAGCGAGTATGCGTGTTACTACTCAGTACTCGCACGAGTATCACTGTACTCGGGCTACTCGGCGGGGACCGAGTAATCTCGCGATACTCGTGCTGTACTCGTGGTCTTCATCCCTGCATGTTGGCGCTCTTTTGAGAGCCAGCCCTCATGCAGGGATTGGCTGGCAGACCACTGCAATGCCACAGCCCTGTTAGTTGTGGAATTACAGTGATTGGCCGGCCTGCACAGCGTGACCGAGCCTTTATACCGGCCATCTCATATTCCCTGCTTTCCACGCCCACAGGCACCTATGATTCGTTGCAGTGAGACACGCCCCCACGCTGAGTGACAGGTGTCTCACTGCACCCAATCACAGCAGCCGGTGGGTGTGTCTATACTGTGCAGTAAAATAAATAAATAAATTAAAAAAAACGGCGTGCGGTCCCCCCCAATTTTAATACCAGCCAGATAAAGCCATACGGCTGAAGGCTGGTATTCTCAGGATGGGGAGCTCCACGTTATGGGGAGCCCCCCAGCCTAACAATATCAGTCAGCAGCAGCCGCCCAGAATTGCCGCATACATTAGATGCGACAGTTCTGGGACTCTACCCGGCTCTTCCCGATTTACCCTAGTGCGTTAGCAAATCGGGGTAATAAGGAGTTAATGGCAGCCCATAGCTGCCACTAAATCCTAGATTAATCATGTCAGGCGTCTCCCCGAGAAACCTTCCATGATTAATCTGTAAATTACAGTTAAAAAACACACACACCTGAAAAAATCCTTTATTAGAAATAAAAAACAATAACAGTCACTCATCACCAATTTATTAACTCCGACAAACCCTCCATGTCCGGCGTAATCCACAGTCCTCCAGCGTCACGTCCAGCTCTGCTACATTCAGGTGACAGGAGCTGCAGAATACACCGCCGCTTCTGTCAGCTTCACACAGCAACTGAGGTGAGTAGCGCGATCAGCTGCTGTCAGTAAGGTAACTCACGGCCACCGCTGGATCCAGCGGTGGCCGCGGGTAACCTCAGTGACAGCAGCTGATCGCTATACTCACCTCAGTTGCTGCATGGAGCTGACCGGAGCGGCGGTGAGTAGCGCGATCAGCTGAGCTGTCACTGAGGTTACCCGCGGCCACCGCTGCATCCAGGTAACCTCAGTGACAGTTCAGCTGATCGCTATACTCACCTCAGTTGCTGTGTGAAGCTGACCGGAGCGGCGGTGTATTCTGCAGCTCCTGTCACCTTCATGCAGCACAGCTGGACGCGACGCTGGAGGTCCGTGGATTACGCCGGACATGGAGGGTTTGTCGGGGTTAATAAATTGGTGATGAGGGACTTTGTTAGTGTTTTTTATTTCTAATAAAGGATTTTTCGGATGTGTGTGTTTTTTAACTGTAATTTACAGATTAATCATGGAAGGAATCTCGGGGAGACGCCTGACATGATTAATCTAGGATTTAGTGGCAGCTATGGGCTGCCAATAACTCCTTATTACCCCGATTTGCCAACGCACCAGGGCAAATCGGGAAGAGCCGGGTACAGTCCCAGAACTGTTGCATCTAATGTATGCGGCAATTCTGGGCGGCTGCTGACTGATATTGTTAGGCTGGGGGGCTCCCCATAACGTGGAGCTCCCCATCCTGAGAATACCAGCCTTCAGCCGTATGGCTTTATCTGGCTGGTATTAAAATTGGGGGGACCGCACGCCGTTTTTTTTAATTATTTAATTATTTATTTCACTGCACAGTATACACACACACACACACCGGCTGCTGTGTTTGGGTGCAGTGAGACACCTGTCACTCAGCGTGGGGGCGTGTCTCACTGCAACCAATCATAGGCGCCGAAAAGCAGGAAAGTAGGGAATACGAGATTGTTTAATGAGCGGCCGGCTTTTTCAAAAGAGGAAAAGCCGCCGGAGTTTAGTGAACAGCCGTGCAGCGCCGCGGCAGTGATCGGGGAACGGTAAGTAAGAGAGAGGGGGGAGAATGACCGACAGACTGTGAGAGGGGGACAGACAACACAGAGAGAGACCGACAGAGCGAGACCGACTGACAGGAGATAGAATGAAAAAAAAAAATGACCGACATCGCTAGTAAAAAGCACAAAACGTGCGTTTTGGACATCGGAGTGCCACACAATGTTTTACGTAAAATCTTTCATGTATTAATCTCAAAAAGTAACATACACCAGCTCTATCTCACTATTGGGTATGTGCCCTTAACATTTCCGCCATGAAAATTCATTTTGGTGTCATTTTGGAAGGTTTTCTGGTGAGTCCGTAAAAATGGCGTAAAACTCGGACAAAATTGTTCACAGCTGTGACTTTTGAGTGATAAATGCTTCAAGGGGTCTTCCCCGTGCTGTTGCCATGTCATTTGAGTACTCTTCTGAGACTTTTGTGACATTTTTAGGGTTTCTACATGCTGCCGGGGGTCATTTCATAAAAATACTCGGGTCTCCCATAGGATAACATTGGGCTCGGTGCTCGGGCCGAGTACACGAGTATCTTGGGATGCTCGGCCCGAGCCTCGAGCACCCGAGCTTTTTAGTACTCGCTCATCACTAGTGTCAACCCAAAGTTGTGTTTCTAGGACACTGTCTCTCTCCAGGGTTAAAACATCTCACAAGTGAAAGAAAAGACGCAATTGAGACAGTTCCTCTACCAAAAGGAACTAAGCAGCTACAAGCTTTCTTGGGACTTATCACCTACTGCCGGCAGTGGATTCCAGATGCCTCCAAGTTGATGCAACCATTGTATGATGACCTCAAGTTGTCTGCTTTCCCACTAAAACCAGAGTCTGTGGAAGTTTTTTATGCTCTTAAACAAGCCATACAATCTGCACCAGCCCTTGGAATCCCGAATTATCAGCTGCCTTTCTACCTGTTTATCAGTGAAGTAGCAGGACATGCCTCCGGAGTCCTAGCCCAGAAACATGGGGGAAAAACAAGACCCATCGGTTATTACTCTGCCTGTCTGGACACGGTGTCTCGAGCTTCACCAACTTGCCTTAGAGCCGTACATGCTGCACATATGCTCCTGGACAAGACTTCAGACATCATCTTAGGACATCCAGTGCTCTTGATGGCTCCACATGATCTCAAAGCTATACTTGACCAGACTCAACCTAAACATCTGTCACTACAGCGTCCTATGAGACTCCAATGTTCCCTCCTAATTCCGGATAATGTCATTCTTGTCCGCTGTACCGTCCTTAACCCGTCCACACTGCTTCCTCTTTCCAGGGGGGATATAGACGATGACAGTCATGCTCCACAGGAGAAGAAGCCTATACATACTCATAGGATCATGACTGTCTACAACAGATGCAGCAAGAAGCAGCCTCAAAGAAAATTGTGTCCGAAGACCCACTCCCGCACGCTGACCTGACGTTCTTCACCGATGGTTCCAGATTTGCAGATGAAACAGGAAGGTTCCATACAGGATATGCCGTGGTTACATAAGACCAGGTTATCTCAGCCGGATCCCTACCACCACACATGTCTGCACAAGAAGCGGAACTTAAGGCTTTGACGCTGGCCTGTCAAGAAGCGGCAGAGAAGGTGGTTAACATCTACACGGATTCAAGATATGCTTTCGGAGTGGCTCATGACTTAGGTATCCTCTGGCTGCCCAGATGCTGCCAAACGTCCAGTGGAAATCCTGTAAAACATGCTGTTGCCATACAAGAACTTGTGGCTGCTGTGGACCTACCTTCGGAGGTTGCAGTGATCAAGATTAAAGCTCATGGGAAATTAAATTCTCCAGAGGCAAAGGGAAACTTCTTTGCTGACAAAATAGCGAAAACGTATGCTGTGCACCCACCTGGGAAAGAAAAAGCAGTGGTGTACGTGTTTCAAGATCCTGAAGGGGGACTCCAGAGCTCTCATATGAAGTTTATTCATCTACACCAAGACAAGGCACCCGATGATGAGAAAAAGCATTGGCAAGAAACAGGAGCAAAAAAGGATGAAGATGGAGTTTGGAGGAAGAACAAAAAGATCTGTCTACCCCGCAACCTATACCCATCGGTGACAGAATGGGCACACGGTATCACCCATAGATGCAAGAACCACATGAATGACTTGATTTGGAAGACGTATCTGGCACCAGGGATCTCTACTGTCACCCAAAACTATTGCAAGTCCTGCCTTGTGTGTGCAAAATGCAATCCAGAACCACCCAAGAAAGTTACTCAAAAACATTTGGCCAAACCACTCTATCCTTTCCAAAGAATTCAAATTGATCATATTCAAATGCCAAAAGTAGTGAAGTACGAGTATGTATTGGTGGTGACTGACATGTTCTCAGGATGGCCCGAAGCCTATCCGGTAACCAATATGACTGCCAGAGTGACTGTTAAGAGACTGATAACTGAGTTAGTATGCAGATATGGGGTCCCAGAGGTAATTGAGAGTGACCAAGGACCTGCATTAACGGCACTATTGGCGAAGGAGCTACGGACGTTTGTAGGAGCGGATTTGGGTCTACATACCCCATATCACCCTCAGAGCAGTGGAAAAGTAGAATGACTTAATGGTACCCTGAAAAACAAAATCCTGAAAGCTAGTCAGGAGGTTAAACTTCCCTGGACAGACATTTTGCCTATTGCCTTATAGTCAGTCAGAAACACTCTAAGGGGTCCCACTAAACTCACACCATACGAGATTCTTTTTGGGGGGCCTCCAAGGCTGGGTCAATTCTTCCCACAACAGCTAGCTTTAGGAAGTGATACTCTTGTGAATTATGTTGTTGCCCTTGCTAAAGAATTGTCAATAACACATGCACGAGTTTTATCATCCATTCCAGATCCAGATTCCAGTGAAGGTGTCCATAATTTCCAACCTGGCGACTACGTGCTGGTAAAGAAGTTCACCAGAAAGACATCCCTGGAACCGAGATTTGAAGGTCCCTACCAAGTGCTCCTGACTACTCCCACTTCTGTCAAACTTGAAGGAAGACCAACGTGGATACACGCCTCCCACTGCAAGAAGTTCACGCCTCCATCAGAGCCTTCTGCATAATGCCGCATATCTTTTACCTTATGTGTTACCCAGTTCTACACTCCTTTGTAGGAGCACAACAGGCCGCGATCACCCAAGCAGGGGGGGTGATTACGTTCTGGTATAACACCACTACACATGTTGCTTCTTTTAAATTCGATTATTGTGATGTAGTACAGTGTGACACTCAATGGGCTTCCTCACCTTCCTCAATGAGTCAACCAGCACAATTAAGATCAGGACAACAATATATATGTGTTACAGGTGATGGGTGGGGACAAACATGTAGTTCATGGAGGGCAGTCGGGTGGAACACTGGTGAAGATTGGGGTTATAGACCGAAAACAGCCCTAAATAAACTAGATTCCCATGGCAAACCCCTACTCAACAGGATGACACTCTCCCGTACAAAAGTCATCAAGCCCTGTGATACTATTGGTCAATGTAATCCACTAGTCCTTAACCTGGAGAACCCTCAACCTGGCGATAATGGCACCTATCTACTGGGCACATATGTATATGGTGGGTGTGCTAGTTGTGCCCATCTAGGTGTGTTCAGATTAGCAGACATAAGAGAAATGTCGACAAAAGATAGAAACACACACTCAAATTCCCTAATGTTCCGTATTCAAAAACTTAATAAAATGATGGCCATTGCAAACCCCACATTTGAAGATATCCTTGCCGTTGAAACAGGGTACACTGAGACCAACTTATGGTTGAAGTGGATGAAATATACCGCCAATCAATATAATAAGTCTAATTGCTTTGTCTGTGCAGGGGCGAGACCCCACCTAGGATCTGTCCCTCTAGATCTCCCCCCAGATGTGGAAAAATGTTTCCTGAGTCTGTTCACTAACAAATCCCTTAGTGAATTAAATTGTGAAAACTGGAAAAAGAAGTACCCCATAGTCACAGACACACCTAACCCAGGTCAAAGCATCACCATATACCCAGGAAAATACATCTGTTATACTAGCACTGAGGGGAACACATTTGTGGGTGATTTCACAGAGGGATATTTGATGATTCTTTGCTGGTTTGTCCTGAAGAAGGGAGCTGTGTCCTCCTGAAACGCGTAGACTTGACCTGTTATGAAATAAAAGAAACATTAATCTGAGAAGAATCCAGTAGTCTTTTGGCGCGGCTGTGAAACCCATTCTCTACTACTCTCTGTTATCTGCCTCTTGGGGACCGCTGCCGGGACTTGGTGTTACATGCTGCTATAGGTGTTGTGACTGTCACAACCCGAATTGGTGAGTAGGATTATTCTTTGCTTCACCCTATATATATTGGGGTAAGACCCTATTGCGCTTTCTTTTTCCACAGTTTTCACTTATACACAGAGGGATATTGCAGCAGATATAGTAATGCCACCAGAGAGGACCTGGTCAACCAGACCCAGTCCATTTCTGATGTCTTCTGGATATGTGGGGACATGAAGATCAGAACTCATTTAGAAGGTGAATGGATGGGGGAATGCACACTAGCCAAAGCTATAATGCCCTTCTACATAGCAGCAGAAGGAGAGGAAGCCCTAACGTCAGAAGAGCTACACAGAACAAAAAGAGAGACAAATCCCGAACCCAAAGGCAGTTTTGACCCCCATGTTTACATTGATGCTATAGGAGTCCCAAGGGGGGTACCAGAAGAATTTAAAGCCAGGGATCAACTCAAAGCAGGTTTTGAGTCATTCATACTACCTCTAGTGACCATAAATAAAAACGTAGACTGGATCAATTACATCTACTATAACCAACAAAGATTTGTCAATTACACTAGAGAAGCTCTTCAAGGTTTGGCAGATCAGCTAGGCCCTACATCAATAATGGCGTTTCAAAACAGAATGGCCCTTGACATGATACTGGCAGAGAAAGGAGGCGTTTGTAAAATGGTGAAATCCGCGTGTTGTACCTACATTCCAGATAATACGGGTCCCACCGGGAAGGTTACGGTAGCCATAAAAAAGCTAGCTTCTCTACAAAAAGAATTAAAAAGGAATTCAGGTGTAGAGGATCCCTGGGACCAATACTTTTCATGGATGAAGGGATGGCAGAGATGGCAAGCTCAGATAGGCATAGTGATCCTTGTTGTCTTAATTGTTGTAGCTATTGTTGTTTGTTGTGTTTTTCCCTGTATAAGGAAGATGATCGAGAAAGGAGTAGAAACGTCAGTCCCCACTTTCCTAGCTCAGGAGGTTAGCTATTCTGTAGATATAGAGCAGCTAGGCCCCCTTCAGTCTTTCACAGTCCCCAGCTAGGCAGTCAGAGTAGGGCGAGTACATCAGGCTCCAATCGAAGTCTGTACCAATGGGGGAAAAGGCTTAGTATTGCTCGTATAGTGGGCAGCAAAAAGAAAAGAGTTGCAGCCAGGTATTGGAAACTGATGGGTTAGGAGTAGGGTCAGAAGGTTAATAAAAGTATTTAGGGGGGACTGTTGAGGAGGACCTTTTTATCAAATACTTAATTAACCTCTTGACAAGGGATTGTGGGACATATGTCGATTTGCCTTACATAATTCAGGTTTCAGATCATATACATGACACAGATATAAAGATGGCCGCCATTTTCTGTTATCCACACCTTGCTTGGAATGCAAGGAATGTCCAGATGAAAGAAGACCACCATATAAGGGAAGACCCCTGGTCAAGCTAGAAGACCAACCCAGAGATCAGATGGCATCACAGACTAAACCATCAGCATGGATCCACTAAATGACGTCCCTCCCATCGTCATGGTTTCATCCACTGGTCAGACCCGCCCATCAACAGCAACACGGATCTCCCCATTCGCTAGCCCATGAACTGTCCCACTAAATGGGCATATCTGAACTTGTGTACGCCCCTAGCCTATATCAAGAGGATGCATGAGTCTCCTTAGTCTGTTCGGTGCCAATTCTAGTGACCAAGAAGAGACTTCATATCTGACTGTGTCTGGTGTGAATTCTTTTATGCATGCACTTGGCCTATACCAATTTGGCCAGGCAGTAGGCAACTAGTGATCTCTGGTTAAGAGTTCACCCTAACAATATATGGTCCTTAAGTTGACAGTAAGGAAAAGGGTAACTATTGTTTACGTTTATTCATAAAGCAGTTATGAGCGGACCCGTGGATGTTTAAGTTCACCCGAACTGTACAGGAAAAAAAAAAAAAAAATATTTCGGGACCCAAATTTCAAACCTCATATAACTCAATGGAGACCCGAAATTGTGTGCTGTAAAATGGTCATAGTAAGGGCTAGGGGGCTGCAAAAGGAAGCAAAATGGGGGAAATTGCAAAACTAATATAGATAAGGAATTAAAGAAAAAAAAAACAAAAAACACAACAGAAACAATCCAATCTAAAGTGTAAAATCCCACAACGTCCAATGATTCCTATGGAACTGCGTTCTGAGAACAAGTCTGCATAGGTCGCTGCCAGTCAGCAGCTCGTAATATCTCATGAGCGGTGACGTCAGCTAGTTACTGCAGTAACATATGGAGCAGGGTTCAGAAAAAGTTCTCAGAATGACACTTCATAGGAATCGATGGACATCATGGGACATTACTCTTTGGATTACGTTGAAACTTCCAGGATTTATTTTGAAGTAATAAATTGGTAAAAGAAAAAAAAAATGAATGTGTATATCCAAATAAGCTTTCCCTCCCCATCTACACTTGCCGGGTTAGTAATGGGGATGGCTGTTAGGGCGGCTTTGCACACTACGACATCGCAGGTGCGATGTCGGTGGGGTCAAATCGAAAGGGACGCACATCCGGCGTCACTTGCGATGTCGTAGTGTGTAACTCCTAGATGATACGATGAACGAGCGCAAAAGCGTTGTTATCGTATCATCGTTGCAGCCTCCGACATTTCCATAATGCCGGTGCCGCGACAGGTACGATGTTGTTCCTCACTCCTGCGGCAGCACACATCACTGTGTATGAAGCCGCAGGAGCGAGGAACATCTCCTTACCTGCCGCCGGCCACAATGCGGAAGGAAGGAGGTGGGTGGGATGTTTACATCCTGCTCATCTCCGCCCCTCCGCCGCTATTGGCCGCCTGCCGTATGACGTTGCTATGACGCCGCACGACCCGCCCCCTTAGGAAGGAGGCGGGTCGCCGGCCAGAGCGACGGTCGCAGGGCAGGTGAGTGCATGTGAAGCTGGCGTAGCGATAATTTTCGCTACGCCAGCTATCACGATATCGTAACTGCGACGGGGGCGGGAACTATCGCGTGCGACATCGCAGCATCGGCTTGCGATGTCGCAACGTGCAAAGCCCGCCTTAGACACCTGCCCAAGTCTGTGTTCAGTACGAACTCTGAACTTTACAGTCCGGGTTCGCTCACCTACTCAGAGGAAAAGTATAATAGAAACACAAACACCATTTCTGCATTTTGTTTAGCCACTCCTGGTTTTGACTTACAAATACAGAGGTAAAAAAAACCCCTCAAATACTCAATTTGTGCACGTAGCCTAAAGGCTGCTTTACACGCTGCTAAAGCGATGTTGTTGGGTTCACGGAATTTTTGACGCACATCCGGCCTCTTTAGCGATGTCGTTGTGTGTGAGACCTACGTACGATCGAAAATCGTTGCAAACACGTGCAAAATCGCTAATCGTTGACATGCTCCCCTATTTCCAATTATCGTTGCTGCTGCACGTATGATGTTGTTCGTTGTTTCTGCGGCAGCACACATCGCTATGTGTGACACCGCAGGAACGACGAACATCTCCTTACCTGCGTCCACCGGCAATGCGTAAGGAAGTATTTGGGCGGGATGTTACGTCCCGCTCATCTCCGCCCCTCCACTTCGATTGGATGGCCGCTTAGTGACGTCGCTGTGACGCCGAATGAACCGTCCCCTTAGAAAGGAGGCGGTTCGCCGGTCACATCGACGTTGCTAGGCAGGTAAGTAGTGTGACGGGTCAGCGCGATTTTGTGCGCCACGGACAGCGATTTGCCTGTGACGCACAACTGATGGGGGTAACGATATCGCAGCGTGTAAAGCGGCCTTATGACACTGTATTTTTTTTTTTGAGAAGCAAAAATATGTGTGATGCCTGTGACCTTTTCAGGGTGTCACAGGAAACTGCACTCCTTTCCTTATGGTGCAGAACTCACCCTCCATGGTTCTGGGACCCTAACTATTGGTATTGCTTCCATCAGCACTCAAATCCTAACCACACCTCACACCACACCCTTTCAGGCACACCAGTGGGTGGTCTAGCTGCAATAGGGCCACCCGCCTAGGGGTCAGGCAGACAGGGGGGAGGGACTTAGTTAGTGGAGTAGTAGCCCTCAGAAAGTGAGGAGCTAGGGGAGTTGTAGCTCCCTGGGAGACTTTGGCTAGGTCGCAGACAGGTCGCAGACGGTGGTCTGGGACCGGAGGAGGAGTAAGAAATCCAGTCTAGGGTATTGGAGAAAGGAGCCAGACTTAGTTTTGGAGAACGGTCGACACCAGAATATCTAATAACCAGACCGATACCGAACACGGTGGGGTACGGGACCTTAGATCAGGGAGTAGCTTCACACAACCTGATAATTAACCTGAGCAAAATGGCACCTGTCTTTTGACAGTTATGGGTGGTATTAAAACTAATGAAATGCTGTTATTACCAAACAAGCAAAGAATAAGAGAATTAATATTTATTCACTACAGAAGTGAGCAGCATCTTTACACAACTGATCCTTCCATTTCTCTTAACCACAGATAATAGATGATATAAGGTAGCATTAAAGGATAAATACCACCATAATATTTTAAAGCAACACTGTAGGGGTTTTGTTTGTTTTTCTTCAGTTCTAGAGTGGCACTTTAAATCTAATTCCCTGCCCCCAGTATTATACTCCCCATCCAACATCTTCCTATTTTTTTGTGCCGTTCCAGTCCTGCTGCACCATCTTGTGCCTGTAATGTCCAACTGTCCAGAAGTCAAAAGTTACGTCATATGTTCTCAATGCAAGTGTATGAGAGACTTGTTCTGGCTCTCATAGATTTGGAGTCATTTGTGATCTTCTACTCTATCCATGACACACAGGATTTGCTGGCAGATTACAAATCACCAGAGACCAACCAGAGTGTCGCTGGAAAAATATGAAGACAGTGGCAGGCAAGTATAAGTCAGGGGTCTGGGGATTTACATTGTTGAAATTAAGGGAGTCTGTCAGCAGGTTTTTGCTATGTAAGCTGAAGCTGTAAGTTCTTATCTGCAATTCAAGACAATTCTCTCTCTCAGAGGGTAGATGAACCGACGAGGGGAGATAATTTGCTAGATCTGGTCCTGTCAAATAGACCGGATACAATTTCAGACCTACAGGTCCGAGAGCACTTGTCCACCAGCGATCATATTATGATAAGCTTCAACGTAATATTCAATAGAACATTTAAAAGGGGAAATGCTAAAACCTGGAATTTTAGGAAAGCTGATTTCAACAAAATAAGGGAAGAGCTTAAATGTGTAGATTGGGATAATATCATGGTAACTGGGGATACCGAACATAAATGGGTAAGTTTAAGGATATACTACTAGAGTACTGTAAAAAACTTATACCCTCTGGTAATAAAATGTCCAGGAATAAAAGGAAACCACTATGGATAAATAAGACTGTACAAAGTATAATAAAACAAAAACACAGGGCGTTTAAAATCTTAAAGGCTGAGAATACAGAAATAGCATTTCAGAAGTATAAAGATATCAATAGGAAATGTAAAGAAGAAGAAATCAAACAAGCAAAACTAGCTACTGAAACAAAAATCGCCAAGAACGTTAAAATAAATCCCAAAATCTTTTATAAATACATTAATGCCAAAAGGAAAATAAAGGATAGTATTGGCCCCTTAAAATATAACAACAAGTTAGTTATAGAAGACAAACAAAAGGCAGATATTAAATATGCATTTCTCATCAGTGTTCACCAAGGAACTGACTGTACCAGACATCATTCAACAAGAAAAAAATCAAAGTTCCCCACCAGATATAGTTAATTTAACACAAGACGAAGTACGCCTAAATCTGTGTAAATTAGACATTGACAAATCCCCAGGGCCAGATGGCATTCATCCATGAATATTGAAAGAATTGGGCTCTGTAATCGACAGACCGCTGTATCTCATCTTTTTAGACTCGCTTGTAACAGGGTTGGTGCCTCGGGATTGGAGGATTGCTGATGTGGTACCGATATTTAAGAAAGGTAAGAGGGAGGATCCAGGCAACTACCGTCCAGTAAGCCTGACATCAGTAGTAGGCAAAGTTTTTGAGGGTATTTTAAGGGACGACATGCAAAAATATATTGCAGAAAATAAAATAACTGACAGATAGCATGGATTCATGAAAGATAAGTCATGTCTAACCAACCTGTTGGGGTTCTATGAGGGGGTAAGTTCAAACCTGGATATTGGTAATGCAGCTGATGTGATTTATTTGGACTTTGCAAAGGCATTTGATACTGTACCACATAATAGCCTTATACTAAAGCTCCAGAAGCAAGGACTAGGGGAAACTATATGCAACTGGGTAAGGAATTGGATAAAAGATAGGAAACAAAGAGTAGTCATAAATGGTACATTCTCTAAATGGGCTATAGTCAGCAGTGGGGTACTGCAGGGGTCTGTGCTAAAACCAATTCTTTTTAATCTCTTTATTAATGACCTTAGGGATGGGATTGATAGTACAGTGTCAGTCTTTGCTGATGACCCCAAACTATGTAGGATATTGAAAACGGACCTTGATAGTACAATATTACAAAAAGGTCTGGGTAAGAGGTCAGAATGGGCAGATACTTGGCAATTGAGATTTAATGTTGATAAATGTAAAGTAATGCACCTAGGACGGAGTAATCCTATAGCTGCGTATACATTAAATGGAAGTAAACTCGGGACTAGAGAACAGGAGAAGGACTTGGGTATTCTCATTACAAACAAGCTGAGCAGCAGCACTCAATGTCAAGCAGCAGCTGCTAAAGCAAACAAGATTTTAGGGTGTATAAAAAGAGAGATTAGATCCCGTGATCCCAGCGTATTGTTACCCCTCTATAAATCACTTGTAAGGCAACATCTGGAATATTGGATCCAGTTTTGGGCTCCGCATTTTAAGAAGGACATTCAGAAGTTAGAGTCAGTTCAAAGGCAGGCAACTTGACTACTACAAGGTATGGAAGGCCTCCCATATGATGACAGAATGAAAAAATTAGATATGTTTAGCTTAGAAAAAAGACGTCTCAGAGGAGATCTCATTTATATGTATAAATACACGTGTGGTCAATATAAAGGACTGGCACATGACTTATTTCTTCCAAAGACAATACTAAGGACCAGGGGGCACTCACTGCGAGTGGAAGAAAAGTGATTCCGGCAGCTAAATAGGAAAGGGTTCTTTACTATTAGAGCAGTCAGACTGTGGAATGCCCGACCACAAGGGGTAGTAATGGCAGGCACTAACAGATTTTAAAAAAAGGCTGGATGATTTCCTCAGTGCACACAGCATTGTTGGTTATAAGTGACTTATAAGTAAATCTAAAAATTCAGATTGTGTTAGAACGGCTGTATCCAGTAATTTAAAAGTGATACATCGTTGGATTCAGGGTCTGGGTTCACACATAGCGACAGCGACAACGACGTCACTGTTACGTCACCATTTTCTGTGACGTAACAGCGACCTTGTAAGTCGCTGTTATGATTGCTGCTTAGCTGTCAAACACAGCGACGCAGCAGCGATCATAACGTCGCTACATGTGCAGAGAGCAGGGAGCAGCGCACACTGCTTAGCGCTGGCTCCTTGCTCTCCTAGCTACAGTACACATGGGGTTAATTAACCCGATGTGTACTGCAGCTACAAGTGCAGAGAGCAGGGAGCCGCGCACACTGCTTAGCGCTGGCTCCCTGCACTCCTAGCTACAGTACACATCGGGTTAATTACCTGATGTGTACTGCAGCTACATGTGCAGAGAGCAGGGAGCCGGCACTGGCAGCGAGAGCGGCGGAGGCTGGTAACAAAGGTAAATATTGGGTAACCAGGGAAAGGGCTTCCCTTGGTTACCCGATGTTTATCTTGGTTACAGCTTACCGCAGCTGCCAGATGCCGGCTCCTGCTCCCTGCTCGCTTCATTTCGTCGCTCTCTCGCTGTCACACACAGCGATGTGTGCGTCACAGCGGGAGATCGCCTTTGAAGAAAACGAACCAGGGCTGTGTGTAACGAGCAGCGATCTCACAGCAGGGGCCAGATCGCTGCTCAGTGTCACACACAGCGAGATCGCTAATGAGGTCACTGTTGCGTCACCAAAACCGTGACGTAGCAGCGATTTCGGTAGCGATCTCTCTATGTGTGAAGCACCCCTAAATCTAAAAATTCAGATTGTGTTAGAACGGCTGTATCCAGTAATTTAAGTGATACATCGTTGGATTCAGGGTCTCTTTGCCTACGTCATGCTGCTCTCAGATGAGGTAACAAAAACCTGCTGACAGAATCCCTTTAAAAAAAAATAAAAAGGCTGGAGTGGTACTTTATGCTGTGTTCACATGTAGTGTAAATGCTGCATTTTTTCCATTGCTTCTTAGTCATAGGGGCCTTCAAATAACACAATTTTAACATTCCCCAATTTCTGCTGTGGTTGTACTACTACTTTTTTTTTATAGTTCAGAAAAGTTTTGATTCTACCCTTAAAATGTGACAGTGATTTCTACATGCTTTTTTCAAGCTCCCAACAGAAGCCTAGTATCCAGTCTTAAAGGGAACCTGTCAGGTGCAATATTCACCCAGAACCACGAGCAGTTCTGGGTACATATTGCTAATCCCTGCCTAAGGAGTGCTTCACACACAGAGAGATCGCTGCTGAGATCGCTGCTGAGTCACGTTTTTTGTGACGCAGCAGTGACCTCATTAGAGATCTCGCTGTGTGTGACACTGAGCAGCGATCTGGCCCCTGCTGTGAGATCGCTGCTTGTTACACACAGCCCTGGTTCGTTTTTTTTATTGTTTCTCTCCCGCTGTGACGCACAGATCGCTGTGTGTGACAGCGAGAGAGCGATGAAATGAAGCGAGCAGGGAGCAGGAGCCGGCGTCTGACAGCTGCGGTAAGCTGTAACCAAGGTAAACATCGGGTAACCAAGGTGGTTACCCGATATTTACCTTCGTTACCAGCGTCCGCCGTTCTCGCTGCCAGTGCCGGCTCCTGCTCTCTACACATGTAGCTGCAGTACACATCGGGTTAATTAACCCGATGTGTACTATAGCTAGGAGAGCAGGGAGCCAGCGCTAAGCAGTGTGCGCGGCTCCCTGCTCTCTGCACATGTAGCTGCAGTCCACATCGGGTTAATTAACCCGATGTGTACTGTAGCTAGGAGAGCAGGGAGCCAGCGCTAAGCAGTGTGCGTGGCTCCCTGCTTTCTGCACATGTAGCGACGTTATGATCGCTGCTGCGTCACTGTGTTTGACAGCTAAGCAGCGATCAGAAAATGGTGACGTAACAGCGACGTCGCTGTCGCTATGTGTGAACCCAGCTTAACTATCCCTGTATCTAGTAGCATAGATAAGAAGTCTTTAGAAAAAGTATTTCTAAAGATCCTATAGGATATACGAATGAGCCAAGGGACTAGTCGCAAGGGCGTTATATCCCCGACTAGTCCGCCCTCTTAGCAGGTTAGCACACCCACAGGGGCATGCCAACATGCTATTCAATGCCCACTGACTATCATCATCATCGGCAGTGACACGCGTACCTGTGTCTGTTACGCCATCTCGGAATGCTGGGCATAGGGCCAGTGCGCATGATCCGAAGTTGCCGACACTTCTTGGCATGCACACTAGATCTCTCTGAAGCCAAGATGCGTATGTGCCGCCCCAGCAGCGGATCGAACCGCTCGGTTCTGTGGGCAATGTCCATTCGTGGCTCGAGGGTCTCCGGACCCGGGGCCACACTCTAAAGTGAAAGGGGGATATTTACAAGGGGATGGAAGTTTGTGACGCCACCTGTGGTATGCGGAAATTAGGGTACCGCCACTGCCGTTGTTGGGAGTACCCAGGATGATGGAATGAGGCAGCCAGGTGTTGTTCCCCTCCACAGGTAGGGGTTCAGTCCCGGGGCTCTGGAAAGTTATACTGGGTGCCAGGATGGGGAGATCACTCATGTACTCACTCAGCCAATAAGCAGACGCTGACAACCGGGTAAACCAAGTCTCTGGTGCCGCTGCCTCTCTCGGGGAGCTCGGCCGGGTCCCGTCCCCTGCAGTGCTGCCTGGTATACTGTGACCTGCCTCCTGGCACAAAGTTTAGATTTTCTGAAGTGGCCTGGTAGTTTGGAACTTGCCGGGCCCCGCTCCCCACTGTGGCTAAGTGTGGGAGCCTGCTCTAAGGGCTCACGCTTGGGATCTTCTGGGCTGCGTATGTGGAAGGCCCTATCCACCTCGTTGCGCTAGTGCCCTGATTCTGGAACTAGTGGGAACAGTCCATAAAGGCACCGCTCTCCTCAGGTGAATTGCCGGGATGCCTGAAGCTTCTCCCCGACCTAGGGTCCATGTACTCTGCTGTGCCTTCGGTCCCGGACCGGTGATAGGACCAGGTTGTCGACCGTCCTTTTGACAGGTTCCAGGCACCTAGCCTCAATCCCCTGCGACTGGGGGTCCAACTCCTCTAGGCCCAGACACCGCCTGCAACCTAGACAGCTACTTTCCGGAGCCACCGCTCCCTGCTTCCTCCACTTCACTCCTCTCCGCTTCACATCACTGACACTCTCCTGACCCTCCCATCCTGACCCCCTAGGTGGGTTACCCTATTCCGCTCAAGCCGCCCACTGGTGTGTCTGGTAGGTGTGGTGCAGGGTGTTCATAGTATTTGATCTGCTGTTGGAGGCAACACTGCATGGTAGGGACCCAGAACCATGAGGGACTTGGTTACTGCACTTAGAGGAAAGAGCGTGCAATACCCTGTGACGACCTGATAGTCCAGGGGCATCACACGTACATTCAGCTTCATAGTGTGCATGATCAGAAGTGCTGGGACTTCTGATCATGCGCACTGACCCGAAGCCCAGCATTCTGTGGCAACGCAACAGACACAGGTACACGTGTCACCGTTGATCACGCTGGGCAACGTGCATTGAATAATATGTTGGCACACCCCTGTGGGCATACTAGCATGCTAAGAGGGCTGAATGAGCACAGGAACTAGTGCCCTTGCGACTAAAGGCCACTTCTCACTAAGCGACATCGCTAACAACATCGCTGCTGAGTCACGGTTTTTGTGATGCAACAGCGATCTTGCTAGCGATGTCGCTGTGTGACATCCAGCAATGACCTGGCCCCTGCTGTGAGGTCGCCGGTCGTTGCTGAATGTCCTGGACTATTTTTTGGTTGTTGCTCTCCTGCTGTGAAGCACACATCGCTGTGTTGGACAGCGAGAGAGCAATGATCTGAATGTGCAGGGAGCAGGGAGCCGGCTTCTGCGGACGCTGGTAACCAAGGTACACATCGGGTAACCAAGCAAAGATCTTTGCTTGGTTACCCGATATTTACCTTGGTTACCAGCATCCGCAGCTTCTAGAAGCCAGCTCCCTGCTCCCTGGACACGTAGCCAAGGTACACATATTGTAACTAAAAGCAAAGCGCTTTGCTTAGTAACCCAATGTGTACTTTGGTTACTAAGCACAGCGTCGTTACACGGGTCGCTGGTGAGTGATCTCTGATCGCTGTTGAGATCTGCCTGATTGACAGCTCACCAGCGACCATGTAGCGACGCTCCAGCGATCCCTGCCAGGTCAGATGGCTGGTGGGATCGCTGGAGCTTCGCTAAGTGTGACGGTACCTTAATCGCTGGCCTCATTAGCATATCAAAGAATCTTTAGAAATACTTTTTCTAAAGAGCTCTTTATCTATGCTAGTGTATAAAGGGACGGTTAGGCACAGATTAGCAATATACACCCAGAACTGCTCGGGTTTCTGGGTGCATATTACACCTGAGACGGTTCCCTTTAGAAAATTATTTTTTTTCAGCAGTTACCAGTGCTGAAATTTCATCACAGACATGAGGCATCTGCAGGAAATCACATTCATATTAAGAAATCATAACTGACCACAAGGATAGGGAGCAGACATGGTGATGTATTACACAAGTTATTTAATGTATTTTAGGCTTGTAAAAAAAAATAAATAATAATTTTCATATATATATATATTTTTTTTTTTCATTCATCTTACAGTACCTGCACAAAGCTTGGTCACAGATCCACATTACTGTCCTGCACAATGAGTGTGTGTATGATTGCTTAGGTCCAGGTTACATAGCATGAGTTATAGTAAAATCGCCTGGAATACAACAGTGCTGTCACTGTGACAGCCAAAAAGAAAACTGCACTGTGTGAACAAGATTCTGCAACAAAATGAATACACTGACAACTTCATATATCTACTATGATCAGCCCTGCTTCATTCAGTGAGATGTTAATGTGTCACCCCTGAGGCTTCAGTCACCACAGAGTACTGCACCTGATTTAAGATGTAGAGATAACCCGGATCCAGAGGAGGTCGTTACCGGTTTCACCACTTACACACTCAAATACACAACCAGGTTGCCCTCCCAATGGGGACTGGGCTAGGGTAGGGTGTTAAGTTAGCCTCCAAACATGGGGGGGCACCACCCACTAGTGACAGGGAACAAGGGAAGGGACAGCCACTAGGGGGAGTCAAGAGCCAGCACAACAGTTAGGGGTACTTTGCACGCAGCTGCGATGTCGGTGGGGTCAAATCGAAAGTGACGCACATCCGGCGTCGTTGTCGACATCAGAGTATGTGAATCCTTTTTAATACAATTAATGACCGCAAAAGTGACGAAATTGTATGATCGGTGTAGTGTCGGGCATTTCCATAATGTCACTGGAGCGACAGGTACGATGTTGTTCCTCGTTCCTGCGGCAGCACACATCGTTGTGTATGAAGCTGCAGAAGCGAGGAACATCTCCTTACCTGCGCCCTGGCTGCAATGAAGAAGGAAGGAGGTGGGCGGGATGTTTACGTCCCGCTCATCTCCGCTCCTCTGCTTCTATTGGCCGCCTGCCGTGTGACGCGCTGTGACGCCGCACGACCCGCCCCCTTAGGAAGGAGGCGGTTCGCCGGCCAGAGCGACGTCGCAAGGCAGGTAAGTGCAAGTGACGCTGCTGCAGCAATAATGTTCGCTACGGCAAATAATGGTGGCGGGGACTATCGCGCTCTGCATCGCTACAATCGGCCTGCGATGTCGTAGTGTGCAAAGTACCCCTTAGGGCCGTTTGATATGTGCCGACCAGTGCCCAGTTACCTTCAGGTCGTCTCAGGGTCTTCAGGGACAGCGCGTCTTGGATCCTTCTCGTCACAGGTAGGTTGACTTCTATGGGATTCGTGACACCACTCTCGGTATTGCGGTCAGGGCAAACGCCACTGCAGTTTAGGGGACACCTGGGGCTGATGGTAGGTGCAGTTAGATGTGGTGGCCTCTCCAGAGTGAGGCTGGCCCCAGAGCCCGGTGTAGGTGTGTGGTACCACAGGTCGCAGAAGAACTCACACACACAGCAGGAATGTCATTCAGGGCTTTTACTCACTTCAGATGGCAGTGGTGAGTTAAACCGGGCGGTGCTGTGATACTCCAAGTGGAAACCAGGCTCCTTCAGGCTGACTTATGAGGGTGGCTACTGACTAGCCTTTCTAGCCCTTGTGTTTTTGTGGTGACCCAGACTTGGAGTCCTACGGGGTCACCCAGGGAAGTTGCTTCTGCCTGTTCTCCCCTTTTTCGGCCCGTCTGCTTGTAGTCTGGACCAGGTCACTCCGGCTGCTTGCCTCTTGTGACCTATGGGCCCTCTCATTGCTACGTGGCTGCGGACTCTGTGGGGTTGTGGTGGAGGGTATGAAGAACCCTCACCTGCAGGTTGAGCAGGCCAACTGAATGGGCCCCTGCTCTGGGGACCTGTACCCCGTGCGGGCAGGGTCCACTAGGCAGTCCCCGTACTCAGCCACCTCCTTGCACTCCGGCCTCAGGTGGTTTTCGGGCGGCACTACCAGGAAGCCCTTCTTCCCCGCCAGCAGCCACGAACGGTGCAGTGTCTGGAAGGGCTCTGCCCACTGCTCTGTCCTCCAGACACGACTTCTCACCTCCACTTCCTCTGACTGACTCTCTGCCTCTGCACACTCCTGTTCCCAGTGACACCACCCACCACTAGCTGGGAGGCGAGGGCCACGCCCCCTCCCTGAGTCTGCTCAGGGGTCCCCTCTAGCTGTGTGTGTGCTCCTGGTTACTAGTGTTCCGTGTGTCCACACCCCGGTCAGCCTTCTGGATTACCTGTGTTGTACTGACCAAGTACTCAGTGGTGCCTGATCAGGTCAGGGGCGCCACAGATACATCAGGCCAGTACAATAGCAGCGCGGCAACTTCCGGGTCACATGCTTCGGTCACATGACAGCACGTGACCGGAACTTATCGCGCTGCCATTGTATTGTATCACACTGTACTGGACTGCGCCGGATCCGCCAATCCGGCGAAAAGCTGGATGTGTAGAATGGCCCTTAGAGAGTTCTCCAGCAGTAGAGGAAGGGAGCAGACGTGTCTGACCGGTGCTGCGGTGGGACAGAGGAGTCGTTCTTGCGGCTGCTGAGGTGTGAGTTTAAATGCTCCCTCGGAAATCGACGCCACGCAGGGTGCAGGACCCTAGTGAAGATCAGACTTCTAGTTGGTTATCCAGAATCTACTGGGACTGGCAGGTTTTAAGCTTCCCTGGCCACACAGAGCCAAAAGCACAGTGCCAGATAGGATCTGGGGCCTTGGACAGCACCAGGCCCCATTGTGGAGCCACGGTACCTGCAAATAAGGACAAGAGTACTACTTGAGATGGACCGGGGTCCCCAAGAAGCTTTAAGCCACGGGGATCCAACACACAGGGTGCTAGGAGGAAGGGCCCACCGAGCATCACAATGGACTGACCTCCAAAGGAATTTGGGTTCGATGGAGCCAATCACAGCAAGTGACCAGTACTACCCTGGCGAGCGGCACAAAGAGTGAGTAAAGACATCTGACTCGGACTCTTATTACTGGCGCAACCGCCCCGCACCTCGGTGCCAAAGGCGAATGCCATCACTACTCCACTCTTCATCCTCCCCGGGGCCCGCTCCACCTGTGGGGAGCGATACCATCTCTGGCTGCTACTACCATCCGCCCCGGAGGACAGCGACTGAGGAGCTATGCTAATCCCTGGCCGCGTACCACAGATGGTGTCACAACATTTCTACTACTACCCCCATCATCTTCCTTCCTTATTGGTCTATGTGCCGCCTCTGCAGCGGTCGAACCGCTCTGATCCGGGGTTTGCTGTGGCTCGAGGGCACTCAAAAATAAGAAGGGGAGGTTATTGTTCGTGACGCTACTCGTGGTTCACGGTAAATGGGAGTACCGTCACTGCCGATGGGAGTACCCGGGGGAGATGGAGCGGGGCAGCCAGATGAAATTCCCTCCACGGGTAGTGCAGGCTCTGGGACTCTGGATGGTGGAGGTGCAGGGATGTGGGGTGCAGGCTGCACAGCAGTCAGGACGCAGGGGGGCGAATGCAGCGTACTCACTCAGGCCGTGTGCGTTTTGGTGCAACCATCAAATAGACTCTAAGGGCGGCTTTGCACACTACGACATCGCAGGTGCGATGTCGGTGGGGTCAAATTGAAAGTGACGCACATCCGGCGTCACTTGCGATGTCGTAGTGTGTAAATCCTAGATGATACGATGAACGAGCGCAAAAGCGTCGTTATCGTATCATCGGTGCAGGTTCCGACATTCCATAATGCCGGTGCCGCGACAGGTACGATGTTGTTCCTCTTTCCAGCAGCAGCACACATCGCTGTGTGTGAAGCCGCAGGAGCGAGGAACATCTCCTTACCTGCCGCCAGCGGCTATTCGGAAGGAAGGAGGTGGGCGGGATGTTTACATCCTGCTCATCTCCGCCCCTCCGCCGCCATTGGCCGCCTGCCGTGTGCCGTGTGACGTGACTTCCTAAGGGGGCGGGTCGCCGGCCAGAGCGACGGTTGCAGAGCAGGTGAGTGCATGTGAAGCTGGCGTAGCGATAATTATCGCTACGCCAGCTATCACAAGATATCGTACCTGCGACAGGGGCGGGGACTATCGCGTGTGACATCGTAGCATCGGCTTGCGATGTCGCAACATGCAAAGCCCGCCTAACACATAAGTAAACCAAATCTCTGGGTGCCGCTGCTTCTCAGGGGGAGCTCATCCGGGAATCCGTTCCTGTTCATATTGCTGGTGGTCCTGACCTGCCTCCATGCACTGATATAGATGTTGCTGAGTGACCCCTTGGCCTGAAGCTTTCGGGATCCTGCTCACTATATTTGGATAGAGGAGCTATGCTCTCAATGGCTGACACTTGAGATTTTAGTGGGCCACATGGGTTGGAAAGCCGTATCCCTCTCGTTGTGTTGGTGCCTTCGATCCCTGAGCTCTTGGGGAAAGTTCATAAAATGACTATCCTCCACTGGTTAATTATCAGGTTGCGTGAAGCTACTCCCTGATCTAAGGTCCAGTAACCCGCCGTGCTCGGTACCAGTCCGGTTACTAGATATTCTGGTGCTGACCGTTCTCCAAAACTAAGTCTGGCTCCTTTCTCCAATACCCTGTGACCAGGTCTCCGACTCCTCCGGTCCCAGACCACCGTCTGCGACCTAGACAAACTCTCCCAGGGAGCTACAACTCCCCTAGCTCCTCACTCTCTGAGGGCTACCACTCAACTCCTCTCCCAGCTCCACAGGAGCTGCCACTTCAGCTCCTCTCTCACTGAAAACTGACACTGAACTGACCAAGTCCCTCCCACCAGTCTGCCTCAACCCTAGGTGGGTGGCCCTATTCCAGCTAGACTACCCACTTGTGTTCCTGACAGTGTGTGGTGTAAGGTGACTAGGATTTGAATGCTAATAGAAGCAATACCAAAGGTTAGGATTCCAGTAACCATGGAGGGTGAGTTCTGCACTATAAGAAAAAGGAGTGCAGTTCCCTGTGACACCCTGACTAGTGCAGGGGCATCACATGTACACCTCGGGGCACGAAGCCTGGCAGGCCACCGTGACATCTCGGATCATCACACCAGCCCAGCGACGAGTAACTCAGGTACGAGACCCCATGCCTCAATCACTCTGCCCCCTGAGTGCTACATTAAGATGTTTGAAATATAGAGGGAAAGGAACTACATGACCCCCAGACACAAAGAAAATAAAGTCAGCCAAACCCACAAAAATTTGGCAGATCATCAATCTAATGTGTGACGCCCTGGCAAAACCAGGTAGTCACACAGATTAGGCCCCCACACAACACCGCTCCCACACAGGGTTAAATCAGCAGACATAACCCTAGTCACCCCCCCAGGGAAGGACAGACACACCAGTGGGCAGGACAAGGCAGAAAGGAAACGCCCACCTAGGGGTCTGGAGAGGCCAGGGCGGGAAAACAAGTAGATGAGTTTTGAAGTTGAAGTTGAAGTAGAGAGGAGTGGAGTTAGGAGAAGCTGACAGGAGTCCGGGTCGGAGCCCTGACACATTGGTTAGGTGGCAGACGGTGGTTTCCGCCAGCAGGAGACGGGAAGACGGCTCAGCAGATCCGAGGTGGACTGGGGCAGGGTTGTAGCCCGCCGGTACGACACCAGAGAACCGACCCGGAAACCATGCACACAAGGGGGTACTCGGACCCTGAGGCCAGGACCGGCACTGACGGCCTAGCTAATTTACCGATTGAGGGCAGGATTACAGGTCCTGTCCCAACCTAAGTCCCGAAAAGTAGACAACCACCCACAGAGAGAATAGGGCATTCGCCAGGGCCCGGTAGATCCCACGGGTCAGCATATGACGGGCACGGCTCCCAACCAGGGGACCGGGAGCAGACTCCTGCGTTACACACCGGGAAGTCTACACAAGAAAAAACAAAGTGCAGAGGAAAGGGGCATTGACCACCAGCCCGGGTGTGGGACCAGATACACCCGTCTGCGGAAGCCGGCCACCATGACCTTGGTTTACCAAAAGATTTGTGTCATTGATTCAACAGTGAGTAACTTTCCCGGCCTAAGCGGGTGCACCGGCCCCTGCTGTTATCATCGTCTGCACAGAGACATTGGGCCCCGGGGCATCCATCCCTGCCCACGGAGGGGTTAACATCCAGCTGCCAGCCCATCACCCCTGGGAGCCCCACAGCAGCAGCGGTGGTGCTACATCTCACGACTCCCCGTGGGTGGCGTCACAGACAGTTTTCAACAACCCCCGTTCAAATACGTCCCACTTTTATTCTAAGTGTCCGCGTGACTCCCGGGTCCGGTAGAGTCCCTAGAGCCATTCCTCAGATCCGTATCCGAGCAGCACGGCTGCTGGCACGGGGGTGGCACAAATGTATACAGGGTCCTCTCAAGTGTCCTTTCAACATCATTGAGCACTTTGAGTTTCAAGACCAAATCTATTTGTCTTCTCAGTAGATTATTTTCCTGCAGTTGTCTGGCAGCAGGTTGATCCATTCACCCCATTAAGAACACAAGCACATTTGGGTAAATCAAGTGTTCATTTGTATTTACGGTTTTGAGAAGGAGACAATCAGCTCACTGGTTGCATAAAATACAGTAAAAATACTGCTTAAAGGCTTGTTCACACATGCGATTATACAGATGTGTGCTGTCTGCATTAAAAAAATGGATGGCACACTGGCCAATGTAACTCAATTGGGCTGGTCATTGTTCTGAGAGATTTACACACAGACCAAGTGTCCAAGTGGAAAAATAAACAAATGGCATCATCCTTATTGCATCCAATTTTCACAATTACAAGAAACTGTATTTGATCGTGTACAGTGTTAGCCTTACAGTGTATGTGCGCACACTGCAGTTTTGTTTCTCCAGCGAAAAACGCACCTCTGGCAGAAAAACACATCAAAAAAGACATGCGTTTTTGCCTGCATTTTTTTTTTTTTTTTTTTTAACACGGGTAATGGCAAAACGCAGGGAAAAGGCGCAGAAAAGAAGTGACATGCTGCTTCTTTTTTCTGCAACCAAAACTGCAGGCAAAAAAGAAGCAGCATGCACGCAAGGCCTTTATGTTTATGTTACCGGCAATGTGTAAAAACAGGCATTCTATAGAATACCTAGGCAATGTATACAATGCCAGAAATGGGTCGTCAAAGTATGAAATGCATAAGATGTTCATACATTTCCTAGTCATTCTATAGAATACCTAAATGAAAAACAGGTGGAGTGTAGAATACTACAGGGGTGGTCTGTCCAAAAGTAGGTGGACAGAGCAGGCAGCATATTGAACCAACTCTATGCAAGATCACAATTCAGTGTTTGTCAAAAGGACTTGCTCAAGGTTCAAGATGTTCCTGACCACAAAATACCTCTTCGATCTGCTGCTGCTGCTGCTCAGTCCCAGGGACGCCATCAGGGCATTACTACTGAGACTGCTGTAGGGGGCCCCGGTGAAGAGGGGGGCCCGGCTGAGCCAGGGACAATTACTTAGTTTATTAAGCCCCGGGCCAGCCGGGCCCCCACCCCTCTTCACCGGGCCCCTCTTCACCGGGCCCCCCCTAGTCACAGCCGCAGCAGAGGACCCGGCAGTGTTGCTTTTGCCACTATACACATGACTAATTTGCATCGCATGCAAATTGGCCATGTGTGCTGGCGATACCGGGTATGCCGCTGTATATCCGTATCTATGGGGAGGCTGGCATTGCATCTACCTATCAACTGTGAGAGAGGCGCTGTCGAGCTGCCTGATGCGGAACTGTGAAAGTCTCCCCGGGGGCTGCGTTTGCGGGACTGCAGTGGGAGCCGGTTAATCTCTGAGCGCAGCTGTCATGCTGACAACCGCACTCATAGAATCTTAAGCGTGTGGCTCCCACTGCTCAATTGTCCTTGTTTCTGTCAGACGCGAGGACAAATGAAACTGTGAACACTCACTTCCGGATCAGAGCGACGGCTATCATGTGATCAGGTCAGCTGATCACACTGCTGACCCCGAAGTCAGGGCCGCAGCACGGACGTGGCAGAGGACGCTGATAAGTGCTCCAGTGGAGTTAAAGACACAGAAGTATGGTCAGAAGAGAGGATGGGGAGGGAGAAATTTCTTTGGACACAGTATGGGGAGAGAGGGGATGAGGGGTGATGCATGGGAGTGAGAGAGGATGAGGGGTGATGTGTGCGAGGAGAGGATGAGGGATGATGTATGGGGAGAGAGAGGATGAGGGGTGATGTATGGGGAGAGAGAGGATGAGGGGTGATGTATGGGGAGAGAGAGGATGAGGGGTGATGTATGGGGAGAGAGAGGATGAGGGGTGATGTATGGGGAGAGAGAGGATGAGGGATGATGTATGGGGAGAGAGAGGATGAGGGGTGATGTATGGGGAGAGAGGATGAGGGGTGATGTATGGGGAGAGAGAGGATGAGGGGTGATGTATGGGGAGAGAGAGGATGAGGGGTGATGTATGGGGAGAGAGAGGATGAGGGGTGATGTATTGAGAGAGAGGATGAGGGGTGATGTATGGAGAGAGAGGATGAGGGGTGATGTATGGGGAGAGAGAATGAGGGGTGATGTATGGGGAGAGAGGATGAGAGGTGAAGTATGGGGAGAGAGGATGAGAGGTGAAGTATGGGGAGAGAGGATGAGAGGTGAAGTATGGGGAGATAGAGGATGAGGGGTGATGTATGGGGAGAGAGAGGATGAAGGGTGATGTATGGGGAGAGAGAGGATGAGGGGTGATGTATGGGGAGAGAGAGGATGAAGGGTGATGTATGGGGAGAGAGAGGATGAAGGGAGATGTATGGGGAGAGAGAGGATGAGGGGTAATGTATGGAGAGAGAAAGGATGTGGAGCGAACTGGAAATAAATTTTGAGGACACAGAATAAAAACAGTGACATGGTATGAGGAGCTAGTAGGCAGGATGGGGAGTGAGGGGAAAGTATATTCAATAATGAAAAGGAGAAAAGGGTGGTGTGCTAATGAGGAGATCACCAAAACAATAATGGCAATAAATATTCAAAAAAGTTTATTGTAGGAAAAACACCAACATAGTTTAAAAACATCTAAAAACATGAAGTACAATAAACATCAGAGGTTTGCTATAATAAAGCATAAGCCTCTGAGAAGTGTCCACCTCAGAGATTTTAGACTATGTGCTGCAATCAATAACACCAATGAAGCATAATCATATAGCATGCAAAAAAACCCCCAAAGATATGTGTCAGTCCTAAAGACAAATGGCTAATACATTAACCCCTTCACGACCGCGGGCAGTAAAATTACGTCCTATTTTAACGTGACTTAACGACCAGGGACGTAATTTTACTGCCTAAACTTCATTTGATTGCCGTGGCCATAGCAACGGCTTTCAAATGATGTCCCCTGCTGTTTCTTACAGCAGGGGACCTTTGCTTGACCCCAGGGGGGGTGGCATCGCCACCCCCCATAGGCGATCGTTGTGATTGGCTGTTCAAATCGGAACCGCCAATCACATTGATCACGCTGTTTTCGGCAAAAAAAAATCCCAAAAATAGTGTGATCTTGTAAAATCCAGCTAAGACCGGGGCTGCAGCAGCTCCGATCATTGGCTGGAAGCAAGCAGACACCGTGGCCCCCCCCCCTCAGCACTGATTGGAGCGATCGTGCGATGACGCGCAATCGCTCCAATCAGTGTGCAGTGGGGCGGTCTGATCTGCCGGTGGCCGCCCTCCCCAGGCCTGTGCTCGTCTGGGGACCCTCCCCCCAACATGTCTGCAGCGTGCAGCACTGGCTGGTACTAGTGGTACCACGCCACCGCTGCTGCTGCCGCTGCTGTCACGTCACGTCGCAGGAGCGGTGAATATTGTGCTCACCTTGCAGCCCCTGCGCGTGCCCCCCTGCGATCTGCCCCCCCCGACATCCCGATCTGCCCCCCCAACATCCCGATCTTCCCCCCTGACATCCCGATCTGCCCCCCGACATCCCGATCTGCCCCCCGCCATCTCTATTCTGCAGCTCCTCCAGTATCCCTCCTCCCCTGCTCTCTTGCAGCCCCTGCGCGCTCTTGTGATTTGCTCCTGCGCGCTCCCGTAATGGCCCCTGCCCGTGCCCCCCTGCGATCTGCCCCCCGCCATCCCGATCTGCCCCCCCGCCATCCCGATCTGCCCCCCCCACATCCCGATCTGCCCCCCCAGACATCCCGGTCTGCCCCCAGACATCCCGGTCTGCCACCAGACATCCCAGTCTGCCCCCAGACATCCCAGTCTGCCCCCCGACATCCCAATCTGCCGGCCTCCCCCGTGATCTCTATTCTGCAGCTCCTCCGGTATCTCCCTCCTCTGCTCTCCCCCTCTGCTCTCCCCCTCCCCCTCTGCTGTCCCCGTCCCCCTCTGCTGTCCCCCCGACGTCCTCTTACCTGTCTTCACCGGCCGATCACATCTGCCTCCATCGCTGGGTCCTTCTTCCTGGGTCTTTTGCTGAGCTGTCCACCTTCCTGCCTGCTGGCTGCTGCTGTAAAGCTGTTCCTTGCCCTCTGTTCCTCCTGCTAAACCTCTGGGTAATGTGAGTATAACTTTTTTTTTTTCTTTTTTTTCCTCTATCCCCTGTCCATTTTTACACCTCATGCGTCTGTGCGTCCCGCTGAGCGCTGATCAGGCATGCACATAACGGATCGGCATCCCTGCTCAATTTTTGGCGTGACAAAAAGCATCGGGGATACGGAAAAAAGTCACGCCAAAAATTGAGCAGGGATGCCGATCCGTTATGTGCATCCCTGATCAGCGCTCGGCGGGACGCACGGACTGATGCAATACAAAAAGCGTCGGGGATACGGAAAAAAAAAGTATCGCATCTGTCCGTGCGTCCCGCTGAGCGCGGATCAACATCCCTGCTCAATTTTTGGCGTGACTTTTTTTTTTTTTTCCGTATCCCCAGCGCTTTTTGTATCTCATCCGACCGTGCGTCCTGCAGCGGCCGATCAGTGCACTGCGTCTGTGCGTTTGAAAAGTCAAATGGCGTTCCTTGTCTTCTGAGCCCCGCCATGCGCCCAAACAATTGATTTCCACCACATGTGAGGTATCTGCGTACTCTGAAAAAATTGCACAATACGTTTTATGGTGCATTTTTTCCCGATACCGTTGTAAAAAAGAGAAAAAAAAAAAACTACCTTGTTGCTGCAAAAATTAAAAAAAAAAAATGTAAAAAAAATAAATAATTTTCACGGTTCAACGTTATCAACTTTCAGTGGAGCCCCTGGGGGTACAAGGGGCTCACTAAACATCTAGATAAATTCCTTGAGGGGTCCAGTTCCAAAATGGGGTAATTTGTGGGGGAGCTCCACTGTTTAGGCACCATGGGGGGGGGGTCTAAAAACGTGACATGGCGTCCGCTAATGATTCCAATCAATTTTGCTGTCAAATGGTGCCCTTCTCTTCTGAGCCCCGCCATGCGCCCAACAATTACTTTCCACCACATGTGAGGTATCTGCGTACTCAGGAGAAAATGGACAATACGTTTTATGGTGCATTTTTTCCTAATACCCTTGTGAAAAAAAAAGCTACCTAGTTGAAGCAACAGTTTTGTGGTAAAAAAAATTTACGGCTCAACTTTATAAACTTCTGTGAAGCCCCCAGGTGTTCAAAGTGCTCATCAAACATCTAGAAAAATTATTTGAGGGCTCTAGTTTCCAAAATGGGGTCACTTGTGGGGGAGCTCCATTGTTTAGGCACCTCAGGGGGTCTTCAAACACGACATGGCGTCCGCTAATTAGTGCAGCTAATTTTGCGTTCAAAAATTCAAATGGCGCTCCTTGCCTTCCGAGCACTGCCGTGTGTCCAAACATTTGATTTCCACCACATATGAGGTATCTGCGTACTCAGGAGAAAATGGACAATACATTTTATGTTGCATTTTTTCCCGATACCCTTGTGGAAAAAAAAGCTACCTAGTTGAAGCAACAGTTTTGTGGTAAAAAATTTTTTTCTTCTTTTCACGGCTCAACGTTATAAACTTCTGTGAAGCCCCCAGGTGTTCAAAGTGCTCATCAAACATCTAGAAAATATATTTGAGGGCTCTAGTTTCCAAAATGGGGTCACTTGTGGGGGAGCTCCATTGTTTAGGCACCTCAGGGGGTCTTCAAACCCGACATGGCGTCCGCTAATTAGTGCAGCTAATTTTGCGTTCAAAAATTCAAATGGCGCTCCTTGCCTTCCGAGCACTGCCGGGCACCCAAACAATTGATTTGTACCCCATATGGGGTATCAGCGTACTCAGGAGAAAATGCATAATAAATTGTAGGGTGCACTTTCTCTTTTCTCCCTTGTAAAAATGAAAATTTTATGGCTAAAGTAACATTTTTGTGTTAAAAAGTAAAATTTTCATTTTTTCCTTCCACATTGCTTTGGTTCCTGTGACGCACCTAAAGGGTTAATAAACTTCTTGGATGTGGTTTTGAGCAGTGTGAGGGGTGCAGTTTTTAGTTTTGTCACCTCGGCCTCTCAAAGTCACCTCAAATGTGATGTGGTCCCTAAAAAAAATATTTTGTAAATTTTGTTGGAAAAATTAGAAATTGCTGATGAACTTTGACCCCTTCTAACTTCCTAACGAAAAAAAAAATTTCTTTCGAAAATTGCGCTGGTGTAAAGTTGACAAGTGGGAAATGTTATTTAGTAACTATTTTGTGTGACATATCTCTCAGATTTATGGCCATAAATTTTCAAAGTTTGAAAATTGCGAAATTTTCCAAATTTTCGCACAATTTCCTAAATTTTCACAAATAAACGCAAAAAATATCGGCCTAAATTTACCACTGACATGAAGTACAGTATGTCATGAAAAAACAGTGTCAGAATCGCCAGGATCCGTTGAAGCGTTCCAGAGGTATAACCTGTCAAAGTGACACTGGTCAGAATTGCAAAAAATGGCCCGGTCATTAGGGTGTTTTAGTGGCCGGGGTGAAGGGGTTAATATGTAAAAATCAATATGCAAAACTGCCCAAATACATATATCAGGAGAGTGGGCGGGGCTAGCAATGACGTCGTCATAACACTCTAAGGAAGGCTCCTACTGCCATAGGATAAAGCAACTAATTTCAGAAATTTTAAGGAAATTTTTCGGTCAATAACCTCTGGAATTATATTTAGGAAGGTCTCTAGAATGTTTTGAGACATTTCCCGAGAAATTTGATGAAGGCACCGTGAAGTTATTAATTAAAACAGAAAGAAACGCCATAACATAACGTAACTGAAGTCACTCATAGATACAGCAAATCTGCGCTCTGCTCTGTGAATACTTATATCCTCCTTGGATAATTTTTTTTTTTTATACATCCTTTCATCATCATAACCTCATGAGATAAGCTTCTACAGCTACTCACAACTCATATTTTGGCAGCCTAAATCCTGTCAAAATAACGTCCATATGTTGCCGCCATTTTAAGTGCTGTAATTGAATCATCGCTGCTGCATATAAATTAATAGCGGCTTATCCAGCTTGTGCACATCCTCAATCCTCATTAAAAGATTCTTCACTATGTCAGTTTGGTAACTAAAAGTCAGTACATACAGCCATTCAACTTTTTTACCTCAGCTTCCTCCTCTATAAACTGTTTTGTCTTGCGCAGCGGCCATTTTGGGAGCCATGACAACGTCACTACTGTTGTATATAAATCACTAACACCTTGTCCAGCTTTAGACAGCTGCTTGTCTATTAAAAAAACGCTTTATCCTCGTACTATTGATACAACAGGATCAAGTCTAGATATAAATTGCATGAATCTACACTAACATCATATATAATCTGTACTCCCTAGTAACGGTTACCAGGGGGCGCGAGCAATACTCAGTGCAGAGTTGCAGCATTAATTACATGACAATCTCTAAAGGGGAAGTGTCCCTAATAAAACTGGAATACATTTTTTTATTTTTGTTGAATTTCCTGTCCTTCATTAATAGTTCACAATATTTTTTCAGCTCATAACTTCATAAATTAAAGGGATTTGTTGTCATTGGTCCTGTGTGGACCGATTGTTGAGGGTTTGCCGTCCTTCATTAAGGACACTGGCGAGTTCCTCAGGGAGATCGACGGGCTGTGTGTGGGTGATGACACTATACTGGTGTGTGGAGATGTAGAGTCTCTATACACCAGTATTAGACACGCTGACGGATTACGGGCTACCAGATTTTTTCTGGATATGTCCAGTTTGCCCGGTGATATTGTGTCTTTAGTCATGGAGTTATTGGAGTTCACTTTGACTCACAACTTTTTTGTTTTCAAGGGGTCCTTCTATCTTCAGCTCCAGGGTACAGCTATGGGGGCTTCTTTTGCCCCCTCGTATGCCAACTTGTTCCTGGGGCTGTGGGAGAGGGACCTCTTCCTGTCAGATCTTTTACCGTCGATGGACCGTGTCCCCCTTTGGACACGGTACATCGACGATATTTTTTTGATCTGGCAGGGTAGTGAGTCTGACCTTCATGAATTCATGAGGTCTTTGAACTCCAATGACACTAATATTCGGATCACATATTCACACCACGCGCAGTCCGTCGATTTTCTTGACGTAACGGTCAAAATAGATTCCTCTAATTTTTTGCAGACCGACATTTTTCGTAAGGAAACTGCCAGTAACATGTTGTTACACGCCTCTTCCTCCCATCCTGATTTCATGATTAGGTCTATTCCTGTGGGCCAGTTCCTGCGGCTCCGCAGGGTTTGCTCCACGGACCTTGACTTTGAGGCTAGGGCTATTGAATTAAAAAACAGATTCTATGCACGGGGTTATAGTAAAAGATGTGTCAAAAAGGCCTTTAACAGGGCCAAGCACTCTTCTCGACACGCTTTACTATATACCCCCAGAAAGTCTCGGCCGAAGGAGGTGTTGAGGTTTGTGACTGACTATCATGGTCAATTTTCGGCCATGCGAGCTTGTTTGCAAAAATTTTGGCCTGTTTTATAGGCCGATTCCACGCTGGCTAAGATTATTCCCAACCGACCAATGATGAGTATCCGCAGATCTAAGAACTTGCGTGATCTTTTGGTCACAAGCCATTATGAAGGTGTTACTCAACCACCTCCTTTTGGCCCTATTTCGCCTCGGACTGGTTGTGTTCCATGTGGGCAATGTGTTGCCTGCAAAAATGTAGATAGGGCTGACTTTTTTTCGGACTCGGCAGGGATTCGCACATTTAAAATTACCAAATTTATTACTTGCACCACCACCGCAGTAATCTATTACGCGACCTGCCCGTGTCCGAAGATCTATGTCGGCCTTACGACAAGACAACTGAAGGTCAGAATCAGAGAACATGTCAATGGGATAGCAGCAGCTGCCGAATGCCTGGACACTTCTCTGTTAAAAACTATCCCTAGCCATTTCTTTTTGCACCACCAGTCTGATCCATCTCTCCTCAGAGTTAGAGGTATTGACCGACTTGACATCAATATACGGGGTGGGAAAATTAGCCAGAGATTGGCTAATATGGAGACGAGATGGATATGGACCCTAAAAACCCTCTCCCCTCTTGGTCTCAATGATTATATTTCATACTCCTCCTTTCTGTGATTTATGTGGTTCAGGAGGGTTCTTGCGTTTTTATGATTTTAATTTTTGGCTTTTTGCTATTTTATTCAGTCTTCATCTGATCATCATGTGGGACTGTCCATGCGTATAAGTGATATGGCTATCGGGAAGCAGCATTGTTCCTTTGGATAACCTCCGGATTGGCTACCTGATGACTATACCCTGGTCTATACCAGTGCCGGACAGAATTACTATTATGGACTGTATCATTAATTGATTCTTTGCATATTTTTATTACGATGTCTCTCTAACTAATGTGGGACATAATTCTATCATCATTTTAATAGTTATAAGTATATATCTATGTACATATATGCCTGTGTTTTGATACATGATAATGAGGGTGTGGGCTAGCTATAGTAACAAACTATTCTATAACTTTCCCCTTCTGGGATGTTTATGTATTCACTTTTCATCTTTTAAGATACCGTAGTGTATGGGGGGGAAAAAATTAAAACATATATATGTCTATATACATAAAAAAACAACATTGATTGATATACAATTTTCAGGAAATAGTGGTACTGTAATATCTATGATTGCTATATATGTCCCATATTATTGTCCAACCTCGGTCATGTATGAATTACTAAGCATTAACTGTATGAGCAAATATGCATTAGTCCTAATTGATTGTTATCTCTATAGTGTTGACGTTCCCTTATATTCATTTGCACTTTCTTCCGCATGGACATAATATGGCTCTTTTGCCTTGATAACGTCCCTTACATTGATTTCTCTTGGGCATGTACGCATGCGCAGTTTCGGCCCCAGGCGCGTCATCGCTCCACTGTGTCTATTTGCCTCACGTGATGTCCACTCACGTGACCGCCATGTGATCTGTCACATGGCCGTCGCGTGACTTGAGCGTCGGGTGACGTATGACGCGTTGAGCGATTGGCGTCCTGTGTTGCTAAGACAACGCATGCGTCACTTACCTGCCCACCGAGGATGATTGGATGATGCCTCCTTTTAATCCCACACGTCCCTCACCTAGCCACTTCCCCTGACGAAGGCTCTTCCGCCGAAACGGCCGTCGGGTGGATGCTGCTACTTGGTCTCCCAGATTTTGTAGTATGTAAGCCCTATGATGGGCTCTGTACTTTATCACTGTAGAATGGGTATCTCTTACACTAGCCACTAGCCACCATTGGTCCTCAGGACATAGATCCCAATTGAAACTCGATTTGGAATCTTATATGTGATCATCTTGGCTATATATATATATAACATGCTATGGAGAAAAAGACATGGATCGCACATCCCAAAAATACATTGATCTAAAAGCCGCTAGGCAAAAATTTAAATAGAACATGAGGTTCTTAGTTACCATTCTGATCAGACTGTATTAAGCCCACTGCCACGTCACGGCGAACCTCTTGAGTGGGTCCCTAATCTAAAGCCTTTGTGGTGCGGCACTGTGCACCAACCACTGCTGCAGCGACAAAGCACCAGCAGGGCAGGCGACCGAAACGGCCGTCGGGTGGACGCTGCTACTTGGTCTCCCAGATTTTGTGGTATGTAAGCCCTATGATGGGCTCTGTACTTTATCACTGTAGAATGGGTATCTCTTACACTAGCCACTAGCCACCATTGGTCCTCAGGACATAGATCCCAATTGAAACTCGATTTGGAATCTTATATGTGATCATCTTGGCTATATATATATATATATATATATATATATATATTCTCTCTTATTGGATGGTTAGGACTATTTGATAATTACAGTTGCACGGTTTATACTGTGTATACCCTTATATCCATCCTTATAGGATTAGTGGAACCACCTCTTCTATACTGTGTATACGATATACCCTTGGTTATGTTTATACCATAGTGTATTGTCGCTTTTCGTTCTGGGAAACCTTGTGTCAGTGTCCTTCTTGCTACGTATGCCGCTCACCAATAACCTAATAAAGAACCACTGTTGCAATTGGGCTTTTTGGTCGTTTTTCTTTCCTCCTTTGTTACACGTTTGTTTCGACTGCCCTAGTCCTCTCCTACTCTAAATTGACTTTGTCTTTTTATACATTACATCTTCATGGAGCAATGCTTTGGTTGATTAATCTGTCTATTATCACGCTCTTAAAGGGCTAACCCACAATCTTTGGATTATAGTCTGCAACATCTACTCTACAGATTTAAAGCTGTGTTCTAGGACGTTTTTCTCTTAACGGTGCAATAAATATACTGTTTTATCAGATCTACCTAAATAATTGCATCACACAAAATTAATTCAGAGATGAATAAAGGAGCGGTCCTGAAAGTTAGAACTCCTTCAACAACAGGCAAATTTACTCGCTACAACTCAAAAAACGCTTTCAGCAACAATAATAATATTAAAGACTCTAAAATACCAAAGGACAAAGATGAACAAACACCTCTAACCACCAACAATACAAAGGAAAGTTTTAAATTGACTGATCCTTTTCATAAAGGATGCCTAAACAAAGATGATCATATTGACAAAAATTCATTAGGAGACAACCATCCTCTTCAAGGAGGACAAATCAATTATATTCCACCCTTGTCTTCTGATCTATATGAGAGCAACAGGTCATCTTCTACAATATATGAAAGCATGGACTTATCTGCTGCTAGCAATAAAAGGAAAGAAATACCACTATACTCACAGATTGTAGCGATGAGTCTAATTCTAAATCACCTGACAAGCAAAGACCTAGACTCGACCAATATTCCTGTGATTCAATACAGATTCCTACATTAGACTTGTCTCACTTGAAAAATATTCAAAATCCTACTAATGTGAATTTGGAATCTCTTATGATTGGCTTGATATCATCCTTAAACACCAACATTAATGTTGCTCTGGCTAGTCAAACAAAGACTTTAAAAGAAGACTTATCTGCCATTAATAACAGACTTGACATTTATGGAGAAAAAATCTCCAAAATAGAAGAAAAGACAGAAGATCTTAGTAAAAGCCATGATGAATTGCGCTCTCAAATTCGCTTCCTCAGAAGTAAGGTAGCTGACATTGAGGACAGATCCAGGCGCAATAATTTAAAATTTCGTGGTGTACCTGAATCCGTTTCTAAATCTGACTTAGAGGGGTATGCTAAATGCCTTATTCGAAAAATATTACCATCACTCTCGGAATTGGATGTCGAAATAGACAGAATACATAGACTTCCTAAACCAAGGTCAATTGGATCGGATGTTCCAAGGGATGTCATACTGCGTCTTCATTTCTTTAACACTAAAGAAAATTTTTTAAAATACATCAAAGACAATAGATCATTACCTGACCCCTTTCATCACATTCAGGTATTCGCTGATGTATCTAAAGAGACAATGGATCTGAGGAGATCCTTTTCAACTACTACCAAAATCTTGCGAGAAAAAGGGATCAAATATCGATGGGGTTTTCCAACTAAACTGCTACTCTGGATCAATGGAAAAATAACTTCCTTATTAACACCTGAGGATGGTCTTGACTTTCTTGCTTCCTTAGATATACGTAAAGACCTCAACTATACAACTCATCGAGATCCTACCTGAAACTCCAACATATAAGATACACTCTAAATTTTACTGTAACTTTTGACCGAAAATGGAATTCAAGTTACTTTTTCAATTTAGTTTTTGATCAAATTGAAGATGGCATTTGGCTTTTCTTTCTTTTTCTTTTCTTAGTTCCTGATTTTTATCTTGTCATTGCTTTTCAGGAGTGGAGACTCTTTTTTTTCTTTTAAGCTGGGTTTACACACTGCAACATCGCAAAGGACATCGCTGTAACGTCACCGGTTTGGTGACGCAATAGCGACCTCCCTAAGTCTCTGCTAAGTCTCTGGTGAGCGTTCAAACAGGCAAACCTGGCCAACAACTCAAAAGCGATCCGGACCTGCAGAGCGACCTAGCTGGTTGTTGGGGACGTTGATAAGCAGCCTTTTGAAAGGAAAGTTGCTTACAAAGTCGCTGCAAAGTCTTCACACACTGAAACTTCATGCTGCACAGCGGGAAACAAAGGACCTAGGAATGGTCCTGAACGATTTGTAACGATTACAACTTCACAGCAGGGGCCGGGTCGCTGATAGGTTTCACACACTGCAACATCGCAAACAACATCGCTATTGCGTCACAAAACCGGTGACGTTACAGCGATGTCGTTTGAGATGTTGCAGTGTGTAAACCCAGCTTTAAGAGTCATCTTCTCTTGTCCTGTGAACTTATCCTCTCCAGGGATTTTGGGTAGGGGAAAATCCCTGTAGGAGTTCAGGTGTGTTTTTTTTTTTTGTTTTTGTTTTTTCTTTTTGGTGTTCTTCTCTCTTACTTTGAATTTATATAATACTATCATTTACTTATATAGTTTGTCTATTGTTGCTTTTCTTGTTTGTTATCTAGTTTTAGTAATGACCACGAAGATATTGTCTTATAATGTGAAAGGCCTAAACAGTCCCCGGAAGAGATTTCAGGTTTGGAGAGATGTTCAACATGCCTCTGCTGATATAGTTTGCCTTCAGGAAATAAAATTTGGAAGAGATAAGCACCCTAAATTTCAAAACAAAAATTTCTCATATTTTTTATTCCCTACATGAAAAAAAGAAAGCGGGCATTTGTACATTGATCAGAAATACCGTCTCTTTTGAATTGATTAATGAAATTCATGATGACCAAGGAAGAATTCATATGATGTCATGTAGAATCAACAACAGTCCATGTACAATTGTCAATATTTACGCCCCTAACCAAGGCCAAATTGGTTTCTTAACCCCTTAAGGATGAAGCCAGTTTTGTACTTAATGCCCAGGCCATTTTTTGCAATTTTGACCAGTGTCACTTTATAAGGTTATAACTCTGGAACGCTTCAATGGATCCCAGTGATTCTGAGATTGTTTTTTCGTGACATATTGGGCTTCATGTTAGAGGTAAATTTAGGATGATATTTTTTTATTTTATTTGTGAAAAAAATCTGAAATTTGACAAAAAAAATTAAAAATTTTGCAATTTTCAAACTTTTAATTTTTATGCCCATAAACCGGAGAGTTATGTCACACAAAATAGTTAATAAATAACATTTCCCACTTATCTACTTTAGATCAGCGCAATTTTTGAAACAACATTTTTTGGGGTTAGGAAGTTAGAAGGGTTCAAAGTTCATCAGCAATTTCCCATTTTTTCAACAAAATTTACAAAACCATTTTTTTAGGGACCCCATCCCATTTGATGTGACTTTGAGAGGCCTGGGTGACAGAAAATACCCAAAAGTGACACCATTCTAAAACCTGCACCCCTCAAGGTACTCAAAACCAGATTCAAGAAGTTTATTAACCCTTCAGGTGCTTCGCAGGAACTAAAGTAATGTGGAATGAAAAAAAATAAAAATTAACATTTTACCTAAAAATGTTACTTTAGCACTAATTTTCTTACTTTTTCAAGAGGTAACACCAAAAATTGGACCTCACACTTTGTTACCCACTTTCTTATGAGCGCGCCGATACCCCACATGTGGTCAGAAACCTTTGTTTGGGTAAATGGGAGAGCTCAGAATGAAAGGAGCAATATTTGAATTTTGGAAAGCAAAGTTGGCTGAAACAGATTGCGGGCACCATGTTGCTTTTACAGATCCCCTAAGGTACCTAAACAGCAGGAACCCCCCTCAAGTGACCCCATTTTGGAAACTAGACCCCTTAAGGCTTCTATCGAGGGGTATACTGAGCATTTTGGACCCACAAGTACGTCACAGATTTTGATAACGTTACTTTGTCATATTGAAAATTGTAATTTTTTTCTCAAAAATGTTGCTTTAGCATCAATTCTCTCACTTTTTCAAGAGGTAATTCCAAAAATTTGACCCAAATGTTTGTTACCCACTTTTTTATGAGCACAGTGATACCTCACATGTGGTCTGAAACCTTTGTATGGACAAATGGGAGGGCTTGGAACGAAAGGAGCAATATTTGAATTTTGGAAAGGAAATTTGGCTGAAAAAGCTTGCGGGCACCATGTTGCATTTGGAGGACCCCTAAGGTACGTAAACAGCAAAAAAAACACCACAAGTGACCCCATATTGGAAACTAGGCCTCTCAAGGAATTTATCTAGATGTTTGGTGAGTACCCTGAACCCCCAGGTGCTTCACAGAAGTTTATAACGTTGAGCCATGAAAATAAAAAAATAAAATTTTACCACAAAATTGTTACTTCAACCAGGTAGCTTTTTTTTCACAAGGGTAACAGGAAAAAAATCACCATGAAATTTATTGTGCAATTTCTCCTGAGTTTGGTGATATCTTATATGTGGTGGAAATCAACTGTTTGGGCACACGGCAGGTCTTGGAAGGGAAGGAGTGCAATTTGACTGAACATTTGGCTGGAATAATTAGTGGACGCTATGTCGCATTTGGAAAGCCCCTAAAGTGCTTAAACAGTGGAGGCCCCCCACAAGTGACCCCATTCTGGAATCAAGAAACCTCAAGGCTTTTATCTAGGTGTATATTGAGCATTTTGAATCCACGAATACTTCACAGAATTTGATAAGCTTAGGTTGCCATATTGAAAATTTTCATTTTTTTCACAAAAATGTTTCTTTAGCATCACATTTCTCACTTTTTCAAGAGGCAACAACAAAATGTGGACCCCACAGGTTGTTATCCAATTTCTTGTGAGCGCAGGGATACCCCATATGTGGCCAAAAACCTCTGTTTGGATATATGGGAGGGCTTGGAATGGAAGGAGCACTATTTGAATTTTGGAAAAGTTGAAATAAATTGCGCGCACCATGTCACATTAGCAGAGCCTCTTGGGTACCTATACATTAGAAACCCCCCACAAGTGACTCCATTTTGGAAACTGGACCCCTCAAGGATTTTATTCAGGAGTATAGTAAGCATTTTGAATCCACAGGTACTTCACAAAAATGTTGCTGTAGCAACAAATTTCTCACTTTTAGGCTATGTGGCCATGATCCAGCGACACGGCGTCCAGTACACAGTGTCAGCCTTCCTGTAGAGATGTGAGTGTTGTCCACGGGAGAACGCAGCTGCCCATGCCCATGATTTGGGTTCAGGCTGCTGTGGACTTTAGTTCTATTCTACCTGCAGAGAACACTCATCTCCGCAGCATAAATTGACATGCTGAGGCTCGGGAAGCTGCGCCACAGGTCAGTTTATGCTGCGGAGAAAAGAAGCACAGTGGGCATGGGATTTCTAAAAATCCTTCCACTGTGCTTCTACTGCACAACGCAGCGTTATGGACGCAGGGAAAACACTCTGCGCCCAAAACGCTGCAAACCCTGATTGTGGGCACATAGCCTAAAATGCTACAATGGATGAATGGATAGATGTCAAACATATATAACGTCCCACCCCCCTGCATATTCTAAGCTGGCGCCCTTTAGTGCCTTTCATGTGGCACTAAAGGGTGCCTAGCCTTGTATTTAGCCCAAAAAGAAAAAAAAATAATTAAAATAAATGACGTGGGGTCCCCCCTATTTTTGATAGCCAGCTAGGGTAAAGCAGACAGCTGTAGCCTGCAAACCACAGCTGACAGCTTCACCTTGGCTGGTGATCAATTTGAAGGGCTCCCCAAGCTGTTTTTTTTTTTTTAATTATTTATAAATAAATAATTAAAAAAAAAACAAAAACGTAGGGTCCCCCCAAATTAGATCACCAGCCAAGGTGAAGCTGACAGCTGGGGTCTGGTATTCTCAGGGTGGGAAGAGCCATGGTTATTGGACTCTTCCCAGCCTAAAAATAGCAGGCCGCAGCCGCCCCAGAAGTGGCGCATCCATTAGATGCGCCAATCCTGGCGCTTCGCCCCAACTCATCCCGCGCCCTGGTGCGTTGGCAAACGGGGTAATAAATGGGGTTGATACCAGATGTGTAATGTCACCTGGCATCAAGCCCAGCAATTAGTTATGTCACGGCGTCTATTTGATACCAGACATAACTAATTGACAGTAATAAAAAAAAAATTGACAACAAAAAAAAAAAATTTATTTGAAAAACACTCCGCAAAAACATTCCCTCTTTGGCCAATTTATTGAAAAGAAAAAAAAAAAAAAAAAAAAAAAAAAAAAAAAAATCGGGTCCCTGCTGTAATCCATTGTGAAAGTCCCGCGGCGATTCTGGACCTTCTAGAATATGGGGGGCACGTTCAGGGAACGTATCCCCCATTTTCTAGGAGTGCAGACCATCCATTTGAGGAGAGTGGGTGCAAAGAATTTGCACCCACCCTCCCCGGGTCACAGCTGCAGACTCTGTGCAGCAGCCAGCGTCTGAGTCACAGACACAGGAAGCTGACAGGCGCGCTCTGCACGTGTGACCGGCATGCACTGTGAAGGAGGAGGGGGCTGCGGGGGATCAGAGCGGAGACAGGTACGGGGGACCCCGGGGAACACCGGGGTGGGAATAGGGGGTGACCTGGCAGGGCCTGGGGAGCAGGTTTCTGTCGTATGTGTCATAGCACATGCAACAGAAACCATAGGAAAGGGGGAAATGCGGCCGGCGCGCTGCTGTGCGCGCTGGTATGTGCGGCGCCATGTTAGATTTTCGGGAGGAAGGGAGGGTGGGGGGACACTTTGGCGACACCGGGGGACCCGAAAGGACCGGGGGAGGAGATTTATCTCCCATCTGACATGTTTGTTTATGCCAGATGGGATATAAATGATTTTTTACCGGCGCGGTCATTTACTGTAACCTGATCATCGGTATACGGTGTATACCGGTCATCAGGTGAGCGGGGACCGGAAAAAACGGCCAGAATCATGATCTCCAGGGTCTCAGCTACCCCCGGCAGCTGAGACCCCGGAAATTTTCTGACTCTGGGGGGCGCTAGACCCTTTTTTCCGACCGCCGTTAAAAAGCGGCGGATCGGAAGAAGTACCCTAATTTGTCGCCGTTAAAAGGCGTATCGGCGGTCATTAAGGGGTTAAATAAGGTTTTAGATATGCTTAACGAAATTAAACTGGGTGATGTCTTAATTGTAGGAGACTTTAACTTAGTACCAGACAGCTCCCTTGACTCAACTTCTTATACAAGGAATTGTTCCCCCTCTCTTAAAAATTGGTTGATTAAAAATGAGTTTTTAGACACCTTTAGATGTTTTAATGCCCTTTCCAAAGAACTTACTTTTTATTCAGACGTATACCATACCTTTTCTCGTATTGATTTAATTCTTACCACTTCTCTATCTATTTCTAAATTTAAACAAATTTCTATTCTTCCAAAAACTTTTTCAGATCACTCCCCAGTTTTAGGTGAATTTATTTTGAACTCTCATGCCCAGAGAAATCTTCTATGGAAATGCAGCCCCTTTTTGATTAATTCTCCCCTTTACAAGCCCCAATTAGAACAAGTAATCAAAAATTATTTTAAAGACAATAATAATGATTTGGTCTGTCCAACAACGATCTGGAATGCCCACAAAGCAGTGGTAAGAGGGGAACTTTTTGGAATTTCAGCACATTATAAAAAATCAAAAAGAGAAAAAGTTGAGAACATTCAGACTAAAATCAATGATGCTGAGAAACTGCAGCAAAGCCTTTTCAGTCCATCACCTGATATACATAGGGATTTGCTTGCTCTCAGAGCTCAACTACGATCAGCTCTTCTTGAGGATTACGAAAAGTTTAATTCTTACTGGAAAAGAACCTTTTATTCTTCCATCAATAAACCGACTAGATTAATCGCCCAAAAAGTTAAAAATGTAAGAATAAGAAGGAGAATTATTTCAATTCGATCCCCAAACGGTAATAATTTTACACCACCCAAAAGAAATTGTTGACACTTTTGCGAGCTACTATGAAAAACTTTATAATCTTAAAAACGATCCATCTACCTCCCAACCTTCTCCAACTTTGATTAATAATTTTTTATCTAACTTAAACCTCCCTACACTATCCCCAGATAATTTGTCATCTCTCAATCTTCCCTTTACAGAATTAGAAGTTACAGCAACTATCAACTCACTAAAATCTGGCAAATCTCCAGGCCCGGATGGTTATACCAGTGAATATTATCAATTATTTTGTCCCCTCTTAGTTCCCTCCTTAACCAGATCATTTAATGAAATTTCCATAAGTGGTTCTTTTCCTGCAGAAATGCTTAATGCAACTATATCTTTAATCCCCAAACCAGATGGGGATAAGGAAAGAGTTGAAAATTATAGACCCATTTCATTAATAAATACCGACACCAAAATTTATTCTAAATTATTAGCAAACAGGCTGAAAAAAATTATCCCCAATATCATTAACATAGATCAACTTGGTTTTGTTGAAGGGAGGAAGACCTCTGATGGTACAAGGAGAGCAATTAACCTTGTTCATCAGATGGGCAAAACTAAGACACCATCCGTATTGCTAGCATTGGACGCTGAAAAAGCTTTTGACCGAGTAAACTGGCAATATCTGAGGGCGACTGTCAAAATTCGGCTTTAATGACAGTTTTATCAAAACTATTATGGCATTATATTCTATGCCTTCTGCGAGAGTATATGCAAATAATCATCTTTCATCTTCCTTCAACATAACCAATGGTACTAGACAAGGTTGCCCTCTTTCCCCCACTTCTTTTTAATTTAACCATTGAACCTTTAGCAGAATATATTAGGTCCAATATAAACATTACAGGTATTCCAACTCGCATTAAACAACACAAGATTGGTCTTTACGCAGATGACATAATTCTTTCCCTCTCCAATCCCTTGATTTCCATCCCGGAATTACTTATATCCCTCGAAACATTTTCAAACGTATCCTATTATAAATTGAATCCACGCAAGTCTAAATTCTTGTCCTTTAATCTTGATACTAACTCTATTGACATAATCAAAGCTTTGACCTCTTTTTCAGAGGAACCAGTTTTTATATCTTATCTAGGTATTTCCTTAACAAAAGATCTTTCTAAAATAATGGAGATCAATTTAGAACAACTGACTAATAAAACCAAAAAAGACATTTTACAGTTCTCAAACATAGAATTGTCATGGATGGGAAGGCTTATTGCTTTTAAAATGATGACCTTGCCTAAAATTATCTATATTTTTCAATCAGTTCCTTTACTGGCCCCTATGAGGCTTTTATTAAAACTTCAAAAGCTTATGTACAGCTATATTTGGAATTTTAAGAGGGCTAGGGTATCCAAGTTTATATTAACAAAACATAAAAAACAGGGGGGCTTAAGTGTTCCTGATCTTACCAAATATTATACGACCTGCATAATTAAAGGTAGCCAACATTGGTTCAAAAATTGTCACAATCTTCCATGGATAGATCTGGAGTTATATGCAAACAAATATATTTCTTTCAAAAACCTTCTACTTGCCCATTTAGGTGATCCCTCTCCCTCTTTACCTGAAGCTCCTACCCTTCTAGCTACCATTAAGGCCTGGAAATCTCTGTCAAATCACTGTCCCAAAAATGATAAAATTTTCTCAAATAAAAAACTTTTCGTTAAAATTTTTAGCATTATTGGCTGATGTTGATCTTCCTAGTAACTGGCATTCCTCAAACTTAAAAACAATAAGTAACATTCATAACGGCAAAGATTTTATATCCTTTCTTGACATTAAGATTCTTCACAAAATCCCTGACTCAGATTTTAGAACTCTTATGACTTTAAGAACTATGCTTCGGAAGCTTTTGATGTCAAGAAATCCCATACATGAGCTTACTGATCCTTTGCTTTGCTCTCCCGATAGTGCAGTACTTTGGAGTACAAAAAACATATACCGTCATTTGATTGATTATTATAACTGAAAAATTAAAAAATACATTATAGATTGGGAGAATGACCTTCAGCAAGAGTTTCCAGAAGACAATTGGCAGACCTCCATAAAAGCAACTAATGCATCCTCTATTTGCGCCTCGCTTTTGGAAACACATTTTAAGTTATTATCCAGATGGTATTTCACTCCCTATAGAATTCATCAATTCAATCACAATAGTTCTTCTTTGTGTTGGAGGAACTGTGGTAGTCCAGGCACTTTATTACATATTTTGTGGGACTGTCAGGTGCTGCAGAAAGAGGTCTCTAACTTGGTTAATGATGTCACCCATTCAAATCTAATATTAACTCCACAATTGGTCCTTCTTTCTCTGGACTCTGATTCTTTGGACCCAGTTTATAGGCACTTGGTTATCCATATTTTCCTAACCGCTAAATCTTTGATAGCGGCCTCATGGAAGAATCCCTTACCCCCAACCCTTACCATTTTAACTAACTCATTAAACTTACATAATAAATTTGAAGAAAGATATGCTACTTTAAATAACTCGTTTTCTAGATACCACAAACAATGGCATCTTTGGAACAGCTACCAGCAAGGTCTATCGTAATTTCTAACCAGTTTGTTTTTCATGTATTTTGGTCAGCTTGCTCCCCATGCCTGAAAGAAATCTCCTCCTTCATTTGATTGCTTCAAACTTTTGGTCTTTATTTGCCAAAGTGGTTTCAGAAATTTTGTACATAGTTGTGTTTTTTTTTTGGTTTTTTTTTGTGTGTAATTGTATTCTTTATACATAGCTATGATATTTTCCTTTCTTTTTAAGGATTCATGATATATTGTTCTCCTACTCCCTTGTTCCTCCCCATTCCCCTTCACCCCCCCCTTTTTTTTTTGCCTGTTTCCCTATTAAACTTTTGCAATCCTTCACATCCTAACTTCCACTTTTTTTCCTCCTTCCCTATCCATCAACAATTGTTTATTACTTGTAAGAAATCATTTGACTTTACATTACAAATTAATATGATGTTTATACATGACCTTTCCCATATATGTTATATAATCCCTAATAAAAATATTTTAAAACAAATACATATATCAATCCAATCAACCATAGGATATAGCGTGGAAAAGCTTGTAAATGGAATAAAGCAGGTTTCCATATAAGTAAATATATACAACGCCATAATCTTTACCAGAATCACAATGATGAAAAAAGAGGCATGCAAAATAATTCCCATTAAGGCAAACAGAGCAATGGTGAAAAAGCAGTCATGGAGGAGGTGGAGACCTAAGGCAACCCCCCCCCCACGCGTATCGCCATATCCAGATGGCTTCCTCAGGGAAAAACATTTGATCTCCTCATTAGCACACCACCCTTTTCTCCTTTTCATTGTTGCTGCTTTCAGGTGTGCATTTGGAGGATCCCATTTATATTGCCTTAGTGCCCTCAAAAAAAAAAAAAATTCAAATAGGGGAAAGTATATGGACACACAGGAGGTTGTGAGGAGACAGTAAGGGATGAGAAAAATGTGAGGGGGCACAGAATAGACTGGGTAGTGGAGGGGGGCGGTATGAAGAATAAAGACTAGGCAGCATAAGGGGACACAGTGTGCTGAGCACACAGTGACATATCTACTGTTATTTAATGTTTTCATGCTTGTCTTCTGCTGCCATCTACTGATCAGACCTTTCGGCTCCTCTGCTTCTTTTCATTCAACCCATGGGAGTGGCTGCTCCTCTTACATCACATCCTGGCATCCATGTTCAGTTCCCAGCCAGAGATCGTGAGAATCACACCCCTTATTTGAGCTACTAGAAGCAAAGTCTTCTGACCTTAGTGGCATCAGAAACAACATCACTAGAATACCACAACACCAAGAACTCGGTTCTCTGTAACTGTGCATGTTTATGGAGAAATAAACCACCGTTGTTCATCTCAGCGCGTGCACGTTTCACCCATCAACTCTGAAGTGCTCTGGTCATGCCTGCCTCACCTATTGGAAAATGAAGGTAAGATTCTCAAGCCATCCCACAATTACGCACCTTCAATCACCTTTAAGTGGGGACAGAACAGTCAGAAGACTGATTAAAGGGAACCTGTCAGCAGAAATTTCGCAATAAAACTAAAAGATTCCCCCTCTGCAGCTTCTGGGCTGCATTCTAGAAAGGTTCCTGTTGCTATTGCGCCCCCTTTGTGACCTAAATAAATACTTTATAAATTCTTACCTTTTTGTATGCAAATTTTTTTATGGTCACGGGGGCGGGCTGTCTTGCGGCCGTTATTCGCCCTCCTGCCACTGTACGCCGTCCCCCATTGCTCATTTCCATACATGAGGACGCCGCCCAGTGCTCCCGAGGTCTCGCGCATGCCCAGTGGCACTATCGCGGGACTGAGCACTGTATAAAGCGTGACCGCTGGTAAGGTGATTGCGCAGGCACGAGATTATGGGCGGCGCTGTGATTGTCATCAGCAGCGTCATCCAAGTACCCGCCCATAATCTCGTGCCCGTGGTAATAGGTAACATGGTTCATATGGCCAGCGCTTGCGCATAACAGTGGAGGCAGAGGGAAAAGTGCGGGCACGAGATTATGGGCAGGTACTTGGATGACGCTGCTGATAACAATCACAGTGCCGCCGATAATCTCGTGCCTACGCAATCACCTCATCAGCGTTCACACTTTGCACAGTGCTCAGTCCCGCGAGAGTGACACTGGGCATGAGCGAGACCTCGGGAGGACAGTTACATGAGGAGGGTATGTAAATGAGCAATGGTGGACGGCGTACAGCGGCAGGAGGGCGAATAACGTACGCAAGACAGCCCACCCCCGTGACCATAAAAAAACATTTTTTGCATACAAAAAAGGTAAGAATTTATAAAGTATTTATTTAGGTCTCAAAGGGGGCACAATAGGAACAGGAACCTTTCTAGAATGCAGCCCGGGAGCTGCAGAGGGGGAATCTTTTAGTTTTGTTGCGAAATTTCTGCTGACAGGTTCCCTTTAACAGCTCAATACCCTGGGTACAGATCCCTAAGAACCCTGTAAGTTCCCTTGTAATCTGCCCAGCAACAAGCCTTGTGCACTAGTCTGCCTGCAACAGTGCATGTCTGGACAAGCCTAAGGGGAAGTTCTCCCATCTGCCACGTCCTGTATCACCTCTGCTTGCATTGTAAAGGGACAGTTTATGCACCTGCTGTTTCCCTCTTGCCATACCCCTTCTATAGACTTGCAGTACATTATACCTCATTACTGTACATTGCTGGACTGCGAACCCCAAGTTGTGCTAAAGACACCTTGGGAATTTCATCAGGGAGTCCTTGCGGAGCTGCATGACGATTTTCGGACCCCTATTCAAAAGTCAAGTTTCTTAAAGAGACAGTACACCTTAAATCAAAATGGCCGAAAAAGACCTCGGACTGTTCCCCACTGCTGAAACAGAGCAAATACAATCTGATACTGTCCATTATGAAGCCCATGAGGCACATCCCACGCTTCCAGCAGACCAAGTTGTTCGACTGAAACGCTCTTCCAAACCAATGATAAAGGCCATTGAAAACTATCACACTATGAAAGATGAGCTATGTGAACACCTGGAAGAACAGTGGGAATGAGTCACCTATTACATGTCAAGACTTGAATCCTCATCAGGCAATGCCGTATGCTTACAAGTCGCTATGGAACAGCTGAACACAGCTCATGAAAGATACAAGAGACTGTCAACAAGGTACATTACCTTTCTAAAAGACTCGAAAATTGATAAAGCTCTTTCAAAACGGAGCAAGGCAGAAGAGGTGGACAAGGAAAGAGATGCCAAGGTGCAAGATGCCATAGACAAGGCCGAACACCGTATCTCTCACAAGCAACAAACCAGATCACACCTATTGGCCTCATCTAGACGTTCCTCCCGATCATCCGGGTCATCATCCTCATGAAGCTCAGCCCTGAGCGACAGGATACCAGGAGGCCCGCATAAGAGCAGAAGAATCCAAGGTAAGATGTTCCTTCACAGAAAGAGAAGTAGAGAAAGAAGCCAAAAGGGCAGAAGCAGACGCCAAAAGGGCAGAAGCCCTTTCAAAAGCAGAAGCCGCTAAAGCAGAAGCCAAAAGGGCAGAAGCGGAGGCTCGGATAAAGATTCTTCGGTCACAGATGGAAGAGGAAGTTGCGCTAGTGTGAGATGGTGAAACAGCTCCCATTGTTCATGGCCAGAAATATGTACCTGGTTAAAGATGTGCATGGCAAGCCCCTGTATCACCTCACAAGCATAGTTTAGACGTATATATTTGTGTCTCATAAATGTGAACAGTATTTATTGTATGTAACTTTATAACCTGCAGCTGTCAGTAATGATGTGATAATACTTTATAAGGGACAAAAATGTCATTATTCAACCATAAGAGGACGCTGTTTCTCAGCACAGATGAAAGACTGCAATAGGTAGCTCAGATGGGGGCAGAGCTACAGGCTGATAAAAAAGTACATCACAGGAAGTAGAGCAGCGGCCATCTTGGAAGCGGTTGGCAGTTGGCAGTGAATGAGTACAGAGACAGAGGACGTGCAGAAGAGGGAAGAGAGAATATTTGCGAGTAGAAATCTATCATCTTTACCAGAGCTGTGGCGGAGTGGAGCTGACCGTGACTGTATCTGAATCCTTACCAGATGGGAGAAGATTGCTAAATGGAAGCTATCATGAAGTTGATAAGATGTTGTCAAGGAGACCAGCCATAGTTACAAACAGTATTGGTCATCGGTTGGAGAGGCCTCTCATCTGACTGCGTATTTCAGACATTTTCCAGAGCAGACCCGGGTCGGTAAGATAAGTAAGGCCCACTGCGCCATCGCGGTGGGTAACCGTGCACGCACCTCACATCAGTTTGGCGCCAGAATATTTGAGACTGAGGCAGGGCCTGTAGTTAGTTTAGTTAGGCATAGTAACCCTGTCAGGCCACAGTTATTGCCACAATCACCATTTGGTGCCATCGTTTCCACGGCTACATTATTTAAATCTTTGCCATTGAGGTTTCTCTGTGGACCACAACGACCTCACACCTGGATGTTACTAAGACCCATCACAGACTTTAGGGCATAATCGAGCCCATCCAGGAGGGAACTTGTATTGAACAAAATATCTGTTATTTATTTAAGTTTTTATGTTCTTTGCTAGCAGCCGTTGTATATAGTAAATTGTTTGATTATTCAAGGTGAATCTTGGGACAAATCCTCCATTAATGGGCACTATATTTATATTGGGGCAGGGGAATAGTCAATTAGGGGTTAGAGTAAATTTATTTTAAGTTTGTAAACTGTTGTGCTATACCGTGGGCGGCTTGTATTTCACACCCATCCAATTTTTTTTCATATTTAAGGGTATTAATAGGTAGTTGGCGGTTGGAATATCCAGTCATGCCTGTAAGTAACATATAGTGTATATATTGTAGTAGTCTCATGTTCTAAGGCGTCACCCTGTATAGCACAAGGGTCTCAGCCTCTTCGCTGAGTGTTTGTGGATTTTCTTTGAATGTCTTCCCCTGTTTTAATTGCATTCATATTCAAATTGTAGTAAAGTACTTTTGTTAGTTAATCTAGTTTTGGGGCCGTTTATTTCCCATTCGTGACTTCGCTGTATCCTAAAGAACCCACCCCGGTGCACGGCTTACACTAGCTAAGGTGAGACTACTTGAGCAAGCATTGATCCAAGGTCCTGATCCAGCTCACTCGCCACCACTGGAAGCAGACTATCCAGTTGATCGCACAAGAGACTATGTACTGAATAAATTACCTGTAGCAACCCTGGTTTGCAGTACCGTCCAAGCCGACAACACCGAAACCTCCAACTTACCTCTACGATTGCCAGGACCATCTAAAGCACCCGAGCAAATTAATAACAGTCACCAAAAGGTGCCCTCTCAAACACAGTCACCACGACAAGACGGCAACCAAGTGTTTCCTGACCCACATCCACAGCTCAAGCAGCGGTCATCTGAATCTACAGAGGCTAAACCACAGCTCAACCCTGCAGCAACGTCATTCTACCCAGGAACATCTCATCCATTCACGCCATGCAGCCCATACGCCCCAGGAGCATCACGAGTCATCGTGGCAAAAAGTGGTGAGAAATAAGATATGTCTGAGTTTGCCAGGTTCATGGTGAGCAGAGAGCTATTCAACACTAGTCTCATGAAATTTGATGATCGTGCAGAGAGCTACAGGGCCTGGAAAGCAACTTTCAAGGCAGCCATCGCCAATCTCACCTAACTGCAGAACAGGAACTCGACCTCATGATCAAGTGGTTGGGCCCAGGCTCTACAAACCGTATCAAGAGCCTCAGAACCGTCTATGCGGGACAAGCAGAAGCAGGTCTTGCTGCTGCATGGCAAAGTCTGGAACGCACATTTGGTAGCACAGAAGTAATAGAGAAAGCCCTATTCAAGAGACTGCAGGACATCTTAAAGATCAACCTTAAAGAAGTTCACATGCTTCAAGACCTAAGTGATCTGCTCATGGAACTGGATCTCGCCAAAAGAGACCCTCGTCTGTCTGGGCTGTGCTACCTGGTTACAGCCCATGGAGTGAACCCAATCGTGGTGAAGCTGCCATACAGTCTGCAGGAGAAATGGGCAACGTCAGTCTCAAGGTACAAAAGAGTGCATGACGTCACCTTTCCCCCATTTATTCATTTCTGCAGGTTCATCGACGAGCAGGCCCAGATGAGGAACGACCCCAGCCTCGACTTCCTAAAGTTCAACGCTTTGGCAGGTGCAACAACATCATCATCATCAAGGTATGAAGGTGCCATACACAAAGGCAGAGACATTAAGAACACTGAGTGTTAGAAAGACTGAGCTACCATCACCTGCAGCACCCACAGATAAACAGTACACCATCTCATCATGAGAAGTCTTTCAATCGAGAATGTCCCATCCATAAAAAAAAACACACTCACTGAACAAGTGCAGAGGGTTTAGATCCAAAACCCTACAGGAGCGCAAGAAAGTCCTCACAGAGCTTGGAATCTGTTTCAAATGCTGCGCATCACTTGAGCACATGGCCATGGACTGTAAATCCATCGTCAAGTGTGAGGAGTGTCATAGCGAAAAAACACGTTTCAGCCATGCACCCAACCCAGCTAGCTAGAAACACACCGGCTGCAGTCACCACCGCTCCCACTCCAAGTCATGGTGGGGAGTCCAAGAATCAGACTGACAGCACCACAGCCATCTCCTGCTCAGAGGTATGTGGAGAGGGCCAAATGGAGAAATGTTGTGCCCGAATATGCCTCATCAAGGTTTATCGCGAGGGACATCCAGAAAAGGCAATGAAGGTGTATGCCATCATAGATGACCAAAGCAACCGGTCCCTGGCAGGAAGCAAATTCTTTGAAGCCTTCGAAATTAATGCACCATCAGAACCCTACACCTTGAACACCTTCTCGGGTCACATAGAGACTAGCGGCAGAAGAGCCCAGGGATTCATTGCTTCTCCTATCAATGGGAAGACTGAAATACCTCTACCAACACTCGACCAAATACAAAGCCACAGGAATGAAATTCCTACCCCAGAAGTTGCATTTTATCAACCACACCTGAGACACCTTGCTAGTGTTATCCCACCTTTGGACAACAACGCAGAGATTCTACTCCTGCTCAGCAGAGACAATGTGACAAGGTGCGACAACCGTGTAATGGGCCTGACTATGCACCATATGCCCAGAGACTGGACTTGGGATGGGTAGTCATAGGAAATGTGTGCGTTGATCGATCAGAAATTGACTGCTTCAAGACTTGTGCATGGAGATGGGCGCACAACCTGCTTAAATCCATGTCCTCATCACTATGGAGTGAAAGAGAAGTCTCCAGACACAATACAGCTACCTGACATCGCTTCTTCTCTGCATATCGACAACTTGGGAAGATCAGTCTTTCTCACAACCAAGGACGACGATAAAGTAGCCTTGTCAGTAGAGGACAGAGAATTCATCGAAATAATGGACTGTGAGTTTTCTAAAGACAAAACCAACCACTGGGTCTCTCCGTTACCCTTCCGATCTACCAGGGTAAGGCGGGCTTTGCACGTTGCGACATCGCAAGCCAATGCTGCGATGTCGCACGCGATAGTCCCCGCCCCCGTCGCAGGTACAATATCTTGTGATAGCTGGCGTAGCGAAAATTATCGCTACGCCGGCTTCACATGCACTCACCTGCCCTGCGACCGTCGCTCTGGCCGGCGACCTGCCTCCTTATTAAGGGGGCGGGTCTTGCGGCATCACTGAGACGTCACACGGCAGGCGGCCAATAGGAGCGGAGGGGCGGAGATGAGCAGGATGTAAACATCCCGCCCACCTCCTTCGTTCCACATATCCTATGGAAGCCGCAGTGACGCCGGTAGGAGATGTTCCTCGCTCCTGCGGCTTCAACCACATAATATTAAGAGAAAGAAATGGAGCTTAAAAGGCCAATATTGTAAAAATATCAAAGTTTTTATTATACAAAATTCATATTGAAATGGTTACAATCATTATGGAAAAATTGCATATACGGTGCATAGAAGAAAAGGTGAGTTACCACACATTAGTGGGAGAGCAAGAGTGATAACACCCCAAGTAAATATCAGGGGGCAAAGGGTCATAAATAATTTATAAGTGGCTAGATAGTGGCTATGGTATCTCTGTCCTAATAGTGACCATGATTCTATATAACTCAATCAGCATAGATCTATGGAGCAGGACACAGATATACCAAGAATAAGGCTGATCATGACAAAAGGTCACAAAAGGACTAACAAATATGGTGCCCTCACCCTGACTGGACACATAAAGTTAAATAGCCAAATCGGCATAAGTCCGTTTTGCAGTACAGGGATCGCCAATAACAAGCCAGTCACATAAAGAGGACCCTAAAAACCCGTAACTTACACATGGTTAAAAAGAGGGGCGAACACCAGAGCGTCCCACGATAGTGTAACGAGCCTTCCTACGCGCGTTTCGCACGGCTTGCGTCTGCTGGCTTCATCAGGGAAGGTGTCACACCTTCCCTGATGAAGCCAGCAGACGCAAGCCGTGCGAAATGCGCGTAGGAAGGCTCGTTACACTATCGTGGGACGCTCTGGTGTTCGCCCCTCTTTTTAACCATGTGTAAGTTACGGGTTTTTAGGGTCCTCTTTATGTGACTGGCTTGTTATTGGCGATCCCTGTACTGCAAAACGGACTTATGCCGATTTGGCTATTTAACTTTATGTGTCCAGTCAGGGTGAGGGCACCATATTTGTTAGTCCTTTTGTGACCTTTTGTCATGATCAGCCTTATTCTTGGTATATCTGTGTCCTGCTCCATAGATCTATGCTGATTGAGTTATATAGAATCATGGTCACTATTAGGACAGAGATACCATAGCCACTATCTAGCCACTTATAAATTATTTATGACCCTTTGCCCCCTGATATTTACTTGGGGTGTTATCACTCTTGCTCTCCCACTAATGTGTGGTAACTCACCTTTTCTTCTATGCACCGTATATGCAATTTTTCCATAATGATTGTAACCATTTCAATATGAATTTTGTATAATAAAAACTTTGATATTTTTACAATATTGGCCTTTTAAGCTCCATTTCTTTCTCTTAATATTATGTGCCATATGGAGTGGCGTTGATTTTTGATACGAGATGTGCTTTGGTTCAATTTTCTTTTGGCTTCAACCACAGCGATGTGTGCTGCCTTAGGAGCGAGGAACATCGGACCGTCGCATCAGCGTCATTATGGATTACGCCGACGCTGCACCGATGATACAATTACGACGCTTTTGCGCTCGTTAATCGTATCATCTAGGCTTTACACACTGCGATGTCGCATGCGATGCCGGATGTGCGTCACTTTCAATTTGACCCCACTGACATCGCACCTGCGATGTCGTAGTGTGCAAAGCCCGCCTAAGACTCCCAAACAACCGAGATCAAGCTCAGACCATATTTAACTCTCTTCAGCGTTTTATGAACAGCAAACCTGAAATGAGAAAACATATTGTTGCCTTTATGGACAAAATATTCCGCAACAACCACGCAGAACCTGCTCCATCCTTGAAGAAGAATGAAGTATGCTGGTATCTGCCTTCATTCGGTGTATACCACCCACGGAAACCGAATCAAATCAGGGTTGTCTTCAACTCCAGCGCCAAACATGAAGGCGTATCCCTTAACGATGTTCTCTTCACAGGTCCCAACCTAACAAACAACTTAGTAGGAGTATTGCTGAGGTTCAGAAAAAAGCTTGTCGCCGTCACTGCCAATATTGAATAGATGTTCCACTGTTTCCTAGTCAGAGAGGACCACCGGAACTTCCTCAGATTTCTGTGGTACAAGGACAATGACACTAATAAAGAGATGGTGGAATATTGTATGAGGATCCACATATTTGGAAACAGCCCTTCACCTGCAGTTGCAACCTATGGCCTCCGGAGAACCGAGAACCGAATTAGAGGGAGAGTCTGAGTATGGAACAGACGCCAGAGACTTTGTTGAGAAAGACTTTTATGTAGATGATGGGTTCAAATCACTATTCACCGAGGAAGCAGCCATTGATTTGCTCAAAAGGACCCAAGGCATGCTGTCCCAGGCAAAACTCAGGTTACACAAAATTGCTTCAAACAGCCTGACCGTAATGAGAGCCTTTGAGTCAGGTGATCACGCACCTGGGTTCAAGGACATTGACTTGGGGCTAGACAGTCCACCCGTGCAGAGTAGCCTGGGCATCAGATGGGATCTTGCAGCTGACTTGGAAACAGTCGTTGTGTGGGTTGAACAACATTCACATCCCAAGATGTTATATCAAAATCTCACTCACCTCTAGCATAAAGAAGGAACTCCACAACTTCTCAGATGCCTCCACAGAAGCCATAGCAGCGGAAAGTGACAGACCCCAACGGACAAAACTATGTTGTATTTGGCAAGGCTAAGCTAGCCCAAAGCCCAACCATACCATTCCCAGACTGGAACTCTGTGGCACCGTTTTGGCAGTGGAAATTGCCGAATTCATACGACAAGAACTGTGTGTCGAAATAGGTCCAATACTACACTGACAGTAAGGTCGTTTTAAGTTACATCTACAATCAATCAAGACGATTTTATGTGTACGTCAGTAACTGCATCGAAAGGATCAGGAGAGCCTCCAAACAAGAACAATGGCATTATGTACCATCTGAACTGAATCCAGCAGATCACGCAACTAGACCTACATCTATAAGCTCTTTTGCTAACTTTTCTTGCTTACAGGTCCAGAGTTCCTGCTGAGACAGAAGAAGGTGTCCAGGAAGCCTTCAGCATCCTAGATCCAGACAACGATCCAGATGTCCGAGCTGAAGTCAACATCCTGGCCACTAGTGCAGAAAAAACTTCCAACCTCGGTTGCCAACGGTTTGAATGTTTCTCCAGCTGGATGAGGCTCGTCAGGACCGTCGCAAGGTTAGTGCATATCGCCAGATGCTATCGTACGGACCTTGAAAACAAAGACTGTCATCGCTGGCATGTCTGCCACAAACCCCTTTCTGCTGAGGACATCTCCTATAGTGAGTCTCTCATAATACGCCACCTCCAACAGATTGAGTTCACCATAGAATGGAAGTGTTTATACAACAAACAGCAGATTCCATTAAGAAACCCTCTCGCCAATTTAAACCAGTTATGGACAGTTTCGGCTTACCGAGAGTTGGTGGTCATTTAAACCAGACTCATCTCGGAGTTGCAGAACAAAATCCTCTTATCATTCCCAACAATCACTACGTTACAGTCTTGCTGATCCGACACCAGCATGAAAAGACTGAACACCAAGGCAGGCAAATTACTGAGGGCACTTTACGGTCTGCAGGCCTCTGGATTATTGGAATGAAGAGACGTGTAGCACAAATAGTGCACACAATCGTGCAGTGTCAAAGAGAGAGGAAAACAACTGTACCAACAAATGGCTGACTTGCCTACAGACAGACTTTCTACAGAGCCACCTTTCACCTACGTGGGCCTAGACGTTTTCAGACCATGGATGGTGTCCACACGCAGATGTCCCGGCGGCCAAGCAAACAGTAAGCGATGGGCTGTGTTATTCACCTGCATGAGTGTTGGAGCCGTTCACATTGAGGTGTTAAAGTCCATGGACACCTCCAGCCTAAGCAATGCCTTGAGAAGGTTCCTTGCCATCAGAGAACCAGTGAAACAGCTGACGTCTGACCGTGGAAGCAACTTCGTCGGTGCATGTAGAGAACTGAACATCAACACCAAGCCTATCCAAGATCAGCTGGCAGAGAAAGTTTGCACCTGGATCTTCTATCCCCCTCACAGTTCTCACATGGGAGGCTCCTGGGAGAGGATGATCGGGATTTCATGCAACATCTTGAACTCCATGCTAATGGACGTCAACTCCTCAAAACTCACACATGAGACTCTAGTCACTCTTTTAGCTGAAATCTCAGCCATTATCAATTCTAGACCCCTTGTGCCGGTGATCATGGATCCAGAAACACCAACCATATTGACTCCTACCATTCTTATTACCCAAAAAACTGACAACGCGGTAATGCTCAGCAGAAAGTTCACCCATGCGAACACTTATCAAAAACACTGGAAACGGGTTCAATACTTGGCTGACTACTTCTGGAACCGATGGAGGAAGGAATATCTCACCATTGTTCAAGGAAGAAAGAAGTGGCGACATCCCAAGCCGAACCTCAAAGAAAGAGACCCAGTCCTTATGAAAGACCAGACCATAGAAAGGACTGACTGGCCTGTGGGAATGATTACTAGTAGTGATGAGCGAGCATGCTTGTCACTACTCGGTAATCGCACGAGTATCACTGTACTCGGGCTGCTCGGCGGGGACCGAGTAATCTCGCGATACTCGTGCTTTACTCGTGGTCTTCATTTCTGCATGTTGGCGCTCTTTTGAGAGCCAGCCCTCATGCAGGGATTGGCTGGCAGACCACTGCAATGCCACAGCCCTGTTAGTTGTGGAATTGCAGTGATTGGCCGGCCTGCACAGCGTCACCGAGCCTTTATATCGGCCGGCGCGCTGTGCTCTGCTCACAGCTATTCTGACAGTGAGTGTAGGGAGAGTGTCGCTGATTCAGGGAAAGCTTTGCGGCCCTTTATAGCTTTTTCAGTTGCAGGGCTGCAAACAGTGTGACCAAAAGTCCTTCTCAGGACTATTCTAGTTGTATACAGGCAGGCAGGGTATAGCCAGGTCGGAGTACAGTAGCAGAGTCCTTCTCAGGACTATTGTTGCTATATACAGGCAGGGTATAGCCAGGTCTGAATACAGGCTAGTGACCAAAAGAGTCCTTGTCAGGACTATTGTAGCAGTATACAGGCAGGCAGGCAGGCAGGGTAGTGGTGACCGTATACCAGCCTTCATATCTGGGGCTGGTGTACACAGTGTAAAACAGTCCAGATAGTGTCTGACTTGTCTGTACTGTAATTGTCGCTCCCCAAAAAAACCTGTTAGTAGGTTATTATTGCGTCCGTGCTTGGTTTTTAAAACCGCACGTGTGTGCCTGTTGGTGGCAGCGTACAGGTGCACTGGTGTGCGTTTACCAAACTATTATATAACGCACAAGTGTAGTGTATAATACACGTCAGTCAGCAGTGGCTGATAGTGTCAGAGTTCTTAATTTTTGCTCCTAAAACCTGTGTTAGGTTATTATTGCGTCCGTGCTTGGTTTTTAAAACCGCACGTGTGTGCCTGTTGGTGGCAGCGTACAGGTGCACTGGTGTGCGTTTACCAAACTATTATATAACGCACAAGTGTAGTGTATAATACACGTCAGTCAGCAGTGGCTGATAGTGTCAGAGTTCTTAATTTTTGCTCCTAAAACCTGTGTTAGGTTATTATTGCGTCCGTGCTTGGTTTTTAAAACCGCACGTGTGTGCCTGTTGGTGGCAGCGTACAGGTGCACTGGTGTGCGTTTACCAAACTATTATATAACGCACAAGTGTAGTGTATAATACACGTCAGTCAGCAGTGGCTGATAGTGTCAGAGTTCTTAATTTTTGCTCCTAAAACCTGTGTTAGGTTATTATTGCGTCCGTGCTTGGTTTTTAAAACCGCACGTGTGTGCCTGTTGGTGGCAGCGTACAGGTGCACTGGTGTGCGTTTACCAAACTATTATATAACGCACAAGTGTAGTGTATAATACACGTCAGTCAGCAGTGGCTGATAGTGTCAGAGTTCTTAATTTTTGCTCCTAAAACCTGTGTTAGGTTATTATTGCGTCCGTGCTTGGTTTTTAAAACCGCACGTGTGTGCCTGTTGGTGGCAGCGTACAGGTGCACTGGTGTGCGTTTACCAAACTATTATATAACGCACAAGTGTAGTGTATAATACACGTCAGTCAGCAGTGGCTGATAGTGTCAGAGTTCTTAATTTTTGCTCCTAAAACCTGTGTTAGGTTATTATTGCGTCCGTGCTTGGTTTTTAAAACCGCACGTGTGTGCCTGTTGGTGGCAGCGTACAGGTGCACTGGTGTGCGTTTACCAAACTATTATATAACGCACAAGTGTAGTGTATAATACACGTCAGTCAGCAGTGGCTGATAGTGTCAGAGTTCTTAATTTTTGCTCCTAAAACCTGTGTTAGGTTATTATTGCGTCCGTGCTTGGTTTTTAAAACCGCACGTGTGTGCCTGTCGGTGGCAGCGTACAGGTGCACTTGTGTGCAATTTCCAGAAACTTTGATATAACGCACAAGTAGTGAATATACACGTCAGCAGTGCACAGCATTGCAAAATGCGCAAGGGCATTGGCAAGGAACAAGGAAGTGGACGTGATGGTGGTGCAGGCAGAGGCCGAGGTCGTGGGCAAGCTCTAATTTCGCCACAACAAAGGGCCACATCTAGTCGCTCGCACGTCCTGTCCCAAATTCTTGGGGACCGCAGCAGTACACCGCTCTTGAACCAAGACCAGTGTCAACAGGTTGTTAGTTGGATAGCGGATAATGCTTCCAGTCAGATTGGCACCACCACAAACACTCTGTCTTCCACACGGTCAAGTGTCAGTAGCCGTGATACTGCACCGCACATTTCTGAACCTGATCCTCCTTCCTACCACCAGGCTGAGTACACGTCCTCCTCGGACATTAATGATCCCACACTTGGACACTCGGAAGAGCTGTTCACGTTTCCATTCACACATTCTGGCCTCTCGCCAGCTCATATTGAAGTGGGTCATGAGGAGATCGTCTGTACAGATGGCCAAATATTTGAGCAGCCACGTTCTCACGAAGTTGGCAACGTGTCTCAACAAGTGGTGGACGATGATGAGACACAATTGTCAGCAAGTCAGGAGGAGGAGCAGGGTGCGGAAGAGGAAGACGACGTGGTGGATGATCCAGTAACTGACCCAACCTGGCAGGAGGATATGCAGAGCGAGGACAGCAGTGCACAGGGGGAGGGAGGCGTAGCATCACAACAGGCAGTAAGAAGCAGGGTGGTGGCCCCAGGCAGAAGTCAGGCAACCGTTCCCCGGAACAACACGACGACACAAGGTGCCTGTCCAAATGTTAGGTCTTCACGAGTCTGGCAGTTTTTTAAGTTGGATCCAGATGATTCAAAAAAGGCCATTTGCAACACCTGCCGTGCCAGCATCAGCAGGGGTACCAAAACTAGCAGCCTGACCACCACCAGCATGATCAGGCACATGTCAGCCAAGCACCCGACTTTGTGGGAAGTACAACAGAGTCGAGGAGCAGTGCTTGCTGATGTCACTGCTACGTCTTCGCTGGTTGTGCATGCGAGCCAATCCTCTGTCCATGCTGCCTGCGAACAAGCCTCCTCCACTCCTGCACCTACAGTTGCCTACGCAGAAAGAACACCATCATCAAGCACGTCCTTGTCCCAGCGCAGCGTTCAGTTATCCATTCAGCAAACCTTTGAACGCAGGCGCAAATACACTGCCAACACCCCACATGCCACAGTTCTAAATGCTAACATTTCGCGACTGCTTGCGCTGGAAATGTTGCCTTTTAGGCTGGTGGAGACAGAAGCATTCCGTGACCTGATGGCGGCAGCTGTCCCACGTTACTCGGTCCCCAGCCGCCACTATTTCTCCCGGTGTGCCGTCCCCGCGTTGCATAACCACGTGTCACAAAACATCACACGTGCCCTGAACAACGCTGTTTCACAGACACGTGGACAAGTGCTTGTGGGCAAGGCCGCTACATCTCGTTGACGGCACACTGGGTTAATATTGTGGAAGCTGGGACCCAGTCTGAGCGAGGGACGCAACACGTCCTTCCCACACCAAGGTTTGCAGGCCCTACCTCAGTCAGTGTTTCACCCACACTCTACAGCTCCGGAATGTCATGCTCTTCAGCCTCCTCCTCCTCCTGCGCATCCTCATCCACTGTGCCCTCCACACCAGTCACAAGCTGGAAGCACTGCAGCACTGCCTCGGCGAAGCGGCAACAGGCTGTGCTGAAGCTAATCTGCATAGGTGACAAACCCCACAATGCAGAAGAGCTGTGGACAGCTCTGAAACAGCAGGCAGATCACTGGCTCACACCTCTGAACCTAAAGCCAGGAAAGGTCGTTTGTGACAATGGCCGGAACCTGGTGGCGGCTTTGAGGCGAGGCCAGCTGACACATGTTCCATGCGTGGCCCATGTGCTCAACCTCGTGGTTCAGCGGTTTATAAAGTCATACCCAGAGCTGTCTGATCTGCTGGTAAAAGTTCGCCGCCTGTCTGCACATTTTCGAAAGTCACCTACTGCTTCAGCCGGCCTTGCCGGCTTTCAGCGCCGTTTGCATCTTCCGGCTCACAGACTGGTGTGTGATGTCCCCACGCGTTGGAATTCAACTCTGCACATGTTGGTCAGGATATGTGAGCAGAAGAGGGCAGTTGTTGAGTACCTGCATCACCTAAGCCGTCGGGAAATGGGTCAAACTCCACACATAACACCTGAGGAGTGGAGATGGATGTCAGACCTATGTACCATCCTCCAAAACTTTGAGGACTCCACCAAGATGGTGAGTGGTGATGACGCCATTATTAGCGTCACCATACCGCTACTCTGCCTTCTAAAACGGTCCCTGCTGAAAAACAAACATGATGCATTGCAGGCGGAGCGCGATGAGTTGCAGCAAGAAACAGTAGTGGGTGTGGGTGATAACACACAGCCCAGCCTCGTCTCATCACAACGTGCAGTGGAGGACTATGACGAGGAGGAGGATGAAGACATGGAGCAACTCTCCGGCCAAATTGAGGATATGACATGCACACCAGTCATATCCTCGATTCAGCGTGGCTGGCCAGAGGACAGGGTAGATGAGGAGGAGGAGGAGGAGGAGGAGGAGGAGGAGGACAGCATGTTCAGTCATCTTGTTGGTCAGGCTACTGAAGTCCTGGCTGTTAAGAGTCTGGCGCACATGGCTGACTTTATGGTAAGCTGCCTGTCTCGTGACCCTCGCGTTAAGAACATCTTGGCCGACAATCATTACTGGTTGGTAACACTGTTAGACCCACGCTACAAGGAGAACTTTTTGTCTCTTATTCCCGTGGAGGAGAGGTCAACCAAAATGCAGCAGTTTCGGAAGGCCATACTCACGGAAGTAGGCAAAGCATTCCCCTCACAAAACGCTAGCGGCATAGGTCAGGAATCAGTGGACAACCGAGGCGTACAGCCGAGAGAGGCACAAGTCCAATCCGCCAGAGGTAGGGGAACAGTCTTTAAGATGTGGGACAGTTTTCTCAGCCCCTCACGTACCACAGCCCCTGAGGTGCGGGGTAGTGCCACAAGAAATCCTAAGTTTGCCCAGATGCTGAAGGAGTACCTTGCAGATCGAACAACTGTACTCCGACATTCCTCTGTGCCTTACAATTATTGGGTATCCAAGCTGGACACGTGGCATGAATTGGCTCTCTACGCCTTGGAAGTCCTGGCCTGCCCTGCTGCTAGCGTTTTGTCAGAGCGTGTTTTTAGTGCCGCAGGTGGAATCATTACAGATAAACGCACCCGCCTGTCAACTGAAAATGCTGACAGGCTGACTCTGATAAAGATGAACAAGGGTTGGATTGGGCCAGACTTCACCACACCACCAGCAAATGAGAGCGGAATTTAAAGTTTGCCATGTACCTCCACTCACCCATGGGTACACTTCTCGACTTTGGATAATCGCTGGACTGCTCCTCCTTCTCCTCATGCGCCATCATGATGACCGTTACAATAGTTAGGTCTTTGTTTCAGGTATACCCCCAGTGGTAAATTTTTTCGCCCATTCTTTGCAGAATGGACATTACAACGACAGGAGACCCGCTCCTTTGCAATGGGAACAATGTTTTGAGGCCCTCATGCACGTCTCTACCCAGGGACAACGTGTAGCCTCCCAATTTTTGGCTGCCCTGCCTAAGGGCTATACTATAATACACCCACTTCCTTAAAATGGACACTTAATGTTTTGAGGCCCTCATGCACGTCTCTACCCAGGGACAATGTGGAGCCTCCCAATTTTTGGCTGCCCTGGCAAAGGGCTATACTGAAATAGACCCACTTCCTTACAATGGGCACTTCAGGTTTAAAGGCCATCATGCACGTCTCTACCCAGGGACAATGTGGAGCCTCCCAATTTTTGGCTGCCCTGCCTAAGGGCTATACTGAAATACACCCACTTCCTTAAAATGGACACTTAATGTTTTGAGGCCCTCATGCACGTCTCTACCCAGGGACAATGTGGAGCCTCCCAATTTTTGGCTGCCCTGGCAAAGGGCTATACTGAAATAGACCCACTTCCTTACAATGGGCACTTCAGGTTTAAAGGCCATCATGCACGTCTCTACCCAGGGACAATGTGGAGCCTCCCAATTTTTGGCTGCCCTGCCTAAGGGCTATACTATAATACACCCACTTCCTGACAATGGACACTTAATGTTTTGAGGCCCTCATGCACGTCTCTACCCAGGGACAATGTGGAGCCTCCCAATTTTTGGCTGCCCTGCCTAAGGGCTATACTATAATACACCCACTTCCTGACAATGGACACTTAATGTTTTGAGGCCCTCATGCACGTCTCTACCCAGGGACAATGTGGAGCCTCCCAATTTTTGGCTGCCCTGGCAAAGGGCTATACTGAAATAGACCCACTTCCTTACAATGGGCACTTCAGGTTTAAAGGCCATCATGCACGTCTCTATCCAGGGACAATGTGGAGCCTCCCAATTTTTGGCTGCCCTGCCTAAGGGCTATACTGAAATACACCCACTTCCTTAAAATGGACACTTAATGTTTTGAGGCCCTCATGCACGTCTCTACCCAGGGACAATGTGGAGCCTCCCAATTTTTGGCTGCCCTGGCAAAGGGCTATACTGAAATAGACCCACTTCCTTACAATGGGCACTTCAGGTTTAAAGGCCATCATGCACGTCTCTATCCAGGGACAATGTGGAGCCTCCCAATTTTTGGCTGCCCTGCCTAAGGGCTATACTATAATACACCCACTTCCTGACAATGGACACTTAATGTTTTGAGGCCCTCATGCACGTCTCTACCCAGGGACAATGTGGAGCCTCCCAATTTTTGGCTGCCCTGGCAAAGGGCTATACTGAAATAGACCCACTTCCTTACAATGGGCACTTCAGGTTTAAAGGCCATCATGCACGTCTCTATCCAGGGACAATGTGGAGCCTCCCAATTTTTGGCTGCCCTGCCTAAGGGCTATACTGAAATACACCCACTTCCTTAAAATGGACACTTAATGTTTTGAGGCCCTCATGCACGTCTCTACCCAGGGACAATGTGGAGCCTCCCAATTTTTGGCTGCCCTGGCAAAGGGCTATACTGAAATAGACCCACTTCGTTACAATGGGCACTTCAGGTTTAAAGGCCATCATGCACGTCTCTACCCAGGGACAATGTGGAGCCTCCCAATTTTTGGCTGCCCTGGCAAAGGGCTATACTGAAATAGACCCACTTCCTTACAATGGGCACTTCAGGTTTAAAGGCCATCATGCACGTCTCTACCCAGGGACAATGTGGAGCCTCCCAATTTTTGGCTGCCCTGCCTAAGGGCTATACTATAATACACCCACTTCCTGACAATGGACACTTAATGTTTTGAGGCCCTCATGCACGTCTCTACCCAGGGACAATGTGGAGCCTCCCAATTTTTGGCTGCCCTGGCAAAGGGCTATACTGAAATAGACCCACTTCCTTACAATGGGCACTTCAGGTTTAAAGGCCATCATGCACGTCTCTACCCAGGGACAATGTGGAGCCTCCCAATTTTTGGCTGCCCTGCCTAAGGGCTATACTATAATACACCCACTTCCTGACAATGGACACTTAATGTTTTGAGGCCCTCATGCACGTCTGTATGCAGGGGCATTGGTGAACCTCACAATTTAGGACTGCCCTGGCAAAGGAAAATACTACAAAGACTCACTTCCTCAAAATGGGCACATTAGACTCAAGAGGCCTTCATGTACGTCTCTTCTCAGGGACATCGGAGTGCCACACAATGTTTTCACGTAAAATCTTTCATGTATTGATCTCAAAAAGTAACATACACCAGCTCTATCTCACTATTGGGTATGTGCCCTTAACATTTCCGCCATGAAAAATCATTTTGGGGTCATTTTGGAAGGTTTTCTGGTGAGTCCGTAAAAATGGCGTAAAACGCGGACAAAATTGTTCACAGCTGTGACTTTTGAGTGATAAATGCTTCAAGGGGTCTTCCCCATGCTGTTGCCATGTCATTTGAGCACTCTTCTGAGACTTTTGTGACATTTTTAGGGTTTCTCCATGCTGCCGGGAGGTCATTTCACAAAAATACTCGGGTCTCCCATAGGATAACATTGGGCTCGTTGCTCGGGCCGAGTACACGAGTATCTTGGGAGGCTCGGCCCGAGCTTCGAGCACCCGAGCTTTTTAGTACTCGCTCATCACTAATTACTAGGATACTGCGTAGCTAGGATGGCAATGTTCGGAAGGTGGAGGTAAAGGTCATCAGGAAAGGTGAGACGAAGACCTTTGCAAGGCCAATCCACGAACTTGTTCTGCTGTTGCCCATAGAGAGCGTCCCTACGGGATGAACGCTACCGGACCTGAACTTTGAGCCATCCTTCTTGTTTGGACTCAATTGAGTTTGTTTTTGCATTTAACATGCCTTTCCTTTCAGGTTAAATTAAGGACTCAATAGTGAAATCCCCAAAGTGAATTTCAGACGGGGAGTGTCCTGTTCCTACTTGTTTTATTTAAAACTGTTACCTGTAATGACATATCTACTGTTATTTAATGTTTTCATGCTGATCTTCTGCTGCCATCTACTGATCAGACCTTTCGGCTCCTCTGCTTCTTTTCATTCAGCCCATGAGAGTGTCTGCTGCTCCTTTTATATCCCATGCTGGCATCCATGTTCAGTTCCCAGAGGGAGATTTTGAGAATCACACCCCTTATTTGAGCTGCTAGAAGCAAAGTCTTCTGACCTTAGGGGCATCAGAAACAACATCACTAGAATACCACAACACCAAGAACTCGGTTCTCTGTAACTGTGCATGTTTATGGAGAAATAAACCACTGTTGTTCATCTCAGCGCGTGCACGTTTTATCCATCAACTCTGAAGAGCTCTGGTCATGTCTGCCTCACCTATTGGAAAGGGAAGATAAGATTCTCACGCCATCCCACAATTACGCACCTTCAATCACCTTTAAGTGGGGCCAGAATACACAGTGTAAAGGACAATGTGAAGAGTATGCTCAGTATGGAAAGCGGGAGTGTGGAGGGCATGTACCATAAAAGGGACAGTGTGGGGTCATATTTTGTGCAGAGAACACTTTGAGGGGCCATTATTTATTCTGGGGCACAGCGTAGGGCAGATTTATTTTTTAAATAGAAGTATTATAATCATTTTGCTATTTTTAGGGGCATCGTGTCGGGATGTGCTGCAGAAGACCAGAGAGGATGGAAATCTGCAGAGAAGAAATGTGAATATGAAAAGTCATCATGGCGTCAGGACAAGATAAAGAAAAGAAAGAAATGACTCAGAGACAACGTCATCTGTAAGGTACCTGAATGTAAATATTTATTTGTCATACTGTGTGTTGTCATTAGGCCCAGGTCCCACTTGTGATTGCTTCTTATTTGAGCGCAATAGGACCCCCACTGATCAGCTGCTCTTGGTGAGGAGGGATTGTAAAATGTTTGGTTTTTTTTATTTTCTTTTTGCAGCAAATATGCCAGGAGGGGCTCAAAAAGGGGACAAAAACCAGGATAAGTACATATACCAGAATGTGCCAAGGAGTGGGATAGAGCTAATATATATATATATATATATATATATATATATATATATATATTATATATATAGGTCTCCAGGATGGGCCATATATTCCAGGATGGGGACAAATAAACAAGGATGGGGACATATATACCAGGAACATCCTAGGGAGGGGACATATATACCAGAAGGAGAACAAATGTGCTAGGAAGGGGACAAAAACCAGAATAGGCACAGGAAGTGGATATATATACCGGAAGGTGGACATACATACCAGGAAGGGCCCAGAATGGGGACATACTGGTGCATCTCAGTAAATTAGAATATCATCTGTAAGCCATAATCATTAACAGAAATAAACACTTGAAATAGATCACAGTGTGTAATGACTCTATACAATATATGTGTTTCACTTTTTGTATTAAATTAAAAATTACTGAAATAAATTAAGCTTTTTGATGATATTCTAGTTTATAGAGATGTACCTGTATATGCCAGGACGAGCAGTGTGTGTGTGTGTGTGTGTGTGTGTGTGTGTGTGTGTGTGTGTGAGAAATAGTATACAGAGGGGCAGCGTATGTGAGGGATATTATATCAAGGGGCAGTGTGTGTAGTGGATATTATATATTGAGGCAATGTGTGTGGGAGAGATATTTTACACAGGGGTAGAGTATGTGTGGGGATATTATACATAGGAGCAGTGTGGGAGAGGAGGTGTAGAGCGTGTATGATGGAGAGAGGTGGTGTAGAGGGTGTGTTATGGAGAGGGGTGGTGTAGAGGGTGTATTACAGAAAGAGGTGGTGTAGAGTGTTTATTATAGAGAGGGGTGGTATAGAAGGTGTATTATGGAGTGGGTGGTGTAGAGCGTGTATTATGGAGAGGGGCGGTGTAGAGGCTGTATTACGGAAAGAGGCTGTGTAGGTAGTGTATTATGGTGTTATGGAGAGGGGCAATGTAGAAGGTGCATTATGGAGCAGGGAGGTGTAGAGGAGAGAGGCGGTGTAGAGCATGTATTATGGAGCAGGGAGATATAGAGCGTATATTATGGAAAGAAGCGGTGTAGGTGACGTACTATGGTGTTATGGAGAGGGGCAATGTAGAAGGTGCATTATGGAGAGGGACAGGCGATGTAGAGGGTGTACTATTACTTTTCTGAGGGAAATACTTCATTTTCTGGAACAACTTCAAGGGTGCTAAGACTTTTGGCCATGACTGTAATATATATATATATATATATATAATATATATATACACAATGTGTTTTTCCAAGAGTGGTGGCGGACTGTGGAAGGTTTGCGGGCTGGAGGCATAGCTGGGGTGGAGCCTGGGTGGAGTCTCAAGGGGGCCCCATAATTTTGCCAGTATGGGGCCCTGAAATTCCTAGTGGCGGCCCTGCTCAGTCCACAGGAAGTGGCCAAGGATTTTTGAGGTGTATGTGCAAGACTAAGTGCCAAACTAACAAATTCCTTTGCGTAAAAAAAAAAAAATTAAGTGCAATTCAAGGTGCCATTCTAGCCTCCCGTGCTGCAACAAATAGTCAGGAATGACACTTCTGATTCCTTTTATTTTGCCAGCAACGATATCCTGTTATTTATTTTGCATTTCTTCTTTCATGTTTTTGACTGTTTGTTATTAAAACTAATGCCGGCGTCACACGGTACGATATATCGGGCGATATGTCAGTGGGGTCACGTCGTAAGTGACGCACATCCGGCATAGTTTGATATATCGTAGCGTGTGACAGCTACGAGCCACGGTGAATGAGCAAAAATACTCACCTTATCGTTGCACGTTGACACGTCGCTCATTTTCAAAAAGTAATTTCTTCTTCTCTGCGCCGGTTGTTCGTCGTTCTCGGGGCAGCACACATCGCTCCGTGTGACAGCTTACCTGCGTCCCACCGGCAATGCGTAAGGAAGAAGGTGGGTGGGATTTTTACGTCCCGCTTATCTCTGCCCTTCCGCTTCTATTGGCCGGCCGCTGTGTGATGTCGCTGTGATGCCGAACATCCCTCCCCTTTCAGGAAGTGGATGTTCGCCGCCCACAGCAAGATCATCCGGGAGGTAAGTGTGTGTGTCAGGGGGTTAACGACTTTGTGCGCCACGGGCAACTAGTTGCCCGTGACGCACAAACGACGGGAGCGGGTACGATTGCTCATGCGATCTCATGATAGATCATACCATGTGACGCCGGCATAATTGTCAGGAATGACATTTCTGTTTCTTTGTGTCTTTTCCCAATAAAGATATCCTGTTGTTCATTTAGGATTTCTTCTTTCATTAGTTTTTTGATGGTTTATTACTAAAGACTTTTCCAATCTGGGCATTAGATCAAACTTTGCCTGAGCAGTTCTTGTCATTCTTTATAATACCTACACTGTGTGCAGAATTATTAGGCAAATGAGTATTTTGATCACATGATACTATTTATACATGTCCTACTCCAAGCTGTATAGGCTTGAGAGCCAACGACCAATTAAGTAAATCAGGTGATGTGCATCTCTGTGATGAGGAGGGGTGTGGTGTAATGACATCAACACCCTATATAAAAGGTGTGCTTAATTATTAGGAAACTTCCTTTACTTTGGCAAAATGGGTCAGAAGACAGATTTGACAGGCTCTGAAAAGTCCAAAATTGGGAGATATCTTGCAGAGGGATACAGCAGTCTTGAAATTGCCAAACCTTTGAAGCGTGATCACCGAACAATCAAGCGTTTCATGGCAAATAGCGAGCAGGGCCACAAGAAGAGTGTTGGGCAAAAAAGGCACAAAATAACTGCCCATTAATTGAGGAAAATCAAGCATGAAGCTGCCAAGATTTCATTTGCCACAAGTTTGGCCATATTTCAGAGCTGCAATGTTACTGGAGTATCAAAAAGCACAAGGTGTGCCATACTCAGGGACCTGGCCAAGGTAAGGAAGGCTGAAAAACAACCACCTTTGAACAAGAAACATAAAATAAAACGTCAAGACTGGGTCAAGAAATATCTTAAGACTGATTTTTCAAAGGTTTTATGGACTGATGAAATGAGAGTGACTCTTGATGGGCCAGATGCTGGATCAGTAAAGGGCAGAGAGCTCCACTCCAACTCAGATGCCAGCAAGGGGGAGGTGGAGTACTGGTATGGGTTGGTATCATTAAAGATGAACTTGTGGGACCTTTTTGGGTTGAGGATGGAGTGAAGCTCAACTCCCAGACCTACTTCCAGTTTCTAGAAGACAACTTCTTCAAGCAGTGGTACAGGAATAAGTCGGTATCGTTCAAGAAAAACATGATTTTCACGCAGGACAATGCTCCATCACATGCATCCAACTACTCCACAGCGTGGCTGACCAGTAAAGGTCTAAAAGATGAAAAAATAATGACATGGCCCCCTTGTTCACCTGATCTGAACCCCATAGAGAACCTTTGGTTTCTCATAAAATGTGAGATCTAGAGGGAGGGAAAACAGTACACCTCTCCGAACAGTGTCTGGGAGGCTGTGGTGGCTGTTGCACGCAATGTTGATCGTAAACAGATCAAGGAACTGACAGAATCTATGGATGGTAGGCTGTTGAGTGTCATCATAAAGAAAGGTGGCTATATTGGTCACTATTTTTGGGGGGTTTTTGTTTTTGCATGTCAGAAATGTTTATTTCTAAATTTTGTGCAGTTATATTGCTTTACCTGGTGAAAATAAACAAGTGAGATGGGAATATATTTGGTTTTTATTAAGTTGCCTAATAATTCCGCACAGTAATAGTTACCCGCAAGAACAGATATCCTCCTAAGATAGCCAAATCTAAAAAACCCCACACCAACTTTCAAAAATATTAAGTTTTGACATTTATGAGTCTTTTGGGTTGATTGAAAACCTAGTTGTTGATCAATAATAAAAAAAACCCTCTAAAATACAACTTGCCTAATAATTCTGCACATGGTGTAGACATTTTATGTAATGGCTAACTTTTCCAATCTGGGCATTATATCAGACTTTGCCTGAGCAGTTCTGGTCATTCTTTATAATACCTAGTCATTTTATGTAATGCCTAAGAAAAGTATAGAACAATGCAGATATTTCATACCTTGCCTGAAAACAGGGATTGTATACATTGCCAAGGTATTCTATAGAATGCCGGATTTTCTTACATTGCCTGTAACATATATAATACGTATGTCCCACCAAATAGGGATAAAAAAAAAATATATATATTTTTTTTTTTTGCTATGTTCATGTGAACCTAGCCTAACATTAGAAAAACCTGATTGAGAAAGAAACAGACATCTGCCATCTTATGTCTGTAACCTGTAAAAGAATAAATGCAGATTTGCCACTTACAGGTGAGAATACCAAAGTAAAGCAGAGAAAAGGATGAGTAACTGCAATTACAGCTTCATTTTATAGTCCAAAAAATGAATAATTTGACTTGTGACTACTGAAAGCTTTCTTACTTCCCAGCCCAAGCTAGTTTACACAAGACCTTCTTTTATAAAGGCTTCCATTTACCTAAATCAAAGTCCTTCCTTTCCTGCAGGTATTCAATAGGAGCATGTAGCAAAACAGAAGAGCTCTCCATTAGTACTGGGGTCCAGAGACTTGCAGCCATGCTCTCTTCTGCTAAGTCAACATATGCCTCCATCTCTGCTACAGACAACAAACTCCTACAGAGTCTCCTCTACTGTGTGGTTGACCAACATCCTTACCACACCTGTGCCTCTTAACCCTTTAGAGACAGATCCAATTTTGACCTTCCTAACCAGGCAAAATTTTTAAATCTGACCAGTGTCATTTTCTGTGGTAATATACCAACACTTCAGCGTGCTGTCTAAGGCCCTGTGCCCACGCTGCGGATTTTGACGCGGATTTTGACGCAGATTTTGAGAAATCTGCAGCAAAATTTACATGTCCATTGTGAAGCCAGCAAAGTCTATGAGAATTCAGAAGTGCTGTGCCCACATTGAGTATTTTTCCCTTGCGTACTTGGTGCAGATTTTTTTTTTTGCAAGAAATCTGCACCAAATTTGCAAGGGAAAAATAAGCAACATGGGCACAGCACTTCTGAATTCTCATAGACATTGGTGGCTTCACAATGGACATGCAGATTTCTGAAATACGCGTCAAAACTACACAGCATGGGCACTGGGCCTAAGGCCACGTGCACACATTGAGTGTTTGGTGAGTTTTTTTATTTCAATATTTGTAGCCAAAACCAGGAGTGGAACAATCAGAGGAAAAGTATAATAGACACACGTCACCACTTCTGTATTTATTACCCACTCCTGGTTTTGGCTTACAAATACTGATGTTTCATAGTTTTTAAGGTTGACGGTAGACTTAAGTCCAACCCATAGCCTATCATAAAAAGAAACCTCACTTTGGCCCTGTGCGCACGCTGCGGATCTACTGCGGATTTTGCCGCAGATTTGCTGCAGAAAATGTGTCTAACATTGCTGCAGTCATTCCCCAGCAAATCATAAGGGTTTTAAAAAATGCTGTGCGCACGCAGCACTTTTTTATACCTGCGGATTTACCCGTGGATTTTCCGCTGCGGAATAATGAGCATGTCACTTATTTTCTGCAGGTACCTGTGGTTTTTGCCATAGATAATGGTAAAAATCTGCAGGGACCAACCTGCGGTAAATCCGCAGTAAATCCGCAGCAAACCGCGGTAAAACCCCATGCGGATTTCACTGCGGTTTTGGTGCGGTTTTTACCGCGAGTGCGGGATTCTTTAAAAGGGTCCGGATTTTCCTTAAGAAAAAGGCACTTTCTAGTGCGCACATAGCCTAAATAAGTAATATGTGCACATGGCTTAAGATGTAGAAAACCAAAACATAAAAAATGCATGTATTTTTAGTGCATTTCCAATGCGATAAAAACACGTAAAAAAACGAATTTAGAAATGCAATGAAAAAATTAAAGTAACCTAATTTACCTAATAGATGCAGAAATAATGCAGCAAATCTGCTGCATCAAATACTCATCCAATACTCAACATGGGAATGTAGCCCCAGGAAATGCACTTTTTGGTGCACAGAAAGTTTTCAGGGTCAAAAACTCATCAAAAATTAATTGTGGGAACTTCACCTTGCACCTGCGTTGTTTCTAACCAATTAAAAAAAGGACATTGGAGCAAAATGCTACAAAATAATAGAAAAAAAAACTAGTTTCTTCACCCCTTCATGAGATTTGATGTACCTATACATCATGTTGGGAAAGGGGCTCCGGAACGTTGACGTACAGGTAAATCATGGCGATCATTTGGACAAATGAGCTGATAGACCCTCGCCTGTTTTTCACCTTAATTGTGATCAGTAGCAATTGTACAATTTACAAGGCTAAAGGCTGCTTTACAAGCAGCGACATCGCTAGCGGTGTCGCTCGTGAAAGCACCCGCTCCCGTAGTTTGTGCGCACTTACCTTCCTAGCGACGTCGCTGTGGGCGGCGAACAACCTCTTTTTTTAAGGGGGCGGTTCGTGCGACATCACACAGCGGCCTGCTAATAGAAGCGGAGCGGCGGAGACCAGCCGTACTAACGACACGCCCACCTCGCTGCCGGAGGACGCAGGAATGCTGCTGTTCATTGTTCCCAGTGTCTCACACATAGCGATGTGTGCTGCCTCAGGAACGACGAACAAACTACGTCCCCAGCAACGATTTTTTGAAAATGAACGACGTGTCAACGATGAACAATTAGGTGAGTATGTTTGATCGTTAACACTCGCTCATAGGTGTCACACGCAACGATGGCGCTAATGACGCCTGATGTGCGTCACGAATTCCGTGACCCAGAACGACCTATCGTTAGAGATATCATTGCGTGTAAAGCCCCCTTAAGAGAGGGAGGGTTCTCCCTCTCCCATCCAATCGGCACCTCCACAACATAATCGCCTGTTGCCGATAGTAGCCATGGAAATCAGAGGTCAAATAATGACCTATAGGTCTGCCAGTTACAGTGGCCTGTTAGAGCATGGCGGGAGCGTGGTCTAAAAGGCACTCTGTTAGGCTTCGCTCTTACTAGCCTATAAATAATCGTTCCTATACTTATCCAGAAAAGTGACAAGTGTCATGCGTATGCGACTTTACATTTTATGTTTTTTTGCCTAGCGTCTATATGACATGTATATAATAGTAATAATATTTATTTTTATATAGCGCCAACATATTCTGCAGCACTTTCTATACTTCAGCAACCAAGTCCTCAGTGGGGATCACACACACTAAATTCCTTCTTTGTGTGTCTTTGGGGGTAAACCAGAAAACCCAGAGGAAACCGATGCAAACACGGAGAGAACATACAAACTCCATGGAGATGTTGTCCTTGGTAGGATTTGAACCCAGGACCCCAGAGCTGCAAGACTGCAATGCTATCCACTAAGCCAATGTGCTGCCCATGCATATGCCTATCTGTATGCAATGCGTTTTTAAAATATTCTTTTACATACTATAATAACTCAATGGAATTTTAAGCTAGTTGTCATAATTAAAAAAGCAGTTTTATATAAAGATATAGATAAATAGATAGATATCCTGCAGATATATAATTTTACAACCCCCCAACATTTTATAAACTTGCACTTTTTAGTGCCTTTCATGTGACATAAAAGGGTGTTTAGGCTTGTTTAACCTAAGAAATAAACAAATAGAAAAAAACACATGGACTCCTCCCTATTTTTGATAACAAGCAAATTTAAAGCAGACAGCTGCAGGCTGACATCGTCAAGCTGGGAAGAGCTATGGTTATTGGGTGCTTCCCAGCCTAAAATTACCAGCCCACATTAGATGCAGCTAGGAACTTCCCAACTAGCCTGGTGTATTGACAATTGGGATAATGGTATTTGGAGTTGATGTCAGCTGTGACTTGTGTGACGACATGGACTCTCATAGGTTAAAGTTTCTTAAAATCCAGCCAGACAGCATGATAGATTGTCTATAGACGGGGGAGAAGTCCCTCATTGTTTTTACAAGACTCTTGTTGACTCAATGTAATTGTGTTGGCCACTGAAAGCTAGACGTATTGTTCTCCAGACATTTCCAGTAACCATTGTATTGTAGTTGTGTATTGATAATGTAATTACCTTAGTAGCCATTGTCTAGTCGGTGACTCCCAGTTTACATGTACACCCTCAGTCTTTCTACCCATATCATTTAAATGAACATTGTCTATGCAGCTTGAGATTCATCCAATGGGAGAGGTGATCTGGTCCAACCAATCGATGAGGACGCAGTGTATCTAAGTGGAAGGCTGTGGCTATAAAAGGGACGTCTTTAAGCCACCAGGGGTTGTTGATGGATGCTGATGGATCCAGTCTAAGCTCTTTGGAGCTGACTAGAGGATCAGGATATCTTATGGCTTCAATCTAGGGACTCCGGATCCGGTTGGAGACCATATCCACAGCCTAGGGATTTCGACTCCGGCTGCCAGGATTTTAACATCAAACCAGGACTACCTAAGGAGGACACTCAGGTTGGGACAGTTCAGTCACCTGTTACAGACTTTGCAGACCTCAGACAGCTTGGAACCTGTGAGGCATGGACATTCTAAATCCCTGGTGAGCCAGCGGAAGGGTGAGACTCTGTTGCCTGTTACATTTGTGTGTTTTGCTGGTTATGTGTTATGTGCCGTTAATTGTTTGGGGATCCAATAAAGTCTAATTATTGTGGTTCCCTCACCCTGTGTTGTCTGAGTAGTGTTACGCCCACGGTTAAGGAGGCCGGCGTTCAGTTGGGATGAGCCCTGAGCCACGCTGTCTTTCTAAAGGCGGCGGGTTTTAGTGGACGAGAGCGCCCACTGAGCCCCGTGTCTCCACAACTTGTTCCAAAACATAGCTGATATCAAGCCCTAGTATTAGTAATTGAGGGGAGACTATCAGACACCCATCCTCCATTACTAACCCAGTAAGTAAACAGAAAAAAAACACCAAAATATTTTATTTTAAAAAACACTCCCCATCTTTTTCCCTAGGTCACCTGTTTATTTAAAAAAAAAATAAAAAAAAATTACCATGCAGGTCTGATGTGTTCCAGGGAAGCTGATGTAATCCACAAACGGAAACCTGAAAAACATAAAAAGAGAGAAAACTAAGACACCGTCCTTCGTTCGCCAATATATTAGAAAGCAAAGATCCCACACAGGTCCAACATAGTCCAGCGACTCCCACGATGTTCCCTGACTCCGATGATCAAAGGTTATGGAACCTCATTATAAGGCTCTATCGGCTTTGAGCAGAAGCCACTGCCGTCTTGCGCTGCGTTCCTTGACACACGGTGACTCTGATGAGCAGTGACGTCAGTAACGTTACTGACTTCATCCCTCTTCACAGTCGCCGGGTGTCACACAGCGTAGCATGATCCAGAAGTGGCTGTTGCTCAAAGTTGATTTTTTTTTCTTCACACCCTTAGCAAGACTCGTCCTATATACACTGACATACGCAGCATGCTGTGATGCTTTCCTCAGTCCGATTACAGCTGAGGAAAATCTCAAAAATGAACTCTGCTTTCTTGAATAACATTGGTGCAAGTGCAATGCGGCTTTTTCTCACATTGCACTATTCTGATTTATACGCAAGTGGGAGCAAGGCCACTGTGAAAACACTGACAGGTGTAATGCATTGTAATGTATGTGCATTGCAATGCATTATACAAGTGGTCAGACTATGAAAAGTTGATGTCTTATAGAGGCACTAGCTAAAAAAAAGTATAAAAAAGTTTAAAAAAATTGTAAAAATATTTTCAAATAATCACAAAATTAAGAAAAGCAAGTGAAATAAATATACCAATAAATACATACATTTAAGCAAAAACAAAACAGAAAAGTACACATTTGGTATTGCCATGTCTGGAACAACCAGATCTATAAAACAGTCACACTATTTAACCCCTTCAATGAACACCGTAAAAAAAAACCTGGCAAAAAGTATGCTTTATCTTCATCCTGCCTAAAAAAAGTGAAGAAAAACACAATAAAAAAGTTGCATGTAAATAATAGTGAAAACAATTAAAAAAAAATGCTATATGCCCACAAATGGTACAAAAAAAAAGTCAACTCCTCTCGCAAAAAACAAGCACTCATATGATTCTGTCAGCAGAAATATAGAAATATTATAGCTCTCAAAATATGACGATGCAAAAACTTTACTATACTAGCCAAGCAAAAACAAATTATATTAATCTGGTATAACGATAATTGCACTAACTAAGAATAAAGCCATCTAATCACTTTTGCTGCATGGTGAATGGCGTAAAACTAAAGAAAACCAATTCTTGTACTGCTGTTGATTTGTTAATTCTTCCATCCAAAGATCGCATTAAGGCTCAGCTCACATTTATGCTGCACTCTATGCTGAGCACTTACACAGGGCTTCCATGTAAATCACTGAAATACGCAATTCAGACAGAACCTCCAATGTAACATTTCCTGTAATAAAGCAGATGAAGTCACTTTGGGCTCATTGGCCTATGATTTGGTGGTGTCCGTCTTTTTAGGTATGCATAAAAGCGCGGTCAGCCACTGTTCTGTACACTACTGATAAGAACGATACCAATAAAAAGATGCCAGATGAAGTTAAGAGTAACTCTGCTGCCTCATTATAGTGAATGGACCTGTCTGGAGTTTCATCTGAATCACCTCATTTGGAGATTAGACAGAAACCTCAATGTAAGTACTCTGCATGGAGTTCAGGATAAATGTGATCTAATTGTTGTGGTAAAAGTTCCCAATTAAAGCTTTAGCTCAATCCACAAAAAAAACAGACTCCATTCTGGTCCATAATCTGTCAGTGGAAATATTGAGAGGGCTGTTACTTGTGGCACAACGGTGCTGGAAAAGCACTCTGGTTCTCTTCCAAAGAAATCCAGCAAATTCTACCCTCCCAAATCCAAATGCCCTCCTCCCTTCAGAGCCCCACAGTGTGCATATGGCTCATTTAGCATCAACATATCTGTTATTACTTTAGTGAGGAAAGCCAGCTTAATTTACCAAGTGCATCTCTAAAGAAGTACGAGTTATGCACAATGTTTTGGCACTACAATGTATTGGGCACATCAATGTACAGGCACCATAATGATAGATTTGAAATTTTCACTCAACAACATCCATTGCTGCTTGTCTGGAAAACACTTAAGGAGTCAAAATTGTCATCACACCTGAAGGCAAATTCCTAGAGAGGTGTAATTTCCAAAATGGTTTCATTGAACAGGGGATTCTGCTCTTCTGGTACTTAGGGGCTTTATACATAGAGTCTGCAAACTATTCTACGAAAATTTGTTTTCCAAAATTCAAAAAACATTCCTTCCCTCTCAAGTCTCGCCATATGGCTAAGCAATACTATACAGCCACATATTGGGTATTGTCACATTTAGCAAAAATTGAGCGACAAATTTTGGTGCCAATTTTACCCATTTGTCCATGTGAATATGTAAAATCTATGACTAAAACAAAATTTTCGTGGTAAAAATGTAATTTTTTTTCTTCAGCACTCAACGGTATAAAATTCTGTCACATATCTATGGTGTCAATATGATCACTGCACCCCTAGATGAATTCATTGAGAGCTGTAGTTTTAAAATGGGGTCACTTATATAGGGAGTTCTGCTTTTCAGGCACCTCAAGGGCTCTGCCAATATGACATGATAACATAAAAGCAAAATCTGCACAACAATATGGGGCTCCTTCCCTTCTGAGCTTTCCACTGTGCCTGAAAAGTAATTCCTGAATAATTGAAAACGCCTTAGGCTGAAGGGGGTAGTGCTCAGTCAGAGAGAAGTGTACTACAAATATAAAGGACTGACCATCACCCAGTAGCGTAACGACTGCGGTTGCCACTGCAACCGGGCCCGGGGCGCAGGCGGCCCGCTGGCCCCAGCCCCTGATTCAGATAGATGTGTGTCAGAGGCCGCACATCCAAGTTTAATACATTGCAGCACAGAGATGTGTCGGCCACCGATTAAGGCCATAGATACTGCTCCCCATGCACAAGATCCTGGGCATCGGGAGCAGAGAATATGCTGACAGCTGCCGCTGCTGTAAGTGGCCGTGCATGACACTGACGTCATGCGCTGCACTGCTTACATGCTGGTCAGTTGCTGGCATGCCAGCATCGCAGGAGGACGCTGGGGGAATGCAGGGTAGCTAAGTAGCATGGCAACAAGTTGCACAGGGCCCCTTCCAGCAGATGGGGCGCCGCAGGGAGCAGAAGTTCACTGTGGTGCATAGGCTCCAGCACAGGGTGACTTCCCCTCCTCTGTGTCCTGTCTGCTCCTGTCTTCACCACACAGAGAGGAAGAGGGGTGCCTGTGTACCACCCCCGTGCCAGTGGCCGAGATGCTCGGATCCGGAACCACGGTGGCTCGAGGGGTCTCCGGACCCGGGGATTCGTGCGGACACTCGAGTTTGTAAAGGGGAGTTAGAAGTTCTTGACGCCACCCACGGTGTGTGGTAAGGTGGGATACCACAGCTGCTGTTTGGGAAATGGGGAGCCTGGTGGCGATGGTGCGGCAGCAAGGTCTTTAACCCCTCCGTGGGTAGGGGGTTTGTGCCCCGGGGCCCGGTGTTGGTAGTGCAGGTGTTGGGAAAAGAAAGGGTTTCTGCGTACTCACTCAGTCCAAGAATACTGACACCGACAGCTTGTAAACCAGAATTCTGAGCACCGCTGCAGCAAGGAGGGAGCACACTTGGGTCCGTGCCCTTGGTGTTGCTTGTTAGCCTGTGGCCTCTTCCGTTGCACCTTGTTCACTGTTTGGACCCTGTAGTGCGGAACTAATTGGGTCCCGCTCACCCGTATGTCTAACAGAGTGAGCTTGCTCTCAGGGTTCCCACTTGGGAATTGGTGGACTGTGTCAGGGAAAGTCCTATCAACATCGATGCGCTAGTACCCCGATTTTTCAGCGGGTGAGGGATGAATCTTGAAGGCTTCACCCCGTCGGGTAAATTACCAGGACGATTGAAGCTACTTCCCGGCCTAGGGTCCGCGTACCCCGTCGTGCCCTGACCCCTGGCCGGAGATGGCTCGAGGCCACTGGCTACCCTCCTCGGCAATCCGTGCCCCTTGACATGATCCCCTGCGATTGGGGTTCAAGCTCCTACTAGGCCCAGACCAACGTCTGCCACCTAGTACTCAAGGAGCCCTGCTCCAGCCCGGTGACCTCTCCCTCTCAGAGTGCCACCACTCTACCACCTACTCCTTCCACTCCTTTCTCAGTTCTCCTTTCACTTTTTCACCTTCCCCTACCAACCCCCCAAATGGGCAGCCCTATTCCTTTCAGGCCCCCAATGGTGTGTCTGGTGGGTATGATGTAATGTGTTTCTAGGGTTTTGACTGGCTAAGCTCTTAGCAACACCAAAGGACCAGGACCTGTAACCAAGAAGGATTGGATACTGTGCAGAAGGGCAGATTGCACAATACCCGGTGACAACCTGATAGGCCAGGGCGTCACACCTGCACTGCTGTGCCGGAGAAGCTGCTTCTAAAGACCCTTTGAACTCCGGGAGGCCAAGAAGGAGGTAAGTATAATGTGAATCATGTGTTATGTGCTGTCTGGATGTGTTATGTTTAAGATATGTGTGTCCTGTAAAGTGTACAATATGTATCTGTCTGTCTGTGTATACTGTCTGTCTTTCTGTGTATACTGTCTGTCTGTGTATACTATTTGTCGGTCTGTGTATACTATCTGTCTGTGTATACTGTCTGTCTGTGTATACTATCTGTCTGTGTATACTGTCTGCCTGTGTACACTGTCTATCTGTCTGTGTACACTGTCTGTCTGTGTATACTGTGTATACTGTCTGTCTGTGAATACTGTCTGTCTGTGTATACTGTCTGTCAATACTGTCTGTCTGTGTATACTGTCTATACTATCTGTCTGTGTATACTGTCTGTCTGTGTATACTGTCTGTGAATACTGTCTTTCTGTGTATAATGTCTGTCTGTCTATTTGTACGTCCTATCTATCCATCCTGTCTGTCTGTACAGCTATCTATCTATCTATACATCCATCCTAGCTCTCTATATAAAATTCCACATGCCTCATTATGAAAGTGAACACATAGTACATTTGTTTATTTTTTTACTGTGTGCAGTGCGGTAGGGGGCTATATAGCATGGGGGCTATATACTAGGATGAGGGGGCTATATACCAGGATAGGTGGCTATATACCAGGATGGGGGGCTATATACATCCATGATATGGGTCATACACCAGGATGGGGCCATGATGGGGACATATACCAGGATAGGACCATTTATACCAGGATATAGGCACGATGGGGGTCATACACCAGGATGGAGATATAATGGGGAGATATACCATGATGGGGTCATGATTGGGATATATATGTCTGGATGCGACCATGATAGTGGACATATATACCAGGATGTAGCTATGATGGAGTCATACACCAGGATGGGGCCATGATGTAGACATATTTACCAGGAAGTGGCCCAGGATGGGGTCATTACTACACAATAAAAGGGGAGGGGGGCTACTTGTATGTCTTTATAGAATTTAGAATGGCCCATACATCTGACGAGGTGGGAAGGGGGCCCAGGCTCAAACTCTGCACCAGGGCCCATCAGACTGTAATTACGCCACTGCCAACACCTCAAAACAGAGCAAGACTCATCTGTAGCAACTGGATAGAATATATTTGAATATGTATACTGAAAATATAACATTTTTCAAAAGTAGGAAGTTATTTTCAAATTTGTAATACTTTCAGCCACAAGAGGGCAGAAAAATAACTACAGATAGAAACAATTACCGGTAAATCGGAAATAGTATCAACTATATCTGTTTTCTGTAACTAGCAGTATTTTCAGTTGTTTTTTATTGCTGTGTTACTTACTGTTTTTATTTTTAAAGTCTTAAACATAGAATACTTAGCTATAGAGTACAAGACAACAGGACATGTCACCACCAATGACGCACATACCGTGTTTCCCCGAAAATAAGAGACTGTCTTATTTTCTTTTTTGCCCTGAAAAATGTGCCAGGGCTTATTTTTAGGGTAGTTCTTATTCTCGGGGAAACATGGCTGAGGGAAAGTTTACCCCCCCCTTCAAAAATGCAGACCCTCTTCCCAGGAGAATCATAGCAGACTCCGGGCATCTGTGTCGCTTCCAGGTGCTCCTGCGATCTTTGGTGGGTGCTCCCAGCAGGTATGGTCCACGCTCTCTTCTCCTGCATCTGGCTGATATTCACACACATCAGATCGCACACCCACACACATCAGATCGCACACACACACATACACACACACATCAGATGGCATGCACATCAGATGGCACACACATATCAGATTGCGCACACAATCACATATCAAATCGCACACACACACTCACCACATCCGGCTATACTGATTTCTTCCGGCTTGCAGAGGATCCTGGGATGCAGTGCAGTGGAGCACAAGGACCTTTGGTGAAATGCATAGAGGATCTGTGGTGGAACCCATCAATGCGTTCCACCGCCATGTCCTCCATGTGTTCCACCGAAGGTTCTTGGGCTCCACTACACTGTGTCCCAGGATCCTCTGCTGGCCAGAAGCAATCGGTATCGCCGGATGTGGTGAGTGTGTGTGTGCGATCTAATGTGTGATTGTGTGTGCGATCTGATGTGTGTGTGTGCCATTTGATGTGTGTGTGATCTGATGTGTGTGATTGTGCGATCTGATGTGTGTGTGCGATCCAATGCAGGTCCTCCCGTTCGGCTTCTAGAGAGTATGATTACGGGGTCTTCTTTCTTCTCTCTTCTGGAGGTGTCTGCTTTCTATAATGACATGTCCTGCACTATTCTTTAACTTTTTTAAGCTGCATGTACACTTCATTATTGAACCGCGAATAGGGCTTATTTTTGGGATAGGGCTTTTATTTAAGCCTTACGCCGAAAATACTGAAAATTCCTGCTAGTGCTTATTTTCAGGGTAGGTCTTATGTTCGGGTAAACATGGTAGATATTATGGGCTTCATAGCAGAAGTTCTATTTGGGCAACCTTTCATGACACCCATAAAGTATGATGCCAGCAAAATTTCCCCCTCCCCCCAAATTCCCACAGTGAATTCCTCCACAGTAACCTTCACACACACACACACACACACACACACACACACACACACACACACACACACACACACACACACACACACACACACACAGTAGATGACCCTACTGTACTTCCCCACTTCAGCTCCCCTGGCAAAATATATGGTGATGCCAGCACAGTATGATCCCCAAACTGTGAGCTCTAGACAGCTCCCCATACAGTATAACTTCCCCCAAACCTCTGGACATAGTATAATGTCCCCATCACAAACCTCCACACTATATACTGGCCCCCTCTAGCCCTCTACGCCGTAAAATTGGCATCACATTGCTTTACCCTCCATATAGTATAATGCACCCCTATAGCCTCCCATATAGTATATTAGATCCCACATAGTCCTCCAAACAGTATAATGGGCGGCACATAGTCATCCAAACAGTATATTGGCCCCCACATAGTTCTCGAAACAGTAAAATGGGCCCACATAGTCCTCTATATAGTATAATGGACCTCACATAGTCCTTCATGTAGTATAATGGGCCCCACATTGCCTTCCATTAAGTTTAATGTGTCTCACATTGCCTTTCATACACTATAATGGGCCCCACATAGTCTTCAATATAGTATAATGACCTCACATTCCCTTCCATATCGTATAATGCCCACACATTGCCTTCCATATAGTATAAAGAGCCCCACATTGCATTCCATATAGTATGATGGGCTGCACATTGCTTTCCATGTAGTATAACGCCCCCATATTTCCCTCGATACAGTATAATGCCCCCACATTGACTTCCATGTAGTATAAATTTAATGCTCAAGTATGTGTCGCGGGCGGGGAGGAGGGTGTCAGCACACCGCGCTCACCCCTTCTGCTCGGGTCCGGCAGCTGCTCCTGGTGGCTCGAGCTGTGGGCCGGATCCCGGGGTGTCTCGAGCGACACTCCTCGCCCGTGAGTGAAAGGGGGTGTTTGTTGGGTGTGGGGATTGTTATAGTTCGTGACGCCACCCACGGTTGTGGTGATTGCACCACCGCTGCTCAGTGTGGGGGTCCCGGGGATGGTGATGCGGAGCAGCCAGGTGTTGTGTTGCCCCTCCGTGGGCAGGGGTTGGTGATCCCGGGGCCCGGTGATGAGATGTGAAGTGTAGGGCCTGGAGGGCGCAGGGACGCGGGGGCAGCGCTGTGCCTTGCGGCACTATGGTACTCACTCAGCCTGACACACGGACACAGTTTGTACGGTAAACCAACGGCTGGTAGGACGGTCCCACAGATGGCTGCACCTGCACTCCCGGTAGGTGACGGTGATGTCTCTCTTCCTTGCACCTGTGTTGTCTGATGGTAGCGGTGGATTCCCTCCGGTTACCCGCTCCCCGACTGCAATCTGGGCCGGAGGAGCTCTACACTTTGCCCGCAGGCGCTGGCCCTGGGGAAACTTGTGCCCTGGCGGTGGCGGTGTCTCCCCGGTAATGGTCGGGCTGTTGCCGTCAATCGGGACTTGGTTGTTGGGGGATCTGCGTCCCCGTCACTGACGGATTTGGCAAATTTGGCGACTCCTAGCCTTGCCGGGGTCCAAGAGGCCCCTGCCCTGGTGCTGACTGTCCTTCGGAACACTTCTCCAGACCACCGGGCACACAGCCAACGGGGTCCTTCCAGGAACTTCCAAACGGTCCCCCTCCAGACAGTCACCGCCGTTGCTGACCTTGCTGTTCTGGCCCTCACAAAGCTGGACCCTTCAGGCTGTCTTTCTCTTCTGTCACTTTACTTGCTTTTTCCTCCTTTTCTACTTTCCTTCCTTAACTCCTCCACTTCCTCCTCCTGGACTCCTCTCTCAAGCTCTCCCTGAGCTCTTCTCTGTTGTTTACTCTTGCCCTGCCTGGGCTATCTGCTGTTCACTCTTTCATGTCCCTAGCTGGACTGCCTGGTTTCTTCCTGCCTCCAGTGTTGTGAGCTCCTCGGTGGGCGGAGCCAACCGCCTGGCCCACCCCCTGGTGTGCATCATCAACCTCTGGAGGAAGGCAACAAGGATTTGTGATTAGCTGTGATGTGCCTACCTGGAGTGTGGGGTGTGGTGGTGTTGTGACCTGTGTCCCCTGGCTTGCCCAGGGCGACACATTCCCCCTTAGCAAAATGCAGACCGTCCGCGGGCTGCCGTCCTACACCGGTTTTATTTTTCTGTAAAAAGGGGATAACAGGGTTAAGCAAAACATACATAACATTATTAATCAAAACTCTTCCCAAGACGGGAGGCACATTTACTTAAACGTTGCAACGGTATACGGTCACGGTTTCCGCTCTCTCCCACCCAAGGAACCTGGCCCTGATGCTGCCCCTAAAACCCAGGCAGCACCCCTTGACCCACAGTCCAGCACAAGTTACCCGAGCGGGATCTGTCCTTCCCCTCCAGAGGGTGGCCACCGGTTCCTTTGGTGGCTGGGCCCTGGCCTGCTCTGCTCAGGGCCCTCCCTCCAACCTGCCTCTCCGGAGGCGGCATTGCGGAAACGGTAACGGTACCCAACATATTTACAAGCCACTTAACGTTTGTGGTGCCCTGCAAGTTCACGGGCTTGTCCATGGATAGTTCCCATGCCAATAAACTTAAACGGTCCCCACGGGGACAACGGTGCCGGCTCCTGCCGGTTCAATCACAAAAGCAAATCAGGTAAAGTACTCGGTATCATTTTCATTTTCCTTATCATTTCAGAACTTTTTCAAAACTTTTTCAAACAACACACAGCAACACTCTTTTACATTTGCGGACCCCTTTCACTCATAGAACGGTCTCCCGGTACCTAAGTGGGGGCCTACCTAAGTTAGAACGGGTGGACCTTCGGGGCCCGGTGTCAGTGGTGCTAGACAGTGGGGTAGAGGGAACGATCGGTTCCTCCTCCCTGCTATAGTGTGGAGCAGGTGGAGGTGCAGGGGGGCTGGGTACAGGTTCATCCCTGGGCACTGGCACTGGTTCTGGCTCACGGTTAACCGCTTCCACTACTTCTTCATCCACGGGTTGTGGGAACAGTATCACTGGAAGAATCACCGCGCCGTTCTGTGTAGGCCAGTCTGCTGGGAAGTCACCCATTACAGTGTGGATTACCTCTGCTGTCCTCTCCACGGGTGGAGGAACCGGTACTTCACCCTCTGCCTTCAGCGCTGGGGGGCATTTCTTTAGATGGTCCCGGGAAACTGTGGCTAGGGTGTCCCCTTGGTCACGACTGATCTGGTAGGTCTTCCCGTCTCCCCATTCTGTGGGCTGTATGACATAAGGGACTTGCTCCCACTGATCATCCAGCTTGTGGGTTTTTCTCTTCCGTTTCAGCACCACATCTCCTGGCTGGAAAGGACCTGCAGGCGCCTTCTGGTTGAACCGGTGCTCTTGCTGCTCTCGACTTCGGCTGAGGTTTTTCTCCACATACTCCTGGATTTGCCAGTACTGTGCCCTCCTCCGACTTTCCCACTCTGCCGTTGAGGGGAGTGCTTCCGGGGCTTCCAACCCCATCTCCAGATCCACCGGCAGGCGGCCAGGCCGAGCTCTCATCAGATACGCTGGGGTGCACTTCGTCGAGCTGGACGGGATATTATTATACATGTCGACCAAGTCAGGTAGCTTTTCCGGCCACATGTTCCGTTCTTCCAGCGGTAGCGTCTTGAGGAGCCCCAGGACCAAGTGATTCATTTTCTCGCACATGCCGTTGGTTTGGTCGTGGTACGGAGTGGTCCGGATCTTCTTGCAGCCGTACAACCGGCAGAATTCGTGAAACACCTCTGCTTCAAAAGCCGGGCCTTGGTCAGTCAGCACCTTCTCGGGGTACCCATGGGGTCGGCAGAAATAAGCCTGGAACGCTCGAGCAGCGGTTCGACCAGTTAGGTCCTTAACGGGGACTACCACCATGAATCTTGAGTAGTGGTCTACCATGGTCAATGCGTAGGTGTACCCACTTCGGCTAGGGGTGAGCTTGACATGGTCCAGGGCGACCAGCTCCAGCGGCTGATGGGTGACTATGGGATGTAACGGTGCCCTCTGGCTGGTCTCGTCCTTTCTCCTCAGTGTACAAGGACCACACTCTCGACACCAGGCTTCCACCGATTCACGCATCCCACTCCAATAGAACCGCTCCCTCAACAGCATCTCCAGCTTCTTCCACCCGAAGTGGCCAGCACCATCATGGTATGCCCGCAGGACAGTAGCGACCTCAGCTTGAGGAACGATCAACTGGCATATCTTCTCATGGGTCTTCGGGTTGATCAGCTCACGGTACAGCCTCCCCTGGTGTAGGTAAAGTTGTTTTCGTTCTTTCCACAAGCGTTGAGCTTCGGCTGGAGCGGCAGGGTCTATTCCCATAGCACCTTGTTCCACCAGAGTCTTGACAAGGCGGACAGCCGGCGCTTGGTCCTGGGCGTCCTGCCACTCTTGACTGGGCCGCTGGTCCAGATCCACCCTTTGCTGACAGACTTGTACCCTCTCAGTAGGCAGCTGGTCAAACGCAGGCAACTCGATCTCCTCGAGGTCGTCATCCTCGCACCCCTCTTCTGACAAATGGGGCATCCGGGAGAGTGCATCGGCATTTATGTTGACACGACCAGCTCGGTACTTTATGGTGAAATCATAGTTGGCTAGCCGGGCTACCCACCGCTGCTCCAGCGCGCCCAACTTGGCCGTGTTCAGGTGAGTCAGCGGGTTGTTGTCCGTAAACGCGGTGAATTTGGCTGCTGCCAAGTAGTGGCGGAACCGCTCCGTGATAGCCCACACCAACGCCAATAGCTCAAGCTTGAAGGAGCTATAGTTCTCAGGGTTCCTTTCGGTCGGCCGGAGTTTTTGACTAGCGTAGGCAATCACCTTCTCCTTTCCATCCTGGACCTGGGATAGGACCGCTCCTAGCCCCACATTACTGGCGTCCGTGTGGAGGATGAACGGGCTCCCATAGTCAGGGTACGCCAGGACCTCTTCTCCGGTCAAGGCCGCCTTCAACTGGCAAAAGGACTCCTCATGCTTGTCCTCCCACGATAGTGGGGCCCCAATGGGTCTACCACCTTTGGTCTGTCCCACGAGGAGATCTTGCATGGGGGCAGCCATCTTCGTGTATCCCTTTATAAAGCGCCGATAGTACCCCACCAGACCCAGGAACTGCCTTACTTCCCTCACTGTAGTTGGTCTCGGCCAGCTCTGGATGGCAGTAATCTTCTCAGGGTCGGGGGCGACACCATCCGCACTCACCACATGCCCTAGATACTGCACTCTGGGTTTCAGCAGGTGGCATTTTGAGGGCTTCAACTTCATCCCGTACTGGGCAAGGGACGCAAACACCTCGGCCAGGTGCTCCAGATGGGCTTCATACGTCTGGGAATAAACAATCACATCATCCAAATACAGCAGGACGGTCTCGAAGTTTAAATGTCCCAGACAGCACTCCATCAACCGTTGGAAGGTCCCAGGGGCATTGCACAGCCCAAACGGCATGCTATTGAATTCGCAGAGTCCCATCGGGGTGGTGAAGGCGGTCTTCTCCCGGTCCTCTGGGGCCACGGCCACTTGCCAGTAACCGCTGGTGAGGTCAAGGGTCGAGAAGTAGTTTGCAATTCTTAGTGCAGCCAAAGACTCTTCAATACGAGGTAATGGATAGGCATCTTTATGGGTTATCTGGTTGATCTTCCGGTAGTCCACACACATCCGCATGGTACCATCCTTCTTCTTAACCAGTACCAACGGAGCGGCCCAGGGACTACAGCTGTCCCGAATAACCCCTGCCTCCTTCATATTCCTCAACATATCCTTGGCACACTGGTAATGTGCAGGGGGAATAGGTCTATACCTCTCTTTGATAGGGGGATGTTCACCTGTGGGAATGTGGTGTTGGACCCCCTTGATCCGCCCAAAGTCTAGGGGGTGCTTACTGAAAACCTGTTCGTACTCTTGCACCACCCTGTGTACCCCGGCCCTGTGATGTGTAGGGGTATCATCAGTGCCTACATGTAGCTCTTGGTGCCACTCCTTTGTGTCCCCCTGGGGTGGGGAAGTGCTGGGGGTAGGTGGGAGTGTGGATGGACTGGCTTCATGGATAGTGTGAGGGTCCAGGGTGAGCAGCTTGGCAATGGTGGCATACCGGGGGAGCCTGACGTCTTCCTCCCCACAATTCAACACTCTCACGGGCACTCTCCCTTTCTTCACATCTACCACCCCTCGGGCGGCCACTACAGTGGGCCAGTGTTCGGAGGGCATGGGCTCCATCATCGCAGGGTAGTCACGCCCCTGAGGCCCTACTGCTGCCCTACACCAGATCATCATCTCACTCCTAGGGGGCACAGTCAACGGAGCAACATCCATCACTCTCACTCCACCAATCTCCCCTCCTGTTGAGCTTACATGCTGGCGGTACATCAGGGCGCGGATCTCACGCTGCACAGCCCTCTGCCGGCTCCCCGCCGCTGTGGCGGCTAGCTGTTGCAATAGGTTCAACACATCAGCCATGCAGTGTTTCATCACATTGGTTCCCAGCACTATTTTCGGGTTATGATCACTGGGTTCATTCATGATCACAATCATACCCTGGTGTTGCAGTTCAGCTTGCCCCACTGTCATAGCCACTTGTTTATACCCCACCTGGGTCAATGGAAGTCCATTAGCGGCAATCAAATTTATACTATTGTCTGGAGGCGCCAGCTCGTCTGTGGCCCAATACTGCCGATACAACGTGTACGGTATGGTGGTTACCTGTGATCCAGTGTCCAAGAGAGCCATCACCGGTATGCCGTCCACAGCCACGGGGATGATAGAGCGGGCCCCGACATATCGGTCTCGCCAGTCCGGGGGGCCACGGTGTTCTACTCCTGAGGATTGGCCCGGGGCCCCAGGGGTTGCTCGTTTAACGGGCACTGTCGGTAAATATGGCCCGGCTTACGGCACTTGTAGCAGATTGGGGGTCTGCTCCGCGGGTTGTTAGCGCTTCTCCGCTGCATCCAGGGAACATCTTCGGAACTGTCAGCAAGCTGTATCTGCGCTGGAGGCTGAGATCTGGTCAGAGGTTGTAGCGCAGCAAGGATCTTGGCAAGGTCTCCGTCCAGGCGACGGACCTGGGCTGCCAGTTCTTCCACGGTGCTGCTCGGGGCTGCAGGTATTAAGGAGGTTGGTTTGGCGGAGGCCGCCGCAACGGGAGCTGTCTCGACGGGCCACGGGACGGGTTCCAGGACTTCAGCAGCTGGGGGCTGTAGTGCCTTGATAGCCCGCTCCTTTAACACAGCAAAGTCCACATCAGGGTGTTCCAGGGCCCACAGCCGGAGTTGTTTACGATCCTCAGGGGACCTCATCCCCTGCGCAAATTGCTCCACTAACATCTTGTTGCTATCCGCCTCATTAATAGAGTTCACCCGCTTCAGCGTGCGGAGGGCGGTCTGCAGACGTAGAGCATAGTCCCGAATGCTATCTCCAGCTCGTTGCCGGCACTGGTAAAACTGCATCCTCAGCTCAGCTTCAGTCCGGGTCTCGAAGGCAGTCTGTAGCTTCTCGAAGATGGTGGCTACAGAGAGCCGGTCCCCCTCGGTCCAGGTCTCCGCTTCCTGCTCCGCCGCGCCGGTTAGCTGGCCTAGTACTATCACTGCTCGTTGCTTATCGGTCAGGGGGTACAGCTCTAGCAACGGGTTAAGCTTTTTCCGGAAGGCCTGTAGGGCATCCGGTTTCCCGTCATACTGCGGTAGCCAGGCAGCTCCGGGCGCATAGGGCAAGGAAAACGGCATGACCAGAGCAAGCGCGGGGGCCGCGGCACCTCCCGCCGGTACGACCGGGACCTGGGCAGGCCCATTCCCATCCGCGGGTGCCGCTGCGGCTGCGACCACCGCTCCTCCAGCGGCTCCGTCGGGCGCAGACATCTTGTTTCCGTCCCCCTTAGCTCTTTCCGGCCCCTCCTCTCTCGGGGCGGGGTTTTGGCCTTCGCGCCTCTACTGCTCGAGAAGACGCTCGAGCGGGAACTTTTCGCGCCAAAGATGGCGGCTTCTGAAATTTTTCTGCCGGATGCCTCCGGCGGTAACAAGGCGCACCTCTACCTGACGGCAGAGCGGTAAGATCCTGTTCGTGACGCCAAGTTGTCGCGGGCGGGGAGGAGGGTGTCAGCACACCGCGCTCACCCCTTCTGCTCGGGTCCGGCAGCTGCTCCTGGTGGCTCGAGCTGTGGGCTCGCCCGTGAGTGAAAGGGGGTGTTTGTTGGGTGTGGGGATTGTTATAGTTCGTGACGCCACCCACGGTTGTGGTGATTGCACCACCGCTGCTCAGTGTGGGGGTCCCGGGGATGGTGATGCGGAGCAGCCAGGTGTTGTGTTGCCCCTCCGTGGGCAGGGGTTGGTGATCCCGGGGCCCGGTGATGAGATGTGAAGTGTAGGGCCTGGAGGGCGCAGGGACGCGGGGGCAGCGCTGTGCCTTGCGGCACTATGGTACTCACTCAGCCTGACACACGGACACAGTTTGTACGGTAAACCAACGGCTGGTAGGACGGTCCCACAGACGGCTGCACCTGCACTCCCGGTAGGTGACGGTGATGTCTCTCTTCCTTGCACCTGTGTTGTCTGATGGTAGCGGTGGATTCCCTCCGGTTACCTGCTCCCCGACTACAATCTGGGCCGGAGGAGCTCTACACTTTGCCCGCAGGCGCTGGCCCTGGGGAAACTTGTGCCCTGGCGGTGGCGGTGTCTCCCCGGTAATGGTCGGGCTGTTGCCGTCAATCGGGACTTGGTTGTTGGGGGATCTGCGTCCCCGTCACTGACGGATTTGGCAAATTTGGCGACTCCTAGCCTTGCCGGGGTCCGAGAGGCCCCTGCCCTGGTGCTGACTGTCCTTCGGAACACTGCTCCAGACCACCGGGCACACAGCCAACGGGGTCCTTCCAGGAACTTCCAAACGGTCCCCCTCCAGACAGTCACCGCCGTTGCTGACCTTGCTGTTCTGGCCCTCACAAAGCTGGACCCTTCAGGCTGTCTTTCTCTTCTGTCACTTTACTTGCTTTTTCCTCCTTTTCTACTTTCCTTCCTTAACTCCTCCACTTCCTCCTCCTGGACTCCTCTCTCAAGCTCTCCCTGAGCTCTTCTCTGTTGTTTACTCTTGCCCTGCCTGGGCTATCTGCTGTTCACTCTTTCATGTCCCTAGCTGGACTGCCTGGTTTCTTCCTGCCTCCAGTGTTGTGAGCTCCTCGGTGGGCGGAGCCAACCGCCTGGCCCACCCCCTGGTGTGCATCATCAACCTCTGGAGGAAGGCAACAAGGATTTGTGGTTAGCTGTGATGTGCCTACCTGGAGTGTGGGGTGTGGTGGTGTTGTGACCTGTGTCCCCTGGCTTGCCCAGGGCGACACATATGCGAGCGGGGAGTGGACCCACTGGGCCAAAGCACACAAAATACCTGTGGGGCAGGACTATGGCTCACGCCAGGTTTTCATCTTAGCCCCTGATGATGTGACTGTTGCACTATAAATAGAAACCAGGTGTCGCTTAGGGAGACTCGAAGCTTCGACAAGTGACCCCAGGGTTAAGAACACCGACAGTCTCTGGTAAGGCAGGTTTGGCCGATATGGTGCGATAGAGCAGCAGCCGGAATAGCAGACTTAGCCAATAGGCTACAATGCAGTAGTGGCCGCTATTGCAGACTTGGCCGATCACACATCAGGGTTAGGTCATACTAGCCGTTTAAGAATAGGTGCGCACGCGCGCCCTATGTGTACTCCTAGGAGACCTTTTTCGTGTGTGCAGGCCCAGGAAGCCGGCGGCAGGAAGTAGGGAAGGTGCATTATACACCAGGATGGAGATATAATGGGGAGATATACCATGATGGGGTCATGATTGGGATATATATGTCTGGATGCGACCATGATAGTGGACATATATACCAGGATGTAGCTATGATGGAGTCATACACCAGGATGGGGCCATGATGTGGACATATTTACCAGGAAGTGGCCCAGGATGGGGGACATTACTACACAATAAAAGGGGAGGGGGGCTACTTGTATGTCTTTATAGAATTTAGAATGGCCCATACATCTGACGAGGTGGGAAGGGGCCCAGGCTCAAACTCTGCACCAGGGCCCATCAGACTGTAATTACGCCACTGCCAGCACCTCAAAACAGAGCAAGACTCATCTGTAGCAACTGGATAGAATATATTTGAATATGTATACTGAAAATAACATTTTTCAAAAGTAGGAATAGTTATTTTCAAATTTGTAATACTTTCAGCCACAAGAGGGCAGAAAAATAACTACAGATAGAAACAATTACCGGTAAATCGGAAATAGTATCAACTATATCTGTTTTCTGTAACTAGCAGTATTTTCAGTTGTTTTTTATTGCTGTGTTACTTACTGTTTTTATTTTTAAAGTCTTAAACATAGAATACTTAGCTATAGAGTACAAGACAACAGGACATGTCACCACCAATGACGCACATACCGTGTTTCCCCGAAAATAAGAGACTGTCTTATTTTCTTTTTTGCCCTGAAAAATGTGCCAGGGCTTATTTTTAGGGTAGTTCTTATTCTCGGGGAAACATGGCTGAGGGAAAGTTTACCCCCCCCCCCTTCAAAAATGCAGACCCTCTTCCCAGGAGAATCATAGCAGACTCCGGGCATCTGTGTCGCTCCCAGGTGCTCCTGCGATCTTTGGTGGGTGCTCCCAGCAGGTATGGTCCACGCTCTCTTCTCCTGCATCTGGCTGATATTCACACACATCAGATCGCATACCCACACACATCAGATCGCACACACACACATACACACACACATCAGATGGCACGCACATCAGATGGCACACACATATCAGATTGCGCACACAATCACATATCAAATCGCACACACACACTCACCACATCCGGCTATACTGCTTTATTCCGGCTTGCAGAGGATCCTGGGATGCAGTGCAGTGGAGCACAAGGACCTTTGGTGAAATGCATAGAGGATCTGTGGTGGAACCCATCAATGCGTTCCCCCGCCATGTCCTCCATGTGTTCCACCGAAGGTTCTTGCGCTCCACTACACTGTGTCCCAGGATCCTCTGCTGGCCAGAAGCAATCGGTATCGCCGGATGTGGTGAGTGTGTGTGTGCGATCTAATGTGTGATTGTGTGTGCGATCTGATGTGTGTGTGTGCCATTTGATGTGTGTGTGATCTGATGTGTGTGATTGTGCGATCTGATGTGTGTGCGATCCAATGCAGATCCTCCCGTTCGGCTTCTAGAGAGTATGATTGTGGGGTCTTCTTTCTTCTCTCTTCTGGAGGTGTCTGCTTTCTATAATGACATGTCCTGCACTATTCTTTAACTTTTTTAAGCTGCATATACACTTCATTATTGAACCGCGAATAGGGCTTATTTTTGGGATAGGGCTTTTATTTAAGCCTTACGCCGAAAATACTGAAAATTCCTGCTAGTGCTTATTTTCAGGGTAGGTCTTATGTTCGGGTAAACATGGTAGATATTATGGGCTTCATAGCAGAAGTTCTATTTGGGCAACCTTTCATGACACCCATAAAGTATGATGCCAGCAAAATTGCCCCCTCCCCCCAAATTCCCACAGTGAATTCCTCCACAGTAACCTTCATACACACACACACACACACACACACACACACACACACACACACACACAGTAGATGACCCTACTGTACTCCCCCACTTCAGCTCCCCTGGCAAAATATATGGTGATGCCAGCACAGTATGATCCCCAAACTGTGAGCTCTAGACAGCTCCCCATACAGTATAACTTCCCCCAAACCTCTGGACATAGTATAATGTCCCCATCACAAACCTCCACACTATATACTGGCCCCCTCTAGCCCTCTATGCCGTAAAATTGGCATCACATTGCTTTACCCTCCATATAGTATAATGCACCCCTATAGCCTCCCATATAGTATATTAGATCCCACATAGTCCTCCAAACAGTATAATTGGCGGCACATAGTCATCCAAACAGTATATTGGCCCCCACATAGTTCTCCAAACAGTAAAATGGGCCCACATAGTCCTCTATATAGTATAATGGACCTCACATAGTCCTTTATGTAGTATAATGGGCCCCACATTGCCTTCCATTAAGTTTAATGTGTCTCACATTGCCTTTCATACACTATAATGGGCCCCACATAGTCTTCAATATAGTATAATGACCTCACATTCCCTTCCATATCGTATAATGCCCACACATTGCCTTCCATATAGTATAAAGAGCCCCACATTGCATTCCATATAGTATGATGGGCTGCACATTGCTTTCCATGTAGTATAACGCCCCCATATTTCCCTCGATACAGTATAATGCCCCCACATTGACTTCCATGTAGTATAAATTTAATGCTCACGTATGCGAGCGGGGAGTGGACCCACTGGGCCAAAGCACACAAAATACCTGTGGGGCAGGACTATGGCTCACGCCAGGTTTTCATCTGAGCCCCTGATGATGTGACTGTTGCACTATAAATAGAAACCAGGTGTCGCTTAGGGAGACTCGAAGCTTCGACAAGTGACCCCAGGGTTAAGAATACCGACAGTCTCTGGTAAGGCAGGTTTGGCCGATATGGTGCGATAGAGCAGCAGCCGGAATAGCAGACTTAGCCAATAGGCTACAATGCAGTAATGGCCGCTATTGCAGACTTGGCCGATCACACATCAGGGTTAGGGCATACTAGCCGTCTAAGAATAGGTGCGCACGCGCGCCCTATGTGTACTCCTAGGAGACCTTTTTCGTGTGTGCAGGCCCAGGAAGCCGGCAGCAGGAAGTAGGGAAGGTGCAATCACTGCTGAACTGCTGGAAGTGGGAATGTGTCGGTGTCCCCATCGGGAAGAGAGGCAGTACAGTGTGCTGGTGCCTGCATTACAATAATGCCCCCACATTGTCCTCCATATGATATAATTACTACACACTGTCTTCCATATAGTAGAATAGGACTCAAATTGTCTTCCTTTGAGAATAATGTGCCTTACACAGCCCTCAATATAGTATAATATGCCCTACATCAGGGGTCTCAAACATGCGGTCCGCGGGCCGCATGCGGCCCCTGAGGCTGTTTGTTGCGGCCCACAGACCCCGTGACAAATTGCGGCTCTATGCTGAGGGTCGGCGCCGGCAGGAACTTTACTGCATTTGAATCTATCTGCGGTGCCGTGCAAGGAGCTGTCAGTTCTATCCCAGTTGCTGCTGCTGTCTGCCAATCAGATGCAAGGAGGTGACGTCATACAGCGACGTCACTTCCTTGCATCTGATTGGCAGGCAGCAGTCATTGGTCCAGACACAGCTCCTTTGCGCTGCACCGCAAATGGATTCAAATGCAGTGAAGTTCCTGCCGGCGCCGACCCTCAGCACAGAGCCGCGATCATCACGGGCCGCAACAAGCAGGTAAGGTGCGTGCTCAAGTTCAGGACCCGCTGCGTCCTGATCGGCGGGGCCGCAAGTCTACTCCTTAGGAGACCGCAGCTGCCCGTGCCTGTGATCAGGGGTTCGGGCCGCTGCGGTCTCCTCGCTGTGCTCTGCCTAGGGAGGACACTTCAGACGCCACAGCATAAATTCACATGCTGCAGCCTCTGGAAGCCACACCGCAGTTCCGTTTTCACTGCGGGCCGTACACGCACAGTGGGCATGGGATTTTTAGAAATCCCATGCCCACTGTGCTTTTACCATACATAGCAGGGTTTTGGACGCAGCTGAAACATGCTGCATCCAAAACTCTGCAAGTACTGATCGTGGGCACACAGGGAACGGAGGAAAGGTGAGGAGATTTTTTTTTTTGTTTGCGTATTACTAAAGGATGGGCAGAATAGTACAGGGATGGCCACAATACTACAAGGGTGGGCAGAATACTACAGGGATGGCCACAATACTACAAGGGTGGGCAGAATACTACAGGGATGGCCACAATACTACAGGGATGGGCACAATACTACAGGGATGGCCACAATACTACAGGGATGGGCACAATACTACAGGGATGGGCAGAATACTACAGGGATGGGCAGAATACTACAGGGATGGGCAGAATACTACAGGGATGGGCAGAATACTACAGGGATGGCCACAATACTACAAGGATGGGCAGAATATTACAGGGATGCCCACAATACTACAAGGGTGGGCAGAATACTACAGGGATGGCCACAATACGACAGGGATGGGCAGAATACTACAGGGATGGCCACAATACTACAAGGGTGGGCAGAATACTACAGGGATGGCCACAATTCTACAGGGATGGGCAGAATACTACAGGGATGGCCACAATACTACAGGGATGGGCAGAATACTACAGGGATGGCCACAATACTACAGGGATGGGCAGAATACTACAGGGATGGGCAGAATACTACAGGGATGGCCACAATACTACAGGGATGGCCACAATACTACAGGGATGGCCAGAATACTACAAGGATGGCCACAATACTACAGGGATGGCCACAATACTACAGGGATGGCCACAATACTACAGGGATGGCCACAATACTACAGGGATGGCCACAATACTACAGGGATGGCCACAATACTACAGGGATGGGCAGAATACTACAAGGATGGCCACAATACTACAGGGATGGCCACAATACTACAAGGATGGGCAGAATATTACAGGGATGGCCACAATACTACAAGGGTGGGCAGAATGCTACAGGGATGGCCACAATACTACAGGGATGGCCACAATACTACAGGGATGGGCAGAATGCTACAGGGATTGGCAGAATACTACAGGGATGGGCAGAATACTACAGGGATGGGCAGAATACTACAGGGATGGGCAGAATACTACAGGGATGGGCAAAATACTACAGGGATGGGCAGAATACTACAGGGATGGCCAGAATACTACAGGGATGGCCACAATACTACAGGGATGGGCTGAATACTACAGGGATGGGCTGAATACTACAGGGATGGCCACAATACTACGGGAATTGGCAGAATACTACAGAGCACAATACTACAAGGATGAGCACAATACTACAAGGATTGGAACAATATTACTGGGCACAATACTACAGGGCACAAGGATGGGCACTATACTACTGGGCACAATACCACAAGGATGAGCACCTTACTACAGGGCACACGGATGGGCACATTACTACAAGATTTTGGCTAAGATTACTATATGATGCTGCTAATTGTAAAACAATTACAAGAAGGTGATAAAATGTAAAAAAATCCTAAAGCATGACTTTTTTTATTTACATTAAAAATGCTTTTCTGTATATAAACTTAACAAAAAAAAAGTGCATGTTTGTTATAATAAACAAGCGAAAAATGTTTACAAAAGTGATCCAAGATGTATAGAAAAAAAAACATGGATTCATTAAAAATGTTCACTTTGTCCTACAAATAATGCGGCCCCCCTCATTTTTTTTTTTCTATATGCGGCCCATACACCCAGCTGAGTTTGAGACCCCTGCCCTACATAGTCCTTCATATAGTATAATGTGCTCTATTTATTATAATGTGCCCCACATAGTCTTCAATATAGTATAATGACCTCACATTCCCTTCCATATAGTATAATGCCCACACATTGCCTTCCATATAGTATAAAGAGCCCCACATTGCATTCCATATAGTATGACGGGCTGCACATTGCTTTCCATGTAGTATAATGCCCCCATATTTCCCTCGATACAGTATAATTCCCCCACATTGACTTCCATGTAGTATAAATTTAATGCTCACGTATGCGAGCGGGGAGTGGACCCACTGGGCCAAAGCACACAAAATACCTGTGGGGCAGGACTATGGCTCACGCCAGGTTTTCATCTGAGCCCCTGATGATGTGACTGTTGCACTATAAATAGAAACCAGGTGTCGCTTAGGGAGACTCGAAGCTTCGACAAGTGACCCCAGGGTTAAGAACACCGACAGTCTCTGGTAAGGCAGGTTTGGCCGATATGGTGCGATAGAGCAGCAGCCGGAATAGCAGACTTAGCAAATAGGCTACAATGCAGTAGTGGCCGCTATTGCAGACTTGGCCGATCACACATCAGGGTTAGGGCATACTAGCCGTTTAAGAATAGGTGCGCACGCGTGCCCTATGTGTACTCCTAGGAGACCTTTTTCGTGTGTGCAGGCCCAGGAAGCCGGCGGCAGGAAGTAGGGAAGGTGCAATCACTGCTGAACTGCTGGAAGTGTGAATGTGTCGGTGTCCCCATCGGGAAGAGAGGCAGTACAGTGTGCTGGTGCCTGCATTACAATAATGCCCCCACATTGTCCTCCATACGATATAATTACTACACACTGTCTTCCATATAGTAGAATAGGACTCAAATTGTCTTCCTTTGAGAATAATGTGCCTTACACAGCCCTCAATATAGTATAATATGCCCTACATAGTCCTTCATATAGTATAATGTGCTCTATTTATTATAATGTGCCCCACATTGACTTCTATTTAGTGTAACGGGGCCCTCATTGTACTCATTGATTTAAAAAAATAAAAATATACTTACCTCCCATCGTTGCTCTCTGCTTTGGTCTTCTCAGCAGATATTCTGCAGTTCTTCACAGTGGGCATGTTGAGGATAAAGAATTGAGTATCCAAAAATACTTAATTCAGCCATTTCATAGACTCAGTTATATAGTTCAGTAGATGTGAACTAACTCACATATTTGTGAATGCTTTTGTTTCTTACTAACATGTATATATGTATATTGCATATTCAGTGTATTTTCCTTAGACACAGTATATACCACCACATGTAATTGTAAAGATGGCTGCTATTTCCTGTTCTACACCCAAGACAGATGGACAAAGAAATTCCTAGAGCCTAGACTGACCAATCCAAAAAGGATGTGTAGATCTCTCTACGTCATGAAGCCCTGCCCTGCGATACTTGATTGGACTAAAACTTTTGTTTACACCCCCTTACTGCTTGGTCTAGAGTTTCTTTCGAACAATAAAAAACACTTGGTTAAGAGCCAGTCATGGAGATAGATGTAACTGACTTGCTGTGCAGTTATTTATTCTCGTGTGCACACATGACATTTTTAATTAGAAACAGCAGCCGGATATCGAGAGATCCTTTGAGTCTCATCATCATCATCATTCTGACCTTGACAGTTGGCGCCCAACGTGGGGCCACCGAGAAGAGTGAGTCAGAGCTTCCACTTTCCGGACGTCTGGGGCTACTCCACAAGTATCCAGGTGTTGCTCGATATCGAGGATTTGATCGCCCTCCGTTTCACGGTAAGAACATCATATACATTGTGTGTGCTGTTTTACCTGTGGATCGAGAGACACCTGGCGAAAGGGGGTGGTCACTAGTCCGGAGAATGGTAGTACACCGGAGACCTAACGGTGTGACTGTCGCTCGCCGGTGACCGAGAGAAAAAAAACCCAGACCCTATAGGTGCTGGCTTTTAGGTCTTTTGTAAAGTATCCGGCTGTCTGTCTTTCTGGCTGTAAGTAAGGTAGAAATGGAGGGCTCTTTGAGTAGCTGTTTGATTTGTTTATAAGTGTATGGTTAATCAAGCTTGTGATTTCTCTGTTTGGTTCTCGGAGAGTTAATTGTCTGAGCAGACAGCTATAGAAATGGTGGAGAGAAGCCCAGCGTGCTTGCAGTCTTTTAAACAAAGGAAGCAAGGAGAGTGTAGAAGTCCACAGACGCAGACTACCCCCCTGCATTTCTTCGCTGTGTTAGAGAGAAGGGGGTTTGATAGTGGCCATACAGAAGGAGCTGCTGTCTTTGTTCTGTGAAAAAGCAGGGGGGGGAAGTTACTCACCCACTGCCTGCAGTTTGTTTTTTTTTTCTTCTTCACTGAGAGCGAAGAGGCAGACTGCGGGGATCTGGTTAAGCCCAGGGGCATCCATGACAGTCTTTCTATTGAGAACAAAGAATGCGAGAGGGGGGAGCAGAAGCCCACAGAAGCAGCTACATCCTTACATTCTTACACTCAGAGGAAGCAAAAAGGTGGGGGCCATATGTCCACCAGCTGCTTGAGACAGAGCGGAGATCAAATTACACAGCTCGTTCTCTGCTGTCTTTTAGCTGAGAAACAAGGGGGGTGGAAGAGTGAAGAGGCAGACACCAGTGGTCAAAACAGCGCAGCTTTTTGCAGTGAAGAGAAAGGAGGGGTCAGTTGGGTAATATACAGGAGATGGCTGCAGCCTTTGTATCGTAAAGCAAACAGAGTTGTAATGATTTGAAAGAAAAACAAGTGTTATTTTGGTTTGGATTTGAGAGAAATTAACTAGTTTATGCGTTTTTCAGCATTTTGTAATCGTTGGTTTGTTTTTGGAACAGAGAGATAAGGGAATTGGCGTGTCCCCCAGTGTTTTATTTTATATATAACACATCGATTTCTGTGTTTATAGCCGGAAATAGGAACACGTGGAGAACGGTATTAGTATCCACGTGTTGGACGCTGAAAAAGTGCGTCCTCTTACACGGGAAAGAAGGGGAGGGATTCCGGAGGTGGAGAAAAGTGTTTTGAACCAGCGTATTCCCCTGAGTATTAACTCATGCACTGCTATGTGAGAAGCCGGAAAAATAGGAACGTACGAGGAACGGTATTGTATTCGTACGTTGGACGTCGCAGTATGTCCTTATTGCATAGTAGGGAAGTGGGAAGAGGGTTCAGTTGGATGTGGCCAATCCAGCTAGAGCACTGTATACTCTGTTCAAGAAGAGATTGTTTTTAGTAGGAGCTGAGAACGCTGTCGCCCTAGTTACAAAAAAAAAAAAAAATATAAAAGATTGCAAAAAGTTGTGTAATATCGTTGGACTACCACTAGATGGCAGGCTGCAACCCATGTATTGAAGTTCAGATTAATCTGTAGTGAGTTTATAATGAAGAACAAAGACCCCATTCACTGTCTGTTGCTGTTTATAGAATCACTAAATGTTTTTCTCTAGCGGTGCCTCATTGTTCTCCTTTAGAAGTCATTATATCTGGTGCTAATCAAATCGCTCCTTTCTATGCTGGAATGCAAATTTACAGGCACTACAAGTATCCCTGGTTTAATACGTAGTTCCAGCCACTCCCAGTACACCCAGGGAGTCACAACATGGATGCTGCACCCGGAAGTCAGGTGCCTGGAACTTCCTGTGGCAGCCGTCTTGCTACACCCACTGATGGCAGTACACCTCATAAGCCACGCCCCTCGCAATGGCTCTTTGTTCAAAGCTCTCCACCCATCCCCGGTGGGAGGTGTTCTGTGGTATAAATGACTAACACATTTGAATAAGTATAAATTGTATATTTGTTTACTCAGCTATCCCATAAATGCAAGTCAAAGATAAGTAAGTGAAACTTTTACAGAATTGATGTGGAAAGATCTGTTCACATAAAATCAATTGGTATTTTAGAAGTCCTGCAGCATTATATCATAAAATAAAATAGAGGAAGGTGAATATATATATCTTTGTACTGTGTTAGTTAATTTAAAACAAAATTGTAAACGACTTACCCATACTGATGTCAAAATGTATCAAATCCATTTGTAAAAAGGAATTATGAAAAATGTATAATGCATCCAATGTAGATATGGGAAATGGATGTGTTCACTGCTATGTCTTTGTTATAACAAAGGATGAGGTTTTTTTCTTCTTCCTCTCTCGCTTTTAAGAAATAAGGATGGAATGTGTCTTGATGGAATGTGTCTTTCCTCAATAGTGACGTAAGTTTGGTTTAACCCTTGGAGTTCAGGATTTCACATTTTTAGTTTGCTGTTTATACCGGAATAGGGAATATTAGATTTCATGGGATGTGCGATATAATTTGTGTTGTTTTGTTTTTAATGGCGATTTATTTGAACAATATATTTTTTTTTTGTGACTCTATCACCTTTTCTGTTTTTATGATTATTTCTAAACAATTCATGTATTTTTGCAGGTTAGTCGCCTAGTCACAGCTGTCATTTAATCATGTCTCAGTTGTTTCTACTATGAAAGGTTTTTCTTTTCTTTATGGATACAGTGTTTATTGTAAGGTTTTAAATTTTCCCAGTAATGTATATTGTTGTGAGATATACGTTATTTTCAGTGTTTGTTCATTTTAGGTTTTAGTATGTGGCTAATTTATTACCTGCTGTTTTATTTTTTCTTTTAGGGAATACCAGTATACAAATGCTGAATTTTGCCATATTGGTAAATAAACAATTAAACAAGGGGGGAATAAGGTATTAATTATATTCTCCAGTTTCTTCGAGGGTGCAGTAGGCATATTAGATAGGTTTTGAAGCTGACCTTTTTCCCATAAGTTATGTTTATTAGATTACTATGAGGTATATCTGTTAACTGAAATAGGAAAGTCTTGTCTTATATGTTTATTTGTTTATTTATTTGTTTGTTTATTTATTTAGTATTCTCAGTCATGTGAAGTATAGATGACCACTAACTGTATTATGATCAGAGATGAAGTTATAAGAATGATCTAATGTATATTTTTTTAGTTTTTGTTTTTATAGATGAAACCAGATGGTGGTCGATTCTGCACTGGATATGCTGCTGTTTACACCACATGAGGTAGTCTAAATTCGACCACTCCCTCCAATCCTATTGATACAGGAGACAGTGATGCATTAATGCCTTTCTTGATGGGTAGAACAGGAGTGGGTAAGAGTCTTTAGAGGTGTATGTAGGTTGTAGATTTTTTCCTGTTGTCAAATGAATTAGGTATGCCGAAAAGAAAGTCTAGATCTGAGCTGATGGATTCGGATGGAGATCCTCGCACAGGTGCAGCTGACCAAGAAGCAGTGAACGGGCCTAGAGTTAAGAGTCTTTCACCAATACCGACCATGCCTTGGTGACATTGGTCACGTCAGTGACTTCTGTCACTCCTTGTGTTCTTAAATCCCTACAGGAACAAGCGATACAACAAGGAATGGAGTGTGACATGCAGGGAGCCAGCTGACTGAGGAAGGTCTGTGGACAAAGGGTGGTAAGCTTTCTCTGCCATGAGAGCTCTTCTTAATGATGGCCCAGGTAACATCTGTGAAAGACAATTGTCAGTGTGTGCTTTGGTGACAGCGGGTTCAGTACCCAGGTGGGCAGATTCACCCAGTCTTGTGAGACAAGTGCCTAGAACGAAGTGAGAAAAAACTGTAAAGAGTCCGTAGAAACACCCTGCACCTGCTCTACCCATTCTTAGAGACTGCAAACTGATTATAGATGTATATCATGAGCACGTTGTATGCAAGTCTGTGCGTGTTGTGTAAGTTTCTCTCCAGGTTTGGTCAGAGGCATTCCAGTGCAGAAAACGATATTATTGTTGAGAAGCACATGAAGGTGGTATGTAAGAAAAATGTGTTTACAAAAAGTGTATATTTTATAGAAAAGTGGAAACTGGCAAATCGTGTACAAAATGTATATGTTTTGTTTTCTTTTTGTAATAAACAGGTCTTTATGTACGATGTTTTTTGGTTTAGCATAGACATGTATATTTTTATATAATTGACTGAATAGTGTGATAATCAGGTGTATCTTCCAATTCCAGATCTTAAATCAGAGCTATTAGCATATGGTCTCCAGTCAGGAGACTGATTGATCCTAAAGGACAAGCGAGAAAGAGCCATGAGTCAACACTAGAGGAGCTGATCCAACCACAGAAACATCTATGGATCCACACCTCGCATTGCAGAAGGGTTAATCAACCAGAGCTGCACTGAGCGTTCTGCTCATACTTATCCTTTTCAGAAAACCCTGTACAGTTTTAGACCAGCATTGCCAGAACAGTTAGAAGAGAGGACTTAGAGAACCTTGAGACATGGGAAAGTCCAACTACAAAGGGTGAGGACTCGCCTAGGAGTCCTTGGTCTCAAACCGGTGAAGAAAACCCCTTTCGCCTTTCCGCCCATGTTTCAACATTCAGTTAGGCAGGTTTTTCAACAGATCTTTCTACCTCTCTTCCTAAGGGAACACAGTACCCTTAGAATTTAGAAATGGCAGAAGTAAGTCTTTAGGGGGGACTGTTGAGGATAAAGAATTGAGTATCCAAAAATACTTAATTCAGCCATTTCATAGACTCAGTTATATAGTTCAGTAGATGTGAACTAACTCACATATTTGTGAATGCTTTTGTTTCTTACTAACATGTATATATGTATATTGCATATTCAGTGTATTTTCCTTAGACACAGTATATACCACCACATGTAATTGTAAAGATGGCTGCTATTTCCTGTTCTACACCCAAGACAGATGGACAAAGAAATTCCTAGAGCCTAGACTGACCAATCCAAAAAGGATGTGTAGATCTCTCTACGTCATGAAGCCCTGCCCTGCGATACTTGATTGGACTAAAACTTTTGTTTACACCCCCTTACTGCTTGGTCTAGAGTTTCTTTCGAACAATAAAAAACACTTGGTTAAGAGCCAGTCATGGAGATAGATGTAACTGACTTGCTGTGCAGTTATTTATTCTCGTGTGCACACATGACATTTTTAATTAGAAACAGCAGCCGGATATCGAGAGATCCTTTGAGTCTCATCATCATCGTCATTCTGACCTTGACAGGCACGATGAAGTGAAATCATCGAGTCCGTCACACTGAGCTATCAGAGCTCAGACGCAGCGGGAGAATGATGGTGGAGGCGAGTGCAGAGCTCCCTCTTTCATCATTGCTTTCAACTGTTTTGATGCTGAAACAATTGAAGAAGATGCCGATGTAAGGCAGGAAGGTTGGTGCCGATGCTGGTTCTGAGCCCCCCAACGCAAGTGCCCCATAGCGGCCGTGTGGTCTACCACCATTAGGGGTAAACCACTGGTTACTGCCACATTTTTCCATTTATTATTAGTTTTCCCAGGGACATTAGATGTTGAATTTGTCTAAAGACTGTTATCTAGTCGATGTAGTAATTGGCGAGGTCACCTTGCCTGTATGTGATATATGATGTTAGAAGTTAATCCTCACTCAGATGTCTATTTTGTTCTTGTATGTGATCTACTAACTGATTTTCCACAGTGGCTGTGTGTAAATGGAGTTTTTCAAGGAGTGTTTGAAGCTAAAACTTAGTGGAAACTGAGTAGAAACTCACCAAATCCACGTGCAAGACTGCCTATACACATTCCCCCATTTCTGGCCAACACTACCAGTACAATTCTGCCGTAAATGACAACTCAAACACTTGATGCTGGGTAGTAGATAGTCCACAGCTATTTATTGATTCTTAAATACATTTTAACCATTTAAACATTCTGTGTAACTATTAAGTTTGCCATTTAAAATTCCGTAACTAATTAAAAGACTTCATCTACTAGCCAGCTGTGTCAACCATATTGAAATCCGGAGCCAGGAAAGAATTTAAATAACCTAAAAACCTAAGGATGGAAATGGGAGTGTAGATGGGTGACTTCTCTATGTCTTGCAACTATATAAGAACATACCCTTACCATTAAATACTCCACATTAAAAAACCCACCTTTCACTTTTCTAACCAATAGGGTGCAGGCATTTTCCCACCTCAACTGACCTTGCGCTCTCCTTATGCAGTTCAGGGCCTACAAATCTTATACTCCTCAAAACTTTGAATTTTTGCTCAGTTTCTGCTCCAAAAACTCAGTGTGTCAATTTTCTGACATCAGTGTTTCTAGTATGTAAAAAAATAACTATGAAGATTTCCCAAACTTCTCCTCTCATATAGCCAGTGAAAGAAAACAAGCAATATTAGGATGAAACTATGAGGGCATCTGAGGACAGAGATTTTTGACTTATAAATACTGAGTTTTTTACTCACCCATAGACTTGAATGGGTGAGTTTAATTCCTGACTAAGATTAATAGCTGTCACACCAGTGACTCATATAGCTGATAAGCACTGTCCTAGTGAATGAGCTTTAGTGAAGACCATGTAGTTATTTAATCATGATACTCCAGGGTAAGTCTGGTCAGTGGCGCAGTGTTCCACTCTCACCGCCAACACAGTAAGCTGAGGCCATGAACCCCGCTGACAAATCGGAATCCAGTGATGCCAAGTCTATTATGCAAATCCTGTATGAAGAAGCCCTGGTGAAGACACTCTGGCAGGTCTTGCCCATTCATATTAAGAATGAATTGGCAGGCAGGGACCTACAATCCTCTCTTCCTGCCCTAATATACCTGTCTACCAGGATTGACCTCCGTTTCCATGAGCAGGCTTTGGAACAAGCTCAAGTACCTTTTTATCCTCAAAACCCACCCAGACCGACCCACTTTCTTTCACTCCTTTCCTCCACAGGCCACACCTCTTGAAATAGAGCTGATGCAAGTCGAGCTTACAAACTCCGTACCACAGCGACAGTGAAGGTATAGAGTGAATGAGTGCATTTACTGTGGAGGCAAAGGGCACTTTGTTCATCAGTGCCATGAGAGGCCGAGAAACCCCAAGCACCTAGGGTTTGGTTGGGGAGTTGACCCTATGTGAGAAAGATTGCTCACCTAAACTATTGACTAAGGTCATCCTTACGTGGGGAGAAAGGTCTCTCCCTGCAACAGCTCATTTAAACTCCGGTTCTGCTGTCAACTTCATCAATTAGGACCTTGTTCTTCGACTTCAGCTCCCTACACAGCAGCAGCAGCTAGATGAACCCTTGACTATTGGTTCCACTGATGTGCTGCTCCTGGTGGAGCCTGACATATCACGCTGCCAGTCACGTTGCAGGTTGGAGGCCTGCATTCCGAAAAAATGTCTTTCTACGTGCTACCTAAATCTGTTAACTCTGTTCTTCTGGGTCTTCCTTTGTTGTGTGTATAGGCTCCAGTTGTTGACTGGTCCATCGGTCAGATGCTTCAGTAGGAACCATTGTTTACTATCAACTGGTTCACGGTACGTCAGCAGCTGGCGCCTCTGGTATGGGCACAACAGTCTCTGATAATAGGAGCAACAGCAGCGACCGGTATGATAGGTTCGACCTAGATGGATGGACATATCAGCAGCAGCCGGACTGGGTAGTTGTAGCAGCAACGATCGATATCGTAGGAGTGGCCGGTGTGGATAATTGCAGCAGAAGTGGCCGGTATCATAGGTGCAACCGGTCTGGATGGTTTGCGGCAGTAGCAGTCAATATGGATAGTTGCAGCAGCAGACTTGACTTGCACTGGGACACACATACGAATCAGTTACACAGCACAGTAATAGCAGCAGCACAAAGTACCTGAGAACTAGCAACGTATAGACCAAGTTACCCAAGCACCTCCCTTAAGGGGGGAGTTCCTTAAATACTTGATGCATCTCAGCGATAGGCTGAGAGGTACTTCTGAGTTACAGTGTACTGGTGTCACACTTGCTGGGTGTAGCAAGCATGGTAAGATGCGTTCAGACCTACGTGCATCTGAAGCACAACAAAAACACAAGAAAAGGGGGCACCAGGGACACAAAAACAACAGGAGGCCCTGGAACTAGTGAGAGGGGTAGGTGGGCACCTCGTATCCTCACCTGCAACTGTTCCTTCTCTCCTCACCAGTCCCTATGCAGTTTCTACGACTGTCACTGAACAGGAACCTGGGGCTTTAAAAAGGCCATATAGTAACCCTGACTAGTGAGGGGCAGGTGGGGTTCACTAGACCTCACCGCTGCACTAACAACACACCAGGGTAATAAAGACAAATGGGGAAAAATAGCAACCAAAAGGATATTGCCTGAGCACAGGAACTAGACTAGCAAAACTTTCTTCACAGGCGACCAGGACACAAATGAGTTTGTACCAGTGACCTACAGTTTTCAGTTCCTAAATCTGTGGATTTCAAATTCCTTCCATGTCTTGCTCCTGAAGCTGGTGGTCCTTAATCACTTCTTAGGTCTCTTCCATTACTGCTTCATCCTTTGTTCCTGGGGTTCCCTTGGTTGTACTGGAAATTAAGGGCATTTTGGGTTGCAAAAAGGTTTTATTTGGTCAAATGGAAAGGCTTTGGTCTTCAAGAGAGATATAGGACCCTACCATTCTTAAGCAAAAACAAGCTGCATCCAAAACACTGCTAACACTGATATGATATGTTTCCACAATGAGTTGGGAAGTTTTCGAAATTGCCTTAAAATATTCTCTCTCTCTCTCTCTCTCATTATTCTGGCATTCGTCAAAATAAATAATATTGATTCCTAATTAACGTAAAACAGGAAAGGTTTATTCTGATTTCATATTAGATAGTGAGAAAAACATGCAGATGTGTCTTTTTAGATAATGTATGCAAACTTCTGGTTTCACCTGTAGGTTACTTGCGTTATTTCATTGTATTTTTTAATGCATTTTCTTACATGGGTTTTTAAAGCGTTTTTGACCCTATGGTTTTTCTTTCTTTCTTTCTGGAACGCTTTGTTTGTGATACCTGGTATTTGGCTTTGACAAAGCATTATTGATAGAGTCATGTGCACATTACATGTGCAGCAGAATGTTTCCGCAGCAGAAACCCACTAATTTTTTTTTCTTTTTCCGCATTTAAAATTCTAAACGGAGAATCAACACAGAACATACAGTGTACTCGCAAGAGAAATTGATATGTTGCGAATTTGAAATACACATGGCAGGTCTGTTTACGCTGAGTAATAAAGAAGCACATTGGACATGAGATTTCTACAACTCTCAACCACTTTGCTGGAACTGTAAAATGCTGTGTTTTAGATGCAGCAAAAATTCTCAGCATCAAAAGTTCATCGTGGGCACACAGCCTTAAGGCTCATGCAGTCGTCCGTGGATTTAACACTAGAACTACTGGACTCGTGACACCTATATAGAAATACATGGTGCAAAGTAGTCAAAATGACTACCTCAGTAGTTCTAGTGTTAAGTATAATTTCGGACCGTAACGGAAGGACTGGCCACTGGTCTCCCAACCGAAGCACGATGGCCTCATAACAATATATGAAGCTGTCATGCTCATGTTAGGAGAGCCACAGTCAAGCCATGTATTAGCAGTCAGTTCTCAGACCGATTGGTATGAACGTCTGCATGAGCCCCTATAGTGAAGCTTACATAAAAATGAAACATTATGGCTGCTACAAGTATTAATGAATGAGCAAAAATAAACCCATGGGTTTGGGTCTTTGCCCTACTGTCATGAGTAGTCTGCTGCATGTACCACACTTCCATCATGACCCCTCTAACTTCTCCTTCTGCCAGAATAGAAACAAATGATAAATGGATGTGGATATGGGTTGTGGTTAGTGGTATGGCAAACGTTATGGTAGCACGCTGTATAGCTTGTATCGCTTTCTGTTGTGTAAAAGTTGGATGGTATGATATTCCTAAAAAATTGTAATTGCTGTCTAGGTAGTTACTGAACCCCTTTTTAACATCCGTGATCGGTAAATTATGGAATACAAGCAGAGCTCTGCAAAAGTCTCAGCTTTCTACATGTTCTTCCAGTATTTGTTAATACAGCATTAGTGTTCGTTCACATCTGCATATAAATACGCGGAGTGCAATTCGATAATGAATCAGATTGCACTTACACAAATGTTAAACAATGAGGCAGTGCTGATCTGCAAGTTTCTCCTAAGCTATTTTCGGGCTGAGAAAAATTGCAGTATGCTGTATATGGTGGCGTAAAACGGCATTCCCAGATCATCAGCATTTCTGCTGTTCAGAGGGATGATGAAGCACCGCTCTGAAAAGCAGAAGAGACTGAATAGTGCATGCTTTAAGTAAAATCAATGCTTTAAGTAAAATCAATAAAAAGTAAAAAAAAACAAAAGGTTTTAAAAATATGAAAATATACTAAGAGTACAAATTACCCCCGTTTTGTCCCACTGAAAATAAAACAATTTTTTTTTGTAAAAAAAAAAAAAGAACCTTTGTTTGGTATTGCCGCATTCAGAAATGCCCGATCTATCAAAAGATAAAATAAATACATCTGATCAGTAAACAAAAAAAATTCAAAGTGCCGGAATCGTTTTTTAGTTCCCGCAACATTTCAATAAAATGCAATTAAAATTAAATGCAACAGGCAATTAAAACATTGCATCTACTCATAAATGGTATAATTAAAAGACACAAAAACGAAGCCATCACTGAGCCCCAGATCCAAAAAAATGAGAGGATTATGGTTCTCGGAAAATGGCGACAAAGGTGTAATTCTTTTTTTTGACAAATTTCTGTATTTTTTTTCACCACTTAGATAAAAGTAAAGCTATACATGCTTAGTGCCTATGAACTTGTACTGACCTGGAGTATCATAGTGATAGGTCAGTTTTACCTATATAGTGAACAATGTAAATTTAAAAAAAAAAAATAAATCATTGTACAATTGCACTTTTTTTTTTTGCAATTTTTTCGCACTTGGGATTTTTTCCCCGCTTTCCAGTTCAAAATGGGGCAGAGTAAATGGTGTCATTTAAAAGTACAACTCATCCCTCACAAAACAAACCCTCATATGGCTGTATTGTAATAAAAAAATGTTATGGCTCTTGGAAGAAGGGGAGGAAGAGTTGAAAACAAAAAGCGGAAAATTGCAGGGGGTGAAGGGGTTAATCTCTCCATTGCCTGCCTTTGCGTATATTGGACTGTACTGATGTCATCCAAGTGCAGTTTGATGTTTCACATGCACCCATAGACTTGGATGGGTGCGAGTGAGCCAAGAAACGCTGCCTATCGCAGTATGATGTGTTTTTTCTCTCATGCGAAGAAGAAAAAAATCGTAGCTCTGCTCTGCCTCATTGAATAACATTGTTACAAGTACAATGCGAGATTTTTTTGCATTTCTCTCGTCCAATTCATACTCTCGCGTGAGCAATGTGTGACGCCCTGGACCCCAGGGGTCACAGGTGATAACATCTACCACATACACACACACCCCCATCCCCTGTGAGGTCACATACATGTCACCCGAAAGGGAGACCTGATGCCTCCCTCAGGGCGAGTAGAACACACCAGGTGGGCGGAGTCAGGTGGAAAGACACGCCCACCGAGGAGACTACTGTCCTGGGGCAGGAAGTTCAAACAGAAGAGTTTTGGAGTTGACAGTGAGTGGTAGAAGAGTAGCTGTCAGGGACCCGGGTAGGAGCCTGGGCCCCTTAGAGAACGTCAGGCAGGCAGATGGTGGTGGCCGTCTGAGGGAGTACCGGTACAGCAACCGGCGGAACCTTATGGATCGGGCCTGGGTTGGAGCCCGCCGGTCCCGAACCGGTGAGTCAACCGTGTACCGGAGCACCAACAGGAGGGTACTCAGACCCCTTCCTAGCTTAGAAGCCACTGAGTATAGGCAAATTGATTGATTGCTGGCCGGACCTCACGGGTTCATCCACACCCAAAGTCCTGAAACAAGGCAAAAGCCCACCGAAACCGGGTGAGCGCCTCCACCAAGTGCCAAACACCGGACAGGCCAGCGCCTGCGGGCAACCGAGGGCTCCTCCGGCAGCTCAACGCCGGGGAGCGAGCTACCACTGCTTAGGCAGGCGGGCCGAAACACAAACATCCAGAGGTGCACGGGAAAAGGGGCCACCATCAACCCCACAGGGGACATCAGCAGCCAGCTGCGGGGACCGACCACTACCGAACTTTGGTTTACCAGTGATTCTGAGTGTGAATCAATCGTGAGTACACCAGTGCCATCCAGGCACAACGCTACACCGCGGCACGGTGCCCTGCACCCCGACGACAACATCATCCGCTTACAGTCTACCACCATACCCCACCACCGGGGCCCCAGGACACACTGCCCCAACCCACGGAGGGGCTAACATCTCAGCTGCGGCCACAACACCGATCCCGGACGAGCCCGCCATCACTTCAGCCGCAGCGGTGGTGCATCCCCCGTCACCATGACCCGTGGGTGGCGTCACGACCCGTTACACCACCACCAACCCCCACACCGCCTCCCCTTAACAAGAGCGACGTGGCCCCCGGTCGGGAGGCGCTCGTGCCACCGAGAGCCCGAGCCCGGACCTCGAGCGGCTCAGTCCGAGCAAGCGGAGGAAGCGGCCGAGCCCCTCTCAGGGCGGTACACGTATACTCTTTCTGGCGTCACGAACAGGATTCGGACAGTCCACTTACCTGTGGAAAGTGCGCCTTAGAAGTTTCCGTCAGTGGCGTCCTGCCAAAAAAAGTTGAAGTCCCGCCATCTTGGCGCGAAAGTTTCCCGCTCGAGTCGTCTTCCCCGAGCAATGAAGGCGCGAAAAGTGAAGCCCCGCCCCGAAGGAGGAGTGCTAGGAGAAAACCAAGGGGGAAGCGGCAAGAACATGTCGGCACCCGACGGCGACGATGGGATGGCACAAGCCTCCGGAGCGGCGGCGCCCGATGGCGGGGATGCGGTTGTCTCTGCTCCGGTCGCATGAGCAGAGGAGGCCGCGGTCCCAGCGGTCGCCCAGGTAATGCCGATCTCCCTGCCCTATGTGCCCGTGGCAGCCTGGCTACCCCAGTACGACGGGAAGCCTGATACACTGCAGGCTTTCCGGAAAAGATATGCTCGGTTCTCGACCTGTATGCCGTGACTGGCAAGCAGCGTGCGGTGGTAGTCTTATGGCAGCTGACTGGGGTGGCTGAGCAGGAGATGGAGACCTGGGCTGACGCAGACCGGGCTTCTGTGACCACCATCTTTGAAAAGCTCCAGGCCGCCTTTGAGACTCGCACCGCAGCCGAACTCCGGATGCAGTTTTACCATTGCCAGCAGCGGCCAGCAGACAGCATCAGGGACTACGCCTTACGTCTGCAGACGGCCCTCCGCACCCTGAAGCAGGTAGATACCGTCAGTGAGGCCGATAGCAACAAGATGTTGGTGGAGCAGTTTCTACAGGGCCTGGGGTCTGCTGAAGACCGCAAGCAGCTGCGGTTGTGGACCCTCGAGCACCCCGATCTAGACTTTGCAGTGATGAAAGAGCGGGCAATCAAGGCCCTGCAGCCCCTGGAGATTAACCCCCCAGACGCGGCCCCCTGGCTGGCCGCAACCACTCCTGTAGCTGTACTACCCCCACTGCTGTCCCTACCAGCCCCGGCTGCACCCACGGGAGCAAGAGACGAACTGGCTGATAAGGTGCAACGCATGAATGAGGATCTTGCCCGTGTGATCGCCGCGCTCAAGCTTCCGCCGAGAGTCAAGCCCCTGGAGACCATCCAGCTCGCCGATATCCCCGAAGGTGTCCCGTGGATGCAGCGGAGGAGGGCCAACGACCCCCGGTATGGGCCGCCGGTGTGCTGCCAGTGTAACCAGCCTGGCCATTATGCTCATCGCTGTCCGTTAAACGAGCAACCCCTGGGGCCAAGGGCCAACCCTCAGGTGTAGACCCCCCTGGCCCGGCGGACTGGCGGGATCGGTATGTTGGAGGCCGCCCTATCATCTCGGTGGTGGTGGATGGGATCCCGACCACAGCCTTACTGGACACTGGATCGCAGGTAACGACCATGCCCTATACATTGTACCAGCGGTATTGGACTGACAGTGAACTTAGCCCTCCCGATAGTGGCATGACTGTTGTTGCAGCTAACGGACTCCCTATGACGCAAGTGGGGCTTAAGGAAGTGACGCTGACTGTGGGAAGGACAGAACTGAAGCGTCAGGGAATGATTGTAGTGCTGCATGAGTCTAGTGACCACAACCCAAAGATAATGCTAGGGACGAATGTGATGGAGCACTGCATGGGTGAGGTGCTGAGCTTGCTGCAAGAGTTGTCCGCCACGGCAGCAGGGAGCCGGCAGAGGGCCCTCCAGCACGAGATCCGGGCTCTCCTGCAGCGGCAGCAAGTGAACCTGACGGGTGGAGAGATTGGTGGTGCGTGGGTGATGGATGTGGCACCCCTGGTGGTGCCGCCCAGGAGCGAAATGATGATCTGGTGTAGAGCAGCAGTCAGCCCCCAGGGACGAGATTACCCAGTGATGGTGGAGCCCTCGCCTTCGGAGCACTAGCTCACTGTAATGGCCGCCAGAGGGGTGATTGATGTCAAGAAGGGGAGAGTGCCGGTGAGAGTGCCGAACTGTGGAGAGGACGAGGTTAGGCTCCCCCGCTACACCACGATAGCTAAACTGTTCACCATAGACACCCACGCCATCCACGAGACCACTCCTACTGTCCCTGCACCTGACACTAGCCACAATGCCTTACCCTTACAACCAGAGGCCTGGTGCCGGGAGCTACATGTCTGCACCGAATCTACCCCAGCACATCATAAAGAAGGGGTGTACCGGGTGGTTCAGGAGTACAGGCAAGTTTTTAGCAAACATGCACTAGACTTCGGGAGGATTAAGGGGGTCCAACACCATATCCCTACAGGCACTTACCCGCCCATTAAGGAGAGGTATAGGCCAATTCCCCCAGCACATTATCAGTGCGCTAAAGATATGCTGCACAACATGAAGGAGGCGGGGGTCATTCGAGATAGTTGTAGTCCCTGGGCAGCCCCACTGGTGCTAGTGAAAAAGAAGGACGGCACCATGAGGATGTGCGTGGACTACCGCAAAATCAACCAGATCACGCATAAGGATGCCTATCCTCTCCCCCGCATCGAAGAGTCTCTGGCCGCGTTAAAAACTGCTAACTATTTCTCCACTCTTGATCTCACCAGTGGCTACTGGCAGGTGGCCGTTGCGCCGGAAGACCGTGAAAAAACCGCATTCACTACCCCGATGGGACTCTGCGAATACAACAGCATGCCGTTCGGGCTGTGTAATGCCCCGGGGACCTTCCAGAGGTTGATGGAGTGTTGTCTTGGTCATCTTAACTTTGAAACAGTCCTGCTGTATCTAGATGATGTGATCGTATACTCCAGGACATATGAATCCCATCTGGAGCACCTGGTGGAAGTGTTTGTGGCCCTGGCTAAATACGGGATGAAGCTGAAGCCGTCCAAATGCCACCTGCTGAAACCCAAAGTGCAGTATCTCGGACATGTGGTGAGTGCTGAGGGTGTGGCCCCGGACTTGGAGAAGATCACAGCCATCCAGGAATGGCCCCGCCCGACCACAGTGAGAGAGGTGCGACAGTTCTTGGGCCTGGTAGGCTACTACCGCCGCTTCATCAAGGGGTACACGACAATGGCCTCCCCGATGCAAGACCTCCTCGTGGGACAGACCAAGGTTGGTAGACCATCCGGGGCCCCGTTTGTGTGGGGTGAGCAGCAGGAAGAGTCCTTTTGGCAGCTGAAATCGGCATTGACAGGAGAGGAGATCCTAGCCTACCCTGATTACGGCCTTCCCTTCTTGTTGTACACGGACGCCAGCAATGTGGGCCTAGGCGCTGTACTGTCCCAGATCCAGGACGGAAAGGAGAAGGTGATCGCCTACGCTAGCCGAAAGATTCGACCCACCGAGCGGAACCCCGAGAACTACAGCTCCTTCAAACTGGAGTTCCTGGCCCTGGTATGGGCAATAACCGAAAGGTTCAAGCACTACCTGGCTGCAGCAAAGTTCACCGCCTACACGGACAACAACCCGTTAACGCACCTGGACACGGCCAAGCTGGGCGCTCTCGAGCAAAGATGGATGGCTCGGCTGTCTAACTATGACTTCACCGTCAAGTACCGGGCCGGGCGCAAGAACACCAACGCAGACACCCTGTCCAGGATGCCGCATCTATCTGACGAGGGAGCGGAAGAGGACCGTCTGGAGGAAATAGAGCTGCCTGTGTTCCACCAGCCACAGGAGGAGAAGCCCTGTGTGGCCCAGCAGAAGGTGGACCTCAATCCGCTGCCCAGTCAGGAGTGGTGAGAAGCCCAAGACCAGGCGCCTGCGGTCCGGCTGGTTAAGACCCTGCTAGCCCAAGGCGTGCGCCAGATGGACCCAGCGGCCCCCTCCGAAGCCCAGCGATTGTGGAAAGAAAGGGACCGCCTGTGCCTGTACCAGCAGAAGTTGTACCGGGAGTTGATCAACCCGAAAACCCAAGAGAAGGTTCGCCAATTAGTGGTGGCTCAGGATTGTGTACCCAAGGTCCTTCGGGTTTATCATGACTGCGCTGGGCACTTCAGTTGGAAGAAGCTGGAGATGCTGTTACGAGAGCGGTTCTACTGGAGTGGGATGCGGGATTCCATAGAGGCGTGGTGCCAAGAGTGTGGCCCTTGTACGCTGAGAAGACGGGATGAAGCTAGCCAAAGGGCCCCGCTGCAGCCGATTGTTACCCACCAGCCGCTAAAATTGGTTGCCTTGGATCATATCAAGCTTGCGCCCAGCCGAAACGGGTACACCTACACCTTAACCATCGTGGACTACTACTCCAGATTTATGGTTGTCGTACCGGTAAAAGATCTGACAGGCCGCACCGCTGCCAGGGCCTTCCAAGCCTACTTCTGCCGCCCCCATGGCTACCCGGAAAAGGTGCTTACGGATCAGGGGCCGGCCTTTGAAGCGGAGGTGTTTCAGGAGTTCTGCCACTTGTACGGGTGCAAGAAAATCCGGACCACCCCCTACCATGCCCAGACCAACGGGATGTGTGAGAAAATGAACCATCTGGTCCTGAACCTCCTCAAAACATTTCCCCTGGAAGAGCGGATGTTGTGGCCGGAGAAACTGTCCGACGTGGTAAATATATACAACAACATACCCTGTAGTTCCACCAAGTGTACCCCGGCGTACCTGATGAGGGCCTGACCCGGACAATTGCCGGTAGACTTAGAGATGGGCTTGGAAGCGCCCGAAGCCCTGCCCTCCACCGCCAGTTGGGATGCCAAACGCCAAGTACAGTACCGGCGGATTCAGGAGTATGTAGAGCGGAACCTGCGTCAGAGCCGGGAGAAGCAGGAACAGCGCTTTAACCAACGAGCTCCGGCTACTCCTTCGAACCAGGAGATGTGGTGCTGAAGCGTAAACGCAGAACCCATAAGCTTGACGATCAGTGGGAGAGGACCCCGTATGTTATACAGCCCACCGGATGGGAGAATGAGAAGACCTACCTGATCAGTCGCGACCAGGGGAGAACCATGGCTACTATATCCAGGGACCACCTGAAGAAATGCCCGCACCCCCTGAAGTTAGTAGAAGAGGCCCCAGTCCCCGTGCCCCGTGATGAAGCAACAAAGAAAGGGGTGATCCATACCGTGATGGGAGATTTTCCAGCAGACTGGCCCATGGAGAATGGTACGGTGATAATTCCCGTGATAATGTTCCCGCAACCCGCGGAAGAAGTGGAGACGGAAACACCCGCCAGAGAACCAGTAGAGCCAGCGCCCAGGGATGCACCTACCCCCAGTCCCCCTAGGCCTTTACCTACTCCGCCTAACACCCGGGATGAGGGACCTGTTGTCCCTGCTCTCCCGTTACCTTCCACTGACACTACAGTACTGAGACGATCCTCCCGCCCCAACCTAGGTAGGCCCCCGCTTAGGTACAGGGAAACTGCCATTTAGGGGTGCGAGACTTGATTGTGTATATAAGTTGAATGAACCAGTAACCAATTGACGAGACACTCACCTGATTAACTAAAAAGGACCCGTCCCCGTTGGGACTTGTGTATTGTTGGAAAACCCCTGTTGCGTGAGTGACTGCTCATGGACAAGACCGTGGACTAGCCGGCCACCCAAAAACTTTTGGACTTGTAAATATTGCCCTATCCCCCTTTAACATGCCTTCCCGTTCCGTTGGCCTCCGGAGAGGCAGATTGGAGGAAGGACCCACAGCAGAGCAGGCTGGGGTCCGGTCACCACCGGGACCGGTGACCATCCTCCGGGGAGCCCTTGACAACTGCCGGGTGCGCTGCACTGTACCCGTTCCCGCCTGGGTGACCTACCATGTTCCTGTTTCCGGACTGGGGGAAAGGGGTGCTGCCCATTTCTTAGGGGCAGCATCAGGGCTAGGTTGTTTTGGGTGGGAAAGGCGGAAGGACATGAACCCGTTCCCGTTTAATAAAGTTTGAAACGTTAAAGTAAAATGCCTCCCGTTAAGGGAAGACTTTCAGTAACCATAGTTTGTATTAATGTTATTATGTTTGTGTTTTCCCGTTTTTGCAGTTGAAAAATAAAAATAAACCGAAGTGGATCGGGCAGCCCGCAGACGGTCTGCATTAAACTAAGGGGGTATGTGACGCCCTGGACCCCAGGGGTCACAGGTAATAACATCTACCACATACACACACACCCCCATCCCCTGTGAGGTCACATACATGTCACCCGAAAAGGAGACCTGATGCCTCCCTCAGGGCGAGTAGAGCACACCAGGTGGGCAGAGTCAGGTGGAAAGACATGCCCACCGAGGAGACTACTGTCCTGGGGCAGGAAGTTCAAACAGAAGAGTTTTGTAGTTGACAGTGCGTGGTAGAGGAGTAGCTGTCAGGGACCCGGGTAGGAGCCTGGGCCCCTTAGAGAATGTCAGGCAGGCAGACGATGGTGGCCGTCTGCAGGAGTACCGGTACAGCAACCGGCAGAACCATACGGACCGGGCCTGGGTTGGAGCCCGCCGTTCCTGAACCGGGGAGTCAACCATGAACCGAAGCACCAACAGGAGGGTACACAGACCCCGTCCTAGCTTAGAAGCCACTGAGTATAGGCAAATTGATTGATTGCAGGCCGGACCTCGCGGGTTCATCCACACCCAAAGTCCCGAAAGAAGGCAAAAGCCCACCGAGACCGGGTGAGCGCCACCACCAAGGGCCAAACACCCAATGGGCCAGCGCCTGCGGGCAATCGAGGGCTCCTCCGGCAGCTCAACGCCGGGGAGCGGGTTACCACTGCTTAGGCAGGTGGGCCGAAACACAAACATCCAGATGTGCACGGGAAAAGGGGCCACCATCAACCCCACAGGGGACATCAGCAGCCGGCCGTGGGGACCGACCACTACCGAACTTTGGTTTACCAGTAACTCTGAGTGTGAATCAATCGTGAGTACACCAGTGCCATCCGAGCACGACGCTACACCGCGGCACGGCGCCTTGCACCCCGGCGACAACATCATCCCCTTACAGTCCACCACCATACCCCACCACCGGGTACCCCACCACCGGGGCCCCGGGACACACCGCCCCTACCCACGGAGGGGCTAACATCTCAGCTGCGGCCGCAATACCGATCCCAGAAGAGCCCACCATCACTTATGCCGCAGCGGTGGTGCATCCCCCGTCACCACGACCCGTGGGTGGCGTCACGACCCGTTACACCACCACCAACCCCCACACCGCCTCCCCTTAACAAGAGCGACGTGGCCCCCGGTCCGGAGGCACTAATGCCACTGAGAACCCGAGCCTGGATCTCGAGCGGCTCGGCCCGAGCAAGCAGAGGAAGCGGCTGGGCCCCTCTCAGGGTGGTACAAAGGCCTTGGCAATACTTTCTGGCTAATGTATCTCCTATGTATAATCCTCCTATGTATAATCCTCTGACCTTACAAACTGTGCTTAGCTTAAACAGCACATATAATATGTACACCAGTGTTAATAGCTCTATTCAATATGTTATTTCTGATAAATCTATCACAGGACAAGAGTCAGTGACTGACCCTGGCACCGGGAGCCGAGATCGACCTCATATTCATGTGTGACGCCCTGGGCAAGCCAGGGGTCACAGGTCATAACACCACACGCACCCCACATTCCCTGCAGGTACACCGAAGTCAAAACTAAAATCCTTGTTGCCTTCCTCCAGGGGCTGGTGTCCACACCAGGGGGTGGACCAGGCGGTTGGCTCCGCCCACCGAGGAGTTCACAGCCCTGGAGGCGGGAAAACCAGGCAGATGAGTGTTAGAGTTGAGAGTAGAAGGAAGTGGTAAAGGAGCAAGTGACAGAGTGGAAGTAGAAAGTGAAGAAAGTGACAGCAAGAAGCCTGAAGCTGGTCCAGGTGTGTGCCCCGGACTGAGACAGCAAGGTTGGCAGACGGCGGTGACCGTCTGCAGGAGAGGCTGCTCGGAGGTTGCCGAAAGGACCGTGGACGGGTGGTGACCCGGCGGTACCGGAGCGGTATACAAAGAACAGTCAGCACCAGGGCAGGCGCCTTTCGGATCCCGGCAAGGCTAGGAGTCGCCATAATTTGCCAAATCCGTCAGTGAAGGGGACGACTGTCTCCCAACAACCAAGTCCCGTTTGAAGGCAACAGTCCGACCGTTAAGGGGAGACACCGCAACCGCCAAGGCACCAGTTTCCCAGGGCCAGCGCCTGCGGGCAAGAGTGGGGCTCCTCCGGCCCATATCCAGGCTGGGGAGCGGGTTACCGGTGGGAATCCATCGCTACCAACAGACTACACATAGGTGCAGGGAAGAGACCGTCACCGTCAACTGCAGGGAACAACAGCACCGCAACCGTCCGAGGGACCCGTCCAACCAGCCGTTTGTTTACCGAGAACTGTGTCGTGTTTACTGGCTGAGTGAGTACCTCCGTGCCGTGCGGCACAGCGCTGCCCCTGCGCCCCTGCACCTCCACAGGCCCCATAACCCGCCTGTCCACCATCCCAACCCCATCACTGGGCCCCGGGACCACCAATCTCCTACCCACGGAGGGGCAAATCAACAACTGGCTGCTCCATACCACCACTCCCGGGATCCCCAGCCAGAGCAGCGGTGGTGTCCACCTAATCACCACAACTGTTGGTGGCGTCACGGACAATAAACAATCCCAACTACCAATCCCCTTTCACTCACGGGCGAGGAGCGCCGCTAGAGTCCCCGGGATCCGGCCCATCGCTCGAGCCACCGAGCAGGAGCAGGCCGCGGCAGCAGCGGCAGCCGGACCCGAGCAGTGGGAGAGCGCGGCGTCCCCTCCTCCGCCCGCGACACATGGAATTCTGTTTTTCCATGTAATGTAATAGGAGGTTGAACAGTATTCATGAGTGGTTGGATCATTACCAATGAGTGATAACCCTTGGATTGTGCAGATCCTTCTCTCTGATTACATCTGAGATGACCCATACAATAAGCTCTATTTATATCAAAGACTAAGGGTACCGTCACACTTTAGCGACGCAGCAGCGATCCCACCAGCGATCTGACCTGGTCAGGATCGCTGCTGCATTGCTACATGGTCGCTGGTGAGCTGTCAATCAGGCAGATCTCACCAGCGACCAGTGACCAGCCCCAAGCCAGCAGCGATGTGGAAGCGATGCTGAGCTTGCAAGGAGCCGGCGTCTGGAAGCTGCGGACACTGGTAACCACGGTAAATATCGGGTAACCAAGCGCTTGTTACCCGATATTTACCTTGGTTACCATCGCACACCGCTTAGCGCTGGCTCCCTGCACTCGTAGCCAGACTACGGCTACGTGTGCAGGGAGCAGGCAGCCGGCACTGGCAGCGTGAGAGCGGCGGACGCTGGTAACGAAGGTAAATATCGGGTAACCAAGGAAAGGGCTTCCCTTGGTTACCCGATATTTACCTTGGTTACAGCTTACCGCAGCTGCCAGACGCCGGCTCCTGCTTTCTGCACATTCAGATTGTTGCTCTCTCGCTGTCACACACAGCGATGTGTGCTTCACAGCGGGAGAGCAACAACTAAAAAACGAACCAGCAGTGTGTGTAACGAGCAGCGATCTCACAGCAGGGGCCAGATCGCTGCTCAGTGTCACACACAGCAAGATCGCTAATGAGGTCACTGCTGTGTCACAAAAACCGTGACTCAGCAGCGATCTCGATAGCGATCTCGCTATGTGAGAAGTACCCCTAAAGCCCTGGCATCTGTTACTGTGTATGACTGGAACCTCTGAATCACTGAATGGATTACTGACCTTGTTCAGATATCTTCACACCAAATGTACAGGGCTTACAGATATATACATTGTTTATGTACATATTAAAATTTCAAAACCAAAAAGTAAAACTCATGGAATTGTGAAAATCACAGGATCGATACTCATGTTAATGATGTGCAAATTCTGAAAAAATAGAAGCATTGATAAATATAAACACTTTAACATCAAAGAAGTTCCTACACCAAAATGTAAGTCATAGAATTATTGAAATCACAGGATGGATAGACACGGCAATGATATGCAAATGATGAGAAAGTGGAAATATTTTCAAAATGTCTCGATTTATTCAGCTTTGAGTGTGAGCGCCATCAGCAAAAATATAAGCTCTTCTGCTTCACATGCTATCAAAGAGGTTATTGATGGCTGTATGAAGAATGTTCTGCCATACTAATGTCATAGTTCTCGCTCTGCTTTAAGTATTTAATGACAGGTTTTTGGGTCTGAGTCTCACTTTTCCCCTGTGAGACTCTGCTATTTGAACGGGTTTTAATTTCCTATGGCAGTTGTAGGGTTAATGGCAGTATTCCTTGCCAGCATGCAGGTGTAGCACCCCTGTGGTACCAGGTGCCACAAATGTAACCAGTGGAAACCAAAACCCCGGAATACCCGTGCCAGCAAGTACACCAGTGTGATGCCCTGGACTACCCAGGTAGTCACAGTTAGTCCCAGACACAACATCCATCCCCAAATAAGGTGATAGTAGCCAACCCATTAAAACCCTGGTTACCTCCCTCTGGGTTTGATGTCCACACCATGGGGGCGCAGCCTGACCGTTGGCCACGCCCCCCCAGGAGTTCACATGCCCAGAGGCAGGAAGTTCAAGTGCAAATGAGTTTAGGAGGAGGAGAGTTGAGGAGATAAAGTTTTAGGAGAGGAGTTGAGTGGAGTGTAAATACTGTCTGTGCCCTGGGTAGGAGCCCAGGCACTTTGACCAGGAGGCAGACGGTGGTAGCCATCTGCAGGAGTCGGGAAGACAGTCCTGGTGGAACCGTAGTTAGCCGGGACAGGGTAGTTGCCCGCCGGTACCGAACCGGGGAACCAGCTGGAAACCGGGCCTCCCGTGGTTCCTGGAGTCTGACGCTTCCACAAGTAACCCATTATGCCTGGAGTCCTGGTTCCGTGCTCCACAGTCCCTCACTCCTTTTACAGCTCCTCGGTGGTTCTTCAGGTCAGTTTCTGTACTTTCCACTCTTTTCTCCTCACAACTCCTCTACTTCACTTCTCTCTTCTTCACTCCTACTACAACAACTACTACTACTCCTCAACTGAACTCACTTCCTGCCAGCTTCCCAACTGACCACTCACCCTTTCCCCTCGCTGGGTCTCTCCCTACAGGTTGGGTGCCTACTATCCAATTAATGCCCTCCCCTTTTTACTGTTACTAGGCAGTCTCCCAGTTTGGTGTTGGGGTTGTGTATGTGGCCTGAAGATGCTGGTGTACCGCCCCGCGCTCGGCCGCAGCCGAGCCGCTCGGATCCGGGCTCGTGTGTCGGTGGCTCGAGCGCCTCCGGACCGGGGGTCACGTCGCTCTGTAAAGGGGGCTGGACACGAGGTTTTGGATTAGGTTTAGAGTTCGTGACGCCACCCACGGGTTGTGGTGAATGTAGGCATCACTGGTGCCGGTTGCTCGGCACCCCGGGGGAGATGTTGGGGGTAGCTTGTGATGTTAACCCCTCCGTGGACAGGGGATGGTGGCCCCGGGACGTGGTTGGTGTGGTGCAGTGTCGGTGCGCGGCCCGCGGGCCCAGTAGTATTCACTCGGACAAACACACGGGAGTCTCTGGTAAACCAAACGGTGGATAGTCGGTGCCTGAAGCCAGTCGCTTCGGTCCCCAAACGGTTGGTGGTGTCAGTCTTCTCCTGCACCTTTTTGTAGATTTTGGACAACCACGCTTCAGCAATGGAAGTCCCGCTCCCCAGTGTGTACGTCGGGAGAGCCCGTTGCCCGCAGGCGCTGGCTCGGTGGATCTTTGGCTCTTGGCGGTGGCCGTTATCCGGAATAGGTGGGCTGTTGCCTTCTTTCGGGACTTTGGGTGGGAAAGGACCTAAAGTCCAGACCTCAATCAGTTAATTAACGGGGTCCGGTAGTTTCGGGACCACGTTTCAGGGTCTGAGTTCCCTCCTTTGTGCTCCGGCTTCCGGTCGGTTCCCCGATTTGGTACCGGCGGGCCACTACCATGTCCCGGTCCCTTACGGTTCCACCGAGCCGTCTCCCCGGCTCCTGCAGGCTGAGGCCACCGTCTGCCTCTTAGCCAGAGGTGACTGGGCTCCGACCAAGACACCTGGAGTTAGACTGCGGCAGACCTGGGCACAGGTCTGCCTCTGCACTTGAACTTCACTCCTCTCAACTTCACTGTCAAAAACTATCTAGACTCCTTCCTCCTCTCCTCAAAACTCATCTAACTGTTTTTTTCTGCCTCAGGACCTGTGAACTCATCAGTGGGCGTGGCCAACCGCCTGGCTCCTCCCCCTGGTGTGAACATCAAATCCTGAGGGAGGTGACTAGGGTTTTAAGGGTGGCTGCTGTTACCCTTTTTAGGGGACGGGTGTTTGTGCAAGGGACCACCTGTGACTACCTGGCTAGTCCAGGGCGTCACACATTTATATAACTTGACATGGACTGTAAAATGTGGAATACTAACAAAGTATGACTAATCATTTTTAGATTTCGGAAGTTGGAAAGAGGAAGCATTTGGCACATGATTGACTGTTTACAAATTGCCTATGGAAGGGCCACGTGTGGATAAAGCGAAATCCTAAGGGCCGTTTCACACATCTGGCTTTTTGCCGGATTGGCGGATCCGGCGCACTCTAGTACAGTGTGATACAGTACAATGGCAGCGCGACAAGCTCCGGTCACATGCTGTCATGTGACCGGAGCATGTGACCCGTAAGTTGCCGCGCTGCCATTGTACTGTGTCACACTGTACTGGAGTGCGCCGGATCCGACAATCCGGCGAAAAGCTGGATGTGTGAAACGGCCCTTAGGCTACAATGCCACAATGAGTATTTGGGGGGTTTTTGATCTTGCAGAATTTCTGCAACATTTCTGCAACCATTAGGTTACTTGCATTTTTTTCATTGTTTATAGTGCATTTTTACATGCATTTTTATTGAATTTTCAACACTACAGGTTGTTGTTTTTTTCGTTATTTTTTTTGTATGTAATGTTTTATATACAGCTGCTTTGTTTTTTATACTTCCTGGTATTTAGCTTAACAAAACTTTATTGGTAGAATCATATATCGATTACATGGGTATTTGATGCATTTCCACAATAGAAATGCACTAAAAACTCATGCATTTTTTTTACATTTGTGCATTTTCTGCCAGTCTATGGGGAACAACTGCACATAAAACTCAGCGTACCTGCAAGAGAAATTGACATGGTGTTCTGCTCTATAGGCATCAGGTGTCATGGTGACATCAGACTCTGTTCACACTGCAGAGTCTGACATGCCACCTGGTGTTTCTGTATTGTTTAGTCAGAGCCGTTTGTCAACCAGTTTTGTACTCGCTGATGATCGGTGTGGAGTTAATTCCTGCTGGCTTGTGTCTTGCTTCTAGGATCACAGGTTACTGAAGACTAGTGATGAGCGAGTACCAAAAAGCTCGGGTGCTCGAGGCTCGGGCCGAGCATCCCAAGATACTCGTGTACTCGGCCCGAGCACCGAGCCCAATGTTATCCTATGGGAGACCCGAGTATTTTTATGAAATGACCCCCGGCAGCATGTAGAAACCCTAAAAATGTCACAAAAGTCTCAGAAGAGTGCTCAAATGACATGGCAACAGCATGGGGAAGACCCCTTGAAGCATTTATCACTCAAAAGTCACAGCTGTGAACAATTTTGTCCGAGTTTTACGCCATTTTTACGGACTCACCAGAAAACCTTCCAAAATGACACCAAAATGAATTTTCATGGCGGAAATGTTAAGGGCACATACCCAATAGTGAGATAGAGCTGGTGTATGTTACTTTTTGAGATTAATACATGAAAGATTTTACGTAAAACATTGTGTGGCACTCCGATGTCTAAAACGCACGTTTTGTGCTTTTTACTAGCGATGTCGGTCATTTTTTTTTTCATTCTATCTCCCGTCGGTCGGTCTCGCTCTGTCGGTCTCTCTCTGTCTTGTCTGTCCCCCTATCACAGTCTGTTGGTCATTCTCCCCCCTCTCTCTTACTTGCCGTTCCCCGATCACTGCCGCGGCGCTGCACGGCTGTTCACTAAACTCCGGCGGCTTTTCCTCTTTTGAAAAAGCCGGCCGCTCATTAAACAATCTCGTATTCCCTGCTTTCCTGCTTTTCGGCACCTATGATTGGTTGCAGTGAGACATGCCCCCACGCTAACATGTCCGGCGTACTCCACAGTCCTCCAGCGTCGCGTCCAGCTCTGCTGCATGGAGGTGACAGGAGCTGCAGAATACACCGCCGCTCCTGTCAGCTTCACACAGCAACTGAAGACAGCCGCGCGATCAGCTGAGCTGTCACTGAGGTTACCTGGATCCAGCGGTGGATGCAGCGGTGGCCGCGGGTAACGTCAGTGACCGCTCAGCTGATCGCGCTACTCACCGCCGCTCCGGTCAGCTCCACGCAGCAACTGAGGTGAGTATAGCGATCAGCTGAGCTGTCACTGAGGTTAATCGCGGCCTCCGCTGGATCCAGCGGTGGCCGTGAGTTACCTGACTGACAGCAGCTGATCGCGCTACTCACCTCAGTTGCTGTGTGAAGCTGACCGGAGCGGCGGTGTATTCTGCAGCTCCTGTCACCTGCATGCAGCAGAGCTGGACGCGATGCTGGAGGACTGTGGAGTACGCCGGACATGGAGGCTTTGTTGGGGTTAATAAATTGGTGATGAGGGACTTTGTTAGTGTTTTTTATTTCTAATAAAGGATTTTTCGGGTGTGTGTGTTTTTTAACTGTAATTTACAGATTAATCATGGAAGGAATCTCGGGGAGACGCCTGACATGATTAATCTAGGATTTAGTGGCAGCTATGGGCTGCCATTAACTCCTTATTACCCCGATTTGCCAACGCACTAGGGTAAATCGGGAAGAGCCGGGTACAGTCCCAGAACTGTCGCATCTAATGTATGAGGCAATTCTGGACGGCTGCTGACTGATATTGTTAGGCTGGGGGGCTCCCCATAACATGGAGCTCCCCATCCTGAGAATACCAGCCTTCAGCCGTATGGCTTTATCTGGCTGGTATTAAAATTGGGGGGGACCGCACGCCGGTTTTTTTAATTATTTATTTATTTTACTGCACAGTATAGACACGCCCACCGGCTGCTGTGTTTGGGTGCAGTGAGACACCTGTCACTCAGCGTGGGGGCGTGTCTCACTGCAACCAATCATAGGCGCCTGTGGGCGGGGAAAGCAGGGAATATGAGATGGCTGTGTGCAGAGCACAGCGCGCCCGCCGGTATAAAGGCTCGGTCACGCTGTGCAGGCCGGCCAATTACTGCAATTCCACAACTAACAGGGCTGTGGCATTGCAGTGGTCTGCCGGCCAATCCCTGCATGAGGGCTGACTCTCAAAAGAGCGCCAACATGCAGGGATAAAGACCACGAGTACAGCACGAGTATCGCGAAGTTACTCGGTACCCGCCGAGTACCCCGAGTACAGTGATACTCGTGCGAGTACCGAGTAGTAACAAGCATACTGTTACGGGGGGGCCGGCAGATTAGGACCAGGGGGTATATATCCTAATCGCCAGTCGGGGCCCACCGTGCTCCAGATGACAAAGGAGCTGCTGGCACCTGAGGGTTAGGCGGAGACTATAGAGCTGGATGGCTCTGAGATAACCCAGGAAGTCTGGGAACCAGTCACGTGTGTTGGGACACGTCAGACCGGACGACAACCCGATTAACCACCAAGGTCCAATAGCAGAGTGCCATGTCATCAGTGACGTCACATGCGACCTATTCGGAACCGCCACGTCATTGATGACCTCATGGCAGCCACGCCCCAAACACTTCACCAGTCATCGTCTGACGACCAATACTGAGGTGCCAGATCATAGGGGTGGGCCTCTGCGAGCCAGTCCGGAGTTGCCACATCATCAGGACACCTGACACCCTCTGCCCTATCAGGGCCTGCCACCTCACGGACATGCTCAGTGAGGTCCTTACCGGACCTAGCCTCTGATGCACTAAGTGCCTGAGCATGCTCAGTAGCCTGAGCCACAGGCTTAGAAAGCAGACTATCAGTTTGAGCATGCTCAGTAGGCACATCCCAGAACTTAGACACAGCACGAAGTCCAAGTACCTGTGCAAAGAGGCTGTTAGGGTTAATTGTGGGAGCATGCTCAGTAGCCTGAACTGAGGACTTAGTCTCAGACATAACACAATCAGGCTGAGCATGCTCACTAGGCAAAACACCGGGCTTAAACTCTGGCTGGGGTAAATCGGCGCACGCATGTGCACTAGCCGCCTCTCCACACTTAGACGTTGTGGAAGGAACAGCCAACTGGACGACCCGAGGCACGGCCAAGAACGGCAGCCGGCGCCTGGGCGCAACAGGAACCGCAGCAGGCTGCTTGCGGCTATGGCGGCGCCTGTTCGTAACACATACTCGCTCATCACTACTGAAGACCCATCACAGCCACCTCCGCCCTTTAAAAGATGGTGGATCCTGCTCCTCCATGCCGAATATAGCAAAAGCGATATCGATCTTGGTTCACGATGATTCAGCTGCTGGAGCACTGCTGTATGCTATTTTGGTGTGTAGTGGAGATTCCCTTGTTGTATATTGCCTTCCTATCCCACCCCCACACCCCCCGGGCACATATTGTCTTGTACCTGAGTAATTGACTGCTGTGAGTTACAGTTTTAGCTCCTCCCTGTCTATTTGTGCGGAGATTTATCATTCCAGTCCCGGACCCCTCCCGGGGTGAGCGGGTATAGAATCAGGAGTTAGGGTTATGTTGGGGGTCCAGACTTCGCCACTATCAGGCATACCTCTGAGATGAGGGACAGTTACTGTAGGTGCTCCCCTAGCCTGAGGGTCAGTTTACTAGTCTCGATTCCCAATCACTTCATTACTAGGTAACAGGTGTGGATTTTAATCCATCAGTTTACGCTACGTAAAAAAGAAGTCCAGTGGCCGGAAGATTTCTATAAATCCCATCCACTTTGCTGGAACTGTAAAATGCTGCATTTTTTGCGCAGTGAAAACACACCACCTCAAAAACCCATTGTTGGAATTTAACCTTAGTCATTAAATGACACATTTTTAGCAATCCCTGTTTTATATATTGTAGCCCCAAGCCCTCTCCTGTGATGTATATACAGCAGTGTCAGTGTGCTCTGTGTGTGGCCATGTCTGTTTGTGATGGCCATCATGCAGTACAGCCACATGCCCGGAAGGAGCTGGATGGAAGACAAGCGGGGAGGTGAGAGAGGCTGCTGCCAGCTTCCCTATATTAATAAGATCTCTGTGTCTATATGTATGATGTGTATCTTTGTATGTCAATGTATATGACTGTGTATAGCTTTATGTTTGTCTATCTATTTTTTGTGAATTTGTCTTTAAATATGTATGTGTACATAACTGTGTATGTGTGTGTCTGCTTGTGCAGAGGGCCCACTGAGATTCTTTTGCCCAGGGTCCACAAAACCTGGAGCCAGCCCTGGTGACATACACTAATGTAGCGCCCCATGGGGCAGGTGTTTTAGTCTACTCGGCCGGGGTTGCAGATCCTCTGCGTCTTCACAGAGTGGCCGGGCCCGCTTCCGTTGTCCCGAGGTGTACAGAATGGAGGATTGGAGGGTGGTAGGGAGGAAGGATGGAGGATGGGGGTGGTAGTGATGGTTAAGAAAGTCTATTAGATGATCGTGACACCACCTGTGGTACACGGCCAGGGATGGGAGCCGCAGCTGCAGGGTCTCTCACCGGGGCAGATGCCAGGTGCAGCTGGGATGGTGTCGCTCTCCACAGGCAGAGTGGGATTACCCTGAGGAGGATGGCGGGGGTGATAGTGGTAGTCCCCGTTGGCGCTGCAGCATTGAGCGCCGGTAAAGGAGAGGCAGAGGCAGTGGCTGCTGTTCCAAGTCTTTTTACTCACAGGTAGTTCAGGCGCTGCCCCAGAGTACCGATCGCTGCCATGATGGGCTCCAGCTGATCCCGGATAGTCGTCAGTCACCGCCGGTGCCCGTGATAGTCTTTTAGTCAAATGTCCCTCGGTTACTCTCCGGAACCCTAGACGAGACTCCTGCTCCAAGCCATGGGTCCACGAAGAAAGAGAAACACTAACTCCAGGTGTCATTGCTAGATGTTATCCCAAGCTGAGCCCGGGAAGGTTCTCCTGTTAGTGTGTTGGTTGCGCCTACTTCTACCCCATGTGGGCCCGCCCCCAGTGGTTGTCCTAGTGACTGGGAAAGTCCCAAGCTTCGTGATGGCTAACTATCCTGTCTGTCCTAGTCCAACCCCCTGTGAGTAAGCACCTTACTGTTGTTTGTATGTGTTTTGTGAAGGCACCGGCAGGTTAACCCCCTCCTGACCCGGGATAGATATTACCCCTGAAAAGTGGTGTAATACCCTGTGGCGCCTGAAGCCCAGGGGCGCCACACTGAAGGCCACTTTACACACAGAGATAAATCTTTGGCAGATCTGTGGTTGCAGTGAAATCATGGACATATTGTTCCATTTGTACACAGGCACAAACCTGGCACTAATTGTCCACAATTTCACTGCATCTCTGTGTGTAAAGCAGGACACAGACCAACCCTACAGGGTCCACACTGCTCGCCATATGGACAAGGAGACTGCCACAAAAAGAGACAGTCGGGCCCCAAACTGCTCCACGCTACAGCGACCCAACCATGCTGAAGGTGTCGGGGACAGAGCAACCGAGTCATCAAACTAGCACTGGAACTACAGGGACCTGAACCAGCTGTCCAAGTTTCAAGAGCAGTAGCGTAGCCTCATGCTCAGAGGGGGCCCACCCGGAGCTGCAATACCATTAACTATATCAGCGTGCACAGCGCGCCGATATAGTTAACCTCTGCGGCAGTGCGGATGAGACATGATCTCCATTCACTGCTGATGATGACAGCGCACACGCAGGACACAGAGTCCCAGCGTGGTGACATCATCGCTCAGCGCCGGGCAGCGGCGGGGGGGGGGGATTTCCCCCCAGGCTGCTCTCTCATCTATTGTAGAGGGCCGGCCGCGGGCCGCCTGCTGCATAATGTCATTATAACACACATGGCCGCACACAGTGAATTGCGCGCTGCCGTGTCTCTTGTACTGTGATGTGGCCGGCTACACTGACAGGCACAGACAGTGCTGACTGCCGCATAGTACAGGAGACCCGGCCGCTCGCATGCACAGTGTGCGGCCATGTGCATGATAATGATGTCATGCAGCGCAGGCTGCCTCCATCCAGCGAGGAGCATCACACAAGTGGTTAGAAGCTGCCTGCGTAATGGGCGTGTCCGGCTTTGTTAGTGGGCGTGGCCATGTTTCCTCCCATCCAGTAGAATCATGCAGGCTTCCCATCCCCCTCTCCCCCTGCGCCCCCCTGTACCCACCCCATCTGGAGGTCTTACCTCGGTCCCCGCTTCTATTATAAAGAACTCCAGGACACCTGGAGTTTCTTTCTGTTATCACCTGCATTGCTGAGGCCCTGCCCCTTCTGATCACATGGGCGTGACGTCACCACAGGTCCTTTAGCCTACAGGGATTTACCATCAATCAAGTCTGTGGCTGCACGAGAGAGAAGTGTCCCCCAATCATCAAAAGTAAAAAGCACCTCCAGTATGTGTCTGTGGTGTGTCTGAGTGTATAGGATTGTGTCTGTGTATGATTACTTGTATGTGAATGTTTTCAAATATGTATACGCTTCTATGTGACTATATCTGTGTATGTGTCTGTATATATGTGTGTGTATATGGCTGTACGCAGGGGTGTGTATGTGTATACGGCTGTACGCAGGTGTCTGTATGTGTATAGGGCTGTACGCAGGTGTCTGTATGTGTATAGGGCTGTACGCAGGTGTCTGTATGTGTATACGGCTGTACGCAGGTGACTGTATGTGTATACGGCTGTACGCAGGTGTCTGTATGTGTATAGGGCTGTACGCAGGTGTCTGTATGTCACCACTTATCCCTAAACAGGAATGTATGATGCCAAACTTATTTAAAAATACTTTATTTATTTTGAAAAGAATAAAAAACACATTAACAAACAACAATGGCACAGCAGGGTAGAGAGATACAATTGTGACTCCCACGGATTGGGGGAGGGGTGGGTAAGGATCAAGATAAATCTCTCCAAGTATGCATGTAATATTTCAAAAGGAGAGTTACTGGTCTGTATAAGTATATAGCAATAGCCTAAAAATATTCACATAACCATCATAGTTCACATATAGCTAGCATGGAAATGGTCAGTAGTACCCTGTATGAGCACTCTGATTGTCACTACCAATAATTTAACAAGGGTATCCACAAAAATTCATGGACCCTTTTGCTACAGTGACAGTTCACAATAACATATGACAATCAGCCTGCTATCTACCAGCCTCGTGCAGCCAGATGGGCCCGACCTATAGTTGCTGCTAGGGAAAAATCCCCTATGGTACTCCAATACCCTGCAGGTATCTACTATGCCTCCAAGTCGCAGGAGGGAGCTTTTTTTCCAAATGAACCCCCAATGTTTCACAGGTGGGGTATGCTCCTTAATAACCTCAATATCCTTTCACTCCCAGACTTTCAGAGGCATGTACACCCCCTACAGGGCAGGAAACACCACAGGAGTATCCCACAGCAGGAATCAATCAATGACATCATTGGCAACAAGACATATGTAGTATATTATACCTGCTGAAAATAAAGTTTCCAATGTTGATATTAGTGCAGCACTCTGTGGGGGACTGCTATATCCGTAGGTCCCAGGGAGCAACTATAGGTCGGGCCCATCTGGCTGCACGAGGCTGGTAGATAGCAGGCTGATTGTCATATGTTATTGTGAACTGTCACTGTAGCAAAAGGGTCCATGAATTTTTGTGGATACCCTTGTTAAATTATTGGTAGTGACAATCAGAGTGCTCATACAGGGTACTACTGACCATTTCCATGCTAGCCATATGTGAACTATGATGGTTATGTGAATATTTTTAGGCTATTGCTATATACTTATACAGACCAGTAACTCTCCTTTTGAAATATTACATGCATACTTGGAGAGATTTATCTTGATCCTTACCCACCCCTCCCCCAATCCGTGGGAGTCACAATTGTATCTCTCTACCCTGCTGTGCCATTGTTGTTTGTCAATGTGTTTTTTAATCTTTTCAAAATAAATAAAGTATTTTTAAATAAGTTTGGCATCATACATTCCTGTTTAGGGATAAGTGGTGATATCAGTTGATAGGATGCGAACCTGCACGTATTAGCGCAAAAAATGTGGAAAGTGTGGTTGTAGGTGTCTGTATGTGTATACGGCTGTACGCAGGTGTCTGTATGTGTATACAGCTGTACGCAGGTGTCTATATGTGTATACGCCTGTACACAGGTGTGTGTATGTGTATACGGCTGTACGCAGGTGTGTGTATGTGTATACGGCTGTACGCAGGTGTCTGTATGTGTATACAGCTGTACGTAGGTGTCTGTATGTGTATACGGCTGTACGCAGGGGTGTGTATGTGTATACGGCTATACGCAGGTGTCTGTATGTGTATACGGCTGTACACAGGTGTCTGTATGTGTATACGGCTGTACGCAGGTATCTGTATGTGTATACGGCTGTACGCAGGTGTCTGTATATGTATACGGCTGTACGCAGATGTCTGTATGTGTATACGGCTGTACGCAGGTGTCTGTATGTGTATACGGCTGTACGCAGGTGTCTGTATGTGTATACGGCTGTACGCAGGTGTCTGTATGTGTATACGGCTGTACGCAGGTGTCTGTATGTGTATACGGCTGTACGCAGGTGTCTGTATGGCTGTACGCAGGTGTCTGTATGTGAATACAACTGTACGCAGGTGTGTGTATGTGTATACGGCTGTACGCAGGTGTCTGTTAAGAGCTGTAGGCCCATCATACTGTGTATAGGGGAGGTGTTGAGGTATCATACTGTGTATAGGGGAGCCATGGGAACATCATACTGGGTACAGGGAAGGTATAAGGGCTTCATACTGTGTATAGGGGAGCTGTACATGGGAGGGACATTATTAAATGTTAAGTGGACACTTAGGAACCATTATTGTTGTAGGAACACTCAGGGTATTGTGACCGTCAAAGGCACACTGGGGCTCTATTACTTTCTAGGAACAATATGTGGGCACTTTTCTAGGGCACTTAGACAGGTCATGAATATTTTCTAGGGGGAAATGTTACCATTTAGAGGGCACAAATGAGGCATTTTACCATGTAAAGGGCACAGTGGTGGCATTATTGTGTGGGGGGCACAGTGGTGGCATTATTATGTGGGGGGTACAGTGGTGGCATTAACATGTGGGGGGCACAGTGGTGGCATTAATATGTGGGGGGTACAGTGGTGGCATTAATATGTGGGGGGCACGGTGGTGGCATTATTAAGTGGGAGGCACAGTGGTGACATTATGTGAGGGCACAGTGGTGGCATTACTATGTGGGGGCACAGTGGTGGCATTATTATTTGGGAGGCACAGTGGTGGCATTATTATGTGGGGGTACAGTGGTGGCATTACTATGTGGAGGCACAGTGGTTACATTATTATGTGGGAAGCACAGTGGTGGCATTATGTGGAAGGCACAGTGGTGGCATTAATATGTGGGGGGCACAGTGGTGGCATTAATATGTCGGGGGCACAGTGGTGGCATTATTATGTGGGAGGCACAGTGGTGGCATTATTACCATGTGGGGGCATAGTGGTGGCATTATTACCATGTGGGGGCACAGTGGTGGCATTATTATGTGGGGGCACAGTGGTGGAATTACTATGTGGGGGGCACAGTGGTGGCATTATGTGGAGGCACAGTGGTGGCATTATGTGGAGGCACAGTGGTGGCATTATGTGGAGGCACAGTGGTGGCATTATTATGTGGAGGCGCAGTGGTGATATTATTACTATGTGGGGGCACAGTGGTGGCATTAATATGTGGGAGGCACAGTGGTGGCATTATTACCATGTGGGGGCACAGTGGTGGAATTATTACCATGTGGGGGCACAGTGGTGGCATTACTATGTGGGGGGCACAGTGGTGGCATTACTATGTGGGGGGCACAGTGGTGGCATTATGTGGATGTACAGTGGTGGCATTATTATGTGCGGGCACAGTGGTGGCATTGCTATGTGGAGGCACAGTGGTGGCATTACTATGTGAGGGCACAGTGGTGGCATTATGTGGGGGCACAGTGGTGGCATTACTATGTGATGGCACAGTGGTGGCATTATTATGTGGAGGCACAGTGGTGGCATTACTATGTGAGGGCACAGTGGTGGTATTATGTGGGGGCACAGTGGTGGCAGTATTACTATGTGGGGGCACAGTGGTGGAATTATTACCATGTGGTGGCATTATGTGGAGGCACAGTGGTGGCATTATGTGGAGGCACAGTGGTGGCATTATCATGTTGAGGCACAGTGGTGGCATTACCATGTGGGGGGCACAGTGGTGGCATTACTATGTGTAGCAGTAAGAGGAGTCGGTTTTTGTGCACACAGCAGGTGCAGTAATAGGGACACATACAACAGCAGTGGCTTAGTATTGGGGTGACGGCAGGATGAGGAGTTTGTGCAGGTTGGGATTAGATGGGGTTTGTCCCGGAAGTGTGAGGAGTCAAATGTGTCTTTGTTGTAATTTCTGTAGATGACTTGTGGCTGGAAGAAGTTGTCATGTCGGTCTGGGCCAGATGGAAAACACAGAAAAGGTGAACAACTCCATCCAAAAGAACGTCAGCTGTAAGTCACCATCTATAACTGCACTGTGATCTCTTGTATGTGCTGCAGCTCCGATATCTACCACTATATACCGGTAGTCACCATATAGCGGTAATATCAGTGTCATCTGCCGAGGTTCCGCTATACCGACGATTAGTCTGCGCCACCGTAGTTATCATGGTTACCTGGTAAGGGGCCCACTCAGATGTTTTGCCCCCCCTGAGCTGAAAACCTAGCTACGCCACTGGTCAAGAGTGAGTAGAGACTGTTAACTACAAACCACGGTGTGGCCTCCAAGCGAAAGTCTCCATCATACATCTCCTCGGGCTCAGCCCTGCCTGCGGACGGCCTACCACCATAACTGCCATTACCATCAACCCTAGGGATAATCAACTCAGCAGCGGCAGTTCCCCCATATTAACCACAACCCGCAGGTGGCGTAACACCAATGACTTTAATCTCCCCTGTAAATACTCCCCATTAAAAAAGCACCCAGGGCACGGGACTGGGCAATGGCCACTGAAGTGAAATTTCCCAGTTATACACCGCCCGAGACCAAGTACCCCATTTGTGACACCCTGGGCAAGCCAGGGGTCACAGGTCACAATACCACACGCACCCCACATTCCCTGCAGGAACACCAAGGTCAGAACACAAATCCTTGTTGCCTTCCTCCAGGGGCTGATGTCCACACCAGGGGGTGGGCCAGGCGGTTGGCTCCGCCCACCAAGGAGTTCACAGACCTGGAGGCGGGAAAACCAGGCAGATCAGTTTAGTGAGAGTGAAGAGTGAAGGAGTAGAGGAGCAAGAGAGGAAGGAGAAGGAGGACAGTGAGAGTAGTGACAGAGAAAGTGACAGTTGAAAAGCCTGAAGTTAGTCCGGGTGTGTGCCCCGGACTGAGACAGCAAGGTTGGCAGACGGCGGTGACCGTCTGCAGGAGAGGCTACTTGGAGGTTGCCGAAAGGACCGTGGACGTGTGGTGGCCCGGCGGTACCGGAGCGGTATATGAAGAGAAGCCAGCACCATTGGCAGGGGCCTTTCGGATCCCGGCAAGGCTAGGAGTCGCCATAATTTGCCAAATCCGTCAGTGAAGGGGACCTCCGGGTCTCCCAGCAGCAAAGTCCCGATTGAAGGCAACAGTCCGACCGTGAAGGGGAGACACCGCCACCGCCAAGGCACCAGTTTCCCAGGGCCAGCGCCTGCGGGCAAGAGAGGGGCTCCACCGGCTCAAATCCAAGCTGGGGAGCGGGTTACCAGTGGGAATCCATCGCTACCAAAGAACCGTACTTAGGTGCAGGGAAGTGACCGTCACCGCTAACTGCAGGGAACATCAGCACCGTAGCCGTCCGAGGGACCCGTCCAACCAGCCGTTTGTTTACCGTGAACTGTGTCATCATCCTTGGGCTGAGTGAGTACCTCCGTGCCGTGCGGCACAGCGCTGCCCCTGCGTCCCTGCACCTCCACAGGCCCCATAACTCGCCTGTCCACCATCCCAACCCCATCACTGGGCCCCGGGAGCACCAAACCCCCTACCCACGGAGGGGTCAATCAACAACTAGCTGCTCCATACCACCACTCCCGGGATCCCCAGACAGAGCAGCGATGGTGTCCACACAATCACCACAACCGTGGGTGGCGTCACGGACAATAAATTATCCCAAAAACCAAACCCCTTTCACTCACGGGCGAGGAGCGCCGCTCGAGTCCCCGGGATCCGGCCCATCGCTCGAGCCACCGAGCAGCAGCAAGCCGCAGCAGCAGCGGCAGCCGGACCCAAGCAGTGGGAGAGTGCAGCGTCCCCTCCTCCGCCCGCGACAACTTGGCGTCACGAACAGGATCTTACCGCTCTGCCGTTGGGTAGAGGTGCGCCTTGTGACCGCCGGAGGTGTCCGGCCGGAAAATTTCAGAAGCCGCCATCTTTGGCGCGAAGAGTTCCCGCTCGAGCGTCTTCTCGAGTAGCAGAGGCGCAAAGGCCAAAAACCCTGCCCCGATAGAGGTGGGGCCGGAAAGAGGCTAAGGGGGACGAAATGGCGACTGAGTGCATGTAGCCGCGGCTATAAAAGCAGAGACGCCAGGACTCTGCAGCCACCCTGTTCCTGGAAGAAGCCGCCAGCAGCATGTGGATGCCGTCCCGAAGCACCGTAGCCCCCCGCGCCGGGAACCGCGGCGTGGGTGGAGATCCGGACCGCGCAGCTCTACCAAAGGCTGCAGGTTAAGATGCAGCTCCTCATGGAGGAGTGGGAGACCGACATGGCGGATGTCATAGTGACCGTGCGGAGACGCGAGGAGGAAGCTGAGGAAGGGAGGGTGAGTGACCCACGCCCCGATGCCCTTGAAAGGCCGGTCATTGCGGCTGCGGGACCCGGTCTAAACCCTCTCGCCCTGTTACCTCCCTCGCCACCCGTCTCGGAAGCCGTGACCCCGCCACTAGGCCCGCTGCCACCGCAACTGGTAGCGATACCCAGCATGCCCGCCCCGGCGGGCCGACCTGTAGCCGGAGCCCGTAGCAAACCGGAGGTGCTGCCCCGGAGGAAGGCCCCGAAGTTTGAACCGGAGGCGTCCCCTGAGAAGTCCCCCGAGCCGGAGCCGACGGCCCGCTCCGTGCCGAAGGCCCAACCGCGGAAAGCCCCTGTGCCCATCCCCCACACCTCGGCTGAGGTTGTGCCGGGTTGCCGCTGCAAGGCGGCGTTCAAGGCCAAGAGGCCGCGGGACCTGCCGCCCAGATCCCTAACAGTGGGCAGCATCCAAAATGTCCCGCGGGGCCCGAACCATGCGCCGGAGCTCGCAGCAGCGCCGTACTGGGACAGGGAGCCGGTACCGTTGGGCCCGGAGATTGAAGAGAGGGAAAGGAAGAAGGCGGAGTTGGTGGCCCGTGCAATCCGGGAAAAAGAGAACCTCCGTCAGGCAACTTTCCGTGTCCGGGGCCCGTTGTATGAAGGGCAGGTGAGGCGGTTTGATGTCCGCCGGGGCTATGGATTAATTTATGAACCGGGCCTGGAGGCCGAAGTGTTTATAGCCCGGCGGGATGTGAATGCTCACCTGCCAGAGGAGCACCCTGGTCGGAACTTGATGCCGGGCGACTTGGTCCAGTACACCCGGCACTGTGGGGAGAGGGGGTGGTTCGCGCTGGATGCCAAGTTAAGGGGCAGCTAGGAGTCCCGTGTGAGCGCTGAGCCCCCTCCCCCAGGTGATGCTGAGGACTCCGAGTGATGGCAGCGGGACACCGTTGCACCGTCCCCGTTGGGACCAGAAGTCTGTGTGTGTTTTGAAAGTTTAAAAGTTTGAAAAAGTTTGCAAATGAAAGTGGTCAACTGATGGAGTAACCTGATTGTCAGCACCGTGATTTGCAACCGGCCGTTGCCGGCACTGTTGTCCCCGTGGGGACCGATTGAAGTTGTTTGCATAAGAAACTCCTTATGGACAAGCCCGTGAACTTGCAGGGAAACCACAAACGTTAAGTGGCTTGTAAATAAAAATGTTTTGTTTCCGTTGCAGCACCGTTACCGCCTCCGGAGAGGCAGATTGGAGGGAGGGCCCGCAGTAGAGCAGGCTGGGGCCCAGCCACCACAGGAACCGGTGGCTACCCTCTGGAGGGGAAGGACAGATCCCGCTCGGGTAACTTGGTTCAGGACTGGGGTCAAGGGGTGCTGCCTGTTTTCTAGGGGCAGCATCAGGGCCAGGTTACTTGGGTGGGAGAGAGCGGCAGCCGCAACCGTTTGTTACCGTAACGTTTAAGCAATGTGCCTCCCGATGTGGGATGATGTTCTTTTACTTGTATGTCTTGTTTTTATCTTTTCAGAAAAAAAAAAGAGGAAAATAAAACCGGTGTTGGACGGGCAGCCCGAGGACGGTCTGCGTTTTGCTAAGGGGGAATGGGACGCCCTGGGCAAGCCAGGAATCACAGGTCACAACACCACACGCATTCCCTGCAGGAACACCAAGGTCAGAACACAAATCCTTGTTGCCTTCCTCCAGGGGCTGATGTCCACACCAGGGGGTGGGCCAGGCGGTTGGCTCCGCCCACCGAGGAGTTCACAGCCCTGGAGGCGGGAAAACCAGGCAGATCAGTTTAGTGAGAGTGAAGAGTGAAGGAGTAGAGGAGCAAGAGAGGAAGGAGAAGGAGGACAATGAGAGTAGTGACAGAGAAAGTGACAGTTGAAAAGCCTGAAGTTAGTCCGGGTGTGTGCCCCGGACTGAGACAGCAAGGTTGGCAGACGGCGGTGACCGTCTGCAGGAGAGGCTACTTGGAGGTTTCCGAAAGGACCGTGGACGGGTGGTGGCCCGGCGGTACCGGAGCGGTATACGAAGAGAAGCCAGCACCATTGGCAGGGGCCTTTCGGATCCCGGCAAGGCTAGGAGTCGCCATAATTTGCCAAATCCGTCAGTGAAGGGGACCTCCGGGTCTCCCAGCAGCAAAGTCCCGATTGAAGGCAACAGTCCGACCGTGAAGGGGAGACACCGCCACCGCCAAGGCACCAGTTTCCCAGGGCCAGCGCCTGCGGGCAAGAGAGGGGCTCCACCGGCTCAAATCCAAGCTGGGGAGCGGGTTACCGGTGAGAATCCATCGCTACCAAAGAACCGTACTTAGGTGCAGGGAAGTGACCGTCACCGCTAACTGCAGGGAACATCAGCACCGTAGCCGTCTGAGGGACCCGTCCAACCAGCCGTTTGTTTACCGTGAACTGTGTCATCATCCTTGGGCTGAGTGAGTACCTCCGTGCCGTGCGGCACAGCGCTGCCCCTGCATCCCTGCACCTCCACAGGCCCCATAACTCGCCTGTCCACCATCCCAACCCCATCACTGGGCCCCGGGAGCACCAAACCCCCTACCCACGGAGGGGTCAATCAACAACTAGCTGCTCCATACCACCACTCCCGGGATCCCCAGACAGAGCAGCGGTGGTGTCCACACAATCACCACAACCGTGGGTGGCGTCACGGACAATAAATTATCCCAAAAACCAAACCCCTTTCACTCACAGGCGAGGAGCGCCGCTCGAGTCCCCGGGATCCGGCCCATCGCTTGAGCCACCGAGCAGCAGCGGCAGCCGGACCCGAGCAGTGGGAGAGTGCAGCGTCCCCTCCTCCGCCCGCGACACATTCCCTAGGCGACACAGCTCTTCTTCATCTGTGGGTCTCTCTCTCTCTCTGAAGATCTCTATTGACTTTAATTAGTATGCTTGTGAACATGTCTCTGGTATGTGTGAAAACGGACAGCACAGGTACTGGAGACAAGTAGGCGTGAAAGTGGTCTTAGGCTGGTTTCACACTGCGCTATTATCTTGTACCATTTTTGGGCGTAAACGCTTTCTGCAGGCGGACACCCAGATGTACTAGACTACGTCTGGGCATGGCCAACTTTACCTATGTGAGAGTGGTGTGGTCGTACAGGACGCCTGCCGGCAGAATGCAGAGGGGGCGTCCAGGGAGCAGCAGTTTAGTTTCACATTGCTGCTCCTTCGGTGCACAGGCACGCTCCCCTCTCCTGGGTTCTGCGCACTTGTAGCAATAAGTATATGTTGTATGGCCTCTAGGGGTCTCACTACTTGTATGTGTTCACCACAAGGAAGTGGGAACTCGCTGGTACTGCAGACAGGGTGCAGGCAGCAGAGGGAGATGTAATGGCTGACAATACCACCTAATAAAGAGCCTGAAGATCTCCACTGTGTGTGATTACTGAGAGACACAGCAACAGAACATGGTGGCAGCTGGGCACAGAACCTTCATGTGACACCTGCAAATCCTCAGAGCTTGTGTGTGAGACTGGGACTGTACAGAACATCATAGCAACTGTGAGTACAGATTTCCTGTCATTACTATAAGGCTGGGGCCACACGGGCGCTACTGCGATCCACTTGCATGAGACTCTGCTCGTGCTGGCAGTACAGCAGAGCCGAGTGTCATGCCTGTGTCCTTGCAACTGAGGTCCGTTCGTGCGAGCAGACCTCAGCTGCGGGGGGCGGGCCGGCACTCAGGAGGGGAGGGAGGGATTTCTCTCCCTCTCTACTGCGTAGCCAGCTATTGCCATTCTCGCACTGCACTAGCAGTACACCGATGTACTGCGAGTGCAGTGCGATTTTTCTCTCGCCCCATTCACTTGAATGGGTGCGAGAGAAAGAGTCTCGGATTACAATCGCAGCATGCTGCGATTGTTTTCTCAGTCCGATTAGGGCTGAGAAAATAATCGCCCATGTGTGCTGACACACAGGCTAGAATTGGTCCGAGGGGAATGCGATGTTTTATCGCACTCCACTCGCACCGTTTTTCTCGCCGTGTGGCTTAGCCCTAAGATAGAGACTGGTCTGAAGCCCCTTCAGAAACTGGATGTCTCATCATGTAATCTATCCCAGACATGGAGACACTGGAAAGAGGAGTCTACTCTGTATGTGGATCTGACAGTGAACCCCAGTGGGGACAAACGTAAAGTAAAGCTGTTTTTTATTTTTTGGATGTTTTAAGCTTACCAATAAAATGATGTTTTAAGGGTTTATATATAAATTGTTTCTTCAAACCTTCCCTTCACTTAAATATACAGATAGGGGTGACTCAGGATTTTTCTACGGGTGGAACCTTTTTGGGGTACATGTGTTGTGCAGGGGCCCCTCTGTGACTCCCTGGCTAGTCCAGGGCATCACAGTTGCATAAAGCTGCTTGGCATCCTTGACTACTGGCTGCCTGATTACATTGACATTCTCTGTTGCAGGTCGCAGCTGTAGCCATGTAATGTCCTCTGCACTGTCAGTGTCTGGTGTCACAGTGTGGACCTGTCTATGCTGTTTGCTTGTTCCCAGCCTGCAGACAGCTGAGAAATGATTCTTCTTGCCACATAACCTGCAGGTTTCGCCATATGCTGCACACTTGGTCTTGTCTCTCTCATGTCTCCTACCACAATATTTGCAGTGGATCATGCTTATAGGGGAGCTTGGTCTTGTCTTTACTTTCATAGGTACTGCATGTACCTCATCATCATCATCATTGACTCGCCCACCCCAGGGCTATGGGACACCCGGTGTCGGGCCGGACTAGTCCGGGGGACGTCAGTGGTGGCTGGGCCCAACTCCGTACCCTGGTGGGGTCAATTAATATGGCTGGTGACTTGGGGGTGATTAAAGTTTATATTTGTCGTGACGCCACCTGTGGTTTGCGGCTATTAAGCTGCCGCTGCTGTATGGGGCCTCCAGGGCTGGTGGAATGGCAGCTTGGATGGTCCTGCTCCCCACAGGTGGAGCGGTACCCCGGGGCACAGTTGGTGCTTGTAAGTGTCGATGCAGTGATGGAAGTCTATGCAGATGAAATAACAGAGGCAACACCAAGGGTGCAGTTTCAAGTTGTTTACTCACAGTTCCTGGTAGGTGCACACTGGTGCCTCTAAACTGCTGAGACCCACTGTCAGGGACCTCCGCCGATCCTGGGTAGATCTGGGGGTAAAAGCCGGTACACCCCTCTATGTGTTCCTTTCTTCAGCTGTCTCCTTAAGCCTAGCCCTTGTTGGCTGAACCTGGCTCGGCCTCCACTACAGCCTCCGGGCCAGGGGCTTGCCTATCGGTAATATACCCCCTTTCTAGAGGTTCTGCTGTGGGCTGTGGCCCGGGGAGCTTGCCGCTTTCCCTGGGCCTCGGTTTTTACTTTTGGAGATGACTTTTCCTCCTCCAGTTTCTAGGGACCGTCCCCTGTGTGCAGCTTGATCCCTCCACCGAATCTTCTTATTGTGGAACAGGCCACGAGCCTGAAAGCTATCTGTGGCCCTGGAATCTCTTCTTTTCTCTACTTGGAGTCACCTGGACCCTCTGAGTCCCAGGGTCTTCACCAGGAAGCGTCACTTTCTTCTCTTGCTCCTGACTGACTAGAGCACTTCTTCTTTCAGCTCTCTCTGCAGACTCTCACTTCTCACTTCTCTGCCTCCCGCAGACTTCCTCACTCCCCTCCTCCCTAAGGTAAACTGAAACTCTCTCTCTCTTGACCTTCCTTTCTACTCTACACTCGGCTGGCTCCTCCCACCCACCCAGTTGCTAAGCTACCACCCTAGGGGAGCAGGGATGGGTCTTACGGCCCCTTCCAGCATGCAGCATGGGAGGGTTGCTGCCACTGTCCCTGGTCCCTGTGTGTACCTAACAATGGGTGTAGTGTGAATTTGCCTGTGGACCGGCGTTCACTCCTTTCCTTACCCAGGATGGGACATCACACCTCTGGCTGAGGTGCAATGTCTTTGTGGCGACGGAAGCCTCAGGGGCGCCACACTCCCCCACAGCGAATCCCAGCACGTCCTCGGGCTGAAAAACAAGAACAGTGGAAAGAAACTGCAAAATTTTTGTTATGCATGCATAAACAGTAAACCTTTTTCTTCCCTTTATGGGAGGCACATATGCTTGAACGTTGCAAAAACTTTAAAGTCTTTTTAAACTAGAGCAGACCAGCCACATTATGTCCAGTGTCCTGGTTACACATCAACATACTTCACATATGAACACATGTAACTGCGGACCACTTTCAAGTCCAGTGGCCCGGTAATACATTAACAGTGGGGGGGGTGACATCTTCGAAAAGCACAGGGGCCATGGATTCAGGAATAGGGTGGCATCTTCAAAAAGAACAATGGACAGACATACAGGGGCTATTTACAGTTCAGCATCTTCTTCTTTGTTCTAATTAGTTGCGGGGGTCCCGCTGCGGCAGGGCCCTGGGCAGCAGGTAGGCCGTGCTCAGACTGGTCTGAGTCCCTTGGTCCTGTTCTCCAGCTGTTGCGGGGCTGTTGCGGCGTGATGGTATCGGAGCTGCGTCCTTGTCTTGGTGGGCCGCGCCCTGCATGGCGGCGGCCTGGATTGGAGTCGCTGCTGTGACCGGTTCTTGACGGGCCGCACCTGGCGTGGCTGCGGCCTGGTTCAGCATCACTCCTGCGGTGTGGATTAACGTCGCTGCTGCGGCAGGATCTTGCTTGGCCGAGCGGGGTATCGCTGCTGGGGCCTGAGCTGGTCGGGCCGAGCTGGGCGTCGCTCCGGTGGCGAAATCTTGGCGGGCCGCACCTGGCGTGGCTGCGGCCTGGATCGGCGTCGCCGTGCTTGGCGTCTCTCCAGGGGCCGCGGGCATGGCAGCGGGGGTTGGGGCACTTGCGCCGGCAGGGGCATTAAATGACTCACCCCTCAGTAGCATCTCCGGTGCTCTGGCAGTCGCTGCTCCGCGCGTCGCGGGCTCCTTCATCCTGTCAGCCATCCTCCCGACCTCAGCCTTCAGCTCAGCGGCGGTCACAGGCCTGATCCAGGTGAGCTCTTCCTGGCCTCCGCTTGCAGGAGCCATCTTCTCTCTTCCTCTAGGCAGCATTCCTTGCGCGCCATTTTGCCTCCTCCACTCACCATAGCGGGCACTGCTTCGCGCTTCTTCTTGCAGACCAAGGGGGCGGGGCTTACTTTTGCGCTCTTTCTGCAGGCACGCCCCTCTTCTTCCCACGCTCAGTGGCTTCAATGGCGGCAGTTTCTCACAGTAAAACAGTCTTTTCAGGCGCAAAGTACCCGGTGGGGCCCGGGCATGTTATCCTGTTCGTGACGCCAAGGTTGACTCGCCCACTCCAGGGCTATGGGACACCCGGTGCCGGGCCGGACTAGTCCGGGGGACGTCAGTGGTGGCTGGGCCCAACTCCGTACCCTGGTGGGGTCAATTAATATGGCTGGTGACTTGGGGGTGATTAAAGTTTATATTTGTCGTGACGCCACCTGTGGTTTGCGGCTATTAAGCTGCCGCTGCTGTATGGGGCCTCCGGGGCTGGTGGAATGGCAGCTTGGATGGTCCTGCTCCCCACAGGTGGAGCAGTACCCCGGGGCACAGTTGGTGCTTGTAAGTGTCGATGCAGTGATGGAAGTCTATGCAGATGAAATAACAGAGGCAACACCAAGGGTGCAGTTTCAAGTTGTTTACTCACAGTTCCTGGTAGGTGCACACTGGTGCCTCTAAACTGCTGAGACCCACTGTCAGGGACCTCCGCCGATCCTGGGTAGATCTGGGGGTAAAAGCCGGTACACCCCTCTATGTGTTCCTTTCTTCAGCTGTCTCCTTAAGCCTAGCCCTTGTTGGCTGAACCTGGCTCGGCCTCCACTACAGCCTCCGGGCCAGGGGCTTGCCTATCGGTAATATACCCCCTTTCTAGAGGTTCTGCTGTGGGCTGTGGCCCGGAAAGCTTGCCGCTTTCCCTGGGCCTCGGTTTTTACTTTTGGAGATGACTTTTCCTCCTCCAGTTTCTAGGGACCGTCCCCTGTGTGCAGCTTGATCCCTCCACCGAATCTTCTTATTGTGGAACAGGCCACGAGCCTGAAAGCTATCTGTGGCCCTGGAATCTCTTCTTTTCTCTACTTGGAGTCACCTGGACCCTCTGAGTCCCAGGGTCTTCACCAGGAAGCGTCACTTTCTTCTCTTGCTCCTGACTGACTAGAGCACTTCTTCTTTCAGCTTTCTCTGCAGACTCTCACTTCTCACTTCTCTGCCTCCCGCAGACTTCCTCACTCCCCTCCTCCCTGAGGTAAACTGAAACTCTCTCTCTCTTGACCTTCCTTTCTACTCTACACTCGGCTGGCTCCTCCCACCCACCCAGTTGCTAAGCTACCACCCTAGGGAAGCAGGGATGGGTCTTACGGCCACTCCCAGCATGCAGCATGGGAGGGTTGCTGCCACTGTCCCTGGTCCCTGTGTGCACCTAACAATGGGTGTAGTGTGAATTTGCCTGTGGACCGGCGTTCACTCCTTTCCTTACCCAGGATGGGACATCACACCTCTGGCTGGGGTGCAATGTCTCTGTGGCGACGGAAGCCTCAGGGGCGCCACATCATCACTGGTGCCTGCCATCATCTTCAGGCTGTGCTTTGTCAGCTCCGCAGCCCTGCAGATTTGCATGCATCTCTCTAAGGTCAGCTTTTCGTCTGTGAGTAATCTTTCTCTGAGCCGAGTGTCTTTGATGCCACATACAATTCTGTCTCTTATCAGGCTATCTCTGATTTCCCCAAAGCCACACGTTGCAGCCAATGTCCTCAGCTCTGTCACATATCTCTAATATGTTCATCATCCTTCTGCTGTCTTGTGAAAAACTTGTATCTCTACACAGTCTCATTTCTCTTGGGGTCACAGTGCTTATCAAATGCCACCACAATGTCTGCTAGGACGAGGCTGTCTGTGTCTGGCAGTAAGGTCTGGGCTAGTCTCTGCCTTTTCCCCTTGTACTCATCACTAATACACAATCCATTTGTCGCCTCTGGTTGCCTCAACGCGTTTCTCCACGCAGATATCTGCTCATCTTGACATCTGTCTATCACGCTGATTATCAGGCCTCCTGATGACCCTGGAGGGAGAAATGCATTGAGGCAACCAGAGGCGACAATTGGATCGTGTATTAGTGATGAGTACACCCTATTTTTAGTACCCTGCATTCTGATTAAGCACAGGCACTTTCTGATCCAGTTGCTGCTATAAACTATTACTGCATTTCAGTATAGGTGCACCTTGTCCTTATTGCTATACATGTATCACTATGCACTTTAGGTTCACAGCACAGGCACTTTATATATATATGTATTATCTGACAGGGTGCAATAGGGACTCAATTAGGGGTAGCCATCGTGGTGTGGGGGCGCCATACTTTATCGCTTTGTTTAGGGTGCCGACCCCCGCTTGAGGTGGGGAGCAGTCAGGAGACAGGTACTAGGGTCCCCTCCTTTTTGACCTACTCCCGCCCAACCTCTGTCAAGAGCCATACCCACCTCACCTATCTATCAATGTGAGGTAATTCGGGCACGAGGCAATTTGACATACACGATCCTCTTTTTATACCTCACTGGCTATCCGCACTCTTGCACTTTATCAGTTTTGAGCACTTTTTCATACCTGCCGTTAGGGTGATTTAGGGCAGGTCAAGGATAGCCGTCGGTGAGTGGGGGCGCCATATCGTTTTTTAGGGTGCCAACCCCCGCATGAGGTAGTGGACAGGAGGGAGGCTTACTTTTAGGGTTTTTATTCTTTACCCTCCTCCCTTCTCCACCTGTGCACTTTAGGTTCTACATTGTGTGTATTTTTTGGATGTTTTAAGCTTACCAATAAAATGATGTTTTAAGGGTTTATATATAAATTGTCACCCCTATCTGTTCCAGACATCCACACCCGGGGGCGGGGTCAGGCAGTTGGCCACACCTACCGAAGAGGATTGATGGGCAGGGGCGGGGAAAAACAGACAGTTAGTTAGAGATTGTGTTAGGGAGAGGAAAGGAGAGGAGGTGAAAGTGTGAGCAGAGGAGAAAATCTGTCAGGGCCTAGGTGGGAGCCTAGGGACCCTGTGGCCAGGAGACAGACGGTGGTGGTCATCCGCAGGAGACCGGTAGTAGAACCGGCGGAACCGTCAAGGCACCGGGGCAGGGTAGTAGCCCGCCCGTACCGAATTGGGGAGTCAAACCGAAACCGGAGCACCAGTGAAAGGGTACTCAGACCCTGTACACGGCCCAGAAGCAACTGGACTGAGTCAAATCAACTGATTGCGGCTTGGATTATAGGTCCATTCCCACCCAAAGTCCCGAAAGAAGGCAACAGCCCACCGAAGGGGATAGGAAGCCACCGCCCAGGCACCAAGATCCCACGGGCCAGCGCCTGCGGGCAAGAGGGCTCCTCCGGCCTCTACAAGTCGGGGAGCGGACTACCGTTGTTGAGACATAAGTAGTCACACAGTCTACAGAGGTGCAGGGAAAAGATGACACCACCAACCCAAGTAGGGGGAACCACGCAGCCGGCTGCAGGCACCGACCACCATCCCGTCGTTGGTTTACCAGTGACTCCGGTGTGTTTTCCTCTGAGTGAGTACACCAGTGCCCTCAGGCACAGCGCCGCACTGTGCCGCCCTGCATCCCTATGGCCGCCTCAGCACCCCACCAGCGGGCCCCGGGTCTCACATCCCCTACCCACAGAGGGGTCAACACCTAGCTGCGCCACAACACCGCACCCGGGAGCCCCCATCATCACCAGCAGCGGTGGTGCCAACAATCACCGTGACCCGTGGGTGGCATCACGAATAATCTCCACCGCGGTCCCGGCCGCGCACCCACCCAATCACTAAAACAACCACCCCCTTTTCAGAGCGACGTGACCCCCGGTCCGGAGGCGCTCGAGCCACCGACACACACCCGAGCCCGGACCCGAACCGCTCGGCAACCGCAGCCGAGCGCGGGGCGGTACACAACCTTCCTGTTGGATGAGAAGCCCATTAGATTTCAGCTGGATTGTGGTGCAAGCTGCAATGTCATTCCAAGTGCTCTGCTGAACAAACAGGTTTCCATTGAGCCAACGGACAAGGTACTGGTGATGTACAACAAAAGTGTTCTGAAACGTATGGGGACATGTAAACTCAAAATACGGAACCCATGTAACAGGAAAAGTTACACAGTTGAATTTACCATGCTGCATGGTGGGAACCATGTACCAATACAGGGAGTAAAAGTGTCGCGGGCGGAGGAAGGGACGCTGCGCTCTCCCACTGTTCGGGTCCGGCTGCTGCTGCTCGGTGGTGGCTCGAGCGGTGGGCCGGATCCTGGGGACTCGAGCGGCACTCCTCGCCCGTGAGTGAAAAGGGTGGGTTTGATTGGATTGTGGGGATTTGGTTATTGTCCGTGACGCCACCAACGGTTGTGGTGAAGTTGGTGACACCACCGCTGCTCTGGATGCCTGACCGGGAGTGTGGGGTGTGTAGGTGTTGTTCTCTGTGGCCCCTGGCTTGTCCAGGGCGCCACATTCCCCCTTAGTAAAATGCAGATCGTCCGCGGGCTACCCGTCCATCACCGGTTTTATTTTCACAACTGAAAAGATAAACGGTAAAACAGAGATTACAATTAAAATAACATCTTCCCACATCGGGAGGTACTCTTACTTTAACGTTGCAAACGGTAATGGCTTCCGCTCTCTCCCACCCAAGCAACCTCGCCCTGATGCTGCCCCTAAGCAAACAGGCAGCACCCCTTGACCCCAGTCCAGCACAAGTTGCCCGAGCGGGTTCTGTCCTTTTCAGGGGACCTACGTCCATGGGGAACCCTCTGAAACCCCCAAAGGATCGCCACCGGTTCCGGTGGTGGCTGGGCCCCAGCCTGCTTCACTGCGGGCCCTTCCTCCAATCTGCCTCTCCGGAGGCGGCAACGGTGAAAGCCTTAAAACATCATTTTTATTTACAGACCACAAGTTCGTGGTTGCCCTGCCAGTTCTCGGGCTTGTCCGTAGTAGTTCCTACGCAGTGGTTTGTAAGGGGTCCCAACGGGGACAACAGTGCTTCGTAGCCAACGGGCTACCACAAACAAAACTGTAGGGTCCCAACGGAGACTTGCCGTAGGGTCCCAACGGGGACTGTCAGCTGGGTCCCAGGGGCCATCCACAACACCTGGCTCCGGTACAGCTTCCTCCTGCAGCTTTCCCACAGTCCACCATTGAACAGCACGAGCCCCCAACGCCACCCTCACACAGGGGTGACACTGTCCCACAGGACTCCATTTTCAGCTGCCGATGATGCGGGCACGATTGCTCCTCCAACCGGACTCCTTAGCCTTGAGGGCCGTCTGGAACGTCAGCAGAGTCCCAATGGGGACCGACAGCAAGGTAACTGGGAACCACTACCATGCTCTAACTTTTCTTTCTTAATCAGCAATCCCGCGGCGGAGCTGCCTTTGCTGCCGCTCCCGGTGCGGAGCACTTTCTGCTTGCTCCGGTTCAGGCGGTGTGGGGGATGGGCCCAGCCAGAGTCCCTCCGTGCTGGCTACGACCGGTACCTTCGGTAATGAGGGACCCCGCTGTGACATGGCCTGCTCTGCCTCCTGGCAGCGGCATCCCCGCCGTGCCTCCGATGCATCTTTGCTGACTGGCTCAGCCTTCGGCTTCTTCCATGGAAGCGGATCAGGGCGGTCAAAGGCTTCTGCTGCAGGTCAGTCCGCCGGGGCGGATTGGCCGGGTACCGCTACCGGTGGTGGTGGTAGCGGGCCTAGTGGCAGGGCAGCAGCAGCCAACACGGGTAGCGGGGGAGGTAGCAGGGCGAGCGGGTATGGACCGGGTCCCTCGGCCGTGATGACCGACCCACTAGGGGTACAGGGGCGTGGGTCACTTACCCTCCCTTCCAAGACTCCCTCCACCTCGCGTCTCCATATGGCCGCCACCACTTCCGCCATGTCAGCCTCCCACTCCTCCAGGAGGAGCTGCATGCGGACCTGCAGACGGCTGCTTAGCTGGACGGTCCGGACTTCCACCCACGCTGCAGTGCCAGGCGCGGGGACCACGGTGTTGTTGGTCGGACTCAGCATCTTTAGCAGCGGCCTCTTCCAGGAACCAGTAAATGGCCGCAGGGTCCTGGCGTCCCTGCTTCCATAGCCGCGTGCTACATGCGGCCAGACGCCATCCGTCCCCCTTAGTCTCTTTCCGGCTCCTCCTCTACAGGGGCGGGGTTTTGGCCTTCGTGCCTCCACTACTCGAGGAGACGCTCGACTGGGAATTCTTCGCGCCCAAGATGGCGGCTTCTCAAATTTTCCGGCCGGACACCTCCGGCGGTAACAAGGCGCACCTCTACCAGACGGCAGAGCGGTAGGATCCTGTTCGTGACGCCAAGTTGTCGCGGGCCGAGGAGGGGACGCTGCGCTCTCCCACTGCTCGGGTCCGGTTGCTGCTGCTCGGTGGTGGCTTGAGCGGTGGGCCGGATCTCGGGGACTCGAGCGGCACTCCTCGCCCGTGAGTGAAAAGGGTGGGTTTGATTGGATTGTGGGGATTTGGTTATTGTCCGTGACACCACCCACGGTTGTGGTGAAGTTGGTGACACCACCGCTGCTCTGGACGGGGATCCCGGGAGCGGTGACAGGGAGCAGCTTTGATGTTAGTTCTCTCCTCCGTGGGTAGGGGGTTGGTTGTCCCGGGGCCCGGTGATGGTGTAGGGATGGATGGCAGGCGGGTTACGGGGCCTGGTGAGGTGCAGGGTCGCGGGAACAGCGCTGTGCCGCACGGCACGATGGTACTCACTCAGCCAATGATGAGGACACAGTTCTCGGTAAAACACACGGCTGGATGGACGGGTCCCACAGACGGCTGCGGTGTTGTTTCTCCCGGCAGGTTGATGGTGACTGCCTTTCCCTGCACCTGTGTACTGTAAACGGTCCCAATGGGTTCCCACCGGTAACCCGCTCCCCAGCTTGGATGGTTTCTGGAGGAGCCCCTTTTGCCCGCAGGCTCTGGCCCTGGGAACTTTAGCCTTGGCGGTGACTGTGTTTCCCTCTCTCGGTTGGACGGTTGCCTTCTGTCGGGACTTGGCTGCTGGGAAACCCAGGAGGTTCCCTTCGCTAACGGATTTGGCAAATTCACGGCGACTCCTAGCCTTGCCGGGGTCCGTAAGCCCCTGCCGGATGGTGCTGGCTTCTCTTTGCGTACCGGTCCGGTACCGCCGAGCCACTGCCCGTCCACAGTCCTTACGGCTAGCTCCAATAGGCCACTCCTGCAGACGGTCACCACCGTCTGCCAACCTTGCTGATCCGTCCGGGCCACATACCCGGACTAACTTCAGGCTGCTCTACTACCACTCTCCTCCTTCCACTTTCACTTCCAAAACTCTATCTCTCTCCACTCCTCAACTCATCTGCCTGGTTTTCCCCCCTCCAGGACTGTATACTCCTCAGTGGGCGGGGCCAACCGCCTGGCCCACCCCCTGGTGTGAACATCAGCCCCTGGAGGGAGGCAACAAGGGTTTTTTGTCTGACTTCGGTGTGCCTGACCGGGAGTGTGGGGTGTGTAGGTGTTCTCTGTGGCCCCTGGCTTGTCCAGGGCGCCACAAAAGCAGTGCAGGCAATGGACTTAATAAAAGTACAGTCTCATTGGATGATGTTCACCCAGATCTATCAAAGGCTAAAATATTTTCTGTATGTGATGTCAAAAATAGATTCTGGCATGTGGAACTGACTGAAGAATCAAGTTTATTGACAACATTTTCTTCACCATTTGGACGCTATAAATGGCTGAGACTGCCCATGGGACTAAAACCTGCTCCGGAGATGTTCCAGCAGAAATTGATGCAGGCTTTGGAAGGACTTCCTGGAGTAAAAATGATGATATCCTTATAGTGGGAGAAGGTGAAGATATGGAATCTGCAATCAAGGATCATGATCAGAAGATGATACAATTTTTGGACCGATGTAGAGCAAAACAAATAAAGCTGAACTTGGACAAATTCAAACTGAAAATGACAGAAGTTGCATATATTGGACATCTTCTGACCTCAAATGGTGTAAAAGTGGATCCAGAAAAGGTGAGAGCAATTCAAGATTTGCCAACCCCAACTGATGTGTGTGGAGTACAACGATTTCTGGGCATGGTAAATTATCTCTCCAAATTTTACAAACATCTGTCAGATATGTGTGAGCCACTGAGACAGCTAACCCACAAAGATGTGCTCTGGGAATGGACAGAACACCAGGAAACTGCTTTCCAGTCAGTAAAGAAGGCTATTGCAGATGCAGCAACCCTGAAGTATTTCGACCCAGATCGAGAAGTGGTGGTACAATGTGATGCTACAGACAAAGGCTTTGGAGCTACACTAATGCAGAACAAACATCCAATCACGTTTGCAAGAAGAGCCCTAACAAGAACAGAGCAGGGATAGGCTCAGATTGAGAAGGAGCTACTGGCTGTGGTATTTGGGATGGAGAAGTTTCACCAGTACACCTATGGTCGACGAGTAACAGTGCAGTCTGATCACAAGCCATTGGAGAGCATTACAAAGAAACCATTACTAAATGCCCCAAAGAGATTACAGCGCATGCTGTTACGACTTCAGAAATATGATTTTGACATCTGTTACTGTCCAGGAAGAGACTTACTGATTGCAGATACTCTAAACAGAGCATACCTACCTGTCCCAAATGATGAGGAGAACGAAATTGAAACCATCAATATGTGTGACTACCTGCCAGTGTCAAAAGGCAAGTTGAAGCAAATACAGACTTGTACAGAGAAGGATCAAATTCTCCAGATCTTAAAGACTGTCATCATGCAGGGCTGGCCAAAATACAAGCTGCATGGGCCAAGGGAAGTTTCTCCATTCTTCCACATAAGAGATGAACTGTCAGTGCAGCAAGGAATCATCTTTAAAGGAGACAGAGCTGTTATACCAGAAGCTCTCAGAGGAGACATACTGGAAACACTGCACTTTTCTCACTTATGCTATGTGCGCACTAGAAATGTGAAGTTTCTCAAGAAAATTTCTTGAGAAACTTCTGCCAGTGAAAGATTTCCGGACCTGCGGAAAAAATCCGCACCAAATCCGCATGCGTTTTTGCCGCGGATTTGCCGCGGATTTACCGCGGATTTACCACGGATTTACCGCAGGTTTGTCCCTGCAATAAATAATAAAGATAATCGATAGACAGATAATGGATAGAGGGAAAGATGGATAGATGAATAGATGAATAGATAGATAGATAGAGGGATAGATAGATAGATGAATAGATGAATAGATAGATAGATAGAGGGATAGATAGATAGAGAGATGAATAGATGAATAGATAGATAGAGGGATAGATGGATAGATAGATAGAGGGATAGATGGATAGATAGATAGAGGGATGGATAGATAGATAGATAGATAGAGGGATAGATAGATAGATAGATAGATAGATAGAGGGATAGATAGATAGATAGATAGATAGAGGGATAGATGGATAGATAGATAAAGGGATAGATAGATAGATAGATGAGAAAAACCTATATAATGTTCCACCTCCCTGCATTTTCTAAGCTGGCACCCTTTAGTGACTTTCATGTGGCACTAAAGGGTGCTTAGCCTTGTATTTAGCCATAAAATAAATAAATAATTTAAAAAAAACGACGTGAGGTCCCCCCATTTTTTGTAGCCAGCTAGGGTAAAGCAGACGGCTGCAGCCTGCAGACCACCGCTGGCAGCTTCACCTTGGCTGATAATCCAAAACAGTGGGCACCCCACGCTGTTATTTTAAATTATATAAATAATTTAAAACAAAAAACGTGCGGTCCCCCCATATTGGATCACCAGCCAAGGTAAAGCGGACAGCTGGGGTCTGATATTCTCAGACTAGGGAGGTCCACTGTTATTGGACACTCCCCAGCCTAAAAATAGCAGGCCGCATTAGATGCGCCAATCCTGGCGCTTTGCCCCAGCTCATCCCGCGCCCTGGTGCCTTTGCAAACGGGAGTAGTAAGGGGGCCATATGTCTCGTCAAATCTGACAGGTGCCCCGCCCCTATCAAACCCTATCAAAGTGTATTAAACACGCCCCCTCCCCTCTCCTGACAGGCCCTATATTTTATAGGCTTTTGATTAGGCTTTTGATTAGGGATTTGATAGTGCAACTACACAGGCCCTATATTTTATAGGCTTTTGATTAGGCTTTTGATTAGGGATTTGATAGTGCAACTACACAGGCCCTATATTTTATAGGCTTTTGATTAGGCTTTTGATTAGGGCTTTGATAGTGCAATCCTGATAGTGTAAATGCTTAATCCCACTATTTTATTCACTGATTATGAGAAATCTGATTTAGTGTAATTGTTTGGAATCATACCATTTTATTCAGTGTGGTTTTGTTGCAGAATTCATTCTGCTAGTGTAATTTGATTGGGCATATTATGTATATGGCCAAATTTATTTTATAGGCGTTTGATACAGAATTCATTCTGATAGTGTAATATGGTTGGGCATATTATGTATATGGCCAATTATACTATTACGCGTCTTATGCTATATAGCATTTCTTATAGCACCCATTCTGATAGTGTAATTTGGTTGGGCATATTATGTATATGGCCAATTATACTATTACGCATCTCTTATAGCACCCATGTAGAAAGTTTGTGTTTTATACTGTTTGTATAAATGAAAGACAGACACACTATCAAAATTTAAAAAGTTTATTGCTCAGAATTTAATTACATTCAGTTGCACATCAATTCAGTAGGAATGCAAAACGTCATATACATTACACTTGTAAAACAGTACAATATAAAATTATAATCACTGGCATAATACACTATTTAATAATACACATATGTTACGTCTCTTACATAATTATTTAGAGCATCACAATTCATCAGTCCAGCTGTTACATTGTGAGCCACATTGATTGCAGTATCGGGAAAGTCCTTTTTTTAGGCAGCAAACTTGCTTGTGTCAAACCTAATGGAGAATGTAAAGATTGAATTGGACGGCGTGGTGTCGATAGAGTCTGTGGTTTAGATATGCCACTAGCTTCATTGATGGGCATTTTTAAGCTGTCTAAAAGCGCTCTAGTAGTGGGATTACCCACTATGGTAGACGGTATATTTAACTCGGCCATTGCCTGCATAAACGTATTCCATCCCTGGGGTAAATTTCTGTTAGTCAAGGCATGGCTCTGTGTTGTATTACGTACTAAATCCAACATGTTCGATCCCGGTATTACAGAACCTCTGAAAATAAACTCGTTTTTATCATTCCACGATGTAATATTTTTGTTCTGCAGCAGTCTGTTTAGTAAAAATTCTGCATTCTTTTTATATCGCTGGTTTACATGACTTACAATTTCAATGGCTGTTTTGTTTTCATTAGGGTCTGAATTTGACAATTGCTGATGATCAGACTCGGGAGTGTTAATGATCTTTAAAGCTGATAATTCCATCGCATCGTGTTTAGCATGAACCAAGTATCTCTGTAGTACATCGCTATATTTTTTAATTTTCACATCGTCTGGTATGTCACGACGCTGTAAAATTTCGCTAATTTCATTATCAAGGCGGCGAATAACATTCTGTCGTATGTTGCCGCTAACTGGAGGGTTTAGTTTGATTAGTTCTTGTTTGGGGACTAGATACATTTTCTCTGTATGTTGCATTATTTGCCCGTGAGTAGACTTGTTATTATCGGGATTGCAAAGCCTAAAAGAGGACCTATAAACCCGCCGGTCTGCTTTAGTAGACGTTTCTTTTTCTTTATGGGCTGTGATTTATCACTCAGGGTTCTTATAGCTTTACGCCACTTCTTTAGTATATTTTTTTGCCGCTTTTTCAGAGGAATTCGCCCTTTCAAGATGTTTAATGCAATCTCTGCAATGGCTGTAATTAAATCACGGCTCGCATTGCATAAAATAGTTTTTCTGACAGCAGGAGTTGCCTTCACCAGCGTTTTTAAGAGAGCCCAGTTACGCCGGATTCTCTCAGACATCTTTACAACACTGCGTGCACAGCATAGAATGTCTGATTTAGTGTAAAATTCAGTTTTTAGAAGTAATTTTCTTTTGGATATATACAGCTGGCATAGCTGGTGGAAACAACCCCGTCCTTAAACGAAGATCCTCAGGGGTATTGGCTCTCAAGTCTACCAGCAAATACCCATAAGGCTCCCGTGTGGCATCCTCAAAAGCTTCTAAGAAGAAGCGCGTTTTTCCGGGGTACATTTGGCGTGCTAACGTAACAATTTGTAATTTATCTCGAGGATTATTAAAAAGTACCATGTACTTTGTGTTCAAATTTATCGTGCGACTTTTCTTACCCTGACAAAATATGTTTTGTACCAGGTAGAAAATGCTGAGGTTTCTGTGGTGTACATACTTGGTAAATGCTTTTTCTATCTCGCAGTTATCACTAGCACTCTCCATTAGGTCATCAACAATAGTCAAATTTACCTTGTCAGGCGGGAATAAGTCATCATCTACGAATGTATGCGGCAGACCCTCCACAAATCTGATGTTGGGAAAAGAGAGAGAAACTTCATCATACAGTTTTTGCCAGCATGAATAAAACCAAACAATATTATCGGGTTTGTGCGAAAAATGGGTTTCAATATTATGTAATAACTGTTTTACGAAATAACTTTTTCCAGAATTAGATGGCCCTGCTAGAATACAGGAGAATGGGTGCTGCAGTCTCGGGTCCATCATGATCCGCAACTAATAGCCGAATGGAAGGGTGGTAAAATCGTCTAACAGCCGGCGCTTTGTGTAAACACACTTTTGTGTTTTGCGTAATGGCCTTGTTTCGATATCCCAGTACTTTTTATTTCTCACAATACCCGATTGTTCAATGATAATACGTCTCTGGGTTTCTGCGGCACAATTACGCGGATAGTCCAGTACTAAATCTTTTAGACTGTTGAAATTAATAGATTGTGTGTTAGCAACATTGAGTGTTATACCCTTCACTTTTAAAACAGTTTTGCCATTATTGAGTTTGTATCCGTAGGTTTTTGGGCCCGCAGATACAAATTCGGTGATGTAAGTGTCCTCGGGTATCTCACTGGTCAATTCCCCCAGGTAATCACCTAAAGTCGGGTTCCACTCGCCATCTCTCTGCACAAAAATAACTGAATCTGTGTCGTGATAAAGACACCTTTCCTGCAACCGGTCCAGCAGAGAATAAAGCTCTAGTCTGGCATACGCCGTTGTAAAACAGGCAATAAAAATGTTTGTGTTTTTGTTGACGGTGTGGTGTCCTTTTGCATATTTCCAATTAATGGTCGCTGTTTCATCATCAATAAAATGAAGCATTGAAACGTCATAGTACGGTAGAAACACATGCTGAAAAAGCTCATCGGGGTCACTAACAATGCTGGTACAAGGTAAATTAGATCGCTGTGCAAACTTACCCCATAAAGAATTTAAAAACAGCTTAGATATTTGCCTCTTAGCCGGATTCACGCCTATGCTTTCATGGTGCAATTGCACACCTTCTCTCTCTAGAAAACAGTCAATGTATTGCTGTTTCTTGGCGTCATCAGTGCACCAGCTGGGATAGCCGGAAGCTTCCTGCTTATCCCTAAGATGTAATTTAATGTATGGGGCAAACAGATCATCACTGGTTTCAGGAAAATGCCAGATTTCATAGATGTGCGCTATCCTGTAGCCTTTTTCTACAGCCAGCTCAATCTCTATAGTGCACCATGTACCTGTCAGAGACCTTTCTTCGTCAGTATGACCGCAAACCTCTGTCTGTGAATTTTCAGCGCATGTGTAGCAAAGAGGGAACATTAATTTTTTGTTGAGTTTTACTGGCAGAACAGGAAAAAATAAATCTCTTGGGGGGTAGACCTTGACTTTGGCAATACCAAAGTATTTTTTAATGAAACCAAAATTCTCATAGATAATGTGCGGATGGCCTACAGGGTAGGTTTTAGTTTTGTTTACAAAGGGGTACAGGCTTGTGAAATCATAGTAATGTAATGTTTCCCCATCTTCCAGACTGTGATAGAGTTTAATGGCGTTAGTACGACCCCCATAAAGTGCATCACGGGGCTCTAAAGGTTTGGGGAAATCCATTTCAAGAAGAAATGATTGAAGGTTGGAATCTTTTTCAATCATTTCATTCCACTCATGCTCCCAAATCAATCTCACTGTGTAGCCCCAGTACTGCAAGTAACGCTTTTTAGCTAGAAAGGCATAATATAACTGGCCATAGGATGTGTTTGTGACCTTATTTGTGTCATTTTCATTATAACATACAGGGCAGCCATGGTAAAAACAACCCTGAAATTCAAAGGCTATGTGTTGGTTATTAAGACATGATCAATGATCACTTCTGACTACTTGGCATAGGGGCATACAAAGCTGCTTATAAAGACAACCTGAATTGATCGAATGCTCTGGTGAAAGAGACGCGACAAAATCAGACACCATATTGTCATTTTCTTTTAAATCACTACTAAAGCATTGTAATATTTTATTGAATGACACTCCCCGTGCTATATGGTACAAAACGTAAACACAGTAATGTCCGCATACTTTGCTAAATGTGTCCTGAATCTGAATGGATTGAAAACAATATAGTTCACTGTTTCTATTTAAGAAGGTTACAAACTCATCAGGAAATAAAACACTTGTTGGTGAACATCCATAACTGTCAAAGAATATTGCCTTCTTATCATCGCAAAGTACAATCAATATCCAATGTCGCCCACTTTGTCCGGAACTGTCTGTATTCACAATGTAGGCAGCGGGTCTCTGGGTCACTCTATATGCCGGTAGCAAATCACACGGAAACACACCAGCAAATATGCGTTCTGTATAATAATCAGACTTCAACAGGTTTGTGAGCTGGAAGTTATCCATAATTAGATGTAATCAAATAGTACTTCTCTTCTATGGTTGATTTCAAGTATAGTTGTGTTGATGGCATATACTATCATATTTACAGTATGCGGGGTAGCTAGCGCAAACCGCACTTCAGCACGTAGGTTACCCGATTTAACGAGCGAGAAATGACCACCAGGTTCTTGATCTGGTGATAAATCAAATGCAAACAATGTGAACCCGGCCATAAATTCTTCACGATCTATCGCCAGAGCATGATCAGATTTTAAACGGCCAGAAACATGAGCCAAAGACATAAATTCGCGGACGGCTAAGTCATCATTGAAATTAGGTTGGAAAGGGCGGGCTGGAAATGGTTGGCCATCCAGGTAAAGCGATGCAAGACTTATTTCGTAATGGTGAAAGAACAACGGGTTTTTATTGTACGAGCCGCTAAAGGCTTCATTATCTACAAAGCCCAATATAACAGTTTTTGGAATTTGTCCCAAGAAGAGGTTCTCGTGGTTTGTAATTCGCGTGCCGGCTGGAATACTGTATACTTTCATGCAGGCCCTATCAATAGCGTATTTGGCCGTGGTGGCTAGTAGGGCTTGGCTGTGGCCTATACGTACAGCTGGAGAGACTTGCACTCTCTTCACATAGAGTGACGCTTGTAAGATCTGCACTTTATATGGTTCTGCATCACCAGACATCAAACAAAAAGTGTCCTTATTCCTCGACAACTTGATCTTGAGGTCAAGCCCATTCAGTACGAGCTTTGGTTGATTAAATACATCTCCAAAAATTGGCCCTAATAGATCTACAGTCTTAGAGTTCCTGGATAACTTCCAGCTCACAAACCTGTTGAAGTCTGATTATTATACAGAACGCATATTTGCTGGTGTGTTTCCGTGTGATTTGCTACCGGCATATAGAGTGACCCAGAGACCCGCTGCCTACATTGTGAATACAGACAGTTCCGGACAAAGTGGGCGACATTGGATATTGATTGTACTTTGCGATGATAAGAAGGCAATATTCTTTGACAGTTATGGATGTTCACCAACAAGTGTTTTATTTCCTGATGAGTTTGTAACCTTCTTAAATAGAAACAGTGAACTATATTGTTTTCAATCCATTCAGATTCAGGACACATTTAGCAAAGTATGCGGACATTACTGTGTTTACGTTTTGTACCATATAGCACGGGGAGTGTCATTCAATAAAATATTACAATGCTTTAGTAGTGATTTAAAAGAAAATGACAATATGGTGTCTGATTTTGTCGCGTCTCTTTCACCAGAGCATTCGATCAATTCAGGTTGTCTTTATAAGCAGCTTTGTATGCCCCTATGCCAAGTAGTCAGAAGTGATCATTGATCATGTCTTAATAAACCCATTTAATCAAACAGATGTATCTCATCTGGCTAGGACCAGCTTTGAATGCTAGAGTCTCATTGTATTAGTAAGGGTGTGTGAAGTGTTTGATCTATGCATTGGAGGGTAGTTGTAAATGATGATTTTGATCAGATAGGAGGGCCTCTTTGATGAGGGGCTAGAGTCTCATTGTATTAGTAAAGGTGTGTGAAGTATTTGATCTATGCATTGAAGGGTAGTTGTAATACTGGTTTTGATCAGATAGGAGCTCCTCTTTGATGAGGGGCTAGAGTCTCATTGTATTAGTAAGGGTGTGTGAAGTATTTGATCTATGCATTGAAGGGTGGTTGTAATACTGGTTTTGATCAGATATGAGACCCTCTTTGTATCTATATATACAGTTTCACACACGCATTGTAATGGTAAGAAACTTGTCCTCTTGGTAAGGCTGTAATGTGCAACTGAATGTAATTAAATTCTGAGCAATAAACTTTTTAAATTTTGATAGTGTGTCTGTCTTTCATTTTATACAAACAGTATAAAACACAAACTTTTTCATTTTTATACAAACAGTATAAAACACAAACTTTCTACATGGGTGCTATAAGAAGTGCTTTACAGCATAAGACGCGTAATAGTATAATTGGCCATATACATAATATGCCCAACCATATTACACTATCAGAATGAATCCTGTATCAAACGCCTATAAAATAAATTTGGCCATATACATAATATGCCCAATCAAATTACACTAGCAGAATGAATTCTGCAACAAAACCACACTGAATAAAATGGTATGATTCCAAACAATTACACTAAATCAGATTTCTCATAATCAGTGAATAAAATAGTGGGATTAAGCATTTACACTATCAGGATTGCACTATCAAATCCCTAATCAAAAGCCTAATCAAAAGCCTATAAAATATAGGGCCTGTGTAGTTGCACTATCAAATCCCTAATCAAAAGCCTAATCAAAAGCCTATAAAATATAGGGCCTGTCAGGAGAGGGGAGGGGGCGTGTTTAATACACTTTGATAGGGTTTGATAGGGGCGGGGCACCTGTCAGATTTGACGAGACATATGGCCCCCTTACTACTAACGGGGTAATATATGGGGTTGATGCCAGATGTGTAATGTCACCTGGCATCAAGCCCTGGGGTTGGTGAGGTCAGGCGTCTATCAGATACCCGACATCACCAACCCAGTCAGTAATAATTAAAAAGTAGACAACAAAAAAAGTTTTATTTGAAAAAACACTCCCCAAAACATTCCCTCTTTAACCAATTTATTGAAAAGAGCACAATCAATTCCACGTCCGGCGTAATCCAATAAGGGGGGGGGCACGGCGATCCATACCATAGTCGCTGTCCCAGTCAATGAAGAACAGAATGTTCCCCATTGGCTGGGAGAGCAATGCAGTGACCTGAGCTAACATCAATAGGTCAGCTCAGGTCACTGCAGGGGATGACGAGTGCTGCCATCAGGAGCATAGATGAGATCATTACCTTCTGTGATCATCTCCTGTACTGCTGACGTCAGCGCTGTCACTGACTTCTATGCCCGAAGTATCGTGAGAGCCCGTGACGTCACCGCTAGTGACAGTCTCGGGCCGCTCGCGAGACGGGCATAGACAGCAGTGACAGCGCTGACGTCAGGAGGCAGGAGATCGTCACAGCAGGTAATGATCTCACCTCCTGACAGCAGCGATCGTCATCCCCGCGGCTCCCAGCACTGCAGGATGTCAGTGTCTGCCTGCGCTGCCGCGTGACAGGCTGCTGACACTGCGGGCAGACACTGACAACCTGCAGTGCAGGCAGCCGCGAGGCCGGAGCAGGACACAGACTGCACGGGCACCTGGAGGTCGCACGGAAGTGCTTCTGTGCGGCGTCCAGGGAGTGCGACGTCTGTTTACTCTGCTCCGCCTCCTCTTCCTGGCATAATGACATCGCTTCCTGCAAAACCGCAGGCAGCGATGTGCATTCCCGCAGGTAATTCGCGGCTATTCCGGTGGTATACCGCACATCATTGCTACCTGCGGAATACCCCCGGAATACCGCAGGTACCTGCGGAAATTAATGGACATGCACATTTTCTCAAGAAAGTTTCTCGAGAAAATTTTCTCAAGAAATTTTCTTGAGAAAAATCCGCACAGTGCGCACAGCTATTTTTTTTTCTCATTGAATTTCATGGGAAATGTCTGCACAAAGATTGCAGACATTTCTCAAGAAATTTCCGGGGCAAATCCGCGGGTAAATCCGCGGGAAAAACGCACTAGTGCGCACATAGCCTTAGGCAGGGAATGATGTCTACGGCGAGCAAGAGAATCTATTTATTGGCCAGGAATGAATGACCACATTAAAAACTATATAGCACAATGTGAAATATGTGCATCCTGCAGTGATAAGCAATAAAAGGAGACATTGCAACCTCATAAAATTCCACAGAGGCCTTGGTCAAAAATTGGAACAGATGTGTTCACATGGAATGACAAAGAAAACCTGATTACAGTGGACTATTTGTCTAACTTTTGGGAGATTGATTTGTTACAGGACACAAGGGCGAGAACAGTGATTATAAAACTCGAGGCCCATTTTGCCATGTATGGCATTCCGGATATCGTGTTCTCTGCCAATGCTGCTCACTTTACTTCGGAAGAGCTTAAAACTTTCAGCAAGAGATGGTAATTGAACACCAGACGTCTTCTCCAAGATATCCACAGAGTAATGGTAAAGCAGAGTCAGCAGTAAAATGCAAAACAGGCAGGTACTGATGTATATCTGTCTATACTGGATCATAGAAACACACCCACCCAAGGCATAGACAGCAGTCCGGCACAGAGGCTCATAAGTAGATGTACAAAGACACTCATGCCAACCGTTAGTCATCTGTTAAAGCCAAAGTTGATGGGAAACATCAAATCTCAACTAAAGAAAAATCAAGATAGGCAAGCTTTCTATTACAATAAATCTGCAAAGGATCTGCCAGATCTCCAGATCTCCAGAAGAATGACAACATACGGCTGCAGCCAAGCAGCAAATACGACAAACACTGGCAAAAGGCAAAGGTTGTCCAGAAACTAGGAAATCGGTCCTACGAAATTGTAACAGAAGACGGATGAAGCCTAAGGAGAAATCGGAGATATTTGAGGAAAACACAAGAACAAGATGATTCATGGCCTTTTGAACAGTATCCTGATACCCAAGATAACGAGGCAGCAAGTCCAAGCCAAGTACCAACAGTGACTGCTGACTATCAGGGTGAGAATGTTAACCAGAGACAGGCAATATCAGAAGGCATATTACCAGAATCAGAAGAACTACCAGAGGTGGACAGTGACTCTTCTTATATTACTAGGGCGGGCAGAATAATCAGAAAGCTTGTGCACCTCAAGGATTATATCTAACTGTATATATTATAATTATCCTTTACCTCCAGCAGTCGGTGCCCACCCTTCCTTTGTGCCCTGTGTCTGGTCTGCTCCCGCTCTGCACAGTCTACACCAGGGGGCACCCTCCCCTCCTCTCTGCATACATCGGCTTCCGCTCTGCACAGCCTCTAGCAGTCGGCGCCCTCCCCTCCTCTGTGCCCTATGTCTGGTCTTCTCCCGCTCTGCACAGTCTACACCAGGGGGCGCCCTCCCCTCCCCTGGGCTCTGTGTCCTGTCTGCTCCCGTCTTTACTAGAGAGGGGGAAGGGCGCCTGCACTGCCGAAGATGCTGTTACTAAAGACCCACTGATGTCGCTGTGACGCCGCACGGACCGCCCCCTTAGAAAGGAGGCGGTTCGCCGGTCACAGCGACGTCGCCGGGCAGGTAAGTATGTGTGACGGGTCTGGGCGATGTTATGCAGCACGGGCAGCGATTTGCCCATGTTGCGCAACAGATGGGGGCGGGTACCCACACTAGCGATATCGGGACCGATATCGCAGTGTGTAAAGCCCGCTTAAGGGGTACTTTGCACATTACGACATCGCAGGTGCGATGTCGGTTGGGTCAAATCAAAAGTGACGCACATCCGGCGTCGCTGTCGACATCGCAGTATGTGAATCCTTTTACATACGATTAACGAGCGCAAAAGCGTCGTTATCATATGATCGGTGTAGGGTCTGACATTTCCATAATTTCGCAGCAGCGACGGTACGATGTTGTTGCTCGTTCCAGCAGGCAGCACACATCGCTGTGTGTGAAGCCGTAGGAGCGAGGAACATCACCTTACCTGCGTCCCGGCTGCAATGCGGAAGGAAGAAGGTGGGCGGGATGTTTATGTCCCGTTCATCTCCGCCCCTCCGCTCCTATTGGCCGCCTGCCGTGTGACGTCGCTGTGACGCCGCATGACCCGCCCCCTTAGGAAGGAGGCAGTTCGCCGGCCAGAGCGACGTCGCAGGGCAGGTAAGTGCATGTGAAGCTGCCGTAGCGATAATGTTCGCTACGGCAGCAATCACAAGATATCACTGCTGCGACGGGGGCGGGGACTATCGCGCTCAGCATCGCAGCATTGGCTTGCGATGTCGTAGTATGCAAAGTACCCCAAAGACATGGACACTGACAGAATTACCAGAAGGAAGAAATGCTATAGGATGTAAATGGGTTTTTAAAGTAAAATATCAAACAGATGGCCCAGCTAATCGATACCAAGCAAGACTCGTACCTAAAGGTTATTCTCAAATATATGGAAAAGACTATGATGAAACATTTGCTCCAGTTGTCAAACATACTACAATAAGAACTTTGTTTGCAGTTAAAGCAATGAAACAAATGGAGTTGAAACATCTAGATGTAAAGACAGCATTTTTGAATGGAGATTTAACAGAAGATATTTACATGGAACAACCTCCATGATTCAAAGATAAAATTAACGCGAACATGGTTTGCAAACAACAGAAAAATATATATGGTTTAAAATAAGCTGCTAAAGCGTAGAATGAAAAATTTCAAAAAAGCAAAGCTGATCCTTGCCTATACACAAAAAGACTGATGGACATATGGATCTATGTACTCATATATGTTGATGATATTTTAGTTTATTTTGAAAAAGAAAGGGATAAAGAGGACATACTAAGAATTCTGAATCAACATTTCGAGATCAAAGACTTGGGAAATGTGAAGTATCATTTCTTGAGGGATCACCAGGAACAAGGAATCCTGAAATTAAAATATTGTCCAACTGAAGATATGACAGCAGACATTTTCACAAAGGCATTGAATGCTGAAAGACATCAGAGACTAATGAAGAAATTAGGCTTAACTGAATAAGTCCTTACTTTTGAGAAAGGGTGTTGGTATATGCAACAGACAAGGACTTCTTTATATGTGTGAAAGGAGGACTTTATGCTAATCTAACAGTAGATGGCGATGTTGTGTAGTTTCCCTTACTGTGTTGTAGAAAGTCTCTTGTGTTCTTTTTGGTTTCATTTTGTTTTTTTGGTTTCTCTTCATGATGCAATGCTGAATGACTGTGCTTATCATTACCTCATGTTCTTCCAGAAGTAAAGAGTTTGTTATCCCATGTAATCTACTCTGTGAACTTTCTTCTGCAACTGGGAAGCTAGAAGTTGTGCTGTGCAACATATCTAGCCATCTATCTATCTACCCAGCATCTATACAGTGTCAGTCTGGCACACTAAGACACTTGTCAATGCCCTGAAAGGCTCTCCAACTGGACATAGAGGGGACCCGAGGCAGGGGTGCTGCTGGCATCAAAGATTCGGGGCTCCGGCCCAGACCTTTTTGCCCGAAGCTCCAAATCTTCTGCAACCACTGCACTGAACTGTGTCGGTGTCGCCTTGCCCCAATACAGTGCAATCCTGTGAAAGACCACGGAACAGGAGCTCCCTGCCCTACCACTGCCAGTTTCCTAAGCCTCAGATCGCTACAGGCCTGTGGCTTAGAAGACTGTGTGCCACGAGGGCAGCGCGGTGAAATCATTTCATCGCGCTGCCTCTGCAGGCCACCATAGAAAAGGAGATGGAGGCTATGGTTCTGGGAATCAGGATTAGGTGAGTATAATCTTATTTTTTATCTATATGGGATCTATGGAGGTCATTGCCTTTTTTTATGTCTATATGGGTTCTGTGGGGACCCCTGCTGTATACAGGAGGCTATGCGGAAGCCACTGCTGTATATAGGAGGCTGTGCAGGGGCTCCTGCTGTGTATAGGAGGCTGTATGGGGGCTCCTGCTCTGTATAGGATTCTGTGTGGAAGGCCTTGCTGTGCATAGGAGCCTATGTGGGGGCTCCTTCTGTGCATAGGAGCCTGTGTGGGGGCTCCTTCTGTGCATAGGAGCCTGTGTGGGGGCTCCTGATGTGCATAGGAGGCTGTGTAGGAGTTCCTGCAGGTATTTGTATATAGTTGTAGTGTGGCCCCTAGAGTTAACTCATCCTGTAGACCCCACAGACACCCCAGTCCGACCCTGCATCCATCTTTCTATCTATCTATCTCTGTGTATATATATATATATATATATATATATATATATACACAGAGATAGATAGATAGATAGATATATACACAGAGATAGATAGAAAGATGGATGCAGGGTCGGACTGGGGTGTCTGTGGGGTCTACAGGTTGAGTTAACTCTAGGGGCCACACTACAACTATATACAAATACCTGTATATATATATATATATATATATATATATATATATATATATATATATATATATATATATACACTGTGTGCAGAATTATTAGGCAAATGAGTATTTTGATCACATGATACTTTTTATACATGCTGTCCTACTCCAAGCTGTAAAGGCTTGCGAGCCAACTACTAAGTAAGTAAATCAGGTGCTGTGCATCTCTGTAATGAGGAGGGGCGTGGTGTAATGACATCAACACCCTATATAAGGGGTGCATACTTATTAGTCAAGCTCCTTTCCTTTGGCAAAATAAATGGGTCAGAAGAGAGATTTGATGGGCTTTGAAAAGTCCAAAATTGTGAATTGTCCTGCAGAGGGATGCAGCAGTCTTGAAATTGCCAAACCTTTGGAGCGTGATCACCGAACAATCAAGCATTTCATGGCAAATAGCCAACAGGGTCGCAAGAAGAGTGTTGGGCAAAAAAGGCACAAAATAACTGCCCATGATTTGAGGAAAATCAAGCGTGAAGCTACCAAGATGCCATTTGCCACCAGTTTGGCCATATTTCAGAGCTGCAACGTTACTGGAGTATCAAAAAGCACAAGGTGTGCCATACTCAGGGACATGGTCAAGGTAAGGAAGGCTAAAAAATGACCACCTTTGAACAAGAAACATAAGATAAAACGTCAAGACTGGGCCAAGAAATATTTTAAGACTGATTTTTCAAAGGTTTTATGGACTGATGAAATGAGAGTGACTCTTGATGGGCCAGATGGATGGGCCAGAGGCTAGATCAGTAAAGGGCAGAAAGCTCCCCTCCAAATCAGACGCCAGCAATGTAAAGGTGGGGTACTGGTATGGGCTGGTATCATCAAAGATGAACTTGTGGGACCTTTTCGGGTTTTGAGGATAGAGTGAAGCTCAACTCCCAGACCCACTGCCAGTTTCTGGAAGACAACTTCTTCAAGCAGTGGCACAGGAAGAAGTCAGTATCATTCAAGTAAAACATGATTTTCATACAGGACAATGCTCCATCGCATGCATCCAACTACTCCACAGCGTGGCTGGCCAGTAAAGATCTAAAAGATGAAAAAATAATGACATGGCCCCCTTGTTCACCTGATCTGAACCCCATAGAGAACCTGTGGTTCCTCATAAAATGTGAGATCTACAGTGAGGGAAAACAGTACACCTCTCGGAACAGTGTTTGGGAGGCTGTGGTGGCTGCTGTACGCAATGTTAATCGTAAACAGATCAAGCAACTGACAATCTATGGATGGTAGGCTGTTGAATGTCATCATAAAGAAAGGTGGCTATATTGGTCACTAATTTTTTTGGGTTTTGTTTTTGCATGTCAGAAATGTTTATTTCTAAATTTTATGCAGTTATATTGGTTTACCTGGTCAAAATAAACAAGTGAAATGGGAATATATTTGTTTTTTTTTAAGTTGCCTAATGATTCTGCACAGTAATAGATACCTGCACAAACAGATATCCTCCTAAGATAGCCAAATCTAGAAAAAAAACATTTCAACTTCCAAAAATAATAAGCTTTGATATTTGAGTCTTGTGGGTTGATTGAGAACAAAGTTGTTGATCAATAATAAAAAAAATTCTCTAAAATACAACTTGCCTAATAATTCTGCACACGGTGTATATATATATATATATATATATATATATATATATATACAGTTAGGTCCAAAAGTGTTTGGACAGTGACACAATTTTCGCGAGTTGGGCTCTGCATGCCATCACATTGGATTTGAAATGAAACCTCTACAATAGAATTCAAGTGCAGATTGTAACGTTTAATTTGAAGGTTTGAACAAAAATATCTGATAGAAATTGTAGGAATTGTACACATTTCTTTACAAACACTCCACATTTTAGGAGGTCAAAAGTAATTGGACAAATAAACCAAACCCAAACAAAATATTTTTATTTTCAATATTTTGTTGCGAATCCTTTGGAGGCAATCACTGCCTTAAGTCTGGAACCCATGGACATCACCAAACGCTGGGTTTCCGCCTTCTTAATGCTTTGCCAGGCCTTTACAGCCGCAGCCTTCAGGTCTTGCTTGTTTGTGGGTCTTTCCGTCTTAAGTCTGGATTTGAGCAAGTGAAATGCATTCTCAATTGGGTTAAGATCTGGTGATTGACTTGGCCATTGCAGAATGATCCACTTTTTTGCACTCATGAACTCCTGGGTAGCTTTGGCTGTATGCTTGGGGTCATCCCGGTACACTTAAGAATTCTTCCGGCTACTCTTGTCTGCTGTTATGTCATCAATAAACACAAGTGACCCAGTGCCATTGAAAGCCATGCATGCCCATGCCATCACGTTGCCTCCACCATGTTTTACAGAGGATGTGGTGTGCCTTGGATCATGTGCCGTTCCCTTTCTTCTCCAAACTTTTTTCTTCCCATCATTCTGGTACAGGTTGATCTTTGTCTCATCTGTCCATAGAATACTTTTCCAGAACTGAGCTGGCTTCATGAGGTGTTTTTCAGCAAATTTAACTCTGGCCTGTCTATTTTTGGAATTGATGAATGGTTTGCATCTAGATGTGAACCCTTTGTATTTACTTTCATGGAGTCTTCTCTTTACTGTTGACTTAGAGACAAATACACCTACTTCACTGAGAGTGTTCTGGACTTCAGTTGATGTTGTGAACGGGTTCTTCTTCACCAAAGAAAGTATGCGGCGATCATCCACCACTGTTGTCATCCGTGGACGCCCAGGCCTTTTTGAGTTCCCAAGCTCACCAGCCAATTCCTTTTTTCTCAGAATGTACCCGACTGTTGATTTTGCTACTCCAAGCATGTCTGCTATCTCTCTGATGGATTTTTTCTTTTTTATCAGCCTCAGGATGTTCTGCTTCACCTCAATTGAGAGTTCCTTAGACCGCATGTTGTCTGGTCACAGCAACAGCTTCCAAATGCAAAACCACACACCTGTAATCAACCCCAGACCTTTTAACTACTTCATTGATTACAGGTTAACGAAGGAGACGCCTTCAGAGTTAATTGCAGCCCTTAGAGTCCCTTGTCCAATTACTTTTGGTCCCTTGAAAAAGAGGAGGCTATGCATTACAGAGCTATGATTCCTAAACCCTTTCTCCGATTTGGATGTGAAAACTCTCATATTGCAGCTGGGAGTGTGCACTTTCAGCCCATATTATATATATAATTGTATTTCTGAACATGTTTTTGTAAACAGCTAAAATAACAAAACTTGTGTCACTGTCCAAATATTTCTGGACCTGACTGTATGTATATATATATATATATATATATATATATATATATAATATACAGTACAGACCAAACGTTTGGACACACCTTCTCATTCAAAGAGTTTTCTTTATTTTCAGGACTCTGAAAATTGTAGATTCCCATTGAAGGCATCAAAACTATGAATTAAAACATGTGGAATGAAAGACTTAAAAAAGTGTGAAACAACTGAAAATATGTCTTATATTCTAGGTTCTTCAAAGTAGCCACCTTTTGCTTTCATTACTACTTTGCACACTCTTGGCATTCTCTTGATGAGCTTCAAGAGGTAGTCACCAGAAATGGTTTTCCAACAGTCTTGAAGGAGTTCCCAGAGATGCTTAGCACTTGTTGTCCCTTTTGCCTTCAATCTGCAGTTCAGCTCACCCCCAAACCATCTCGATTGGGTTCAGGTCTGGTGACTGTGGAGACCAGGTCATCTGGCGTAGCACCCCATCACTTTCCTTCTTGGTCAAATAGCCCTTACACAGCCTGGAGGTGTGTTTGGGGTCATTGTCCTGTTGAAAAATAAATGATGGTCCAACTAAACGCAAACCGGATAGAATAGCACGGCGCTGCAAGATGCTGTGGTATGCATGCTGGTTCTGTATGCCTTCAATTTTGAATAAATCCCCAACAGTGTCACCAGCAAAGCACCCCCGCACCATCACACCTCCTCCTCCATGCTTCACAGTGGGAACCAGCCATGTAGAGTCCATCCGTTCATCTTTGCTACAAAGACACAGTTGTTAGATCCAAAGATCTCAAATTTGGACTCATCAGACCAAAGCACAGATTTCCACTGGTCTAATGTTCATTCCTTGTGTTCTTTAGCCCAAACAAGTCTCTTCTGCTTGTTGCCTGTTTTTAGCAGTGGTTTCCTAGCAGCTATTTTACCATGAAGGCCTGCTGTACAAAGTCTCCTCTTAACAGTTGTTCTAGAGATGAGAAGCTGTGTCCAAACTTTTGGTTTGTACTGTGTGTGTGTGTGTGTGTGTATATATATATATATATATATATATATATATATATATATATATATATATATATATATATATATATATATATATATATATATATATATATATATATATATATATATACAGTTAGGTCCAGAAATATTTGGACAGTGACACAAGTTTTGTTATTTTAGCTGTTTACAAAAGCATGTTCAGAAATATAATTATATATATAATATGGGCTAAAAGTGCACACTCCCAGCTGCAATATGAGAGTTTTCACATCCAAATCGGAGAAAGGGTTTAGGAATCATAGCTCTGTAATGCATAGCCTCCTCTTTTTCAAGGGACCAAAAGTAATTGGACAAGGGACTCTAAGGGCTGCAATTAACTCTGAAGGCGTCTCCCTCGTTAACCTGTAATCAATGAAGTAGTTAAAAGGTCTGGGTTGATTACAGGTGTGTGGTTTTGCATTTGGAAGCTGTTGCTGTGACCAGACAACATGCGGTCTAAGGAACTGTCAATTGAGGTGAAGCAGAACATCCTGAGGCTGAAAAAAAAGAAAAAATCCATCAGAGAGATAGCAGACATGCTTGGAGTAGCAAAATCAACAGTCGGGTACATTCTGAGAAAAAAGGAATTGACTGGTGAGCTTGGGAACTCAAAAAGGCCTGGGCGTCCACGGATGACAACAGTGGTGGATGATCGCCGCATACTTTCTTTGGTGAAGAAGAACCCGTTCACAACATCAACTGAAGTCCAGAACACTCTCAGTGAAGTAGGTGTATCTGTCTCTAAGTCAACAGTAAAGAGAAGACTCCATGAAAGTAAATACAAAGGGTTCACATCTAGATGCAAACCATTCATCAATTCCAAAAATAGACAGGCCAGAGTTAAATTTGCTGAAAAACACCTCATGAAGCCAGCTCAGTTCTGGAAAAGTATTCTATGGACAGATGAGACAAAGATCAACCTGTACCAGAATGATGGGAAGAAAAAAGTTTGGAGAAGAAAGGGAACGGCACATGATCCAAGGCACACCACATCCTCTGTAAAAATGGTGGAGGCAACATGATGGCATGGGCATGCATGGCTTTCAATGGCACTGGGTCACTTGTATTTATTGATGACATAACAGCAGACAAGAGTAGCCGGATGAATTCTGAAGTGTACCGGGATATACTTTCAGCCCAGATTCAGCCAAATGTCGCAAAGTTGATCGGACGGCGCTTCATAGTACAGATGGACAATGACCCCAAGCATACAGCCAAAGCTACCCAGGAGTTCATGAGTGCAAAAAAGTGGAACATTCTGCAATGGCCAAGTCAATCACCAGATCTTAACCCAATTGAGCATGCATTTCACTTGCTCAAATCCAGACTTAAGACGGAAAGACCCACAAACAAGCAAGACCTGAAGGCTGCGGCTGTAAAGGCCTGGCAAAGCATTAAGAAGGAGGAAACCCAGCGTTTGGTGATGTCCATGGGTTCCAGACTTAAGGCAGTGATTGCCTCCAAAGGATTCGCAACAAAATATTGAAAATAAAAATATTTTGTTTGGGTTTGGTTTATTTGTCCAATTACTTTTGACCTCCTAAAATGTGGAGTGTTTGTAAAGAAAGGTGTACAATTCCTACAATTTCTATCAGATATTTTTGTTCAAACCTTCAAATTAAACGTTACAATCTGCACTTGAATTCTGTGGTAGAGGTTTCATTTCAAATCCAATGTGGTGGCATGCAGAGCCCAACTCGCGAAAATTGTGTCACTGTCCAAATATTTCTGGACCTAACTGTATATATATATACAGTCATATAAAAAAGTTTGGGCACCCCTATTAGTGTTAACCTTTTTTATTTATAACAAATTGGGTTTTTGCAACAGCTATTTCAGTTTCATATATCTAATAAATGATGGACTCAGTAATATTTCTTGATTGAAATGAGGTTTATTGTACTAACAGAAAATGTGCAATCTGCATTTAAACTAAATTTGACAGGTGCATAAGTATGGGCACCTCAACATAAAAGTGACATTAATATTTTGTAGATCCTCCTTTTGCAAAAATCACAGCCTCTTGTTGCTTCCTTTAGCTTTTAATGAGTTCCTGGATCCTGGATGAAGGTATTTTTGACCATTCATGTTTACAAAACAATTCCAGTTCAGTTGTTTGATGGTCGCCGAGCATGGATAGCCCGCTTCAAATCATCCCACAGATGTTCAATGATATTCAGGTCTGGGGACTGGGATGGCCATTCCAGAACATTGTAATTGTTCCTCTGCATGAATGCCTGAGTAGACTTGGAGCTATGTTTTGGATCATTGTCTTGCTGAAATATCCATCCCCTGCATAACTTCAACTTCATCACTGATTCTTGCACATTATTGTCAAGAATCTGCTGATACTGAGTTGAATCCATTCGACCCTCAACTTTAACAAGATTCCCAGTGCCGGCATTGGCCACACAACCCCAAAGCATAATGGAACCTCCACCAAATTTTACTGTGGATAGCAAGTGCTTTTCTTGGAATGCCGTGTTTTTTTTGCCTCCATGCATAACGCCTTTTTGTATGACCAAACAACTCAATCTTTGTTTCATCAGTCCACAGGACCTTCTTCCAAAATATAACTGGCTTGTCCAAATGTGCTTTTGCATACCTCAGGCGACTCTGTTTGTGGCGTGCTTGCAGAAACGGCTTCTTTTGCATCACTCTCCCATACAGCTTCTCCTTGTGCAAAGTGCGCTGTATTGTTGACCGATGCACAGTGACACCATCTGCAGCAAGATGATGTTGCAGGTGTTTGGACGTGGTCTGTGGATTGTCCTTGACTGTTCTCACGATTCTTCTTCTCTGCCTTTCTGATATTTTTCTTGGCCTGCCACTTCTGGGCTTAACAAGAACTGTACCTGTGTTCTTCCATTTCCTTACAATGTTCCGCACAGTGGAAACTGACAGTTTAAATCTCTGAGACAACTTTTTGTATCCTTCCCCTGAACAACTATGTTGAATAATCTTTGTTTTCAGATCATTTGAGAGTTGTTTTTTGAGGAGCCCATGATGCCACTCTTCATAGGAGATTCAAATAGGAGAACAACTTGCAAGTGGCCACCTTAAATACCTTTTCTCATGTTTGAATACACCTGCCTATGAAGTTCAAAGCTCAATGAGGTTACAAAACCATTTTAGTGCTTCAGTAAGTCAGTAAAAAGTAGTTAGGAGTGTTCAAATCAAGAAATTGATAAGGGTGCCCATACTTATGCACCTGTCAAATTTTGTTTAAATGCAGATTGCACATTTTCTGTTAGTACAATAAACCTCATTTCAATCAAGAAATATTACTGAGTCCATCATTTATTAGATATATGAAACTGAAATAGCTGTTGCAAAAACCCAATTTGTTATAAAGAAAAAAGGTTAACATTAATAGGGGTGCCCAAACTTTTTCATATGACTGTATGTATATATATATATATATATATATATATATATATATATATATATATATATATATATATATATATATATATATATATACTGCTCAAAAAATTAAAGGGGACACTTAACCAACCGAATATAATTCCTCGTTGATCAAACTTTTGTGAAATAAAACTGTCCACTTAGGAGGCAACATTGATTGACAATCAATTTCACATGCTGTTGTGTAAACGGAATAAACATCAGATGGAAATTATTGACAATTATCAAGATACACTCAATAAAGGTGTGTTTCTGCAGGTGGGGGACCACAGACAACATCTTAGTACTAATGCTTTCTGGGTGATGTTTTGGTCACTTTTGAGTGTTAGTTGTGATTTCACAACGGACACTACTACTACTACCTTGGCACAGGTAGTGCAGCTCATGCAGTAAGGCACATCAATGCGAGCTGTGGCAAGGTTTGTCAGCGTAGTGTCCAGAGGATCGAGGCGCTACCAAGAGACAGGTCAGTACACCAAGAGACGTGGAGGGGGCCGTAGGAGGTCAACAACCCAGCAGCAGGACCAAAACCTCCACCTTTGTGAAAGTAGGAACAGGAGGAGCACTGCCAGAGCCCTGCAAAATGACCTCCAGCAGGCCACAAATGTGCATGTGTCTGCACAAATGGTTAGAAACCGACTCCATGAGGATGGCATGAGGACCTGACGTCCACAGATGGGGGTTGTGCTCACTGCCCAACACCGTGCAGGACGCTTGGTATTTACCACAGAACACCAGGATTGGAAAATTTGCCACTGGCACCCTGTGCTCTTCACAGATGAAAATGTGTTCACACTGAGCACATGTGACAGAGTCTGGAGACGCCGTGGAGAGCGATCTGCTGCCTGCAACATCCTTCAGCATGACCGGTTTGGCAGTGAGTGAAGAAGGGTGTGTGGTGGCCTTTCTTTGGAGGGCTGCACAGCCCTCCATGTGCTCGACGGAGGTAACCTGACTACTAATAGGTCCCGAGATGAGATCCTCAGATCACTTGTGAGACCATATGCTGGTGCGGTTAGCCCTGGGTTCCTCCTAATGCATTACAATGCCAGACCTCATGTGGCTGTAGTGTGTCAGCAGATCCTGCAAGATGAAGGCATTGAAGCTATGGACTGGCCCGCCCGTTCCCCAGACCTGTATCCGAGTGAGCACATCTGGAACATCATGTCTCGCTCCATCCACCAATGTCACATTGCACCACAGATTGTCCAGGAGTTGGCGGATGCTTTAGAGTCCAGGTCTGTGAGGAGATCCCTCAGGGGACCATCCGCAACCTCATCAGGAGGATGTCCAGGCGTTATAGGGAGGTTATACAGAGAGAAGCAGGAGGAGATGTCATTCTGCAGATGACCCTCAGTCTGCAAATCACTTGTGAGCGATCACATGACCCCTAGAGTTGAGCGATGTTCGAGGTTCGCCAATTTCATGTTCGAGTGATTTTGGGGGGTGCTCGAGATCGAACTTGAACTCGAGCTTTTTGCTAAAAGCTCGACAGTTTGAGTTACGTTCGAGAACGGTTCGATCACCATAAACGTGGCTTTTCACAGTAAGGCTATGTGCACACGTTGCTATCTGCATGTGTCCTGCGTCCCCAGCACAATCCCTCTCCCTTTCCTACTCACCGATCACGTGCGTCTAGCTCCACGGCTGTCACAAATCTGCGGCATCTTTTCCTCTTTAGAAAATGGCTGCCGCTTCATTAGTCAATTAGTTATTCCGTGCTTTCCCCGCCCACCAGCACTTATGATTGGTTGCAGTCAGACACGTCCCCAAGCTGAGTGACAGCTGTCTCACTGCAACCAATCACAGCCGCCGGTGGGCGGGTCTATATCGTGCATTCAAATAATAAAAAAAGAAAAAAATGCGGTCCCCCCATATTTGATACCAGCCAGGAAAAGGCTGCACAGCTGGAGGCTGGTATTGTCAGGATGGAGAGCGCCACGATATGGGGAGCCCACCACCCTAACAATATCACCAAGCAGCCGACCAGAATTGCCGCATCCATTAGGTGCGACAGTCCTGGGGGACTCTACCCAGCTCATCCCGAATTGCCCTGGTGCGGTGGCAATTGGGGTAATAATGAGTTTAATCATGGCAGGCGTCTCCCCGAGATACCTTTCATGATTAAACTGAAAGTGAAAGTAAAGAAACACACACCGAAAAATCCTTTATTTGGAATAAAAGAAAAAAAAACAACCCTGGTTCACCCCTTTATTAATCCCACAAATACCCCTCCAGGTCCGAAGTAATCTACACGACACTGTCAGCTCTGCTCCCTCAAGATGTAGTGGCACCGTAGCAATGAAGTGACTCACGTGGTTAGCAGAGACTTCAGTCAGCACAGCAGGCTTCAAGATTACAAAATCTGCCTATCTATATTGTAAAAGGCACTAGACTAGTGGATAAAGCGCCTGCCTGAGAAGCATAACGTCGGGAGTTCTAGTCCTGGTAAAGAATTAAATTTTTTTCTTTTGTATTTTTTTATTTATAATTTTAAATTATAATTATTATCTATTTATAAAGTAAAAGTAAATAAACACACACCGCGAAAAATCCTTTATTTGGAATAAAAGACAAAAAAAACACAGTTTCACCATTTTATTAAAATCCTCCAATACCCCCTCCAGGTCCAACGTAATCCACACGACACTGTCATCTCTGCTACAGAATACGAGTGCTCTGTATGAGCTTCACGCAGCAATGAAGTGAATAGCGTGGTCAGCTGAGACTTCAGCAATCCAGACTTCAAGATTAGCAAATCTGCCTATCTTTCACATTAGAGGCAATAGCTGGGTGGATACAGTGCTCACCTAGGAAGCATAAGGTCGCGAGATCTAGACCCGGTAAAGAATTTTTTTTTTTAATTTTAAATTATATTTATAATATATTTATAAATATAATTTAATTATGCACTGAGGGGAGGAGCCGGACATCAGCTGTGAGCTCTCTCTCTATCTCTCTCCTTTCTCTCTCTCTCCTTTCTCTCTCTCCTTTCTTTCACTCCTCTCTCTCTCCTTTCTCTCTCTCTCCTTTCTTTCTCTCCTTTCTCTCTCTCCTTTCTTTCTCTCCTTTCTCTCTCTCTCTACTTTCTCTCTCTCTCTCCTTTCTCTCTCTCTCCTTTCTCTCTCTCCTTTCTTTCTCTCCTTTCTCTCCTTTCTTTCCCCTTTTTCTCTTCTTTCTCCTCTTTCTCCTCTTTCTCTTCTCTCTCTTCTTTCTCTCTCTCCTTTCTCTCTCTCCTTTCTCTCCTTTCTTTATCCTCTTTCTCTTCTCTCTCTTCTTTCTCTCTCTCTTCTTTCTCTCTCTCTCCTTTCTCTCTCTCTTTCTCTCTTTCTCTCTTTCTCTCTCTCCTTTCTCTCTCCTTTCTCTCTCTCCTTTCTCTCTCTCTCCTTTTTCTCTCTCTCTTTTCTTTTTCTCTCTCCTTTCTCTCTCCTTTCACTCTCTCTCCTTTCTCTCTCTCTTTCTCTCTCTCTCCTTTCTCTCTCCTATCTCTCTGCTTTCTTTCTCTCCTTTCTCTCTCTCCTTTCTCTCTCTCCTTTCTTTCTATCCTTTCTTTCTCTCCTTTCTCTCTCTTTCTCTCTTTCTCTCTTTCTCTCTCCTTTCTCTCTCCTTTCTCTCTCTCCTTTCTCTCTCTCTCCTTTTTCTCTCTCTCTTTTCTTTTTCTCTCTCCTTTCTCTCTCCTTTCACTCTCTCTCCTTTCTCTCTCTCTCTCTCTCTCTCCTTTCTCTCTCCTATCTCTCTGCTTTCTTTCTCTCCTTTCTCTCTCTCCTTTCTCTCTCTCCTTTCTTTCTATCCTTTCTTTCTCTCCTTTCTCTCTCTTTCTCTCTCTCCTTTCTTTCTCTCTCTCCTTTCTCTCTCTCCTTTCTTTCTATCCTTTCTTTCTCTCCTTTCTCTCTCTTTCTCTCTTTCTCTCTTTCTCTCTCCTTTCTCTCTCTCCTTTCTCTCTCTCTCCTTTTTCTCTCTTTTCTTTTTCTCTCTCCTTTCTCTCTCCTTTCACTCTCTCTCCTTTCTCTCTCTCTTTCTCTCTCTCTCTCCTTTCTCTCTCCTATCTCTCTGCTTTCTTTTTCTCCTTTCTCTCTCTCCTTTCTCTCTCTCCTTTCTTTCTATCCTTTCTTTCTCTCCTTTCTCAATCTCCTTTCTTTCTCTCCTTTCTCTCTCTCTTTCTCTCTCTCCTTTCTTTCTCTACTTTCTCTTCTTTATCTTCTTTCTCCTCTTTCCTTATCTCTCTTCTTTCTCTCTTTCTCTGTCTCCCTTCTCTCTTTCTCTTCTTTCTCTCTCTCCTTTCTTTTTCTCTCTCCTTTCTCTCTCCTTTCTCTCTCTCTCCTTTCTTTCTCTCTCTCTTTCTCTCTCGCTCTCTCCTTTCTCTCTCCTATCTCTCTCTCCTTTCTTTCTCTCCCTACATTCTTTCTCTCCTTTCTCTTTCTCTCTCTCTTTCTCTCTCTCCTTTCTTTCTCTCCTTTCTCTTTCTCCTTTCTTTCTCCTCTTTCTCTCTCTCTTCCTTCTCTCTTTCTCTTCTTTCTCTCTCCTTTCTTTCTCTCTCCTTTCTCTCTCCTTTCTCTCTCTTTCTTTCTCTCTCTCTCCTTTCTCTCTCTCCTTTCTCTCTCTCCTTTCTTTCTCTCCTTTCTCTCTCTTTCTCTCCTTTCTCTCTCTCTTTCTCTCTCTCCTTTCTTTCTCTCCTTTCTCTCTCTCCTTTATTTCTCTTCTTTCTCTACTTTCTCTTCTTTATCTTCTTTCTCCTCTTTCTCTTCTCTCTTCTTTCTCTCTCTCTTCCTTCTCTCTCTCTCTTCTTTCTCTCCTTTCTCTCTCTCTCGCTTCTTTCTCTCTCTCTCTTCTTTATCTCTCTTCTTTCTCTCCTCTCTCTCTCTCTCTTTCTCAGACCTGGCGATGATCAGCTGATGCGGTCACCTGACAGCATCAGCTGACACTATAAGTCGAGCGGTGAGGCCGGCTTTTTACCGCCCGACCAGCTAAACTATCAGCTGATGCAGTCGGACAGGAGTCTGCACTGAAGTGTGTAGTTTGTTTTGGGTTTTTTTGCACTGATGCATCAGCTGATTGTATAAAAGCCGTTTATACAATCAGCTGCTGTGTCATGTGATTCAGGCCCTTCCAGCAAACCGATCAGATGATATTGGATCCGGATTGGATGGCGCGGGACCCTTGACCCAGGATTACTGCGGAGGGGGGTTCTTTATTTCAATAAAGATGGAGTCACTAATTGTGTTGTATTTTCTTTATAGTAAAAATATGTTTCTGTGTGTTGTGGTTCTTTTTATCGGTACTAGAAATTCAGGGTGGCCATGTCTAATATTGGCATGCCACCATGAATTTCGGGCTTAGGGCCAGTTGATAATATACAGCTAGCCCTAACCCCATTATTACCCAGCAAGCCACAGTCACCAGGGCTGTTAGAAGAGTTGGATACAGCGCCAGATGATGGCGCTTCTATGAAAGCGCCATTTTCTGGGGTGGCTGCGGACTCTAATTCGCAGCAGAGGGGCCCAGAAAGCTCAGGCCAACCTGTGCTGTGGATTCCAATCCCCAGCTGCCTAGTTGTACCTGGCTGGACACAAAAATATGGCGAAGGCCACATCATTTGTTTTTTAATTATTTCATGAAATTCATGAAATAATAAAAAAAGAGCTTCCCTATATTTTTGGTTCCCAGCCGGGTACAAATAGGCAGCTGGGGGTTGGAGGCAGCTCGCAGGTGCCTGCTGTACCTGGCTAGCATACAAAAATATGGCAAAGCCCACGTCAATTGTTTTTGAATTATTTCATGAAATTCATGAAATAATTAATAAAAAAAGGGCTTCCCTATATTTTTGGTTCCCAGCCCGGTACAAATAGGCAGCTGGGGGTTAGTGGCAGCCCCTGGCTGCCTGCTGTACCTGGCTAGCATACAAAAATATGGCGAAGCCCAAATATTTTTTTGGAGGGCAAAAAGTCCTGCATACAGTCCTGGATGGAGTATGCTGAGCCTTGTAGTTCTGCAGCTGCTGTCTGTCTGTATGGAGGAGAGAAGACAGCAGCTGCAGAACGGCAAGGCTCAGCATGCTCCATTCACTAGTGTATGCAGGAGAGCAAACAGCAGCTGCAGAACTACAAGGCTCAACATACTCCATCCAGGACTGTATGCAAGACTTTTTGCCCACCAAAAAAATGACATGGGCTTCGCCATGTTTTTGTATGCTAGCCAGGTACAGCAGGCAGGTATGGGCTGCCCCCAACTCCCAGCTGCCTATTTGTACCTGGCTGGGAACTAAAAATATAGGGAAGCCCGTTTTTTTAATTATTTCACTTATTTCATGAAATAATTAAAAAACAAATGGCGTGGGCTTTGCCATATTTTTGTGTCCAGCCAGGTACAACTAAGCAGCTGGGGATTGGAATCCACAGCACAGGTTAGCCCGAGGTTTCTGGGCGCCTCTGCTGCGAATTGCAATCTGCAGCCGCCCCAGAAAATGGCGCTTTCATAGACGCGCCATCATCTGGCGCTGTATCCAACTCTTCCAACAGCCCTGGTGACGGTGGCTTGCTGGGTAATAATGGGTTAATACTGGCTTTGTTTTACTAGCTAGCATTAAGCCAGAGATTCTTAATGTCAGGCAAGTTTGACCTGGCCATTAAGAATCTTCAATAAAGGGTTAAAAAAAGACACCACACAAAGAAAAAATACTTTAATAGAAATAAATACACAGACACATTAGAGTCTCCATGTTTATTACTCCCTCTTATCCCTCCATGATCCGGCTCTTCTGTCTTCTTTCTCCTTCAAAACATGCAGCTCTGCTACATCAGCAGCACTGCATTGGAAGAAGACGCTGCTGTTCCCCATGCAGTGTTTTCACTCCGTGAGTGAGAAGGTGCTGCTGCCTGTAAGCGGTGATGTCACCACTGACAGGCGCGTTGCTATAGGAACGTGAATAACGGAGCGGGGAAGCAGACCGGGAACCGGATCGTGTGCCAGAGCATGTCGCCGGTACACGGAGATACACAAACGATCACCGCGTACTGGAGAGATGCACTGACAAGACCTATCATGACGCGTTATAGTCATGTGACCAGTCTGTAGCCAATGAGATAACAGACACGTGACTGGTCACATGCTATTTTGACGTCACGATAGGTCCTATGCTGGTGCTGATTAACGGGAAGACGCAGCGATCATCGGAAGGAATAGCGACAGGAGACAGAGTGCAGGACACATGGCGTGGACCGGTAAGTGTTATGGCAATGTTTATTAACTGTATGTGTACATTTATAATGTATTTTTATGTGTTTGTGATTGCCTCCCATTGTTTTCAATGGGGTTCAAGAGGTTCATCGAACGGCTCGCCGTAACCGAACTCGAACGCGGCCTCCGTTTGACGAACTGAACCGACGAACCGAGTCGAACTCGAGCCTCTAGAGGATCGCTCATTTCTAATGACCACTCAAATTGGCAAGTGAAATCCTAACAGCGTATATTTCACACTTTGGGTATTCGGTCGGTCAATGTACAGAAAGTAAAACCCTGGGGCGACACCTGTCAGTCTAGGGTAGCAGAGCAGGGAGAAGCAGAACATTGTGCAGAATATCACATGATTCGGCATGGATTTATCTTACAAATTTTCCAGCAAAATTATTTGCAGCATTGCCAGCTGGTGTGAGCCCAAATTGGTTAATAAAGGGATTACAGTATATATGCCGTAGGTAGTTCTTGCATAAACAGTGCCCCTCCATCATGGTGTGTATGTGGTGCTGCACCTCAGTCTTTTCAGGTCATTGGAGCTGAGAAGCAGCGACACATATACACCACCCCCCGTCCTTATGGTGTGTATGTGGTACTGCACCTCAGTGTGTGCTGAGGGCAGTGACACATATAACCTGGGGACCCTTTATTAACTAGAAAGCAGAGATTTTTTCTAATTTCATACTATCTCCTTTAACATCTGTATTTTGAACTTTTTGGTCTGGAGTACACGCAGCATCGGCCACTGGCTCGATCGTGAATTATCTGGTATCATCTTGTACATTTATCCACAGGATTTGTATAGTAGATGCTGATCCCACCAATGGGGCCACAACCCGCACCACTCTCAGCCCAGAGATGACAGATCTCCAATCCAAGTGTACAGGTATTTATCATCTCTCCACGAAGAGCGACAGCGCCTCATTCTCCAGATACATGAGCGCCCCATTGGTGAGATCAACATGTACCATCCATGATGTAATATCCAGTGATATGACATAAATGTTTGAAATCAGAAGACCCCTATAAGAACGAGGTCAGACATGGTGACATTAATATAGATTTGAGTTGCAAATTCTCCAGTACAAATCTGGAGGAGTTTATTGTACATTTGAAGAGATTAATATTCTTAGGTTAAGCACACACAGCGAGTAACATTGAGCGAGTGGAATGTGATAAAAAAAATAAATTGCATTCCACCCAGACCAATTTTACTCTATGGGTATGATTCCACTTGCGTATGACTCATGCGAGTCTTGCATTGGTATCACCCGGCATGGCGCACACTGTCCGGACAGTAGCGCTTCACTGCATGGAAATACATGCAGCCGACCCGCTCCTCTCAGGAGAGTGTGCGCCGTGATACTGATGCAAGACTCACACGAGTCATACGCAAGTGGAATCATACACTTAGAGTGATTTTTTTCTCAGCCCTAATCGGACCTAGAAAACAATTGCAGCATGCTGGGGTACAATACGATTCCTTTTCACTTGCACCCATAAAAGTCTAGGGGGGTGAGAGAAACATTGCATTGCCCTCGCATTACACCAGTGTAATGCGAGTGCAGTGCAAGAATCACATCCGCGCACAGTGAGGGAGAATAATCCCTCCCGTTTCCTCCGCAGCGCCCGCCGCCTCCTCTGCGGCTGTGCTGTGATCGCAGGATCGCAGCACAGTGTCATGACACTCGCATAACACTCCACCACAGCGGGAGCAGAGTGTCATGCGATTGTGTCGCTTTAATGCTCGTGTGTCCCAAGCCTTAGGATGTAAAAAAATGGCCTCCTGTCCTCGTTTGTTTCCTGGGAAACTGGGTAAAAAATTAGTAGAGTGGGGGCACCAAAGGACAGTTTTGCACAGGGCACTGCTCAGGCTATGGCCAGCCCTGTGTCTGGGTGTCCGCCTACAGAAAGCGTATATGGCCGAAAATGGTGCAAGTGTAACGTGGCGCGGGGTGGTAGTCGTGGACGAGGCAATTGTCTACCGCACCCCGGCACGCTACATGAAAATGGAGGTCCTGGCTGGGTGTGTGGTGTTTCACTCCGGAGGCTATATGCATTGACAGGCCGCATGTTGCCTGTTGTCTTGGCTGGCCAGGACCAGATTGTACACAGCTCATTGAGGGAGACCATAAGTTCATAAAAAACGTAGTTTTACTGAACATTAACTTGGTATCAATAACGTACATAAGATGGCGGACACAAATCTTCTTGCACATTTCAATATCACAGAGGATCATTAAGCACACATTCTTCACTTTAGTTGTTCCAACCTGCATAAGTCCTTTTCTTCCCTTTACTACCCAGCCTAGTACTACATCACAGTCCTTGGAAGTCAGTCTCCTCCTCAAGCAGTCCCACGTCTTTTCCCTACTAAAGGGGTATTGCCAATATGACTTGACTGAGCTATAAGCTACGAAGACATCTCATGGACACTCGCTTAAGATATTCACTTTGTTCCTTATCCTGCTCTTTCTTGCACCAGGACCCGTCTCTCTCTGTCACTTGTTCCTTTGGTGAGTGCACTGACCCAGCTCCACTAGACCACTCTGTGTCACGGTAATCTCCTTCCCTTTCTCAGTTGTTCCCCCTTTCCTTTGTCACACTATTCTATGTAATGGTCTCCCTCTCTTCAGGACATCCATGTCATGCGGCTCTGGTGCTCCTCAGACCCGAGGTCTGTTCCTGTCACATGTTGGGCCCTAACTGACGCTTCCGTAGCAACCGTTTCTCTCCCTCAGCAATAGCTCTTTCCCTATTGGCTAATCCTAGAATCCCAACTGTCACCTGTCTGTCACCGGGCAGATTTCACCTTTCACCTACATACACACCTACAGTGCTGGCCAAAAGTATTGGCACCCCTGCAATTCTGTCAGATAATACTCAGTTTCTTCTTTAAAATGATTGCAATCACAAATTCTTTGGTATTATTATCTTCATTTAATTTGTCTTCAATGAAAAAATTTTTAAAAAAAATTGTCATAAAGCCAAATTGGATATAATTCCACACCAAACATAAAAAAGGGGGTGGACAAAAGTATTGGCATTGTTTGAAAAATCATGTGATGTTTCTCTAATTTGTGTAATTAACAGCACCTGTAACTTACCTGTGGCACCTAACAGGTGTTGGCAATAACTAAATCATACTTGCAGCCAGTTGACATGGATTAAAGTTGACTTAACCTCTGTCCTGTGTCCTTGTGTGTACCACATTGAGCATGGAGAAAAGAAAGAAGACTAAAGAACTGTCTGAGGACTTGAGAATCCAAATTGTGAGGAAGCATGAGCAATCTCAAGGCTACAAGTCCATCTCCAAAGACCTGAATGTTCCTGTGTCTACGGTGCGCAGTGTCATCAAGAAGTTTAAAGCCCATGGCACTGTGGCGAACCTCCCTAGATGTGGAAGGAAAAGAAAATTTATCGAGAGATTTCAACACAAGATTGTGCGGATGATGGATAAAGAACCTCGACTAACATCCAAACAAGTTCAAGCTGCCCTGCAGTCCGAGGGTACAACAGTGTCAACCCGTACTATCCGTCGGTGTCTGAATGAAAAGGGACTGTATGGTAGGATACCCAGGAAGACCCCACTTCTTACCCCGAGACATAAAAAAGCCGGAGTTTGCCAAAACTTACCTGAGAAAGCCTAAAACGTTTTGGAAGAATGTTCTCTGGTCACATGAGACAAAAGTAGAGCTTTTTGGGAAAAGCCATCAACATAGCGTTTACAGGAAAAAAAAAAAAGGCATTCAAAGAAAAGAACACGGTCCCTACAGTCAAACATGGCAGAGGTTCCCTGATGTTTTGGGGTTGCTTTGCTGCCTCTGGCACTGGACTGCTTGACCGTGTGCATGGCATTATGAAGTCTGAAGACTACCAACAAATTTTGCAGCATAATGTAGGGCCCAGTGTGAGAAAGCTGGGTCTCCCTCAGAGGTCATGGGTTTTCCAGCAGGACAATGACCCAAAACACACTTCACAAAGCACAAGAAAATGGTTTGAGAGAAAGCACTTGAGACTACTAAAGTGGCCAGCAATGAGTCCAGACCTGAATCCCATAGAACACCTGTGGAGAGATCTCAAAATGGCAGTTTGGAGAAGGCACCCTTCAAATCTCAGGGACCTGGAGCAGTTTGCCAAAGAAGAATGGTCTAAAATTCCAGGAGAGCATTGTAAGAAACTCATTGATGGTTACCGGAAGCGGTTGTTCGCAGTTATTTTGGCTGAAGGTTGTGCAACCAAGTACTAGGCTAAGGATGCCAATACTTTTGCCTGGCCCATTTTTGGAGTTTTGTGTGAAATTGTTGAGGAGAGCCATAAGATGAAATACTTGATTAACCTCTGGACATAGAGCACTGTGAGAAGTGTGTTCAATTAAATCAATTCTCTATACATAAGCCAGTCACTCTTCAGAGGAAGCCAAGATGGCCCCTGATGACATTACAGACCAAACCATCAGCATGGATCCACCAGATTACGTCCCTCCCATCACCATGGTTTCATCCACTGAAGTCAGACCCGCCCATCATCAGCAACACAGATCTCCCCATTGGCTAGCCCGTGAACTGTCCCACTAAATGGGAATATCTGAACTTGTATATGCCCCTAGCCTATATCAGAGACCCCACGGGTTCTCCTGTTCTGTTCGGTGCCATCTTTACTGTAACCAAGAAGAGATTTTACATCCGACTGTGTCTGGTGTGAATTCTTTACGCATGCACTTGGTCTATACCAATTAGGACAGGCAGTAGGCAACTAGTGATCTCTGGTTAAGAGTTCACCCTAACATTAATGGTGCCCAATGTGGGGCCAATAGATGGAGACACCTGAAATCCTGATGGACCGGCAACTAGAATGGCATGACGTGCTGGACACCCCAGGAATTTGATCACCCCCTAACGAGAGAACGGTGGGTCTGCTGATTTTTCATAATCTGAAGTCTTCCTTTGGTCTCTGGGGGGGGGTGTCACTGATTGCCTTACCGTGTCCGGTTTTTTGGGGTATCTGTTGACGGGCAGACGGGTCTCACGGCTATTGGCCATATTAATTTCGGAAGAACCGTCACATATTCAGTTGCCTGCTGCCTTTTGTGTATTTGTGAATAGGGTGATTGACTGGTAGTTAGGAGAGCAAGTGGTTTTGTGAGTGGTGTCTGGAACATGTGTAAAGTATATGGTTTGTGATACAGTTTGTGTTTTTTGTAGTGCCAAGCGCAGCTAGACTGAGTGCAGAGCCAGATGTAGGTGACAAGCTCTGCTACACTGAGTGCAGAGCACAGTGCCCAGTTCAGCTAGACTGAGTGCAGAGACAGATGTAAGTGCCATGCTCAGCTAGACTGAGTTCAGAGCCAGATGTAGGTGCCAAGCTCAGCTAGACTGAGTGCAGAGTTCAGTGCCCAGATCAGCTAGACTGAGTGCAGAGCCAGATGTAAGTGCCAAGCTCAGCTAGACTGAGTGCAGAGCCATATGTAAGTGCCCAGCTTAGCTAGACTGAGTGCAGAGCCTTGCTTTATGCATAAATCTAACCTTTTTAAAGTGTTTTCCTGGAGTGAATCGGCTGGTATAGACACCTTGCAGTCAGGGGTGATACTAGAGCTGTTTTTGTATATTCAGGGACCACGAGGGAGAACAAAGACTGGTTTGGAAGTGTATGCTGCAAACCCTAGGTTTTCTTTAGCGTTTAAGTTGTGAGTCATCTCCCCCATCTATTTGTTTGTCTGTTGTTCTTATCTTGGTCTGCATACAGAAAGATTGTTTGTTTGGTGTTGTTTATCTTGAGAGAAAGATGGAGAAATTGATGAAGTTGTGTCTAGTTGTGGTCGGAAAAATCCGGATGAGAGTGGACTTTGTTGAGATGTGGGGACTCTAAACCGCAATCCTGTGATAAACCATGTGTAGCGCCTGGTCCCACCAGACCCCGGGGGGGGCGCGCTCCCTCACATGTGCCCAGTCCCAGCATGGCTCCCACTAGCACTCCCAGTCATAGCCCCAGGCAGCGACGGCCTTCCTCTTACCGGTCCCATGGCTCTGCAGGCGCTGCTCCTGCTCCCAGGCATGCTGCAGCCTCTTCCTGTCTCCCTTCCTTATTGTACGGATAGGAAAATCTGTGGAAAGAGAAGCGCAATAGGGTCTTACCCCGGTATATAAGGGGTCTTGAATGAGCAAACCTACTCACCAAAAGGGGTTGTGAAAGTCACAACTCCTATGCAAGCATGTAACTCCAGGTCATGGCAGCAGTCCCCAAATGGCAGATAACAGAGAACGGTAGAAAAGGGTTACAACGCCGCGCCAAGGATCTGTCGATCCTTGGCGCAGCGTTGTAACCCTTCTCTACCGTCCTCTGTTGTCTCCTTTCCTTACACAGAGCTGCAGTAAGTGACTCTAGGCGTGCACGAGGCCACGCCCCCTTTCTTAAAGCGGTATGCCCCGTTTTCTGGAAGTGACCTCAGAGGTCACCTGTTACCTAATGGGTATTTAGGTTCACCTCCCCCAGCAGCAGACGCCCAAGCAACGCTTCCATTAGAGCCTTGCCAGTGTCCAGACCCCTTGTGCTGTTATCTGTTTTTCTGTGCATCGATACCTGGTTCTAATCCCTTGTCTCACCATAGTGCCATCCGTACCATTTAGGCTGGGGACGTCACCGCTCATACCGATAGTGGACGTCACCGTGCCCTACCTACTGTGGACATTATCTGTGCCATACCTGCTGTGGACGTCACCGCTCATACCGACAGTGGACGTCACCGTGCCCTACCTGCCGTGGACATTATCCATGCCGTACCTGCGGCGGACGTCACCTGCTGGGAACATCTCCGGTGCAGTTTCCGTGTCCTGCCGGCTGTGGACGTCACAACCTTGCTACACCTGGCCCTACAGAGACTCCTACTACCGGTTCATGGCTGCCGTGCATTTAGGCCTTCTGGGGAGGTGTCGCACAGTCTCTGTATAGGGGTTCGCTGCTGGTCGCCTTCTTAGGGGAGTCCGGTGCACGGTCCAGTGGGTCCACCTCCGGACGCTCGCCGCTCCTCGGTGAGCGTAACACCAAGGTGGCAGCCATTTTAGGTCAGATTTTAAAATGGTGGATGAAGCACATGGTGGCCGAGGCATGCATGGTTTAAACAAAGAAAAGGAAGTGAGTCGGGGGATGTGTAAAAAAGATCATGTGCTCTGTAAATGTCTAAGCAATGGATTGGATGGAGTACTACATACTTGGACAGAAAAAAATGAGTGTTTTTAACTGTTGTTGTGTGTGTGTGTGTGTGTGTGTGTGTATGTATGTATAAAGTATGGAATATAGGCAGGAAGGATAATTGGCTAAACTTGTAAGTTTAGCAGAAGTAAATTCAGTTTCTTCCTTCCCCCTCTCACGTGGTTCAACCGCCCTTACACAAAGAAGCCATGTGCTATTCTGGCAGTGGCCATTTTGTTAGTAAATCTGTGTGGAGCCCTCAGTGAAGTTGACAAAACTGCTCTCACTGAATAACATATGAAGTGTTAGTAAATGTTTATAGTACTAAAAGATGGAATATTGAATGATTGGGTAGTTGTGGAAGACACTTTATATAGACCCAGTGTGCAGGTTGGATTGAGTCAGGACAGTCAAAAGGAGGAATATCTTATTAATTAGTAAGCAATAAAAGAATAAGAGAAAAAACCTTAAAAGAAACGTACCTTAAAACAGATCTCATGAAAATAAATAAATATATCAAAGGGAGAAAAAAGATTTGGCTTGTCCTGTCCTATCCTTCAAAAAAAAAATGAGAAGCCCTCTTTGGTTCAGGGGGTGGGAAAAAAAAAACAGGTTTTCCCAGTTTTTAGGAAAAAGAATTGAAGAGTCCTCTTACAGAGGGGGATAGTCTTACCTACTTTGGTCTCACCTTACATGGGTTTATTGTGAAAGGGTAGCCCAAGCATGAGTATAATAATCTTTATTTTCTGTGGTTCAAGCGAAGGTTGAAAAGCCATTGAAATAGTTTTCCATTCTAAGGTTATACATAACACGATATTTATGGTGTTTCCGGTTAGGTACAATCTACACAATGTGACTTTCATGCCCTAAATGTAGAGCTCCGGGGCCACACATTTTTTTTAATCTAATTATGTTTTGGATAATAGATTCAAACGGGTGAAAAGATGATGTTGAAAGTCACACCTATTTTTAAGTTTTTAATTTGTTCATCGATTGAGTTTTTCTATTAAGTTTTCTTTATATTGTTATCTGTAAGGAGGATACAGCAGACATACATATATCTCATGATTGCTCTGATGTAACAAGAATTGTCAGGTTTTGAACATGTCTCAGATGAGCCCATTGCTAATACAGATTTTTTAGTTTTTCCGTAGATGGATCCAGATACCAAGATGCTGGTTGATTCTACACTGGATATGCTGAGGTTACGCAACATGAGGTAATAAAAATCGAACCACTCGCTTCTCTCCCATCGGAATAGGAGAATGAGATGAAGATTTGCGATCACTGTGGTTTGTAGAGCGGAGGGGGGTAAGATAGTCAAATGTGGATTGTGATGTGATAAACCTATAAAGACCGTAGAGTGGGTGTGAGCCCCGGTGGAGGATCTCCTGTTATCAAAGGAGCCGGTGACTGATGGAGCTGCTCGCACAGGTGCAGACAACAAAGAAGCAGTGAATGTTCCTAGAGTTGAAAGTCCTTTACCAATGCAGACCAGTACCAGTACCTCGGTGGCTCCTGTCACGTCCGTGACATTGGTCACTACTTGTGTTTTTAAATCACTACAGAAACAAGTGATTCAGCAAGGAATGGAGTGTGAGATGCAGGAGCCAGCTGACTGAAGAAGGTCTGTGGATAAAGGGCGGTCACTTTCTCTGCCATGAGCACTGTACTCAATAATGGCCCAGGTAACAAATGTGACAAAGGTGTTGGGATGGACAAGATATTGGCGGCACCACTGCTTCAGTACCCTGGTAGCCAGACTCACCCAGTTTTGTAAGATGTGTGCCTATTAAGGTAGAAAAACTGTATAAAGACCTCGTAGCAACACCCCCCTCATCCGCTCTACTTCTTGGTCCTACACCAATTGTGGCCAGCAAAACCCGGATTGGGGAGAAACATGCCTGGCTTGTGGAACTCCACATCATAAACAAGCCACAGCACCAGCACCTCTTTATCCAGTAATAGAGAGAAGAGCCTTCATAACACCACCTATTGACACACAAAGCCCAGATGCTCCCAGAGATCCGGTCGCCCGTGGGTATGAAGTGTATGTACCCTGGACTCCTGCCGAACAGATGGCTTTCCTGCAAAATGCTCCAGACCTGACTCGAAACCCAGTCAGTTTTTCACGTTACTTGGACCAAATACAGGTCTCTTACTGGAGAACTTGGTTGGACATGGAGGGCTTGTGTAGAGTCAATATTGTGAAGATGTAATTTCCCCTCTCACTGTATATGCTGTGATACTATGTCATGATATGTATATTTCCCTGGTTGTATTAGTTGTAATTCATGTATTTTCTTGGGGGAGCTACTGGTCTCAATGTGTCTCTCTCATACAATTGCAGTCTTGGCATCTAATGTGATTATGTAAGTAGCCTGTCCTCTTCTATCCAGAGTTGTGTATCTAGTCTGTAATTGCATTGGCCAGTGAAGGAATAGTCATTGTTCTGCACAGCAGGGGATCCCTTCATCTACTGTGGCTGGCAGACATATCGGAGCCCTGTGATGGACCAAACCATTGATGATAGGATGTGTGACCCCCACCCCCTGAACATGGTGGGCTGGTCAAGGAGCACAGACAATGCATTTCCCTTTTTGTAACTTCAGAGTGAGCTGAAACTTGGAGCTAGGCTTGTGTGGCGGCCCGTGGGATTGTGTGGAACTCTTTGGACTACTGTAAGGACGATTGCTTTGTTATCCGGTCCGAGGATTGTCGGGAAGGGCCTCCGAATCTGTTTTACGTGGACTTATCGTGTGCTGTTCCAGTGTTCTTGTGAATAAACCTGTTGGATCGTCCTTCGGCCTCGTCCATCCTTTGCTCTGTTGTATACCCCCGTCACAAACTGGTTGGCAGCGGTGGGATCAGAGCAGAAGGAATGGAGGACAATGGCTCAACATCAGGAACCAGCACTGCAGAGTACAAGACCTGGACCTTGGGGAGCCTGCAATCAAAGGCCTGTGAAGTAGAAGTTCGTTTCAAAGGACTCTCCAAGGAGCAGCTGATTGAGGCGCTAGAAGGAGTCTGCTCGCAAAATGACGTGGAGGAAGGATCCTCACAGCAAATGGAAGAAAGACGGCAGCCGGAGGTAAATACCCAAAAAAGTCAGTCGGTTGTGTGGTACGAGGAGGAGATGGCCTTGCTGGGAGAGGAGACCACCATAGAATATAAGATGGAGGTCATGCGTGGAGCTAAAGAGAAGGAGCGCAGGATGGAGGAGATGGCATTGCTGGATAAGCAGCTCGCTGTGGAAGCCGCGAGAGGTTCCAGACAGACTGTAACCCCAGCACCCATCATGAGGGAACTTCCCAGGGTGTCCCGCAAAGACTTTAAGCCGTTTAATGAGGCTGCAGGCGACATTGAGGGCTTCTTCCAGGACTTTGAGCATCTGTGTCGATTAATGGAAGTCCCGGACAGGGAGCGTGTCCGGCATCTGGTTGGGCTCCTAGAGGGGGGAGCTGCTGAAGCCTATAGAGCTATGGACCCTCGGGGGAACTGTGAGTATGCGGATATTAAACAGACTATTCTAGAACATTATGCTGTGACCCCAGACACTTACAGGACTCAGTTCTGTGCTTTAGCCTGTGATGGGGAAGTGTCTTTTAAGATATATGCTCATAGACTCAAACAAATATGTAATCGCTGGCTGGAGGCAGAGGAGGCCTTATCTTGGGAGACCTTCCTGCAGGTCATCCTAAAAGAACAATTCTTTGCCCAGTGCCCCGCTGAGATCCGGGAATGGGTGCGTGAGAGAAAACCAGCGACAGTGGAGGAAGCTGCTGCTCTAGCTGATGAGGTGCTCACTATCAAGCCTCAGTGGAGGGTTCTGTTGGAGGATGGAGAGACGCCTAACAGCTCCACAACACCGGATGCCCCCAGTTATTCTGTCCCCATTGTTCCCCGTTCCTCTAAGCCACCACATGTTGATACCCATGTTAATGTGCCTCCAGTTGCTTCTACTGCATTTTCTGGAATAAGCCGGGGAGAGGAAGTAACAGAGCGCAGGTGTTATGTTTGTAGGCATCCCGGGCATTTGCAGGCCTCATGCCCAGCTAGCCCATGGAGGAATCATTCTCAAACCCCTACAGCACCTTCAGGTGGGAGCCGGCCTCCAAGTTCCCCTACCCCTTACCCAAGAGGACGCCTTGGATGGAGGGAGACCCAGCTCAGATGCTATCAATGTGGACAGCCAGGGCATCGGCAAGTCTCCTGCCCAGCTGTTCAAATGAGGACTGATCCTGCACCCAATCGGATTGTTAATTATTTACAGCCCAGTGCCATGGAGGAAGATGTGGCACCGCTATGTGAGGACTGGCCTAGTGACTCAGCCCCCCATGTTGCACCACCAGGAGTTTACGGGGTGCGACCCGCAGTTATGACGACTTCTGCTCATCGAGGTAAGCACTTGCAGGAGGTTGTGCTGGATGGACAGAGGCTTGTTGGATTTTGTGACTCGGGTGCTTTCCTCACACTGGCTGATCCCCGAGTGGTTCGGCCTGAGGCAATCCATAGAGGACCTGGGATTGTCATTGAACTGGCTGGTGGACAATGGAGGACCATTCCCACAGCCACTGTGGATCTGAACTTTGGTTTTGGGGTCAGGCGATGTGTGGTTGGGGTGATGGGTGGTCTGCCTGCAGCTGTTCTCCTGGGCAATGATGTGGGAGAGCTACGATGCCAATTCGTGGCTGCATGAAGCCACATGTAAGTAACGCTCTGCCTGTGTGTACTTAACCAGTGACCTGTAGAGGTCCCTAGTACGTACACAAGTTGGGAGGGGGAGGGATTGTGAAGATGTAATTTCCCCTCTCATTGTATATGCTGTGATACTATGTCATGATATGTATATTTCCCTGGTTGTATTAGTTGTAATTCATGTATTTTCTTTGGGGAGCTACTGGTCTCAATGTGTCTCTCTCATACAATTGCAGTTTTGGCATCTAATGTGATTATGTAAGTAGCCTGTCCTCTTCTATCCAGAGTTGTGTATCTAGTCTGTAATTGCATTGGCCAGTGAAGGAATAGTCATTGTTCTGCACAGCAGGGGATCCCTTCATCTACTGGGGCTGGCAGACATATCAGAGCCCTGTGATGGACCAAACCATTGATGATAGGATGTGTGACCCCCACCCCCTGAACATGGTGGGCTGGTCAAGGAGCACAGACAATGCATTTCCCTTTTTGTAACTTCAGAGTGAGCTGAAACTTGGAAAGAGAAGGAGCCCCCAGCCTGGGTGGCTGTGGACACGGACGGAGCTAGGCCTGTGTGGCGGCCCGTGGGATTGTGTGGAACTCTTTGGACTACTGTAAGGACGATTGCTTTGTTATCCGGTCCGAGGATTGTCGGGAAGGGCCTCCGAATCTGTTTTACGTGGACTTATCGTGTGCTGTTCCAGTGTTCTTGTGAATAAACCTGTTGGATCGTCCCTCGGCCTCGTCCATCCTTTGCTCTGTTGTACACCCCCGTCACAAATATGTCCCCTGAGATGTATGCCAAACTTACTGCCCATCTGGCAGGGCAAGTCCCAGACGATACCCATACTGTGGCATCTGGCCAAGACTTCATGAGAAGGCTCAATCTCTTCTGCGCCTAGGAGCAAAGAACAAAGGGCACAATGGCAGTCATTCGCAGATGAAGGGTTGGACTTACAAGCGGGCGCGATACGTCGCCTCATGGTAAGATCCTTCATGGAAGGAATACATGCACCTCTGGCAGATAGGTTGAAAGCGTGCTGTCCCGAATGGAGAAACATGGAAGACATAGATCTTCTAGTCAATAAAGCAAGTGGTTTAGAAACCGACGCAAAGGATAAAAGGACCAAGAAAGTCGTCATAGCGGCATTGGACGGTCAGCCAGAAGTTACAAGAAGAAAGGGACCGACCTGCTACTATTGTGGGATAAAAGGGCACGTGATCACAGACTGCAGAAAGAAAAAGAGGGATACTCAAAACCAATCCGAGAGTCAGGAAGAGAAGACTGCCTGACTTGCGGCAGCACGGGATAGGGATGCCAGAGGTCCATTTATACACGTCCCTCTTCAAATTGGTAGTAAGGAAATAAGGGCTCTTATGGACTCGGGAGCCTCACGCTCTGTACTCCCCAGGGACCTGGTGCCTGAAGGCTCCATCTCATCCGAGTCTACTATGGTATCCGGTTTTGATGGACAAGCCCAGATAATCGCAATAACACATCCATTAAAGGTGAAACTGGGACCACACATATTCGTGTCCAAATTCTTAGTGTCCCCCCTGGGTGGAGATGCCCTAACGGGAGCAGATGTACTATCAAGATTGCAGGCTCAGATTGTCTATAACGAAGATGGTTCCGCTGTCCTGCAAATTCCGGATGATATTGCAGAAGAAGTCCTGTGCACCATTCAGATGCTCGAAGATCGACCAGAATTTGATGCCACACAGGAAGCAAACATGGACCCAGTACTTCTCCAAGTTCCCGCAAAACTCTGGTCCACATCGAAAACTGACCTCGGCACACTACCTATGCCCCCCGTAAAAGTTTCAGTTAAACCTGGAATTACACAACCACAGCTAAGACAATATCCTCTTAATGCTCAACAGGAAGCCGCCCTGGATCACCAAATAAAAGAACTAGTGAAGTCGGGAGCTCTCAGAACCACTAAGTCTCCATACAATACTCCGCTGTTTCCTGTCAAGAAGAAACAGGGGAAGAAAGGTGACCCAATTACGTACCGCATGGTACACTATTTGAGGGCAGTTAACTCAATACTGGAGCCCCTCACTCCCGTTGTTCCCAACAGACATACTCTGCTCACACAGGTACCGGCAACATCTACCCATTATACAGTTATAGACCTTGCTAACACTTTTTTCTCGGTACCACTAGACCCAGCATGTCAAGACACCTTTGCATTCACGCACAAGCAAAACCAATATGCGTGGACAAGGCTGCCACAAGGGATGCAACATTCCCCTACTCTATATACTCAGGCTATGAGTAGTGTCCTTCAAGGTTGGCAGCCCCCTGACCACTGTGTCCTTCTCCAGTACGTGGACGACCTACTACTTTGCTGTCCAAGCGAAGAAGAATGCAAAAAGGCTTCAATAAGTCTTCTAATCTTCCTAGCAGAATCAGGATGCAAAGCAAATAAGGACAAGTTGCAATTCTGCAAGACAAAGGTCACTTTCCTGGGTCATTGTCTCTCTGCAGGGCAAAAATATCTCAGCCCGGACAGACAAGAAGTGATCAGGAAAGCAAGCATCCCTTGGAACCTCAAACAACTCAGAGGATTTTTAGGACTAATATCATTCTGCAGACAATGGATTCCCAATGCGTCATTACTCATGCAACCATTATATGATTGCACCAAGAATGTTCCATTCTTCCTTACAGAAGAAGCTCGACAAAGCTTCCAAAATCTCAAGGAACTAGTGATTGATGCTCCGGCTCTGGCACTGCTAAACTATGATCTCAACTTTTACCTGTTTGTAGCAGAGCTTCAAGGATTTTCTGTAGGAGTACTCAACCAGAAGACAGAAAAACATCATATAATTGGGTACTACTCCTCTCAACTCGACAACGTCACCAGAGCAGCACCAACCTGTGTCCGTGCAATCACAGCAGTCTCAAACATACTGCAGAAAGCATCCGAAATCTCACTTGATTTCCCGACCACCATCCTTACCAGCCATGATATCTATGCTGATCTCAACCAAGTGCAGCTGAAACACCTCTCCATGGCAAGAAGAGGAAAGGATCCGGCACAAACTCCTCTGGATAAAATGTCAAAGCTTTATTAGCAAATATTAAAAAGGTTCCATCCGTGTAAACAAAAGGAGGGAGTTATCCCATGGAAACTTTACGCGTTTCGGACTTCCATATTAAAAGCAAAGAGTCCTTAATCATAAGTCATCATACTTATGATTAAGGACTCTTTGCTTTTAATATGGAAGTCCGAAACGCGTAAAGTTTCCATGGGATAACTCCCTCCTTTTGTTTACACGGATGGAACCTTTTTAATATTTGCTAATAAAGCTTTGACATTTTATCCAGAGGAGTTTGTGCCGGGTCCTTTCCTCTTTTTGCATTTATTCCTAAACCGGCTGGGACTTGCCGGTGGATCCCTGGCACCCGCAAGGACTGGCAGCCCGAGGAACAGGTGAGCTGAGGATACCCTTATCTCTCCATGGCAAGACAAGTCAGACTTCAATGTACGCTGTTGCTACCCCCAAACATTTCATTTCCTCGAGTTACAAGTCTAAACCTTGCTGATCTTCTGATCTTCACCAGTTTAGAAGGGGGGCAGAGGAAGAGAGTGATGGCGCACCATTGGACCATGATTTTCAGGAACTCATCCAACATGAGGCGAAGCCCCTGCACAATATTCAAACAACACCACTGGCAAATCCAGACTTCGAACTTTTTTGTTTATGGTAGCAGATATGCCAACGAAAACAGGCAAATTCCACACCGGATTTGCGGTAGTAACCCTACATGAAGTCATAACCAAGCAACCACTACCTCCGCATACCGTATTTGTCGGACTATAAGACACACCGGACTATAAGATGCACCCTTGTTTTAGAGGAGGAAAAAAAATAGAAAAAAAAAATAAAATTAAAGTACAAGAATGTGGTTATGACACACTGTTATTTTACTGCTGACAGTGTTACTGAGGTAATAATATCCCCAAATTCTGTCCTTATATCACCCATTCTGGGTACCTTCCAGTTATATATGGCCCCCATCGTGGAATATGTATGTTCCCCATCATTAAATGTGTGATCCTCCAATCTGGTGTGTGTGTGTGTGTGTGTATAGTTATAGTGTGTGTGTGTGTGTGTGTGTATATAGTTATATTGTGTGTGTGTGTATATATAGTTATATTGTGTGTGTGTGTGTATAGAGTTATATAGTGTGTGTATGTGTATATAGTTATATATATAGTGTGTGTGTGTGTGTATATAGTTATATAGTGTGTGTGTGTATGTGTGTGTGTATAGTTATATAGTGTGTGTGTATATAGTTATATAGTGTGTGTGTGTATGTGTGTGTGTATAGTTATATTGTGTGTGTGTGTATAGAGTCATATAGTGTGTGTGTGTGTATAGTTACATAGAGTGTGTGTGTGTGTATGTGTATAGTTATAGTGTGTGTGTGTGTGTGTATATATAGAGTTATATAGTGTGTGTGTGTGTGTATAGTTTATATTGTGTGTGTGTATAGTTATATTGTGTGTGGGTATATAGTTATATTGTGTGTGTGTGGTGTATATAGTTATATATTGTGTGTGTGTGTGTGTGTGTGGTGTATATAGTTATATTGTGTGTGTGTGTGTGTGTGTGTGTGTGGTGTATATAATTATATTGTGTGTGTGTGTGTGTGTGTAAATATATATATATGATCCAACCCCATCCAGGTGTACAGTAATGCCTTTATATATTATTTATTGCCTTACTTGCACTGATGTGATGCTCACCATGCTTCAGTTTGGTCCTGGCATTACAAACAAAGTCTCCCATGGGCACTGTGCTGCTCTGGCCCACCCCTCTTCATTACATCATTGCAGGTCCTGCTGTTATGAGAGACTTCGTTTCTAGTGCAGAGGCAGGAACAAAGTGAAAGTAATTTGAGCCCTCAGCACAGAGACTGCGGCTGTGCTGTGATGGTATGCCGTGCTCTGGCCCGGACACTGCAGTGATCTGCACTTCCCCTGGGCCAGATATGACTGCAGCGGCACCCTGCTCCTGCCTCCTTCACAGCGGACACACAGTCTCCCCAGCCTCTGCAGGAAGCCGGCGTCTGGAGCTCCCACGTGTGACCGCTGTTTACATTAAACAAGTATTTATTAGCGGCTCCTCACACCCACTGACTGCAGAGAGAGGTGGGCGGGGAGCAGCTAATGAATATTCGTTTACTTTAAACAGCAGGCACACGTGGTTTCTCCAGCCGCCGGCTTCCTGCAGCAGCGACCCTCCCTGCCTCCTGTGATCCCACTGCATAGCGCTGACTCCCCACAGCTCCCTACCCCGCAGCTTCAGACCATAAGACGCACCCCACACTTTCCTCCCAAATTTGGAGGAAAAAAAGTGCGTCTTATGGTCCGAAAAATACGGTATATCTGCCCAAGAAGCAGAACTTCTTGCCCTTATGTGGGCAATTGAGTTTCTGGAAGAACAAACAGCAAACATCTACACGGACTCAGCCTATGCACACGGCATTGTGCACGATTTTGGCACTATCTGGCAGGAAATCCCATCAGGCATGGAGCCTCAGTGAAAAAACTTATGGAAGTAGCCTTGAAACCAAAGCAGTTGGCAATCATAAAGGTTGCTGCCCACACCAAGGCCCAAACACCCGAGGCTAGGGGAAATCACTTGGCCGACCAAACAGCAAAACAAGCAGCCTTACTCCCTTTGAAGGAGACGGAAACAGTGTCAATGACGGAGGAAGAAACGCAGAACTTCTCTGAGACACAAGAAAACGCCTCTGAGGAAGAAAAGGCCGGATCGCGGACCAAGGGGGCACAAAAAGTGGAGGGGATTTGGTGCCTAAACAGACTTTCCATTCTGCCACACAGTTGGTTCCCTGCCATTTTCCAAATACTCTACTACCCTACGCACGGTAGCGCAAATTCAATCATGAACCAGATGCAACCTCATTGGGTAGCCCCCGGGTTCAGACAATACGCCTCCCAGAGAATTAAAGCTTGTCACATCTGTCAACAGCATAATCCAGGCCAGCTAACAAAAACCCCACAAAGACACATGCCAAAGACGTTTTCCCCAAGGAGTACAAATAGACTATATCCAGCTGTCAAGACACGGCATCTACAAATATGTACTCGTCTGTGTAGACCTCTTCTCAGGATGGCCAGAGGCCTACCCTGTCAGCTCAGCCATGGCCAAAATTACAGCAAAGAAATTGGCCTGTGAGCTGGTACCCCGGTTTGGACTCCCCAAAGTCATAGAGTCAGACAAAGGTACCCATTTTACTGGACAAATTTTCTAGAACACCTGTTCCCTGTAAGGCATTCAGTCGGCCTTACACACACCTTACCACCCACAGTCATCAGGGAAAGTGGAAAGGTTAAATGGGACTCTAAAGCTCAAACTAGCCAAGGCAGTGGAGGAGACTGGTAGACCTTGGACAGAATGTCTCCCCATAGCTCTTTACTCTATAAGGACTACCCCGAAGGGAAAGCACAGGCTCTCACCATTCGAAATACTTTTTGGAAGTGCACCCATATTAGGATGCTATTTCCCGCAGGAATTACACCTGCAATGTGATAGCCTAACATCTTATTATTATTATTATTATTGTTTATTTATAGAGCACCATTGATTCCATGGTGCTGTACATGAGGGGGTTACATACAGAATACATGTACACGTTACAATAGACAGACTAGCACAGGGGGAAGAGGGCCCTGCCCTTGCGGGCTTACATCCTAAAGGATTTTGGGGAGGAGACAGTAGGTGGGGTGTAGGTGGGGCGGCAGCTCCGCACGGTGGTGGGGCGGCAGCTCCGCACGGTGGTGGGGCGGCAGCTCCGCACGGTGGTGGGGCGGCAGCTCCGCACGGTGGTGGGGCGGCAGCTCCGCACGGTGGTGGGGCGGCAGCTCCGCACGGGGGTGGGGCGGCAGCTCCGCACGGGGGTGGGGCGGCAGCTCCGCACGGGGGTGGGGCGGCAGCTCCGCACGGGGGTGAAGCAGTGAGGTCATTGAAGGTTATAGGCATTTCTGAACAGATGAGTCTTTAGGTTCCGTTTGAAGCTTGCGAGTGTAGTAGATAGTCTGACGTGTTGAGGCAGTGAGTTCCAGGAGACTGGGGATGCTCGGGAGAAGTCTTGGAGTCGGTTGCATGAGGAGCGAATGAGAGAGGAGGATAGAAGGAGATCTTGGGAGGACCGGAGGTTACGTTTTGGAGTGTAGCGAGAGATTAGTTCAGAGATATATGGAGGAGACAGATTATGGATAGCTTTGTAGGTCAGTGTTAGTAATTTGAATTGGATACGGTGGAAGATTGGGAGCCAGTGGAGGGACTTGCAGAGAGGAGAAGCGGGGTGGTATTGAGGAGAGAGGTGGATCAGTCGGGCAGCAGAGTTAAGGATGGACTGGAGAGGGGCGAGTGTGTTAGCAGGGAGACCACAGAGGAGGATGTTGCAGTAGTCGATGCGGGAGATTATGAGGGCGTGCACTAGAATTTTTGCAGATTGGGGATTGAGAAAAGGGCGGATTCTGGAGATATTTTTGAGTTGAAAACGGCAGGAGGTGGTGAGGGATTGGATGTGCGGTATGAAGGACAGGGCAGAGTCAAAGGTCACTCCGAGGCACCGAACTTTGGGTGCTGGGGAGAGCGTGATGTTATTAATTGTAATGGATAGATCAGGTGGAGAGTGCAGGGGAGATGGAGGAAAGATGATCAGTTCAGTTTTGGCCATATTGAGCTTTAGGAAGCGAGAGGAAAAGAAGGAAGATATAGCAGATAGGCACTCTGGGATTCTGGACAGCAGAGATGTGACATCTGGACCAGAGAGGTAGATCTGAGTGTCATCAGCATATAGGTGGTACTGGAAGCCATGGGACTTTATGAGTTGTCCCAGGCCAAATGTATAGATAGAAAAAAGTAAGGGTCCCAGGACAGAGCCTTGAGGGACACCAACAGAGAGAGAACGGGATGAAGAGGTTGTGTGGGAATGGGAGACACTAAAAGTGCGGTTGGAGAGGTATGAAGAGATCCAAGAGAGAGCGAGGTCTCTGACACCAAGGGAAGAGAGGATCTGTAGTAGCAGGGAGTGGTCAACAGTGTCAAAGGCTGAGGATAGGTCTAGAAGTAGGAGTACAGAGAAGTGGTTGTTAGCTTTGGCGGTAAGTAAGTCATTTGTGATTTTAGTCAGGGCAGTTTCGGTGGAGTGATGTGGACGGAAGCCGGACTGTAGGTTGTCAAAGAGAGAGTTAGAGGAGAGGTGGGAGGAAAGTTCAGCATGGACATGCTGTTCCAGGAGTTTTGAGGCAAGTGGGAGTAGCGATATGGGTCGATAGCTGGTAGTAGAGGTTGGGTCGAGGGAAGGTTTCTTTAGGATAGGTGTGACTGTTGCATGCTTAAAGGCAGAAGGGAAGGTACCAGTTGTTAGAGATAGGTTGAAGAGATGGGATAAGGCGGGAATAAGGATAGTGGTGAGGTTGGGGAGGAGGTGGGATGGGATGGGGTCAAGTGCGCATGTAGTGAGGTGCGCTTTTGAGAGAAGATGTGCAAGCTCTCCTTCGGTGATAGTGGGGAGGAAGTTTATGGGGGAGGGGCAGTGGTCTGTTATATAAAGGGGTTGTGGTGGTTCAGCAGAAAAGACTTGTCTGGTTTGGTCGATCTTTTCTTTGAAATATGTGGCAAATTCTTCTGCGGAGATGAGGGAGGTTGGAGGGGGCAGCGGTGGGCGAAGGAGGGAGGTAAAAGTGTTAAATAGCTGTTTGGGGTTGTGTGTTAAAGAGGATATGAGGTTTTTGAAGTAATTCTGTTTAGCCGAGGTAAGGGCCAAGCGAAATGTGTGAATTGCATTTTTGAATGTGGTGAAGTCTTCCTGGGAGTGCGTTTTCTTCCAGCGCCGCTCTGCGGCTTTAGACACTTGCCGTAGTTTTTTAGTGAGGCTGTTGTGCCAGGGTTGTCTATTGATTCGTCTTGCTCTGCCGTTCACAAGAGGAGCGACTGAATCAATAGCTGATGTGAGAGTGGCGTTGTAGAAAATGGTGGCACTGTTTGTGTCGTGGAGTGAAGATATGGAGGACAGCGGTAGGATAGAGTCAGAAAGGGTGTGTATGTTGATGTGTGCAAGGTTTCTGCGGGGGTGTGATATGTGCTGGACAGGGGGGGCAGGTGAGGAGGACAGGGCTGAAAAGGTCAGCAGATGGTGGTCAGATAAGGGGAGAGGGGAGGTAGTGAGGTTAGATAGAGAGCAGAGACGGGTGAAGATAAGGTCTAGTGTGTGGCCATCTTTGTGGGTGGCAGAGGCGGACAACTGAGTTAGACCAAAAGATGAGGCGAGGGAGAGGAGTTTGGAGGCCGCTGACTGGCGGGTGTCAGTGGGGATGTTGAAGTCACCCATGATGATAGTGGGGATGTCAGCAGAGAGAAAGTGTAGAAGCCAGGCGGAGAACTGGTCGATAAAGGCAGTGGTTGGGCCCGGGGGTCTGTATATGACGGCCACTTGGAGGTTGGAGGGAGAGTAGATGCGGACAGAGTGCACTTCAAAGGAAGGCAGGACAAGGGAGGGTAGAGGTGGCATTGGGGTGAAGCTGCAGTTGTTAGAAAGGAGGAGGCCCACTCCTCCACCCTGTCTATTGCCAGGGCGAGGGGTGTGGGTGAAGTGGAGGCCGCCGTAGCACAGCGCAGCAGGGGAGGCAGTGTTGGATGGTGTCAGCCATGTTTCGGTGAGGGCCAGAAAGGATAGATTGCTAGAGATAAAGAGGTCGTGAATGAAGTGCAGTTTATTACAGATGGAACGGGCATTCCAGAGCGCTCCAGAGAGAGGGGGCTGCGGAGTGGCAGAGAGGGGAATGGATTTTATGTTGGAGAGGTTGCGGTAGTTACTACTAGATGGGGAGCGGTAGGGGGGTGATAAAGAGGAGTGTCCCATCTGTGGGGGTCCAGGATTGGGAGATATGTCACCAGCAGTGAGGAGAAGTAGAGAAAGGGAGAGCAGGTGGGAGAAGGAGAGTGGACGGCCTGGTCTGCGCGATACTAGAAGCGATCTGCGGTTTAGGAGCAGGTCAGCAGATGAGGACAGGTGGGGAGGTAAGAGGGAAGGGGAGATGAATATTTGTTTGGAGAGTGCTGGGGTTTGGGGATAGCGAAGGAGAGTGAGGAGGAGTGGAGCAAAGACTGTGAGGGCGTAAGTGAACATGGTGTGAATTGGGTTTTCAAGTGGGAATAAGGGGGAAGGAGCAAAATGCAAGTGAAAGACACAGTTAAAGAAGTAGAGTTCACCTTCTGGTCACTTCTGGGACATTTCTGGTATATTTCTGAGCACTTATGAAGCACTTGTAGAAGTACACAGACCAAGGTACACAGACCTAATGCCCTAAATTTATACCAGTCTCATTACACAAGATGAACAGCAGGTGAGCAAGAGAGAAGGAAGCAGATCAAAGAGTTACACCATGTATGGAAACAACTCACAGGAGAGAAGACAACACATAACTAATTACACAGCAGAGATAGGTCAGTTTAACATACCAATATCAGAAACAGCTTTAAGTGTGAAGACAGAGCATGAGAATAGATTAGGATCTGTGCAGGAAATTCAGAGGGTCAATTCAAATGAACAGTGTTCATACCAATATCAATTATGTTATCTCCCTGCAGCAGAGATTAACTGAAACCCACCAAAGGGTTTATTCTTCTCTACCCGATCCTGATGCCGTTCCAGGAACCCACTCCCTAAAGCCTTGGGACCGGGTCTACCTGAAGAAACACGTGAGAAAGACTCTCGAGCCATGATTCGAAGGACCTTTGACTGTCCAGCTGACCACACCAACTTCCGTCAAACTAGAGGGGAGATCGACATGGGTCCATGCCAGTCAATGCAAGAAGGCCTAATACTGCTGATAAGTATTTCAATATGTACCTCATTTCTGGGGCCTTCGACACCAAGGCAGAATTCATTTGAGACCCACCATGATGTAATAGCAGAAAAACTTGAGATCACAGACTGCTGGATATGTACACACTCACCTGTGACAGTCTCCTCCATGCCTTACTTAGCCATACCAGTACCAATAACTGAAGTGTTCTAATGGGGAGGCTGTTTCAATAGACTATCAGTCAATGACACAAAGTATCAAAAATTGTGGAACACTAGTGTACCCATACCAATAGTAGGATGGGTAGATTTCCCCTGGTGGCAAGGCAACCTTACTACCGGGCTTCCCGGAACCCAGCAATACTTAGCCTCCGAGGGAAACAGCTGGTACCCCGTAATTTAACAAAAACACCTATTATGGGCAATATTCCAATGGAGGGAATTAAAATAACTTTTGGGCAAACCTCTGATAGTACTGATGCATTTAAACCCTTAGAAAGACATCTGCATGACCACAGGGGGGCATACAATTCATTGTTTCCAGAAGGCACAAATGATACTTGTTATTCCAAACCCGGAAATTTATGGTGCAATGATTCTGATCTGTATGTACCTGGCCGAGAAACCTGTGGTGAACAGTCCGCAGGGTATTGTAGTCCCCTAGGCCAACTTCCCGGATGGTGTATGCTGAGAAACATATCGGCCTTTATAGCTATAGTACATAGACTCATACTACAACATTCTGCCATCTGGGATCTCCCACCGCAAACTTATTGGGTTTATGGCTACAATGCCTACAAATGGCTACCAGTAGGAGTAAATGGCACCTGCACCCTGGCCCGTTTGACGTCTGCCACCTTCATTATCAATACTACTGATATACCGGCAGGAAAAATGCCTCTCCACCTACTGGTTAAGACCCGCAACACACATCCGTGCCTCCGGTACGTGTTTGGTACGTTTTTCCACGTACCGGAGACACGGAGACACGTTGACCAATCTTACCCTATGGTAGATGGCACACACATGTAAAATCACACGGAACGTGTGTCCGTGTGGTAAGTACGTGTGTGCGTTTTCTTGCACGGACGACATGTCCGTTTTTGATCGTCAACACGCAGACACGGACCCGCTAAAGTCAATGGGTCCGTGCCTGCACAGACGGCACACGTAGCATGTCCGTGTTCAGCACGTTTCGTCCGTGTGCGTTTTTAAACGAAAGATGTCAGGGTTTTTTTTGTTTTTTTTTAAATGTCAGTCTACTTACCTTTTTTTCTGCTGTTCTCAGTCATCATCCCTTTGGCGCTTGGTCTGTATCTTCCCCTGTCGCATACTCACCGATCCCCGATCATCAGCGCGGCGAAGAACAGCTGTGCCAAAGATATGTGGCTTCAATTAATTTAAAAATGCTGGCCGCTCATTAATCAATCAATTCCCTGATTTCTCCGTCCACCGGCGCCTATGATTGGTTGCAGTGAGACACGCCCCACGCTGAGTGACAGCTGTCTCACTCCAACCAATCATAGCAGCCGGTGGGCGGGTCTATACTGTGCAGTAAAATAAATAAATAAAAAAAAACCACGTGTGGTTCCCCCCAATTCTTATACCAGCCAAGATAAAGCCATACGGTTGAAGGCTGGTATTCTCAGGATGGGGAGCCCCACGTTATGGGGAGCCCCCCAGCCTAACAATATCAGCCAGCAGCCAATTGCCGCATACATTAATTGCGACAGTTCTGGGACTCTACCCGACTCTTCCCAAATTGCCCTGGTGCGTTGGCAAATGGGGTAATAAGGAGTTAATGGCAGCAACCCATAACTGCCACTAAGTCCAAGATTAATCATGGCAGGCATCTCCCCGAGATACCTTCCATGAGTAATCTGCAAGTTAAAGTAATTAAACACATACACCTGTAAAAATCCTTTATTTGCAATAATAAACACTAACAAATACCCTTGTTCACCACTTTATTAAGCCCCAAAAACCCATCCATGTCTGGCGTAATCCACGGAGGTCCCGCGTCACTTCCAGCTCTGCTACATGAAGGTGACAGGAGCTGCAGAAGAACGCCGCCGCTCCTGCCAGCTCCACACAGCAACTCAGGTGAGCCGCGCGATCAGCTGTGCTGTCACTCAGGTTACCCGCGGCCACCGCTGGATCCTCCTACTGTGACAGCAAGTCTCCCAAGTGACAGCGAAGAAGTCACAGGTGAGTTGCGGTCTCGGGGGGAGGACTCCAGCTGGCCGCGGGTAGCCTGAGTGACAGCAGCGCTAATCGCACTGCTCACTTCAGTCACTCAGGGGATTAGCGGTCACCGGTGATTCCATCACGGGTGACCGCTAATCAGTACGCGACACCCAGACAGAGCCGCGCTATGATAATGAAGTCGGGTGAGGTTCACCCGCGTTTATTCTCATCGCTCGGTCTGTGTCGGCTGTCAGCGGGTAGGTATGTAGCAACGACATTGTGCATCACACCAGAGATCAAGACATACGGACACCACACAGACATTCCACTTACACATACACGGACATTCCACACGCACACACAGACATTCCACACGTACACACGGCAAGCATACGCCATCATACGGATGTCATACGTACGGGAGAAACGCCCATAAAAAACGGAACACGGACCCAAAAAACGGAACGTGTCACATGTACGTTTTTTATGCGGAAGTGTGTTTCAGGCCTAAGAGAGTGGCAGATAACAAAGACAGGCCTAGTGGCTGACCCTATGTAGTTCAAATGAGTCACGTCAACAAATTTTTCAGTACCCTTTTTCTCTACCCTATGGTAATGCAGATGTATGATAAGCTGGTGGAAAGCACCAACTATCTTGATGATCTAATCTTTGAGGTTCTCCAAGCAGCAAATAGTACCATTGCCATACAGAGACAATTAATCATTGTAACCAACCAACATACTTTGGTACTGGATTACCTCACAGCGGCCCAAGGGGGGATGTGCCAAATAGTAGGTCCCAGCTATTGTCACTAGATAGATCCAAAAGGAACCTTAAAAGCGCAAGCTAGTCTAACTGAGATACAAAAGCTGAGGAAAAAACATGATGAGGAGGTACTCAGGAGCTCAGATGCTTGGTGGAGCAATACATTCTCAATGTTCAACCCCACAAACTGGTTCAAGGGAATAGGAGGATGGTTAATGGGGATACTGCAATCAGTATTCCAAGTGTTACTCTGTCTATTAGTTGCCTATGTAGTGTTTAAATTGTTAATGGCTTTATTTTCCTGCTGCTTGGAGAAATGCAAATACAGTGATTATTCAGCACCAATATGACATTTCTAACATATACTTTCTTCTGCTCTTTCCTAGAATCACCTTGGCGTATTATGATGTGACTCTTGTCAGGAGGTATGCAGGCTCAGTACCCGGAGGACGGATGTGGATTTGAAGACTTCACATCCCCAGGCAACCCGCGGCTTGGACAGCATCTGGTGACCAGCCTGCTATTTCAGCTTCTTGAAAGGACCCAGTCCCATCACGCACACCAAAGGGGGGATTGTGAGGAAAAAGTTAACTCTAATAGGTAGAAAATCATAGAAATTCACGCTGCTTGCAGAAGAGCACAAACAAACTCTACATTCCAGGCGATGAGAAAGAATCAAGGACGCTGAAAGTTATGTCTTGCAGAAGACAGATAAGACTTGTGCCTAGCCAAGGACAAACTTAGCTATGAGAAATGAACTTTAGTCCTGCTTTTTGCTGAGAAATAAAGTTATGCTTTTTGTTGAGAAGTGAAATCCACGCTTATGACGAGAATCGAAACTAATAAATATGCATTTGACATAGCTATGCCCAAATTTGCTTGATAAACCCTGTATGTGAAAAATAAACTGGCAGTTCAGAGCGTACACTCTTCCTTTATGTGCAGATACCAGGTCTCTTGTCTGTATCTCATTAAGGCTGAGAGAAGCCGAGGGGGGTTACCGGGACCCTCTACGCATTTGGTCATCACTGGCAACAGTTGTGACCCATAGGTCAACCTAACAATATATATAAGTGTATGTGTGTGTGTGTGTGTGTATGTGTGTGTATGTATAAAGTATGGAATATAGGCAGGAAGGATAATTGGTTAAACTTGTAAGTTTAGCAGAAGTAAATTCAGTTTCTTCCTTCCCCCTCTCACGTGGTTCAACCACCCTTACACAAAGAAGCCATGTGCTATTCTGCCAGTGGCCATTTTGTTAGTAAATCTGTGTGGAGCCCTCAGTGAAGTTGACAAAACTGCTCTCACTGAATAACATATGAAGTGTTAGTAAATGTTTATAGTACTAATAGATGGAATATTGAATGATTGGGTAGTTGTGGAAGACACTTAATATAGACCCAGTGTGCAGGTTGGATTGAGTCAAGACAGTCAAAAGGAGGAATGTCTTATTAATTAGTAAGCAATAAAAGAATAAGAGAAAAAACCTTAAAAGAAACGTACCTTAAAACAGATCTGATGAAAATAAATAAATATATCAAAGGGAGAAAAAAAGATTTGGCTTGTCCTGTCCTTTCCTGCAAAAAAAATGAGAAGCCCTGTTTGGTTCAGGGGGTGGGAAAAAAAACAGGTTTTCCCAGTTTTTAGGAAAAAGAATTGAAGAGTCCGCTTACAGAGGGGGATAGTTTTATCTACTTTTGTCTCACCTTACAGGGGTTTATTGTGAAAGGGTAGCCCAAGCATGAGTATAATAATCTTTATTTTCTGTGGTTCAAGCGAAGGTTGAAAAGCCATTGAAATGGTTTTCCATTATAGGGTTACACATAACACGATATTTATGGTGGTCCCTGTTAGGTACAATCTACACAATGTGACTTTTATGCCCCAAATGTAGAGCTCCGGGGCCACACATTTTTTTTAATCTAATTATGTTTTGGATAATAGATTCAAAAAGGGGGGAAAAGATGATGTGGAAAGTCACACCTATTTTTAAGTTTTTAATTTGTTCATCGATTAAGAACAGTTGTCTGACCTAACTCCTAAAAAAATTGCGTTCCCCAGTGTAATAGATACATACATGATAGATAAATAGATAGACATATGGATAGATATATAATACCTGCTCATTTTAAATACAGAAAAAAATTTTTTTTTAAAAATATTAGCTTTATTTGGATATATTAAAAAGGGGTTCTTTGACTGGAACAATTATAACACCAACACCGACACATATAGTTTACAATAACACATATAAATTGACAATAGGTGGTGGATGTGGTACAAACCACCAGTAGCTCTAGCACATATAGCTTTAGCAGATTAATTTAGTAAAGATAAGCCATAATCATGAGGAAGGAACTATCCCTCAATATTCCGTCACCTGCCTAGCAATGGAGTACACCCTTATTTTTACGGTGCCCCCATTCCTCGGCGGCTATCCCTAGAGACTTACCCTACACTCCTTAGGCATACATATATTAGCAGATTTTATCCAAAAGCTAATAACATTCAAGAGGAATAACAATAAACCTCTAACTCAACACAAGGTTCATAAGTCTCAGGAGGAGTACTATTGATTCAAAAGGATAGGGCCATTTCACTTATCTCCAAAATCTGTCTCCTAAGTGCATAGAGACCATCTGACAGGTCTTTCATTCAACAGAGTCCATGTGATATCATTTCATCTTTACAGGATCTCATCAATTCTCGCCCATCTTATTCTTTATATTGAGTCCTTATGATTTTATTTCATCTTTTCAGGATCTCATCATATCTCATCTCAACGCGTTTCACTCCATACATAATACAAGACGGAGTTCATCAGGAGATTTTTTTCATTTTTCACAAGAGCATAATAGCCTATTACGACAAGATCAATAACAAAGTCAGAAGAAAAATTCATAAGCCATTTGGTCCATAAGCTTAACAATATATAACATAAAGGAAGCTAAACTCCAGCAGGATAACCCCCATTTTCATATAGAATCAGCACATCAAGCCATATAACAAAGCCCAGTATAGAGATAGACCATTTACCTTAGATGTTAAAGCCTCCAGGATCAGAGCGGTGTGACACACCATTGCCCATGCACTGGGGTTTAAATAGTGAAAAACCCTCCCTTTTTGTGCACATGACCTATTCCTGGTCATTCTATTGGCCAAAAATCTCTATACTCAGGGCTGTCAATGGAGCCGATATAACTATTTATTAACTTGATCATTGCATTTACAAAAGTCCTAAATACAGACACAGACTCCCACTGGAGCTTTCTATCAAATTTAGCAAAGTCAAAATGAAATCGTTATGTTATACAGCGCCTACACATTAGTCACTGCCGAACCCGGAAGTCCTCGGTGGAACGCACCATGCGTTCCACCTACTGCGCATGCGCTAGAGCAAAAAAGTTACTGCGCATGCGCCCAGCCTTCTCATAGCGCTGTTAATCCGCCGTTTCTGTTTATATCGGGTTTATGAAAACAGGCAACCACTGATGATAGGGCTGTCTCGTATTATATCCGGGAAAAATAATAAGAAACAGTGATTACTTTATTTGCTCTTTTTCAATTTGTTTAGATATGGTAAATATCCATAGCTGCTGCACTACCAGTAAACGACCACTAGAGGTCATCGGTGTACACATTCAATTTTTTATAAATAATGCATTCACTTAGCAATATTATCAAATAATAGATAATTATTTAGTGTTTAGTTCTGATTTCACATACTTGCATAAAGTTTTTTAGGGGTCTCTATTTCAATATAGACTCTTGGGGGATGCCCACTAGGAAATAGCTTCCAAAAAATATTTTATCACTAAAAAATTTTTCTTATATAAAAAACCAATTTTTATTATTATTATTATTATTATTATTATTATTATTATTATTATGGGGTAACCTATTTTGGTCAGTAACACCCCAGGCAGAAATAATTTCACAAAACCGCCGTCCTAGCCTATATGCCGTAGACAGATAACCCTTCCTCCATACACCACTGCAGCTACAAGAAACAATTAAAAACCAGTTGCTCGTTCAGACCCTCAGGATTAATGGATCTGAACCGGTAAATCCATTTACACTCCTTCTGGAGTAGGACTCTATTCCAATCTCCTCTCCTCGGTGAGGGGGACACTTGTTCAATTGCAGTAAACTCAATACTTCCTAGATCTCCTCCATGTACTGACCTTACATGCCTAGATACCGGGGTGTCTATTGCTTTTCGAATATCTCCCAAGTGTTCCCCTATCCTCTTACGAAATTCTCTTTTAGTTTTGCCTATGTAATTTAGGGGGCAATTGCAAGTGATCAAATAAATTACCCCCTCCGAACCGCAATTTACAAATTCCCGTATCCGGTAGGTACTACCAGTAGTGGCACTCACCACTTCCTTCTTTTGTGTGACCCATTTACAGAACTTACAGTAAATATTTTTTGGAAGCTATTTCCTAGTGGGCATCCCCCAAGAGTCTATATTGAAATAGAGACCCCTAAAAAACTTTATGCAAGTATGTGAAATCAGAACTAAACACTAAATAATTATCTATTATTTGATAATATTGCTAAGTGAATGCATTATTTATAAAAAATTGAATGTGTACACCGATGACCTCTAGTGGTCGTTTACTGGTAGTGCAGCGGCTATGGATATTTACCATATCTAAACAAATTGAAAAAGAACAAATAAAGTAATCACTGTTTCTTATTATTTTTCCCGGATATAATACGAGACAGCCCTATCATCAGTGGTTGCCTGTTTTCATAAACCTGATATAAACAGAAATGGCGGATTAACAGCGCTATGAGAAGGCTGGGCGCGTGCGCAGTAACTTTTTTGCTCTAGCGCATGCGCAGCAGGTGGAACGCATGGTGCGTTCCACCGAGGACTTCTGGGTTCGGCAGTGACTAATGTGTAGGCGCTGTATAACATAACGATTTCATTTTGACTTTGCTAAATTTGATAGAAAGCTCCAGTGGGAGTCTGTGTCTGTATTTAGGACTTTTGTAAATGCAATGATCAAGTTAATAAATAGTTATATCGGCTCCATTGACAGCCCTGAGTATAGAGATTTTTGGCCAATAGAATGACCAGGAATAGGTCATGTGCACAAAAAGGGAGGGTTTTTAAACCCCAGTGCATGGGCAATGGTGTGTCACACTGCTCTGATCCTGGAGGCTTTAACATCTAAGGTAAATGGTCTATCTCTATACTGGGCTTTGTTATATGGCTTGATGTGCTGATTCTATATGAAAATGGGGGTTATCCTGCTGGAGTTTAGCTTCCTTTATGTTATATATTGTTAAGCTTATGGACCAAATGGCTTATGAATTTTTCTTCTGACTTTGTTATTGATCTTGTCGTAATAGGCTATTATGCTCTTGTGAAAAATGAAAAAAATCTCCTGATGAACTCCGTCTTGTATTATGTATGGAGTGAAACGCGTTGAGATGAGATATGATGAGATCCTGTAAAGATGAAATGATATCACATGGACTCTGTTGAATGAAAGACCTGTCGGATGGTCTCTATGCACTTAGGAGACAGATTTTGGAGATAAGTGAAATGGCCCTATCCTTTTGAATCAATAGTACTCCTCCTGAGACTTATGAACCTTGTGTTGAGTTAGAGGTTTATTGTTATTCCTCTTGAATGTTATTAGCTTTTGGATAAAATCTGCTAATATATGTATGCCTAAGGAGTGTAGGGTAAGTCTCTAGGGATAGCCGTCGAGGAATGGGGGCACCGTAAAAATAAGGGTGTGCTCCATTGCTAGGCAGGTGACGGAATATTGAGGGATAGTTCCTTCCTCATGATTATGGCTTATCTTTACTAAATTAATCTGCTAAAGCTATATGTGCTAGAGCTACTGGTGGTTTGTACCACATCCACCACCTATTGTCAATTTATATGTGTTATTGTAAACTATATGTGTCGGTGTTGGTGTTATAATTGTTCCAGTCAAAGAACCCCTTTTTAATATATCCAAATAAAGCTAATATTTTTTTAAAAAAAAAAAAATTCTGTATTTAAAACGAGCAGGTAATTTTCTGACATAAAACTGATTTGAGATACCTCCAAATAATTAATTTCTGAGATTTTTTATAGATATATAATAGATAGATAGATACATGGATAGATAGATAGATAGATACTTGGATGGATAGATAGATAGATAGATAGAATCATAGATAGATAGATAGATACATACATAGATAGATAGATAGATAGATGGATAGATAGATAGATAGAATCATAGATAGATAGATAGATACATACATAGATAGATAGATAGATAGATAGATAGATAGATAGATACATGGATAGATAGATGATAGATAGATGATAGATAGATAGATAGATAGATACATAGATAGATAGATACATAGATAGATACATGGATAGATAGATGGATAGATAGACTATGGACTTCCATAGCCCCCCATCCCAGATGTGGCCCCCCCAATCCCCACCCTGGATATGCCCCAACCACCGTTACTACAGTCCCCACCCTGGATATGCCCCATCATAAGCCATGGACTTCCATAGCCTCCATCCTAGAAGTGCCCCCACAGTCCCCACCCTGGATGTGCCCCATCCATCCTTCCTACAGTCCCCACCCACCATCCCCACAGCCCCAGTCCCTAATGTACACTTGCTTTGGCAAAACTAATTTGTATTTGGTCCTGCCAATAAAGCTTATTTGATTTGATTTGATTTGATAGATAGATAAATAGATAATGGTTAGATAGATAGATAGATAGATAGATAGATACATGGATAGATAGATAGATGGATAGATACTTGGATGGATAGATGGATAGATAGATAGATAGATAGAATCATAGATAGATAGATAGATAGATAGATAGATAGATAGATAGATAGATAGATAGAATCATAGATAGATAGATAGATAGACAAATGGATAGATAGATAGATAGATAGATGATAGATTGATAGATAGATGATAGATAGATAGATAGATAGATACATGGATGGATAGATAGATAGATAGATAGATAGATAGATAGATGATAGATAGATAGATAGATACATGGAAGGATAGATACTTGGATGGATAGATAGATAGATAGAGGACTGGAAGAGTGAATTAGAGAACTCCCAGAAACTCACCATCTACCGGTCACTGCGGAGGGACTACACTCTGGCCCCATATCTGGAAAGGTTATGCCACCCCAAAGACAGGCAGACACTTAGCCTGTACAGACTGAGTGCCCACAGCCTAGAGGTGGAAACAGGGCGGCACCGACAGACATACAAGCCGCGGGAGAACAGACTGTGCCAGCAATGCCAGCAGGGGGCTCTGGAGGACGAGGCGCATTTCCTACTGCACTGTGACAAATACTCAGGAGTGAGGGGCTCCCACTTCCAGAAATTTACCACCCATACCCCGGACTTTCCATCCATGGATGAGGAGAGGAAACTCCGCATCCTACTGGGGGAAGAGGAATCAATGGTGGAGATCGCCGCCCAATATGTCTCCACTTGTCATAAGATGAGGGGTACTAAAGACCTCCAAATGGGCCATCACTCCCTAAATTGTGGCCCCAACACCCCATCCCCACAACCCTAACCCACTCCCCTTTCACACTTCTTTTTTGCTTTGGCAATGCTAATAGTTTTTTGGTCCTGCCAATAAAGCCTATTTGATTTGATTTGATTTGATTTGATAGATAGACAGATAGATAGATAGATAGAATCATAGATAGATAGATAGATAGATGGATAGATACTTGGATGGATAGATAGATAGATAGATAGATGGATAGATACATAGATAGATAGATAGATAGATAGAATCATAGATAGATAGATAGATAGATAGATAGAATCATAGATAGATAGATAGATAGATAGATAGATATATGGATAGATAGATAGATAGATAGAATCATAGATAGATAGATGGATAGATAGATAGATAGAATCATAGATAGATAGATAGATGGATAGATAGATAGATAGATAGAATCATAGATAGATATATAGATAGATGGATAGATAGATAGATAGATAGATAGATACATGGATGGATAAATAGATAGATAGATGATAAATAGATAGATAGATACATGGATGGATAGATACTTGGATGGATAGATAGATAGAGGACTGGAATAGTGAATTAGAGAACTCCCAGAAACTCACCATCTACCGGTCACTGCGGAGGGACTACACTCTGGCCCCATATCTGGAAAGGTTATGCCACCCCAAAGACAGGCAGACACTTAGCCTGTACAGACTGAGTGCCCACAGCCTAGAGGTGGAAACAGGGCAGCACCGACAGACATACAAGCCGCGGGAGAACAGACTGTGCCAGCAATGCCAGCAGGGGGCTCTGGAGGACGAGGCGCATTTCCTACTGCACTGTGACAAATACTCAGGAGTGAGGGGCTCCCACTTCCAGAAATTTACCACCCATACCCCGGACTTTCCATCCATGGATGAGGAGAGGAAACTCCGCATCCTACTGGGGGAAGAGGAATCAATGGTGGAGATCGCCGCCCAATATGTCTCCACTTGTCATAAGATGAGGGGTACTAAAGACCTCCAAATGGGCCATCACTCCCTAAATTGTGGCCCCAACACCCCATCCCCACAACCCTAACCCACTCCCCTTTCACACTTCTTTTTTGCTTTGGCAATGCTAATAGTTTTTTGGTCCTGCCAATAAAGCCTATTTGATTTGATTTGATTTGATTTGATAGATAGACAGATAGATAGATAGAATCATAGATAGATAGATAGATAGATGGATAGATACTTGGATGGATAGATAGATAGATAGATAGATAGATAGATAGATGGATAGATACATAGATAGATAGATAGATAGATAGATAGATAGAATCATAGATAGATAGATAGATAGATAGATAGATAGATAGAATCATAGATAGATAGATGGATAGATAGATAGATAGATAGAATCATAGATAGATAGATAGATGGATAGATAGATAGATAGATAGATAGAATCATAGATAGATATATAGATAGATGGATAGATAGATAGATAGATAGATACATACATGGATAGATATATAGATAGATAGATAGATAGATACATGGATAGATAGATAGATAGATAGATAGATAGATAGATAGATAGAATCATAGATAGATAGATAGATAGATAGATATATGGATAGATAGATAGATAGATAGATAGAATCATAGATAGATAGATGGATAGATAGATAGATAGAATCATAGATAGATAGATACATGGATAGATAGATAGATAGATAGAATCATAGATAGATATATAGATAGATGGATAGATAGATAGATAGATAGATACATACATGGATAGATAGATAGATAGATAGATAGATAGATAGATACATGGATAGATAGATAGATAGATAGATAGATGATAGATACATAGATAGATGATAGATAGATAGATAGATAGATACATGGATGGATAAATAGATAGATAGATGATAGATAGATAGATAGATACATGGATGGATAGATACTTGGATGGATAGATAGATAGATAGAGGACTGGAATAGTGAATTAGAGAACTCCCAGAAACTCACCATCTACCGGTCACTGCGGAGGGACTACACTCTGGCCCCATATCTGGAAAGGTTATGCCACCCCAAAGACAGGCAGACACTTAGCCTGTACAGACTGAGTGCCCACAGCCTAGAAGTGGAAACAGGGCAGCACCGACAGACATACAAGCCGCGGGAGAACAGACTGTGCCAGCAATGCCAGCAGGGGGCTCTGGAGGACGAGGCGCATTTCCTACTGCACTGTGACAAATACTCAGGAGTGAGGGGCTCCCACTTCCAGAAATTTACCACCCATACCCCGGACTTTCTATCCATGGACGAGGAGAGGAAACTCCGCATCCTACTGGGGGAAGAGGAATCAATGGTGGAGATCGCCGCCCAATATGTCTCCACTTGTCATAAGATGAGGGGTACTAAAGACCTCCAAATGGGCCATCACTCCCTAAATTGTGGCCCCAACACCCCATCCCCACAACCATAACCCACTCCCCTTTCACACCTCTTTTTTGCTTTGGCAATGCTAATAGTTTTTTGGTCCTGCCAATAAAGCCTATTTGATTTGATTTGATTTGATTTGATTTGATAGATAGATAGATAGATAGATAGATAGAATCATAGATAGATAGATAGATAGATAGATAGATAGATGGATAGATACTTGGATGGATAGATAGATAGATAGATAGATAGATAGATAGATAGATGGATAGATACATAGATAGATAGATAGATAGAATCATAGATAGATAGATAGATAGATAGAATCATAGATAGATAGATAGATAGATAGATAGATAGATAGATAGATAGATAGATAGATAGATAGATAGATATATGGATAGATAGATAGATAGATAGATAGATAGATAGATGGATAGATAGATAGATACTGCATCTCTTTGTAGGTGAAGGAGTCAGATTCATTTGTACCCATAAAACTACTATAAAGAAATGTGGAAAAAATACAAAATTACAAAATAAAATTTTTACTTTCACCAACTTGGATTTGAACCAGCAACTTTCAAACATGTCTCAAGCAGCCTCCTTGCTTTCCTAGCTGCTCAAGCTGTTGAGCCTCTAGGAATTGATGACATCAGAAAGAGGATTCTATATGAATAAACCCTCCATTGTACAGAGCAGGGTCTCTATCTCCTTTATTCTAGAGGGAGAGGAAAAGAGATTTTTTTTTTCTTTTAATAAAATTACTAAAAATAACAAAAAAATAGAATAATGTAATTTTATTGCACTTTTTTCTAAAATAATAAACATCACAAATCAGCAAATAACATGGACATATTTGGTGTCCCTGTAATCATAACGACCCAAACAACGCAGCGATCAGATTATTGATGGGGATCGGTAAATGGCGGGAAAAAATGGCGCAATTTATTATTTTTCTTTATTAAAACCCATAAAAAATGTAATAAAAATGTATCACTGAGGTCATCTTCACACGAAGCGTAAATGCTGCGTTTTTTCTGCAGGTGTCCGAGCCATGAGCGCAATAACAATCTCCTCTGAATATTTTGTGTTTGCGGTATTTTTTATGCATTGTCGCCTTATTTGATACATGTTTGGTGCAGATGTGAATCCTGAAGATTATAAAGAAAAAAAACACCAAAACTGCACAGATCAGCGGCGTCTTCAGACATAAAAGGGGCGGAGATTTCATGACGTCTGATCCACTTTGCTTGGACATTTAGTCCGTGTTCACATGTAGTGTAAATGCTGCATTTTTTTCTGCTGTTTTTTTGCACATTTATTCCGCTGTGTTTAATTATCCAAGTAAAGTGGATGTGATTCCACGAGACGACGTCACTGAATTCTGTAGTTTTGTTTTTTTTCCTCTGGAGGTTTTCTACGCGGAGCTTCAAAAAATGCAGGAAAAAGCTTCTCAGTACAATAAAACCACTTAAAAACGCATATTCACATCTGAACCAAAAACACATTAAATAATGGAGAAAAGGCAGAAAATGGAACAATCAGAGAAGATTGTTATTGTGTAGTTTGGTGCAGACAGCGGCGTAAACAAAAAGAAACAGAATTTATACAACATGTGAACACGGCCTTATAGGCACAAATAAGCAATGTCATATAGTGACACAGAAATATAAGAAAATTCTGGCTGCTATGACTATTAACGAACAGTCCGGGGCATCTGCTGAATGATCCTTACTGATTAATGGGTGTGGCTAGGGGTGTGGCTAGGGGCGTGGTCAAATTTTGACGCGGCGCTCTACGTGCGCCGCTTATTTTGTCCCTCTTTCCTTTCTTCAAAAGTTGGGAGGTATGCTTACAGTGTGCTCCATCATGTAGATGACCAAAATTGTCACGCTGAGAATGTCATCGCCAGTGTTAAACATCTGCGTCGCATTTGTAAACTGTGTAGAAGGGTGCATAGGTCCTTGATCTGACACCACTCCAGCAGCATGATCTGCACCACCTCTGGATCTAGTTAGCCCAGGATATACGTCATAACGTATTTCAGCTGGGCTCTGCGGTGCTGCCACAGACGCTGCAACATGTGCAGATTCAAATTCCTGCGTGTCGGAACATCGCATTTCTGACGTTTAACCGCCAGACCTTAAGACATCAGGAGCGATGAAAGTTGTTGAGCTACTGGGTGCGAACGATGGAAGTGAGCACATAGTGAGCATGCCCACTGCACAAGGCCATGTAGGCCGGGATGTTGTTTTAAAAATTGCTGGAGAATCAGATTAAACACATGAGCCATACAAGTCACATGTGTCACATTGCCCTGACGAAGGCACGCTGCCATGTTTGCATCATTGCCGCACATGGCTGTTAAGTCACCACCGGAGGCCGCTACATCAATTTGTACTCCTGTCGCAAGGGGACAATGTGTTCCTTTCGTGCATAGTGCTGATGATGGGAGAGGAGTCGACACCAGCGGCGCAGGTGGACGCAGGTTATGGTCACCCACTGGGCTGCGTTACCTTGACATATGCAGAACCAATGGCTGAATGCAGGTGGTGGGTACCTCACAGATGAAGTACCATCATTCAGCTACAACCAATGGGAAGACACAACACCCTTTTTTAGGCCCCTCCTGTCTGAAGATCACTGACAGACATAGCTATGAACCTCTGGTTACTGTTACCCCCAGTTTAGTTTTATGAGTTTGTGTGCTTGTTACCTGACTACTTTTCCTGATTGCTGTTTAGGTACCTCGTTGGCCGATTTGCATTTCACCTCTGCTTGTTTTCAGATCAAGGCTATGTGTCCACGTTGCTTTTTACCTGCTTTTTACCTGCTTTTTTGATGCTTTTTCAACTGCAGCGTTTAATGCCAAAATTGATGTGTTCTGCTTTTCAAGCAAAGTCTATGGGAATTTGGTTTTCTTGTGCCCACTATGCAGTTCAAACTGCAGCCTTTTTCTGGCAGAAATTTGGGCAAACACTTAGCTTTGAGGCCTATTTTAGACCCATGGTAAGGTTTTAATATTAGAGAGTGTAGGTACTATCCCAACTGGGTACACCTTGGCGTTGGTGGGATAGCTTTATGCTTTTTTTTTTATCAAAAACAGTGTTTACTAAGTACCCTATGTTTATATGCCCTATGCTTTTATTTAGTTACAGCAGGGTATGTTTTCACAATTTTTCCCTTGGTTTCTCTTTGTCTAATGGCCAGTGTGAACATGAGCTCACAAGCTCCATGTATACCATCTCATACTCTTGCTCACTTTTCTGTTTTTATGTAGTTTTTTTGTATTCAGTACAAATGGGGTGTGGCCCTCCCTCTTGGTGAGCTGGACATTTCATTCTGTTAATCCCCCTGACTGTGTGTGTCCTGTTGGGACTCGGTCGCTCTCAACCCTTAGCCACATTGAGGCCTATTTTAGACCCATGGTAAGGTTTTAATATTAGAGAGTGTAGGTACTATCCCAACTGGGTACACCTTGGCGTTGGTGGTGTCGCGGGCGGAGGAGGGGACGCCGCTCTCTCCCACTGCTCGGGTCCGGCTGCCGCGGCTGCTGCGGCCTGCTGCTGCTCGGTGGCTCGAGCGATGGGCCGGATCCCGGGGACTCTAGCGGCGCTCCTCGCCCGTGAGTGAAAGGGGGGTTTTTAGGTGTGGGGATTGTTTATTGTCCGTGACACCACCCACGGTTGTGGTGAAGGGATGTATACCACCGCTGCTCTGGCTGGGGAATCCCGGGAGTGATGGTATGTGTCGCGGGCGTGGAGGAGGGTGTCAGCACACCGCGCTCACCCCTTCTGCTCGGGTCCGGCAGCTGCTCAGTGGTGGCTCGAGCCGTGGGCCGGATCCCGGGGTTTCTCGAGCGACACTCCTCGCCTGTGAGTGAAAGGGGGTTTGTGGTTGGGTGTGGGGATTGTTATAGTTCGTGACGCCACCCACGGTTGTGGTGATTTCACCACCGCTGCTCTGTACGGGGCTCCCGGGGATGGTGATGCGGAGCAGCCAGGTGTTGTGTTGCCCCTCCGTGGGTAGGGGTTGGTGATCCCGGGGCCCGGTGATGGGGAAGTAGGTGCGGGGCCTGATGGGCGCAGGGTCGCGGGGGCAGCGCTGTGCCTTGTGGCACTGTGGTACTCACTCAGCCTGAGACACGGACACAGTTTGTACGGTAAACCAAACGGCTGGTAGGACGGTCCCACAGACGGCTGCACCTGCACTCCCGGTAGGTGACGGTGATGTCCCCCTTCCTTGCACCTTTGTTTGACTTGTGGTACCGGTGGATTCCCTCCGGTTACCCGCTCCCCGACTGCAATCTGGGCCGGAGGAGCTCTACACTTTGCCCGCAGGCGCTGGCCCTGAGAAACTGGTGCCCTGGCGGTGGCGGTGTCTCTCTGCTTCAGGTTGGGCTGTTGCCTTCAATCGGGACTTGGTTGTTGGGGGATCTGCGTCCCCGTCACTGATGGATTCGGCAAATTTGGCGACTCCTAGCCTTGCCGGGGTCCGAGAGGCCCCTGCCCTGGTGCTGACTGTCCTTCGGAACACTGCTCCAGACCACCGGGCACACAGCCAACGGAGTCCTTCCAGGAACTTCCAAACGTCCCCCTCCAGACAGTCACCGCCGTCGCTGACCTTGCTGATCTGGCCCTCCACAAAGCTGGACCCTTCAGGCTTTCTTTCTTTGCTCTCACTTCACTTGCTTTCCTCCTTTTCCACTTTTCTACTTTCACTTTCTTAACTCCTCTACTTAGCTCCTCACACTTGCCCTGCCTGGGCTTAACTTCGTTGTTTACTCCTCCATGTCCCTCACTGGACTGCCTGGTTTCTCCCGCCTCCAGAGCTGTGACCTCCTTGGTGGGCGGAGCCAACCGCCTGGCCCACCCCCTGGTGTGGATCACCAGCCTCTGGAGGAAGGCAACAAGGATTTCTGGTTAGCATAGATGTGCCTACCTGGAGTGTGGGGTGTGGTGGTGTTGTGACCCGTGTCCCCTGGCTTGCCCAGGGCGACACATTCCCCCTTAGCAAAATGCAGACCGTCCGCGGGCTGCCGTCCTACACCGATTTTATTTTTCTGTAAAAGGGGTAACAGGGTTAAGAAAACATAAATAACATTTTTAATCAAAACTCAAGACGGGAGGCACATTTACTTAAACGTTGCAACGGTTTACGGTCACGGTTTCCGCTCTCTCCCACCCAAGCAACCTGGCCCTGATGCTGCCCCTAAAACCCAGGCAGCACCCCTTGACCCACAGTCCAGCACAAGTTACCCGAGCGGGATCTGTCCTTCCCCTCCAGAGGGTGGCCACCGGTTCCTTTGGTGGCTGGGCCCTAGCCTGCTCTGCTCAGGGCCCTCCCTCCAACCTGCCTCTCCGGAGGCGGTATGGCGGAAACGGTAACGGTAACCAACATATTTACAAGCCACTTAACGTTTGTGGTTGCCCTGCAAGTTCACGGGCTTGTCCATGGATAGTCCTCCATGCAAAACTTAAACGGTCCCCACGGGGACAACGGTGCCGGCTCCTGCCGGTTCAATCACAAAAGCAAATCAGGTTAAACTTCGGTATCATTTTTCTTATCATTTTCAACTTTTCAAACAAACAACAACACTCTTTCACATTTGCGGACCCCTTTTACTCATAGAACGGTCTCCCTGTACCTAAGTGGGGGTCTACCTAGGTTGGAACGGGTGGACCTTCGGGGCCCGGTGTCAGTGGTGCTAGACAGTGGGGTAGAGGGAACAATCGGTTCCTCCTCCCTGCTACAGTGTGGGGCAGGCGGAGGTGTAGGGGGGCTGGGTACAGGTTCATCCCTGGGCACTGGCACTGGTTCTGGCTCACGGTTAACCGCTTCCACTACTTCTTCATCCACGGGTTGTGGGAACAGTATCACTGGAAGAATCACCGCGCCGTTCTGTGTAGGCCAGTTTGCTGGGAAGTCACCCATTACAGTGTGGATTACCTCTGCTGCCTTCTCCACTGGTGGAGGAACCGGTACTTCAGCCTCTGTCTTTAACGCTGGGGGCATTTTTTTAGATGGTCCCGAGAAACTGTGGCTAGGGTGCCCCCTTGGTCACGACTGATCTGGTAGGTCTTCCCATCTCCCCATTCTGTGGGTTGTATGACGTAAGGGACTTGCTCCCACTGATCATCCAGCTTGTGGGCTTTTCTCTTCCGTTTCAGCACCACATCTCCTGGCTGGAAAGGACCTGCGGGCGCCTTCTGATTGAACCGGTGCTCCTGCTGCTCTCGACTTCGACTGAGGTTTTTCTCCACACACTCCTGGATTTGCCGGTACTGTGCCCTCCTCCGACTTTCCCACTCCGCCGTTGAAGGAAGTGCTTCCGGGGCTTCCAACCCCATCTCCAGATCCACCGGCAGGCGGCCAGGCCGAGCCCTCATCAGATACGCTGGGGTGCACTTCGTCGAGCTAGACGGGATATTATTGTACATGTCGACCAAGTCAGGTAGCTTTTCCGGCCACATGTTCCGTTCTTCCAGTGGTAGCGTCTTGAGGAGCCCCAGGACCAAGTGGTTCATTTTCTCGCACATACCGTTGGTTTGGGCGTGGTACGGAGTGGTCCGGATCTTCTTGCAGCCGTACAACTGGCAGAATTCGTGAAACACCTCTGCTTCAAAAGCCGGGCCTTGGTCAGTCAGCACCTTCTCGGGGTACCCATGGGGTCGGCAGAAATAAGCCTGGAACGCTCGAGCAGCGGTTCGACCAGTTAGGTCCTTAACGGGGACTACCACCATAAATCTTGAGTAGTGGTCTACCATGGTCAATGCGTAGGTGTACCCACTTCGGCTAGGGGTGAGCTTGACATGGTCCAGGGCGACCAGCTCCAGCGGCTGATGGGTGACTATGGGATGTAACGGTGCCCTCTGGCTAGTCTCGTCCTTTCTCCTCAGTGTACAAGGACCACACTCTCGACACCAGGCTTCCACCGATTCACGCATCCCACTCCAAAAGAACGGCTCCCTCAACAGCATCTCCAGCTTCTTCCACCCGAAGTGGCCAGCACCATCATGGTATGCCCGCAGGACAGTAGCGACCTCAGCTTGAGGAACGATCAACTGGCATATTTTCTCATGGGTCTTCGGGTTGATCAGCTCACGGTACAGCCTCCCTTGGTGTAGGTAAAGCCGTTTTCGTTCTTTCCACAAGCGTTGGGCTTCGGCTGGAGCGGCAGGGTCTATTCCCATAGCACCTTGTTCCACCAGAGTCTTGACAAGGCGGACAGCCGGCGCTTGGTCCTGGGCGTCCTGCCACTCTTGACTGGGCCGCGGGTCCAGATCTACCCTCTGCTGGCATACTTGTACCCTCTCAGTAGGCGGCTGGTGAAACGCAGGCAACTCGATCTCCTCGAGGTCGTCATCCTCGCACCCCTCTTCTGACAAATGGGGCATCCGGGAGAGTGCATCAGCATTTATGTTGACACAACCAGCTCGGTATTTTATGGTGAAATCATAGTTGGCTAGCCGGGCTACCCACCGCTGCTCCAGCGCGCCCAACTTGGCCGTGTTTAGATGGGTCAGCGGATTGTTGTCCGTAAACGCGGTGAAGGTTGCTGCCGCCAAGTAGTGGCGGAACCGCTCCGTGATAGCCCATACCAACGCCAATAGCTCGAGCTTGAAGGAGCTATAATTCTCGGGATTCCTTTCGGTCGGCCGGAGTTTTCGGCTAGCGTAGGCAATCACCTTCTCCTTTCCATCCTGGACCTGGGATAGGACCGCTCCTAGCCCCACGTTACTGGCGTCCGTGTGGAGGATGAACGGGCGCCCATAGTCAGGGTACGCCAGGACCTCTTCTCCGGTCAAGGCCGCCTTCAACTGGCAAAAGGACTCCTCATGCTTGTCCTCCCACGACAGTGGGGTTCCAATGGGTCTACCACCTTTGGTCTGACCCACGAGGAGATCTTGCATGGGGGCAGCCATCTTCGTGTACCCCTTTATAAAGCGCCGATAGTACCCCACCAGACCCAGAAACTGCCTTACTTCCCTCACTGTAGTTGGTCTCGGCCAGCTCTGGATGGCAGTAATCTTCTCAGGGTCGGGGGCGACACCATCCGCACTCACCACATGCCCTAGATACTGCACTCTGGGTTTCAGCAGGTGGCATTTTGAGGGCTTCAACTTCATCCCGTACTTGGCAAGGGACGCGAACACCTCGGCCAGGTGCTCCAGATGGGCTTCATACGTCTGGGAATAAACAATCCCATCATCCAAATACAGCAGGACGGTCTCGAAGTTTAAATGTCCCAGACAGCACTCCATCAACCGTTGGAAGGTCCCGGGGGCATTGCACAGCCCAAACGGCATGCTATTGAATTCGCAGAGCCCCATCGGGGTGGTGAAGGCGGTCTTCTCCCGGTCCTCTGGGGCCACGGCCACTTGCCAGTATCCGCTGGTGAGGTCAAGGGTCGAGAAGTAGTTTGCAGTTCTCAGTGCAGCCAAAGACTCTTCAATACGAGGTAAGGGATAGGCATCTTTATGGGTTATCTGGTTGATCTTCCGGTAGTCCACACACATCCGCATGGTACCATCCTTCTTCTTGACCAGTACCAACGGAGCGGCCCAGGGACTACAGCTGTCCCGAATAACCCCTGCCTCCTTCATATTCCTCAACATATCCTTGGCACACTGGTAATGTGCAGGGGGAATAGGTCTATACCTCTCTTTGATAGGGGGATGTTCACCCGTGGGAATGTGGTGTTGGACCCCCTTGATCTGCCCAAAGTCTAGGGGGTGCTTACTGAAAACCTGTTCGTACTCCTGCACCACCCTGTGTACCCCGGCCCTGTGATGTGTAGGGGTATCATCAGTGCCTACATGTAGCTGTTGGTGCCACTCCTTTGTGTCCCCCTGGGGTGGGGAAGTGCTGGTGGTAGGTGAGAGTGTGGGTGGACTGGCTTCATGGATAGTGTGAGGGTCCAGGGTGAGCAGCTTGGCAATGGTGGCATACCGGGGGAGCCTGACTTCTTCCTCCCCACAGTTCAACACTCTCACAGGCACTCTCCCTTTCTTCACATCGACCACCCCTCGGGCGGCCACTACCGTGGGCCAGTGCTCGGAAGGCATGGGCTCCATCATCGCAGGGTAGTCCCGCCCCTGAGGCCCTACTGCTGCTCTACACCAAATCATCATCTCACTCCCAGGGGGCACAGTCAATGGAGCAACATCCATCACTCTCACTCCACCAATCTCCCCTCCGGTTGAGCTTACATGCTGGCGGTACATCAGGGCGCGGATCTCACGCTGCACAGCCCTCTGCCGGCTCCCTGCCGCTGTGGCGGCTAGCTGTTGCAATAGGTTCAACACATCAGCCATGCAGTGTTCCATCACATTGGTTCCCAGCACTATTTTCGGGTTATGATCGCTGGGTTCATTCAGGATCACAATCATACCCTGGTGCTGCAGTTCAGCTTGCCCCACTGTCATAGCCACTTGTTTATACCCCACCTGGGTCAATGGAAGTCCATTAGCGGCAATCAAATTTATACTATTGTCTGGGGGCGCCAGCTCGTCTGTGGCCCAATACTGCTGATACAACGTGTACGGTATGGTAGTTACCTGTGATCCAGTGTACAAGAGAGCCATCACTGGTATGCCGTCCACAGCCACGGGGATGATAGGGCGGGCCCCGATATATCGGTCTCGCCAGTCCGGGGGGCCACGGTGTTCTACTCCTGAGGATTGGCCCGGGGTCCCAGGGGTTGCTCGTTTAACGGGCACTGTCGGTAATAATGGCCCGGCTTACGGCACTTGTAGCAGATTGGGGGTCTGCTCCGCGGGTTGTTAGCGCTTCTCCGCTGCATCCAGGGAACATCTTCAGGACTGTCAGCAAGCTGTATCTGTGCTGGAGGCTGAGATCTGGTCAGAGGTTGTAGCGCAGCAAGGATCTTGGCAAGGTCTCCGTCCATGCGACGGACCTGGGCCGCCAGTTCTTCCACTGTGCTGCTCGGGGCTGCAGGTATTAAGGAGGTTGGTTTGGCTGGGGCCGCCACAACGGGAGCTGTCTCGACGGGCCACGGGACGGATTCCAGAACTTCAGCAGCTGGGGGCTGTAGTGCCTTGATAGCCCGCTCCTTTAACACAGCAAAGCCCACATCAGGGTGTTCCAGGGCCCACAGCCGGAGTTGTTTACGATCCTCAGGGGACCTCATCCCCTGCGCAAATTGCTCCACTAACATCTTGTTACTATCCGCCTCATTAATAGAGTTCACCCGCTTCAGCGTGCGGAGGGCGGTCTGCAGACGTAGAGCATAGTCCCGAATGCTATCCCCAGCTCGTTGCCGGCACTGGTAAAACTGCATCCTCAGCTCAGCTTCAGTCCGGGTCTCGAAGGCAGTCTGTAGCTTCTCGAAGATGGCGGCTACAGAGAGCCGGTCCCCCTCGGCCCAGGTCTCCGCTTCCTGCTCCGCCGCACCGGTTAACTGGCCTAGCACTATCGCTGCACGTTGCTTATCAGTCAGGGGGTACAGCTCTAGCAACGGGTTAAGCTTTTTCCGGAAGGCCTGTAGGGCATCCGGTTTCCCGTCATGCCGCGGTAGCCAGGCAGCTCCAGGCGCATAGGGCAAGGAAAACGGCATGACCTGAGCAAGCGCGGGGGCCGCGGCACCTCCCGCCGGTACGGCCGAGACCTGGACAGGCCCATTCCCATCCGCGGGTGCCGCTGCGGCTGCGACCACCGCTCCTCCAGCGGCTCCGTCGGGCGCAGACATCTTGTTTCCGTCCCCCTTAGCTCTTTCCGGCCCCTCCTCTCTCGGGGCGGAGTTTTGGCCTTCGCGCCTCTACTGCTCGAGAAGACGCTCGAGCGGGAACTTTTCGCGCCAAAGATGGCGGCTTCTGAAATTTTCCTGCCGGATACCTCCGGCGGTAACAAGGCGCACCTCTACCTGACGGCAGAGCGGTAAGATCCTGTTCGTGACGCCAAGTTGTCGCGGGCGGGGAGGAGGGTGTCAGCACACCGCGCTCACCCCTTCTGCTCGGGTCCGGCAGCTGCTCAATGGTGGCTCGAGCCGTGGGCCGGATCCCGGGGTTTCTCGAGCGACACTCCTCGCCCGTGAGTGAAAGGGGGTTTGTGGTTGGGTGTGGGGATTGTTATAGTTCGTGACGCCACCCACGGTTGTGGTGATTTCACCACCGTTGCTCTGTACGGGGCTCCCGGGGATGGTGATGCGGAGCAGCCAGGTGTTGTGTTGCCCCTCCGTGGGTAGGGGTTGGTGATCCCGGGGCCCGGTGATGGGGAAGTAGCTGCGGGGCCTGATGGGCGCAGGGACGCGGGGGCAGCGCTGTGCCTTGCGGCACTGTGGTACTCACTCAGCCTGAGACACGGACACAGTTTGTACGGTAAACCAAACGGCTGGTAGGACGGTCCCACAGACGGCTGCACCTGCACTCCCGGTAGGTGACGGTGATGTCCCTCTTCCTTGCACCTTTGTTTGACTTGTGGTACCGGTGGATTCCCTTCGGTTACCCGCTCCCCGACTGCAATCTGGGCCGGAGGAGCTCTACACTTTGCCCGCAGGCGCTGGCCCTGAGAAACTGGTGCCCTGGCGGTGGCGGTGTCTCTCTGCTTCAGGTTGGGCTGTTGCCTTCAATCGGGACTTGGTTGTTGGGGGATCTGCGTCCCCGTCACTGACGGATTCGGCAAATTTGGCGACTCCTAGCCTTGCCGGGGTCCGAGAGGCCCCTGCCCTGGTGCTCACTGTCCTTCGGAACACTGCTCCAGACCACCGGGCACACAGCCAACGGGGTCCTTCAAGGAACTTCCAAACGTCCCCCTCCAGACAGTCACCGCCGTCACTGACCTTGCTGATCTGGCCCTCCACAAAGCTGGACCCTTCAGGCTTTCTTTCTTTGCTCTCACTTCACTTGCTTTCCTCCTTTTCCACTTTTCTACTTTCACTTTCTTAACTCCTCTACTTAGCTCCTCACACTTGCCCTGCCTGGGCTTAACTTCGTTGTTTACTCCTCCATGTCCCTCACTGGACTGCCTGGTTTCTCCCGCCTCCAGAGCTGTGACCTCCTTGGTGGGCGGAGCCAACCGCCTGGCCCACCCCCTGGTGTGGATCACCAGCCTCTGGAGGAAGGCAACAAGGATTTCTGGTTAGCATAGATGTGCCTACCTGGAGTGTGGGGTGTGGTGGTGTTGTGACCCGTGTCCCCTGGCTTGCCCAGGGCGACACATATGGAGCAGCCAGTTGTTGTGTTGCCCCTCCGTGGGTAGGGGTTGGTGATCCCGGGGCCCAGGGATGTGGGTTGGGGATGGTGGACAGGCGGGCTATGGGGCCTGTGGAGGTGCAGGGGCGCAGGGGCAGCGCTGTGCCGCACGGCACGGAGGTACTCACTCAGCCAGTAAACACGACACAGTTCTCGGTAAACAAACGGCTGGTTGGACGGGTCCCTCAGACGGTTGCACTGTTGGTATCCCCTGCAGGTGACGGTCTTTTTCCTGCACCTATGTGTTGTTGTTTGGTAGCGATGGGTTCCCATCGGTAACCCGCTCCCCGGCTTGGTTATGAACCGGGGGAGCTCCACTCTTGCCCGCAGGCGCTGGCCCTGGGAAACTGGTGCCTTGGCGGTGGCGGTGTCTCCCCTTTACGGTCGGACTGTTGCCTTCAATTGGGACTTAGTTGTTGGGAGACAGTCGTCCCCTTCACTGACGGATTTGGCAAATTATGGCGACTCCTAGCCTTGCCGGGATCCGAAAGGCCCCTGCCCTGGTGCTGACTAATCTTCATATACCGCTCCGGTACCGCCGGGTCACCACCCGTCCACGGTCCTTTCGGCAACCTCCAATCATTCTCGCCTGCAGACGGTCACCGCCGTCTGCCAACCTTGCTGTCTCAGTCCGGGGCACACACCTGGACTAACTTCAGGCTTCTTGCTGTCACTTTCTCTGTTGCTCTTACTTTAGCTCCTCTACCACTTCATCTCACTTTCAACTCTAACACTCATCTTCACTCCTCACTCTAGCTCTTCCCTGAGCTAACTGCCTGGTTTTCCCGCCTCCAGAGCTGTGAACTCCTCGGTGGGCGGAGCCAACCGCCTGGCCCACCCCCTGGTGTGGACACCAGCCCCTGGAGGAAGGCAACAAGGATTTCTGTTATGACTTCGGTGTGCCTGCAGGGAATGTGGGGTGCGTGTGGTGTAGTGACCTGTGACCCCTGGCTTGCCCAGGGCATCACATTCCCCCTTAGCAAAACGCAGACCGTCCTCGGGCTGCCCGTCCAACACCGGTTTTATTTTCCTTTTGTTTTCTGTGAAAATAAAAAAACGGTAACATATTTACAATTAAAATAACTTCTTCCCACATCGGGAGGTACTCTTACTTAAACGTTGCAAACGGTTTACGGTTACGGTCTCCGCTCTCTCCCACCCAAGCAACCTGGCCCTGATGCTGCCCCTAAAACCCAGGCAGCACCCCTTGACCATAGTCCAGCACAAGTTACCCGAGCGGGATCTGTCCTTCCCCTCCAGAGGGTAGCCACCGGTTCCTATGGTGGCTGGGCCCCAGCCGGCTCTACTGCGGGCCCTCCCTCCAACCTGCCTCTCCGGAGGCGGCAACTGCGGAAACGGTAACGGTAAAACAACTATTTACATTCCACTAACGTTTGTAGTTGCCCTGCAAGTTCACAGGCTTGTCCATGGAAAGTCCTCCATGCAAAACTTTTTAAACGGTCCCCACGGGGACAAAGGTGCCGGCAACGGCCGGTTCTCTCAATCACGGTTAGGACAATCAGGTGACTGTTCGGTAATCATCTCATCATTTTTCAAACACTTTTTCAAACAAAAACTCAGTGGTGGTCCCAACGGGGACTGGACAACGGTGCTCCGCTGCCATTACTCCGGATATTCAGCTTCATCCGAGGGAGGGGGTGCAGAACTCACTCGGCTCTCCTGGCTGCCCCTTAGTTTGGCATCTAGGGCGAACCACCCCCTCTCTCCACAGTGCCGGGTATACTGTACTATGTCACCCGGCATCAGATTACGGCCAGGGTGCTCCTCGGGCAGGTGGGCATTCACGTCCCGCCGGGCTATAAACACTTCGGCCTCCAGGCCAGGTTCGTAGATAAACCCATAGCCCCGGCGGACATCAAACCGCCTCACCTGTCCTTCATACAGCGGTCCCCGGCCACGGAACGTCGCCTGGCGGAGGTTCTCCTTCTCCCGGATTGCCCGTGCCACCAATTCTGCCTTCTTCTTCTCCCTCTCACCGATCTCCGGGCCCAACGGTACCGGCTCCCTGTCCCAATACGGTGCTGCTGCGAGCTCCGGCGCACGGGTCGGGCCCCGCGGGACATTCTGGACGCTACCCACTGTCAGGGATCTGGGCGGCAGGTCCCGCGGTGTCTTGGCCTTGGGCGCCGCCTTGCAGCGACAACCCGGCGCAACCTCAGCCAAGGTGTGGGGGATGGGCACAGGGGCTTTCCGCTGCTGGGCCTTTGGCTCGGAACGGGTCATCAGCTCCGGCTCGGGGGACTTCTCAGGGGCTGCCTCCGGTGCAGACTTCGGGGCCTTCCATGGCAGCACCTCCGACTTGCTACGGGCTCCAGCTCCAGGTCGGCCCGCCGGGGCGGGCATGCTGGGTATCGCTACCGGTTGCGGTGGCAGCGGGCCTAGTGGCGGGGTCACAGCTCCCGAGACGGGTGGCGAGGGAGGTAACAGGGCGAGAGGGCTTGGACCGGGTCCCGCAGCCGCGATGACCGGCCCTTCAAGGGCATCGGGGCGTGGGTCACTCACCCTCCCTTCCTCAGCTTCCTCCTCGCGTCTCCGCACGGTCGCTATTACGTCCGCCATGTCGGCCTCCCACTCCTCCATGAGGAGCTGCATCTTGACCTGCAGCCTTTGATAGAGCTGCGCGGTCCGGATCTCCACCTACGCCGCGGTTCCCGGCGCGGGGGCTACGGTGCTGCGGGACGGCATCCACATTCTGCTGGCGACTTCTTCCAGGAACAGGGTGCCTGCAGAGTCCTGACGTCCCTGCTTTTATAGCTGCGCTCACATGCAGCCAGCCGCCATCGCGTCCCCCTTAGCTTCTTTCCGGCCCCTCCTCTATCGGGGCGGGGTTTTGGCCTTCGTGCCTCCACTACTCGAGAAGACGCTCGAGCGGGGACTTTTCGCGCCAAAGATGGCGGCATCTGAAATTTTCTGGCCGGACACCTCCGGCGGTAACAAGGCGCACCTCTACCAGATGGCAGAGCGGTAAGATCCTGTTCGTGACGCCAAGTTGTCGCGGGCGGAGGAGGGGACGCCGCGCTCTCCCACTGCTCGGGTCCGGCTGCCGCGGCTGCTGTGGCCTGCTGCTGCTCGGTGGCTCGAGCGATGGGCCGGATCCCGGGGACTCTAGCGGCGCTCCTCGCCCATGAGTGAAAGGGGGGTTTTTGGGTGTGGGGATTGTTTATTGTCCGTGACGCCACCCACGGTTGTGGTGAAGGGATGTACACCACCGCTGCTCTGGCTGGGGAATCCCGGGAGTGATGGTATGGAGCAGCCAGTTGTTGTGTTGCCCCTCCGTGGGTAGGGGTTGGTGATCCCGGGGCCCAGGGATGTGGGTTGGGGATGGTGGACAGGCGGGCTATGGGGCCTGTGGAGGTGCAGGGGCGCAGGGGCAGCGCTGTGCCGCACGGCACGGAGGTACTCACTCAGCCAGTAAACACGACACAGTTCTCGGTAAACAAACGGCTGGTTGGATGGGTCCCTCAGACGGTTGCACTGTTGGTATCCCCTGCAGGTGACGGTGACGGTCTTTTTCCTGCACCTATGTGTTGTTGTTTGGTAGCGATGGGTTCCCATCGGTAACCTGCTCCCCGGCTTGGTTATGAACCGGGGGAGCTCCACTCTTGCCCGAAGGCGCTGGCCCTGGGAAACTGGTGCCTTGGCGGTGGCGGTGTCTCCCCTTTACGGTCGGACTGTTGCCTTCAATCGGGACTTAGTTGTTGGGAGACAGTCGTCACCTTCACTGACGGATTTGGCAAATTATGGCGACTCCTAGCCTTGCCGGGATCCAAAAGGCCCCTGCCCTGGTGCTGACTAATCTTCGTATATCGCTCCGGTACCGCCGGGTCACCACCCGTCCACGGTCCTTTTGGCAACCTCCAATCAGTCTCGCCTGCAGACGGTCACCGCCATCTGCCAACCTTGCTGTCTTAGTGCGGGGCACACACCCGGACTAACTTCAGGCTTCTTGCTGTCACTTTCTCTGTTGCTCTTACTTTAGCTCCTCTACCACTTCCTCTCACTTTCAACTCTAACACTCATCTTCACTCCTCACTCTAGCTCTTCCCTGAGCTAACTGCCTGGTTTTCCCGCCTCCAGAGCTGTGAACTCCTCGGTGGGTGGAGCCTGGCCCACCCCTGGTGTGGACACCAGCCCCTGGAGGAAGGCAACAAGCACTTCTGTTTTGACTTCGGTGTGCCTGCAGGGAATGTGGGGTGCGTGTGGTGTAGTGACCTGTGACCCCTGGCTTGCCCAGGGCGTCACAGTGGGATAGCTTTATGCTTTTTTTGATCAAAAACAGTGTTTACTAAGTACCCTATGTTTATATGCACTATGCTTTTATTTAGTTACAGCAGGGTATGTTTTCACAATTTTTCCCTTGGTTTCTCTATTCTCTGGAGCTGCAGCCTTCCACAGGTATTGATCACCTTGGGCCCTGCGTAATTCAAAATCACTGTATAGGGGTTAAAGGGTTTCAGGGTTCTGGGGGTCCAGCTTGGTGAGTGGGTTCCCTCTAGCCTATCCTTTACAGCCCGTCTGAGTGTGTCGATCCAGACAGGCGTTACACCATGCCCTCGACAGAAGGACATGTAGGCCGGGATAGTGTTTTAAAAATTGCTGGAGATTCGGATTCAACACGTGAGCCATACAAGGCACGTGTGTCACATTGCCCTGAAGAAGGGCCGCAGACTGTTTAGCATCATTGTCGCACCCGGCATTCCCTGGCTGCTGGTTGAGTGGAGACTACCATTGATGAAGCTCGGTCTCACTCTACAGAGCTAACCGTCCACAACTCCTCAGCGGTGTCTCACATTTCCCCTACATTTCAAAGTAAACATTTGACCGCCTGATGGCCTTGAGCTCTGCTGCCAGCATTGTAAGGAGGTGTGTGGGATTCCTTGGGTGCAGTTACAAGGAAGGGTGGCCTGACCACACAGGGTTTGTGCTGAGGTGCAGGAACAACACGAGGTTGATGAGGCAGAAGCAGTGGAGGAACTTGTACATACAGAGGAAGGATTTAAACACACAACTCGTGGGGACGGAAAGACTTGTACAGCAGACACTTCTCCATGTATCACCATAGTTACCCAGTGCCCAGTTAGCGAAATGTAACACCCCTGTCCATGCTTACTGGGCCAAGTATCTGTGGTGAAATGCACCCTGTCACAGAGTTTCTCAAAGAAGCGGTGATATTTGGTGCGACATGCTGGTGTAGCGTGGGCACGCCTTTGTTGGAGAAGGAGTGGCGCCTGGGCATCGGCTCTTGGGGCACTGCGATGGGCATAAGGTCTCGAAAATCCTTGGTTAAAAAGGTTGGAAAGGCAGCATTTTAGTAGCCAACAGTTTACAGATGCTAAAAGTCAACCTCTAAGCCATGTCATGCCCTTCTAAAAGCATGTAAAACACAGCAAGGGGACTCCAACCACAGTCTCCCTTGTTTCCAAAAATTGGTCCACACACACCCCACTTGACTGGCATCAGTTGACCCCCATTTTCAAGATGAAAAAGATGCTTTGCATGAAGCACTCTCAAAAATACGCGTGCCTTTCGCCTCCCCTGGCTGACCCAGGGGAAGAAAAGTCCTCTGAGAGCCATGACTTGTTCATCTTGGTTCTTTTTTCAAAAGCGAGGGGACTCCAACCACAGTCTCCCTCGTTTCCACTAATTGGGCCACACACACCTCACTTGACTGGCATCAGTTGACCCCCATTTTCAAGATGAAAAAGATGCTTTGCAGGAAGCACTCTCAAAAATACACGTGCCTTTCGCCTCCCCTGGATGACCCAGGGGAAGAAAAGTCCTCTGTGACCCATGACTTCCTCATATTGGTGAACGTTAGTATTTCCACATTGTCAGTGGACAGACGCGTGTGCTTATCTGTCAGCACACCCCCAGCAGCACTGAAGACACGTTCCGAGAGAACGCTGGCTGCGGGACACGACAAGATCCCCAAGGCGTACGTGGCGAGCTCAGGCAATTTATCCAGATTGGAAGCCTAAAATGAGCAAGGCTCAAGTTACACAGTAATGACATCGATGTTCCCTTGCATATACTCATATATCTGTGTCTCCTCCTCTTTTTCCTTGTCCAGCTCTTTTGTTTTCGCATGAGTATATGTCCTTGTCACTTTCCCATGTGTTTGTGTTGTGTTGTGTTGTGAGTTGTTTGTCACCTTTTGGACACCTTTGAGGGTGTTTTCTAGGTGTTTTTATGTGTTTGTGATTGCCTCCCATTGTTTCCTATGCGGTTCAAGTGGTTCGGCAAACCGAACTCGAGCCGAACCGCGACCGGTTCACTCATCTCTATATGCCTGTGAGACTGTAAGGCCCTGTGCGCACTGGAAAAAGGAATTTTCTTAAGAAAATTCCGCAGGCACTGAAAGATTACCGCACCCATAGAAAAAAAACGCAAAAAAAAACGCACCGAAATCTGCATGCATTTTATTGCGTTTTGGTGCGGTTTCGGTGCATTTTTTCCTCGTGTTGGTACCGGGTTTTTAATTTTATTTAATGCAATAAAGCACATTGAAAAAAAAAGGTCATTTCCTTCTGATATAGATAGATAGAGAAATAGATCATGGATAGATAGATAATGGATAGATAGATAGATAGATAGATAGATAGATAGATAGATAGATAGATAGATAGATAGATAGATAGATAGATAGATAGAAGGATATGTGCCGCCCCCGTGCCAGCAGCCGGCGCTGCTCGGGACCGGGTCTTCTGGGGTGGTGGCTCGAGGGTCTCCGGGTCTCGCGGACATGCCGGATAAATGGGGGGACGTAGATGTACGGGCTAGGCCGTATTAAGTTCGTGACACCACCCACGGTGTGTGATCAGTTAGGACACCACCGCTGCTGTTATGGGGCACCCGGGGGAGATGTGGTGGCAGCTAGATGTTAACCCCTCCGTGGGTAGGGATGGTTGCCCCAGGACCCAGTGTCTGGTGCAGGGTATGGCGACGGCAGGGGAATGCTTGTTTACTCACAGTCAATAAATCACACAAGTCTCAGGTAAACCAAGGTGTTGGTGGCCGGTGCCGCGGCCGGTTGCATTCGGGTCCCCCACTCAGGCTTGTTGTCTCTATCCTTTTCCTCTGCACTGACTTTGTGTGTCTGGACTTCCTAGTCTGGAACTCAGGAGTCCGCTCTCGTCTGGATGTGGCCTAAGGAGCCGTGCCCGCAGACGCTGGCCCGTGGGATCTATGGGCCCTGGCGGTGACCTCTTATCCCTATCGGTGGGCTGTTGTCTTCAATGAGGGACTTTGGGTGGGACAGGACCTATAATCCTGGCCTCAATCGGTTAATTAACCAGTCCGCTTGTTTCCGGTTTTGGCTTCAGGGTCCGAGTACCCCCCTTTGTGCTCCGGTTTCCGGGTCGGTTCCCCGTGTCGGTACCGGCGGGCTACAACCCTGTGCCGGTCCACCTTGGTTCTGCCGAGCCATCTTCCCCTCTCCTGCTGACGGAGACCACCATCTGCCACCTAGCCAGAGCCATCTTCCCCTCTCCTGCTGACGGAGACCACCATCTGCCACCTAGCCAGAGGCACCAGGGCTCCTACCTTGGTACCGTTCAACTTGAACTCCACTGCTGGAGCTACACTTAGCTCCAGCCCACACTCCTCTCCAAACGGAATTCCAAACACTATCTGCTTGTTTTCCCGCCCCGGGCTGTCTAGACCCCTGGGTGGGCGTGTCTCAACCACCTGGTCACACCCACTGGTGTATCTATCTTTCCCTAAGGGGGGGTGACTAGGGTTTCAGGTCGGCTGTGTGTTTCCTAAATGAGGGAAGGTGTTATGCGGGGTCCTCTTTGTGACTACGTGGTTTTGCCAGGTCGTCACACTTCCCCTTGGTTTAATACAGACCGTCCGCGGGCTGTCCGACCACCACCATTTATTGAACTGGAAAAGATGAAAAAAGGTAAAACAGATTACAAGTATACTAACATATTTACATTCAAGCATATTTGTTTTCTTCCCTTACGGGAGGCATTTTTCTTAAGCGTTGCACATATAAAACTGGGACAGGATGGACCGGGTCCTTCTCACCTCACCCACCCAAAACAACCTAGCCCTGATGCCACCTCTAAAACACAGGTTGGCACCCCTTGCCCAAGTCCAGGGTAGATCCGGGTGTTGCCCGTACGGGCCGGGTAAAAAGTTCCTTACCCGGCAGTCCTTTCAAGGGCCCCACGTCCAGGGGACCCCTGACCCGGAGGTTAGTCACCGGTCTTGCTGGTGACAGGGCCTCGGCCGACTCCGCCGCAGGCCCATCCTCTAATCAGCCTCTCCAGAGACTGCGGCAGGGTGAGAAGGTTGGTCAGGGACTATTTACAAGACCCAATAGTTTATGGTTTGGCCTTCAAGTTCATGGCCATTGTCTTTTTAACTATAACCGGGGAAACAGATGGTCCCAACAGGGACTTTAAGCTGGAGGTAGCCAGGAACCTCTACCTTACATTCTTCATCGGGACTGGAGAGTGGCGGAGAGGGGTGGGTGTGCAGCTGGGGGCCCATTCTCACCCGCCTTCTGACATCAAGGGCAAACCACACCCTCTCTCTGCAGTGCCGGGTGTACATCACCAGCTCTCCGGGCTCTAGGTCCCGGTCGGGGTGGCCAACAGGCAGGTGGGGGGCCACGTCCCTCCGGGACACTAATTTTTCGGCCTCCAGGCCCGTCTCATATATCAAGCCCCACCCCTTTTGGGGGTTAAAGTGCCAGACCTGGCCTTCATATGTCGGGCCCCTCACCCGGAAAGTGGTGTTTCTCAGGCGATCTTTTTTGCTGTAGGTCCGGGATAGGACCTCCGCCTTCCTCTTTTCCCGGGCGGCAATCTCCTTGCCCAACTGGCGCCACTGCCGCTCCCAGTACGGAGCATCTGCTGCCGGCTCCTGTTCAACCTGCGCGGGAGCCAGGCCCAGCCGGCGCTCCTCCGTGCCGGCTACGACTGGCACCTTTGGCAATGGAGGGCCCCGCTGTGACATGGTCCGTTCGGCTACCCCACACGTGCATTCCTGCTGGGCCTCAGCCGAGGCCGGGAGCCTGGGAGCGGTCAGTGTCCTGAGCGATGTTGGCTTCCGGCCAGGGACTGTCTCCGCTGCGGCCGGGCGGATGGCCGGGGCCATCGTCACCGCGGGCGTCTCTTCCTCCGGGACCGGACATCTTGCAGGTGGTGCGCTGGCGTGGAGCTGGCACGGGTGCTGGGGCGGTGACAGGCTCGCTGTCGCCGGCTTCCGCTGCTGGGTCCTCGCGGGCCGATGGAATGGACACCGCTGCCGGTGTTGGTGGCAGCGGACCGAGCAGGGCGTCAGCAACAGGTGCGGGTGGCGAGGGAGGCAGCGTGGCAGGCAGGGGCAGACCGGGCCCCTCAGCCTGGTCGGCCGGTCCCTGTGGGACATAGGGGCGTGGGTCGCTTAGGCTAAGTTCACATTTCCGCTAAAATCTATCAGTCACAATCCGCTGCTCTTGTAAACAGCGGAATCCGTTTAGCGGATTCCGCTGCTCCCATAGACTTGTATGAGCAGCGGATTGTGACTGATGATGCTGCGTTGCACCCTCCGCCCGACTGATCAGTCGTGGAACGACTGACCGCCGGGCGGGAGGAACGCAGCATGTAACGTTTTTTGAGCAGCGAGATCCGTCGGATTTCGCTGCGCATGCTCTCTGGCTCCCTGCACACGTCACCAGCTTTGGTTGGTTACCCGATATTTACCCTGGTTACGGTGCAAGGAGCCAGCGCTAAGCGGTGTAGGCCCGTAACCAAGGTAAATATCGGGTAACCAAGGTAAACATCGGGTGCTTTGCTGTTACCCGATATTTAGGCTGGTTACGTGTGCAGGGAGGCCGACACTTCCCCGCTCGGCCCCGCCCCCTCCCGCACTCCGCACATGTACACACACACACACACACACACACACACACACACACACACACCTGTCCCCAGCCATGCAGACAAGCACTGACACCTTCGTCTGGCCCCGCCCCCTGCTCGGCTCCGCCCCCTCCCGCACTTTGCATGTGCACACACACACATACACACATACATACATACATACATACATGCACATACACACACTCACTCATACATACACTCACCTGTCCCCAGCCATGCAGACCGCAGCACTTCCACTGACATCCTCAGCGCCTGGCCCCGCCCCCCGCTCGGCTCTGCCCCAGAACTCCGCCCCCCGCACACAACGGAATCCGACAAAGAATTCTGTTCTTTGTCATCCGTTGTACAGCGTTGAACAGCGCATCAGTCACATGCGTCAAGCGACGCATGTGACTGATACAAATCAACGGAAATGTGAACTTAGCCTTACCCGCTCCTCCGAGGCTGCCTCCAATTCATGGGCCCGAATGGCTGCTAACTCTGCCATCTCGGCCATCCATTGTTTGAGCAGAAAGCTTGCCTGCGCCTGGACACGGCGGCACATACGCTCCGTTTGGGCTTCTACCCAGTCGGCTGTTCCGGGTGCGGGCTCCTTCACTGCAGGCTTGCCAGACGGGTCGGCCATGCTGCACTGTTGGTATCCAGGAACGGGAAGGGTGGCAGGGTCCTGGAGTCCATGCCTTTTATCTGCTCGGTCACATGTCGCAGAATCTTCACCCACCCCCCTTGGTCTTTTGCCGGCACTTCTTTCTGCGGCTTCTTAGTTTCGTTTTACGATCTCGGGGTTCACCTTCCAGCCGTGTTCCCAGGGGGCGGGGCTTTGGCTTTCGCGTCCTTTCTCGGGGAAGAAGACGCTGGGCTGCAGTTTTCGCGCCTAAAAATGGTGGCAAAAATGGCGACTTCTGAAAATTTCTCAACGGATCACCGCTGACTGTCCAATACAAGGCGCCCTTCCACAAGGTAAGTGGAGGGGTAAGTATCCTGTTTGTGACGCCAAGTTTCGGGGTGTGCCGCTCCCGTGCCAGCAGCGGAGTCTTACGGACACGCCAAATAAATGGGGGAGCGTAGATGTACGGGCTAGACCGTATTAAGTTTGTAACATTAGACACAGGGAGATAAAAGGAACAGCACTCACCGGTAATTGCTGTGAAGTATTCAGGTTTATTCCATGGTCGGAGGATACATGCTTCGGCGTAACAGGGAGGGAATGAGGATGGTTAGCACAAAAACACTACGGCCGTTTTGCCCCTGTAGGTGGGGCTTCGACGGGTCTTACAGATTAGTGACCTCACTAGCAGGTTATAAAAAAGCATCAAGCTCCAATCATGTGTGCAGGTGAGTTAAAAAACATTAAAAACAAAAAACAAAAAAGCCCAAAATGGACTTGATATCACTAAATGGATTGCAATGACGGACACATTGTTTTGATATTATATGATGATGTAATAAATTATACTTTTTCAACCCAAAAATACGACTAAGTCGTTTTTTTCATTAAAGCCTAGCGGGCCCATAGCATTATATTTAATAATGTACTCAGCTTCCTTTTGCAAAAGGACCTTATGAGTATCACCACCTCTTGGAGACGGTTCAACTAATTCTAATCCAGCAAACATTAAAACGTTGCAATTTGCTTCATGAGAATTTTTCACATGCTGGATCATCTTAGTTGCACCAACTCCTGTGGATATGGAATTTCTATGTTCGCGGAAACGCACGAAGAGTGGTCTAATCGTCTTCCCTATGTAGTATAATCCACAAGGGCAAAAGACGATATAAATTACCATTTTGGTTCTACAAGTAATCAAATGTTTGGTCCTGTGCCAGGCATTGCCCACTTTTAGAGATTTACCAGTAAGATGGTACTGACAGAATGAACAATTACCACATTTGTGGTTACCCAAAGGACCAAGGTTATGCAGCCAGGTTGTAGTTGGTGTGTAGCATTTTTTTACTAGTATGTCTCCGATGTTTTTAGACCGTCTGTATGTAATTAACGGTCTATTTTTAGCTGAATCTGCTAAATCTCTGTCTTTTTCTATTAGGTGCCAGTTTTTATTTATTATAGTCCTAATGATGTTATCCATTGGACTATACTTAAAATTAAAAATCAGACGTTTTTGTGAATTATTTTGCTGATCTGGATTGGAACCTGTTTTTCTGGACAATTTTTTATTCTTTATTTTTTCCTCTGCTACTTTTTTGTTAGCTCGTTCCTGCGCTGCAATTACCTCGGCTCTTGGGTAACCGCGTTCTAAAAATCTTTTCTGAAGAGCCTGAATTTGTTTGTTTAATTTCTCGATGTCATTCGTAATTCTGTAAACACGCAAAAACTGGCTGTATGGGATGGATTTGAGGACGTGTCTTGGGTGGGCACTTTTATGGTGTAATAAATTATTCACTGCTATGGGTTTCCTAAAGATCTCTCGTGTGATCTGCCCTTCTTTTATCACTAATTTAACATCTAGGAATTCTATCTCACTTTCTCCATATTGATGAGTGAATAGCATGTTATATTTTTTTGTTAAATTTAAATGCTGAACAAAAGCTTTTCTCCATCTCTGCCTTTTCTCAATTTAAATGCTGAACAAAAGCTTTTACATCTGCCTCTTCTCCATCCCATACAATCAGGACATCATCGTATCATTGTATGGGATGGAGAAGAGGCAGATGTAAAAGCTTTTGTTCAGCATTTAAATTTAACAAATAAATATAACATGCTATTCACTCATCAATATGGAGAAAGTGAGATAGAATTCCTAGATGTTAAATTAGTGATAAAAGAAGGGCAGATCACACGAGAGATCTTTAGGAAACCCATAGCAGTGAATAATTTATTACACCATAAAAGTGCCCACCCAAAACACGTCCTCAAATCCAGCCCATACAGCCAGTTTTTGCGTGTTTACAGAATTACGAATGACATCGAGAAATTTAACGAAGAAATTCAGGATCTTCAGAAAAGATTTTTAGAACGCGGTTACCCAAGAGCCGAGGTAATTGCAGCGCAGGAACGAGCTAACAAAAAAGTAGCAGAGGAAAAAATAAAGAATAAAAAATTGTCCAGAAAAACAGGTTCCAATCCAGATCAGCAAAATAATTCACAAAAACGTCTGATTTTTAATTTTAAGTATAGTCCAATGGATAACATCATTAGGACTATAATAAATAAAAACTGGCACCTAATAGAAAAAGACAGAGATTTAGCAGATTCAGCTAAAAATAGACCGTTAATTACATACAGACGGTCTAAAAACATCGGAGACATACAAGTAAAAAAATGCTACACACCAACTACAACCTGGCTGCATAACCTTGGTCCTTTGGGTAACCACAAAGTGGTAATTGTTCATTCTGTCAGTACCATCTTACTGGTAAATCTCTAAAAGTGGGCAATGCCTGGCACAGGACCAAACATTTGATTACTTGTAGAACCAAAATGGTAATTTATATCGTCTTTTGCCCTTGTGGATTATACTACATAGGGAAGACGATTAGACCACTCTTCGTGCGTTTCCGCGAACATAGAAATTCCATATCCACAGGAGTTGGTGCAACTAAGATGATCCAGCATGTGAAAAATTCTCATGAAGCAAATTGCAACGTTTTAATGTTTGCTGGATTAGAATTAGTTGAACCGTCTCCAAGAGGTGGTGATACTCATAAGGTCCTTTTGCAAAAGGAAGCTGAGTACATTATTAAATATAATGCTATGGGCCCGCTAGGCTTTAATGGAAAAAAACGACTTAGTCGTATTTTTGGGTTGAAAAAGTATAATTTATTACATCATCATATAATATCAAAACAATGTGTCCGTCATTGCAATCCATTTAGTGATATCAAGTCCATTTTGGGCTTTTTTGTTTTTTGTTTTTAATGTTTTTTAACTCAACTGCACACATGATTGGAGCTTGATGCTTTTTTATAACCTGCTAGTGAGGTCACTAATCTGTAAGACCCGTCGAAGCCCCACCTACAGGGGCGAAACGGCCGTAGTCTTTTTGTGCTAACCATCCTCATTCCCTCCCTGTTATGCCGAAGCATGTATCCTCCGACCATGGAATAAACCTGAATACTTCACAGCAATTACCGGTGAGTGCTGTTCCTTTTTTCTCCCTGTGTCTAATGTTTCATGCTCTGATGCTTTTGGAACAAGCACCCCGTAGCTGTATTCAGTATAGTCCGACCTGGAAGTTTTCTCTTGTCACAGCAGAGATTAATAGCACCGTGTGTGCTTTCTGCAACTAGTCGCTGTTTGTTTGATGTGGACAGTCCTCAGTGGAAGTAGTGCCCCGCAAATCCTTCTTGTTATAACTGCGTATTAAGTTTGTGACGCCACCCATGGTGTGTGGTGAGTTGGGACACCACCACTGCTGTTATAGGGCACCTGGGGGAGATGTGGTGGCAGCTAGATGTTAACCCCTCCGCTGGTAGGGATGGTTGCCCTGGGACCCAGTGTCTGGTGCAGGGTATGGCGATGGCAGGGGAATGCTTGTTTACTCACAGTCAAGAAATCACACAAGTCTCAGGTAAACCAAGGTGCTCTTGGCCGGTGCCGCGGCCGGTTGCATTCAGGTCCCCCACCCAGGCTGGTGGTCTCTATCCTTTTCCTCTGCACTGATTTTGTGTATCTGGACTTCCTAGTCTGGAACTCAGGAGTCCGCTCCTGGCTGGATGTGGCCTAAGGAGCTGTGCCCACAGATACTGGCCCGTGGGATCTATGAGCGCTGGCGGTGACCTCTTATCCCTATCGGTGGGCTGTTGTCTTCTATGAGGGACTTTGGGTGGGACAAGACCTATAATCCTGGCCTCAATCAGTTAATTAACCAGTCGGCTTGTTTCCAGTTTTGGCTTCAGGGTCCGAGTACCCCCCTTTGTGCTCCGGTTTCCGGGTCTGTTCCCCGTGTCGGTACCGGTGGGCTACAACCCTGTCCCAGTCCACCTCGGTTCTGCCAAGCCATCTTCCCGTCTCCTGCTGACGGAGACCACCATCTGCCACCTAGCCAGAGGCACCAGGGCTCCTACCCTGGTACCGTTCAACTTGAACTCCACTGCTGGAGCTACACTTATAGCTCCAGCCCACACTCCTCTCCAAACGGAACTCCAAACACTATCTGCTTGTTTTCCCGCCCCGGGCTGTCTAGACCCCTGGGTGGGCATGTCCCAACCGCCTGGTCACGCCCACTGGTGTATCTATCTTTCCCGAAGGGGGGGTGACTAGGGTTTCAGGTCGGCTGTGTGTTTCCTAAATGAGGGAAGGTGTTATGCGGGGTCCTCTTTGTGACTACGTGGTTTTGCCAGGGCGTCACACTTCCCCTTGGTTTAATACAGACCGTCCGCGGGCTGTCCGACCACCACCATTTATTGAACTGGAAAAGATGAAAAAAGGTAAAACAGATTACAAGTATACTAACATATTTACATTCAAGCATATTTGTTTTCTTCCCTTACGGGAGGCATTTTTCTTAAGCGTTGCACATATAAAAGTGGGACAGGGGGCCTATTTGTGACTACCTCGTTTTGCCAGGGCGTCACAGATAGATAGAAGGATAGATAGATAGATAGATAGATAGATAGATAGAAGGATAGATAGATGGATAGATAATCAATAGATTAATGTGTCCTCTATCAATCAATAGAGTTCCTGTGAGGACACTGCAGTTCTCACGGTCAGTAGTGTGTTCACATTACCGACCGTGAGAAATGACCTGTAGTTACTTCTGCAGGCTCATTACGAGGCTGCATTCAGTACAGTGTGTCAGACGCGGCTGGATGCAAGCGTCGTGGGACCTCGTTGATTACGCCAGAGCTGTGTGTTGGGAGGGGTTAATAAAGGGGTGAAAGAGAGGGCTTTTTTGTCTTTTATTTAAACTAAAGGATTTTTCGATGTGTGTGTGTTCACTTTACTTACGGGTTAATCCTGAAAGCTGTCTCATAGACGCTGCCATGATTAAGCCTGGACTTAAATGGCAGCTATCCACTGCCATTTAACTCCTTATTACCTGGATTACCACCACATCACGGCAATCTGGAAGAGCTGGGGACACTCCGGGGCTGTTGCATAATGGATGCGACAGTCCCGGGGCAGCTGTGGGCTGATTTTCTCGGCTGCGGGAGGAGGGGGCATTAACCCTGGCCCTCGCCCTCCCCAGCCTGAGAATACCGGGCCGCCGCTTTTTGCTTACCTGGCTGGATGGTAAAAATACAGCGGAGCCTGCATTTTTTTTTGTTTTTTTGTTTTTTTTATATGTACGTTTGATTTCTATGTGTATTCTATATGTCTGTGTCTGTGTGTGAGTGTGATGTGTGTGTTACTATATGTCTGTGTCTGATATGTGTGTGTTTACTCTCTGCTCCGCTTCCTCTTCCTGTCATAATGACATCACTTCCCTGCAAAACACAGGCAGTGATGAACATTATGTCCCGAAAACACAAAATACCACAGGGAATAACGCAGGAAAACGCAATGAACCGCACTGAATTTGCTGCCTGCGTTATTCCCTGCTGGATTTCATGATTACATTACAGTCAATGGAGTGAAATCCCGCAGCTACCTGCGGAAAAGAAGGGACATGCAATTGTTTTTGCTGCGGGAATCCCGCAGCAAAACATGCAGCTGTCAAAATCTGCCTAGTGCGCACAGCATTTTTGTTTCCCATAGGATTTGCATGTGAATCACTGCAGAGATGTTCTGAACATTTTCTGCAGCGAAACATGCAGCAAATCAGCAGGAAATCCGCGGCAAAAAACGGCAAGTGCGCACAGGGCCTAAGCTCATGCCAAGAAAGAAGAGGTCAGACAGGACATTGAGGTCCCTGTAAAAAAAAAATGTGAAAAATGGCTGCCTCAACTTGGCCTAAATTTATAGTTTTTCAGACAGTTCAAGCAAAAAAAACATAAAACTTTGGTTGAAATAAGTTGTTTTTGGAATATGGTGTCAAACTTGTTATACTTTTTGTAATTTTCTCTAAAGTTGTAGATGTATGTTTAAAAGAGTTGACCAGGGGCAAATAAATTACACGGAAGGAACTTGTGTGGCTAATTAGAAATCCAACCTTGTCCAGAAACTCTTAGAGCAAGTGCAGCTTCAGGCCATGTTCGAGAAGTGCTACGAGGAGCTGCTTAGAAGCCTCCTGACTATTAATGAGGACAAAGAAGCCACATTTAAATTATTCCTTTACTAATTCCCATGTGTCCTTATCAACTCAGTCTGAATAAATTGTACAATAAATCTAGGACACATAATAAGAGCATCTGTATTCCATTGTCTTATACAGCATTCAGTTTCTGCAGCATTTATTCTTACATGCAAAGTTTCATTTCCATTTACATAATCTATGTATGGCATCACTCAGAAATAATTAAGTATAATCATTACTAGTTATTGAGCAAGTTCAATATTCACTAGGAAAAGGGGGTCTAGACACATACAATATAGTTTTGTTTTCGTTTCTACATTTAAGGCCATGCTCACATAATTTGTCAGGTTTATTTATCTACTGACTAACTAAACTAGAATTTCATTAGCTAGAAGAGGCAAAAAAGTGACTAAATTAGTTAATATACCCCAAATTAGTTGTGGAATAGCATAGTACAGTGTGTTATTCCATCCTGTGACAGATGCCACTGTATGGCTTCCATTAACATACTTTATATACCAGCATTTTTTCCTGGCATAATTGCTAAAATAAGTTAAAAAAACTTAATGTGAACAGAAAATGTTTTTTTTTCTTGCTCAATGTGATAGCATGACACTAGTGATGCAACATTATCAGTGACATCATGTTTCAGCCAACGATGGCCACTGGATGTAACATCCCTGTAAATTAAGAAACAACAAAGAGCCAGCACCAATGTGCACTAAGGCATCAAATATTCCAAACTGCATTATAAAATTTTTTTTGAGATTTTTGGCAAAAAATTGCAATTTCTTGAGCTGCTTCGCCACGTCACGGCAAATCTCATTTGAAGCAGTCCTACACTAAAATATTATTATAAAATGTGCCATGCGGCCTCACATATAAATAGCAGAACTGCTCTCAGCAGCACTCACCTGGTCTATTGCAGTCCCGTACCCATGACTGAGTCATGGCTGTGGGCGGGACAGGTCCAAGCAAATGCTGCATGAAGTATATATATAGCCTGTGGACAAAGCCTGATGACCCAATGTGAACAGTCACCAAACGCCAAGATCTAAACAGATGGAATACATCCCAAATTGGGGTGCATAGCAAGGTGGAGGTCAACCACCGACCAATTCAACAAAGAAACAACAAAGAGCCAGCACCAATGTGCACTAAGGCATCAAATATTCCAAACTGCATTATAAAATTTTTTTTGAGATTTTTGGCAAAAAATTGCAATTTCTTGAGCTGCTTCGCCACGTCACGGCAAATCTCATTTGAAGCAGTCCTACACTAAAATATTATTATAAAATGTGCCATGCGGCCTCACATATAAATAGCAGAACTGCTCTCAGCAGCACTCACCTGGTCTATTGCAGTCCCGTACCCATGACTGAGTCATGGCTGTGGGCGGGACAGGTCCAAGCAAATGCTGCATGAAGTATATATATAGCCTGTGGACAAAGCCTGATGACCCAATGTGAACAGTCACCAAACGCCAAGATCTAAACAGATGGAATACATCCCAAATTGGGGTGCATAGCAAGGTGGAGGTCAACCACCGACCAATTCAACAAAGAAACAACAAAGAGCCAGCACCAATGTGCACTAAGGCATCAAATATTCCAAACTGCATTATAAAAATTTTTTTGAGATTTTTGGCAAAAAATTGCAATTTCTTGAGCTGCTTCGCCACGTCACGGCAAATCTCATTTGAAGCAGTCCTACACTAAAATATTATTATAAAATGTGCCATGCGGCCTCACATATAAATAGCAGAACTGCTCTCAGCAGCACTCACCTGGTCTATTGCAGTCCCGTACCCATGACTGAGTCATGGCTGTGGGCGGGACAGGTCCAAGCAAATGCTGCATGAAGTATATATATAGCCTGTGGACAAAGCCTGATGACCCAATGTGAACAGTCACCAAACGCCAAGATCTAAACAGATGGAATACATCCCAAATTGGGGTGCATAGCAAGGTGGAGGTCAACCACCGACCAATTCAACAAAGAAACAACAAAGAGCCAGCACCAATGTGCACTAAGGCATCAAATATTCCAAACTGCATTATAAAATTTTTTTTGAGATTTTTGGCAAAAAATTGCAATTTCTTGAGCTGCTTCGCCACGTCACGGCAAATCTCATTTGAAGCAGTCCTACACTAAAATATTATTATAAAATGTGCCATGGGGGGCGTGGTCTGGCCATGGAGGAGAGAAGACACGGGTAACATTGCTCCTGTGCTGAAATCGGCCCCAGGCTCATAAAACCCCACAGTATACAGCCAGAAACACCCTCAATGTCGGCCAAGAGGAGGGGGAACAAAAGCAGACGAGCTTCAGACCTCCCGGTGCCCTGCAGCCCTGGAATTACGCGATTTTTGAGAAGCACGTCCGGCCCAAGGCAACAGCAAACTTACTCTAAGATGGCGGCGGCAGCTTCCCCTGCAAATCTCCCAGCGTGGAAGGACAAAGCGAGTGCAGGGCAGGACGCCGGAGCTCACAGCACTGAACATGCAGCTGCAATCCCCACACCATCCAGGTCGGAGCAGGAGCAGGGAGGGGGAGGGTCGCTCCAGACTGAACGGCACACAGATAACCCAGGCAAGACAGCAGCAGGGGGGCAGGAGGGACCGGAGCCACGAGGCATGAAACAGCCGGAGGTAGGGGGAAGGCAGCGATGCCCTGGTGGGGGGGAGGTGAACACATGCAGGGGTCCTCAGAGCCCAACCGCAGTAGAAGCTGACATAGCCAGCATACCACAGACGGATTCCAGGCATATATCCTCGGGCCTGCAAGGGAACACAGGAGGACAGGCATATGGAGCTGTGACCTTATCACACAGCTCAGATAATGAGAGACTCTGCTGCCCTTCTGAAAATAATATCACTTTGAATTCACAGCAGGAGAATGGTGATAAGACCCTCTTGGCCCCAGATGCTGATATAAATACCACCACCCCCACCATGTCAAGTGAGCAGAATATAATAACATCCATCACATCCATAATATCCCTGCCACCCTCCCCTGAAAGAGGATTGCTCCCTCATTTACTCAGGCCCACTGCTGCCACCAGTCTAACAGGAGAAGCCTCACAAAATGGTTCTCAACAAGTTGATGGTGTCTGGGAAGATTTAAAGGCACGGATACGGACCATCCCTACCAGGGAAGAGATGGAGAATTATATTGCAAAAATGGAAGCTACATACAAGGCGGAATCGTCCGCAATAAGAGGAGACATGCAACAATTGACAAAAAGAGTGGAGAAATCTGAACACCGCACAGAAACGGTTTCACAACAAATCACCACGCAGGAGCAGGCGCTATCGGAACAGGCCTCACAAATTGAATACCTGACAGATCTCCTTGACGATTTGGAAAATCGAGGAAGGCGTAACAATATCAGAGTAAGGGGTATCCCTGAATCGGTGAGCCCACAAGACCTAGACGGAACACTGCGCCATCTGTTCAACTCGATCTTAGATCTCCCTCCAGATGCTAAACTAGAATTGGACAGAGCTCACAGGTCGTTAGGCCCAAAACCAATGCAAGGTGCTAACCCGCGAGATGTCATATGCAAAGTCCATAAATTTAAAAAAAAAGAAGATATCTTATTTAAAGCACGTCAGAAGGGCCAAATTATACTCAGGGGCACTCCTATTCTGCTCTTGCAAGATCTTTCTCGCCATACTCTACAAAAACGACGAGCATTGAAACCTCTTCTTGATGTCTTAAGACAAGAAAATTTTCTCTACTCATGGGGATTCCCCTTCAGACTACAGGTACGCCAGGCAGGCTCCCTGCGAGTGCTCCGTAACCTGGATGATCTCCCGGAATTCTGCTCAGCTCTACAGATTCCCTTGATCCACATTCCTCCAGCGGACTGGCCTAGGGTACACAGAAGGGGGGAGAGTTTACCTGCCCGGATGCTTTCACTCCCACAACGATCTCGTATCCAGAGAAACAGAGATACCTTCCAGAGGGGAGAAACCAGAAGGCCTAACGCCTCATCTTCATCCTAGAATTGTACTACACCACTTTGAACCCCGCTGAGTTTCCTCTGAGGAACTTTCCACGCAGTAAGATCCGGAGGAGGGTCTTCTTATGGGCACCCCTTTTTCTTTACTTCTGTGGACAAGCTTCTGATTATTAGCATTGAGCGACGGAATATCGATATGATGGTGGTATCTACATGACTCCTACACTTCCTTTTGGCTTACGTAATATGTTTTTGTAAAATGTAAAATGTTACCATACATACACGTATATGAATATTATCAGAACAGGCCGCTTGGCCTGATATTTCATATTTCATGTTTATGTCTATGTTTATGCATTTGCTTACTTCCTGGTTGTGGATGTTCCTGGGTGACCGGTTTAAGTTTGAGGGTCACCGTATTAAGCATTTGGGCCTGGGGCTGGTTCGGCAGGGAACTAATCCCTAGTGGAAAGACAGTCCCCCCTTTTGGGTCTCTACTCACTGCAGGCAGGAGTAGAAATTAGTGACCCCCCTTTCTTAATTTCTTAATTTCTTGATTTCTTGACCTATAGTCAAACATCCTTAATATATCTCATATTCTCTATCCCCTACATTTCTTTTCTTCCCCCATACCGACCCATCTGTTGAGTACTATACTTAGATATATTCTTATATATCTTCACACAGTCTCCTCTTCCTCTTTACTCCCTTGCTTTTCTTTTCCTCCTCTCTTCCCCCCCTTTTTTTTTTTTTTTTCTCTCTTCTTTCTCTCTCTCTCTCTTTCTCTCTTCTCTTCTTCTCTTCTTTTCTCGATCCCCCATATTGTCAGTCCTACTTTCCTACTTTCACTCAACTCTCTAGACCTCTCCCCCTTTTCCATTTCTTGGTGTTCTACACATACCTTTGCCTACACTTGACTCCCCTCCTTAGACCTCTGAGGTCCCCAGAGCAACATGACTACGCTTAACTGTTGTTCAATTAACATACGAGGCTTTAACACCCCTCAAAAGCGTTCACAGGTCCTGTACTCTATGCATAAGAAACAAGTCCACGTCCTTATGTTACAGGAGACACATTTTAAAAAAGATCATGTACCCACATTTCGAGACAGATTTTTCCCTGTGTGGTTTCATAGTACCAACCCCGAATCCAGATCAAAAGGGGTCTCGATTGCACTCCATAAACAACTGGTACACACTATAGTAGACTCAAACATTGACGAACAGGGTCGATATATTTTCCTTAAATTGAAAATGGCAAACTCTCTGTTCACACTGGCAAACTGGTACCTTCCTAACACTAATCAGATCTCTCATTGCAGAACCCTTTTAGCATTACTCGCTGATTTTGCAGAAGGAACAACAGTAATTGGAGGTGACTTCAACTTCACAATGAACTCGGCCTTGGACTCCTCATCGGGACGGAACGTCACCCGTATCAGAGAATTTCGTGCATTGAATCGGACCCTCCATGCCCTCCGGCTGATAGATGTGTGGAGAACTCTAAACCCCCAAGGTAGAGACTACACATATTATTCCCCATCACACAATACATACAGTAGAATAGATCTCTTCTTGGTGAGCCATGGGGCCTTGGCTTGGAACCCAAAGGCGGACATAGGGGAAATTTTCTGGTCCGATCACGCCCCAATTTACGTATCCCTTCAGGTCCCATCCTTTCCCCAACGCTCATGGACATGGCGATTGAATAACAATCTACTTAAAGACACTCTTTGCCTAGAAGAACTGAAATCCTCAATTGACTCCTTTACACAAATACATGGCTCTGATCCGACTTCTTTGCCTACCCAATGGGAAGCATTGAAATGTGTCCTTCGTGGAGTACTAATCAAACATGGCTCCAGGATTAAAAAGGAAAAGATGAAGGAGGTAGAGGAGTTGCTGACACAAATCCACGAACTAGAAAATTTACATAAATTAACACGCACTTCTACGGTTCTGGCCGAACTGGTCCTTAAGAGGGTTACGCTTAGAGACCTACTGGATCAGAAATACTCACGACACAGAGAGAGACTCCGAGGTTATTATTATACATCGTCCGATAAATGCGGCCGCCCCCTAGCGCGACTCTTACACCCCCGGGCCAACACCTCTTATATTCCTTGTATTACCACTAGAGGCAATAAAAAATCTCATGACCCGACAGTAATACTGGAAACCTTCCGGTCTTATTACGAGGACCTTTATAATATCAAAGGGCAATACTCGGAAATACAGCCAGCGGCTCTGATAGGGAAAATTGAGAGATATGTGCAGGAGACGGCCCTATCCCCCTTAGATAGCCTCGCTGTAGAGGCACTGGAGGGAGATTTCTTAGAATCTGATATCTGTAATGCAATTCAAAACACACCCTCAGGAAAATCTCCAGGCCCAGACGGGTTTAGCCCGGCCTTTTATAAAATACTCAAAGATCAATTAACACCGATTATGACCAAAACGTTCAACTCAATTGATGAAGAGTCACGGTTAACACCACAATCCTTAGAAGCCCACATTAGCGTGATCCCCAAACCAGGGAAGGATCCATCTCTAGCTTCAAACTATAGACCCATATCTATTTTGAATATAGACCTTAAACTTTATTCCAAGTTATTGGCCGACAGGCTGGCACCACTCCTGCCCTCCGTTATTAACTTGGACCAAGTTGGGTTCATTAAGGGTCGGGAGGCAAGAGATAATACGATCAAAACTCTATCCCTTATTGCTAGGGCCAAGAAAAAATCAATCCCATTGGGTCTTCTGAGTATTGATGCAGAGAAGGCCTTCGACAGGGTCCATTGGAGCTTTCTGAAGGCAGCTCTGGAGCAATTGGGTTTGGGTCCCCGGTTCCTACAGAGAATTAATGCTCTATATGACAATCCATCAGCCAGAGTGAGAATTAACGGGACATTATCTTCTTCCATTGCGGTGAGAAATGGGACTAGACAGGGATGCCCCTTGTCCCCTCTCTTATACGTAGTGGTCATGGAACACTTAGCCAACGCACTTAGGGGAAACATAAACATTAAGGGGATTCAGGTCGGGGATAAACATCATAAAATTGCATTGTATGCGGATGATCTACTAGTCTATGTCTCCCAACCCCATATTTCGTGCCCAGCCATAATGAAAGAGTTCGAAAGATTCAGCCTCCTTAGTAACTTTAAAGTTAACCTCACAAAATCAGAAGCCTTAAATATTTCGCTGTCTCAGGAGGACGTCACAAGGGCAAGGGACAACTTCCCATTTAAATGGCGACCTTCCACCATCAAATACTTGGGCATCCACATACCGACAGACATCTCGAAGCTCTACACACTCAATTACCTACCACTGCTAGAGAGCACAATCAAAAACTTTAAATCTTACGGGGGTCTAAAATTATCATGGATGGGTAGAATGAATGTGGTGAAAATGGACATTCTGCCACGTTTTCTATATTATTTTCAGACTATCCCCATTTCCCCCCCCTCCAGCTTCTTTTGTAGCCTTCAATCAGCCATCATTCGTTTCGTGTGGGGTAGGTTGAAGCCTAGAATTAATCTCCGCACCCTGACCCTCCCTAGGGCACTGGGTGGGGCCGGTCTCCCCAATTTTAGGGGCTACATGCAGGCTGCGGCCATGTCCCGCCTGGTGGACTGGCATTTTAACAAGGTCTCCAAGCAGTGGATACAGGTGGAGCAGGAGGGGCTGGAGATACCACTTCATCACCTTCCATGGCTGCCCATCACTGACCTCTCTGAGGTGGGTTCATACTCAGACTTCACCAAAGACACTCTTAGGGTCTGGCATACAATATCCAATAAGTTATCCCCTACACAACATATTGGTCCTCTCACACCTTTATTCTCCACTCCATCGTTCCGCCCAGGATATCAACAAAGAAGCTTTCTCGGCTGGAGGGCAGAGGAGGACACCCGGTTGGGGAGCATCCTGATTGATGGCAAGGTTCCGTCCCTCCAATTTTTTCAAGCTCAGCATCTGGGCGGGGGAAGGAAGTGGTTGGAATTTTTCCAGCTGCAGGCCTTTGTATCCGCGCTGGGGTCCAGTGGCCGAGTTCGAGACACATACAACGCCATTGAAAAACTGTTTACGAAAAAAGATCAGCCTGAACGCCCGGTTTCTCAGCTGTACAGCATTCTCAATGAAATTGGGACCTCAGGCAAACGAGGCTACCAGTTGGCTTGGGAAAGTGAGCTGAAACAACATATCTCACCAGCTGAATGGGAAAAATGCTTTTTATTCACACATAAATTATCAGCTACGTGCGCCACACAGGAGAAAAATTTTAAAATCTTGACGAGATGGTACCAATTCCCAGCTAAGCTTCATTCAATATTCCCTACGGTGTCAGCAATGTGTTGGAGATGTGAACGGGAGGTTGGCACAATGACTCACATTTGGTGGGAATGTGAAGGAATACAGCAGTTCTGGCAAAAAGTACTCTCGAACTACCATCTCATAACTGGGAAAACAGTTGAGAACTGTCCCAAGATAACACTCCTCTCTGTCTTACCTCACGCTATCACATATCATAAGCGAGATATTCTGCGGTTCTGCCTTGCGGCGGCACGCTCCACCATTCCTAGATACTGGAAAACTTCCATAATCCCTCCTATTTCCGAGTGGTACATGGAGATGGCAAATATTTGTAGGATGGAGGAGCTTGCAGCCGAGGGCGTGGACACCAGAGATAAATTTTACAGGACCTGGAACGATTGGATAATGTTTAGGGATTCACCTGACTTCCATAAACTGTTTTGAGGACGTAGACCTCAGAGGAACCCCCCCCCCTTCCTCCCCCTCTCCATCTCCTTTCTTTCTCCCCATCTCTTCCCCACTTTCCTCTTCTCTCTTTCTGCTTTCTCCTCCATATCCTTTTCCTTTCTTATTCTTTCAAACTCTTTATGCCTATGGTATTTTCTGCTGATCTTATATTGGAATAATGAGAGATATGTATATATTATTTTATAAATATTTTTGTTGTTTCATTCACAATTTTAATGGCTCCGGTCAGCAAGCTTTTTCCATTGAGCGAGGGAATACTAAAGTATTAACTTACTAGGCTTGCTTGATCCCCGCTTCTAATTTTGAAACTTGACATTTCTACTCCTGAGCTTGCTTTTCTTAATACTAGCAGTCTGAACATGGGCATAATCTTTAAATTTTTGAAGGTTTGAATAAGAATACGTTCTTTGCATATATTCTCTGAATTTCAATTTTGGTACTGCAAATCCACGAACTTTGTGTGTTCATCATTACACACGCTTCAAAGGTTTTGAAAATGCCTAAGAATCGATATGCAGCTTGTACGGGACACCGGCAGGCTGCTCTCTGCAGATTGCTTTCTTTGCATAACTTGTTATATGACTCTATGTTGATTTTTTTTTGTAATCCTGATAACTTCCAATAAAAATAGATTGAACATAAAATGTGCCATGCGGCCTCACATATAAATAGCAGAACTGCTCTCAGCAGCACTCACCTGGTCTATTGCAGTCCCGTACCCATGACTGAGTCATGGCTGTGGGCGGGACAGGTCCAAGCAAATGCTGCATGAAGTATATATATAGCCTGTGGACAAAGCCTGATGACCCAATGTGAACAGTCACCAAACGCCAAGATCTAAACAGATGGAATACATCCCAAATTGGGGTGCATAGCAAGGTGGAGGTCAACCACCGACCAATTCAACAAAGAAACAACAAAGAGCCAGCACCAATGTGCACTAAGGCATCAAATATTCCAAACTGCATTATAAAAATTTTTTTGAGATTTTTGGCAAAAAATTGCAATTTCTTGAGCTGCTTCGCCACGTCACGGCAAATCTCATTTGAAGCAGTCCTACACTAAAATATTATTATAAAATGTGCCATGCGGCCTCACATATAAATAGCAGAACTGCTCTCAGCAGCACTCACCTGGTCTATTGCAGTCCCGTACCCATGACTGAGTCATGGCTGTGGGCGGGACAGGTCCAAGCAAATGCTGCATGAAGTATATATATAGCCTGTGGACAAAGCCTGATGACCCGATGTGAACAGTCACCAAACGCCAAGATCTAAACAGATGGAATACATCCCAAATTGGGGTGCATAGCAAGGTGGAGATCAACCACCGACCAATTCAACAAAGAAACAACAAAGAGCCAGCACCAATGTGCACTAAGGCATCAAATATTCCAAACTGCATTATAAAATTTTTTTTGAGATTTTTGGCAAAAAATTGCAATTTCTTGAGCTGCTTCGCCACGTCACGGCAAATCTCATTTGAAGCAGTCCTACACTAAAATATTATTATAAAATGTGCCATGCGGCCTCACATATAAATAGCAGAACTGCTCTCAGCAGCACTCACCTGGTCTATTGCAGTCCCGTACCCATGACTGAGTCATGGCTGTGGGCGGGACAGGTCCAAGCAAATGCTGCATGAAGTATATATATAGCCTGTGGACAAAGCCTGATGACCCAATGTGAACAGTCACCAAACGCCAAGATCTAAACAGATGGAATACATCCCAAATTGGGGTGCATAGCAAGGTGGAGGTCAACCACCGACCAATTCAACAAAGAAACAACAAAGAGCCAGCACCAATGTGCACTAAGGCATCAAATATTCCAAACTGCATTATAAAAATTTTTTTGAGATTTTTGGCAAAAAATTGCAATTTCTTGAGCTGCTTCGCCACGTCACGGCAAATCTCATTTGAAGCAGTCCTACACTAAAATATTATTATAAAATGTGCCATGCGGCCTCACATATAAATAGCAGAACTGCTCTCAGCAGCACTCACCTGGTCTATTGCAGTCCCGTACCCATGACTGAGTCATGGCTGTGGGCGGGACAGGTCCAAGCAAATGCTGCATGAAGTATATATATAGCCTGTGGACAAAGCCTGATGACCCAATGTGAACAGTCACCAAACGCCAAGATCTAAACAGATGGAATACATCCCAAATTGGGGTGCATAGCAAGGTGGAGGTCAACCACCGACCAATTCAACAAAGAAACAACAAAGAGCCAGCACCAATGTGCACTAAGGCATCAAATATTCCAAACTGCATTATAAAAATTTTTTTGAGATTTTTGGCAAAAAATTGCAATTTCTTGAGCTGCTTCGCCACGTCACGGCAAATCTCATTTGAAGCAGTCCTACACTAAAATATTATTATAAAATGTGCCATGCGGCCTCACATATAAATAGCAGAACTGCTCTCAGCAGCACTCACCTGGTCTATTGCAGTCCCGTACCCATGACTGAGTCATGGCTGTGGGCGGGACAGGTCCAAGCAAATGCTGCATGAAGTATATATATAGCCTGTGGACAAAGCCTGATGACCCAATGTGAACAGTCACCAAACGCCAAGATCTAAACAGATGGAATACATCCCAAATTGGGGTGCATAGCAAGGTGGAGGTCAACCACCGACCAATTCAACAAAGAAACAACAAAGAGCCAGCACCAATGTGCACTAAGGCATCAAATATTCCAAACTGCATTATAAAAATTTTTTTGAGATTTTTGGCAAAAAATTGCAATTTCTTGAGCTGCTTCGCCACGTCACGGCAAATCTCATTTGAAGCAGTCCTACACTAAAATATTATTATAAAATGTGCCATGCGGCCTCACATATAAATAGCAGAACTGCTCTCAGCAGCACTCACCTGGTCTATTGCAGTCCCGTACCCATGACTGAGTCATGGCTGTGGGCGGGACAGGTCCAAGCAAATGCTGCATGAAGTATATATATAGCCTGTGGACAAAGCCTGATGACCCAATGTGAACAGTCACCAAACGCCAAGATCTAAACAGATGGAATACATCCCAAATTGGGGTGCATAGCAAGGTGGAGGTCAACCACCGACCAATTCAACAAATTTTTATAATGCAGTTTGGAACATTTGATGCCTTAGTGCACATTGGTGCTGGCTCTTTGTTGTTTCTTTGTTGAATTGGTCGGTGGTTGACCTCCACCTTGCTATGCACCCCAATTTGGGATGTATTCCATCTGTATAGATTTTGGCGTTTGGTGACTGTTCACATTGGGTCATCAGGCTTTGTCCACAGGCTATATATATACTTCATGCAGCATTTGCTTGGACCTGTCCCGCCCACAGCCATGACTCAGTCATGGGTACGGGACTGCAATAGACCAGGTGAGTGCTGCTGAGAGCAGTTCTGCTATTTATATGTGAGGCCGCATGGCACATTTTATAAAAATATTTTAGTGTAGGACTGCTTCAAATGAGATTTGCCGTGACGTGGCGAAGCAGCTCAAGAAATTGCAATTTTTTGCCAAAAATCTCAAAAAAAAAAAAAAAAATTTTTATAATGCAGTTTGGAATATTTGATGCCTTAGTGCACATTGGTGCTGGCTCTTTGTTGTTTCTTTGTTGAATTGGTCGGTGGTTGACCTCCACCTTGCTATGCACCCCAATTTGGGATGTATTCCATCTGTATAGATTTTGGCGTTTGGTGACTGTTCACATTGGGTCATCAGGCTTTGTCCACAGGCTATATATATACTTCATGCAGCATTTGCTTGGACCTGTCCCGCCCACAGCCATGACTCAGTCATGGGTACGGGACTGCAATAGACCAGGTGAGTGCTGCTGAGAGCAGTTCTGCTATTTATATGTGAGGCCGCATGGCACATTTTATAAAAATATTTTAGTGTAGGACTGCTTCAAATGAGATTTGCCGTGACGTGGCGAAGCAGCTCAAGAAATTGCAATTTTTTGCCAAAAATCTCAAAAAAAAAAAAAAAAAAAAAATTTTTATAATGCAGTTTGGAATATTTGATGCCTTAGTGCACATTGGTGCTGGCTCTTTGTTGTTTCTTTGTTGAATTGGTCGGTGGTTGACCTCCACCTTGCTATGCACCCCAATTTGGGATGTATTCCATCTGTATAGATTTTGGCGTTTGGTGACTGTTCACATTGGGTCATCAGGCTTTGTCCACAGGCTATATATATACTTCATGCAGCATTTGCTTGGACCTGTCCCGCCCACAGCCATGACTCAGTCATGGGTACGGGACTGCAATAGACCAGGTGAGTGCTGCTGAGAGCAGTTCTGCTATTTATATGTGAGGCCGCATGGCACATTTTATAAAAATATTTCAGTGTAGGACTGCTTCAAATGAGATTTGCCGTGACGTGGCGAAGCAGCTCAAGAAATTGCAATTTTTTGCCAAAAATCTCAAAAAAAAAAAAAAAAAATTTTTATAATGCAGTTTGGAATATTTGATGCCTTAGTGCACATTGGTGCTGGCTCTTTGTTGTTTCTTTGTTGAATTGGTCGGTGGTTGACCTCCACCTTGCTATGCACCCCAATTTGGGATGTATTCCATCTGTATAGATTTTGGCGTTTGGTGACTGTTCACATTGGGTCATCAGGCTTTGTCCACAGGCTATATATATACTTCATGCAGCATTTGCTTGGACCTGTCCCGCCCACAGCCATGACTCAGTCATGGGTACGGGACTGCAATAGACCAGGTGAGTGCTGCTGAGAGCAGTTCTGCTATTTATATGTGAGGCCGCATGGCACATTTTATAAAAATATTTTAGTGTAGGACTGCTTCAAATGAGATTTGCCGTGACGTGGCGAAGCAGCTCAAGAAATTGCAATTTTTTGCCAAAAATCTCAAAAAAAAAAAAAAAAATTTTTATAATGCAGTTTGGAATATTTGATGCCTTAGTGCACATTGGTGCTGGCTCTTTGTTGTTTCTTTGTTGAATTGGTCGGTGGTTGACCTCCACCTTGCTATGCACCCCAATTTGGGATGTATTCCATCTGTATAGATTTTGGCGTTTGGTGACTGTTCACATTGGGTCATCAGGCTTTGTCCACAGGCTATATATATACTTCATGCAGCATTTGCTTGGACCTGTCCCGCCCACAGCCATGACTCAGTCATGGGTACGGGACTGCAATAGACCAGGTGAGTGCTGCTGAGAGCAGTTCTGCTATTTATATGTGAGGCCGCATGGCACATTTTATAAAAATATTTTAGTGTAGGACTGCTTCAAATGAGATTTGCCGTGACGTGGCGAAGCAGCTCAAGAAATTGCAATTTTTTGCCAAAAATCTCAAAAAAAAAAAAAAAAAAAATTTTTATAATGCAGTTTGGAATATTTGATGCCTCAGTGCACATTGGTGCTGGCTCTTTGTTGTTTCTTTGTTGAATTGGTCGGTGGTTGACCTCCACCTTGCTATGCACCCCAATTTGGGATGTATTCCATCTGTATAGATTTTGGCGTTTGGTGACTGTTCACATTGGGTCATCAGGCTTTGTCCACAGGCTATATATATACTTCATGCAGCATTTGCTTGGACCTGTCCCGCCCACAGCCATGACTCAGTCATGGGTACGGGACTGCAATAGACCAGGTGAGTGCTGCTGAGAGCAGTTCTGCTATTTATATGTGAGGCCGCATGGCACATTTTATAAAAATATTTTAGTGTAGGACTGCTTCAAATGAGATTTGCCGTGACGTGGCGAAGCAGCTCAAGAAATTGCAATTTTTTGCCAAAAATCTCAAAAAAAAAAAAAAAAATTTTTATAATGCAGTTTGGAATATTTGATGCCTTAGTGCACATTGGTGCTGGCTCTTTGTTGTTTCAACATCCCTGTAAATTGTAGTAAATGTCCTTGTAATGCTCGTGGGTGAAAGCTAGAGTGCACTCACTGGGACACAGCACACGCTACACCCAAGGGCCGAAACTAGGCACACAACGGGTATTCACCAGAGCCTCTGATGAGGAGGATGGTCTGGGCTGCTGGTAGCAACCAGTTGTCACTCAGGGAGACTTGTGCTGCGACAGCTGGCCCCAGGGGTATAGGCACTGAAAGTCTTAAGCAGGCTTTACACGCTGCGACATAGCTAGCGATGTCGCGAATGATAGCACCCACTCACGTCGCTGGCGCGTCACGGGGTGATCGCTGCCGTAGTGAACAATATCGCTACGGCAGCGTCACACGCACTTACCTGTTCACCAACGTCGCTATGGCCGCCGAACAATCTCTCCTTTAAGGGGGAGGTTTGTTCGGAGTCACTAAGGGGCTGCCCAATAGAAGCGGAGGGGCAGAGATGTGCGGCCGGAACATCCCGCCCACCTCCTTAATTCCTCATTGACAGCGGTCGCAGGTACGATGTTGTTCTTCATTACTGCGGTGTCAACCTGCGTTCCAAACGAGGAACGATTTTTTAAAAATGAACGACGTGTACACGACGAACGATTTGACACCTTTTTGCGATCGTTACTGATTGCAAAAGGTGTCACACACAGCAACATCACTAACGAGGCCGGATGTGCGTCACCAACACTGTGACCCCAAGGATATCTCGTTAGCGATAACGTTGTGTGTAAATGGGCCTTTAGATAAGGTAGATGCTGCACCTGCGGGTACGACAGGTACAGCTGGTACGGATAGGTACAGCAGCGGGTGTTCTGTACAGCAGGCTCGGTCAGTACAGCAGGCTCAGTCGGTACAGCAGGCTTGGCCGGTATGGAACTATGCAGCAGGAATAGCTGGTTCTAAAAAACACACAGCTGTAAGACAGCAGCAACACATAAGAAATTACCCAGAAACACTAACAACATGTCTTGAAGATTAGACCACGTTGCACAGGTACTTCCCATAAGGGCTGCCTGTCATGATGACTATGGGATAGCAGGGAACCAAGAGTCCTAAGCTGCCTCTGTAGCTCGGGGCCCTATGCTATCCCTAATCTCAGTGATACTCCAGATGGTGGAGAGGCTTGAGTCTCCTTACTGGCCCTGCTCCTGACCAGTCCTGCGCCGATTCACCTCCCCCACACCCAAAGGATGGAAGGGAAAGAAGTATGATGAAACCCACAGATAAATACAGACAAGAGAAAACGAAAATGCTGTCACACAGCACGCACACACATACAGTTAGGTCCAGAAATATTTGGACAGTGACACAATTTTCGGGAGTTGGGCTCTGCATGCCACCACATTGGAATTGAAATGAAACCTCTACAACAGAATTCAAGTGCAGATTGTAACGTTTAATTTGAAGGTTTGAACAAAAATATCTGATAGAAGTTGTAGGAATTGTACACATTTCTTTACAAATACTCCACATTTTAGGAGGTCAAAAGTAATTGGACAAATAAACCAAACCCAAATAAAATATTTTTATTTTCAATATTTTGTTGCGAATCCTTTGGAGGCAATCACTGCCTTAAGTCTGGAACCCATGGACATCACCAAACGCTGGGTTTCCTCCTTCTTAATGCTTTGCCAGGCCTTTACAGCCGCAGCCTTCAGGTCTTGCTTGTTTGTGGGTCTTTCCGTCTTAAGTCTGGATTTGAGCAAGTGAAATGCATGCTCAATTGGGTTAAGATCTGGTGATTGACTTGGCCATTGCAGAATGTTCCACTTTTTTGCACTCATGAACTACTGGGTAGCTTTGGCTGTATGCTTGGGGTCATTGTCCATCTGTACTATGAAGCGCCATCCGATCAACTTTGCGGCATTTGGCTGAATCTGGGCTGAAAGTATATCCCGGTACACTTCAGAATTCATCCGGCTACTCTTGTCTGCTGTTATGTCATCAATAAATACAAGTGACCCAGTGCCATTGAAAGCCATGCATGCCCATGCCATCACGTTGCCTCCACCATGTTTTACAGAGGATGTGGTGTGCCTTGGATCATGTGCCATTCCCTTTCTTCTCCAAACTTTTTTCTTCCCATCATTCTGGTACAGGTTGATCTTTGTCTCATCTGTCCATAGAATACTTTTCCAGAACTGAGCTGGCTTCATGAGGTGTTTTTCAGCAAATTTAACTCTGGCCTGTCTATTTTTGGAATTGATGAATGGTTTGCATCTAGATGTGAACCCTTTGTATTTCCTTTCATGGAGTCTTCTCTTTACTGTTGACTTAGAGACAGATACACCTACTTCACTGAGAGTGTTCTGGACTTCAGTTGATGTTGTGAACGGGTTCTTCTTCACCAAAGAAAGTATGCGGCGATCATCCACCACTGTTGTCATCCGTGGACGCCCAGGTCTTTTTGAGTTCCCAAGCTCACCAGTCAATTCCTTTTTTCTCAGAATGTACCCGACTGTTGATTTTGCTACTCCAAGCATGTCTCCTATCTCTCTGATGGATTTTTTCTTTTTTTTCAGCCTCAGGATGTTCTGCTTCACCTCAATTGAGAGTTCCTTAGACCGTATGTTGTCTGGTCACAGCAACAGCTTCCAAATGCAAAACCACACACCTGTAATCAACCCCAGACCTTTTAACTACTTCATTGTTTACAGGTTAACGAGGGAGACGCCTTCAGAGTTAATTGCAGCTCTTAGAGTCCCTTGTCCAATTACTTTTGGTCCCTTTAAAAAGAGGAGGCTATGCATTACAGAGCTATGATTCCTAAACCCTTTCTCCGATTTGGATGTGAAAACTCTCATTTTGCAGCTGGGAGTGTGCACTTTCAGCCCATATTATATATATAATTGTATTTCTGAACATGTTTTTGTAAACAGCTAAAATAACAAAACTTGTGTCACTGTCCAAATATTTCTGGACCTAACTGTAAACATATAGACAATAAGCGGTTCAGAAGGAAAAACAAGAGCAGGAAGGAAGCTACAAAACAACAGAGGTAAACTCAACAACTGCACCAAGCAATGAGCACAATGTTCACCAGTAAGTTTGGGACACCATACCCCACAGACCAACATAGAATAAACTATAGCTGGCATGGGGGAAGATTTTCACTAGCATAAATAGGAAGGGAGCAGATGTGATAGGTCTCCTAATAACAGGTGACCAAAGGAGAAAACACACCTGTAGAGATTAACTCTTGCTAACCTGCCTATTAATCAGCACACATCAGGTTAATGCCCAAGTCTCCCTGTGTTGATCCTAGTCACCAAAGAAACCATCAGGCAGAGTGTCAGAATCTGCAATCTGAATAGCGCCCAATGTCGCAATGACAGTCAAGGAAGTTTGTGCAAAACTGCATGTGACAATGCCTTAAATATATAGTGCCTCTCAGCCATAGGCTGAGAGACACTTTAAGGTTAGGGAACGCTGGTCCTTTAGGCCTAAAACACACTTCCGCATAAAAAACGGACGTGTGACACGTTCCATTTTTCGGGTCCGTGTTCTGTTTTTTATGGGCGTTTCTCCGGTACGTGTGACATCCTTGTGATGGCGTATGCTTGCCGTGTGTGCGTGTGGAATGTCCGTGTATGCGTACGTGTAATGTCCGTGTGGTGTCCGTATGTGTTGATCTCTGGTGTGTTGTAAAATGTCGTTGCTACATACCCGCTGACATCCGACACAGACCGAGCGATGAGAATGAACTTGGGTGAACCTCACCCGACTTCATTATCATAGCACGGCTCTGTCTGTGTCGCGTACTGATAAGTGGACACCCGTGATGGAATCACCGGTGACCGCTAGTACCCTGAGTGACTGAAGTGAGCAGCGTGATTAGCGCTGCTGTCACTCAGGCTACCCGCAGCCAGCTGGATCCTCCACCCGAGACCAAAACTCACCTGTGACTTCATCGCTGTCACTCGGGCGACTTGCTGTCACAGTTGGAGCATCCAGGGGTGGCAAGGGGGAAACCTGAGTGACAGCACAGCTGATCGCGCGGCTCACCTTAGTTGCTGCATGGAGCTGTCAGGAGCGGTAGTGTTCTTCTGCAGCTCCTGTCACCTTCATATAGCAGAGCTGGAAGCGACGCGGGACCTCCATGGATTACGCCGGACATGGATGGGTTTTTGGGGCTTATTAAATTGGTGAATGAGGATATTTTTTAGTGTTTATTATTGCAAATAAAGGATTTTTTCACTGTGTGTGTTTATTAACTTTAAATTACAGGTTAATCATTGTGGGTGTCTCATAGATGCCTGCAATGATTAATCTAGGACTTAGTGGCAGCTATAGGTTGCTGCCAATAACTCCTTATTACCCCATTTGCCAACGCACCAGGGCAAATCGGGAAGAGCCGGGTAGAGTCCCAGAATTGTCGCATCTAATGTATGCGGCAATTCTGGGCGGCTGCTGGATGATATTGTTAGGCTTTGGGGCTCCCCATAACGTGGGGCTCCCCATCCTGAGAATACCAGCCTTCAGCCGTATGGCTTTATCTTGGCTGGTATAAAAATTGGGGGGAACCGCACGCCATTTTTTTTAATTATTTAATTATTTATTTTACTGCAAAATATAGATCCGCCCACCGGCTGCTGTGATTGGTTGCAGTGAGAAAGCCGTCACTCAGCGTGGGGGCGTGTCTCACTGCAACCAATCATAGGCGCCGGTGGGCGGGGAAAGCAGGGAATACTAGAATGATTAATGAGCGGCCGGCTTTTTCAAATTAATTGAAGCCGCGTATCTTTGGCACAGCTGCTATTCGCCGCGCTGATGATCAGGGATCGGTGAGTATGCGACAGGGGAAGATACAGACCAAGCGGCAAATGGATGATGACTGAGAACAGCAGAAAAAAAGGTAAGTAGACTGACATGTAACAAAAAAGAAAAAATCCGACATCGTTCATTTAAAAACGCACAGAGACGAAACGTGCTGAACACGGACATGCTACGTGTGCCGTCCGTGCAGGCACGGACCCATTGACTTTAGCGGGTCTGTGCCTGTGTGTTGATGGCCAAAAACGGACATGATGACCGTGTGGAAAAACGCACACACGTACTAAGCACACGGACACGTTCCATGTGATTTTACGTGTGTGTGCCATATACCATAGGGTAACATTGGTCAACGTGTCTCCGTGTCTCTGGTACATGCAAAAATGTACCAAACACGTACCGGAGGCACCGATGTGTGTTGCAGGCCTTAAGAATAGGTGTGCGTTCCCTAAGTGTGCTCCAAGGAGGCACACATGTTCTGGGAGTCGGTGGCAGGGACCCGGGGCGGAGCAGCTGGGAGAGTGAGTAAGCTGGCGTTCCAGCTAGGGAAGCGGGGCCAGGACAGTGCCATTACAGTCCTGGTGTCCTACAGATACTACAGTGTGTTTTGAAAAAGTATTTTTACTTGTCCACATTTTTTCATGTTACACCCACAAATGTAAATGTATTTTTATTGGGATTTTGTATGATATAACAACACAAAGTAGTAAGCATTTGTGAAGTGTAAAGGAAATATACATAGTTTCTAATATTTTAAAAATATAAGAAAATTGCATTCAGCTTTCCTAAGTAAATAATATGTAGGACCACCTTCACTGCAGTTACTGCTTCAAGTCTTTTGGGATATGTCCATACCAGCTTTGCACATCCAGAGTCTGACATTTTTGTCCATTCTTCTTTCCTCTTTGCAGAATAGTTCCAGCTCAGTGAGATTGGATGGAGAGCATATGTGAACAGCAATTTTCATGTTTTGCCACAGATTCTCAATGCGATTTAGGTCTGGGCCTTGACTAGCACATGAATATGCTTTGATCTAAATCGTGGTCCCCAACCAGTGGCTCAGGAGCCACATGTGGCTCTAGGGATCTTGATGTGTGTCTCTAGGTCTGTCAGCTTAGTGCATTAGCCCAGGTCTACCAAACACGCATGAAGAGCAGGTCTCCAAATGGTCACAAAGAAGAGCAAATCTGAATGTGGGTAGGCTAGGAGTCTGAGGATCTTGGAAAACTGAATTGGTGTGATTTCTGTGTGAAAGCCTTGGCTGTCATTATACTGGTAATGGGAGCTCTGGGTGTCACTACTGTGGGAGGGGAGGGAGCTGAATGTGGCTCACCACCCTCTCTCAGGGATAAATGTGTCTCTCAAGGTCAAAAAGGTTGGGGACCACTGATGTAAACTATTCCATTGTAGCTCTGATAGTATGTTTATGGTAATTGTCCTGCTGGAAGGTGGACCTGCGCACCAGTCTCACATCTTTTACAGCCGCTAACAGGATTTCCTCCAAAATTTGACTGTATTTAGCTCCATCCATTTTTCCATCAACTCTGATCAGTTTCCAAATTTCTGCTGAAGAAAACTATCCCCATGCATTGCCTCCTCATGGCACTCTGAGATCCTCTAATGACCCTAGGGTATGGTGGCCTGTTAGATCCTGCTATGAGCAGGGTCTAACAGTCTCCGTCAGTGAATCACTGACAGGTCTCATGTACTGCAGTACAATAGTACTGCAATACATAAGACGAACAAAGTAAAAAATATGAATATCCCCAAGTGGGACTAAGTGAAAAAGTAAAAACGTTAAAGTATAGTATGTGAGAAAGTAAAATAAACAAAACACACAAAAATGGCACGCCAATCAGGAAAATTGTATCACCACTAAAAATGCAGTTTTTATGTTAAAACAAAAATAAACAAAGAAACATACACTTAATTGGTATTGCTGGGTTTGAAATGACATAATCTGTAAAACTGAAACATTATATTCAGTACAGTGAACACTGTAAAGAAAATAATAAAAAAAGTCATTTGTAATTAAAAAAAAAATTCTAAATGAAAATGCCAAACTGTTCTGCAAAAAAACAGGCCCTAATATGCCTCATTCGGAAAAAAAATGTAAAAAATTACAGCTCTTAAAATTTGGCGATGCAATAACAAATTATTTTTTGTAAAATATAGTTTTTACTATGTAAAAGTTGCAAAGCATGAAAAAACTATATAAATCTGGTATCACTGTAATCATACTGACCCGAAGAATAAATCAGTCTTTTAGCGCACAGCGATTGGTGCAAGAAAACAAACAATAATGATTGCTTGTTTTCGTTTATTCTGCATCTGAAAAATCTGAATAAAAAGTGATCAAAAAGGTTATATGCACCAAAATAGTACAAAAACCAAATCTCCAACTCGTCGCACAAAAACTAAGCCGAAACCCCTTCACCCCCAGGTGATTTTCCATTTTTCATTTTCGTTTTTCCTCCCCTTCTTCGAGATCCATAACATTTATTTTTCCGTCAAAATTGCCATATGAGGATTTATTTTTTGCGGCACAAGTTGTACTTTTGAATGCAATCATTAGTTATACCATATAGTGTACCAGAAAACAGCAAACAAAATTGCAAATGTGGAGAAATAGTGAAAAAAACTGAAATTCCACAATGGTTTTGTTTTGTTGTTTTTTTTATTCACCATATTTGCTGTAAGGTAAAACTAATGTATCAGTACGATTCCCCAGGTCACTACGAGTTCGTAGATACCAAACATGTATATTTTTACTTTTATCTAAGGGATGAAAAAGAATTCAGACCTTTATAAAAAAAAAATATATAAGAATTACGCTTTGGCGCTATTTTATGAGACCCGCAGCGTTCTCATTTTTCGGGATCTGGGGTTCAGTGATAGCTTATTTTTTTGCATCTTGAGCTGATGTTTTTAATTATGCCATTTTTGTATAGATGCAATGTTTGGTCACTTGTTATTGCATTTTAAAGAAATGTTGCGGCAACCAAAAAAATTAATTTTGGTGTTTTTTTTCTCGCCATGCCATGTACTGATCAGATTAATTGATTTTATATTTTGATATATGGGGAACGTATCTGCAGATTGTTGCTAACTACTTGCATGTTCTGCCCGTTGACAATCTGTTCCATATCAGTCAGCGATTCTCCCACTTATTTTGACCTCACATCAGCAGAGCAGCTCTATCACTTACAGTCTGCTTGTTCAAGAGGGCGACAACTTCCCACATCATACTGATTGCCAGCCAGCCAGCACAATGAGGCAGCGGGGAGCCAGCTGTCAATCAGCATGATTTCGGCAGTGGCACTCCATTGACAGAACAGAAAATTGGGCAAATCACTGGTAGGAGTGGTCTGTGACCTCTCTGAGCCGGAAGAGTTTGGTCAGGGCAGAAAAAGTGGCTAGTTAGTAACTATGTGCCAGAAACTTCTGGATACCTATACCTCCCAACTGTCTGAATTCAGCAGGACTGTCCTGTTTGAGGGCTCTCTCCCACAGTCCTGCTGTTCACAGCTCTTGTCCTGGCTCCTCCTCTCAGTGCAGTGAATAAATTAACTCGGTTTAGTGCATATATTAAATTCTTATCTGCTATCGTTTCCCTGATGGGACTAGAACTCATGAGTTTGTGAGCTCTGTGTCCATAGGCAGCAAGTCTACTACTGAGCCACTGCCTGTAATAAGGGGCATAGGAGGATTTGGTAATCTTGACCTGTATTGCAGGCAGAGAAACCAGAAATAAATTATTCAGTTACATAGAGATATAGATGGATAGATACTGTATCTTTATGTAGCTGAAGGAAAAAGTCAGATTCTTTTGTTCCTATAAAACTACTATAGAATAAAAAGGAAAAAAATCTTTATTTTTATTTAGAATGGGGAAAAGGCATAAAAAAACAACAAATGCAATAATCAGAGAAGATTGTTATTGTATAATTTGGTGCAGACACCTGCAGAAAAACAAAAAGTACCAGATTTATGCAGCGTGTGAACACGGGCTTATAGAAACAATAAAGCAACATGTCATAAAGGGAAGCTTATATACATATGAGAAAGTTCTGGCTGCTAATGAATGAACAAACAGTCTAGGACATCTGCTGAATGCCCCTTACTGCCAAATGGGTGTGGCTTTGGGTGATTCAAGGGCAAGAGAGGCCGTACGGGGCACAGCCTTAAAAGGGAGGCCGACATGACTGGGTTAGGTCGGGAATAAGAGAGGGGGTTTTTAAAATGACGGGGGTTAGGCAGGGGTTAAAGATACTTAGATGGGGCAGGAATAGAGGAAGTTTGAATTGTGCATTATGGGCGTAGTTAGTGGGGGCGGGAACAATTAATGGGTTTATAAGGGGTGGTCAGTTAGTGGGGTCATCCATTTTGGCACAGAAAACGGTACAATCTACATGTCCTTGTGTGCCAGCTTACCTGCCCCAGAAAATGGAGTCTGTGGATGCCATTCTTCAACAGCTTAGAACCGCTGCCGGCCTGATGGGTTCAGACTGGCTCCAGGCTTCAGTGAACAGCCTGCTGCAAGGGGCCGGGGATGCTCCAGCTCAACCATCCCCCGAACCACGCCGGTCGCGGAGGACCAGGCCTCCGGCGCGCCTAAGCCCAGAAGCTATCCCTCGGGTCCGGCGCCGAATAAGGAGCCCCTCAGGGGACCCTTCAGGTCAGGGTGCCGCCAGGCCCGCCGCCTCGCGCCGGTCCCGTCCTGGGAGTAATCCTGCTTCACGGCGGGGCCTGCAGCAGAGGGAGGTGTCGGCCTCCCTCCCATCTAGGTCAACGCAGGAGGAGACAAGAACGGCGTCGGCAGGGGCTCAGGAGCCTGCATCGCCCGCCCGGCGCAGAGGAGAGGGAGCACGGAGATCACAGGCCGGGGTCTCTCAGCGTGGGTCACGGAGCAGGCAGCAGTCGGCAGCCCCTCCTCCCTCCATAGAAGAGAACAGATCATGCCCCCCTGCAAGGGATTGGTCCTCAGAGTTGTCTGTCTCCAGCCAGCAGACGCAGCCACACCCCCCGATGATGACAACTTCCGGCCAGCCGGGGCTGGCCCTCCCACAGCCAGTGTCAACATCCTGCCAACAGATGCTGGGCTTTCCTGGTCAGGCGATTCCTCCCGGCCAGCAGGTGCTGGGCCTGCCACCTTATGGCTTACCTCCCGGCCAGCAGGTGCTGGGCCTGCAATCACATGGATCACCTCCCGGCCAGCAGGCTCCCGGCCAGCAGGTGCTGGGCCTGCAACCCCATGGATTACCTCCCGGCCAGCAGGTGCTGGGCCTGCCACCTTATGGATCACCTCCCGGCCAGCAGGTGCTGGGCCTGCCACCTTATGGATTACCTCCCGGCCAGCAGGTGCTGGGCATGCAACCCCACGGTTTACCTCCCGGCCAGCAGGTGCAGGGCCTGCCATTACCAGATATGCCACCCGGCCAGCAGGAGCTGGCAAGGCTACAAGACCACGTCGAAAGCGATTCACTCGCATCGAGCCTCCTCCCTCAAGGCCGTGGGGGCTCTGCTAGAGTCGAATCGGAGGATGCAGGAAGACGTCAGGAACCAGGATCTTCGGCTGCTGGGCTCACAGCACCCAGGCAGCCAGGTGAGAACCCTTCTAATTTTTCTCTTAACCACATATTACCCTCCCCTTTACTTAGTGGTGCTGAGGGGCCGTCAGGGGGGGGGCCGTCAGGGGTAGATATGTTAGCACAGGGGTTGCGCACGCTAGCGGTTATTTTAGGTTCGGTGGGAGTCCAAGGGGGAATATCACCGGCGGTGGCATGGACGGGTAGCTCGAGCGTAGGTGCAGTATCGGCTGGGGGGCTTGGCGTGTTGTCTGGTGCAGTTGCCAATCCTTTGCCGGAAGTCGGGGTTCCAGCAGGGAGTGCGATTGGTGTCGGAGCACATAGTCAACCCCCTTCGGTTAGTCAGGGAGAAAAGGAAAACGACGACATGGTACGGCTAGATGATTCAGCAAAGGGGGAGGTGTACGTCTGCTTTGGGGGGCCGTTGGGGGCCCACCTTAAACAAGAAGTGCGGGAAAAGATATGGCGTAATGAGTACGTAGATATTTTTTCCCTTTTGCCATTAGAACGTTTTAATTTAGACCGGGCTAGGAAGGATGAAGGAAAGAAAGAGGACGAAGAAAAGAGGAGGTACCGTTTAATTCCACGGACCTTTTCTAACTGGCTGCAGGCATTCGCCATACTAGCCAGCGTGATAGGGGAAAAAGCACCGGATAATTGTTCCGGACTTTTTTGCTACATGGATGCTATTGGCGAAGCCTACAGGGTGTACGGGGGTCAGGGATGGCTTAGGTATGACGAACAATTTCGTCAACGCAAGGCGGTGCGTCCCAACATTCGTTGGGATCATAAAGATATCAGCCTTTGGATGAAGGTTTCTGCACCCAATAGGTCTGGTTTCGGTGGGCAGTCCTTTCCAGGGAGCGGAGGCGGCCCTGTCCAGGCTGGGCACACAGTTGCCCAGCAGAAAGGATTGTGCTTCCTATTTAATGAGGGGGCATGCAAGTTCGGGGGCAAGTGTAAATTCAAACACGAATGCTCTGTGTGCAATGGGAGTCATAGCGCATCCAAATGCTTTCGAGGAGGAAAGCAAAAAGGGGGAGATAATGCCGAAAAAAGGAGTGACACCGGTGCGGCTGGCAGAGATGCAGCATTTTCTAAATAGATACCCTGATCGGGCGGCGGCGTTATTGTTGGAAGACGGTTTTAAGCATGGTTTCAGGATTCCGTTTGTTGATAGGGAGTTTAGTTTTTGTACAAAAAATTTAAAATCGGCGTTAAGATTTCCGGAAGTTGTATCTGAGAAATTAATGAAAGAGGTTGCTTTAGGTCGCATGGACGGGCCTTTCTCTGTGGCTCCCCTAAGGAACCTAAGGGTTTCTCCGCTGGGCGTGGTTCCAAAAAAGGAGCAGAACAAATTTCGGCTTATCCATCACCTGTCATTTCCCAGGGGAGCATCTGTGAATGACGGGATTGATCCGGACCTGTGTTCAGTTATTTACACTTCGTTTGACTCGGCTATCGAATGGGTGAGAAAATTTGGAAAAGGAGCTTTGTTGGCAAAAACGGATGTTGAAGCGGCGTTCCGATTATTGCCGGTTCACCCAGATTGTCTGCATTTATTAGGGTGTTGTTGGAACGGAGGTTTTTTCATTGACCGGTGTCTGCCAATGGGCTGTTCTCTGTCGTGTGCCTATTTTGAGGCTTTTAGTACATTCGTGGAGTGGGTTGTAAAGGAGGTCTCGGGTGTGAAATCTTTTATACATTATCTAGATGATTTCTTGTGTATAGGCCCGGCCGATTCTTTCGAATGCTCCCTGCTACTGCATACCATGGAAACGGTAGCTCGGAGGTTTGGCATTCCATTGGCAGCAGATAAGACGGAAGGGCCGACTATGGTATTGAGCTTCTTAGGCATTGTCATTGATACAGTAGCTATGGAGTGTCGACTACCAGAGCAAAAAGTGGCAGAGCTTTTGGCGGAGGTGAAGAGAGCCAGGCAGTTACGAAAGATAACGTTGAGAGAACTTCAGTCGCTACTTGGGAAGTTAAATTTCGCCTGCCGCATCATGCCCATGGGCAGGGCCTTTTGCCGAAGGCTGGCAATGGCAACAGGTGGGGTAAAAGCTCCTCATCATTTCATTAGGTTGAAAAAGGAACTTAGGGAGGACTTGCAGGTGTGGGCTGATTTTCTGAAAGTTTACAATGGAAAGTCGTTGTGGATGGACCCTGTGGAAAAACTGAGTGTGGCAGGCCTATTCATAAGCACGGTGGGGGCTGAGGGTTTTGGAGCATACTGTCATGGCAGCTGGATTTATGGCAAGTGGCCAATGGAGTGGAGGTCCGCGGGTTTGTTGAAAAATGCGACATTGATCGAACTGTTCCCCCTGGTAGTGGCGTTGACACTTTGGGGTGACAGGTTCAGGAATAAAAAATTGAAGTTCTGTGGCAGCAATGAAAAAGTGGTGTCAGCAATTAATTCATTGTCAGCGGCGTCCCCCCCGGTAGTTAAGGTGTTGCAAAAACTGGTTCTTTTGTGTTTGTCTTTAAATTCTTGGTTGGTGGCGGAATTTGAAGCGGGGGCACATAATCTTATCGCTGATTCAATTTCTTGTTCACAGACGGCGCTTTTTCAGAGATTGGCACCTGCAGCAGAAGCCAAAGGTCTGACTTGTCCAATGGAGTTGTGGGTTCTGCCATTCGAGCGGCAAGGAAGCTGATTTCCGGATCATTATCAGGTGGTACCTGGTCAGCCTACTCTCAGGCTTGGAAAGTTTGGGAGGATTGGAAGTTATCTGTAGGGGGCGACATGGAGGACGATGGTCGGTTGTTAATGCTAGTAGGCCATTATTGGGAAGCTGGTTGGTCGGTTCCAAAAGTTAATCGTTTTTTAGCTGGTTTAGCCTTTGGCTTCAAGGTTAGGGGCCTTAAGGATGTAACAAAATCCTTTTTAGTCGCGCAAGCGCTAAAAGGATGGAGGAGAGGTTGGAAAGTGGAAGATAAGAGAAGACCAATTTCTTACGAATTGCTGTTGAGTTTGGGGAGGCAAGGGGATAGGGTTTGTACTTCTATTTGGGAGAAGCGTCTCTTTAAGTTAGCTTTTTCCTTGGCATTCTTTGCAGCTTTGCGGTTAGGGGAGCTGGTGTGCACCTCCAGATTTAAAAGGGATGGTCTATCGAGGGATAGTGTCGATCTTTATGAGGACAGGATTGAAATATTAATTCGTTCTTCTAAAACTGATCAGTTAGGAAAAGGTTGCAGAGTGGTGGTGTTTGGAGTCCCCGGATCGGCGATGTGTCCGGTCCGTTGTTTAAGGGAATTCGGTTCAGTAGCTGGAGGGGCTAACATTCCGTTGTTGGTACATGCGGATGGTTCCTCATTGTCTCGATTTCAATTTATATCTATTTTCAAACGCTGTTTGGAGCGGGGTGGTTTCTCATCAGCGGATTTTGGCAGCCATTCTTTTAGAATAGGCGCAGCCACTGAAGCAGCCAGGAGAGGGCTCAGTGATGAAGTGGTAAAAAGGATTGGAAGGTGGGAATCTGGAAGATTCAAGTCATATGTGCGAATTGACAGGTTGTGAAATGTGAAAATGTTTTTACTTTATGTTTCAGTGTCCGGTTTCTTCTTAGTTTTTTCTTTTGTTATTCCCTCAGGTGCTGGCCCTCTTCTAGTGTGGATCATGGGGCATTCTTTTGTCTTCTGGGCGGCATTGCGGGCTGCAGTTCGTCCGAGCGGTAGGCAATTACATTTCTCTAGGGAGGATGCTATACTTCGCTGGATTGGTAAACGTGGCATGGCATGGAAACAGTTCCTGCCTGAATTTAATTTTTTTGCGAGGCTGGATCGGGCCCCTGATGTGCTAGTGTTGCATATCGGGGGCAACGATCTGGGAAAAAGGCCTTTTCGGGAGCTGATAAAAGATATTAAATTTGATCTCTTGCGGTTGTGGGCAATGTACCCAAAGGTAACAACAGTGTGGTCGGATATTGTCCCAAGGAAGGTCTGGCGAGATGCAAGGTCCGTAGATAGGATAAATAAGGCGCGCGTTAAGGTAAATAGAGCCGTGGGTCGCTTTATGGCCAGAAACGGGGCAGTGGCGGTCCGTCATCCGGATTTGGAGTCGGGGGATGGAGAATTTTGGAGACGGGACGGAGTCCACCTAAATGCAGTGGGTTTGGACATATGGTGTGTGTCAATACAAGAAGGCATTGAGGTCGCTCTAAAGTTGTGGAGGGACATAAATGTTTGAGGTTTGCAAAACATTTATGCTGGTGGCGAAGGGGAGGAGGGTCCTCGAAGTTGGAATTTGCGGTTTGTGGCGGAACGGTGGGGGGGAACCCGTCAGGTTCTGGACCCCTCATGTGCACTCTTTATATGCCGGCGGGTAGAGGAATCCCGTGGTAGGCCTGGTGGGCCGCGGGTTGGGGACATGTGTTCAGATGAGGCCAGGTTGTTGGTTAACTGGTGCCTCCGAGCCGGTGCTTGAGCGGCTGGAGGTAAAACATCAGTCTGGCTACAGTTTGGGTAGAATACCCGTCGGCAGGTTCTTGGGGCTTCGAGGACCACCCTCCGGTTCTGTTGAGTGGATTTCTGTTATTTATGTTGTTTTGTTATAATAAAAGGCTGCTGTGGCCAATAAAATCCATATTGGTGTGCAGTCTGTTTATTTTAGATAAGGTAATGGTGGGGGGTTTATGTAAAGTCTTCAAGAATGACTCGACCATACCCGTTGTCATGGGCAATTTTGCCACGGAGTGTACAGCATGCCACACAAATTGACCCATTATTTGGTCTTCAAAAGTTGGGAGGGATGGGATACCTTCTTTAAGAAAAGCTATTTACAAATAAAAGGGCCTTCTATGAATTATCTTATTTTCTCCTGAGATGCTCACGTAAACAAACTGCTTTGACTTGACAGTATCTGCAGTTTTGAAGCTGATGTTCTCCTGCGTTGCTTCATTTTGTAGTATTGTGTAAAGCACATAATTTGATGCTGGCAGAAAGAAACCAGGATCAGGTGTCCTGGAGAGAAAAAGATGGTTAATAATTCAGATGAAGTTTAGATCCTTCACATCAGTTTGTGACAAACTCATCTCAATATCAAATGGGACTTAGTCATTTTTCAGAGTCATCTTCTGCTGAAATTGTCACATCCACAAATACAGATAACTGCTGTAATACAAGGAAGGAAGCATGTTGATTTGACATATTTTTCTGTTAAAGAGAACCTGACAGCTGATACATGCTGCTCAATCCACGAACATAATATATTAGGCACTGGCTGTATGATCACAGCCATATACAGTGGCATGCAAAAGTTTGGGCACCCCTGGTCAAAATTACTGTTATTATGAACAGTTAAGCAAGTCGAAGATGAAAGATCTCTAAAAGGCATAAAGTAAAAATGACACATTTCCTTTGTATTTTAGGCAACAAAAAAATCTTCATGTTTTACATTTTTAAATTAACAGAATAGGAAACCATATAGTTGTTTTGTTTTTTTTTTACATATTTTACTAGTTTTAAAAATGTTATTAAACATTGGGAAAAAAAATGGTTTACGTTATTTTCTGAGACCCTGAGATCTATTTTTTACATTTTTTTTGCATTTTTGGTTGAGCTGAGGTGACAGAAATGCAGGAATTAGGTAATTTGATTGTTTTGGGGTTTTATTTTTTTTTTAATCTATACATTTATTAACCCTTTCACCTCCAGGGAAATTTGCCATTTTTCGTTTTTGTTTTTTCCTCCCCTTTTCCTAAAAGTCATAACTTTTTTATTTTTCTGTCATTACAACCATATGAGGGATTGTTTTTTTGTGGGAAGAGTTGTACTTTTGAATGACACCATTCACTCTGCCCCAAATTGTACTGGAAACGAGGAAAGAATTCTAAGTGAAGTGAAATAGCAAAAAAAGTACAATTGGACGATTGTTTGAGGTTTTTTTTTTTAATTTATCATTATTACTATATGGGAAAACTGACCTAGATTTATGATTCTCCAGGTCCATACAAGTTTGTAGATACCAAACATTGTATAGGTTTACTATTATCCAAGTGGTGAAAAAACATTAAAAAAAATTGTCAAAAAAAATTGCGCTTTTTTCGCCATTTTTCCGAAACATGTAGCGTTCTCATTTTTCGGGATCTGGGGCTCAGTGACAGCTTATTTCTTGCGTCTTGAGCTGATGTTTTTACTTGTACCATTTTTGGATAGATGCAATGTTCTGATCGCTCTTATTGCATTTTAGTTGCAATGTTGCGATAACCCCAAAGAAAACGTATTTCTGGTGTTTTGATTTTTTTCTCGCTACACCGTTTACTGATCAGATTCATTATATTATATTGTGATCATCCATTTCTGAACACAGCGATACTAAATATGTGTATTTTTTTATAACTACTGTTTTACTTTCAATGGGGCAAAATGTGATTTGAACTTTCAAATTTAGGGGGTTCTTTTTCAAATTTTTTAAAACTTTTTTTACTAGTCCTTCTAGGGGGCTTTATGCATGCATTGTCTGATCGCTTTTGCTGATCAGAGCTGTGTTTCAGCATCACTGTGAATGCTGTTCTCCTGTGAGTGTCAACGTTCTGCCGGCATTCACAGGCAATACGTCACGGCAGCATAAGGGATCATCAACTGACCCCACGCTGCCATGGCAACCCATTGGCGCCTCGAGATCAAGTCATGGGGCTGCCGATGGCAATGGTAAACAGCGCAATCTGTGCCAGAGCGTGTTATATTGTGCTGTCAGAGTTTGACAGCGCAATCTAAGGGGTTAACAGTCATGAGTGGATGAGAGATCCACCCACTCCTGTTACCTGCACAATTCTTCTGATCAGATCAGCAGACATGTGCAGGGGGGAATAATGCTGGCTCACCGCAGGAGTCCGCATTAAAGAGCAGACATAGCCAAGGACGTATAGGTACATCCTTGGTTGTGAAAGGGTTAAATAGGCTCAAGAATAAATTTAGCTAGATCTGACCAAATAGTTTTGGGGTTTTTTCTGTAATCGAAGCACATAGTTGATTTAAACTTTTTTTCTATATATTTGAAAACTCAAACTATTTTTCTACATCTTTTTAATCCCCATAAGATACTTTAACTTGTGTTCAGTTGATCGCTTGTATAATATACCAGAGGTTGGGCTTCCAAGATAGCGGTGACATGGACCTTATAAGACCTTTTAATGTCGCCTAGGATCAATCCTTTTAAATGATTTAGATTGACAGCAGCATCTTAGTGGTTAAACAGCAGCCATTAGAACTTACTCCAGTGAGGCAGCCATTATTATTATTATTATTACACCATTTATTCTATGGCGCTTTACATGTGAAAAGGGGTATACATAGTATGGTCAAGTACAATAATCATAAACAAAACAAGGCACACATCGATACAGGAGGAAGGACCCTGCCTGCGAGGGCTCACAGTCTACAAGAGGAAAGAGGATCCTGCCTGCAAGGGCTCACAATCTACAAGAGGAAAGAGGACCCTGTCTGCGAGGGCTCACAATCTACAAGAGGAAAGAGGACCCTGTTTGCGAGGGTTCACAGTCTACAAGAGGAAAGAGGACCCTGTCTGCGAGGGTTCACAGTCTACAAGAAGAAAGAGGACCCTGCCTGCGAGGGTTCACAATCTACAAGAGGAAAGAGGACCCTGCCTGCGAGGGCTCACAATCTACAAGAGGAAAGAGGACCCTGTCTGCGAGGGCTCACAGTCTACAAGAAGAAAGAGGACCCTGCCTGCGAGGGCTCACAATCTACAAGAGGAAAGAGGACCCTGTCTGCGAGGGTTCACAGTCTACAAGAAGAAAGAGGACCCTGCCTGCGAGGGCTCACAATCTACAAGAGGAAAGAGGACCCTGTCTGCGAGGGTTCACAGTCTACAAGGCATCAAGACTTTCTGGGCCACATACAACCTTGAGAACTGAAAGGAGTTTTAATTGGAAGTATTTCAAAGTTGCTTGTTTTTAAAAGTACTTTGCAATTACAATTTAGGATTATGAGACTACCCCTATAATTCACAAAACGTAGCGGAATAGTTCATAGGCACACCATTTTGGGTTTTGTGTTGCCAATAGAGTCTCCAATCCACCAGTACAACACTTTAGGGCTTCTTCACACCCTTTTCTTTTTACAATATTAGAATCTTAAGAAAAGGGATACAACAATAATAATTAAACAAAACCATAATAAAGCTGTGGGCCTAAGATGTGCTTTTGGTGAATTTTCTTCATGGGAACATAGCTTTAGGCATCAGAGTCATTCTTATGTTGATAAAGTGACTTTTGGTCAACACAGAAACATTGTGTGAACTACAAGAAAGATGACTGGTAAGTATTTTGATGCATACTGAACATACATTACTCATGCCTAATAGATGGGAAATAAAAATAACTCTAGAATGGAACTTTAAAGGGAACTTATCAGCTGATTCATTATAACCGAGCCACGAGCACCATGAATCAGACATCAGCTGTCATTGCAAACCTGCAGTGCTGTGGTATTTTAGAGATACATTTTAAAACTATGGTCAGCAAGGGGGTGAGTTAAATGGATAATCCCTGCTGGCTTCTCCCCACCTTGTTAACCTAGATTGAAAGGTCTCTCCCTTTAAAAACAGACAGAAAAGCAGAGACCATTCAGTCTAGGTGAGTGTGGCCGGGACCTGTCTCTGTGATCTGTTATCCCAGTCATCTCGTCACTGGCTGCTGTGTTAAAATATATTTCTTCTGAATCATCTCAGAGTTAAATATGTCTGGCTGCAAAGAGGGTTCCGGGCTCTGATACATGTTACCTGTGGTTGGGCAGCATGAATTAGCTGTCAGGTTTACTTTAAACTACTTTTTTTAGAATGCCAGCTGCTCCAGTGCTGAAAAATAGTTCCATATATCCTATTTAAAGATCAGTGTTTAAATAGTATACAAAGGTGGAGTTTTCCTTTATTTAAAACTACTTGGGTCACAGGAAATTATTGTATCCGTATAGACACATTTTTTCTTGCAATGACATCAGAAACACAGGATATCCTTAGTTGTTTCCTTATCCATCACCTTCTTCCAGGCTGGTTTTCCTGGAAATCATGTTAATTAAAAGCTCCAAGAAAATAGCCAAACTCAAGCGCAGATCTCATTTACCTGTACACTACTCACAAAAAGTTTGAGATTTTCAGATTTTGAGTAAAGTTTCAGGATGATCCTAAAATCCACTCTAAGGGTACCTTCACACTTTAGCGATGCAGCAGCGATCCGACCAGCGATCTGACCTGGTCAAGATCGCTGCTGCATCGCTACATGGTCGCTGGTGAGCTGTCAAACAGGCAGATCTCACCAGCGACTAGTGACCAGCCCCCAGCCAGCAGCGACGTGCAAGCGACGCTGCGCTTGCACGGAGCCGGCGTCTGGAAGCTGCGGACACTGGTAACTAAGGTAAACATCGGGTATGGTTACCCGATGTTTACCTTAGTTACCAGCTCACACCGCTTAACTTAGCGTGTGCAGGGAGCAGGAGCCGGCACTGGCAGTGTGAGAGCTGCGGACGCTGGTAACGAAGGTAAATATCGGGTAACCACCTTGGTTACCCGATATTTACCTTGGTTACAGCTTACCGTAGGCTGTCAGACGCCGGCTCCTGGTCCCTGCACATTCAGGATTGTTGCTCTCTCGCTGTCACACACAGCGATGTGTGCTTATCAGCGGGAGAGCAACAATAAAAAAACGAACCAGCACTGTGTGTAACGAGCAGCGATCTCACAGCAGGGGCCAGATCGCTGCTCAGTGTCACACACAGCGAGAGCGCTAATGAGGTCACAAAAAACGTGACTCAGCAGCGATCTCAGTAGCGATCTCGCTTTGTGTGAAGTACCCCTAACCCTTTCAGGTGAACTTAATGTGATCTTATCTAAACTGTTGAATGCCCGTGTCCAACTGTTCAATGTTTCAGTACTTTTTGCACAACTTGCTGTTCTCTAATTTGCAAAATTCACAACAGGTGTTTGATCCATGAATCGCCCAATAAATTTTGAGGTTCAATAAGAATTGATATTTAACCCCCCTATTTCCTGAACCGTCCCTGGCTGTTTAGTCAGTGAAATACAGTGATTGATATTGATCTCAATATTTAGGGGTCTGGGAGAGGGAGTTCGCTCCCTCTCCAGTCCGATCGGCGCCCCCGTGACGTCATCATAGAGGTCTGATTGTTGCCATGATTACCCAAAGTTATCATGATGACCTCCATGGAAAGCCTCTGGGATTATGCTAGAAGCATGATCTCAGAGGCTTGTGTCAGTGTAACAATGAAAGGTGCATTGCAATACATTATATCAGCAATCAAAGGAATAAATGTTAGTGTTCCATATAGGGACAAAGTAAAAAAGTAAAATAAAAGTAAAAAAAAAATAATTATAAAAATATTTATAAAAACTCAGAAAATAAAGAACCAAAAAATAAAAACAAAATTATACCAATAGATAAATATATTTAGTTAAAAAAAAAAATAAGTTAAACATATTTGGTATTGCCGCGTCCGTAACAACCCGATCTATGAAACTGTCACACTAGTTAACCCTTTTAGTAAACACCATAAAAAAATAGCAAAAACGTCTTTTCATCATGCAGCTGACAAAAAAGTGGAATAAAATACAATGAAAAAATCATATATAAATAAAAATTGTATCCCTGAAAATGTCATGTTGTATTGCAAAAAGCAAGCTGCTATACAGCTCAATTAGGGAATAAAATAAAAAAAAACCGCTATAGCTCTCAGAATAAAGCAAAGCAAAAACATTTTTCTATAAAAATGTTTTTATGGTGTAAAAGCAGCATAACATAAAAAAGTTGAAAAAATGTCCTAAGACAAAGGTGAGCGCTTGACTCAGACTTACTTTAAATCCTGCAGCTGGTTTATAGGCAAAAAAACCCCACAAATTGCCTGGATACAAACAATAAAAATTTTTCCTAGGGGGTGCCACATCCGTGTCAGTCCATATATAATGGCAATATTCCTTCTAGCAAGTATTTGTAGCAGAAAAGATACTTTAGTGCTAGTTAGATGAATACTAAAAACCACACTGCACACTTCCACAGTCCCTGAATAAGGTTTGAGTAAGCCGCGCTCCTACCGAGGAGTAGAGATGAGCGAACCGGTCCCGGTTCGGCTCGAGGCCGGTTCGCCGAACGGGGGTCCCGTTCGAGTTCGGTTCGTCGAACGTTCGACGAACCGAACTCGAACGTATAGGCTATAATGGGAGGCAATCACAAACACATAAAAATGCATTATAAATGTACACAAACAGTTAATAAACATTGCCATAACACTTACCGGTCCTCGCGATCCCTTCTGCACTCTGTCTCCTGCCGCTATTCCATCCGATGATCGCTGAATCCTCCCGGTGACCTGCACTGCCAGCAGAGAAGCAGGACCTATCGTGACGTCAAAATAGCCATGTGACCAGTCACGTGGCTATTATCTCATTGGCTACAGACTGGTCACATGACTATGACACGTCATGTAGGACCTGCGAGTGCATCTCTCCGGTACACGGTGCACATATGTGTATCGCCGTGTACCGGCGACATGCTCTAGCACACGGTCGACTCCCCGTTCCGTTAGGGACCGGCTGACACAGCCGGTCATTAACGGAGATCACCGTTGCCATAGCAACGCAGTTAGCGGTGACGTCACCGCTAACCGCGGCTCCGGGAGCACCGTTGCTATGGTAACGCGTCTGTCAGCGTTACCGCTAGCAGCCAGCAGTGATCACTCACGGAGTGAAGGCTGCACGCTGCTTCCCGATTGTAGTGAGCATTGTAGTTAGGATGGAGGTTCCCCAGCCCCAAGTGATGCCCCTCACTACAATCGTCACTACTACTACACTAGAAAGAAAGAAGACAGAAGAGCAGGATCGTGGAGGGCTGACAGGGGTAATAAAGATGGAGTCTCTAATGTGTCTGTGTATTTATTTCTATTAAAGTATTTTTTCTCTGTGTGGTGTCTTTTTTTAACCTTTTATTGGAGATTCTTAATGGCCGGGTCAAACGTGCCTGACATTAAGAATCTCTGGCTTAATACTGGCTGGTAAAACAAAGCCAGTATTAACTCATGATTACCCAACAAGCCACCCGGCTCCAGGGCTGTTGGAAGAGTTGGATACAGCGCCAGATGATGGCGCTTCTATGAGAGCGCCATTTTCTGGGACGGCTGCGGACTGAAATCCGCAGCAGAGGCGCCCACAAACCTCGGGCTAACCTGTGCTGCGGATTCCAATCCCCAGCTGCCTAGTTGTACCCGGCTGGACACAAAAATAGGGCGAAGCCCACGTCATTTGTTTTTTAATTATTTCATGAAATAAGTGAAATAATTAAAAAAAACGGGCTTCCCTATATTTTTGGTTCCCAGCCGGGTACAAATAGGCAACTGGGGGTTGGAGGCAGCCCGTGGCTGCCAGCTGTACCTGGCTAGCATACAAAAATATGGCGAAGCCCACGTCATTTTTTTGGTGGGCAAAAAACTTCTGCATACAGTCCTGGATGGAGTATGCTGAGCCTTGTAGTTCTGCAGCTGCTGTCTGCTCTTCTCCATACAGACAGACAGCAGCTGCAGAACTACAAGGCTCAGCATACTCCATCCAGGACTGTATGCAGAAGTTTTTTGCCCCCTGAAAAAATTATGTGGCTTCGCCATATTTTTGTATGCTAGCCAGGTACAGCAGGCAGGTACGGCTGCCCCCAACCCCCAGTTGCCTATTTGTACCCGGCTGGGAACCAAAAATAAAGGGAAGCCCTTTTTTTATTATTTCATGAATTTCATGAAATAATTAGAAAACAAATGACGTAGGCTTTGCCCCATTTTTGTGTCCAGCCAGGTACAACTAGGCAGCTGGGATTGGAATCCGCACCACCGGTTGGCCTGAGCTTTCTGGGCCCCACTGCTGCGAATTGCAGTCTGCAGCCACCTCAGAAAATGGCATTTTCATAGAAGCGCCATCTTCTGGCGCTGTATCCAACTCTTCCAGCACCTGCCTGCTATACCTGGCTAGCATACAAAAATATGGCGAAGCTCACGTCCTTTTTTTGTAGCTTTTTGGCAAAAAAAAAAAAAATGCTTCCCTGGATTTTCCATTGCCAGTGAAGGTAACACCAAGCAGTGGGGGTTAGCAGCCAGTAGCTGCTTGGATTACCCTTAGCTAGCAATACAAAAAATGCAGTGGGAGCTAACATATATTTTTTTTAATTATTTATTTAAATAACTAAAAATAAAATGGGCTTCCCTGTATTTTGATTGCTGGACATCACAGTGCTGTAAAAATAAATCTTTAAAAAAATGACGTAGCGCTCCGCGGTATTTTTGATTCTCAGCGCAGATAAAGCAGACAGCTATGGGTTGCCACCCCCATCTGCCTGCCGTTACCTTGGTTGGCAATCAAAATACAGGGAAGCCCATTAATTTTTTCTATTTAAAAAATAGTTAAAAAAAAAAAATTACGTTGGGTCCCCCCATTTTTGATAGCCAGCTAGGGTAAAGCAGACGGCTGTAGCCTGAAAACCACAGCTGGCAGCTTTACCGTGGTTGGGGATCCAATGTGGAGGTCCCCTCAGGCTCTTTTTTATAATTATTTTATAAATATTAATAATTACACAATAAAAGTAGGGGACCCCCCAAATTGGATCACCAGCCAAGGTAAAGCGGACAGCTGTGGTCTGGTATTCTCAGGGTGGGAAGGTCCATAGTTATTGGGCCTTCACAGCCTAAAAATAGCAGGCCGCAGGCACCCCAGACGTGGCGCATCCACTAGATGCGCCAATCCTGGCGCTTCACCCCAGCTCATCCCGTGCCCTGGTGCAGTGGCAAACGGGGTAATAAATCGGGTTGATACTAGCTGTAAAGTCACCTGAGATCAAGCCCAGCAGTTTGTGATGTCATGGCGTCTATTAGATACCCAACATCATAAACTGTCAGTACTAACAAAAACAAAAAATCGACAAAAGAAATTTATTTGAAAAAACAGTCCCCAAAACATTTCCTCTTTCACCAATTTATTGTAAGAAAAAAAATAAAGGGGTCCCACGACGACTCTGGACCGTCTAGAATATGGGGGGGAGACACTCAGGGAACGTATCCCCCATTTTCTAGGAGTGCGGACCCTTCATGTGAGGAGTGTGGGTGCAATGAATCTGCACTCACTCTCCCCGGGTCCACAGCAGCAGAGTCCATGTCGTAAGGGTTGCTACCAAAGCTGCAATGCCCTGCTCATGAGGTAAGGGCATGCCTAATCAGGAGAACTACTGTAGAGGAAGCTCTGCTCACTGGTATATAGGTGCTCAGAGGTAATAATAGATAAAATTAGTGAGTAACCTCGGCACTCTATATCTCCCAGACTAAGTCAGTAAGTCACAACGGATAGTAATGCAAAATCACTCTTTATTGGTCCGTATTAAGAAAATTTTTTTTTCATAAGCATATATGTTTTTGTCCAAAACAAGTTACAAATGACGTTTCGGCCTGAGCCTTCGTCAGATTGGACTTATCTGCATGTAATCATGAAAAATGACAATAATCAGTATCACATAAGAGTGAGAGAACAATAACATAAACTCGAACAATGTAGAGGTACAATTGGGATGCAGCAAAAAAATTGCAACACAGCAAGAAATGAAACACATGATACAAATGTCATAATACAGTACAAGGACAATATAGTAATGACAAATATGGGGTCAGAGTAGACTTAGACAGCTCTGGTACGAAAGAGATGTCAATCATAAAGTAACATGTGCAGTAGGTGTAGAGCTACACTATGCATGGCAGAGCTAATGGGTAGACCGACCATAGAAAAAGTAGAGAAAAAGTGGAGAAAAAGTGGAGAATAAGTGGAACATAAGAGGAGAAAAAAGTGGAGAAAAAGTGGAGAAAAAAGTGGAGAAAAAGTGGAGAAAAAGTGGAGAAAAAGTGGAGAAAAAGTGGAGAAAAAGTGGAGATTAAGAGGAGAAAAAGTGGAGAAAAAAGTGGAGAAAAAGTGGAGAAAAAGTGGAGAAAAAGTGGAGATTAAGAGGAGAAAAAGTGGAGAAAAAAGTGGAGAAAACGTGGAGAAAACGTGGAGAAAACGTGGAGAAAAAGTGGAGAAAAAGTGGAGAAAAAGTGGAGCATAAGAGGAGAAAAAGTGGAGAAAAAAGTGGAGAAAACGTGGAGAAAAAGTGGAGAAAAAGTGGAGAAAAAGTGGAGCATAAGAGGAGAAAAAGTGGAGAAAAAAGTGGAGAAAAAGTGGAGAAAAAGTGGAGCATAAGAGGAGAAAAAGTGGAGAAAAAGTGGAGAAAAAGTGGAGCATAAGAGGAGAAAAAGTGGAGAAAAAGTGGAGAAAAAGTGGAGCATAAGAGGAGAAAAAGTGGAGATTAAGAGGAGAAAAAGTGGAGAAAAAGTGGAGCATAAGAGGAGAAAAAGTGGAGAAAAAGTGGAGAAAAAGTGGAGAAAAAGTGGAGAAAAAGTGGAGAAAAAGTGGAGCATAACAGGAGAAAAAGTGGAGATTAAGAGGAGAAAAAGTGGAGAAAAAGTGGAGAAAAAGTGGAGAAAAAGTGGAGCATAAGAGGAGAAAAAGTGGAGAAAAAGTGGAGAAAAAGTGGAGCATAAGAGGAGAAAAAGTGGAGAAAAAAGTGGAGAAAACGTGGAGAAAAAGTGGAGAAAAAGTGGAGAAAAAGTGGAGCATAAGAGGAGAAAAAGTGGAGATTAAGAGGAGAAAAAGTGGAGAAAAAGTGGAGAAAAAGTGGAGAAAAAGTGGAGAAAAAGTGGAGCATAAGAGGAGAAAAAGTGGAGAAAAAAGTGGAGAAAAAGTGGAGAAAAAGTGGAGATTAAGAGGAGAAAAAGTGGAGCATAAGAGGAGAAAAAGTGGAGCATAAGAGGAGAAAAAGTGGAGAAAAAAGTGGAGAAAATGTGGAGAAAGTGGAGAAAAAAATGGAGAAAAAGTGGAGAAAAAGTGGAGAAAAAGTGGAGAATAAGAGGAGAAAAAGTGGAGAAAAAGTGGAGAAGAAGTGGAGAATAAGAGGAGAAAAAGTGGAGAATAAGTGGAGAAAAAAATGGAGAAAAAGTGGAGAAAAAGTGGAGCATAAGAGGAGAAAAAGTGGAGAAAAAGTGGAGAAAAAGTGGAGAAAAAGTGGAGAAAAAGTGGAGAAAAAGTGGAGCATAAGAGGAGAAAAAGTGGAGAAAAAAGTGGAGAAAAAGTGGAGAAAAAGTGGAGCATAAGAGGAGAAAAAGTGGAGAAAAAGTGGAGAAAAAGTGGAGCATAAGAGGAGAAAAAGTGGAGAAAAAGTGGAGAAAAAGTGGAGAAAAAGTGGAGCATAAGAGGAGAAAAAGTGGAGAAAAAGTGGAGAAAAAAGTGGAGAAAAAGTGGAGAAAAAGTGGAGAAAAAGTGGAGAAAAAGTGGAGAAAAAGTGGAGAAAAAGTGGAGATTAAGAGGAGAAAAAGTGGAGAAAAAGTGGAGAAAAAGTGGAGAAAAAGTGGAGCATAAGAGGAGAAAAAGTGGAGAAAAAAGTGGAGAAAACGTGGAGAAAACGTGGAGAAAAAGTGGAGAAAAAGTGGAGCATAAGAGGAGAAAAAGTGGAGAAAAAAGTGGAGAAAACGTGGAGAAAAAGTGGAGAAAAAGTGGAGAAAAAGTGGAGAAAAAGTGGAGCATAAGAGGAGAAAAAGTGGAGATTAAGAGGAGAAAAAGTGGAGAAAAAGTGGAGAAAAAGTGGAGAAAAAGTGGAGCATAAGAGGAGAAAAAGTGGAGAAAAAAGTGGAGAAAAAGTGGAGAAAAAGTGGAGAAAAAGTGGAGATTAAGAGGAGAAAAAGTGGAGCATAAGAGGAGAAAAAGTGGAGAAAAAAGTGGAGAAAAAGTGGAGAAAAAGTGGAGAATAAGAGGAGAAAAAGTGGAGAAAAAGTGGAGAAAAAGTGGAGAATAAGAGGAGAAAAAGTGGAGAAAAAGTGGAGAAAAAGTGGAGAATAAGAGGAGAAAAAGTGGAGAATAAGTGGAGAAAAAAATGGAGAAAAAGTGGAGAGAAAGTGGAGAAAAAAATGGAGAAAAAGTGGAACACCCTTTGGTACCTTTCATGTGGCACTAAGGGGTGCTTAGCTTTGTATTTAGCCAAAAAAATGAAAAAAAAATGACATAGGGTTCCCCCTAGTTTTGTAGCCAGCTAGGGTAAAGCAGACGGCTGCAGCCTGCAGACCACAGCTGGCAACCTCACCTTGGCTGGTAATCCAAAACTGAGGGCACCCCACGCTGTTATTTTAAATTAAATAAATAATTAAAAAATAAAACACGTAGGGGTCCCCCAAAATTGGATCACCAGCCAAGGTAAAGCAGACAGCTGGGGCCTGATATTCTCAGACTAGGGAGGTCCATGGTTATTGGAATCTCCCCAGCCTAAAAATAGCAGGCCGCAGCCACCCCAGAAGTGGCGCATCCATTAGATGCGCCAATCCTGGTGCTTCGCCCCAGCTCATCCCGCGCCCTGGTGCGGTGGCAAACGGGGTAATATTTGGGGTTAATACCAGATGTGTAATGTCACCTGGCATCAAGCCCTGGGGTTGGTGAGGTCAGGCGTCTATCAGATACCCGACATCACCAACCCAGTCAGTAATAAAAAAAAAATACACGACAAACACATTTTTATTTGAAAAAACACTCCCCAAAACATTCCCTCTTTAACCAATTTATTAGATTGAAAAACAAATCCAAGTCTGGTGTAATCCAAGGGGTTGCCATGACGATGCACACTGTCCCAGTCAATGAAGAGCAGGATGTTCCCCATTGGCTGGGAGAGCAGTGCAGTGACCTGAGCTAACATCAATGGGTCAGCCCAGGTCACTGCAGGGGGGTGACAAGTGCTGCTGTCAGTGAGGTACATTACCTGCGCTGATCTCCAGCACACTGACAGCCCCTGTCACTGAGGTCAATGACCGGCGCCTTCACATCAAGTATCGCGAGAGGTCCGTGACGTCACCGCCAGTGTCAGTCTTGGGTCGGAAGCGATAGGTGATGTGACAAGCGGCGGCCATGGAGGACAGTGACAGCGCTGAGGTCGGGATGGCGGGACTTCATCACCGCAGGTAAGCCGAGCGAGCGAGCGAGCGAGCGGGCGGGCGGGCGGGGGGGGGGTGGATGTGTGTGTGTGTGTTTGTGTATGTGTATGTATGTGTACATGCCGCGGGCAGGAGGGGGTGGAGCGAGCTGAGCGGGAAAGTGTGGGCTTCCTGCACGTAACTAAGATAAACATCGGGTTACTAACCAAAGCGCTTTGCTTGGATACCCGATGTTTATCTTGGTTACCAGCTTGTGGCAGGCTGCCAGCGATGGCTCCTGCTCACTGTAGCTGTAAAAAGCCCTGCTTTTTGCTGCTAGAACCGTTCTCGAACGTATCTAGAACTATCGAGCTTTTAGCAAAAAGCTCGAGTTCTAGTTCGATCTCGAACAGCCCAAAAATCACTCGAGCCTAGAACTGGAGAACCACGAACCACGAACCGCGCTCAACTCTACCGAGGAGTCTAGCGGACAGAGGGATCAGTGCACCGGGGGCTTATTACAGGTCCCCGGTGTATGTTACCTGACACCACCGCTGATGTTAAGGGCTCCGTGGTATGTGGTCCTTGCGTGGATTGAATCTCTCTCCTGCTGGAGAGGAAGGATTAGTGCTGGATCGCGGTTTGCGTATCCTTAGATCCGAATTGTAGGGTGCCGATTGAGAGTTATTAAGGCAGGATTGCACTGTCCTGAAACGTAAAAGTCCTCCGTGCACCTGCTTGAACATCCACCTGTCTGTGAACCGGCAAGTTCCGTAATCGGTAGAAACGAGCAGACAATTACGTCCACTCCACAATGATAGACTAATAGACTGAGCAAAATCCGACGCGCGTTTCGGGGGCGTCACCGGTCCCCCTTCCTCAAGGTATCCTCAAGGTATCCTTGAGGAAGGGGGACCGGTGACGCCCCCGAAACGCGCGTCGGATTTTGCTCAGTCTATTAGTCTATCATTGTGGAGTGGACGTAATTGTCTGCTCGTTTCTACCGATTACGGAACTTGCCGGTTCACAGACAGGTGGATGTTCAAGCAGGTGCACGGAGGACTTTTACGTTTCAGGACAGTGCAATCCTGCCTTAATAACTCTCAATCGGCACCCTACAATTCGGATCTAAGGATACGCAAACCGCGATCCAGCACTAATCCTTCCTCTCCAGCAGGAGAGAGATTCAATCCACGCAAGGACCACATACCACGGAGCCCTTAACATCAGCGGTGGTGTCAGGTAACATACACCGGGGACCTGTAATAAGCCCCCGGTGCACTGATCCCTCTGTCCGCTAGACTCCTCGGTAGGAGCGCGGCTTACTCAAACCTTATTCAGGGACTGTGGAAGTGTGCAGTGTGGTTCTTAGTATTCATCTAACTAGCACTAAAGTATCTTTTCTGCTACAAATACTTGCTAGAAGGAATATTGCCATTATATATGGACTGGCACGGATGTGGCACCCCCTAGGAAAAACTTTTGCAAATATTTTTTCTGAGGAAGTTTTCTTCTCTTATTTGGACAACTACCCTCATTGACAATTTATTTTAATTTTTTAATATTTGTGATCGCCACCGGCCGGGGCCCCACGAGTATTCATTTTACAATTTATAATTAATAATCTTGATTATGCTTCTTAATGTTTGTATATACACCTTGGTTTTTGTTTGACCCTTGTAGAAATTTGCGGTTAGTATTAAAATATTAATTAATCTTACTATTCAGCGCTGGTTTTTGAAATTTTCTATATATAGAAAAATCTCAGTTATTAACATAAAAAAAACTAAATAAATGTGGTATCACTGAAATTGTACTCACCTGAAGAATAAAGCTGTCTTATCACTTTTACAACTCAGTGAATGGCATAAAAAAAAATAATTCCTGAATTGTTGTTTCTTCTTTATTCTGCCTCACAAAAAGCAGAATAGAAAGTGATCAAAATATATTATGCGGCCCAAAATGGTACCAATAAAAACTCTAACTCATCCCGCAAAAAATGAACCCTTCCATGACTCTGTTGGCAAAACATTTAAAAAATTATAGCCTTCAAAATTTGGTAATGCAAAAACCCTTTCTTTTGTTAAAAAAAAAAAAAGTGCTTTTAGTGTGATAGTAGCCAAAAATAAAAAATTCTATATAAAGCTGGTATCGCTGTAATCGTACTGACCAGAGGAATAAAGGCACCTTATCACTTATATCGCATGGTGAATGGCGTAAAAAAAGTAACAAAGCTAATTTTTCAACTACTGTTGATTTGTTCATTTTACCTCTCAAAAATTGCATTAAGACTCAGCTCACATTTATCCTGCTTTCTACGCTGAGCACTTACACTAGGGATTACATGTAAACCTCTGAACACATGATTCAGACAAAATACCCAAAGGTTTACTGCAATGAAGTAGAAGGAATCATTTTGAACTCTTGTCTGGCCTGTAGTCCAGCTGTGTTCATTTTACCTGTCTTTTTAGACATGCACAAAAGTGCAGTCAACATCAGTTTTGTTAACCTTTGAAAAGACGGACACCACTGAACCCAGATCAAATGGAGTCCAGAGTATCTCTGCTGCCTCATTATATTGAATGGATCAGTGTAGAATTCCACCTGAATCACATATTTCGTAGAAGTTGATGGAAACCCTGATGTAAGTGCTCCACCAAACTCCACACTGCCAAATCCAAATGCCCCCTCCCTTCTGAGCACCACAATGGGCCTAAGGCTGCTTTCACACTACGTTTTTTTAACATCCATCATGAACGTTTTTTTAACGCAAAAGCGGATCCAGTGCAAATGCGTTTTCATTTCAATGCATTTGCAATGGACTCGCGTTAACATGCGTTCTCCTGCGTTTGCGTGCGTTATAGTGAGGATCCAGCGACTTGCAGTTTTTTAACATTTTTCAAAAACGCTACTTGTAGCGTTTTTGAGCTGCATCCAAATACTGCAAATTGCTGGATCCTGACTAAACAGCATGCAAACGCATGTGAACGCTGGCATGCTGATAGACAGGATCCTGCTTGCTCTACTGAGCATGCACAGAAACCAGTCTCGGGTGATCAGTCCCTCTCTCTCCTCCCTCTCTCACCCTCTCCCTCCACCCTCTCATTCCTCCCTCTCTCTCTCTGTCTCTCCCCCTCCCTCTCCTGTCTCTCTCTCCCACCTGAGAGCTGCGGACACTCGTAACCAAGGTAAATATCGGGTAACCACTTCTCTTAGTTACCCGATGTTTACGTTGGTTACGTGTACAGACGCTCGTAACCAAGAAAAATATCGGGTATCCAAGCAAGTTACCTGATGTTTACCTTGGTTACGAACCTCCGCAGTTGTAAGAAGCCGGCTCCCAGTCTGGCACGTTTAGTTCCCCTCACTCCCGATCACATGACTCCAATGCCCGCCTCTAAACATCCAGTGACAGGATCCTGCAAAATAACACATGCGTTAGCATGCGTTTTTTGCTGTAAAAGCAGGATCCGCTTTTACAGCAAAAAAACGTTCATGACGCATGTTAAAAAAACGTAGTGTGAAAGCAGCCTAAGCCACAAATAATGTTCAGATGTTTGGCATTGTTGTGGTGAGCAGAGCCCACAAAATTTTTGTGGCATGTGTCTCCAGAACCACGAGCTGGGCACAATATATGGGCACTACAATGTACTGAGCATTTATGTGACGTCCCTGAACTAGTCAGGGTGTCACAAGGTACTGCACTCTTTTATCTTGACTGGTGCAGGATTCAATCCCTCCTGGTTCTGAGTTCCCAACTTATGGTAATGCCTCCATCCACATGCAAATTCTAGTCACACTTCCCACCACACCCTGTCAGGCACACCAGTGGGTGGTCTAGCTGGAAAAAGGCCACTGGCCTAGGGGTCAGGCAGACTGGTGGGAGGGAGAAAGTCAGAGAGAGGAAGTGAAGAGCAAAGCTAAGTCAGTAGTAATAATTTTTCTTCACTGTCCAATAGTATAAAATGTTGTGGCACACCTTTAGTGTCAATATGCTCACTGAACCCCTGGATGAATTAATTTAGGGTTGCAGTTTGTAAAATGGGGTTTCTTGTGGGGAATTTCTACTCTTCTAGCATCTCAGGGGCTCTGCCAATTTGACTTAGCACCCGTAAACCATTCCAATGAAATCTGAACTCAAATATGACGCTCCTTCCTTTCTTCACTTTGTACTATGCCTCAAAAGTAGTTTACAAACACATATGGGGTTTGCAAAATCAGGAGCAATTGCACAACAAGTTGCATGGTGTACTTTCTCCTGTTACCTTAGTAAAAAAGAAAAAAATAGGGTTAAAAATAACATTTTTGTAGTAAAAATTATTTTTTTAATTTTCACAGCTGAACGTTATAAAGTTCTGTGACGCATCTGGGGGTTTAAGGTGCTTACCACACGTAGATAAATTACTTACGGTTCATAGTTTACAATATGGGGTCAATTGTTGGGGTTTCTACTGTTTAAGCACATCAGTGGCTCTCCAAACATGGCATGGCATCCGATAAAGACTCCAGCCAATTTTGAGTATAAAAAGTCAAATGGTTCTCCTTCCCTTACGAGCCCTGCAATGTGCCGTACAGTAGTTTTCCACCACACATGGAGTATAGGTATACTCAGGTGAAATTGCACAATAGATTGTATGGTGTGTTTTCTCCTGTTACCCTTGTGAAAATGCAAAATTTGGAACTAAAGTAAACATTTTTTGTGGGGAAAGTACCATTTTCATTTTTTCTGTCCACATTACTTTAGTTCCTGTGGAGCATCTACAGGGTTAATGAACTTCTTGGATGTGGTTTTGAGCAGTTTCATTGGTGCAGATTTTAAAATAGTGTCATTTTTGGGCGTATTCTGTCACCTAGGTCCCTTAAAATTTCTTCAAATGTGATGTGGTGCTAAAATTTTGTTGGCAAAATTTGAAATTATTGATACTCTTTTAATCTTTCTAACTATCATTCCACGAACATGATGATGGGAGCAGGAAATGACGTGCTCCCAGCAGGCATGAGTAAAATCCCACTGTCAGGGATCCACTTGTGCCTGTTAGAAGCACATGTCGGCCAATCAGATCAGCCAACGTGCTGGGAAACATTGGAGCTCGGTGTGCGAGCCCACATCAAAGGGCAATACGCGATCTATGACATACCAGTAATATCTTCTTGGAATACAAATACGTTCCTCAATTGGATGTGTTAAACAAATGGTCCTGTGCTGAGATAATCTTATACAGTCATGGCCGAAAGTGTTGTCACCCTTGAAATTGTTCCAGAAAATGAAGTATTTCTCCAAGAACATTATTGCAACAACACATGTCTTGTTATACACATGTTTATTTCCCTTGTCTGTTTTGGAACAACACAAAAAAAAACCAACAGAAAAAAAGGCAAATTGGACAGAATTTCACACAAAACACCGAAAATGGGCCGGACAAAATTGTTGTCACCCTCAACTTAATATTTGGTTGCAAACCCTTTGTATTAAAAACTGCAAATAATCTCTTCTTATAACCATCAACAAACTTCTTACACCTCTCACCTGGAATTTTGGACTCTTCTTTTGTAAACTGCTTCAGGTTTCTCATATTTGGAGGTTGCCTTCTCCCAACAGCAATTTTAAGATCTCTCATAGGTGTTCAATGGAATTTAGATCTGGACTAATTGCTGCCACTTCAAAACTCTCCAGAGCTTCGTTTCCATTAAGTTGTGGGGGCTAGAAATGTGTTTGGGGTCATTGCCCTGCTGGATGACCCAGGAGCTAGGAAGCCCACCCAGCCTAATAATACCCGCCCCTAGATGTCTGCTTTACCTTGACTGGTTATCAAAAATAGGGGGATCTCAGGTAACTTTTTTCTCCTATCCACATTTGTTTGCAGGGCAATTGTTCCACTCTTACCCCCATTTTACTTCCTTTTTCAGCCTCCTAGCCCTTACTGAAATCATTTTACAGCACCAAAGTTCGGGTTCCCATTGACTTATATGGGGTTTGTGGTCTATGGTCAAGTCCAAACTTTTAACGAAACTCCAGCTGAACCCAAACATAGACCTGTACATTCATTCCTATTGTTTATGGTTGAAATATTACCATTTAAAATGAGTCTTGTGTAAGCATTTGCCTGCTCACGTGATGGGGGTCACTCACTTGGCTGCATTTGAGAGGTAGCACACAGGAAAACACAGTCTCCTTAAAAGTCCAAACGGTTTATTGCAACTCATAAGCCGTGTCTCCAAACAAAAAAAAACATAACACACACAGGTATACAGATACCAGAGAGGTGTTTGTGCCTCTTTCACAGAGTCCAATAGCTGCTTTACCTCTCGTCGGCTGTTTCCCCAGGAACACAGATTTCTGGTCTGTCTTTGCTGTGGTCTGCCTGCTCAGGTTTGGATACTTCCAGTATCCAAGTGGAGCTCCCTCAACCTCCACTCACTCACAAATTAAGCCAATGCTCTGCTCCTTCAGGTGGGTTCCTTTCAGAGGTTTCAGACCTTTATGAGATAAACAGCCTCTTGTCCCTCAGATGCTGCTTCTCAGGCAGTGCTACTCCACACACTGCTGCACACTCCTCATGACAAACGAATAGTCTCCATTTTTTCACATCATGTGAGTTGTCATGTGACACACCTGTGGGAGGGGGTATGTACGTGACCAGACACACCCATCTTTCCAGCCACCTGCAAACCTGCCCTTTGAACACTATAATAAAGATGTTGTACTACATATACCAGAAAGAACTGTGCGCCCTGGCAAAACCAGTTAGTCACACAATAGGACCCCCGCATAACACCTTCCCTCACCTAGGTTACATACAGCTGACTTGAAACCCTAGTCACCCCCTTCAGGGCAAGACAGGCACACCAGTGGGCGAGACCAGGCGGTTAGGAAATGCCCACCTAGGGGTCTAGACATCCCGGGGCAAGAAAACAGACAGATTAAGTTGTAGTTCAAGTTGAGAGGAGTGGAGGCTGGAGCTAGGTGTAGCTCCAGCGGAGGAGAAGTTCAAGTTGAACGGTGCCAGGGTCGGAGCCCTGGTACCTTGGCTAGGTGGCAGACGGTGGTCTCCGTCAGCAGGATATGGGAAGACGGCTCGGCAGATCCGAGGAGGACTGGGACAGGGTTGGAGCCTGCCGATACCGGCAACGGAGACCTGACCGGAAACCGTGCACAGAGGGGGTACTCGGACTCTGAAGCCAGGACCGGAACCAACGGCCTAGCTAATCAACTGATTGAGGGCAGGATTACAGGTCCTGTCCCAACCAAAGTCCCAAAAGCAGACAACCACCCACAGAGAGGGATTGGGCAACCGTCAGGGCCCATAGATCCCACGGGTCAGCATCAGCGAGCACGGCTCCTCAGGCACATAGAAAGCCGGGAGCGGACTCCTGTGTTCCATACCGGGAAGTCTAAACACACAACCACAACTAGTGCAGAGGAAAAGACGGCAACGACCAGCCCGGGTGGGGGACCAGAGTACAACCGGCAGCGGCGGCCGGCCATCAGCACCTTGGTTTACCAAAATACTCACGTGATTCATTTAATTGTGAGTAACCAAACATCCCCTGGTACATCCGGGCGCACAAGCCCCTACCATCGCCATACCCTGCACAGAGACACTGGGCCTCGGGGCAACCATCCCTACCCATGGAGGGGTTAACATCTGGCTGCCACTACATCTCCCCCGGGTATCCCACAACAGCAGCGGTGGTGTCCCAATTCACCACACACCGTGGGTGGTGTCACAAACTGAATACGGCCAAGGCCGTACAACTACGTCCACTTTTCATTCAGCGTGTCCGCGTGACCCCCGGGTCTGGAGGATCCCTCAAGCCACAGAGTGGGTCTGGATCCGAGCAGCCCAGCTGCTGCGGGCCAGGGCGGCACAGAAGCTTCAGGTTCACACTACGTTCGTAGTACATACCACCCGTTTATAATGTATCTGTGACGCCCCGGGTAAACCAGGTAGTCACAGATGACTGTACCCCCTCCTGGGTTCAGGAATCACCTTCTCCTTGGGATTCCACCAACACCCCACACATAGGTAACACCAGCCACAAAAGCCTAGTCACCCCCCCGGGACAATAGGGACACACCAGTGGGCGGAACCAGGCAGATGGGAACGCCCAACTAGGGGTCCTGAGGTGTCAGGGGAGGGAACACGTCAGTAGAGTGGAGGAGTTGAAGTCAGTTAGGGAGTCGAGTCTAGACGGTGGAGTTGAGAGGAGTGTGAAGTGATGGTCAGGGGTTGGAGCCCCTGGACTACTGGACTACCTGAACGGACTAGGTGGCAGACGGCAGAGCAGGGCCACAGGTGACGGAGATCCAGTCGCGGGAGACCTAAAGTGGACTGGGGCAGGGTTGTAGCCCACCGGTGCTCACAGTGGGAATCCGGTCCGGAGTCCGTGCACAGTCGGAGTACCTGGACCCCAGGGCAAGGACCGCTGCAAGCGCCTTACCGATTAGCCAGCAGGGGACAAGGTTCCAGATCTTGTCCCACAAGTAACCCAGAGAGCAAAACGGAAGCCCAACGCGGGGGGTAGGGTGTCAGGCCAGAACCCACAGAGATCGCAAGGGTCAGATTTTGCGGGCAATGGCTTCCACAGTACACAAAATATGGGGAGCGGATTTTTCCCGTTTTATGTGGGTTAAGTCAACACACAAGAAACCACAAGTGCAGGAGGAAGGGCCCCTGCCCTGTCAACCCATGTGCGGGACCAAGCATACCCCTCCAGAGGCTCCCGGCATTCGGCCTTGGTTTACCACATGGACTTTGTGTGATTTATTGTGTGAGTACACCGGTACCATCCGGTCCATTTTTAAAGACTGCTCCCTGCAATCCCGCACCATCCTCTGGGCCCCGGGACTACACCTCCCCTACCCGTAGAGGGGATTCCACCTTGCTACCCCGCTCCATCAGCCCCAGGCGCCCCATACCAAGGCAGCGGCGGTGTCACCAACCCTCACCGCAACCCACGGGTGGCGTCACTGACAAACTCTTCCCCTGTAAATACCCCCTTTTTTTTATTGTTGTGGGCGACGGGCCGCTGCACGAGCCCCGGATCCGGCCGCCACTCGAGCCCCAGCCTCGATCCCGGATCCGAGTGCCTCGGGCAGCCTTCCCTGACGTGGTCAGTCACCCCCTGCCCGCGACATATCCAGTCGCCATCTTAAGGCTGCTTTACACCAGACAATCTATCGTGCGATAGATCGTCGGGGTCACGGTTTTTGTGACGCACACCCGGCATCGCTGGCGATGCCGGCCTGTGTGACACCTCCTAGCGACGCAGTATCGCTCACAAATCGTGAGTCGTGTACTGTGACTCGCCCACCCCAGGGCTATGGGACACCCGGTGCCAGGCCGGACTAGTCCGGAGGTAGTCAGTGGTGGCTGGGCCTGGCTCCGTGGCCCTGGTGGGTGTCAGTAGAATATGTGGCTTGATGAGTAAAGTTTGTGTTCGTGACGCCACCTGTGGTCTGCGGCTATTAAGCCGCCGCTGCTGTGTGAGGCCTCCGGGGTGATGATATAGCAGCAATGGTGGTACTGCTCCCCACAGGTGGAGCGGAGCACCGGGGACACTGTTAGTGCTCGTGAAAGTCTATGGTGTTGGGTGGCTAACACGGTGCAGGGCCGACAGGCAATGAAAGAACCAGGCACAAACAACAGTCTCTTTACCTTTTCCTCTTTTACTTTGGGAACAGTCCAGTCCTGGGAGACCGTTACAGGTGGTGATGGGGATCCGGTCGGCCTGGAAGTATTTGGGGTGATCTTTCTGACCAGCTGAGTAGGAGGCCTGCTGCTGTGCTTTTCTTTGTTATGATAGGACCCTGCTTCTCTGAATCCAGCAATGGCCCTCTTTGCTGCTGGGACCGATGGTATGTCCCTCTCCCTCTGTAGCAGGCTGCGCAGGCCCTCACTGGTGCTTCTCTGCTGGAGTCCACACCGGGCCCTGATGCTGCAGCTGTATGTTCGGGATGTATATGGGCCAGGTGCTTGCAGCTCTCCTGCCCTTCAGATTCGGCTACCAGGGGTATTTTAAGCCCTGGTGGCCACAGACTCCGATGTCCGAGTCTCTTCTGTGCCTCTCTGCTGCTCCTGCTTCCCTGGGCCAAGCTACTCTAGCTCTAGGCCCCAGATCCACAGGACAACTCACTCTGCGTCTGCTCACTAGCACCTCTCTCTACAGACTGACCACTACTTCCTCCCTCTGGTCAGACTTGAGGAAGGCTCCCTGGAATTCCAGGTTCAGAACTCCCCCTGCTGGCCAAAGGGAGAACTGCGTTGGATGTTAAACTTGCTGGCCAATGGACCTCCCAATTACCTCCAGGCTCAGCATGAACCCTTTTGGGAGGGCAATCCTGTTGTGGCGACCAGGTCCTGGGGCGCCACACTCCCCCTTAGTTAAATTCAGTACTCCCGGACTGTAGAGACAAAACAAAACAGGTTACAACATTTCATCCCATTATGGGAGGCGCATTACTTAAACGTTACAAACTTAAAACTACTATAAGAGTCCAGTGTGGCTCCCTGCCGGGTGTCCATTACACTGCTCCATGGGGGACCCGCCGCGATCAAACCCCCAACGTAGGCTCTGGGCGTGCATCAGAGCATTGATGACCCCACTCTATGCACGCCGGACGGGTTTTTCTTCAGGGGTATTGAGCACACAGGTGCTAACTATGAACAATTTAGGTGTTGGCCACCCATAGTCCAGTGGCCCAGTTGTCCATTTACTTAATCACCTAAGACAAAAAGCATTTTTATACACAACATTACAGACATTTCACATAGTTTCATAGTTTCATAGTTTCATAGTTTTTAAGGTTGAAGGGAGACTCTAAGTCCATCTAGTTCAACCCGTAGCTTAACATGTTGATCCAGAGGAAGGCAAAAAAACCCCAATGTGTCAAATAAGCTCCAATGGGGAAAAAAATTCCTTCCTGACTCCACATACGGCAATCAGACTAGTTCCCTGGATCAACACCCTGTCATAAAATCCAATATACATAACTGGTAATATTATATTTTTCAATTAATGCGATCAGGCTCTGCTTAAATTTTACTTGTGAATCCCTCAATACAACATCATACGGCAGAGAGCTCCATAGTCTCACTGCTCGTACAGTAAAGAATCCTCATCTGTGATTATGATTAAACATTCTTTCCTCAAGACGTAGCGGATGCCCCCGTGTTCCAGTCGCAGGCCTAGGTGTAAAGAGATCTTTGGAAAGGTCTCTGTACTGTCCCCTCATATATTTATACATTGTGATTAGATCCCCCTAAGCCTTTGTTTTTCCTAACTAACTAACCCCAAGTTTAATAACCTGTCTTGGTATTGCAGCCCACCCATTCCTCTAATAATCTTGGTCGCTCTTCTATCTACCTGTAAGATTATGCTATTTATAACCTTCTATACTTTTGCTAACAAGAAATGCATCCATTCCTCTCTTAAATTCATTCAGTGAGTTGGCCATCACCACTTCCTCAGGAAGAGAGTTCCAGAGCCTCACTGCTCTTACCGTGAAGAACCCTCTTCTATGCTGATGTAGGAATTTTCTTTCCTCCAATCGAAAAGAATGCCCCCTTGTTCTTGTCATAGTCCTTGGTACAAACAGATCATGGGAGAGATCTCTATATGGCCCTCTGATATATTTGTACATATTTATTAGGTCTCCCCTAAGTCTTCTCTTTTCTAGAGTAAATAGACCTAATTTTGATAACCTTTCCGTGTATTGTAATGCACCCATTCCATTTATTATTTTAGTAGCCCGCCTCTGAACCCTTTCAAGTTCAGTAATGTCTTTCTTCAGCACCGGCGCCCAAAATTGCACACAATACTCCAAGTGTGGTCTGACTAGTGATTTGTACAGAGGGAGAATGATGTTTTCATCTCGTGCCCCCAGACCTCTTCTAATGCATCCCATCACCCTATTTGCTTTGGTGGCTGCTGCCTGACACTGGGCACTCCAATTTAGATTCTTATTCACTAAGATGCCTAAGTCTTTTTCCATGTCTGATTTCCCCAGCAGTTTCCCATTTAGTAAGTAATCGTAGCATCTGTTTCTCCTTCCCATGTGCATAACCTTACACTTATCTGTGTTAAACCTCATTTGCCATTTTTCAGCCCAATTCTCCAATTTACTCAAGTCCATCTGTAGTTGCAAACTGTCCTCCTTTGTGTTAACTACCTTACATAGTTTTGTATCATCTGCAAATACTGATATTTTACTCTGTAAACCATCCACCAGATCATTAATAAATATATTAAATAGTAGGGGGCCCAATACAGACCCCTGTGGCACCCCACTAGTAACCCTGGCCCAATCTGAGTATGCACCATTAATAACCACTCTTTGTTTTCTACCACTAAGCAGGCTACCTACCCATCTACACACATTTTCCCCGAGCCCAAGCTTTCTCATTTTACTTAGCAGTCTTTTATGTGGGACAGTGTCAAATGCTTTACCGAAGTCGAGATAAATGACATCCAATGATTCTCCTCGGTCCATGTGAGAGCTTACATCCTCATAGAAGCTGATCAGGTTAGTTTGACAGGAGCGATCCTTCATAAATCCATGTTGATATGGAGTTAAACAGTTATTAACATTGAGACATTCCATAATAGTATCCCTTAAAAACCCTTCAAACATTTTACCCACAACAGATGTTAAGCTTACCGGCCTATAGTTTCCAGGTTCCCTTTTGCACCCTTTTTTGAATATTGGTACCACATTTGCTAGCCGCCAATCCAGTGGAACAGACCCAGTTTCTATAGAGTCTTTAAATAAAAGGAATAGAGGCCTGTCTATCACATTACTTAACTCCCTTAATACCCGAGGGTGAATGCCATCAGGGCCTGGTGATTTGTCAATTTTAATGTTACTAAGTCGGTTCTGCACTTCTTCCTGGGTTAGGCAGGTCATACTTAATGGGGCATCTACATGATCACTCTGCATTTCCCCTGGCATATGCTTTTCCTGTGTGAACACAGTTGAGAAAAAAGTATTTAAAACATTTGCTTTTCCCACATCGCTTTCTATGATTTTACCCTCATTATTCTTTAAAGGGCCAACACCATCAATTTTAATCTTTTTTCTGTTTATATAATTAAAGAATAGTTTGGGATTTGTTTTGCTTTCCTTAGCAATGAGTCTCTCAGTTTCTACTTTTGCTAAATATATTTGTTTTTTACACATTTTATTTTTTTCTCTATATATTTTTAATGCTTCCTCGCTGCCTTCTTGTTTTAGCTTTTTAAATGCCTTTTTCTTATTATTCATTGCCCCTTTTACATCCTTATTTAGCCACATTGGTTTCCTCCTGTTCCTAGCCCTTTTATTTCCGTATGGTATGGCTCGCTCGCAGTGGGTGTTTAATACCGATTTAAAAATTTCCCACTTATTTTCTGTGCTCCCATTTTTGAGGACATTGTCCCAATCAATTTGGCGAAGGTCTTCTCTAAGTTGATCAAACTTTGCTTTCCTGAAATTCAGCGTTTTTGTAACCCCCCTCCAAGGCACCTTACTAAAGGACAAGTGGAATTGTATTATATTGTGGTCACTATTCCCTAGGTGCCCATCCACTCGTACGTCTGTTATTCTATCTGGCCTGTTGCTTAAAATTAAGTCCAGAAGGGCTGCCCCTCTAGTTGAGCCCGGCACAAGTTGGGACAGATAATTATCCTTAGTTACTGACAGAAACCGGTTTCCTTTCTGAGATACGCAGGTTTCAGTTTCCCAGTCTATATCGGGGTAATTGAAGTCCCCCATAATAATCACCTCATTGTGATTTGCTGCTTTGTCTATTTGTTTCAATAATACATTTTCAGTGGTTTCTGTTATATTTGGTGGCTTATAACAAACCCCTATGAGGATTTTATTAGTTTTCCCTCCTTGTATCTCCACCCATAGAGACTCCACCTCTTCATTTCCCTCTTGAATATCTTCTCTTAAGGTCCAGTCACACTAAGCAACTTACCAGCGATCCCAACAACGATAGGGATCGCTGGTAAGTTGCTAGGAGGTTGCTGGTGAGCTGTCACACTGCGACGCTCCAGCGATCCCACCAGCAACCTGACCTGGCAGGGATCGCTGGAGCGTGGCTACACGAGTTGCTGGTGAGCTCACCAGCAACCAGTGACCAGCCCCCAGTCTCCTAGTTACAGCACACATCAGGTTAATTAACCCGATGTGTGCTGCAGCTAAATGTGCACAGAGCAGGGAGCAGCGCACACTGAGCGCTGGCTCCTTGCTCTCCTAGTTACAGCACACATCGGGTTAATTGCCTGATGTGTGCTGCAGCTATCTGTGCACAGAGCAGGAGCCGGCAGCACAGGCAGTGAGAGCGGAGGAGGCTGGTATCAAAGGTAAATATCGGGTAACCAAGGACAGGGCTTCTTGGTTACCCGATGTTTACATTAGTTACCAGCCTCAGCAGAAGCTGGCTCCCTGCTCACTGCACATTAGTTGTTGCTGTCTCGCTGTCACACACAGCGATCTGTGCTTCACAGCAGGACAGCAACAACTAAAAAATGGCCCAGGACATTCAGCAACAACCAACGACCTCACAGCAGGGGCCAGGTTGTTGCTGGATGTCACACACAGCAACATCGCTAGCAACGTCACAAAAGTTGTTCGTTACCAGCGATGTTGCTAGCGATGTTGCTTAGTGTGACGGGGCCTTTAGTCTGGGCTTTAAACTGGACTTTATATATAGACAGACTCCTTCCCCTTTCCTTTTTTTACGATCCCTCCTAAACAATTCATATCCTTGCAGGTTAGCCGCCCAGTCATAACTGTCATCTAACCATGTCTCAGTTATTCCTACTATGTCGTATTTCTCCTCATACATTACCAGCTCCAGTTCCTCCATCTTATTGGTCAGGCTTCTTGCATTGGTCAGCATGCAGGAAAGAAGTTTTGCTCCCCTTTTCTCAGCTTCCTTCTTAGTACCCTGTCTTGGGTCCTCTTTACGGCATCTAGTATCCTTGATTAGTTTGTCCTTCTGCTGCATGTTCTTGTCTGCTGTTTTTTCTCCCATCCCCTCTTCTTCTAGTTTAAAGCCCTCCTGATGAGTGTGGCAAGCCTTCTGGCGAACGTGTGTTTCCCAGGTTTTGTGAGGTGTATCCCGTCTCTTGCGAGAAGTCCATCGTAGAGGTAATTCACTCCATGGTCTAAGAATCCAAATCCTTGCTGCCTGCACCACCGTCGTAGCCAGTTGTTCAAATCTAGTATCTTATTCCATCTTCTGACACCATGGCCATCGACTGGGAGGATTGATGAGAAAACAACCTGTACGTTCCGTTCCTTTATTTTCTTCCCCAGAATTTCAAAGTCTTCACAAATAGTTGGTAGATCATTTCTTGCCGTGTCGTTTGTTCCTACATGTATCAATAGGAACGGGTATTCGTCCTTGGATCCGAGGATAGTTGGTATCCTGTTGGCCACATCCTTGATTTTTGCTCCTGGTAGGCAGCATACTTCTCGTGCGGTTATGTCCGGCCTGCAGATAGTTGCCTCCGTGCCTCTTAGTAGTGAGTCGCCCATAACTACCACTCTTCTTTTCTTTCTGGACGCACTGCTTGTTGCTCCTGAGTGCTTTAGAGTGTCTTTTGTTTCTGCTTTTGTTGACAAAGTAACTTCTTTTGATGATACTGTGTCTTCTCCTGTAGAGACGGTATCATCCTGAGCTGTGCCATTTTCGTTCTCCAGCATGAGGGCTTCATATTGGTTGCTAAGCTGTGTGGGTGGTGCCGACCACTTGATCCGCTGGCTTCTTTTGGTCACATGTGTCCACTTTTCAGCCTCTGTATGTGTTCTGAAGCTTTTCTCACTTTCCATATCCTGAATTGTTGCTTCTGCCTCGTCCAAGAAGTCCTCATGTTCTTTAATTAGCTTCAAAGTTGCTATTCTTTCTTCCAGTCCCCGCACCTTTTCCTCTAAGAGGGCAACAAGTTTGCACTTTTGACAGGTGAAGTTGAATTTTTTGTGCGGCAGATCCGTAAACATGTAGCATGTGTTGCAGGTGACCATGTGGATTTTCTTCTCTTCCATAATGCTGATGTAGCGTATGACAACGGCGCGCGGTTTTGCGATGTCCTCAAACAGCGAGACCCGGCAAGTCCCAGCAATCGATCAGCTTACGGCGACTCTTCTCTTCTTAAACAGCTACAGTTATCACCACTATGAGATTGTGTTAAAACTATGCCACACTTATCTTCAGTCGCCTCCCTTTACTTCAGTACCTCGCACTCTCAGCACCTCGCTAGCTCTGGCTGGTTTATATAGTTCTACAAGGACTACTAGAAGCTGCTAGAAGCTTCTAGAAACAGGTGTGGCTAATACTACTGACTAAATCACTAGACACACTTTTTTTTTTTTGCTTTTTCACAGTACCCCAGACAAAGACAGACAACAAATCCCTAATGAAATTAAACAGTTACAGTTATCACCACTGAGATTGTGTTAAAACTATGCCACACTTATCTTCAGTCGCCTCCCTTTACTTCAGTACCTCGCACTCTCAGCACCTCGCTAGCTCTGGCTGGTTTATATAGTTCTACAAGGACTACTAGAAGCTGCTAGAAGCTTCTAGAAACAGGTGTGGCTAATACTACTGACTAAATCACTAGACACACTTTTTTTTTTTTTTTGCTTTTTCACAGTACCCCAGACAAAGACAGACAACAAATCCCTAATGAAATTAAACAGTTACAGTTATCACCACTATGAGATTGTGTTAAAACTATGCCACACTTATCTTCAGTCGCCTCCCTTTACTTCAGTACCTCGCACTCATACCTTACATAACTATTTACATTCTGTTAGGTATTTTATTTTCTATGTTCTATACCTTGGAGGGGGCTGTCCCCGAGTGCTACGTTGGGACCGGCGTAACTCTGGGGTTTGTCCCTGACTGCTTGGAGTGTCTGCCCCCCCCGTGTTATTGGTAGGCCTAACCCTGACAGGGATGCACGTTGGTTGCCTACAGGATCTCAGATTCGCCAAGGGTACGGCAGGTTCGCCACTGGCAGGGTGTTGAACCTCCGGTTCCACTGCTGGCGTGTCATCTTGTGTTGGAGCGGACGGTTCTTTAGGTGGATCTGGAACCTCTTCTGTTTCTGGCTCGACCAACTGCGGGAACGTCAAAACTGGTACCACTATGGCATTGTTTATTCGGGTCCAAGTTTTGGGGAATTTTCCAAGGATTGTTTGGATCATCTCCTCCTCTTTTTCTTGACTTTGGGGACTTTCCTGTACTTCTTCCACTTCCCTTTGGATCCTGCACCGTTCAGGGCACGCTTTCAGGCGGTCTCGAGAAACTGCTTGATAGGTCTTGCCTTCATCCTTGCTTATGAGGCATACCTTACTGTTATCAAAGTTGGACTGAATAATGGTGTAGGGTTCCTTCTCCCACTGATCATCCAATTTATGCGCCCTCCGCTTCCTCTTGAGGACTTGTTCTCCAGGTGCTAAGGGAGTTGCTGGGGCTGTTTGATTGTAATGCTGTTCTTGTCTCGTTCTTGCTTGAGACAGGCTCCTTTCTACGCATTCCTGGATCTTACGGTACTGCTGCTGCCGTTCGGTATCCCAATCCTCTATTTCCTGAACCGCCTCAGGTAACACATTCCCCATCTCAAAGTCTACAGGTAACTTGCCAGGTCTGGCTCGCATCAGGTAAGCAGGGCTGCAGTTGGTCGAATTTACCGGGATATGGTTGTACAAGTCTACCAGATCTGGTAACTTCTCTGGCCATTGGTTCCTTTCTTCCAAAGGTAGAGTCTTGAGCATATCAATAACCACATGGTTCATCTTCTCGCACAATCCATTGGTTTGAGGGTGGTATGGTGTGGTTCTGATTTTCTTACAACCGTACATGTTACAGAACTCTTGGAACACTTCTGCCTCGAATGCAGGACCCTGATCAGTCAGTACCCTTTCAGGGTAACCGTGAGGTCGGCAAAAGTATGCCTGAAATGCTCTAGCTGCTGTTCTGGCTGTCTGGTCCTTCACAGGCACTACTACCAGGAAACGAGAGTAATGGTCCACAATGGTGAGGGCGTACACATAGCCTGACCGGCTTGGTGTTAACTTCACGTGGTCCAGGGCCACCAACTCCAGGGGCTGCTTTGTGACAATTGGCTGTAGGGGAGACCTCTGGCCGGCATCATCCTTCCGCCTCAAGTTACACGGACCACAGTCTCGGCACCACTTCTCGACTGTCTTTCTCATGTGCACCCAGTAGAACCGATCACGGAGTAGGGTCTCCAACTTCTTCCACCCGAAGTGTCCTGCGTTATCATGATAAGCTGCTAGGACCATTGGAGCATCCCTCTGCGGGACCACTATCTGCCAGACGAGTTCATTCGTTCGCCAGTTGACATATCTCTTGCAGAGCTTGCCTTGGTAGGTGAACAGTCGTCCCCTCTCCTTCCACAGTTGCTGGGCTTCTTCTGGAGCATCTGGGCCAAGATGGGTCTCAGCTTGTGCTAGCTTTTCTTTGACCAATCGCACGGCCGGGTCACCGTTCTGTGTCTCTTCCCAATTATGGTGGAGTAATGGGTTGACCGAGACCTCGTGCTGGCTCGAGCGCTTCACTCCTACAGCATGCTCACACTGGGAAACACCCTGATGATGGAAAGCCGGTAACTCTATCTCTTCGAGTTCATCCAGGTCTTCTCCAGACTCGGGTAAGTGAGGCATTCTGGACAGCGCATCAGCATTGTTATTCTTCTTGCCAGCCCGGTACTTGATGGTAAAGTCAAAGTTAGACAGCCGGGCCATCCATCGCTGTTCCAACGCACCTAACTTGGCTGGTGCCAGATGTGTTAACGGATTGTTGTCCGTGAAGATGGTGAACTTGGCCGATGCCAGATAGTGCTTGAAGCGTTCAGTCACTAACCCAAACAATAGCGTGGAACTCCAGCTTGAAGGAACTGTAGTTTTCTGGATTCCTTTCTGTGGGCCGAAGCTTCCTACTGGCGTAAGCTATCACCTTCTCTCTGCCTCCCTGCACCTGGGACAGAACTGCTCCCAGTCCTACGTTGCTGGCATCTGTATACAGTACAAACGGCGGCTGTAGTCAGGGTAGGCCAGAATTTCTCCTCCCGTGAGAGCCCCTTTAAGCCGGACAAAGGATGTTTCTATTTGGCTGCTCCATTCAAACGGAGGGCTCTGCTTCTTAGCCTGCTTTGGCTGGCCCACCAGGAGATCTTGAAGGGGCGCTGCTATCTTTGTGAAACCATCAATGAACCTTCGGTAGTAGCCCACCAGCCCAAGGAACTGCCGCACCTCCTTTACCGTGGTGGGTCTTGGCCAGTCCTTGATTACGGTGACTTTCTCCGGATCAGGTGCCACACCTTCTGCGCTGACCACATGACCCAGGTACTGTACCTTTGGCTTCAAGAGGTGACATTTGGACGGCTTTATCTTCAGGCCATATTTTGACAAGGACTCAAACACTTCTGCTAAGTGCCTCAGGTGGTCTTCATAAGTCTTGGAGTAGACTATGACGTCATCCAGGTACAACAGCACGGTTTCGAAGTTGTGGTGGCCCAAGCAGCACTCTATCAACCTTTGGAATGTCCCTGGGGCGTTGCAGAGCCCGAATGGCATACAGTTGAACTCGCAGAGGCCCATTGGTGTCGTGAATGCAGTCTTCTCCTTGTCCGCCTCTGCCACGGGAACCTGCCAATACCCACTGGTGAGATCCAAGGTGGAGAAATAGTTAGCTGACTTTAAGGCTGTTAGTGACTCCTCTATTCTGGGTAGTGGATAAGCATCTTTATGTGTAATGCGGTTAATTTGCCTGTAATCTACGCACATTCTCATTGTACCATCTTTTTTCTTTACGAGCATTAGTGGAGCTGCCCAGGGGCTACAACTATCTCTGATAACCCCAGCCTCCTTCATTTCCCGTAACATCTCTTTGGCACGTTGATACTGTGCGGGGGGTACAGGGCGGTATCTCTCTTTAATGGAATGATGATCACCCGTGGGGATTTGATGTTTAACCCCTTTCACCTGCCCAAAATCTAGGGGGTGTTTGCTGAAGACCCGCTCGTACTCCTGTACCACCCGGTAAATCCCATGCTTTTGGTGTGAGGGGGTGGAGTCGGTGCCCACATGTAATTTTTGGCACCAGTCTTCTAACCGTCCCTTGGAGCCATTGTCTTCTGCCTGGTCAGACGGGATCAAGGGCTCCACTGCTTTGATGGTATTGTTGCTGACAGTGTACAGTTTTGCTACAGTGGCGTACCGGGGCAATTTGGCCTCCTTCTCCCCACAATTCAGGACACGGACGGGCACTCTCCCCTTGCGGACGTCTGCTACCCCTCTGGCTACCAGGACTCCAGGCCTACTGTCTGAATACACCGGTTCCACCAAGGCATGGTAATCCTGACCCTTGAGGCCTATTGCTGCCCGACACCATATCAACATTTCACTTCTTGGGGGTATTGCAATGGGGAGGGGGTCACTTACCCTCACACTGCCAATTTCTCCTCCGGCCAGCTCTACCTGCTGCCTCCTCACCAGGGCTCTGATCTCCCTCTGTAGGGCACGCTGCTGCCCGGAGATGGCAGTTTCAGACGCCTGTTGCAACAAAATTATCACTTCGGCAATACAATTTTCTATCACATTTGTACCAATGGTTAGCAGTGGGTGAGATTCTTTGCGATCAATATCTACAATTATCATCCCCTGACATGGCAATTCTACCCGCCCCACTTTAATGGTTACTTCTTTGTACCCAATTTGAGGTAAGGGCTGACCATTACTGGCCACAATTGTTAAATCATCATCTGGGCCATGGTCAATGTCTGAATCAGCCCAATATCTTTTGTATAGTTTATAGGGGATGGTTGTTACCTGGGACCCCGTGTCCAAGAGGGCATTCAAAGGGATCCCATCCAGCACAATAGGAAGGACCGGTCATCCTCCCACATACGTGCTGCGGCTGGGGGTCGAGCCGGGCTTCCTTACACCTGGGGGTTGGCTCCTGGCCCCAGGCTCGGCCCATTTAAAGGACAGTGTCGTGCAATGTGGCCCGCCTGGCTGCAGCGGCGGCAGATCGGTTGTCCTGTTGAATCATACCGGTCTGTATCTTTTCCTCGGGTCGGCGGAATCCTCCTCTGTCGCATCCATGGGACGTCATCTGGGCTGGAGGCCAACTCGATTCTTGCAGGCGATGGGGTCGCTTGTAGAGACTGCACGGTCTTGGCAAGGGCAGCTACTGTCTTGGTCAGCTCCTGGACCTGCTGTCTGAGCTCTGCAGTGGGATCCTTATCCAGGGACTGCGCCTCGGCCCCTGCAGCAGCTCGTGTTGCAGGCACCACCCCGGGGTACGTGATAGCAAGAGGCCGCAGTGGTACTGGGTCATTCGGTGTAGATTCTCTCAGTACCCGGATGGCCTGGTCCTTAAACTTTGCAAAGTCCAGAGCAGGGTTCTGCAGGACCATGATACGCAGCTGGGTCCTGTGGGCGTCTGACAGGAGCCCTTCTATGAACTGCTCAGTTAGGAGTTTGTCTCCTTCTCGTACACTCTCTGGGTCCACCTGTTTAACTGCTTTCAGGGCCTCCTGCAAGTTTAAGGCATAGTCCCGTATGCTGTCTGTGGCCCGCTGCTTACACCCAAAGAATCTCATCTTTATTTCTGCTGCGGTGCGGGTGTCAAAAGTACTCTTCAGCTTAGCCAGTATCTGGGTTACTGTCCCTTTATCTGTATCAGGCCAGGACTTCACTTCACGCTGGGCTGCGCCGGCTAGCTGCCCCATTAATATGCCCACCTTCTGGCTCTCAGTCAGCGGATACACCCGGAACAAGCTGTGCAGGCTTTCTCTGAAGTCGCTCAAGGTATGGGACTCCCCGGAGTACTGCGGCAGCCATTCTGCTCCCGGGATGTACGGCATTGTGATCGGCATTACCGGCGCTACAGCGGGGGCTGGGGCAGCGGCGACTGGGATTGCTTCGGCCGGTGCTGCGGCGCCTCGGGCTATGGCAGCCACCTGCTCTCCCTCTGAGTCGGACATCTTCCTCCCCCTTAGTGAACCTTACCAGGCTCTGTTCACTTTTCAAATTCCCTTCCGGGTCGCGCAGGGTTAACAGCGCTCTGCTCTGATGGCACGCTCCCTTCGCGCTCTTTGTCAGGCACGCCCCCCTTCTTCCTGCACTCGGCAAGGCTAATGGCGGCGGCAGTTTGCAAACAGGAACACAGTCTTTTAAGCACAGTTTCTGCAGGCGCACAGTACCCGGTGAAACCGGGCACGAAATCCTGTTCGTGACGCCAAAATTGACTCGCCCACCCCAGGGCTATGGGACACCCGGTGCCGGGCCGGACTAGTCCGGAGGTAGTCAGTGGTGGCTGGGCCCGGCTCCGTGGCCCTGGTGGGTGTCAGTAGAATATGTGGCTTGATGAGTAAAGTTTGTGTTCGTGACACCACCTGTGGTCTGCGGCTATTAAGCCGCCGCTGCTGTGTGAGGCCTCCGGGGTGATGATATAGCAGCAATGGTGGTACTGCTCCCCACAGGTGGAGCGGAGCCCCGGGGACACTGTTAGTGCTCGTGAAAGTCTATGGTGTTGGGTGGCTAACACGGTGTAGGGCCGACAGGCAATGAAAGAACCAGGCACAAACAACAGTCTCTTTACCTTTTCCTCTTTTACTTTGGGAACAGTCCAGTCCTGGGAGACCGTTACAGGTGGTGATGGGGATCCGGTCGGCCTGGAAGTATTTGGGGTGATCTTTCTGACCAGCTGAGTATGAGGCCTACTCCTGTGCTTTTCTTTGTTATGATAGGACCCTGCTTCTCTGAATCCAGCAATGGCCCTCTTTGCTGCTGGGACAGATGGTACGTCCCTCTCCCTCTGTAGCAGACTGTGCAGGCACTCACTGGTGCTTCTCTGCTGGAGTCCACACCAGGCCCTGATGCTGCAGCTGTATGTTCGGGATGTATATGGGCCAGGTGCTTGCAGCTCTCCTGCCCTTCGGATTCGGCTACCAGGGGTATTTTAAGCCCTGGTGGCCACAGACTCCGATGTCCGAGTCTCTTCTGTGCTTCTCTGCTGCCCCTGCTTCCCTGGGCCAAGCTACTCTAGCTCTAGGCCCCAGATCCACAGGACAACTCACTCTGCGTCTGCTCACTAGCACCTCTCTCTACAGACTGACCACTACTTCCTCCCTCTGGTCAGACTTGAGGAAGGCTCCCTGGAATTCCAGGTTCAGAGCTCCCCCTGCTGGCCGGAGGGAGAACTGCGTTGGATGTTAAACTTGCTGGCCAATGGACCTCCCAATTACCTCCAGGCTCAGCATGAACCCTTTTGGGAGGGCAATGCTGTTGTGGCGACCAGGTCCTGGGGCGCCACAACTGGTCGCTAGGTTCCATAATATCGTTTAATTTAGTTGTTCATCGTTTCCGTGGTAGCACACGCCGCTCCGTGTGACACCCCGGAAACGATGAACAGCAGCTCACCTGCATCACGCAGCCGCCGCCGGCTATGTGAAGGAAGGAGGTGGGCGGGAAGTTTATGTCCCGCTCATCTCCGCCCCTCCGCTTCCATTGGCTGGCGGCCGTGTGACGTCGCTGTGACGCCGAACGTCCCTCCCACTCCAGGAAGTGGACGTTCGCCGCCCACAGCGTGGTCGCACGAGAGGTAAGTACGTGTGACGGGGGGTTACCAACTTTGTGCCACACGGGCAGCGATTTGCCCGTGACGCAAAAAGGACGGGGGCGGGTACGATCGATTGTGAAATTGCACAATCGGTCGTACCGTGTAAAGCAGCCTTTACACTTAGAATGATAACATTGATTTTTATGTGGGAAGTATAAAAAGCAGATATCAATGGCAATGTTGCAAGTACGGTAATTAATTCCAGAGGGCTTTCTACAGTAATTATTTGTCCTGTGTTGATATATGATTGCTCTTTCAGGGCTGCACAGAGAGAACAGAAATGCAAAATATGACAACACACAAAATCCAGGAAACAATTAGCTGCTTGTAGTGTGTGTCAGGACTTGGCAAGCTTTCCAACAAATAGATCTGGCTACAGCTCAAGCAGTATTCTCACACATACAGAGTAGTAGCTCAAGGAAACAGATTGTTCCATTCATAACATTTTACTGAAATTTCATGTTACTATGTTTGTGGCATTCTTATGTTTTGGTGTATGTTATGCAGAAATATCTGATTACAGTAGTGTACTTTAAACTAGCTGACTGGTGGCACTAAATGGCCCCAATCAGCCACTTTTTTGCTGATTGGCAGTAAACAGCCTGGTTACATCGGCCCAGCCAGCTTTAGAAACACACAGAACAACCAGGTAACATAAAGGCACCCTTAGGGTATTTGCACATGTTGAGTATTTGCGGTATATTTTTCTGCAGTATTATGGCTCGCTCACATTAGCGTTTAAATCGGAAGGGTACAATTTGGGAAAATCAGTATTAGGCCGGTATCACACTTGTGAGTGACTTGCATCTTTTGGTATGGCCTGCTGCTCTCCGGACAGGAGCGTGCAACTGCAAAGAAATACATGCAGCTGACCTGCCCCTGTTTGGAGTGTGGCAGGCCATCTGGGAGATGTGACTGCATTCCCGCACGAGTCACTTTCATGTGTGACACCGGCCTTAGGGCAGAGTCACATTTGCGTATCTCTTCTGATGAGAGAGCATCTGATGTGATATGCTAATGCTCATGCTCTGCTGCACGTGTGGTCCAAGTGTCATTCGACTGTGGTTCGTTCCTGAGATCAAATCACAGCTCCGAGGGAGATGTTAATCCCCCATCACCTCCATTGTGAGCCTGTGCGTATATAGCACTGCACTTGGATGACATCCGAGTGCAGTTCGATGTTTCTCTCCCACCCATAGACTTGTATGTGTGCAAGTGACAAGGCTCTCGCAGACAATTGCAGCATGCTGCTATTTTTTTCATCAGTCCTTTTAGGGCTGAGTAAAATCTTGCAGATCTGAGCTGCAACATTATCTTAAATGGGGCCGAGTGCAATGCGAGATTTTCTCCCATTGCACTCGTGCGACTGATACGCAAGTGTGACTCTGCTCTTAGGGGTACTTTGCACGCTGCGACATCGCAAGCCGATGCTGCGATGCAGAGCGCGATAGTCTCCGCCCCTGTCGCAGCTGCGATATCATTGTGATAGCTGCCGTAGCGAACATTATCGCTACGGCAGCTTCACATGCACTCACCTGACCTGCGACGTCGCTCTGGCCGGCGACCCACCTCCTTATTAAGGGGGCGGGTCGTGTGGCGTCACTGCGACGTCACACGGCAGGCGGCCAATAGGAGCGGAGGGGCAGAGATGAGCGGAATGTAATCATCCCGCCCACCTTCTTCCTTTCACATAGCCGACGGGAGCCGCGGTGACGCAGGTAGGAGATGTTCCTCGCTCCTGCGACTTCACACACAGCGATGTGTGCTGCCGCAGGAGCGAGGAACAACATCAGACCGTCGCGTCAGCGTAATTATGAAATTCGCCGACGCTACACCGATGATACGATTACGACGCTTTTGCGATCGTTAATTGTATCATCTAGGATTTACACACTACGATATCGCCTGCGATGCCGGATGTGCGTCGCTTTCAATTTGACCCCACCGACATCGCACCTGCGATGTCGTAGTGTGCAAAGCCCGCCTTAGTCAAAGATGCAGCTCAGATCTGCAATTTTTTTTCCCATGCCCAAAAAATTGCAGCATGATGTGATTGGCAGTATGTCTCAGATCACGCACTCCCATGCAAGTCTATGGGTGTCAAATATCGGACTGCATTCAGATGTCATCAAAGTGCAGTCTGATATACGCAGAGAGGTGATAGAGAACATTGAGAAATCAATCTCTCCATCTCCTCTAGGTGCTCCGATTCTCACATGCAAGAAAATCAGAACACAGTGAATGACACTCGGACACGGTTGCAGCAGAGTTTGAGTCTAGTGTTATTAGCATATCACATCGGATGCTGTACGCTAGTGTGACCGACAGTGTTTGCAGGAAAACCGCTGCATGAAATCCGAATGTTTTGATGTGTTTTTACACTCATTTTTTCCTATTTATGTTTTTTTCTATTCATTTGAATGGATGAAAAATATAGTGTATTTTCCTCTGGAAAAGCAAACAGGAAAAAAAATGAAACAAAAATGCATCATGTGAACAAGCCCTTGGAAAGACTATTTGATTGTAAATATGTAGATATAACTCTACTCAAATAGCAACATTTATTGCTCAAATCTACTAAACGAGTTGAATACACCCAATCTGTACCCTTGCTGAAATTGTGCTTTAAAACTAGATGTCCCGTTGTTGCTCTTGCTAGTTTGTTGGATGAGATTATAGTTAATCCAATGAAAATGAAAGTGTTGGCTTATAATTTACGCTTTTTAGGCTTTCATTCCTTCCTGGGCACACCTGCAGGATAGAAAGCCATGGAACCCATAGGGTGTAGGGGCGACATGACAGCCCGGAGGGTAGGGAGTTGATGGGGTTAAACAGTGTTGGTTCGTTTAGGAATGAGGAAAAGAAGGTGATTGGTTAGGGGTTGGAGTGTGGTGGAAGGAAAGGAGGGAGCTTTATGGTGTATATAATAGGAGGTGGGAGTCAATTATCTCCTCTTGCATTTCCTGGATGACAGCTTGGACGGGCTGGGGAACCTCCATCATGACATCCAGCATGATGGATCCGGACATCGCAGATCTGCAGCTTGGACGGGCTAGGGAACCTCCATCATGATGTCCTGAGGAATCCTCGGATCTGGTCAGCATGGCGGTGCAGGGCGCCCAGGTAGTGCAGTCCTACACCCAGGCTGCCTGGGTGTCTCCTCGGCACCTTCCCCTCCCCCCCCCCTCTTTGCTGTAGTTCTGGCAGTTTCAGGACTCGCCGGGGTCTTTGGGGAAGGTGGGGGTGAGGAGGACAACGTGAGAGCCCCCACTCCCGTGGGGACCCTCTGCAGCTGGGTGGGCAGTGGTAGCTTGCAGCGCCCGCTCTGGCGGTCGGGAGGAATCTCCTGCAGGGCCGCGACGGCCGAAAAGGGGGCGTGTCCAGCCCGGGGGCCTACTTCCGGTGTGAGGCCTCAGGCTGGATTTTTTGAGCGATGCGGCCGCTCCCGGCAGGGAGCGCGCCCAGCGGCGGTGGATGGACAACACCCCCCCCTCCCTCCGCGGGGGGGCGGAGGACGGCTGCCTACAGGGTCACCTCACCTGTGTGGCTTGGATTATTGGGACCGGAGGACTGGGCGCAGAAGGCGGCGGCGAGGAGGAGACAGGAGGCGCCTGCAGGGTCACCTCACCTGTGTGGCTGGATTATCGGGACCGGAGGACTGGGCGCAGTAGGCGGCGAGGAGGAGACAGGAGGCGCCTGCAGGGTCACCTCACCTGTGTGGCTGGATCATCGGGACCGGAGGACTGGGCGCAGCAGGTGGCGACGAGGAGGAGACAGGAGGCCTGCTGTCTATCCTGGAGCAGGCATTGGGACAAGGGTGCAGCTCTCATCAGTAGCGGCTTCCCCCAGGAGGGGAGCGCCCAGCATTGTGGAGGCGACAATCGGCCCAAACAGGGCATGTGGACACGGTGCTCCTGGCGTCAGGGGGCGAACCCGGCGGGCATTCGGTGCCTGCAGCTTGAGGAACTGTCCCGGGATCAGCGACGGACGACTGGCGAAAAGGACGCTGGCGGCTGATCTGAGGGCGTCCTCTGGAGGCAGCCTGGCGCGGTAATCAATTTAAGTTTCAGCCTTTTTGTAGTGGTGGGGGGACAGTCGCTGTAGTGGAGTAGTGTCTGGAGATATGGGTAGCAGCTGGGGGGGTTTGGAGCATGTGGTTAGTTCATAGGTCGGTTGGTTGTTCTGGAGGCCAGGGGCAGAGTTACGGACGGGGTGGTCTCATGGCAGCGGGGCCGTGAGGGTGCAGGTGGCGTCAGGTCCGGTGGTTACAGTTGCAGGTTGGGGATGGCGAGGTTCGGCGTTTACCGCAGTTTAGGTCTTGTGAGACTTGGTTAAGGGGGCTGATGATTGCGGCACATGTGAGCGGGTGAGACGACGCAGTTATTGAAGGTTTGCTGGGGTGTTTCATTATTAATCTTCTGATGCATGGTGGTTCTTATTGGATGAATTATGGTGGGTAAGGTAAAGGGGCGAGGGGTCCCGCGGTACGGTGTGTTCGAGGAGTTTTCAGGGGTTTTTTGGTGAGTGATGTGTAGGTGCGGGGCCCCGGTATGGCGCGAGGGTTGCTGTGGATAAGTGAATAAAGGAGAGCGGAAATGTAGGAGAAGGTGAAGTGTTGGTTGCTGTAATGGGCTTGTAGGTTTGCAACCGCATCAATGGTAACATGGGGTTAATTTGTGGCTAGTCAGCATGTTATGCCATTGTGGAAGTTGGTGCTGGGAGGAATGTTGAGTCCAGCGTGACTGAATTGTTGTCAATGTAGGTGCTGGGCAGCTTTGGGCTGCTGTGGGTGAACTCGGTTAATCAGCAATGGTGGGCTGCGGACGGAATAATGGAGTTCTTCGGACAGCCGTGATTACGGGTGGGGACTATGCGAGTTATGGTTTGGACTAGAGTATTGGGTACTTGTGGTGCACAGAGTGTAAGTCGGATAGCTTAGGGCCATCTGGTATTATTGGGTGTTTTGCATGGGTGGACTCCTGGCATCTGTGGGCTGGTGGAGTCTATTTAATATTCATATACAATTTAAAAAAAAAAAAAAAAAGGAATGCTTGGCCCGGTGGTAGGTATGGGCATCTGGGTAAGGGTTTGCTTAGGGAGTCGTGGTGCTCCGGTCTCACGGTACGAAGGTATTTGGTTTGAAGGTGCAGTTGTGCGTTACGGGAATATGGTGGTACGCCCCACGGTGGTCGGCTTTGAGCGGATACTATGGTGTGGCCAAGGTTTTAATTTATCTTGGGGTGTAATATGAGAGCTCAAAGGGGGTTGCGTGTCACAAGGTTTTCCTTGAGATCGAAAGGCCCGGACATGGTGTTTGGTAAAGTTGTGTCTCCTGATGCCCATAGTTGCATATGGAGTCAATCGGGCCAGTGGTGTGGCTGCAATTTTCCGGTGGGCATTGTAGTACAGGGAGCTTGTCGTGGTCCAGTTTGCAGAGGCAAGCGGACTATGCATTATGGTTGGAGGTGTTGTTGGGGACCTTGGGATCGAAGGTAATGCTTCAATATCTTCGACTCAGTAAGGGGTACAGGGCGATGGTGGTTTTGTTTTTTGAGGCCGTGTTAATTTTGGGGTGGAGCATGGTTCCGTTAGGCCGTGTAGGCCTCGTTGAAATTAAGTGGGCCTGATTTCGGATGAAGAAGGTCCGTTAGTGTGGTAGTTGAGTATGTGGGAAGATTTTGGGATTTTCTGGGGAAGACAGCTCGAGCCTCTGTTGTTGTCAGAGGGTGTGATGGCGGAATAAATCGGTCAGGGGAGACCAGTAGTGATATTTGGCTCTGGGGAAGCTGCAAGGTCAGCTGTAGGGGAAATTTCAAGGCTATGGATTGCAGTCGTTTTACAGCGGGGTTTCACTTTAGCGGTTTCCTGGGAGAACTAGGTTTGGGGTGCGAAGTGACCCAGTAGCATAAGCAGTGTGAGTGTCATCCTGTTGTTGTATCTCAACCCCAGTGGTGGTTTAATTCAGCTGGAGACAGGAGGAGGACTGACTGTACAGGGTGACTGTACAGTGGTTCTTTGGTCGGTACTGGGGAGGACGATGGTACAGTCGGTACTGCATTTAATTGGTTATAATAAGGCCAGCGGGGCATGGTGTGGATTCCGGTATAGTTTGGGAGCTTGTGGCATGGTGGGCCTGAGTGGCCGTCAGAGGGACCCGGTGGCTCCTGCCACCAAGGATCAGGGGAGTGCGGTGCAGTAAGGTGGACTGGGTACGCTGGATGGTGCATATATGGGATGCTCAGAGTTTAAGTGATAGATGGAAAGGTTTTAATGGTTGGTTTGGCTTGCAAGTTGGGGGAGCAAGCATTGGGTGTGTGGGGGTCCAGGCCACGCAAGGTGTCACGTGGCCTGTTCTGTGGCGGGGGTAGGTCTGGTCCAGAGGCGGTTTAACGGATAATGTTATTTGATTGGAGAGTCACTTGTAGGATATAGTGGCTCCGGTTACAAGGATCTTGCAGGCATGGGTCCTGCAAGGTGGGGGGTATTGATCCGTAGGTGATTCATACCTCATCTCCGGCCCGGTGTGTGTTGCGGCCAGGGATCATGTTTTGGTGGTGGAAGGTGGTTTCTGGACCGGGCCTACCCAGGGTTACGTATTGTATTACGTACTGTATTATTATTATTATTATGGTATTACCTATTGTTAAATGTTGGGGACGCCCGTTGGACGGCGCCCCCTTGTGTTAGTGTGTAAACAATAGGCAATAAAGGGCTGCTGTGGCCATTTTTTACCAAGTCGCAAGCAGTGTCCATGTATTATTGATACCGGGTAAGGGTAATTGGGAATAATATAGGAATCAACGACCGGAAAATCCCTCCTGGAAATGTCAAGAAAGCCATGGAACCCATAGGGTGTAGGGGCGACATGACAGCCCGGAGGGTAGGGAGTTGATGGGGTTAAACAGTGTTGGTTCATTTAGGAATGAGGAAAAGAAGGTGATTGGTTAGGGGGTGGAGTGTGGTGGAAGGAAAGGAGGGAGCTTTATGGTGTATATAATAGGAGGTGGGAGTCAATTATCTCCTCTTGCATTTCCTGGATGACAGCTTCCCACCCACCCTCCCTTCTATTGTGTATTGTTATTATTGGTGTGTTTTATATGCATGTATAGTTATTCAATTTTTAGAGCCATTACAACAACAAAAAAAAAAAATGAGAAAAGAAAGGATTGGAGGAAGTGTCGTGTATAAAATAATAATAAAAAAACAAAAAAAAACAAAAACGAAACAAAAGAGATTTCTATGTGGATTGTGATGTATATTGTCATTTGGGATTCTTGTAAGTGGGTGAATAAGATGGGGTTAATGTGGGAATATATGTATATGTATATGATGTGTATGATGTATATGTGTATGATCAGCATAAATAATGGGGATTATGTCCTTTGTCACAGCAGCGGGGGTAGGTCTGGTCCAGAGGAGCTCTAATTGTTACTGGTGTTTGGATGGAGAGCCACTGGGGAAGGTACAGTGGCTCCGGTTACTGGTGACCTGCAGGTACAAGGTTGTCTGCAGGGAGGAGGTATTGCTCCGTTGGTGATCAATGCCTTATATATGGGTCAGGGTTGTTGCCAAGGATTATATATTAAGGAGTTGATGGTTGCCAGGGAGTCACAGGTGGCTATAGTGCCCCAGGTGATAGGTAATTGAAAGTACGGGAGTTTTTGGTTTGGGTAAGGGTATTACTCCTTTGGTGACTTTTACCTCATTTAAATATGGGACCATTGTTATGGTCAGTGATCCATTTTGGTGAAATGGTAATCGCAGGAGGAGTCACTGGTTGGGGTCATGGTTCTGGATCCAAGTGCAGTGCAAGCACGTGGTTCTGCAAGGCATAGGGGTTTTGATCCGTAGGTGATTAATACCTCTTATCTCTGGGCTAGTTGCAGCCGGGGATGTTGTTGGATTAAAGTCGCTAACGGGCTTTAAGGTTTTTGAGGTCACAGTTACTGTTATGCACATGGGGGATTGATCCGTAGGTGATTGATGCCTCATATCTCTGGGCTGGAGGTTGCAGCCGGGGATAATATTGAGTTGGAGGTAAAGAGGAATGTAAGGTTTTGAGACACTGTTGATACTTGATGCTACTTGGGGGGGTTTTAATCCGTAGGTGATTAATGCCCCCATCTCTGGGTCGGTGTGTTGCGGCCAGGGATCGTGTTTTTCTGACGGATTGTGTGATTGAAGAGTCACTTGCGGAATACAGTGGCTTTGGTTACAGGGATCTTGCAGGCATGGGGTCCTGCAAGGTTGGGGTATTGATCCGTAGGTGATTAACGCCTCGTATCTCTCTGGGTCGGTGTGTTGCGGCCAGGGATTGTGTTCTGGTGGTGGAGTATGGCTTCTGGACCGGACTTATGGTGGGGGTAGGTCTGGTCCAGAGGCGGTTTAACGGATAATGTTATTTGATTGGAGAGTCACTTGTAGGATATAGTGGCTCCGGTTACAAGGATCTTGCAGGCATGGGTCCTGCAAGGTGGGGGGTATTGATCCGTAGGTGATTCATACCTCATCTCCGGCCCGGTGTGTGTTGCGGCCAGGGATCATGTTTTGGTGGTGGAAGGTGGTTTCTGGACCGGGCCTACCCAGGGTTACGTATTGTATTACGTACTGTATTATTATTATTATTATTATGGTATTACCTATTGTTAAATGTTGGGGACGCCCGTTGGACGGCGCCCCCTTGTGTTAGTGTGTAAACAATAGGCAATAAAGGGCTGCTGTGGCCATTTTTTACCAAGTCGCAAGCAGTGTCCATGTATTATTGATACCGGGTAAGGGTAATTGGGAATAATATAGGAATCAACGACCGGAAAATCCCTCCTGGAAATGTCATGTCCTGTCCATTGTTGCACAAGCCTTCATCACAGCGCACATCCAAAACTGTCTATAGTTCAATATACATTAAAACGTGGCTACAAAGAAATGGTCATTTGCAAGTTCTGGGGGGTTTTTTTTAGGTAGCACATGGTCAATGTCATGTCTTTTGCAGTATGGGCTCCAAGGCCACTGTAAAAGGCAGTAGAGTAGTGTGGCCAGGATACCAGTCAGTCATACATGTGTGCCGCCCCCGCATCAGCAGCCTGCCGCTGCTGCTCAGATCCGGATCCGCTGTGGCTCAAGGGGTCTCCGGACCCGGGGGTCGGGGTTGCGCGGCCACTCGCAATAAAGGGCGTTATTTACAGGGGATTGTATGGACAGTTCGTGACGCCACCCGTGGTGCGTGGTAAGATGGAGTACCACCGCTGCAATGAGGAGTACCCAGTGGCGATGGTGTGGGCAGCCAGATGTTTAACCCCTCCACGAGTAGGTGGGGATGCCCTGGGACTCGGTGTAGGTGACAGGGAGGTGCCGTTGGGACGGTCAGGGATCACTTAAGCCTCCATGCGGCGGTGGACACCGCGCTTATCACCCACGCTGAACTCCTCCTCACGAATGTGCTTACTGAGGAAGGTCTATGGACCGAAAACGTTCTTTTGTTGTTATGCACATTAAATAAATCACACGTTGCAGCCAACCTTGGGAGTGCCTTGTATTCTTCTATTGACAAAAGGCCTTGGAACCTGAAGTGCACCCCTACATCTATTATCAGTATAGAGGAAGTGCCATTTACTCCTTTGTTGTATTAAGTACTCACTCAGTCCAATAACGCTGACACCAACAACCATGGTAAACCAAAGTTCTTGATATCTCTGCAGCAGGGAGGGAGCACGCCTGGATCCCGTGCCCGTTGGTGTTGCTTGTTAGCCTGTGGCCTTTTCCGTGGCATCTTACTTCTAACTGGTCCCTTTAGCATAGAACTATCGCGTCCCGCTCACCAGTGTGGCTAACTGGATGAGCTTGCTCTCAGGGTTCATGCTTGGGATTTTCTGGACTATGTATTGGGAAAGTCCTATACCCTTGGTGGGCTAGTACCACGATTTTGGAGTGGGTGGAGAACGGATCTTGAAGGCTCCGTCCTCGTCGGGTAAATTGCCAGGACGCCTGAAGCTCCTTCCAAACCTAGGGTCCACGTAACCCGTCGTGCCCTGGCCCCTGCCCGGTCATGGCACAAGGCCGCTGGCTGTCCTCCTCGATAGTTTGTGCCCCTTGTCACGATCCCCTGCGACCGGGTCCAGCTCCTACCAGGCCCAGACCAACATCTGCCACCCAGTAGTCTCAAGGAGCCCAGCTCCTGACCTCCTCTCACTTTCACCTCCAACACTGCACTGTTCTGCTCCTAACACTCCTGACCTCCCCTTAACCAACCCCCCAAGTGTGCGACCCTATTCCCTTCAGGTCAGCCACTGGTGTGTCTGGTGGGTGTGGTGCAGAGTGTTCCTAGGATTTTGATTCTCGTGGCTCGAGAGTCTCCTGACCCGAGGGCTAAAGGGTCACACCCGAATGAAGAAGGGGGGATATTTACAGGGGAGAAATAGTTTGTGCAGGGCTGGTTGGGAGCAGGGGTTAATCAGGTACTCACTCAGCAAGAAAGCAGATGCTGACAACGTAGTAAACCAAGTCTCTGGGTGCCGCTGCCCTCTTGGGGAGCTTGTCCGGGTCCCGTCCCCTGCTGTACTGCCTGGTGGTCTGTGGCCTGCCTCCTGGCACTGTATTTTAGAGTGTTCAGTTGGCCCGTCAGCTTCGAGCTTTCCGGGCCCCGCTCCCTACTATGGGTAGCAGAGGAGCTTGCTCTCAGGAGCTCGCGCTTGGGATTTCAGTGGGCTACTTTGCTTGGAAAGTCCTATCCCCCTCTTTGCACTAGTGCCCCCAATCTCTGAGCTTCGTTGGAACAGTCCATATAGGCCCTGTCCTCCGCAGGTTAATTGCCTGGTTGCTTGAAGCTTCTCCCCGACCTAGGGTACATGTACCCCCACGTGCCTTCGGTCCCAGCCCGGCTATTGAACTGTGGCTGCTGGCTATCCTCCAAGACTAGCCAAGCACCCAGTCCCAATCTCCCGCAACTGGGTCTCCGACTCCTCCTGGTCCAGACCACTATCTGCGACCTAGTCTGTTTTTCCCCTGGGAGCTCCAACTCCCAGCTTCCTCTCACTTTGCTCCCCTGAGCCGACTGCTCTCTTCGCTCCCCTGGAGCTAACTGCCTTGTCACCTCCCTGCCTGACCCCTAGGTGGGCGGCCCTATTCCAGCTTAAGCAGCCCACTGGTGTGCCTGACAGGTGTGGTGCGAGGTGTAACTAGGATTTGTGGATGCTGGTGGAGGCAGTACCGCAAGATATGGACCCAGAACCATGGGGGTTGAGCCTTGCATGGGAAGAGAAAGATTTGCAGAACTCTGTGACGACCTGACTAGTCCAGGGCATCACACTAGCAACCAACCAAACCACTAAAGTGCAACTGAAAATAATCAGCGGTGAACAAGAGTAAAGGACTCATTTAAATATCCCTCTCACAGATCACCTGACGCTGCTGAGGTAACACACAATATCCACCCTCCACCCAGAGAGACTGAGAACAGGGCAAGGAGGGCGGAGAGGCGAGAGCCTCCTACCACACACCGGAATCAGGAGACACAGCATCCAAAGTTCTCAAGCTGAGAGTGACAGCTTCTTGGCGCCCCACCACATAAAGACCCAAGGCTGGACCCTGGGAAGAAGGGTACAAGGATGGCAGGGCCGCACACTGACACCTCCCCCAAAGGAAGCACCCCACCCCCTGCAATCAGAGAATGACGAGAGACCACTCACCGGAAGCTACGGCACAGCCAGAAACCAGAGGGTAAGACCTGTGCATGGGAACACAGTAAGACGGCACTCATCCTACAGGGCAAACAGGGCTCTCCTGACACTCAGCATGCCGGGGAGCAGACTACCGTTGCTTAGGCATAGGAGTCAAAACGTTCACATTAGAGAGGTGCAGGAGAAAGGCGGAAACCACCAACCCGTTAAGGGAGAAGCTGCAGCCGGCTGAGGGCCCCGTTCATCACCACGTTTGGTTTACCAGAGACTCCCGTGTGTTGTGTCATAGTGAGTACACCAGTGCCTTCGGGCCGCGCACCGTGCCGCACCGCACCAGCACCCCGCAAGCACGCCTCTCCCCCGCCTCAGCGCCTCCCTCGGGCCCCCGGGACCATCACTACCCTACGCACGGAGGGGTCAACACCAAGCTGCGCAACACCATCCCCGGGAGACCTAGTCAACGTCAGCGGTGGTGTCTATCCACAACCCGTGGGTGGCGTCACGAACTTAAATCCCATACCAACCACCGCGGCCCCGGCTGTGGAACTCCCCACCGAAGTCCCTGCATGTAGCACCAACCCCCTTGCAGAGCGACGTGGCCCCCGGGTCCGTGAGGAGCTCGAGACACCCACCGTACGAGCATGGAACCGAGCATCTCGGCGGCCGGCCGAGCCCGCGGGGCGGTACCCTTCCTCACTTCAGACTGGTTCACTATTACCTCCTCTCTGTGCCTGCCACTGCAACCTAGCAACCCGCTTCTCCACCCCACCTCTAGCTAAGATGTAGAGGCCACGCCCCCTCCTGGGTCTGCCCAGGGGTCCTTTCTATGGTGTGTGTGAGAACTAGCCACTATGTGTCTGTGTGTCCACATCCTATTCAGCCATCAGGATTACCTGTTTGTACTGACGCAGCATGGGTGGAGTACTCAGTGGTGCCTGACCATGTCAGAGGCACTACAGTAGCTAAAGATTAAAAGAGTTTTTACTCTTATGGCTCATGCGCACGTTGCGTAATTGCATGCATTTACACTGCGTATTGCACTGCAGCGTAAATGCATGCGTCCTGCGTCCCCTGCGTCCCCTGCGACAAGTGCGCACGTTGCTTTTTTGAACGCAGCGATTTGGGTGCTAAAATTTTGACCCAAATCCGTGCATACAAAAAAGCAGCATGTCAATTATTCCGTGCGCTATGGATGCAGTTCCCACTCTGTCTATGGTGGGGGCAGCAGCCACAGTGCTTTTTTTGTACAGAATAACTGCATCCATTATGCAGTGTTTCTGCAGCGATTTGACGCACACATGTGCTGTCAAATCGCTGCAGAATATTCAGCAGTTACGTGCGCATGAGCCCTTATACTGGGTCATTTAGCTTTACAAATGCAAGCTAGGGATACTCATCATTACATGACCTTTACTGCATTGGTAAATCAACAACGACAAATTGTCCCCCAATATAAGGAAACAAACAAATGGTTCATGCTTAAATAAATATTTGAATTAATTAAAAAAAAAATTAAGATAAAAAACAGAGATGTTCCTGAGAGGAACCCAATAAATACCCAGATATAATGCAATTAACATACAAGGAGGGATGTAAAAAATTAATAAATATGTTGCCCTCAACTTATAATGTTACAAAACAATGCATCAACCCTGGCCCACATATAAATAGTATATAGAAAAGTGTTGCTGGTAAAAAAAAAACATACAATCACTGTAAACAAAGGACTCTCAATAAGCCAGAGGAAACATAAAGTGCAACATAGTCAGAGGAAAATACATGGACATCCACAATCCCTAGTATAAGAACATAGAAAATATTGTACACCCAATGTTTAATATTGCAAATTTTACCTGGAAGGTAACTATAGATAGCCTGGGTCTGGGTAACAGGTCCCTCCACCCCAACGCCGTTTCGCCCTTGCCTCTTCCGGGGCATAAACGGAAGAGAACCTGTCACCAGTGTTTTGAGTTATAAACTAAACTTAGCACCTTTAGCAGTGCCTATGCTGCATTCTATAGAGGTACATGTGTTATCCACTGACTCCCCACAAATACCTTTTGAAAATCTCCTACGCTGCATGGTAATCCTTGGGTCTGGTCCAATGGGCATCTTTGGTTGCGACTTCTGTCCCTCATCTCCGCGCTGATTGCCGTCCTCTGCTGATGATTGACGTGGATGACACCTCCTGTGCCATGTACGGCACTGGGCAAAATCTTGGACCTGCACAGAGACATTACCGACTTGCGCAAGCGCACTTCGCTATGCCCTACTGTGAGCAGTGACGAATACATAGGTGTCCATACGCGAAATGGCAAAGTCTCTGTGCAGGCATGATATTTAGCTTAGGTATGTTGATGTTGCAGGAGCCATCGTCAATCTCGCGCATGCACACCTATGTATTTGGCTCTGCTAGCAATAGGGCAGAGTGAAGTGCACCTGCACGAACTGGCAATATGTCTTCGCAGGCCCGAGATTTAGCTTGGATATGTGGATGGCGCAGGAGGCATCAACCATATAAATAATCCGCACAGGACGGTGACCAGTGTAGAGATGAGGGACAGGAGCTGCAACCAAGGATGCCCATTGGATCAGATACAGCGAGGGAGATTTTCAAAAGGTATTGTGGGGTGTATAGGGGAATCAGGGATAATACATGCACTTTTATAGAATGCAGCACAGGAGCTAGATTTAGTTTATAACTCACAAAACTGGTGACAGGTTCCCCTTAACTCGGAGACATGTTACAGCTTTCCCTCAGGCCAAAGAGAGATATTTTTAACATTTCATATGATTTCACTTCACCCATTTAGTGCCAATATAGTCCTTTCTACCTTCCTAGTATTGTGCAGACTTCTTCAGTGCCACAACACACACTTCAGTGTTCGGCTTCTCTTGGGTCGGTGCTAACGGTGGCACCTCCTTCTGCAAGTTCCATTAACAGTGACTGCCCACTGACAATTCCATGGAGTACAAGGTTCATAGACGTTGTTGGGCACAGTATAGAATAGTGTTTACAATTCATACATATTTCATATATACATGCCAATAATGTAACACCAAACAAATATGCCATAATTGAGGATTGTGTCTGAAATGTGTAGGACAGCTGTATTATTTTTTTTCCTCTATATATCATGGTGTGATAATTCGATTTTATATATTGAGCTAGTGGATCGATGTTGCTGGACTACTTTTTGGTTACTAAAAAATCTTTTCCTAATGTAATATATGGATACATTATGTTTTTTATACTGTGGAATAAAAGTCTTAATGTCCACTTGTATGTAAGACAAAGCGCCAAACAAAAATGTTTTTGTCGGTGCACAAGAAATCCCTTTGTGCGGCAGCCACCAAAACTGCTCATGTTTTATCCTCCTTAATGTCTATGATCTGACTTTATGTATGTTGTGTTTAACTCTATGGCATAAGACCTGATTTTTTCTCTGAGTTGGTCATCGCAGTACTTGAATTAAGGATGACAAATGTTCTTCAGAAATGAATATCTACGGAATCTATAAAACAGTCCATTGTTCTGATTACAAGGCACTGAGTGATTACTAATTGCTGTGAGTCAATAGCCACAAAGGAACAGTTTAAATGCATGCACTGCACAGAAAAGCCCCTTATATTCATCTAACTATCCCATTGTGTCAGAGAACATGTTTATTTCACTAATCTTCCACAAGGGTGTGTTTTTCGTGTGGGTGGGTATTGCTATGGGTGTAGACAGCAGAAAAATACAAGTGATATATCCCAAATAGTCTGTCATTCATAGCAGAGTAGCTGAATTAATTTTTAGCAAGTTAAACAACTTTTGAACACAACTGGATATAGAGTATATCTGTGAAAACCCCTAATATTGTACAATAATGTAAATTAGATATGGCATATTAGTTTAAAATGCTTATGTCGCGGGCGGAGGGGACGCGCTCACCACGCTCGGGTCCGGAGCTTCTGCTGCTGCTGCTCGGTGGCTCGAGCGGTGGACCGGACCCGGGGACTCGAGCAGTGCTCCTCGCCCGTGAGTGAAAAGGGATGGTTTGGTTAGGGAGATTGTTCGTGACGCCACCCACGGGACGTGGTGATGATGGCACCACCACTGCTGGTAACGGGAATCCCGGGAGAGATGGTAGGGTGCAGCTAGGATGTTGTCCCCTCCGTGGGTAGGGGGTTGGTGATCCCGGGGCCCAGTGGTGTAACGGGGACGCCGGATGGCTGGGGTGCAGGGACTGTGCGGCGCGGTGCCGGACGGCACTGGTGTACTCACTCAGACAATCACTGACAGAGTCATTGGTAAACCAAAACAGCCGGATGGACGGGTCCCGCAGCCGGCTGCAGTGTTGTTGCTGTGCTCTCCCCGGACGGCTGATGGTGGCTGTCTTTCCCTGCACCTTTTAGAAATGTTCTGACTCCTGTGGTTGCCCACTGGTAGTCCGCTCCCCGGCGTATAGGTGCCGTAGGAGCCCGTTTTGCCCGCAGGCGCTGGCCCTTGGATCTCTAGCCTGTGGCGGTGGCTGTATATCCTCTCTGGGTGGACGGTTGCCTTCAATCGGGACTTGGTTGTTAGGAAACCCCTGGGGTTCCTGTCACATTCGGATTTGACTATTGATGGCGGCTCCAAGCCTGGTCGGGGTCCGATGGCCCTGCCTGTGTGCTTAGCTTCACTCCGTTCCCTGGTCCGGCACCGGCGGGCCGACGCCCGACCCCAGTCCTTATGGCTCTGCGGAGTTCCACCAACTCCTGCAGACAGCCACCACCGTCTGCCAACCTTGCTGTCAGTGCCTGGGCTCCTACCCAGACACCTCAAGTGTTTACTCCTCTCACTTTCACCTCCAAGACCAGACTGACACTTTTCCCGCCTCCAGGCCTGTGAACTCCTTGGTGGGTGGGGCCAACCACCTGGCTCTGCCCCACCTGATGTGGACATCAGGCCCTGGAGGGAGGCAACAAGGGTTTTTGGTTGACTGTTGTAACTGCCTAGGGTGGGGGTGTATATGTTGGTATGTATGTGACTACCTGGCTAGTCCAGGGCGTTACACTTACAGTATGTCTCCACCAAAGCTGTATCATGATGACTTAAGCTGTCTCTCAAGCTAGGGAACCCTACACTACCCTTAACCTCAAGGATACTCCTAATGGTGTAGAGAACTGACTCTCCTTCCTGGCCCTGCTCCTGACCAGTTTTGAAGTAATTTCCCATCCCCCTCCTCCAGGGAGGAACGGGATAGGAGTGTGTTGAAACCACCGTTAAAGACAGGCAAGGGAAAACCCCAAAACTCTCTTACACAGCACACACACACACAGGATAAGACAACAAGAGATTCAGGAGGAAAACAAGAACAGGAAGGATTTACAAAACAACAGGGGTAAACTCCACAACCGCAACAACAAAGCACAACTTTCACAAGAGAGAGTCTGGGACACTTCATTTCACAGACCAACATAGAATAAACTATAGTTGGCATGGGTAAAAGGTTTCCAACAGTATAAATAGGAGGGAAGCAGATGTTATAGGTCTCTCCACCACATGTGAATAAAAAAGCAAGCAGACCAGCAGATATTAACTCTTTGTAGCCTACCTATGAATCAGCACACAGCAGGTCGACATCCGAGTCTGCCTGTGTTGATCCCAGTGACCAATAAAAACATCGGGCGGAGTGTCAGAAACTGCAATGTGAACAAAATCCAATGCCGCGATGACAGTCAGCGAAGTTTGTGCAAAACTCAGTGTGACAACATGACACTTAAATTTTACTGGTTTAATGAATTCAGGGTAGTCACATTTCAAATTAATATTCCCTTTCTAAATATCTAATTATTATATCATTATATAATTTAATGGGGTGTTTGATACCTAAAACGCCCTTTATAAATATCTATTGTTCAATTCTAAGCACTTTTGTAATCTGTTTTTATTTCTAAATTTCCTATATACTGTAGACAATCCCTATATGTGCTTTTTTACTTTTTTCCTGTGACATTTTAAGTGGAGTCTCAAATAATATATCATTAGGAGGATGGCCCTGCAGTCACTTCTCCATTCTTCCTTGTTTTTGAAGCAGGACATCATCAGGCGGCAGCGCTGCAGTCACTTCTTACAGCATATTTCATCAGCCATCATTTGATGACATCTGTAATAAATATCTTAATACAGGCCGTGCATAGTGGATTCTCTGTCCCTTGTGTCCTGCAGTGAGTAGTGTCCGGGTAACCCGCCTAATGGAATAGTAAGGGCGTGATAATAGGTTGCTGGCTGGACACCATTTGCATACGAGTGTGAACAGTGCCCTATGCGCGCCACTAATGTGCAATTTACCTTGCACCTGTGAAGTGTCCATCATGTTAAGAGGTTTGTCTGCACCCTGTTGGTGCATTAGATGTGTTGGCCTGGGCTAACTGGACTGGTTGCCCTCTTTTTTGGTGTGAGTATACTCAAGAAAAATGTCCCAACCCTGAAGCATTGGGGTGTAAACCTCATAATTAGGGGGCATTCTGCAAAGGGGACAGAACAACTGCACCGTATTGAATGGAGGATGGATTGGTCATGTATAGAGATGAGCGAACCGGTCCCGGTTCGGCTCGAGGCCGGTTCGCCGAACGGGGGTCCCGTTCGAGTTCGGTTCGTCGAACGTTCGACGAACCGAACTCGAACGTATAGGCTAGAATGGGAGGCAATCACAAACACATAAAAATGCATTATAAATGTACACAAACAGTTAATAAACATTGCCATAACACTTACCGGTCCTCGCGATCCCTTCTGCACTCTGTCTCCTGCCGCTATTCCATCCGATGATCGCTGAATCCTCCCGGTGACCTGCACTGCCAGCAGAGAAGCAGGACCTATCGTGACGTCAAAATAGCCATGTGACCAGTCACGTGGCTATTATCTCATTGGCTACAGACTGGTCACATGACTATGACACGTCATGTAGGACCTGCGAGTGCATCTCTCCGGTATACGGTGCACATATGTGTATCGCCGTGTACCGGCGACATGCTCTAGCACACGGTCGACTCCCCGTTCCGTTAGGGACCGGCTGACACAGCCGGTCATTAACGGAGATCACCGTTGCCATAGCAACGCAGTTAGCGGTGACGTCACCGCTAACCGCGGCTCCGGGAGCACCGTTGCTATGGTAACGCGTCTGTCAGCGTTACCGCTAGCAGCCAGCAGTGATCACTCACGGAGTGAAGGCTGCACGCTGCTTCCCGATTGTAGTGAGCATTGTAGTTAGGATGGAGGTTCCCCAGCCCCAAGTGATGCCCCTCACTACAATCGTCACTACTACTACACTAGAAAGAAAGAAGACAGAAGAGCAGGATCGTGGAGGGCTGACAGGGGTAATAAAGATGGAGTCTCTAATGTGTCTGTGTATTTATTTCTATTAAAGTATTTTTTCTCTGTGTGGTGTCTTTTTTAACCCTTTATTGGAGATTCTTAATGGCCGGGTCAAACGTGCCTGACATTAAGAATCTCTGGCTTAATACTGGCTGGTAAAACAAAGCCAGTATTAACTCATGATTACCCAACAAGCCACCCGGCTCCAGGGCTGTTGGAAGAGTTGGATACAGCGCCAGATGATGGCGCTTCTATGAGAGCGCCATTTTCTGGGACGGCTGCGGACTGAAATCCGCAGCAGAGGCGCCCACAAACCTCGGGCTAACCTGTGCTGCGGATTCCAATCCCCAGCTGCCTAGTTGTACCCGGCTGGACACAAAAATAGGGCGAAGCCCACGTCATTTGTTTTTTAATTATTTCATGAAATAAGTGAAATAATTAAAAAAAAACGGGCTTCCCTATATTTTTGGTTCCCAGCCGGGTACAAATAGGCAACTGGGGGTTGGAGGCAGCCCGTGGCTGCCAGCTGTACCTGGCTAGCATACAAAAATATGGCGAAGCCCACGTCATTTTTTTGGTGGCCAAAAAACTTCTGCATACAGTCCTGGATGGAGTATGCTGAGCCTTGTAGTTCTGCAGCTGCTGTCTGCTCTTCTCCATACAGACAGACAGCAGCTGCAGAACTACAAGGCTCAGCATACTCCATCCAGGACTGTATGCAGAAGTTTTTTGCCCCCTGAAAAAATTATGTGGCTTCGCCATATTTTTGTATGCTAGCCAGGTACAGCAGGCAGGTACGGCTGCCCCCAACCCCCAGTTGCCTATTTGTACCCGGCTGGGAACCAAAAATAAAGGGAAGCCCTTTTTTTATTATTTCATGAATTTCATGAAATAATTAGAAAACAAATGACGTAGGCTTTGCCCCATTTTTGTGTCCAGCCAGGTACAACTAGGCAGCTGGGATTGGAATCCGCACCACCGGTTGGCCTGAGCTTTCTGGGCCCCACTGCTGCGAATTGCAGTCTGCAGCCACCTCAGAAAATGGCATTTTCATAGAAGCGCCATCTTCTGGCGCTGTATCCAACTCTTCCAGCACCTGCCTGCTATACCTGGCTAGCATACAAAAATATGGCGAAGCTCACGTCCTTTTTTTGTAGCTTTTTGGCAAAAAAAAAAAAAAATGCTTCCCTGGATTTTCCATTGCCAGTGAAGGTAACACCAAGCAGTGGGGGTTAGCAGCCAGTAGCTGCTTGGATTACCCTTAGCTAGCAATACAAAAAATGCAGTGGGAGCTAACATATATTTTTTTTAATTATTTATTTAAATAACTAAAAATAAAATGGGCTTCCCTGTATTTTGATTGCTGGACATCACAGTGCTGTAAAAATAAATCTTTAAAAAAATGACGTAGCGCTCCGCGGTATTTTTGATTCTCAGCGCAGATAAAGCAGACAGCTATGGGTTGCCACCCCCATCTGCCTGCCGTTACCTTGGTTGGCAATCAAAATACAGGGAAGCCCATTAATTTTTTCTATTTAAAAAATAGTTAAAAAAAAAAAATTACGTTGGGTCCCCCCATTTTTGATAGCCAGCTAGGGTAAAGCAGACGGCTGTAGCCTGAAAACCACAGCTGGCAGCTTTACCGTGGTTGGGGATCCAATGTGGAGGTCCCCTCAGGCTCTTTTTTATAATTATTTTATAAATATTAATAATTACACAATAAAAGTAGGGGACCCCCCAAATTGGATCACCAGCCAAGGTAAAGCGGACAGCTGTGGTCTGGTATTCTCAGGGTGGGAAGGTCCATAGTTATTGGGCCTTCACAGCCTAAAAATAGCAGGCCGCAGGCACCCCAGACGTGGCGCATCCACTAGATGCGCCAATCCTGGCGCTTCACCCCAGCTCATCCCGTGCCCTGGTGCAGTGGCAAACGGGGTAATAAATCGGGTTGATACTAGCTGTAAAGTCACCTGAGATCAAGCCCAGCAGTTTGTGATGTCATGGCGTCTATTAGATACCCAACATCATAAACTGTCAGTACTAACAAAAACAAAAAATCGACAAAAGAAATTTATTTGAAAAAACAGTCCCCAAAACATTTCCTCTTTCACCAATTTATTGTAAGAAAAAAAATAAAGGGGTCCCACGACGACTCTGGACCGTCTAGAATATGGGGGGGAGACACTCAGGGAACGTATCCCCCATTTTCTAGGAGTGCGGACCCTTCATGTGAGGAGTGTGGGTGCAATGAATCTGCACTCACTCTCCCCGGGTCCACAGCAGCAGAGTCCATGTCGTAATGGTTGCTACCAAAGCTGCAATGCCCTGCTCATGAGGTAAGGGCATGCCTAATCAGGAGAACTACTGTAGAGGAAGCTCTGCTCACTGGTATATAGGTGCTCAGAGGTAATAATAGATAAAATTAGTGAGTAACCTCGGCACTCTATATCTCCCAGACTAAGTCAGTAAGTCACAACGGATAGTAATGCAAAATCACTCTTTATTGGTCCGTATTAAGAAATTTTTTTTTTCATAAGCATATATGTTTTTGTCCAAAACAAGTTACAAATGACGTTTCGGCCTGAGCCTTCGTCAGATTGGACTTATCTGCATGTAATCATGAAAAATGACAATAATCAGTATCACATAAGAGTGAGAGAACAATAACATAAACTCGAACAATGTAGAGGTACAATTGGGATGCAGCAAAAAAATTGCAACACAGCAAGAAATGAAACACATGATACAAATGTCATAATACAGTACAAGGACAATATAGTAATGACAAATATGGGGTCAGAGTAGACTTAGACAGCTCTGGTACGAAAGAGATGTCAATCATAAAGTAACATGTGCAGTAGGTGTAGAGCTACACTATGCATGGCAGAGCTAATGGGTAGACCGACCATAGAAAAAGTAGAGAAAAAGTGGAGAAAAAGTGGAGAATAAGTGGAACATAAGAGGAGAAAAAGTGGAGAAAAAGTGGAGAAAAAAGTGGAGAAAAAGTGGAGAAAAAGTGGAGAAAAAGTGGAGAAAAAGTGGAGAAAAAGTGGAGATTAAGAGGAGAAAAAGTGGAGAAAAAAGTGGAGAAAAAGTGGAGAAAAAGTGGAGCATAAGTGGAGCATAAGTGGAGAAAAAGTGGAGAAAAAGTGGAGAAAAAGTGGAGAAAAAGTGGAGAAAAAGTGGAGAAAAAGTGGAGATTAAGAGGAGAAAAAGTGGAGAAAAAAGTGGAGAAAACGTGGAGAAAACGTGGAGAAAACGTGGAGAAAAAGTGGAGAAAAAGTGGAGAAAAAGTGGAGCATAAGAGGAGAAAAAGTGGAGAAAAAAGTGGAGAAAACGTGGAGAAAAAGTGGAGAAAAAGTGGAGAAAAAGTGGAGCATAAGAGGAGAAAAAGTGGAGATTAAGAGGAGAAAAAGTGGAGAAAAAGTGGAGAAAAAGTGGAGAAAAAGTGGAGCATAAGAGGAGAAAAAGTGGAGAAAAAAGTGGAGAAAAAGTGGAGAAAAAGTGGAGAAAAAGTGGAGATTAAGAGGAGAAAAAGTGGAGCATAAGAGGAGAAAAAGTGGAGAAAAAAGTGGAGAAAAAGTGGAGAAAGTGGAGAAAAAAATGGAGAAAAAGTGGAGAAAAAGTGGAGAAAAAGTGGAGAATAAGAGGAGAAAAAGTGGAGAAAAAGTGGAGAAAAAGTGGAGAGAAAGTGGAGAAAAAAATGGAGAAAAAGTGGAACACCCTTTGGTACCTTTCATGTGGCACTAAGGGTTGCTTAGCTTTGTATTTAGCCAAAAAAATGAAAAAAAAAATGACATAGGGTTCCCCCTAGTTTTGTAGCCAGCTAGGGTAAAGCAGACGGCTGCAGCCTGCAGACCACAGCTGGCAACCTCACCTTGGCTGGTAATCCAAAACTGAGGGCACCCCACGCTGTTATTTTAAATTAAATAAATAATTAAAAAAAAAAACACGTAGGGGTCCCCCAAAATTGGATCACCAGCCAAGGTAAAGCAGACAGCTGGGGCCTGATATTCTCAGACTAGGGAGGTCCATGGTTATTGGAATCTCCCCAGCCTAAAAATAGCAGGCCGCAGCCGCCCCAGAAGTGGCGCATCCATTAGATGCGCCAATCCTGGTGCTTCGCCCCAGCTCATCCCGCGCCCTGGTGCGGTGGCAAACGGGGTAATATTTGGGGTTAATACCAGATGTGTAATGTCACCTGGCATCAAGCCCTGGGGTTGGTGAGGTCAGGCGTCTATCAGATACCCGACATCACCAACCCAGTCAGTAATAAAAAAAAAATACACGACAAACACATTTTTATTTGAAAAAACACTCCCCAAAACATTCCCTCTTTAACCAATTTATTAGATTGAAAAACAAATCCAGGTCTGGTGTAATCCAAGGGGTTGCCATGACGATGCACACTGTCCCAGTCAATGAAGAGCAGGATGTTCCCCATTGGCTGGGAGAGCAGTGCAGTGACCTGAGCTAACATCAATGGGTCAGCCCAGGTCACTGCAGGGGGGTGACAAGTGCTGCTGTCAGTGAGGTACATTACCTGCGCTGATCTCCAGCACACTGACAGCCCCTGTCACTGAGGTCAATGACCGGCGCCTTCACATCAAGTATCGCGAGAGGTCCGTGACGTCACCGCCAGTGTCAGTCTCGGGTCGGAAGCGATAGGTGATGTGACAAGCGGCGCCCATGGAGGACAGTGACAGCGCTGAGGTCGGGATGGCGGGACTTCATCACCGCAGGTAAGCCGAGCGAGCGAGCGAGCGGGCGGGCGGGCGGGGGGGGGGGGTGGATGTGTGTGTGTGTGTTTGTGTATGTGTATGTATGTGTACATGCCGCGGGCAGGAGGGGGTGGAGCGAGCTGAGCGGGAAAGTGTGGGCTTCCTGCACGTAACTAAGATAAACATCGGGTTACTAACCAAAGCGCTTTGCTTGGATACCCGATGTTTATCTTGGTTACCAGCTTGTGGCAGGCTGCCAGCGATGGCTCCTGCTCACTGTAGCTGTAAAAAGCCCTGCTTTTTGCTGCTAGAACCGTTCTCGAACGTATCTAGAACTATCGAGCTTTTAGCAAAAAGCTCGAGTTCTAGTTCGATCTCGAACAGCCCAAAAATCACTCGAGCCTAGAACTGGAGAACCACGAACCACGAACCGCGCTCAACTCTAGTCATGTATCACAAGATTTTGGCCTTCACTAAGGGAATTAAAAATGGGTTGTGGCTCTGTCTTCCAGCATGACAATGTCCTGAATAGAGATGAGCCACCCCCCTAGTGTTCGAGTTCGGTTCGGTTCATCGAACGACGGGTATGTTTGTCGAACGTTCGACGAACGCCTTCGAACCCCATTGAAAACAATGGCAGGCAAACACATACAAACACATTATACATATACACATACAGTTAATAAACATTGTCATTATACTTACAGGTCCCCGCGACGCGTCCTGCAGACTGTCTCCCGCCGCTTCTCCTTCCGATCATCGCTGTGCCCTCCCGGTAACCAGCACTGATGATAGGACCTTCCGTGACATCATAGCATGTGACCAGTCACATGTGTATTATACAGACTGGTCACATGGCTATGACGTCATGCTAGGTCCTGTCAGTGCATCTCTCCGGTACGCGGTGCTCGTTCGAGCATCTCCGTGTACCGGCAAGATGCTTGGGCACATGCTTGGTTCCCCATTCCTGCATGTCGACGCGCTTTACAGAGTTAGCCCACATGCAGGGACTGGATGCCACAGCTGGTGAATAGCGGCGCCGGGAATCAGGTGATTGGAGATCACCGTTGCTATAGTAACCCGCCTATCAGGTTACTATTGCAACGGTGGCAGCGGTGAAGTCACCGCTTACCGACCCGCAGCATGGGAGCAGCAGCGTTCTTCCTCCCATGCAGTGCTGTCTGATGTAGCAGAGCTGCATGGGTTGAAAGAGAAAGAAGACAGAAGACCAGGATCGTGGAGGGGTGAGAGGGAGTAATAAACATGGAGTCTCTAAGTGTGTCTGTGTATTTATTTCTATTAATGTATTTTTTCTCCGTGTGGTGACTTTTTTTTAACCCTTTATTGGAGATTCTTAATGGCCGGGTCAAACTTGCCTGACATTAAGAATCTCTGGCTTAATACTAGCTAGTAAAACAAAGCTAGTATTAACCCTTTATTACCCAGCGAGCCACACGGCATCAGGGCTGCTGGAAGAGTTGGATACAGCGCCAGATGATGGCGCTTCTATGAAAGCGCCATTTTCTGGGGTGGCTGCGGACTGCAATTCGCAGCGGAGGGGCCCAGAAAGCTTGGGCCAACCTGTGCTGAAGATTCCAATCCCCAGCTGCTTACATGTACCTGGCTGGACACAAAAATGGGGCAAAGCCCATGTCGTTTTTTTGTTTTTTTTCATTATTTCATGAAATTCATGAAATAATTAAAAAAAGGGCTTCCCTATATTTTTTGTTCCCAGCCGGGTACAAATAGGCAGCTGGGGGTTGGGGGCAGCCGTATCTGCCTGTTGTACCTGGCTAGCATACAAAAATATGGCAAAGCCCACGTCATTTTTTTTTAGTGTTTTGGCAAAAAACTTAAAAAAAAAAATGCTTCCCTGGATTTTCCATTGCCAGTGAAGGTAACACCAAGCAGTGGGGGTTAGCAGCCAGTAGCTGCTTGGATTACCCTTAGCTTCCAATACAAAAAATGCAGCGGGACCCTACGTATTTTTTTTTAAATTATTTATTTAAATAACTAAAAAATGGGCTTCCCTGTATTTTGATTGCCTGACATCACAGTACTGTAAAAATAAATCATTAAAAAAAATGACGTAGCACTAGGCGGTTTTTTTTATTCTCAGTGCAGATAAAGCAGATAGCTATGGGTTGCCACCCCCATCTGCCTGGTGTTACCTTGGCTGGCAATCAAAATACAGGGAAGCCCATTCGTTTTTTTTAGTTTAAAAAATAGTTAAAAAAATGCGTGGGCTCCTGCAGTATTTTGATCGCCAGTCAGGTACAGCCAGTCAGCTGGGGGCTGGGATTCTCAGCAGCCCACAGCCACCCCTAGAAATGGCGCATTGTTTCTTAGCGCCATTTCCAGGCACTTTATCCGGCTCGTCCAGCGACCGTGATGGCGGTGGCTCGCTGGGTAATAAAGGGGTTAATACCAGACTTGTATTCTCAGATGGTACTAAGCTCGAAATTCATGGTATCACGCCAAAATAGACATGGCCACCATGAATTTCTAGTAAAGATTAAAAGAAAAACAACACACAGAAAAATATTTTTGGATGTGGAGAGAGAGAAGAGAAAGGGAAGACAGAGAGATAAGAGAGAGAGAAGAGAGAGAGGAGAGAGAAGAGAGAGGAGAGAGAGCGAAGAGAGAGAGAAGAGAGAGAAGACAGAGGAGAGAGAGAGGATAGCGAGAAAAGAGCGAAAGGAGAGAGAGGGAAGAGAGAGAGGAGAGAGAGAGGAGAAAGAGGAGAGAGAAAGAAGAGAGAGAGAGGAGAGACAGAGAGGAAAGAGAGGAGAGAGAGAAGAGAGAGGGAAGAGAGAGAGGAGAGAGAGAGGAGAAAGAGGAGAGAGATAGAAGAGAGAGGGGAGAGAGATAGAAGAGAGAGAGGAGAGAGATAGGAGAGAGAGGAGAGAGATAGAAGAGAGAGGAGAGAGAAGAGAGAGAAGAGAGAGGAGAGAGAAGAGAGAGAAGAGAGAGAGAAGAGAGAGGGAGAAGAGAGTGAAGAGTGAGAGAGAGAGAAAGGAGAGAGAATAAGAGAGAGGGGAAGAGAGAAAGAAGAGAGAGAGAGAAGAGAGAACGCGAGAGAGACACGCAGGCACTACCACCCCCATCATCATCACCGTACACACCCCGGCACTACCGCACACATCATCATCCCCGCACACACCCTGGCACTACCACTCCCATCATCATCCCCGGACACACCTCGGCACTACCGCCACCCTCCTCATCTCCGCACACACCCCGGCACTACCGCACCCATCATCATCACCGCACACACCCTGGCACTAGCACACTCATCATCATCACCGCACACACAAGCACTACCGCACTCATCATCATCCCTGCACACACCCCGGCACTCCCGCCCCCATCATCATCACTGCACACACCCTGGCACTACTGCACTCATCATCATCCCCGCACACACGCAGGCACTACCTTAGTGAAGTCTCCAGTGACAGCGCGGCTCACTTCAGTTGCTGCGTGGAGCTGACACAGAGCGGTCGTGTTCTACGGCGCTGGCTGTCAGCTTCATGTAGCAGAGCTGAAAGCGTCAAGTGGAATATTTCAGACCTGGATTGTTGTTTGGAGATTAATAAAGTGGTAAAAGAGGGGTTTTTATTGTCTTTTATTCCAAATAAAGGATTTTTCGTTGTGATTGTTTATTTACTTTCACTTAGGCTGCTTTCACACATCCGGTTTTTCCTGTGCGGCACAATCCGGCGCTTTGCAGAAAAAACGCAACCGGTTTTTTTTTTCCGCCGGTTGCAATTTTTTTGCATAGACTTACATTAGTGCCATATTGTGCCGCATGGGTTTGCGTTCCGTGCGGTTTTTTGCCACATGCGGCAGATTTAGCCAATGCGGCGGGCGGATGGAACGTTGCCTGGCACTTTTTTTGTCAGGCAAAAAAAAAACGCATTGCGCTGCATCCGGCCGATGCGGCGCGATTTGCAATGCATGCCTATGGACGCTGCATGCGGCGTCCTGCGGCAAAAACCGCATTCAGCCGCCGCATGCGTTTCTTTCCACTGCGCATGCTCAGTAGCCTGCTGCAAGCGGCAAAAACCGGACGGGCCGCATGTAAAAAACTTATGCAAAGGATGCGGTTTTGTCGCCGCATCCGTTGAATAGGTTTTAGAGCCAGATTAAAGCCTGCTTTACACGTTGCAATTTCGCATACGATTTCGTATGCGATTTGCAACGCCCCCATCGTATGTGCGGCATGTTCAATTTGTTGAACGTGCCACACATACGAGTAACCCCCGTCACACGTACTTACCCGTCCAAACGACCTTGCTCTGGGCGGCGAACGTCCACTTCCTGGAGTGGGAGGGACGTCCGGCGGCGTCACAGCGACGTCACATGGCAGCCGGCCAATAGAAGCGGAGGGGCGGAGATAAGCGGGACATAAACATCCCGCCCACCTCCTTCCTTCCGCATTGTGGGCCGGGAGCCGCAGGACGTAGGTAAGATCTGTTCATCGTTCCCAGGGTGTCACATACTGCAATGTGTGCTACCCCGGGTACGATGAACAATCTAACGTGCAATTCTAGAGACAGGTACGATGTGTATGCGATGAACATTTTAGCGTTCAATCGCAATCGCACGTACAGTTAGGTCCAGAAATATTTGGACAGTGACACAAGTTTTGTTATTTTAGCTGTTTACAAAAACATGTTCAGAAATACAATTATATATATAATATGGGCTGAAAGTGCACACTCCCAGCTGCAATATGAGAATTTTCACATCCAAATCGGAGAAAGGGTTTAGGAATCATAGCTCTGTAATGCATAGCCTCCTCTTTTTCAAGGGACCAAAAGTAATTGGACAAGGGACTCTAAGGGCTGCAATTAACTCTGAAGGCGTCTCCCTCGTTAACCTGTAATCAATGAAGTAGTTAAAAGGTCTGGGGTTGATTACAGGTGTGTGGTTTTGCATTTGGAAGCTGTTGCTGTGACCAGACAACATGCGGTCTAAGGAACTCTCAATTGAGGTGAAGCAGAACATCCTGAGGCTGAAAAAAAAGAAAAAATCCATCAGAGAGATAGCAGACATGCTTGGAGTAGCAAAATCAACAGTCGGGTACATTCTGAGAAAAAAGGAATTGACTGGTGAGCTTGGGAACTCAAAAAGGCCTGGGCGTCCATGGATGACAACAGTGGTGGATGATCGCCGCATACTTTCTTTGGTGAAAAAGAACCCGTTCACAACATCAACTGAAGTCCAGAACACTCTCAGTGAAGTAGGTGTATCTGTCTCTAAGTCAACAGTAAAGAGAAGACTCCATGAAAGTAAATACAAAGGGTTCACATCTAGATGCAAACCATTCATCAATTCCAAAAATAGACAGGCCAGAGTTAAATTTGCTGAAAAACACCTCATGAAGCCAGCTCAGTTCTGGAAAAGTATTCTATGGACAGATGAGACAAAGATCAACCTGTACCAGAATGATGGGAAGAAAAACGTTTGGAGAAGAAAGGGAACGGCACATGATCCAAGGCACACCACATCCTCTGTAAAACATGGTGGAGGCAACGTGATGGCATGGGCATGCATGGCTTTCAATGGCACTGGGTCACTTGTGTTTATTGATGACATAACAGCAGACAAGAGTAGCCGGATGAATTCTGAAGTGTACCGGGATATACTTTCAGCCCAGATTCAGCCAAATGCCGCAAAGTTGATCAGACGGCGCTTCATAGTACAGATGGACAATGACCCCAAGCATACAGCCAAAGCTACCCAGGAGTTCATGAGTGCAAAAAAGTGGAACATTCTGCAATGGCCAAGTCAATCACCAGATCTTAACCCAATTGAGCATGCATTTCACTTGCTCATATCCAGACTTAAGACGGAAAGACCCACAAACAAGCAAGACCTGAAGGCTGCGGCTGTAAAGGCCTGGAAAAGCATTAAGAAGGAGGAAACCCAGCGTTTGGTGATCTCCATGGGTTCCAGACTTAAGGCAGTGATTGCCTCCAAAGGATTCGCAACAAAATATTGAAAATAAAAATATTTTGTTTGGGTTTGGTTTATTTGTCCAATTACTTTTGACCTCCTAAAATGTGGAGTGTTTGTAAAGAAAGGTGTACAATTCCTACAATTTCTATCAGATATTTTTGTTCAAACCTTCAAATTAAACGTTACAATCTGCACTTGAATTCTGTTGTAGAGGTTTCCTTTCAAATCCAATGTGGTGGCATGCAGAGCCCAACTCGCGAAAATTGTGTCACTGTCCAAATATTTCTGGACCTAACTGTACCTGTCACACACTGCAATGTACTTACAATGCCGGATGTGCGTCACTTACGACGTGACCCCGCCGACACATTGTAAGATACATTGCGGCGTGTAAAGCGGGCTTTACAGGTTAGTCATGGAAGGTATCTCGGGGAGACGCATGTCATGATTAACCTAACCTTACTACCCCGATTGCCACCGCACCAGGGCAATTCGGGATGAGCCGGGTAGAGTCCCGGGACTGTCGCATCTAATGAATGCGGCAATTCCGGGCGGCTGCTGGCTGATATTGTTAGGGTGGTGGGCTCCCCATAACGTGGCGCTCCTCATCCTGACAATAATGTGACACCCTGGGCAAGCCAGGGGTCACAGGTCATAACACCACCACACCCTACACCCCGGATAGGTACACCAAAGCTACACAAAAATCCTTGTTGCCTTCCTCCAGGGGCTGATGTCCACACCAGGGGGTGGGCCAGGCAGTTGGCTCCGCCCACCGAGGAGTTCACAGCCCTGGAGGCGGGAAAACCAGCAGATCAGTTAGGGACGTGAAGGAGTAAACAGTGAAGTGGTAGAGGAGCAATAGAGAGGAGTAAAGGTGGAAGAGAAAGTGACAGTTGAGAAAGCCTGAAGTTGGTCCGGGTGTGTGCCCCGAACTGAGACAGCAAGGTCAGCAGACGGCGGTGACTGTCTGCAGGAGAGGCTACTTGGAGGTTGCCGAAAGGACCGTGGACGGGTGGTGGGCCGGCGGTACCGGAGCGGTATACGAAGAGAAGCCAGCACCATTGGCAGGGGCCTTTCGGATCCCGGCAAGGTTAGGAGTCGCCGTGGATTTGCCAAATCCGTCAGTGAAGGGGACCTCTGGGTCTCCCAACAACCAAGTCCCGATTGAAGGCAACAGTCCAACCGTTACAGAGAGACACCGCCACCGCCAAGGCACCAGTTTCTCAGGGCCAGCGCCTGCGGGCAAAGAGGGGCTCCTCCGGCACATATCCAGGCCGGGGAGCGGGTTACCGGTGGGAACCCATCGCTACCAACATAGACTTAGGTGCAGGAAAAGGGACCGTCACCGTCAACTACCGGAGAAAAGCAACAGCAGCCGTCCGTGGGAACCGTCTTTACAGCCGTGTGTTTTTATCTGTGTGGCTTTATCTTGGCTGGTATCAAAATTGGGGGGAACCGCAGGTTTTGTATTTTTTTTAATCATTTATTTATTTTACTGCACGATATAGACCCGCCCGCCGGCGGCTGTGATTGGTTGCAGTGAGACAGCCGGAGCTTTGTGACAGCCGTGCATCTGATCGGTGAGTAGGAAAGAGAGAGGGATTGTGCTGGGGACGCAGGACGCATGCAAATAAACAATGTGCGCACATAGCCTTACTGTGAAAAGCCACGCTTTTGGTGATCGAACCGTTATCGAACGTTAACTCGAACTATCGAACGTGAAGCAAATCGTTCGAGTTCGTTGAACGACTCGAACATCGCCCAAAACAACTCGAATTTGAAATTGGAGAACGGTTCGCTTCGAACACCGCTCATCTCTAGTCCTGAAATACACAGCCAGGGCAACTAAGGAGTGGCTCCATGAGAAGCATTCCAAGGTCCTGGAGTGGCCTAACCAGTCTTCAGACCTGAACCCAATAGAACATATTTGGAGGGAGCTGAAATTCAATGTTGCCAGCAACAGCCTCGAGACCTGAAAGATATGGAGATCTGTATGGAGGAGTGCGCCAAAATTTCTGCTGCAGTGTGTGCAAACCTGGTCAAGAATTACAGGAAACATCTGACCTCTGTAATTGCAAACAAAAGTTTCTGTACCAAATATTTAGTTCTGTTTTTCTATTGCATCAAATACTTATTTCATGCAATAAAATGCAAATTAATTATTTAAAGATCCTACAAAGTGATTTTTGGGGTTTTTTTTATTCTGCCTGTCACAGTTGAAGTGTACCTATGATAAAAATTACAGACCTCTCCATTCTTTGTAAGTGGGAAAACTTGCAAAATCAGCAGTGTATCAAATACTTATTTTCCCCATGGTACATACTTATGTAAGATAGAGGAAAAATCTAGGTTTCTTTAGTGGGTTCTTGTGACCAAGGGGAGGGATGTTTTCTCTTTTTCCCTATTCCTTTTATCTTATCTAAAAAGAAGAAAAAAATGAGAAAAATTAAAAAGTTATCTTTATTTAGAATACAATATGATATATGCTGTAATTTTTGTACAATGTCGTGTCTCTCACACCAAGCGTCCCACTAACTAGGCTATCTCTAACCTCAGGGTTACCATTAATGCTGGACACGCCTGAATCTAGTACCTGGCTATGCTCCTGACCAGAACTAATCTGATTCCTCCCTCCCACCAGGGAAGAAAGGGACAGGAGTGAGATGGAAACACAGATAAAGACAGACAGGAGAAAACTAAAACTCTAACACACTGCAAACTCACAGGAACAAACAATGAGAGTCTCAGGAGAAAAGCAAGAGCAGGAAGGTAGCAACAAAAAGACAACAAGAGTTAACTCCCCAACCGTACACAGCAACAAGTACTACAACCACCAGTTAGTCTGGATCAAAACACCTCACCAGACCAACTTAGATAAACTATAGCTGGCATAGAAGGAAGGATCTAGCCAGCATACAATATATAGGAGGGGAGCATATGTGATTGGCTCCCCTACAACATGTGATCAAAGGAGTCTAACAATCATACTAACGGAGATTAACACTTGCTAGTCTGCTTACAAACTATCCATCTGTTGATCGACACCCGAGTATGCCTGTGCTGATCACAGATATCAGACAAGTTATCAGGTGGAGTGTCAGATCCCGACGATGCCATGACAGTGTACATTGTTTGCAAAAACCTCTGTGACAATAATATCTGAATGACAGGTATGTTGCCCTGCTGGAGATAAAATGTTGTTTTAGCCCCAAGAATTTCATTTTATAAGGGCTAATGAGAAAAAATGGACCACACAGTTTGTTGTTTAAGTTTTTCTGAGTGCCTCAATGTCTTCCATGTAATTGGGAATTACTTCTGATTGACAAAGGAAAGAGCGCCATATTGGACTTCAGAATTTGCTGGAATAGTTTGCAAGAGCCTCTGAGGTGCAAGAACAGCAGAAATCCCCCAGAAGTGACTCCAGTTTACAAACTGCACCCCTCAATGAATCGTCTAGGGGTGCAGTGAGCATATTGACACCAAACATGTGTCACAATTTTATACTATTGGGCAATGAAGAATTTTTTTTTACCATTAACCATTAAGAAGAAAAAGCAATTCCAGAATAGTTTGGTTTTTTTTTTTGTTTTTTTAAACTTTATTCACCATGTTGTAAAAGTGATAAGACTGCTTTGTTCCTAGAGTCAGTATGAACACAGTGATTCTGCATTTATATTTGTTTATGTTTTGCCACTTTTACACAATACAAACAATTTTATAGAAAAATAGTTGATTTGCATTGCTGTATTCTGAGAATCATACTGTAGCTTTTTGGATTTTTTTTTGCTGACCTAGTGGTACGGCATGTGTTTTGTTGGACAAGATGTTGTTTTCAGCTTTACCATTTATATTTCTATATGACTTTTTGATTGCGTTTTATTACACTTTTTTCAGCTGTAGGATGAAAACATAGTCTTTCCTATTTTGTTTTTACAGTATTCACTGAAGGGGTTAACTAGAGTGATCGTTTTATACATCAGGTCATTCTTGAAGCGATATCAAATATTTGTACTTTTTCTGTGTATTTTTGTTTTTGCATAAATATACGTACCGTATGTATTTATATATTTTTTTTTTGTTCTTTATTTTCTGATATTTTTTTAAATATTTTTTTTTTCATTTTTTTACTAAATGCTGCGACATCGCTAGCGATCTCGTTAGTGATGTGAAATTCTAGATCGCAAGTGCGATCTTTCGAGACCGCAAATGCGTAAAATGACCTATGTGCGATCTTGAAAGATTGCACTTGCGATCTAGAATTTTACATCGCCAGATCGCTAGCGATGTCGCAGCATGTAAAGTACCTTTTCGTCTCTATGTTGGACTTTAATTTATTTACTCTAATCGCTGGTATAATACATTGCAATGCAGAAGCATTGCAATGGATTATACCTGTCAGTGCTGCACGCTTATTAGACTGCTTCTGGCACAGTCTAGCTGGCTTGCTGTAGGAAGGTAACTCGAAGGTCATCTTTTGACATCGGGTTACCATAGCAACGATCAGGACTCCATGAACACATCGTGAAGGTTCCAATCGGCTGTGTTACAATGTGACTATAGGTGAACTCCCCCCTGACTAGCGAGGGCCAGCGAGACGCTTATTTCGCCACTACAATAAGACAATAGACAAACAGGTGGGGAAAGACAAAACGAAAAGCACTCTAAGGTTTCTTCAGTTGGAACCTTTGTAGCTGCAATAGAAACTACATCACAGCTATGTAGTGACGACTTCCTACAACATGGGTACAACATACAGCTTAGGTATAAGCTATAGCCGGCATAGGGAGGAATGATGCGCAGATATTTATAGCAGAAGGGAGTGGCTGCAGCTGAGATTACAACTACCTGTTAGATCACTACAGGACAGAAATTAACCTTAACCCCTTCAGTACTTCATGGAATTACATACAGTACACTGCAACTCAGGGTAAATGACGAGCGGGCACTAAAGCGGATCTGCGGTCCGCAATATGCTGTGATCTTCTGATCCCAGATCCACCGACATCACAGCAGGCTTTGATCTTGAGGGCTCATGACAGCATGTGAAAGGGAGTGCACTCATTCCAGCCCCCTAAATGCTGTGATCGCTATTGATCATGGCACTTAGGAGGTTAAACAGCCGTGGACAGCTCAGGGCCCTCCCTGGCTTTGACAGTCGGAGCTTGGCTATCATTTACGCATTTTTTTCAATTGGGGTTACTTGTTGACAGGCCCCCTTCAAGTAAGATTCCACTCAATAATACTATGACACAGGCTAAATAAAGCCAGAGAACAGTTAGGAGGAGGAGAGGAAAATGCAAAGATCAGAAAATCAGGCAGTGGTAATTCTGCAAAGAAGTAAGCTACTAAAAATGTATGCCTTTTTATAATTTAATGCAAAAATAAAATAAAAGTACATATTGTATTAACTTTGCACATAAATAAATGAATAAATATAGAATTGTTATATTTCAGTCAAAATATCAAACAGTTCATTTTTGTCCCCAAACGTGCAACTTTAACAAAATTGGTCTGGGTAGTCAGTAGTTAAAAGCTATGTCCAGGATAACTGTCAGTTTGTCAATGCAAACACCAGGTGTGTCTTATGCAAACAGACATTACACTGTCACTGCTGTTGGCACTCTATAAAGATCATTTTTGCTACAATGTAAGGATGCCACATACACAGCCTACTAATAATGGAGTATTATTTAATGTGCAATTGGCAATAACCCCTCACAGACAAAATATTTTCATAGCTTGCACCATAGATATTATGTGTTTTAGACACTTTCTGAGCCTTGTGTGGGCAATATAAATCTTTTATACTCAAATTAAGAGCAATCAAAAAGATGTATGTACCCATAAATGATGCCAATTATCACTATATCTCGTAAGGTTAAAAACCAGACTCTCAAACAGCAACATCAATAGAAAAATAAAAAGTTAGGGGACTTAGAATATGGTAACACAAACCAAATTAGTATTTTGGTAAAGAGGAATTCTGATAAGAAGTTTTCACCTCTCTACTTATAAGTATGGATGAGCGAGCCCAAACTGTAAGGTTCGGGGTCCGGGTCCCGGACCCGAACACAGACTTTTACCTGTATGTTCGGTTCCTGTTTGGGTTTTTCATCCAAATAAAGCTTGTCGAAAGGTTGCAGAGCAGCCAATCAGCAAGATTTTCCGGTGTGGGCACTTCCGGCCCCATCACAGCCATGTTAAGTATTGGTATGGCTGTGATTGGCCATGGCAGTCACTGTAAAGAAAAAAAAAAAGAAATAGGCTTCCATCTGTGAGCTTTACCATGGCTGGATATCAAAATAGAGGGGATCCTACAGTGTTTATTTTATAATTTAAATACATTTTTGATAACCAGCCACGGTAAAGCAGACAGGTGGGGGCTGATATTAGCACGATGGGAGGAGCCATGGATTTTGCCCCCCCCCTTAGCCTAAAAATACCAGCCTGCAGCTGCCCAGAATTGGCACATCACCTTAGATGTGCCAATCCTTGTGCTTTACCTGGCTCATCTCGATTGCCCTGGTGCGGTGGCAATTGGGGCAATATAAGGGGTTAAAGACAACTGTAAAAAGGCAGATATCCAGCATCCAGGAGAGTAGTGGATTAAAACTTGCTTTTATTAGACAAGTAAAAACAAAATGTGGTCCAGTAAGCACAGAGGCACAGATATTATGCGTATAAACCAACGCGTTTCGACCAGAGCGTCTTATTCATGGCATGTGTTTCACCCCAAAGCTGAGCCACAAGAGACCACGTACACGACAAAATTTGCTTAATTGGGCAGTGATGTAGACTGGACACAACCCCCTCATAAGGCGGCGGTCTATGCCTGTCCCAAATGGACCCGAGGAAGCGTGAGTACACGCGAAACGGCTGTCGTCCATGAGGGGGCCCTGCTGTCAACTCTGCTCCTGCTTTTTTACCTGCACCATGAATAAATAAAGTCTTTTTTACTGGACGCTGGTGAGTGCTGCCCTATCTCTATTGTTGGACTCTATCCAGGAACTTTTTTTTGCTTGGGGGATAAGCACCACCTGCCCAGTGTATGTGGAGGATTACTTTCTGCCGTCTACATAAGCAACACGGCTGATGCCCAGGGGTGGGTAGCTGCGGCAATTTCTGTTGATTGATCTGCATGAACTCTGACTTGTGTATTGCCTTGCACACACTATTGAGCCCTTTGACAGCGGTTGGAAGGTTTGCAGTATTAGCATTACCATGGATAATATGGACAGTTCGGACGGACCCACACCTTCTATTTCAGGTGTGATGGCGGGCAGAGCGGACGCAGGCTCATTCTTCGAGGAGTGTAACCTCAGAAAGGACACGGAAGTCATGGGGGTTAAAACCCTGGAACAAAAACTGCAAAATTTATCTGAAAGGGAAATCCGGTTATTCTGGACAGTTAAATCTCTGCACTCGTATATTGAATGCAACAGAGTTTTTATTAGCCAGTGGGAAAAAATCCAGTTGGACTGCTCTATGCAATTGCTGCGTTTGGTCCTCAAGAAAAACGAGGACGATTATAAAACAGTGAACGCTGAACTGGAGATGTTGAGGACTGAAACCCTCTCACGTGTAACCGAGGAATATTGGCTCTCGTTGGTCCAAAAGTTGGACAAAAAATTAATCGGGGTTCAAACCAATGTAAAAAGAGGGAAAAATTCCTACGGGACAAAAGGGATTATGAGTTGAATCAGGTGTTTTGCTGGACGAAGGAGAGATCTAATGTGTATAAACAAAAACCTTACATGAAACGTAGGCTTCCAGAAGGGGTTGGCAGGGGGTACTAGACAACCGACTCCGAGTCCAGTGGCTCGGAGGAGGTGGCCGGCCCTGCTCCCAATCCTCCTCACCCACCACCAGCCCCTTTAGGAGGCGCATAAGAAGGGGAAGTAGGAAGGGGGAAAAGAATGGGAGGACGCAAGAGGAAATTCGTTTCATGGAAACAGTAGATTTGTCTCCCTTGTCCGCCACTAACACCTGTTCTGTTGTTAAACTTTCCAGTCATACACTTACACCTGACATGATTGCCGTTTTGTCCAGAGGATTAAAATTTTGTGTACCAGAGAAATTTGATTATGCCACCTTTAAGATAGACCTATATAAAGCCATCCGAAAAATCCATTTATACAAGCACTTTGGGGCAAATCTGTGGCACCTTGCTCCAGCTCGGAGGGGCCCTCACCCGCCGGACTTGATCATGGTGCCTTTGATTGCACCGCAGCTTTTGGGATGTGAGGAGCGGCGAGCGTCCGGAGGTGGACCCACTGGACCGTGCACCGGACTCCCGAAGGCGACCAGCAGCGAACCCCTATACAGGGACTGTGCGGCGCCTCCCCAGAAGGCCTAAATGCACGGCAGCCAGGAACCGGTAGTAGGAGTCTCTGTAGGGCCAGGTGTAGCAAGGTTGTGGCGTCCACACCCGGCAGAACACGGAAACGGCACCGGAGATGCTCACAGCAGGTGATGTCCACAGCAGGTACGGTACAGATAATGTCCACGGCAGGTAGGGCACGGTGACGTCCACTGTCGGTATGAGCAGTGACGTCCACAGCCGGAATGGTACGGATGGCACTACGGTGAGACAAAGGATTAGAACGAGGTATAAATGCACAGAAAACAGATAACAGCACAAGGGGGTCTAGACACTGGCAAGGCTCTAATGGAAGCGTTGCCGCAGTTCACACAATGGAGATCCTAATGTCCTGCGGTTTGCAGGCCTAGAGAGGATCAGTTTACCTCCACAAGGGGGCGACCTTTAGGCCACGCCCCCTAACCACACCCATTTCACAGTCACGCCCATATCCACTCCCCATCCACACCCATTCAGCATGGACACGCAGGCAGCCGGCGGGCCTCCAGCACGGACACGCAGGCAGCCGGCGGGCCTCCAGCACGGACACGCAGGCAGCCGGCGGGCCTCCAGCACGGACACGCAGGCAGCCGGCGGGCCTCCAGCACGGACACGCAGGCAGCCGGCGGGCCTCCAGCACGGACACGCAGGCAGCCGGCGGGCCTCCAGCACGGACACGCAGGCAGCCGGCGGGCCTCCAGCACGGACACGCAGGCAGCCGGCGGGCCTTCAGCACAGACACGCAGGCAGCCGGCGGGCCGCCAGCACGGACACGCAGGCAGCCGGCGGGCCTCCAGCACGGACACGCAGGCAGCCACAGTGAGGCGGCCGGTCGCCCGCACAGTGAGGCGGCCGGTCGCCTTCACAGACAGGCGGCCGGCCGCCCGCCTTCACAGACAGGCGGCAGGGGGGCGTCCGCACAGACAGGCGGCAGGGGGGCGCCCGCACAGACAGGCGGCGGCCGGGGGTGAGGGGGGAGGGAGGGAAATCAGCGCTGGGGAGATTAGTTTACTGTACCAGCAGCAGCACAGGCAGCGCTCCTCTCTATGCCACGTCTACTAGGATGGTAGGAGGGAAAAGCAGGGAGGCGGAGAGAGAGTGGGTGGGCGGAGCCCGGGAGCCGGCCGTCCCGCCCGTGGCAACGGGACAAACAACGTAAAGCGTGAAAGTCCCGCTGTATCCGGGACGGTTGGGAGGTATGCAGCATGTTAGAATGTGTATATAAGATCCCACTGGTGGTGGCCGCAGCTTATAGGCCCCAAATCTGGTGACAGGTTCCCTTTAAAGTGAACCTGTCAGGTGAAATATGCACTCAGAGCCAGGAGCAGTTCTGGGTACATATTGCTAATCCCTGCCTAACCGTCCCTGTATACACTAGCATAGATAAAGAGATCAAGAACAAATATTTTTAAAGATCTTATATCTTATGCTAATGAGCGCGGGGACTAGTCCCAAGGGCGTTACTTCACTTGGCTAGTCGACTCGCATAGCATGTTAGCATGTTATTACGCCCCTGTGTGAGTACTCACACGCTATGTGAGCCGACTAGCCAAGTGAAGTAACGCCCTTGGGACTAGTCCCCGCGCTAATTAGCATAAGATATAAGCTCTTTAAAAATACTTTTTCTATAGATGCCTTTATCTATGCTAGTGTATACAGGGACAGTTAGGGAGGGATTAGCAATATGCACCCAGAACTGCTCCTGGCTCTGAGTGCAGATTGCACCTGACAGGTTCCCTTTAAAGGGAACCTGTCACCAGAAATTTAGCAAAAAAAAATAAAAGATTCCCCTCTGCAGCTCCTGGGCTGCATTCTGGAAAGGTTCCTGTTGCTATTGTGCCCCCTTTGAGACCTAAAAAAATACTTTATGAAGTCTTACCTTTTCGTATGCAAATCTGTTTTTATGGTCACGGGGTCGGGCTGTCTGGCGTCTGTTATTCCCCCTCCTGCCGCTGTACGCCGTCCCCCATTGCTCATTTCCATACATGAGGACGCCTTCCTCATGTAACTGTCCTCCTGAAGTTTTGTGCATGCCCAGTGCCACTCTCGCGGGAGTGAGCACTGTGCAAAGTGTGAACGCTTTTGAGGTGATTGCGCAGGCGCGAGATTATGGGCGGCGCTGTGATTGTCATCAGCAGCGTCATCCAAGTACCCACCCATAATCTCGTGCCCACGCTTCTCACTCTGCCTCCACCGTTATGCGCAAGCACTGTCCATATGAACCATGTTACCTATTACCGTGGGCGCGAGATTATGGGCGGCGCTGTGATTGTCATCAGCAAAGTCATCCAAGTACCCGCCCATAATCTCGTGCAAGCAGTAATAGGTAACATGGTTCATATGGCCAGCACTTGCGCATAACGGTGGAGTCAGAGGGAAAAGTGCGGGCACGAGATTATGGGCGGGTACTTGGTTAACGCTGCTGATGACAATCACAGCGCAGCCCATAATCTCGCGCCTGCGCAATCACCTGAAAAAGCGTTCACATGCGCAAAACTTCGGGAGGACAGTTACATGAGGAAGGCGTCCTTGTGTATGTAAATGAGCAATGGGGGACTGCGTAAAGCGGCAGGAGGGGGAATAACGGACGCCAGACAGCCCGCCCCCGTGACCATAAAAACACATTTGCATACAAAAAGGTAAGACTTCATAAAGTATTTTTGTAGGTCTCAAAGGGGGCACAATAACAACAGGAACCTTTCTAGAAGCAGCCCAGGAGCTGCAGAGGGGAATCTTTTATTTTTATTGTGAAATTTCTGCTGACAGTTTCCCTTTAACTGGTAGGGCAGCCAGGATAAAGCAGAGCTGAACCTGTTGGGAAGCTAGGACCCAGCAGCTCCACAGGCAGGAGACCACTGATCGGTAAGCTAATAGAAGTCTGCAGATGTAACTCTGCATAGGTTATTACTGGCCAGTGCTATCTGCAGGAGAGAGAAGTGCTGATTGCACGGTCTCCTCCTCAGCTTCCTGATTCCCCATGTGTCTCCAGCAGTGAGAAGCCGCACACGGGGAATCAGAGAACAGATGCAGAGAAACGCAGGCTTCGGGACTGGGGATGTCCGCTCTGGGGGAGGGGGGGGTCGGCTCTGGTGCAGGGGGGGGAGGCTCTGCTGCAGGGGGGGGGTCGCTCTGCTGCAGGGGGGGGTCGCTCTGCTGCAGGGGGTGATTCATACCTCAGCAGCAGTCACAGGAGTTTCAAGGTGCGCGCTCGACTCTGTAATGAATAGAAGGGAGAAACAGCGAGGCGGGGCTACAGTGGGTGGGCGGGACAAACAGCCTCACGGGCGGGACTCGGGATCAAAGGCTCAAAAGAGGGACTGTCCCGCTGTATCCGGGACGGTTGGGATGTATGTACATAAGCAACACGGCTGATGCCCAGGGGTGGGTAGCTGCGGCAATTTCTGTTGATTGATATCATGTGTAGGGTACCCCAGCTGGGCTAGAGTACAATGGATATAGAAAGTGTACACACCCCTTTTAAAATACTGAGTTTTGAATTGTAAAAAAATTAATACCAATAAAAATTATTTCAGAACTTGTATCACATTTAATGTTAAGGCCCAGTCACACTAAACAACTTACCAGCGATCCCAACAATGATACTACCTGATAGGGATCACTAGTAAGTTTCTAGGAGGTCGCTGGTGAGATGTCACACTAAGCGACGCTCCAGCGATCCCACCAGCAACCTGACCTGGCAGGGATCGCTGAAGCGTCGCTACACGTGTAAGCATGCTGCGCTTGGTAACTAAGGTAAATATAGGGTAACCTGTTACACCTCGTGGCTCTCCTGTGGCAAGGAATGAGACAGTCTCCTTGCCTGCCACGAGCACTCCTGCTCCGCAGCGCCGAAGGTCTGCCAGACTGCGCAGAGTGCAGGAGAAACCTCCTCAGAGAGGCAGCACAAGGGTGACACCTAGTGGTACTCCTGTTGCAAGAAATGAGGCGGTCTCCCATTCCTTGCCTGCCACAGCTCCTCCTGCTCAGCAGCCTCGAAGGTCTGTGAGGTTGCGCAATGTGCAGAGATTTGCTGCTCAGGGAAGCAGTGAGACTCCCGTTATCTCTACACATTGTAAGACCGAGGATCCCGCCTCTATTTCCCAGAGGCAGGAGGGTGAGCATGTGCTATGCTTGGTGGATCCTGATTCGCCCACTGACGTCACACGGCTTGATGACAAGGCTGGTGACGTGGTGAATCCTGACTGGCCAGGCTGGGATGTCGTGGATCCTGATTGGGTCAAGTCCGTCATCTCCGCCTCGCGCCCGCCCTTGGCTGCAGCTACACCTCCTTAAAAGCTCCTGCCATCATGGCGGCGCGCGACCGTCCTTCTATGTTTGGATGTCTGGCAGCGTGCTGCCACGCCACTGCTCAGGCATTATCTTCTTCTGTGGGCTTGGCCCTTGCTGCTTAGGCAGCACCTGGTTTGCAGGCCGTGTCCCTGCCTTGCTGCTCCGGCAGTAGCTCCTTCTACAGGCCGTGTTCCTGTCCCAGGTGAGCTCCTCGAGTCTCCACTGGACTCACCTGGTTATTGAAAGCACACGTGCGTGGGCACCTCTGTGCTACCCTCGTGCCATATTCTCGTGACTTCCACTGGCACACGTGCGTGGGCACCTCTGTGCTTCCCCGTGCAACAGGTACACCGAGCCGTGTGATCCCTGCCATACAACCCACACGGGTTAGGGCAGACCGGTGTACATAGATCGTCTGTGACATTCCAGACGATCGCTAGCAGCAACCCGCTCACTCTTCACCCACCATAGCAGCGGTCCCTTACACCGCACAGTGGACCTTGACCGGCGGAAGCTGTCCATTCCCCATCTTGGCACGCTTCCCCGGGTCCCCCTCGTAACAGTAACCAACCCGATATTTACCTTGGTTACCAGCGCACACCGCTTAGCGCTAGCTTCCTGCACACCTAGCCACAGTACACATCGGGTTAATTACCCGATGTGTACTCTGCTACGTGTGCAGGCAGTAGGAGCCGGCTTCTGCGGACGCTGGTTACCAGTGTCCGCCACTCTCACTCTGCCAGTGCCGGCTCCCTGTTCCCTGCTCTCCTAGCCACAGTACACATTAGGTTAATTACCTGATGTGTACTGCAGCTACATGTGCACAGAGCAGGAGCCGGCACTGACAGCTGAGAGCGGCGGACGCTGGAAACGAAGGTAAATATCGGGTAACCAAGGGAAGGGCTTCTTGGTTACCCGCTGTTTACCGTGGTTACCAGCATCCGCAGAAGCCAGCTCCTGCTCACTGCACATTTAGTTGTTGCTCTGTCGCTGTCACACACAGCGATGTGTGCTTCACAGTGGGACAGCAACAACTAAAAAATGGCCCAGGACATTCAGCAACAACCAACGACCTCACAGCAGGGGCCAGGTTGTTGCTGGATGTCACACTAAGCAACATCGCTAGCAAGTTGTGCATCAGCAGCGATGTTGCTAGCGATGTTGCTTAGTGTGACGGTGCCTTTACCCACACCCTGTACATATCCATTGAGAAACAAACAAATCATTTTGTAAATGAAACTAAAATAATGTGGTTGCACACCCTCTTAATAAGGGATGCGGCTGCGTTCAGAATTAGCCATCACTTTTAAACTCATGTTAGATATTAGTCAATATACAGCTGGCATTAGTTAAAAGGATTCTGATTAAACTCATATAACGGTTAGCTGTTCCAGCAGGTTTTTCCAAACATTTTCTTAGTTGTATCTTATACCATAAGCCATGGTCCATAAATAGCTTACAACACAGCACAGAGATCTCATTGTTGAAAGTTATCAGTCAGAAGAAATGTATTAAAATGTTTCCAATGCATTATATAGCATGGAAAATTGTGAAGAAGATCATCAAGAGATGGCTTAAATGGGGCACATCAGTGACATTACCTAAAACTGTATGTCACTCAAAAATTGATAAACAAACAAGAGGAAAATGAATCCAGGACAATTTAAGAGGCCTACAGCAACACTAAAGAAGCTGCAGGAATTTCTGGTAAGTACTGGTTGTGTTCTGCATGTGGATAATCTACTGTGTACTTCATATACCTGGCCTATGTGGTAGGGTGAGAAAACAAGAAACATTTTGTTACAAAGAAAAATTTTCAAGCCCTACTATGTTTTGCAAAAATTAACATCAAATCTGCGAAAAGCATGAGGGAAAACGTGGTATGGTACTATACTGCAGATAATCAAAAGTACACCATACCCAAAGTGAAGCAGGGTGGAGGCATGTTGTTTTTTATATTTTTAAACTGGAGCTTTAGTCAAGATGGAGAAAACTATGAACAGTTCCACATATCAGTCAATTTAACATCAAAACCTTCAGGCCTCTGCTAAAAAACTGAAGATGGGTACTGATATGACATTTGTAAAGTGGTTGCCTATAGTGGACAAGCTTTCCAACTGATAGGAGGTAAGGCTAAGATTCACAGCAGCTTTCAGAGTTCTATTTTTCTATTCCATCACTGAACAGAAAAAAAAAAAAGGAAATGATCCTATGTTGAGTGCTAAAAATGCCAAACGGACCCCATTCACTAATTCACTATAATGTGGTTGTCAGGCCAGACCAGGGGGAGCTGGAGCCCTGCAAGAAAAGACACTACACAGAGCTGAGGTGGACACACAGTGTGTGCTGGAGCACTGCCCTGCATAGTCAGCCAGCATACAGAGGCCACGGGGCATGCGGGGGATGGTCAGACAGGCCAGGTCATACACAGTATGGTAAGAAAAAAGACTGGAGGAACAAGCAAAAGTGGGGTCGAGGTCAGGCCGAGGTCAGCACCAGAGGAAGCAACCGAGTGGGGAGGGAGGAGAAGGGGGAACGACTGGGGCTATTGTGGAAAGGAAGGAGGTGGGACGGAACACAGACAGAGCACAAGGGAAGGATGGATCAGGAAACACTTACAGGGATCGGCAATCACAGGCAAAGCAGTGCTAAGCTTATAGCCGGCGCTGGTTCAACTTAGATGACAGAATTGAAAGCATCCAAGCTCCGGAAGTAAGGCCCGAGAGAAGGCTCCGCCCCCTAGCCATGTGGACGGGGAGGTGGAACCATGACAGTACCCACTCCTCAAGGGGGTGCCACCGGACCCCCAGGTTTCCCAGGAAACCTCCGGTGAAAAACCGCCATTAACCAATCGGTCCGTACGGATCGAGCCGGCACCCAGAACCTGTCCTCCGGACCGTAACTCTTAAAATGGATCAAATACTGGAGGGAATATGAACCCTCCAAGAATCGATAATATGCTGGATCTTACACTCCTCCTCACCGTCTACCAATATCGGTGCCGGAGGGGTCTGAGAATCCACTACCGACGGAACAAATGGTTTAAGCAAGGAGGTATGAAATACGTTAGGAATACGCAAGGTCTGGGGCAGTTCCAACCGAAAGGCTACCGGGTTGACCACCTCGATGATCTCAAAGGGTCCTATAAACTTAGGACCCAACTTAGCAGACGGAATCTGAAGCCTAATATTCCGAGTGGATAGCCACACTTTTTCCCCCACCTGAAAGGAGGGCCCTAGAGAATGCCGTTTGTCCGCCTGACGTTTCTGGGACTGCTGAGCCATCTTGATGCACCGCTGCACCTCCTTCCACACCTCCTCCAGATGCTGAATGATGGAGTCTGCCCCTGGACACCCTGAATCCACTCTAGAGAAGGTCCCGAAGTGAGGGTGAAACCCGTAATTACAAAAGAAGGGAAACGTTCCCGTAGACTGGTGGACTCTGTTATTAAATGCGAACTCCGCAAGGGGCAAAAATGTACACCAATCCTCCTGCTGAGCAGAAACCAAACATTGCAGGATTTTCTCAAGGGTCTGATTCGTCCTTTCCGTCTGCCCATTGGACTCAGGATGATAGGCAGACGAGAAGGACAACTCAATTCCCAACCGCCTGCACAAGGCACTCCAAAACCGGGAAACGAATTGTACCCCCCTGTCAGACATAATATTCAGGGACACCCCATGTAACCGAACCACCTGGTCAATAAAGTGGTTGGCAAGGGTCGCTGCATTAGGTAGACTGGAGAGGGGAACAAAATGTGCCTGCTTACTAAATCGATCCACCACCACCCAGATCACGGTCATACCATTAGAGACGGGGAGGTCCGAATTGAAAACCATGGACAAGTGGGTCCATGGTCGTTCAGGAACAGGTAATGGAACGAGTTCCCCGGCTGGCCTGTTACGGCATACCTTAGCACGGGCACATATAGCACAGGCAGAAACAAACCGAGCAACATCCGAGTGAAGAGATGGCCACCAAAACTGCCGGGCGACAGCACTGCGAGTGGCCGTAATTCCTGGATGGCCACTAAGTATGAACTCATGGAACTCTTGTAGTACCCGCAACCTGAGGTGCAAAGGGACAAATAATTTAGTGTCAGGAGCGGAAGATGGTGCTGAGGACTGGGCCTCCCTGATCTCTGCCTCTAACTCGGATGACAAGGCAGCGATTACCACCCCTCACAGAAGAATAGAGGAAGGAGGCTCTGGAGGGTTCAAACTACGGGACAGGGCATCTGCCCTTACATTTTTGGACCCAGGTCAAAAAGTAATAAAAAAGTGGAATCTAGAAAAAAAAGGGCCCACCTCGCTTGTCGAGGCGTTAATCTCTTGGCCGACTTGATATACGCGAGATTTTTATGATCAGTGATGGCTGTAATACGATGAATAGCACCCTCCAAAAAATGCCTTCATTCTTCAAATGCAAACTTCACCACCAATAATTCACGGTTACTCACATCATAATTCCTCTCAGCCGGAGTGAACTTCTTGGAAAAGAATGCACAGTGTCGCAGATTAGTCAGAGTAGCAGGAACCTGAGAGAAAACAGCTTCCACCCCCACCTCCGAAGCATCCACCTCCACAATAAACGGTGCCTCAAGGTCGGGCTGTACGAGGACCGGGGCGTACATGAACCAATCCTTTAACTCAAGGGAGGCCTGGACAGCCGTCTGTGACCAGTTCTGCAGATCCGCCCCTTTCTGAGTAAGGTCGGTCAAAGGCTTGTCAATTTGAGAAAACCCCTTAATGAACCTCCGATAATAATTGGTGAACCCCAAAAAGCATTGTAACGCCTTGATATCCCTGGGTTGCACCCAATCAACGATAGCCTGCACCTTTCCCCGCTCCATCTTAAACCCATTATGAGAAAGGAGTCACCCAAGAAAGGCTATTTCCTGAACGGAGAAAACACATTTTTCAAGCTTAGCAAATAGGTGGTTATCATCCACTCTCTCTAATAAAGAACGGATATGCGTAATATGCATCTCTCTATCAGCAGAATAAATCAAAATGTCATCGAGATAGATGACCATGAAACGATCCATAAAATCAGAGAAGATATCATTGATGAAGTTTTGAAACACCGCTGGACCATTTGTCAGCCCAAAAGGCATCACCAAATTCTCGAATAACCCATCTGATGTAAGAAAGGCCGTTTTCCACTCATCCCCTTCTCGGATACATATAAGATTATAGGCCCCCTGAAATCTAGTTTAGTAAACCACCGGGCTTCAGAGAGTTGGGTATACAGATCAGGGATGAGTGGAAGCAGATACGTATTTTTCACAGTAATTTTATTCAATTCTCGGAAATAGAGACATGGCCGCAATCCTCCGTCCTTCTTCTTTACAAAAAAGAACCCAGCGGCCACAGGGGAAGAAGAAGGACGGCTATGCCCTTTATGTATACTGTCGGCTATGTACGATTTCATAGGAGCCCTTTCTGGACCCGAGAGGTGATATAAACGGGCCTTGGGCAATTTGGCATTGGGAAGCAAATCAATGGCACAGTCATATGGGTGATGAGGCGGCAAAATCTCGGCCTCAGTTTCCGAGAATACGTCTCCGTAGTCCATCAGGTATTCCGGAAGACCTTCAGGACTTATGGAGAACACAGGTACAGATTGTAAACACACTTTATGACAGGCAGGACTCCATTTGACTATGGTATGACATTCCCAATCAATAATGGGATTATATAACAGTAACCATGGATACCCGAACACTAATCCAGCATGGAGATTGGTCATTACAAAACAAGAAATAGTTTCAGAATGCAGAGACCCGATCACCAGAGTAAACTTTTCTGTAGCAAACCGAATGAGGTTTTGAGGCAGCGGTGTTTTATCAATCGCCAGGAGTTCAATGGGCCATCTAACCTCACTGCCCCTAACTCTAATCTTTGGACCAACCTAGAGTCAATGAAGTTCATAGCAGACCCACAATCAACGAAGGCAGTAGCAGACAAGACCAACTGCTTGACCTGGAGGTCGACGTTCAGAATAATCTTATTGGAGGAGAGGAAAAGTACCTGATAGTCTGGGCAACCTCCTCGACCATTTCCCAGACTTAGAAGTTTCCCAACGACTGTTTGGCGGAGGGGCGAGCCAGGCAGTCCTCCTTCCTCCAGTGTCCATGGTGTCCGCAATAGAAACACAGCTTGAGATCCCGGCGTCTTTTCCTCTCCTTCTCATCCGGACTGACGGCTCCAACTTCCATGTGTTCCGTAGCTGGCAAAGAAGGTGTCCTAGGTAGAGTGGGAGGAATCTCCCACATGGTGCCCCTTCTTTCCCATAATCTACGGTCCATGCGGACTGCCTCCGTCATCGCCTCGTCCAAGGTGCTGGGAGGAGGTTGCAGGGCCAGGGCGTCCTTAGGTGAGTCCGAAAGACCTCTCCGGAACTGGCACCTGAGTGCAGAATCATTCCACCGCACCTCAGTGGCCCACTGCCAAAACTCAGAACAATATAGCTCAGCAGTGTGGTTCCCCTGAGTGAGACACATGATCCTGTCCTCAGCCACCCAAACTCGGTCTGGTTTGTCATATATCACCCCGAGGGAGTCAAAGAAGAGGTCAACCAAATGCCGCTCATGGGCCAAAGGGGGTACGGAAAATGCCCAGGCCTGGGGACCCGCTCTAAGTAATGACATGATGATCCCCACCCGCTGAGTCTCATTCCTCGAGGACCGAGGCCGGAGAGTGAAAAGAAGCCTGCAACTCTCCCTAAACGTCTGGAATAGGTTTTTCTCCCCAGAAAATTTATCGGGGAGCATCACTGTGGGTTCGGGGGTGTTGAGTTGGACATCCGTGAGACTGTGATGTCCTACATTTTGTGAGGTAGATGCCCCTGAGGTGGTCCTCACAGAAGCAGAGACTTCATTCTGCAGCATAATATGTGAAGCTACCAGGGTGTGATGCTCTGCAACCAAATCCTGATCCAACTGCGTGAGGTTGGCTACTTGCTCGCACAAAGTACTGAGTGGATCCATTACAGTATCCCTTAACCTGTCTGAATGGATCCCACTACCAAGGAAAACTGGCATTTATTTCCTATGGGAAGGTAAATGCCTAATGAGGCTGGCTATACTGTCAGGCTACCACCAGGGGGAGCTGGAGCACTGCAGGAAAAGACACTACACAGAGCTGAATCAGCATGGAGGTGGACACTCAGTGTGTGCTGGAGCACTGCCCTGCAGAGTCAGACAGAATACAGAGGCCACGGGGCGTGCAGGGGATGATCAGGCAGGCCAGGTCATACACAGTAAGTTAAGAAAGAAGACTGGAGGAATGAGCAAAAGCGGGGTTGAGGTCAGTACCAGAGGAAGCAACCGAGTGGGGAGGTAGGAGAAGGAGGAACGACTGGGGCTATTGTGGGAATGAAGGAGGTGGGATGGAACACAGACAGAGCACAGGGGAAAGACGGATCAGGAATCACTTACAGTGACCAGCAATCACAGGCAAAGCAGTGCTAAGCTTATAGCCGGCGCTGGTTCACCAGAGATGACAGAATTTAAAGCGTCCAAGCTCTGGAAGTAAGGCCCGAGAGAAGGCTCGGCCCCATAGCCATGTGGACGGGGAGGTGGAACCATGGCAGTGGTCCTTTGGACTCTATCCAGAAGAATTTAATTTGAAAGGGAATCAGTCAGCAGGTTTTTGCTATGTAATCTGAAAGTTAAAGGAGTTAAAACACAGATTTCACTGATACCTCTCTAATGTCTGTGCTGTTGTTTACCGGCAATGTTTGTTTTAACTTGAGGAGATTATCATTGCTCAGACTAGGTCAGCTACAGCATAAGCCCTAGTCCGACCATGCCCCCTTTTGTGATTAGGAGCTCACTGTCTATAGACATTTTACATTGAGAGCCTGGGGAAGGTGGGGAAGCCTTCTCAGCTCTGCTGCATGGCTAAATCTAAAAACTCTGATTGTGTGACAATTGATGCACCCACTAAACTAAGTGATACATAGTTGGACTCATGGCCTCTTTGATTAAATCATGCTGCTCTCAGACGAGGCAGCAAAAACTTGCAGACAAATTCCCTTAAACAAAATAAAGATCAAAATGCTTGTTAAATGATGAAGTCTCCTACATGAGAGTGAATCTAGGTTGATATTTGAAGCAGATTTTAGTGTTTACCTAAATTGATTTTTGGTGTTTCTGTTTTCTATCTTTTTTTGCATATTCTTTTTCTTCTTTCTGCCCTGTTTGCATTACTCCTTGACTGAATGATCTTATGTGTGGGCTGCTTGTGAAGTTCTGTGAGTCATAACATTCAAAATCTATGTTTGGTGAAGTGCTTTTTTTGTTGTGATAACACAATGGATAGCAAAAACAATGAAGGATTGTACTTTGTTGGTTGACTGTAATATTTGTTTTAGGCTATGTGCGCACTAGGCCGTTTTACCCGCGGATTTACCCGCGGATTTGCTGCGGAAATTTCTTGAGAAAGGTTTGAAATCTTTCTGCAGACATTTCCCAGCAAAACCTATGGGAACAAAAAATAGCTGTGCGCACGCTGCGGATTTTTCTCAAGAAAATTTCTTGAGAAAATTCTCTCAAGAAACTTTTTTTGAGAAAATGAGCATGTCCATTATTTTCCGCAGGTACCTGCGGAATACCCCCGGAATTTCACTCCATTCACTGTAATGTAATCGCGAAATTCCGGGGGTATACCGCAGGTAGCAATTGATGTGCGATATACCCCCGGTATAGCCGCGATTTACCTGCGGTAATGCTCATCGCTCCCTGTGGTTTTGCAGGGAGTGATGTCATTATGACAGAAGAGGAAGCAGAGCAGAGTAAACACAGACGTCACACTCCCTGGACGCCGCACAGAAGTACTTCCGTGTGACGTCCGGTGGGTACCCGTGCAGTCTGTGTCCCGCTGCAGCCCCGCCGCTGACAGCCCTGCAGTGTCAGTGTCTGCCCGCAGTGTCAGCAGCTTGTCATGCTGCAGCGCACTGACACTGACACTGACACACAGCAGTGCGTGCAGCCGCGGGGATGACGGGCGCTGCTGTCAGGAGGTGAGATGAGATCATTACCTGCTATGACAATCTCCTGCCTCCTGACGTCACCGCTGTCACTGCCGTCTATGCCCGTCTCGCGAGCGGCCCGAGACTGTCACTAGTGGTGACGTCACGGGCTCTCGCGATACTGCTGACAACACGGCGGGCATAGAAGGCAGTGACAGCGCTGATGGCAGGACTACAGGAGATCATCACAGCAGGTAATGATCTCATCTATCCTCCTGACAGCAGCGCTCGTCATCCCCTGCAGTGACCTGGGCTATTGATGGTAGCTCAGGTCACTGCATTGCTCTCCCAGCCAATGGGGAACATTCTGTTCTTCATTGAATGGGACAGTGACTATGGTATGGATCGCCGTGGGACCCCCCCTTATTGGATTACGCTGGACGTGGAATTGATTGTTCTTTTCAATAAATTGGTGAAAGAGGGAATGTGGGGAGTGTTTTTTCAAATAAAACTTTTTGTTCTTGTTTTTTTTTTATTTCTTACTGACTGGGCTGGTGATGTCGGGTATCTGATAGACGTGACATCACGAACCCCAGGGCTTGATGCCAGGTGACATTACACATCTGGCATCAACCCCATATATTACCTCGTTTGCCAACGCACCAGGGCAACGGGATGAGTTGGGGCGAAGCGCCAGGATTGGCACGTCTAATGGATGCGCCACTTCTGGGGCGGGTGCGACCTGCTATTTTTAGACTGGGGAGTGTCCAATAACAGTGGACCTCCCTAGTCTGAGAATATCAGACCACAGCTGTCCGCTTTACCTTGGCTGGTGATCCAATTTGGGGGGGACCCCACGTTTTTTGTTTTAAATTATTTATTTAATGTAAAATAACAGCGTGGGGCGCCCTCTGTTTTGGATTACCAGCCAAGGTGAAGCTGCCAGCTGTGGTCTGCAGGCTGCAGCCGTCTGCTTTACCCTAGCTGGCTACAAAAGATGGGGGGACCTCACGTGTTTTTTTTTTTAATTATTTATTTATTTTTTGGCTAAATACAAGGCTAGGCACCCTTTAGTGCCACATGAAAGTCACTAAAGGGTGCCAGCTTAGAATATGCAGGGAGGTGGGACATTATATAGGTCTTTCTCATCTATCTATCTATCTATTATCTATCTATTCATCTATCGATCTTTCCCTCTATCCATTATCTGTCTATCGATTATCTATCTATTATCTATGTTATTTATTGCAGTAGTTACAGCATAAAAAAACCGCAGGGACCAACCTGTGGAAAAACCGCGGTAAAACCGCGATAAAACCGAGGCGAATCCACGGCAAAAACGCATGCGTTTTTCCCGCGGATTTGGTGCGTTTTTTACCGCAGGTGCGGTAATCTTCAACTCCCAGAAGTTTCTCAAGAAATTTTCTTGAGAAAAATCACTTTTCTAGTGCGCACATAGCCTTAAAAGGACCAACTATTCATATTATCAATCCTAGGGGGTATTACAGCATTTTGTGGTAAAACTTGGAAGAAGGCCACAGTTATATAGTGATAGAACACCACTAATGGGTACATTACATGCTGCAATATCGGTACCGATATCGCTAGCGAGTGTACCCGCCCCCGTCGGTTGTGCGTCACGGCCTGCCCGTGGCGCATAACATCGCTAACACCGTCACATGGACTTACCTTTTCTGTAACGTCGCTGTTGCCGGCGAACCGCCTCCTTTCTAAGGGGGCGGTTCGTGCGGTGTCACAGTGACGTCACACGGCAGCCGCCCAATAGCAGAGGAGGGGCGGAGATGAGCGGCTGGAACATGCTCCGCCACCTCCTTCCTTCCTTATTGCCGGTGGACGTAGGTAAGGAGATGTTCGTCGCTCCTGCAGTGTCACACATAGCGATGTGTGATGCCGCAGGAACAAGGAACAACCTCGCTAGTGCCCAAACAACGATATTTGGTGTTAGAATGACCTCTCCAAAACCAACGATTTTTACCACTTTTGCGATCGTTGAAGGTCGCTTGTACGTGTCACATGCTGCGATATCGCTAAGGACGCCGGATGTGCGTCACAAACACCGTGACCCCGACGATATGTCGTTACCGATGTCACAGCGTGTAAAGTACCCTTAAGACCTTGTGCGAACTAGACGGAATTTTCCGCGGATTACCCACGGATTTGCTGCATGATTCGCTGCGGAAAATGTTCATAACATCTCTGCAGTGATTCACCAGCAAATCCTATGGGGAAAAAAAAGCTGTGCACACTAGGCGGATTTTGACAGCTGCATGTTTTGCTGCGGGATTCACGCAGCAAAAACAATTGCATGTCACTTCTTTTCCGCAGGTAGCTGCGGGGCTGGCTACCGGAGGAATCTCCAGTAATACCAGGCCTGGATTCAGTTACCTGCACTGAACTCCGGAGCTGTCACCTGAGCTCCAGACTGCAGCCTAGACTGAACCATGAGCGCCGAGTGATTGTTTCCCCGACGATTGCAGTTTAGTTCAGGCTGGGCTGCACTCCGGACCTGTCACCTGAGCTCCGGAGATCAGCCCAGTCTGAACTAAACTGCAATCGCCAGGGAATTAATCACTCGGCGCTCGCAGTTTAGTCTAGGCTGCAATTGCTGGGGAATCAATCACTCGGCGCTCGCAGTTTAGTCTAGGCTGCACTCCGGGGCTCAGGTGAGAGCTCAGGAGTTCAGTGCAGGTAACCGCGGCCAGGCCTGGTATTACTGGAGATTCCTCCAGTAGCCAGTCCGACGCTGGCTGCGGCATTTCTGCACCAAATCCACAACAAATCCGCACAAAATCCGCAGCAAAACGCAACAAACCGCATGCGGATTTGGATGCGGATTTCGGTGTGGATTTCCCGCAGGTGTGGAAATCTTACTGAGCCTCCAGAATTTTCTTAAGAAAATTCCTTTTTCTAGCAAGGTGACACACACAGACAATGAGTTGAGAAACCACCGGGAACCAAGTGAGATGCAGGAGAACACTGTCATAGCTCCTTCAGGGCCAGCGCACACCTCAGGGTGCGGAGCCCTAGGATGGTGGGCAGTGCAAGTCCCGCCAGCAGAATCCGCCAGGCAGAGGATTTCAAGTCTTCTGGCCTATACACAGCACCCGGGGCAAAGCAGTACATAGAGCCAGGAGTCGTAACCATAGGGCGGCTCCATCTACGGACTTGTGTTGCCTGGTATTACGGACAGGGGACTGAACAAACCCCAGGGACTTGAGGCCCAGCGTAGCTTCAATCCGCAGGAACTGGCACAATACAGCGCAGGAAGGAAGGACTCACAAGAAAACCCCACCGCTTCTGACCTCCGAACTATCCGGGATCGGTTGGAGCCCATCGCAGCGGAGTCCGGCTGTCCAATGGCGGGAGCAATTCAGTGAGTAAACAACCTAAACTGCAACCGCTGTGTCGTCTATTCCTTCCCGCGCCCCACGCTCCCATATTGGAGTGGACTACTACACCCAACATCCTCCCTGGGGCCTGAGCTCTGCCTGTGGAGAGCTGGACTATCCAAGCTGCGTTACCATCCACCTCAGAGAGAGAGACAAATATCTCGCAGCGGCGGCTCCCCTTCATAGACGCGCACCACAGGTGGCATCACAACAACAATCCTTATCCTACTCCCCTGTAAATAACCCCAGCCCCATCTTTATTGACACCGAAGGGGTCACGGAACTGGGCCAGGCCACTGTGACACCCCAAACCGGCCCGGTGACAAGAAACCCAAAAACCCCAGAGACCCCGTGGTCGCGTCACCTGCACCCGGCCTCTTCCCCGCATGATTTTAGCACACATCTAATAAATCAGACTTTTCTGCTATGGTGATGGTGAGTGCCACTTCCTTCCTCTTCTTATGGACATTTCATCAGATGCTTGCCTAATCAATAGCATGCATCCCTTGCCAGCTTCCCACGGAGCACCTGAGTGGATTCCCTCCTCGACAGCCCCTGACAAGGTAATACCTGATAGTGGAGGACCATACCCTTATGCTGTTTCTATGTTTATCTCTTATAAAATATACTACAAAGTTTCTTATTTGTAAGTGTACTATGAGTTATGAAAAATTGCCATGAGTGTGTAAAGCCCTCCTGATACCTCAGGGGAATCGAATCAGAAGGTCATAGCGTTTAGTTGATCTCAGATCCTCTTTTAAACCTGCTGATCTTTTATCCTGAGTAGGAGAGTAATTCCATTTGATGCTGAAGGGGTTAAGGTTTATATTCTATCCTGCTGAGACTGACTTGTAGCTATTAATCTCAGCTGCAGCTATGCCATTCTGCTATATAAACCCACTCCATACTCTCTCTTATGCTGGTTATAGTTCATTCTATGCTGACCTGTGAAAAAGTCATCTCTGGAGAAAGCTGTGGTTCTCTTTCCTGTGGATTCAGTGTTCAGTGGACTCCCTCTCAGGAGGAAAATTGGAATTTCTTTTGTTGCTTCTGTCTTCCTTGTTGTCCTCCCTTCCTCATGATACACTGCTCTGTACTGCACAAGCGATCAGAAGATTGCAGTTTCAAGTCCCCTAAGATGACTAGTAAAAATGTTAAAAAGTGGGGGGGGGCATTTTAAAAGATCTGAAACCCCCCACACAAAAGGTCAAATCACCCCCTTTTTCCACAAATAAAACAATAAAAAAATTAAAATATTTGGTATCGCAGTGTTTAGAAATTTCCGATCTACAATAAAATGGAATAAGAGGCAATGAAAACATTGCATATAGCCAAAAATAGTATAATTAAAAACATCAGCTCAAGCCCCAGATCCCGTAAAGTAAAAAGGAGAATAGTACAGGTCTTGGAAACGTTCTAAAAAAAATTCAATTGAAGAAAAAAAAAAACTTTACATTTTTGGTATCTACGCACTTGTACTGACCTGGGGAATCATATTGCCCAGTCCATTTTACCATTTATCATGGTAAATCCAAAAAATCTCACAAACCAATTACGGAATTGTATATTTTTTTGCAATTTCACCACACTTGAAATTTTTTCCCATTGTCCAGTAACACTATATGGCAAAATTAATGGTTTCTTTCAAAAGTACAACTTATCCTGCAAATAAAAAACCCTCACATATCTACCATATTTTTCGCTTTATAAGACGCACCTGATTATAAGACGCACCCCCAAATTTAGTGCAGGGAAAGAGAAATTTTCTTTTAATGTTAAATGGGGTCCATCTTATAATGCCAGTGTCCGTCTAACACATCATATAGGGTATATGTCCCTCATAGCCCCATCATAAAATTAGCCCCCCTTAATCTGGAAATGGCCCCCTTATATTGAATATAGCCCCCTTGTGCTGGGAAACGTCCCCCTGTGCTGCCCATAGCCCCTATAAATAGCACACCTCCCCTGTGTTTGATATGGCCCCCATACTGCTGCCCATGGCCACTATAGATGGCACATCTACCCTGTGTTTGATATGGCCCCCATACTGCTGCCCATGGCCACTATAGATGGAACATCTCCCCTGTGTTAGATATGCCCCCCATACTGCTGCCCATAATAAAATAAAACACTCTTTCCTTACCTTCTCAGCGCTGTAATCCCTGTGTCTCCCTCCTTGGGGTTAAGTTCCGGCCTCCTCCACTTCCTGGTTCTTGCTGCCGGTCATGTGATCGGCATGGCAGAGTGATATCATCTCTGCGTGCCTTATCACAGACAGCAACAGCAGGAGACCGGGAGATCAGCACTGGAGGTAAGTAAAGCTTTTTTTATTTTACTATGGGCAGCAGTATAGGGGCCATATCTAACACAGGGGGGATCATGTGCGATCAAAGGGAGCAAAAGCAGATATAATATGCCCCGCTGCCCAGCGCGATTCGGTTTCAGCACCACGCTGATGGACAGCGGCTGTGCATATTATATGAGCGGGAGCAGGAGATCTAACGCTGCCGCTCGCAGCTTTCACCTGCCCCCAGCACCGCTCTAGAGCTGACCCTGCAGTATATATATATATATATATATATATATGTACACCCCCCGTATATTCGGTTTATAAGACGCACCCCCTACTTTCCCCCAAAATTTGGGGGAACAAAAGTGCGTCTTATAAAGCGGAAAAATATGGTATATTGATGGAAAAGTAAAAAAATTATGGCTCTTGGAAAAAGGGAGGAGAAAATGATGAATGCAAAATCACCTGGTGGTGAAGGGGTTAAATCTTCTGCATATGGTCAGTGTGCACACGCTTGCGCACTCATGCAGCCCCGCCACTCGCAGAGCTGTTACCAAGTCATCTTGAAAGGGGAAACTTTCCTATCGCTGGGGATCCAATCGCTGGGACCACGCACAATCCTGAGAACTGGAGCTCTGAAGAACACCATGTAAATGGAGATGTGGTTCATCATATGCACTGCTGTGTCATTCACAGCTTTTCAAATAGGTGAGGGGCATGACCGCGTAAAGCAAAATTCACTGGTCAAGGGGTGGGGGTGTTATACTATGTGGGCTGTTGGAGTTTGTGTTCCAGGGCTGCTTTTTTGTCATAGTCCAGCTCATCTAAGAGGCAATTGTGTTAAGGTCAGGAGACCAATAGCTTTTCCATACATTATGGTCCATGGTGCACCGTGTTTCCAGATGTTTAAATTCAATCAGGAAGAAAATGAAATTGTGGATCTGGACTTACTAATGTTCACATGAACCACAAACCATAGTGTGGTGTTCAGCATTGCACTCGCTGGGTGTCATGGTGGCATTGGACTCTGTTCACACTGCAGAAACCAACATACAGCCTGGGATTGCTTAGTTGCACAGCCTGTCCTGATGGTCAGCTGGTTCTCGTTGTGCTGCTCTCCAGTACAGCAGGAGTTAATTCCAGCTGGCTTGTGGTCATCTGATGGGAACTCAGGCTGCTGATTACCATCCTCCGCTGCCTTCACTTTTTATGAGGTTCTGGATTCTGATGCTGAGTGCTGGATATAGCTTCTGCTTACTCGGTTCCTGGAGTTATCTAGTCCTATGGTGATCTACATACAAGTTTAGGTTCAGTGTGGTGTGTGAGTTCTCCAGTTGTGCATTTATTTCCTACCCCTTTTACGTTACTCCCCAGTTCACATAATGTCCCTACTTTGTGTTTGAGTGCAGTGTACACGAGTTTTCATTTACCCTTGTTTATGCCTATTTGTGGGGTTTTGGTTACTGGGTTTCTGGCCCACTCACAGGGTGGGGTGGGAGTAGTATCAGAGCTCAGACAGGAGACAGGGCCATGCTGGGGGTTCGAACCAGGCTACCATCGAGTCTTCCTTGGAGATAAGGGACAGCACAGAGGCTCCAGTCTTAGGGTCAGCCTAGGAGCCCCTGTTCTACCTATACATGCCCCGTGAAACACCCACTATAAGTAACTACATTGATTCATATAATCCTCAGGAATCAGTGCAACACATGTCTCATTTTTATGTACTATATCCGCTAATTGGATTACTGCTGCTTTTTTAATTGAATAATTATGATAATAACTATACATTAGGTAATTGCCAGACTTACAATAAGTCACAGTAATTATATAACTATGAATACAACCTTCCCGACACAACATGGTTCCTGCCCTTCACTTACACTGGATGTACTAAGCTTTCTCATACATTCAATTACAATGAGTAATAAAAAAAATCTCCATCATTTCTCTTATACAAAATCTTTGTTTGTCAGAGATTTCCCGTCATAGTAAGTTAGGAAACGATGTGGGGCTGATCCAAAATCTGGAACTACATCCTGACAGTGATGAATATGATCTCATCAGTATTATGATCTTAATTGGACTTCTCCTAAACATATCACTTTAGGGAACAAATCATCATGTTGGAATTGCTGAGGTTTATGTACAAAATGATGTCTATTTTAGGTATGTAAATAAGTAGAAAACTAATATTCTTTGGTGACAATAATGAATTTTGGACACCCGTCACCTCAGAGAACGCTACACACCTGCAGATAAAATGTTAATCTGCTGGTAAATAGTGTTACAATGCTGCCCGGGCATTTTACTGAACGTTTGTCTAACGGTAAAAAAATTAACTTATTTTCTACCAGAATGTGCCGGCCTTCGGTCATCGGTGCGTGCATGGAGCAGCTACAATCACCGCTCACAGCCCAGTGAGTGATGGCTGTAGGCACTCTCCAACACTTTGAATAACTGCTTGCTCTGCACATATGTGCTGCAGTGCGAGTCGTTAATCTAAGTACTGGGTTCCTACTGCTTTCACTCATAGTATAAAGAGCAGTACTATAAGGGAGACTGCAGCCGGACTATACAACTAAGGCTACATTCACACGACCGTTACACTTTTGCGGTCCGCAAAAACGGTCCTGTTTTTCCACGGATGCATCCGTGTGACAACTGCATACATCCCACTTCGTTCAGTATACAGTCCGTGTGACATCCGTATGCCTTCCATTTTTTTTGCGAACTGCAAAAAAATGGAAGGAGAGTTACATGCAGTCCAGGGTACCTGGCCAGATGCTGGTCCCCATATAAAGTCTATGGGGAACAGACTCTGTCACAAAGGGGTAGAAGCAAGCGCTACATACTAACTGGTCTCTGGCACGGCTGTCACACTGCTCCTGCGGCAGCTCTTTGTTCTTCCCCAGCTGGCTGCTCATTAGGCTCATTTCATATTCACTGCTTCCCTGCTCACTGGCATCTGTGATTGGTTGCAGTCAGACGCGCCCCCACGCTGAGTGACAGCTGTCTGACTGCAACCAATCACAGCTGCCAGTGGGAGGATCTATATCATACAGTACAATAAATAATTAAAAAAAAAAATGGCTTGCGGTCCCCCCCAATTTTGATACCAGCCAAGATAAAGCCTCACAGCTGCTGGTTGGTATTCTCAGGCTGGGGAGACCCACATTATTGGGAGCCCCCCAGCCTAAAAATATCAGCCAGCAGCTGGCCGGAATTGCTAAATCCATTAGATGCGTCAGTTCTGGGACATTACCTGGCTCATCCCGAATGCCCTGTGTGATGACCTGGACTCTGTCAGTGCTTAGCAGGGGTTAAATTTCTTAAAATTCAGCCAGACATGAAGATAGTTTGTTTATTGATGGGGGATAAGCCCTCATTGTTTTTACAGGACTCTTGTTGACTCATGTAATTGCCTTGGCTAATGAAGGCCAGACACACAGATAAATCAATTATGCGAACTTCCCATTGTATTACTAAGTGAATTGCTAGATGTGATGTAACTTACCTGTCTCTCCCTTGTCTCTGGATATTTGAATATGGCTTGAAATCTAGCCAATAAGAGCCCAGTCTTTCCCAACAATCGTGAAGACCCCAATAGTCTGAATGGAGAGCTCATGGGTATAAGAAGGAGGACTGTCCATTGCCCAGGGAGACTCTTGCTACATGCTACCAATCTAGGACCTGCGGATCCGATTGGCAAGCCATAACCAAACCTGGATTATAACACTATATGGACTTAAGCATTGAATGCAAGGATTCGGCTGTGATACCAAGGACTACCTAAGGAAGTAATCCAGCTTGGGAGAATCCAGTTATCTGACTACAGACTTTACAGTCCTCAGCCAGCTTCCTAAATCTGGCGTTATTCCATTCTCGGTGGGTGCCCGCCGAAAGCGGGGTGTTGCTGGATTGGAGTAAGTAGCCCTGGAAGCTCTGAGGCACGGACATTCTAAATCCCTGGTGAGCCAGCGGAAGGGTGAGACTCTGTTGCCTGTTACATTTGTGTGTTTTGCTGGTTATGTGTTATGTGCCGTTAATTGTTTGGGGATCCAATAAAGTCTTAATATTGTGATTCCCGCACCCTGTGTTGTCTAAGTAGTGTTCCGCCCACCGTTAAGGAGATCGGGCATTCAGTTGGGAGGAGCCCTGGGCCATGATGTCTTTCCAAAGGCGGCCGGGCCAGTTGACAAGAGCACCCACTGACCCCCGTGTCTCCACAATTGGTGACAGCAGACACTTTGTCGGCCCTTTTTACCATGACCCCCGAGAGACATTGCACTAAGTTCCGGACTATGTCTCGCCAGAGTGTCTCGTACGTTGAATTTGGCAGTCAACTCCGACGACACTGTAACCGCTGGCTCGATGGTCGAGCTGCCCACTCCGCTGCTGCCCTCCGGGATGTGATGATTCTCAAACAGCTACTGGAGAAGATGGACCCGGAAATTCGAGAATGGGTAGCTGACAGAAAGCCTGATACCCCAGAGCAAGCAGTGCGATTAGCTGACAACTTTACAGCCAACCGACCCAGCTGGAGGCCCACTAGGCCCACCGATCCCAGGAGGTCCCTTAACCATGGATCCCAGCAACCTCCAGACTCCTGTGCTAGACTAACTGATTACACCACAGAAACCCCAACCAGACAAAGGTTTGTCAACAGTGCCAGTGACTTGTCTCACCCACGGCGCTGTTATACGTGTGGGCGCCTTGGACACATGGCCAAAGAGTGTCTTCAAAGTCGAGGCCCCATGCCTGGAGCCTGTCTGCCAGTCCAACCAGTCAACATATGCCGAGATGAACCAACGAGACCTGAGGAATGCTACTCCCGAGAAACACCAATAGCTGAGGAAGTTGTTTACCCAGTCCACACCCTACGGCAAGCTAGACACCGTACACCAGCCAACCTCCATCGCCACATCCAGACGGTTAAGGTTGGTTATATACAGGATCAGGGACTTCAAGACAATGGATCTTCCATCACCCTGGTCAACCCAGATATCATTCCCACAGAACATCATTTACCTGGCCGACAAGTGACCATCTCCCTTGCTGGGGGCCAGCGCTCGAACATCCCTCTGGCACGAGTGCAGTTGGACTGGGGAACTGACCAAGGAGAGGTTGAAGTGGGGCTCATGGACTGCCTCCACACCCCTGTTATTTTGGTAAATGACTTAGGACAAGGACTGTCCAGCCAGTTTGTTACCGCCATCACCCGCAGCCAAGCCAAACACCATCCTGGTGCAGGTGTTTCTACCAACCCATCCGAGGGGAACCCTCCTCCTCAATCTTCAGCCTCCTCCTCAGAGCCAACAAATGTGAGTACCTCAGACCCAACTGTGTCCATTGACTGGGGGGAGATAGATCGTAAGGAATTCAGGGAAGCCCAACTGACAGACCCCACCCTAGAGCTTATCCGAAGTGCAGCTGTAGAACCTGGGGGAGGAAATCAGGGGGAGGTATATAGATGGGAAAAGGGCCTCTTATATCGGGAAAAACCTGCATCCTGCCCAGAAAAATCCTGGACCCGTGTACATCAGCTTGTGGTACCCCTGCAATATCGACCCCAACTATTGCGATTAGCTCATGATGTTCCTGTGGCTGGGCACATGGGGGCCAAAAAGACCCGGGCTCGCCTGTTGCACAGTTTTTTCTGGCCAAAAGTCACTCAAGAAGTACAAAAATACAGAGCCTCTTGCCCAGTGTGTCAACGTATGGGGGGAGCCCCATGTCGTGCCCCACTCCAACTCATGCCCTTGATATTAGAACCGTTCCAGAGAGTTGCCATTTGTAGTAGGCCCCTTAACCATCCCCAGCCACAGTGGAAAAGATTCATCCTCACCCTGGTAGACTTTGCCACTCGCTTCCCAGAAGCCGTTGCCTTATCCTCCATAGATGCAGAGCACGTGGCTCAAGCTCTATTGGACATCTTTAGCCGAGTAGGGATCCCACAGGAAGTATTGACTGACCAGGGAGCACAGTTCCAGAGTGAACTGATTCAGACCCTGTGGGAGAACATGGAGTCCGCCCCATGCGTACCATCCCCTACCATCCTGAAACAAATGGATTGTGTGAGCGCTTCAACGGAACGCTCAAGCAGCTCATTAGCCGTTATGTGGAGTCTGAGGGGGGGACTGGGAGAACAACCTGCAGCAGCTCCTTTTTACTTACTGGGAGGTGCCACAAGACTCCACTGGGTTCTCCCCCTTCGAATTGCTGTACGGCCAAAAAGTACAAGGGCCCCTAGAGCTGGTACGAGAGAGTTGGGAGGGCACCTTCCCCACAGAAGAGGTTCCCATACTGGACTATGTTCAAAAGTTTATGGAAAGGATGAGGCACCTCATGGCGTTAGCCCACGGGAATTTAGAAGTGGCTCAGGCAAGGCAAAAACGATGTTACTACCGCACTGCCCGACCCCGAGAATTTGCCTGTGGATAGAAGGTCCTAGTACTACTACCGGTATGGAAAAACAAGCTGCAAGCCATGTGGGCGGGTCCATTCACCATTACCAAGAAATGTGGCAATACTGACTACACCGTAGCCCTGGATCGAGCATCTTTTCGTGAGCGTACATACCACATCAACAGGCTAAAAGCTTATAAGGAACGAGAGGTCAGCAATTTAGCAGTTTGTTGTCCAGAGTTAGATGACCCAGAGTTGGACCAGATCCCAGACCTATTAGTGGACTCCAAAAGGAAAATGGGGGTAAAAGATGTATCGCTGGGAGAACAGCTTTGTCTTTCACAGAAGCGACAGATATCAGACCTACTCGGAACATATGAAACCCTGTTCACGAGTCAGCCTGGTAGAACCCCTCTGGTCCAGCATCATGTCAATACAGGGGCAGCCACCCCACTAAGACAACCCACCTACCGGGTGTACCTTCCTGTGTTGGCAATGATGAAGGCCGAGGTGGATGACATGTTAAATATGGGAGTCATAGTTCCCTCCCATAGCCCATGGGCTGCCAGTGTTGTGTTTGTGCCAAAAAAGGACAAGACTACTCGTTTCTGTGTGGACTATAGATGACTCAATGAGGTCACGATTACAGATGCCTACCCCATGCCCCGGGTGGATGAACTATTAGATAGGTTAGGGGATCTCGGTTTATATCTACCCTCGATTTGAGCAAGGGATACTGGCAGATCCCACTCACAAAAGACGCTCAAGAGAAATCGGCCTTCATAACCCCTTTTGGCCTATTTGAGTTTACCAGCATGCCTTTTGGGATGAAAAATGCCCCGGCCACCTTCCAGAGGATGGTAGACCATTTACTAGAGGGATGTCAGGGGTATGCCCAGGCCTATTTGGATGACATCGCTATCTTCAGCAACACTTGGGAAGAGCATCTTCAGCACGTGTCCCAGGTGCTGCAGAGGGTAGCCAAAGCCCAGCTCACCATCCGACCTGACAAATGCCAAATGGGGATGGCCGAAGTGCTATACCTGGGACATCGAGTGGGAAGTGGGTGCATTCGTCCCGAACCTGCAAAAGTAGAAGCCATTACCCAGTGGCCATGTCCGATCAACCAAAAACAGGTCCTCGCGTTCCTAGGAACCGCAAACTATTATCGAAAGTTTATCCCCAATTACAGTACCGTAGCAAAACCGCTCACTGACCTCACAACCAAAAGATATGCTCACAACCTTATCTTGACCCCAGAATGTGAAACTGCGTTCCTCCAATTGAAAGACCGGCTGGCCCAGAGCCCAGTCCTAACTGCTCCTGACTTCCTTCGCAGATTCATCGTCCAAACAGACGCATCAGACACAGGACTAGGAGCTATACTTAGCCAAGTGGGGGACAACGGTGAGGAACATCCGATAGCTTACCTCTCCCGGAAACTGTTGGACCGAGAGAGGGCTTACGCCACCATAGAAAAAGAATGCCTGGCCATAGTCTGGACCCTGAAAAAATTGCAGCCCTACCTCTATGGCAATGAGTTCACAGTCCTCACTGACCACAATGCATGGCCCAGGCCTCCTCCCAACTGAACGCCCGATCTCCTTAACCGTGGGCGGAACACTACTCAGACAACATAGGGTGCGGGAATCACAATATTAAGACTTTATTGGATCCCCAAACAATTAACGGCACATAACACATAACCAGCAAAACACAGAAATGTAACAGGCAACAGAGTCTCACCCTTCCGCTGGCTCACCAGGTATTTAGAATGTCCGTGCCTCAGAGCTTCCAGGGCTACTTACTCCAATCCAGCAGCACCCCGCTTTTGGCGGGCACCCACCGAGAATGGAATAACGCCAGATTTAGGAAGCTGGCTGAGGACTGCAAAGTCTGTAGTCAGATGACTGGATTCTCCCAAGCTGGATTCCTTCCTTAGGTAGTCCTTGGTATCACAGCCGAATCCTTGCATTCGATGCTGAAGTCCATATAGTGTTATAATCCAGGTTTGATTATGGCTTGCCAATCAGATCCGCAGGTCCTAGATTGGTAACATGTAGCAAGAGTCTCCCTGGGCAATGGACAGTCCTCCTTCTTATACCCATGAGCTCTCCATTCAGACCATTGGGATCTTCATGATTGGTGGAAAAGACTGGGCTCTTATTGGCTAGATTTCAACCAATATTCAAATATCCAAAGACAAGGGAGAGATAGGTAAGTTACATCACATCTAACAATTCACTTAGTAATACAATGGGAAGTTTGCATAATTGATTTATCTGTGTGTCTGGCCTTCATTAGCCAAGGCAATTACATGAGTCAACAAGAGTCTTGTAAAAACAATGAGGGCTTATCCCCCGTCTATAAACAAACTATCTTCATGTCTGGCTGAATTTTAAGAAATTTAACCCCTGCTAAGCCCTGACAGAGTCCGGGTCATCACGCCCTGGTGTGATGGTAAACAGGGTAATATATGGGGTTGATACCAGCTGTGTACAAACAATTTTTTATTTGAAAAAACAGTGCCCAACACATTCCCTCTTTCACCAATTTATTGAAAAGAAAAAACAAATCCGGGTCCTGTGTAATCCAATAAAGGGGTCACACGACGATCCATACTCACTGTCCCAGTCAATGAAGAATAGACTGTTCCCCATTGGCTGGGAGAGCAGTGCAGTGATCTAAGCTAAAATCATTAGGTCAGGCCAGGTTACTTCAGGGGATGACGAGTGCTGCCGTCAAGAGGTTAGCTAGGTACATTACCTGGGTGATGAACCCTGCTGCTCTCTTTACTCTTTACATCAGTGCTCGTCACTGACTTCCATTGTCTGCCGCATTCACAAGCGAAGTATCACAAGCGGCCTGTGACATCACTTTCAGTCACTGTCTCGGGCAACTCGCAAGACTTGATGTGAGAATGCGGCGAGCATGGAAGTCAGTGACGAGCGCTGACATCAGAAGTGCAGCGGACTTCATCACCGCATGTAATAAACTTTGCTAACTTCCTAATGTCAGCGCTCGTCATCCCCACAGCTGCTGACACTGCTGTGCAGGCAGATGCTGACACACAGAGGGCGGGTGTCACGCTCCCCGGGTCCCCTGTCCAGCTCCCCGGCTCCCCTGCCACGCTCCCCGGCTTCCCTGGCTCGCTCCCCGGCTCCTCTGTCCGGCGTCCCCCGCTCCACAGCCTCCAGGCCTCCTCACCTATGATCCCCAGGCGTCCCGGTCCCCGCTCCCAGCGTCCGCCGGCAACTTCGCTCCAGCCCGGCTCCCCTGCCTCCTGTTCGCCGCTCCCTGCCCTGGCTTCTGGCACCCGGGCCTCGCGCATGCGCATTAGGGCGCGCGCGCGGTCATTGACCCTTTCTTAAAGGGCCAGCGTCCACAGACAGGATATTGAACACACAGGTACAGGGTATAAAGGGGTTTAATGTCCAAGTGGGCGGGGCCTGTTCTTCGTGTTTCCTAAGCTAGGAGTCAGGTCTCCTTGTGTCTCTGTGATATACTTACCTCTCTCTCTCCTAGAGCCGCTCCTGCCTCGCCATCCGGTCCTGTCGATTCCCGAACCCCGAACGCTGACTATCTGCCATCCCGTCAGTCCGTACCATCTCTGATCCCTGTGGTGACCCGTCCTCTCGCTCCATCGGTTCCGGACTCTGCCTGACAACATCTCGGCCTCCGAACCTGAGCTCCGTCACCCGGACTACCATCAGTGACTCCGTGGTCCCAGGGACTTCTCCATTCCACTCTTTTGCACGGACTGTCCTGCTACCCGTAGTGCTCCGGCTACCGGACCCCTTGCCTTCAGTAAGGTGTTCGGCCCAGTGGATCCACCTCCTGGGTCCACCCGTCCACCTGGCCCTAACAGCGGGCAGTTGCGGGGCTGGCGCGGGAGCGGGACAAAGACTGCAGGGGCACACGACGGAAGTCACACGGATGTGCTTCCGCGCGGTTTCAAGGGATTTTGCTGACCCACTCACTTATATTGAGTCATGGTTTGTTATTACAGAACAGAATAGGACATGTTCCATAATAACGGAACGGACATACAGCATCTGATGTGTTTTTTTGTAGGAACTGATGCACACGGAAGTGCTTCTGTGGGCCATCTGATCCTACACAAAAGACATTGAAAAGATGATCCTGTCAGTAGATCCGCAAAAAAACAGGAACTGGACAAATGGAACGGTCGTCTGAATGAGCCCTAAGACTTATTGAAAGTGCAGCTACTAAGAGCTATCTACCTGTATATTAACCCATATATTCAAGTAAATAGCCATTTACAAGATGACCACTTTCCTTTAAGTCTTAACTGTCACATGGTGTTTGGTTCTAAATTCACCAAGTGTCATAGTGGCATCAGATGCTGTTCAGACTACAGACTCGGACACTCCACACTATGCTTCCTTTGGTGCTTCCGAGTTGCACAGGCAGGCTCGAGTGTCAACCAGCTGTGTGGTCATTCGTGATCAGACTAGAAGGAGTTAATCTCTGCTAACTTGGTGGATACCTTTTGAATCACATGTTGTGGGAGACCTATCACAGTTACTCTCCATCTTTTTAAGAAGGAGGAATCTGTCTTTCCATGCCATCTATAGCTTTTGATAATCTAGTCCATGTGCTGTTGTGTTCCAGTTGCTGGTGATTTATTGTGTGCTGCTTAGTGTGCTTTGAAAACCCTCTTGCCATCTGGTTATTTCCTCCCTGCTCTTTATTTCCTACTTATCACATATTGTCTTATAGCTCCGTGTGTTCTTGCTGTGTGATAGAGTTTTGGTTTCCCTGTTTGTCTATATCTGTGGGTTCAACCACTCCTCTTTTGTAATATACAAAGCACCGAAGACTCCTTCATCAATTAGAAAAATGTTTATTGGTCCCAGTGTACATGGGGGTTAAAAACAGCGTGATGTTTCAGCCAACGCAGGACCTTTATCAAGCCATAAAAAGGTGTACCCTTTACCCTGGCTTGATAAAGGCCCTGCGTTGGCTGAAACGTTGAGCTGTTTTTATTCCCTCATGCACACTGGGACCAATAAAGATTTATGAAGGAGTCTTTGGTGGTTGGGGAGAGGGGGTATTACAGCAGGCCAAGGAAGGCGGCCCAGACATCTTCACCATTAGAAGTATCTCTGGGATCAGGGCCATATTAGGAGCCCCAGTCCCCTGTTATCCCCTCACACCCTATGGCAATACCATGTACACTACAGATCAAAAGTTTAGGGTCACTTAGATATTTCCTTATATTTGACAGAAAAGCACATTTTTTTCAATGAAGCTAACATTAAATTAAACAGAAATACACTCTATACATTGTTAATGTGATAAATGGCTATTCTATCTTCAAACGTTTGTTTTTTAATGCAATATCTACATAGGTGTATAGAGGCCCATTTCCAACATCCACCACCAGTGTTCTAATGGTACATTGTGTTTGCTAACTGTGTTAGAAGGCTAATGGATGTTTAGAAATCCCTTGAAAACCCTTGTGCAAGTATGTTAGCACAGCTGAAAACAGTTCAACAGGACAATGACCCAAAGCACACCAACAAATTATGCATGAACTATTTAGGGAAGAAGCATGCAGCTGGTATTCTATCTGTAATGGAATGGCCAGACCAATCACCAGATCTCAACCCTATTGAGCTGTTGTGGGAGCAGCTTGACTGTATGGTACACAAAAAGTGCCCATAAAGCCAATCCAACTTGCGGGAGAGTCTTCTGGAAGCATGGGGTGAAATATCTCCAGATTACCTCAGCAAATTAACAGCTAGAATGCCAAAGGTCTGCAAAGCTGGAATTGCTGCAAAGGAGCATTCTGTGACGAAAGAAAAGTTTGAAGGAGAAAATTATTATTTCAAGTAAAAATCATTATTTCTAACCTAGTCAATGTCTGTACTATATTTTCTATTCATTATGCAACTTATTTGATAAATTAAAGTATGATTTTTCATGGAAACGACATAATTGTCTGCGTGACCCTAGACTTTTGAACTCTAGTGTAAATACTCAGGGGGAATTTATCACTACATATGAGCCAGTTTTGCTATGAAATGTACTAAAATGTAAATATCAAACTCTAAAAAAACAAACTGGCAGAACCTCAAAAATAAAATTTTGTATGTACAATCAAAAAAGCAAAAAAATTTGAAAAAGGTAACAATAATAGTAATAATAGGTTTTTTTCTTGTAATAAAAATCTATGTGACAAACTGAAAAGACATTAAGAATATTAAAGTGAACCTGTCATCGGAAATTTTGCACTAAATCTAAAAGATTCCCCCTCTGCAGCTCCTGGGCTGCATTCTAGCAATGTTCCTGTTGTTCTTGTGCCCCCTAACTGACCAAAATAAAGACTTTGTAAAGTGGTACTTTTTTGTATTCAGATCTTGATAATCGTACACGGGGGCGGGCTCTCTGGTGTCTGTTAGTCTGCCTTCCTGTCGCTTTAGGCCATCCCCTATCGCGCAATTTTAAAGAGGTGACGTGAGGTAAGCTGGCCAGCGCTTGCGCAGAACGGTGGAGGTGGCGGTGGAGGCGGCGGTGAAAGCGCGAGCACGAGATTATGGGCGGATACTTGCTGATGAAAATCACAGCGCCGCCCATAATCTCGCGCATGCGCCGTGCCACACTCGCGGGACTGTGCAATGTGCACAGTGTGACCGCTGGTGACGTGTTGCGCATGCGCGAGATTATGGGCGGCGCTGTGATATTCATCAGCAAGTACGCGCTCATAATCTCGTGCTCGCGCTTTCACCGTCGCCTCCACCATTCTGCGCAAGCACTGACCAGCTTACCTCACGTCACCTTTTTGAAATTGCGCAATGGGGGAGGGCCTAAAGCAACAGGGAGGCAGACTAACGGACACCGGAGAGCCCGCCCCCGTGTACCATTATCAAGATCTGAATACAAAAAGGTACCACTTTACAAAGTCTTTATTTTGGTCAGAAAGGGGGCCCAAGAACAACAGGAACATTGCTAGAATGCAGCCCAGGAGCTGCAGAGGGGGAATCTTTTAGGTTTAGTGCAAAATTTCTGATGACAGGTTCCCTTTAAGACATAATAAATGAGCAATATGTGATACATGGGTATGCAGTAGAAAAATGCCCCAACTCAATATGATTCCCCCTGGTCAAAAAATATATTATAAGGTAAAGCATATTCAAGCCACTATACAAAAAATACTGTTTAATATAAAAGAGGAAGTGATTAAAACAAATATACTAAATTCAAAAATGTTCACATGACATAAGTCTATCAAATGTATTGAAATTACCACATTGAAGTGCAATAAAAAGCAATTAGATCAGATGTAGAAGGCTGGTACCAAAAGGACCATGCACATACTGTGTATGACCTGGGTAGGACATAGAGAATAAATGGGCCAATATATTGTTGACTAAGGGGCACTTTGCACGCTGCGACATCGCAGGCCGATGCTGCGATGCCGAGCGTGATAGTTCCCGCCCCCGTCGCAGCTGCGATATCCTTGTGATAGCTGCCGTAGCAAACATTATCGCTACGGCAGCTTCACATGGACTCACCTGTCCTGCGACCGTCGCTCTGGCCGGCGACCCGCCTCCTTGTTAAGGGGGCGGGTCGTGCGGCGTCACTGCGACGTCACACGGCAGGCGGCCAATAGGAGCGGAGGGGCGGAGATGAGCAGGATGTAAACATCCCGCCCACCTCCTTCCTTCCGCATATCCTACGGAAGCCGCAGTGACGCCGGTAGGAGATTTTCCTCGCTCCTGCGGCTTCACACACAGCGATGTGTGCTGCCGCAGGAGCGAGGAACAACATCGGACTGTCGCGTCAGTGTAATTATGGATTACGCCGACGCTGCACCGATGATACGATTACGATGCTTTTGCGCTCGTTAATCGTATCATCGAGCCTTTACACACTACGATGTCGCATGCGATGCCGGAAGTGCGTCATTTTCAATTTGACCCCACCGACATCGCACCTGCGATGTCGTAGTGTGCAAAGCCCGCCTAAAGCCTGCTTTACACGTTGCAATTTCGCATACGATTTCGTATGCGATTTGCAACGCCCCCATCGTATGTGTGGCACGTTCAATTTGTTGAACGTGCCGCACATACGAGTAACCCCCATCGCACGTATTTACCCGTCCATACGACCTCGCTGTGGGCGGCGAACGTACACTTCCTGGAGTGGGAGGGACGTCCGGCGTCACAGCGACGTCACACGGCAGCCGGCCAATAGAAGTGGAGGGGCGGCGCTAAGCGTGACGTAAACATCCCGCCCACCTCCTTCCTTACGCATTGTGGGCCGGGAGCCGCAGGACGTAGGTAAGATCTATTCATCGTTCGCGGGGTGTCACACACTGCGATGTGTGCTACCCCGGGTACGATGAACAATCTAACGTGCAATTCTAGAGACAGGTACGATGTGTATGCGATGAACGTTTTAACGTTCAATCGCAATCGCATGTACCTGTCACACACTGCAATGTACTTACAATGCCGGATGTGTGTCACTTACGACGTGACCCCGCCGACACATTGTAAGATACATTGCAGCGTGTAAAGCGGGCTTTAGGAAGATATTGTGTAGAGTTACAACAATGAACAAAAAAAAAGTAAAAAAGCACAAAGTATGAAATAGAGATAGAAATCTTTTGCCCAAGAGTAAAAATGTGTGGTGTGGCTGTCAACAGATTGACCATCACTGGTGGGCAACACTATGTGTGATGCCCCTGGACTATCAGGTCATCACAGGGTATTGCACAACCTGCCCTCCCGTGCAGTATCCACCTCCTTCTTAGTTATGGGTCCCTAACTATATGGTGTTGCCTACATCAGCTAATCAAATCTTAGATACACCCTGCACCACACCCACCAAACACACCAGTGGACGGCTTGAGTGGAATAGAGTCGCCCACCTGGGGAGTTGTAGAGGGGAGGTCAGGAGTGTCAAGTGGAGAGAGTTGAGCTTGAGAAGTGAAAGTGAGAGGAGGTCAGGAGCAGTGCTCCTGGGAAGCAATCTAGGTGGCAGACAGTGGTCTGGGCCTAGAAGAGCTGGACCCCCGGTCGCAGGGGATCGTGGAAAGGGGCACAGAACTGTCGAGGAGGACAGCCGGCGGCCTTGCACCATCACTGGGCTGGGAACAAGGCACGACGGGGTACGTGGACCCTAGGTCGGGGAGTAGCTTCAGGCAACCTGATAATTTACCTGACGAGAACGGAGCCTTCAAGATCCTCTCTCCACCCACTCCAAAATCGGGGTACTAGTGCAACGAGGGGGATAGGAGTTTCCACTCAAAATGGTCCAGAAAATTCCAAGTATGAACCCTGAGAGCAAGCTACCACACTTAGCCATAGTGGGGAGCGGGACCCGGCAGGTTTCATACTACCGGGACCAACAGAGAAGTAAACTTAGAGGCAGGACACGGATCACCAGGCAGCAACATTGGGGACAGGACCCAAACTAAGCTCCCCTCAGCGGCAGCGGTATCCAGAACTTTGGTTTATCCAGTTGTCGGTGACAGCTTAATGGACTGAGTGAGTACGCAAGTGACCCCTTTGCATCCAACGGCACTCCCCTACCGTCACCGAGCTCCGGGGTATCCCCCCTACCCGTGGAGGGTCACAACACCTGGCTGCCCCATTCCATCATCCCCGGTTACTCCAAACTGCAGCGGTGGTACTCCCAGTGCTTTTTTTGCTGCGGTACGTGCCGGTACGGCGTTACGGAAAATCTGAAGAGCGCTGAGGGCCAGCACCTCTGGCTCTGTCCACATGGCTAATTTGTAAACTATATATATGGAGCGAGGCACAAGCAGAGTAGCTACTGAAGCTGCAGGACCTGCGATGATGTCACGTACATGTGACTCAGGTGGGCGGAGACACAGAGTTTTGCCCAGCGGGAAAGAAGCTGGAGAAGGTGGAGGAGTGCAGGGTATGTGAGAGAGGGGTGCAGAGAGTGGCAGGCTGTGCAGGGGGAATAGAGTGAGATCAGGGTTATGGAGAATTGAGAGACGAGGGGGATGGAGGATGGAGAGATCAGGGGGATCGAGGATGGAAGGAGCAGGGGCAGTAGCATAGCTAGCAGGGGGCAGAGGGTGCGGCCGCCCCGGGCCCCGTGCTCAGAGGAGGCCTACCCGGAGCTGCGATACCATTAACTATATCAGCGTGCACAGCGTGCTGATATAGTTAACCTATGCGGCAGTGCGGAGGTGACATGATCTCCCTGCACTGCTGCTGATGACAGCGCACACGCAGGACACAGAGTCCCAGCATGGTGACGTCATCGCTCAGCGCCGGGACTCCACTGTCTTGTGCGCGTGATGTCCTGCCTGCACTGCACCGCTCAAGACCTGATGGAGCAGGTGAGTATATGATTTTTATTTTTTGTAAAACACAGAACAGGGGACATGCATACCAAGGCTGGGGGCCCATATATCAGCATGGGGCCCAGGCTGAGAGCCCATATATACCAGCTGGAGGCCCATATACACCAGCACAGGGCCCAGGCTGAAGCCCCATATACATCAGGCTGGGGGCCCATATACACCAGGATGGGACCCAGGCTGGGGGCTCATATATACCAGCATGAGGGCCCATATATACTAGCATGGGGCCCAGGGTGGAAGCCCATATATACTAGCATGGGACCCAGGTTGGCGGTCCATATACCCCAGAATGGGGCCCATTTCGGTGGCCCATATACACCAGGCTGGGGGTCCATATACACCAGGCTGGTGGCCCATATACACCAAGATGGGGACATACTATATATACCAGGATGGGGGACATTATTACATAATGAAGGGGGGGTAACACATGTATTTATAGGATTTAGAAAGCTGAAAGGGCCCGTACATGTGACATCAACATTAGAATGGGGGGGGGAGATCCAAATGGTGCCACTGCAACATGCACTCTGTACCATTCCTATTTCCTCCAGCGAATGTGAACGGGGAATTTCGCAAATGAACCTGATCGCGACACCATCCCGTACATCGTTGCTGACAAAGACTATTTCTTCGCTGCTTTTTGTCAGGCTAGTTGGGCCACCTTTGAAGCTGTTTGATCCAACAAAGTACGTTGACTCATGGATACTTCAAGGTCGGCGATCAGCCATTGCCACAAACAGTAAAGAACGAACTCGAGACGTCGTGGCTGATGGAAATTTGGTTGAAATTTGGCGTTTCTTATAGAATACAGCCTAGGTAAGTCGAAAACTATATTTTGCAAGTGAAAAAAAACGATTATACAGTATTGGTCATTTTTTATTTTTCTTTTCAAATCTGAATTACATAGCTTTTGATTGAAATTAGCGTACAGACTACAAAACTGAATAATGAGAAACAGGGCCGCACTGTCCATTGCACAAGTTGAGCAGTTTGCTCAGGCGGCACTATATTCAGGGGGGCGGCAATGCGGCCGGGGGGCGGAGCTGTATGGGGACTGCCGTTTTCCGCCGCCCAGTGCCTCAACAGGTAAACCGTGAACAGTATCTCCCGGCCGCCCGACAGCATGACAGCACCCCCTCCCCGCTCCTCAATTTTTGCCGCCGGCTGACAGTCCCCCTCCTCGCTCCTCAAAGCACTGGGTGCTCCTAATTACCACATACCACGGGTGGCGTCACGAACTCTATAATCTCCCTTGTAAATACCCTCCCTTCATTTGAGTGGCCGCACAACCCCCGGGTCCGGAGACCCTCGAGCCACTGCGAATACGGATCCGAGCAGCTCGGCTGCTGCCACACGGCGGCACATATGTATATTTGAACCCAAGAAAGTGACCTATATTTTTATTTTTTGACTAGTTTAGCACCCTGGGTTGCTTAAATGTAAAAACAAAAAAACAGGAGAGGACAATTCTTATTCTATTGAAGTCCCAATGGTTGGTGCATACCCAATGATGCTGTTTTTTTTGCCATGAAAAATGTCAGATGGTTTTTCTACAAATATCTGCCCTTGTCATGCTATTTTAGGTTTTCAAAAGATGCCGATATTTGGGTCTAACTCAGCATAGGATGTCTCCATTTTTCTTCAGTACATCTCTATCACTCGTAATATATAAAAAAAAGATCTGGATAAGATGTCAGAATGGGCAGATACTTGGCAAATGAGATTTAATGTTGATAAATGTAAAGTAATGCACCTAGGACAGAGTAATCCTAAAGCTGCATATACATTAAATGGAAGTAAACTCGGGACTACAGAACAGGAGAAGGACTTGGGTATTCTCATTACAAATAAGCTGAGCAACAGCACTCAATGTCAAGCAGCAGCTGCTAAAGCAAACAAGATTTTAGGGTGTATAAAAAGAGAGATTAGATCCCGTAAGCCCAAAGTATTGTTACCCCTATCCCTCTATAAATCACTTGTAAGGAACTTGTCTGGAATATGGGATCCAGTTTTGGGCTCCACATTTTAAAAATGACTACTACAAGGAATGGAAGGCCTCCCATATGATGAAAGGTTGAAAAAGTTAGCTATGTTTAGCTTAGAAAAAAGACGTCTCAGAGGAGATCTCATTTATATGTATAAATACATGTGTGGTCAATATAAAGGACTGGCACATGACTTAAGGGTGCTATACACGCTGCGACATCGCTACCGTTATATCGTCGGGGTCACGTCGTTAGTGACGCACATCCGGTGCCGGTAGCGACATCGCAGCATGTGACACCAAGGAGCGACGATCAACGAGCACAAAAACGTGAAAAATCTTTTCTCGTTGACACGTCGTTCATTTCCTTAATATCGTTGCTGCCACACGTACGATGTTGTTCGTCATTCGTGCGGCATCACACATCGCTATGTGTGACACCGCAGGAACGACGAACATCTCCTTACCTGCCTCCACTGGTAATGAGGAAGGAAGGAGGTGGGCGGGATGTTATGTCCCGATCATCTCCGCCCCTCCGCTTCAATTGGCCAGCTGCTTAATGACGTCGCTATGACGCTGAACGCACCTCCCCCTTGAGGGAGGGATTGTTCGGCGGTCACAGCGACGTCGCTGACAAGGTATGTGCATGTGACGCTGCCGTAGCGATAATGTTCGCTACGGCAGCGATCACCAAATGTCGCACGAGCAACGGGGGCGGGTGCTATTGCGCTTGACATCACTAGCAATCGCTAGCGATGTCGCAGCGTGTAAAGTACCCTTTATTTCTTCCAAAGACAATACTAAGGACAAGGGGCATACACTGCGAGTGGAAGAAAAGCGATTCCAGCAGCTAAATAGGAAAGGGTTCTTTACAGTTAAAGCAGTCAGACTGTGGAATGCCCTACCACAAGAGGTAGTAATGGCAGATACTATAAGAGCTTTTAAAAAAGGGCTGGATGATTTCCTCAGTACACACAACATTGTTGGTTATAAGTGACTGAATCGTCGCAAAAACATTCACATCTCTCCGTGTGATGCCGCAGGAACGAGGAACCTCACCTTACCTCAACCTCACCGCCCGCAATGCGGAAGGAAGGAGGTGGGCGGGATGTTACGTCCCGCTCATCTCCGCCCCTCTGCTTTGATTGGGCAGCCGCTTAGTGACGTCGCTGTGACGCAGCACGGACCACCCCCTTAAAAAGGAGGCGGTTCGCCGGTCACAGCGACGTCGCAGAGCAGGTAAGTAGTGTGACGGGTCCGGGCGATGTCGTGCGCCACGAGCAGCGATTTGCCCATGTCGCACAACCGATGGGGGCGGGTACCCACGCTAGCGATATCGGTACCGATATCGCAAAGTGTAAAGTGGCCTTTAGGGACAAAATATAGAATTGGTGGAGGAAGGTTGAACTAGATTATTATTATTATTTATTATTATTTATTAATATAGCGCCATCAATTCCATGGCGCTTTACATGAGAAAGGGGTGTACATAATAGGGACAAGTACAATAATCATAAACAATACAAGGCACAGACTGGTACAGGAGGATAGAGGTCCCTGCTGGCGAGGGCTCACAGTCTACAAGGGATAGGTGAGGATACAGTAGGTTAGGATAGAGCTGATTGTGCAGCACTGTATCAGACTGAAGGTTACAGCAGGTTGTAGCCTTTTCGGAAAAGGTGGCTTTTCAGGTTCCTTTTGAAGCTTGTCAAGGTAGGCGAGAGTCTGATGTGTTGTGGCAGAGCATTCCAGAGTATGGGGGAGGCACGGGAGAAATCTTGGATGCGATGGTGGGAAGAGGAGATGAGAGGGGAGTAGAGAAGGAGATCTTGTGAGGATCGAAGGTTACGTGCAGGTAAGTACCGGGAGACTAGGTCACAAATGTAGGGAGGAGACAGGTTGTGGATGGCTTTGTATGTCATGGTTAGTGTTTTGAACTGGAGTCGTTGGGCAATGGGAAGCCAGTGGAGGGATTGGCAGAGAGGATAGGTCGGGGAGTAGTGGGGGGACAGGTGGATTAGCTGGGCAGCATAGTTTAGAATAGATTGTAGGGGTGCGAGACTGTTAGAAGGGAGGCCACAAAGCATGAGGTTGCAATAATCCAGGCAGGAGATAATAAGGGCATGTACTAGGGTTTTTGCAGCTTCTTGGGAAAGGAAAGTCCGGATCTGGGAAATATTTTTGAGTTAGGTGGCGGGAGTTGAAGAGGGCTTGGATGTGTGGCTTGAAAGAGAGATCAGATTCTAGAGTTACTCCCAGACAGCAAGCACGTGGCACTGGGGAAAATGAGCAGCCATTGACATTGATGGATATGTCAGGTGGGGGGGTTGAGTGCGGAGAAGGAAAGACAATGAATTCTGTTTTGTCCATGTTCAGTTTTAGGAATCGAGCAGAGAAAAAGGATGAAATAGCAGACAGACATTGTGGGATTCTGGTTAGTACAGAGGTGATGTCAGGTCCAGAGAGGTAGATCTGCGTATCATCAGCATAGAGATGATACTGAAAGCCGTGGGACTCTATGAGCTGTCCCAGGCTGAAGGTGTAAATGGAGAACAGCAGGGGTCCAAGAACTGAACTTTGGGGGACCCCGACAGATAGGGGGCGAGATGAGGAAGTGATGTGAGAGCGGTTGATGCTGAAAGTTCGGTTGGTTAAGTATGAGGAGATCCAAGATAGCGCCAAGTCTGTGATGCCCAGAGATGAGAGAATTTGTAGAAGAAGGAAGTGGTCTACTGTGTCAAAGGCAGAGGACAGGTCCAGGAGGAGGAGGACAGAGTAGTGTCGCTTGGCTTTTGCGGTTAGTAGGTCGTTAGTGACTTTGGTTCGAGCAGTTTCAATGGAATGATGGGGTCGGAAGCCAGATTGTAACCGGTCAAGGAGAGAGCAGGAAGAGAGGTGTGAGGACAGTTCAAGATGGACATAGGTCTTTTTTCAACCTATGTAACTATGTACATGTGACTCCCCTGGACTATTCAGGTCGTCACAGGGTACTGCACAAACTGCCCTACCCGTGCAGTATTCAAACCCGCATGGTTCTGGGTCTCTATCCTACAGTACTGCCTCCATCAGCGTTCACAAATCCTAGGTACACTTTGCACCACACCTGTTAGGCACACCAGTGGGCTGCTTAAGCAGGAATAGGGCCGCCCACCTAGGGGTCAGACAGGGAGGTGGGAGGTGTCAGGTTGTGGATGGCTTTGTATGTCATGGTTAGTGTTTTGAACTGGAGTCGTTGGGCAATGGGAAGCCAGTGAAGGGATTGGCAGAGAGGAGAGGTCGGGGAGTAGCGGGGGGACAGGTGGATTAGCCGGGCAGCATAGTTTAGAATAGATTGTAGGGGTGCGAGACTGTTAGAAGGGAGGCCACAGAGCAGAAGGTTGCAATAATCCAGGCGGGAGATAATAAGGGCATGTACTAGAGTTTTTGTAGCTTCTTGGGAAAGGAATGTACGGATCCGGGAAATATTTTTGAGTTGGAGGCGGCAGGAGGTGAAGAGGGCTTGGATGTGTGGCTTGAAAGAGAGATAAGAGTCTAGGATTACTCCCAGGCAGCGAGCACGTTATGAAGGAATCATTATTTCAAGAGACTTTGCATAGATCAATCATACAAGCAATTCTAATGGCCCATTCTAATTGTGAATGAGTATTCCTAAAAACGCTAATTTGTCAGGAAACCAGCAAAATGCCTGTTTGCTGCATGAGATGATTTTTAAGCAAGTTTAAAGCGCCTCTCCAGTATTTTGTTGTTTTTTTTCTGGGCTGTAGTGGGACTTAAAATCTGAATTCTCTGCCTTAGGGCTCTTTTCCACTTGCGATTTTCATATGCAAGTGCGATCCGATAAAACATCGATCGCACTCTCACCAGTGTTAATCAATGAGGCAGTATCCTCTTGCCTTTTATTTCTCGACACGAATCGTGCTCTCGGTGCAATCTCAGCATGCAGCGAGTCTCGGCTTATGCACCCCCATACAAGCCTAAAGGAGCGTGTGAAACATCCCACTGCACTCGCATGTTATGCGACTGCAGTGCAATATACGCAGAGACAGACAGCGGAGGAGATGGGGAGAAAGTGCTCCCTCCCTCTTCTCCAAGGCTGTGATACGATCGCAAGATCACATCACAGTCGCATGATCCTCGGTTGATGCCCGCAGCAGAGGGTGATTAGCAAATCGCTTCCAATGCTCTCGCATCAGAAGCTGTGCGCAAGTGGAAAAGAGCCCTTTTACTCATTATCAGGTTGTCACAGGGTATTGTGCAACCTGCCCTTCTGCACAGTATCCACCCTCCTTGGTTAACGGATCCCAGTCCTCAGGTGTTGTTGACAGCTAGTCCAATAAAAATCCTAGGAACACTTCCCACTTGAACCTACCAGACAGACCATTGGGGGCCTGAAGGGAATAGGGCTGACCACATGGGGGGTTGGTGAGGAGAAAGTGAGGACAGTGACAGTCGGGCAAGGGAGTTGAGTTAAGACAGTGGAGAGTGAAGGAGGCGAAGTGACTCTCTGGGAGGGAGAGGTGACGGAGCAGGGCTCCTGAGTACTAGGTGGCAGACGTTGGTCTGGGCCTGGTAGCAGCTGGAACCCCGGTAGCTGGGGATAGTGTCAAATGGCACGGACTGCCGAGGAGGGCAGCCGGCGGCTTTGAGCTATCACCGGGCAGGGGCCAGGGCACGACGGGGTACGTGGACGCCAGGCCGGAAAGTAGCTTCACGAGTTCTGGTAATTTACCCGACGGGGGTGAAGACTTCAAGTGTCATCCCCAATCCGCTCCAAAATCAGGGTACTAGCGCACTGATGGGATAGGACTTTCCCACTACAGTCCAAAGAAATCCTAGCGGGACCCGAAGAGTTTCATACCAACGGGTCCAAGTGAGACTAAAGTGCCAGGGATAGGGCCACAGACCAACAACAACACCGAGGGCATGGATCCAGGCATACTCCCCGCAAACTACGGTAGTGCTCGGAACTTTGGTTTACAAGCTGTCGGTGTGGTTATTCTAGGACTGAGTGAGTACACTGGAAACCCCCTCTGCACCTATCCCCCAACGGCACCCAAACTCCACCATCCAACACCAACGGGCCCCGGGACACCAACCCCCTATCCATTGAGAGATTAAACATCAGGCTGCCACACCATCATCACCAGGCTCCCCAACAGCAGCGGTGGTCCCTCATATTACCACGCACCATGGGTGGCGTCACGAACTTTCCAAAATCCCACCGTACATATCTCCCCCCTCCTTTTAATCGAGCCACTGCGGATACGGATCCGAGTGGCGGCAGCAGCCCGGCTGCTCGCCCGGGGGCAGTACACCTCGAAAAACCTGGCGTCACGAACAGGATGCGAGCAGGACCCACTTACCTGGGTGACGTGCGCCTTGAGAGCCGAAGACCGCGGGTCAAGATTCTGTTTCCCGCCAATTCCGCCATTTTAAGCCATCTTTTCGCGCCAAAACCCCATCTTCTCGGAGAAAGTGTGCGAAGATTAAGCCCCACCCCTTGTCTTCCTGAAGAGGCCGGAACCGGAAGTTCCCAGAGGGCCACGGTCAGCGAGAGAGTGCTGCGAAAAGACCGAGGGGGCGCGCAGAGATGTCGGCTCCGGATGATGGGAATGTGGCTGCACTTCCTTTGCCTGACCAAGGTAACAATGGAGCTGCGGACGCCGCTATGGTCGCACGAGCGGCGGCTCCGGGACTGGAGGCGGTTGTCCCCATCATGCCAATAACCTTGCCATATGTACCGGGCGCGGCCTGGCTCCCACATTATGACGGCAAACTCGATGACCTACAGGGGTTTAAGCGGAAAATCTGCAAAGTTCTGAACATGTATGCTTTGAATTGACGGCACCGGGCATCGGTGATACTGGGGCAGCTGACCGGTGCCGCCGAGTTGGAAGTGGAGACGTGGATGGAGGCTGACCGGATGTCAGTAGCCACCATTTTCAGGAGGCTGGGAGCTGCGTTTGAAACCCGCACAGAAGCGGAGCTCAGAATGAGATTCTACAGCTGCAAGCAACGACCCCAGGATAGCATCCGAGATAACGCCCTGAAATTACAAGCAGCGCTGTGGACCCTGAGACTGACCAATGACATCGGAGAACTGGAAGGTAACAAGATGCTGGTGGAGCAGTTCCTACAGGGCCTCGGGTCAGTGGAGCACCGCAAGCAGCTCCAGCTATGGGCTCTGGAGCATACCGACTTGAACTTTGCTACCCTGAAAGAACGGGCGACTAAGGCCCTGCAGCCCCCGGAGGCTCCTGGCTCCCCACTCCTGACTTGGCAAGTTGAGGCCTCCCCGGCACAAGTAAACCCCTCTGCCCTGGCCCTGCCTGCAGTGACTCCCTTGGCCGCAATTGTGAGTGGAGCACCCGACTTATCTACTCAACTGCAACAACTAACTAAAGACGTAGCCCGGATCCTAGAAGCCATGCAGTTGAAGTCAAAGACCACCCTGTCAAAAGAGATTCAACTGGCGGATTGCCCAGAGAATGTTCCTTGGATGAGGAAGCGGACCTCCACGTACAGAGGAAGAGGCAGCGACCGGTATGATCCACCTGTTTGTTATAAATGTAACAAGACCGGCCACTACGCACAAAGCTGCCCTTTAACACTAGAAGTCCCAGAGAGGAGTCATTTAACATTTCTACCTTTGGAACCCAGAGACGGGTCGAATGACCTGAAGGATTTTAGCTAACATCCTATAATCACCGTCTTTTGTTCTGTAATTAAGGGCATTACTGTCGCACCACAGGAGGTTGTTGTTTTCCATTGAGTTTAGCCATTTAGTTTCTAGTTAGTTCTATACAGTTTGGACTAAGGGTCATTTGACCCTCTTTTGGGAATTCAGGGGGAGCTCGAAATTTCTGGGACTTCTAGTGTTAAACGGGCAGCCCCTGGGGCCAAGGGCCAATCCCCAGGAATAAACTGTCAAGGCCCAGCAGACTGGAGAGAGCAGTATGTCGGGGGAAGGCCCATCGTCTCCATTACATTGGACGGGATCCCCACCTCTGCACTTCTCGACACTGGCTCCCAGGTAACAACCATTCCATACGTACTCTACAAGATGTTCTGGCTTGATGATGACTTGATGCCCCCAGATGACAGTCTGACCATCTATGCTGTCAATGGGTTACCTGTGACTCAAATTGGGTTCAAGGAGATGACCATAAAGGTGGGCTAAGTAGAATTTGTCAGACAAGGCCTGATAGTAGTACAAAATGACCCTAGTTATCGGAACCCGAAGATTATTTTGGGGACAAATGTCATTGAGAACTGCATGGGTGAAGTGTTGTTTTTGCTTCAACAGCTGTCTGAGACTGCAGGAGCAGGGCGACAGAGGGCCCTCCTGCAGTGGCAACAGGTAAATCTCTCTGGAGGTCAGATAGGTGGTGTACGGGTCATGGACGCAGCTCCCCTTATAGTACCCCCACAAAGCGAAATGTTGATACAGTGCAGGGCAGCTATAGGCTCCTGGGGACAGGGTTACCAGGCAGTGGTAGAACCCCTACACTCAGAACATTGGCCCACGGTGTTCACGGCCAGAGGGGTAGTTGATGTCCGAAAGGGGAGAGTGCCCGTGCGTGTACTTAACTGTGGGGAGGAGGAGGTCATATTGACACCATAGCCAAGCTGTTTACAGTAAATGCAGACGACATTCATACAACAGGGTCTTCAGACGAGTCCACACAGTGTTGATTCCCTGGGGCCGGTAGAGAAGTGGTGTCAGGAGCTTCATGTAGGCAACGACTCTACACCCACACATCACAAACAAGGGGTTTACAGAGTGGTCAGGGAATATGAGCAGGTTTTTAGCAAGCACCCACTGGATTTTGGGCAGATTAAGGGGGTACAACACCACATACCCACTGGCACACACCCACCTATTAAGGAAAGGTACAGGCCCATACCACCTGCAAATTATCAATGTGCCAAGGATATGCTCAGAAGCATGAAGGAAGCAGGAGTGATCAGTGATAGCTGCACTCCCTGGGCCACCCCGCTAGTGCTGGTAAAGAAGAAGGATGGGACTATGAGGATGTGCGTGGATTACCGCCAGATTAACAAGATTACCCATAAAGACGCTTATCCTCTGCCCCGCATTGAGGAGTCCCTAGCCGCTCCAAAGTCTGCAACTTATTTTCTCCACCCTTGACCTTACCAGTGGATACTGGCAGGTAGCTGTTGCCGAAGAAGAGCGGGAGAAGACTGCCTTCGCTACCCCAATGGGCCTATGTGAATTTAATAGTATGCTATTTAGGCTGTGCAATGCACCCGGGACGTTCCAGAGGTTAATGGAGTGCTGCATGGGCCACTGCAACTTCGAGACTGTCTTGCTGTATTTGTACAACGTCATTGTCTAAGACCTATGAAGCCCATCTGAAACATCTGGCTGAAGTGTTTAACGCCCTGTCCAAATATGGCATGAAGCTTAAACCATCCAAGTGTCATCTGTTGAAACCGAGGGTCCAGTACTTGGGGCATGTGGTGAGTGCCAAAGGTGTGGCACCGGATCCAGAGAAAATCACTGCCATTCAGAACTGGCCTCGGCCTACTACCGTCAGAGAAGTGCGGCAGTTCCTAGGCTTTAGTTGGGTACTACTGGAGGTTTGTTAAGAGGCATACCCAAATGGCAGTCCCCTTGCAGGACCTCTTGGAGGGCCAGACTACGCATGGCAAGTCCCTGGGGCCCCCATTCAAGTGGGGCGCGGAACAAGAAGATTCTTTAAAAAAAAATGAAGTCTGTCTTGACTGGAGAGGAGATCTTGGCTTATCCCGATTATGGCCTTCCCTTCATGTTGTATAGCGACGCCAGTAATGTGGGTCTAGGGGCCGTTTTGTCTCAGGTGCAGAAGGGCAAAGAGAAGGTGATCGCCTTCGCCAGCCGGAAGTTACGACCCACAGAAAGAAATCCAGAAAATTATAGCTCCTTTAAATTGGAATTTCTGGCATTTGTTTGGGCAGTCACGGAATGGTTCAAACATTACCTTGCTGCTGCCAAGTTCACGGTGTTCACTGATAATAACCCTCTGACACACCTGGACACGGCGAAGCTGGGAGCTCTGGAGCAGCGATGGGTCGCACGATTGGCTAATTATGACTTCGTTATCAAATACAGGACTGGCCGTAAGAATACTAATGCAGATGCCCTATCCCGGATGCCTCATTTGTCTGATGATGGTGGAAATGAAGAGGACCTGGAAGAAGTTGAATTACCTGCATTCCACCAACCTCCATTGGAGAGACAATTCGGCTCCAGTGCCTGACAACAGGAGATGACCTGTAACCCGCTGCCTCACCATGGTTGGCAGGAGGCCCAGGATCGAGACCCTGCAATCAAGTTAGTCAAGGTGCTGCTGGCTAGACCTGATGCCCGCCTTGGACCAGGCGCTCCGGAGGAAGTCAAGAAGTTATGGCAGGAACAGAGTCGACTATCTGAACCAAGGTAAACTGTTCAGGAGTCTGAACAATCCCAAGACCCATGAAAGAATCTGCCAGATAGTGGTCCTCAAGTCCTATGTCTCAGTGGTGCTGGAGGCGTTCGGTTGGAAGAAAATGGAAATTCTGCTGAGGAGCCGCTTCTATTGGATAGGGATGAGAGACTCTATAGAGGCGTGGTGCAGAAACTGTGACCCCTGTGCCTTACGAAGACAAGATGGTACAAGTCAGCGTGCACCCCTCCAACCGATTGTTACCAAACAACCTCTAGAGATTGGATCACGTTAAGTTCACCCCCAGCAGAAGTGGGTACATGTATGCGCTCACAATGGTTGATCACTAGTCCCGTTTTCTGGTAGTGGTACCCGTGAAAGATCTGAATGCCAGTACCGCAGCGAAAGCGTTCCAAGCCCATTTCTGTAGACCGCATGGGTACCCAGACCGAGTTTTGACCGATCAGGGCCATGGGTTTGAAGCTGAGATTTTTCAAGAGTTCTGCAGCTTATATGGGTGCAAGAAGATTCGCACCACTCCCTATCATGTGCAGACCAACGGGATGTGTGAAATGATGATCTATCTGGTGATCAATTTGTTGAAAACCCTCCCTCTTGAGGACCGGAATCGATGGCCCAAGAAGCTGCCAGATTTGGTCGACATGTACAATAACATCCCAGTAGGGTCGACCAAGTGCACCCCAGCTTACCTGATGAGGGCTCGTCCAGGGAAGCTTCCGGTAGACCGAGAAATGGAGGTGGAGTTGCCTGAAACTCCCGCATCTGGAGAAGATTGGGACTCACGTCGCCAAGCTCAGTACAAACAGATCCAGAAATGCGTCGAAGAAAGCTTGGGTCAGGTCCGGGAGCGGCAAGAAAAGAATTTTAATAAGCAGGCTAAAGCAGCCTCCCTCACCTCGCCCCAGTGAGAAGGCTCCTAAGCTATATATAAAGTGTTAATGTGGAAAAACGGTGATTAACCCCCTCCATACCCGAGGCGAATATCGCACATTAACCTAGGTGCAATACTCTGTGGCGACTGGAGCATCAGGGGCGCCACATATGCATTGATCCAGACTGTGGTTCTGGTTTAATACACATGCAGGTGTCTATGTACATTAATGTGAGTAGTGAGTTTCCTTCACACAGAACAATAATCAAATTGACCTGCAGAATTAAAAAACAAAAAATCTAAATATGTTTTTATGGTTGTGGCATAACCATGTACAGTATGTATCCTCTTGTTATATAATTTTGAAAGTGGGAAAATATTTTCCTTAAAAATTATTTGATTTTTTTTTTCTAATTGTGTCCAATTCTCTCAGTAGGTCCCTGTTTTTCCCCTCACACAGATGCACATGTAAGACGAGAGGTGAGGAGCCAGAGCAATTTTCTGACCGCCATGATAATAGCTCAATTAAATTGGTCCCTATTCTTGTCCCCATCTATACGATTACAGCTGGCAAATGAATATCTTAGTACTGGTTACAGCATGATCTCCTTGCCGTACCATGGTTCAAACGTGGTACTATAGAATTATGCCCATAATCACTGTAAAAAAGGTAATAGAAAGTCATTAAGGGGTTAAGAAATTTCTGCTCATAGCCACAATATTGGTATGGTACGATTTTATGGCCTTAGAATTCATTCTTTGTTTCATAGTTTATTAATTTCCTCTTTCTGTGGCTATGTCTGGCAAGGTTTAAGGCTCAGGGAATGTATCCGAAATAACAGGCTTCAGAAGCTGTCAGTTACACTTCTCTGTGAAATAAACTTCCAACTTCTGAGCTATAATTATAGTGCTGATTTTCTATTTTCCTTAGGCCCATTTCAAGGTAAAGTATATTAAAGGAGTTGTCTCATCCTATTGTGGCATTACAACTTTTATGAGATAGTATTAATGACAACCATACACATTCATTTGATTTTTTAATGCTCCTAATACTTAGAATCCATATGTGTCACAGGCGTGTCATGATGGACAGACAGCCCTGTGGTGTCCGGCTGCAGAAGGTCGCTGCGTTTGGCTGCACATACTGCTCCTTGCTATTGCTTGCATTCTTTCTTTCTTGGTGTGAATGGATTTCTATGTATCTGCTCTGTTAAGGTTAATGCTTTCCCTTTTGGACCCTGTGCATATCTTGGCAGTTCAGCTGCATATCCTTGTCCCAACAACCTGTGACTATACACCTGCATTTCCCCTTGATTTGTTGCTGTTGATAGAGTTTACTCCTATGCTGTCCAGATTACAAGCAGTCGGCTTGAAATCGTCTGTCATTAACACAATGTCGAATATTGATATTATTCTCCCAAAGTCATCTAGCAGATAGATTGTCCATTTACACTCCCCCGTTTGTTTTCCTTGTGTGTTATTTAAGTCTTAGAGGGGCTAGCTCATCCCATCCAGTCACTACCTAGGGCCTATTTCATTGTCAGCCAGGGCCTAGGTATCTTGATCTCCGTATAGATGCGGAACCTATTTAGGGATGTCAGGGGAGCCAGGGGCCATTTTTAGGCTTTACAAGTGGTCACCATCTTCCCCCTTCCCTAGAGAGAGGATTTCCCTCCCCCCCCCCCTTCGCCGTTGGTATTTCCCATACTAAGGGTAAGTTCACACAGTGCGTTTTTTGCAGCGTTTTTTGCGCAGTTTCCGGGTCCGTTTTTGCTCAGAAAACTGCATGACTTTGCTTCCCCAGCAAAGTCTATGAGTTTTCATTTTTGCTGTCTGCACACAGCGTTTTTTTTTCAGCTGCGTTTTTGTGGTGCCACAAAAACGCAGCATGTCAATTATTCCCGCGTTTTTCACTGCGCTTTTCATCCATTGAGTGCAATGGGATGTTGAAAGACGCAAAGAGAAACGCAAATAGCTGCGTTTTGGTGCGTTTTGGTGCGTTTCTAAGACCAAAAACGCAGGTATAAACGCAGGAGGTGGGTAGTAAAGTGACATGTACAGGAAGAGGATTCCTTCTGTCAGTAAATACAGAAGCGTGAATCCTCCCGGTACCGTCACCGCCGCTTCCACCTCCCATCCTGTGCATGTATGCTCCCGTGCGGCGCCATGTCTGGGCGGGAGGTGGAAGCGGCTGCGAAAACAAAAGTGAACAGTAGAAAAAAAAAAAAAATCATACTCACCTGTCTGCAGACTCCCGGTGCCATGCCCGCTCCCATCTCCTCTCACGGTATCGCCACCCCCGCTCAGGCTGTGTGCAGACGGCCGGGACATCTCCGATGGATGCAGGACCTGGCGATGGATCACCTGATGCAGTCACCTGACGCATCAGGTGATCGTAAGTATCTCGGTGACGCGGGCGCCCGGCCGGTTTAAGCTATCAGCGGATGCGTCAGGAGACTTCATCCCTGATTACCAGCAGCTGCTGCAGCGATCGGACAGGATCAGACTCCCGCCCCATCGCTCCAGGAGCTGCCGGTAATCAGCACATAAGTGAGTATTTTTTTTTTTTGCACCGATGCATCAGCTGATTGTATAAACGGCTTTTATACAATCAGCTGGTGTGTGATGTGATTCAGCCCCTAGAACCTGACACATCATCTGATCGCTTTGCCTTCCAGCAAACCGATCAGATGATAGTGGATCTGGATTGGACGGCGCGGGACCCTGACCCAGGATTACTGTGGAGGGGGGTTCTTTATTTCAATAAAGATGGAGTCACTAATTGTGTTGTGTGTTATTTCTAATAAAAATATTTTTCTGTGTGTTGTGTTTTTTTTTTTATCTTTACTAGAAATTCATGGTGGCCATGTCTAATATTGGCGTGACACCATGAATTTCGGGCTTAGGGCCAGCTATACAGCTAGCCCTAACCCCATTATTACCCAGCGAGCCACCCGGCATCAGGGCAGCTGGAAGAGTTGGATACAGCGCCAGAAGATGGCGCTTCTATGAAAGCGCCATTTTCTGGGGTGGCTGCGGGACTGCAATTCACAGCGGGGGTGCCCAGAAAGCATGGGCACCCTGCACTGTGGATTCCAATCCCCAGCTGCCTAGTTGTACCCGGCTGGACTCAAAAATTGGGCGAAGCTCATGTCATTTTTTTTTTTTAAATTATTTCATGAAATTCATGAAATAATTAAAAAAAAAAGGGCTTCCCTATATTTTTGGTTCCCAGCCGGGTACAAATAGGCAGCTGGGGGTTGGGGGCAGCCCGTACCTGCCTGCTGTACCCGGCTAGCATACAAAAATATGGCGAAGCCCACGTCATTTTTTTTGTTTGGGGGGGGCAAAGAAATCCTGCATACAGTCCTGGAAGGAGGATGCTGAGCCTTGTAGTTCGACAGCTGCTGTCTGCTCTCCTGCATACACTATTGGATGGAGGATGCTGAGCCTTGTAGGTCTGCTCCCCCTGACTCTCCCTCAAGCATACAGTCCTGGATGGAGCATGCTGAGCCTTGTAGTTCTGCAGCTGCTGTCTGCTCTCCTGCATACACTATTGGATGGAGTATGCTGAGCCTTGTAGTTCTGCAGCTGTCTGCTCTTCTGCATACACTAGTGGAGAATGAAGAACACATTGAATAAGGAAATGACATCAGACCTTTTTTTTTTGTTCACTGATAAAAAACGCATAAAGACGCAGTGAGCAAAAACGCAGCAAAATGCAGCAAAAAACGCACCAAATCGCGGCAAAACCTGTGCGTTTTTTGCCGCTTTTTTTGACCCGGGTGCGTTTTTGTGCGTTTTTTGCCGCAAAAAACGCACAAAAACGCAGCGTCAAAAATACGCAGTGTATGAACCTAGCCTAAGTGTGACAATAGGGTTGTGTTATCTGGGCCACGAACGCTATCTTTGCTATCAAGAATACAATTAGCTGTATTTTTCTTATGCAACATTTTTTTCTCTTGCAGATTATTACAGAGGAAGCTCTAGGCCAATTATTTGCTGAAATAGTTTAAGCTAAGTTTAGGTGAGCTGAAATAATGTGATCTATGCACATACCATAGTAGTGCAATTGCCATAAAACATTTAAGATGCTAGAAGCTTTCTAAGATCCCAAAAGGTCGAGATCAAGGTTAGCCATGTTACTAATCTTCTGGTAAACTGATAGCATAAAACCAAAATACCACCACACTTAGGGGTACTTTTCACATAGCGAGATCGCTAGCGAGATCGCTGTTAAGTCACAGGTTTTGTGACGTACCAGTGACCTCATCAGCGATCTCGCGGTGTGTGAAACTAAGCAGCGACCTGGCCCCTGCTATGAAATCGCTGATCGTTACACACTGTTCTGGTTCCTTTTTTGGTCGTCCAGCAGGGCAGCACGCATCGGTGTGTTTGACACCTTACCCAACGACCTCGTTCGTGACTCACGTAGGCGTGCATCTTCGTTGTTTTCTGCGCCCTCTCTGCTCCAATTGGTGATTGCTACTGTGTTCGGATTGGCCGCTTCCATCCTCTGTTCTGGCTTGTAGATCGCAGTACATTTCAGAGGGCTGAATTCACTTGTCCTGGACCGCGTGTAGCAGCAGATCGTAATACAGTCCATTCTGCATCTGTGTCACCCCAGGGATGTCGCTCCAGCTTCAGGGACGCCACAGGGTCTTCTTTTAATATGGCAAACAGGTAGGTTAGTTTTTGTAAGTGTCGTGACGCCACTCACGGCTTTCGGTCAGGGATATGGATGACCGCCACTGAAGATTTTATGAGCGTCTGGGGCTGATGGGGTCTGCAGTCAGATGGTGTGGCCTCCTGTGAGTGAGGCAGGCCCTAGGGGCTCAGGTGTGTAGAATAACGGGTCCCAGAATAACTCAGGCAGAGTCCAAAAGTCATTTAACTGCTTTTTACTCACTCAGATGTTGTTGTGGTGAGCTGACCCGGGCGATGCTGTGATTAACCAGGTAAGAACCAGGAGCTCCTTCAGGCCAGTTTGAGGGTAACAGGTTAGCTCGCCTTCCTAGCACTTCTGTGTTCGGATAAACCCCTGACCTGAAGTACCATGGGGGTCTAGCCGGGAAGTCGCTACTGCCTTTTCTCCCCTTTTTGGACCGTTTGCCGGCAGCGTGGACCAGGTGAGATGGCTTCTAGCTCTGTCTCCTTATGGGTCCCTGCGTTGCTGCTGAGGCTCGGACTCTGTTTGGTTGGTGAGGTACTTGTAGTTCCCCTCACCGGCAGGTTTAGCAGATCGTTAAAATGGGGATCTGCTCTAGGGACCTGTTCCCCGTACGTGCCTAGTCACCCCGGACACTTCTCTCTGACTGACCAGGTGACCGTTCTCCCCTGCCAACTGTCACTACACCGCGCAGGGTCTGACTAGTGTGAACATGCGTATGCCTTAGCAACCGCCGCTCACCACTACCAGACTGGCTCGCTCCACTCCTTTCCTGACAACCTCTGCACTTTAGCTCCCAGCCCCTCCGCTACACCCCTTGAAAAGAATTGAAAGCTAGCCCCCTCTGGAGACTACCCAAGGGTCCCCTCTAAAGGTGTGGGAGACCTGGTTGCTATGTGTCTATGCGTACACACCTCATTCTAGCCTTTAGGATTACCTGGAAGTACTGTCCCAGCATGGGTGCAGTACTCAATGGTGCCTGAACGGGTCAGGGGCGCCACACATCGGGACTGTAGAATGAACAATGATGGAGAAGGATGGAAGCACTATTAAGTTGTCTTCTCTAAAGGCAAGGCCGCACAGTCACAACGCAGTTATGACCACCAATCGGAGCAGAAGGGGCGCGGAAAAGGCAATGTAGATGCACGTCTATGTTACTAATCAAGATTTGAATCGTGCCATATAACAGGGTCCCAGCAACCGCCGTATCGTTGCTGCGTCTTTGGGAAGATCTGACTGTTTGACAGCTCACTAGCGACCCTGTAGCGACGTACCAGCGATCCTGACAAGGTCATATCGTAGTCGGAATCGCTGGTACATCGTTTAGTGTGACGGTAGCCTTACTGAACACATTAGGTCAGAGCGTAAAAGTCATTTTGTAGAAAAATGGATGTAGCAAATACCATTATTTACCATCATAGGTAGGATTTTACATGATTCAGCTTCAAGTTTTCATTTTTTATTTGATAATCTGGGTTTTTATTGGTATAAAAATGTACACAAATGGGCTAAATCCTGTAAAAGTAAGAAAAACCTACAATGGTCACTGAAATAACTTGATACATCCATACACACACTCAGCATAATAGTTTGAGGCAGATGTGAAGAAATGCTGCAAAGTAAGGATGCTGTCAAATATAGAAATGTTAATTGTTTATTTTTAAGAAATAGCAAAATGTAAAGTAAATAAAAAAGAAATCTAAATCAAATCACTCTTTGGTGTGACCACTCTTTGGCTATGTGCCCACGTTGCGTTTTTACATGCGTTTCCGCAGCGCTTTCAACTGCAGCGTTTAAATGCCAAGATGCATGCATTTTGATTTCCAAGTAAAGTCTATGAGAAATAGGGCTTTCTTGTACGCACTATGCTGTTCAAAACGCTATGTTTAATTTGCATATTTTTGGGCAAAAACTCAGCGTTTAAAGAAGCAACATGTCAATTGTTTTTGCCATTTGAGCTGCGTTTTGATAACATTAGAGTCAATGAGAAGATGCAAAACGCATTCTACATCAAAATCCTAGCGTTTTACATGCTTTTTGGATGCAGAAAACAAGCGTTTTTGACAATTTAACATGATAAGTCCCTTTACACACACACATAGTCCGACAATTAAAATTAAGGAAAACATTAATTGAACGTTATTTTATACATAAATATTAACAAACATTTATCATTTTAATAAAATCAGCTATTTTGTTTATGATTATAATCTTGATATTTGTTATAATTTTTTTTCCATTTTTTCATAGTGTTTGAATGTTAAAACTTTATTTAGCAGTGTATTTGTAATCAAAACGCATCTGACTTTAAGCAATGAAAAAGCATGTAAAACCCGGTAAAAATGCAAGCGTATGTATAGCGTTTTTGTGGTCGAAAGCAGCTTTGGCAAATACCATTTCTGCCAAAGGGTGCGTTTAGAACTGCAACTACCTCAACGCAACGTGGGCACATAGCCTCAGACTTCAAATCAGCATCAATTCTTCGAGGTGCACTTGCACAAAGTGAGCATTTGGGTAAGATTATAGTCAGGTGAATGAGTAACCAGTCATTAACTGAAATACAAACCGCCGTGTAACAGGCTTAAATCTGGGTGAGGAGCAGCGACACTCGGCTATAGGGCTCGTTTATTATTATTATTTATTTATAGAGCACCATTAATTCCATGGTGCTGTACATGAGAAGGGGTTACATACAGAATACATACACAAGTTACAGTAGACAGACTGGAACAGAGGGAAGAGGGCCCTACCCTTGCGGGCTTACATTCTATAGGATTTTGGGGAAGAGACAGTAGGTGGGGTATAGGTTGGGTGGCGGCTCCGCTTGGTGGTCGGACGGAGGCTCCGCTAAGTGGTCGGGCGGCGGCTCCACTTGGTGGTCAGGCGGCGGCTCCGCTCGGTGGTCGGGCGGTGGCTCCGCACAGTGGTTGGGCGGCGGCTCCGCATGGTGGTTTACACTTGGGTATAAATAAAACAAGTGCGATCTGATAAAAAATCAGACTGCACTCGGACCAATGTTGAATTCACAATTTTTTCCTCTGCTGTATTCAGCACGAGGGTAAAAAAAATTGTAGGATGCTGCATATGGTATCGTAAAACGGCTGAGACTCACGAATGCAAGTCAGAAGGTGCAAGAAAAAAACGGACATCATGCAGATCATCCGTATACCATCCAATTTTTCCAGATACATTACCATAGGACTCTGTAAATGATTGTTGAATAATAGCTGTTGAGAAAAAAATGCATGTCATATGGATGGCATATAATTGATAGGTAAGAAAAATAATGCATACTCGCATAGCAATCACATGAGATACGGAATACCAAACAAATTTCACTATTCTGGGTGAAAAGTGGCTCAATTTTTTATATGCTGATGTGAGCAAACCCATAAAGATGAGGTTGAGGAGAACCGTTTCAAGCCACAGGTTATACACCTTGACAAAACTCAGCACAGCAGGAAGACCCAAGGTAGTTATTCTGCATCAGCAAGGTCTCCTGCCTGAGAGCTCACACACACAGCAAAGTATGGAACACATGCATAGACAGTCAGTGCTGTCATCTCAGCTGTGCACTTCCTTATTTAGTTGAAAAGCTGTTCAATAGATGAGAAAATGTGACTGTGGGATTAAAGTGTATGATTTGTATCAGGATTATCATGGATCTTAGTGCCGGTGTCACAATTGCGATTGCCTCGCTTGTATCTCACGCAAATTTCACGTTGCATCACCCGGCATGGACTCACACTCTGCTCACAGGAGCGGGTCGGTTGCATGCATCTCTTTGCAGCTGAGATGCTCCTGTGAGGAGCGTGCGAGTCCGTGACGAGTGATGCACCGCAAGCCTTGCGCGAGATACACGAGAGGCAATCGCAAGTGTGACACCGGCCTAACCCCTTAGTTACCGGTGTATTTTTTTGCAGCATTCATTCTTAATTTATAATGTTGTGTTTTTTTTTTACAGTACTAAAGAGTAATGGCTGCAAGTTAGATCCAACAGGTGTGGGTTGTGTGCCTGGCTGACAACGATAATCAGATAACTTCAAGGGGAGCCAGAAATGTTATTTTACATTTCCTGTCGTCCTCATTGCTCTTCACGAGGCCTGGGCAAAGTTCAGCCCACGGGTCACATACTGTCCTCTGGCTGTTTCAGACCAGCCCACGGACCAAGATAGCCAAAAGGTTTAAAATAGTGGACTACGGGCCGTACCATGCCCTACTCTGCCTGACCGCCACTGCTGTCTGCCCAATGTCATCACTATTTGAAGGATGTAGATAGCGGTGAATACATTGGTAAATAAGGGGCTGCCGACATGCCGCATGAGAGGGGTTTTTTTTCTCATATGTGTATAAGTGCCTACTGTATATAGCAGGGTATGTGGGGCTCATGTATATAGGAGTATATGTGGGAGCTAATAAGAAATATAGGAGGCTATATGCGGCTCATAGACAGTATAGGAGGCCATGTGGCTCTCATACAGTAGAGCATATAGGAGGCTATGTGGGGCTCATTGAAAATATAGGAGAATATGTGGGGTTTATAGAGAATATAGAAGGCTATGTGGGGTGCATAGAGAATATAGGAGGCTATGTGGGGTTCACGCATATAGGAGGCTATGTGGGGGCTCATGCTAAATTTAGGAGGCTATTTGGGGCTCATAAAGTATATAGAATGCCATGTAGAGCTCATAATGTATATAGGAGGCTATATGGGGGCTCAAAGTATATGAAGCTATGTGGGGCTTATAAAATATACAGGAAGCTATATGAGGTTCAAAGTATACTGCTCAAAAAAATAAACGGAACACTTAAACAACAAAATGGTATTTTAGTGTTCCCTTTATTTTTTGAGCAGTATATATAGGAGGCTTTGTGGGGACTCATGCTGTATTTAGGAGGCTATGTGGGGCGCATAAAGTATATAGGATACTATGTGGGGCTCATCATCTATATAGAAGGCTATATGGGTGCTCATAAAGTATATGAAGCTATGTGGAGCTTATAATGTATATAGGAGGCTGTGTGGGGCTTAAAATACAGTATATAGGAAGCTATGTATTGTGCTCATAAAGTAAATAGGAGGTGTGGGATATTAGCTCTGGTAGGCAATGGCAGGGACACAATAAAGAGGCACACACAGGTTTTCTATCCAAAACTATTTTTTTCACACTGGTAGCAAACAGAAAACACAGTCTTACATCAGACGGGTATGCAAATCAAAAGTCCAGCTTGTGAAACAGCATAGTGTAGGTCCCAGAGGTGCCAGTCCATTCAGGTATGTTATTCCCACAAAACCTTCTTTAGCTTTCCAGCCCAAACACCCAGATACTACGGTAGGATGTTCTAGATGCCTATTTATGCTGTCCTAATCCTGCAGCCAAGCACCTTGGGCATTGCCTCAAAACCCCAGAATAGACGAGAAGGACCAGGCTAGGGTTTGACACCTTTTGTGCTGCTCACAAGTGCAAAAGGCACTTTCTACGAGGAATATATCTTTTATATACCATCATACCCATCACTGCATCACATACTACCCTCTTTTGGTCAACCCTGAGGTGGTGGACATGAAGAGAGGAGCCCTATACCGGCCGAGAGTTACTAGCTTCCCTGCTTCATTCAGTGTGTGTGCTTCTGTTGTGCTCCCGATGGGGGGAGGGTGGGTGACACTTACAATGATGTCCAATGTTATCTCCAACTCAGCTGATGATGCTCGTTGTAGACAAGGAAGGCGACACAATTGACACACACAAGTCTCTTTATGAAACAACTCAGAAACCGGTTTATTGTAGTTTGCCAGTTCTTCCTTACTTTGGACAAACAGGCCCTCTCGTGCTTCCGCCGGGGATTCTAACTTGCTTGCACTCAATCTGGGCTACTATCTTCCAGCAGCTCAGTCTAATACCTGCTCCTTCCCAGTAATGTCTTCTAGCAGCTTCCATGTCTCACTCGGGCCCTTGGACAACTTACTAGCTCCTGACCAGTTCAGGATCCCGCGGCAGTGTCTATACCTTGACGTCCCAACGATCTCAGGACACTCTACAGTCCGTCCGCAACTTGAGGTCTTGACACATGGGAGAATTGCTCCCGTCCCGAATAGGCCCTGTCCTCTCACTTGGACCCCTGCAGCTTCTTAAGGGGGTGTTACACGCAGCAATATCGCTAGCGATATTGCTGGTGAAAGCACCCGTCCCCGTCGTTTGTGCATCACGGGCAAATCGCTGCCCGTGGCGCACAATATCGTTCGGAGCCGTCACACGGGACTTACCTGCCTAGCGACGTTGCTGTTGCCAGCGAACCACCTCCTTTCTAAGGGGGCGGTTCGTGCGGCGATACAGCGATGTCACTAAGTGGCTGCCCAATAGAAGCGGAGGGGCGGAGATGAGCGGGACGTAACATCCCGCCCACCTCCTTCCTTCTGCATTGCCGGCGGCCGCAGGTAAGCTGCAGTTTGTCTTCCCGAGGTGTCACACGTAGCGATGTGTGCTGCCTTGGGAACCACAAACAACCTGAGTGGTCAACAATCAACGATTTTTTAAAAAGGAACGATGTGTCAACGATGGACGATTTGGTGAGTATTTTCCATCATTAACGGTCGTTCGTGCATCTCACATGCAACAACATCGCTAACAATGCTGGATGTGCGTCACGGAATCCGTGACCCCGGCGATATATCGTTAGATACGCCGCTGCGTGTGACGGGGCCTTAAGACTAACTTTCCTGTATTCCTAATACTTCTCTACTCACCCCTCCCTTCCCGAACTATCTACACTGTGTGCAGATTATTAGGCAAATGAGTATTTTGATGACATTATACTTTTTATACATGTTGTCCTACTCTAAACTGTATAGGCTTGAGAGCCAACTACCAATTAAGTAAATCAGGTGATGTGCATCTCTGTAATGAGGAGGGGTGTGGACATCAACACCCTATGTATGGTGTGCTTAATTATTAGGCAACTTCCTTTCCTTTGGCAAAATGGGTCAGAAGAGAGATTTGACGGGCTCTGAAAAGTCCAAAATTGTGAGATGTCTTGCAGAGGGATGCAGCAGTCTTAAAATTGCCAAACTTTTGAAGCATGATCACCGAACAATCAAGCGTTTCATGGCAAACAACCAACAGGATCGCAAGAAGCGTGTTGGGCAAAAAAGGCACAAAATAACTGCCCATGAATTGAGGAAAATCAAGCGTGAAGCTGCCAAGATGCCATTTGCCACCAGTTTGGACATATTTCAGAGCTGCAATGTTACTGGAATATCAAAAAGCACAAGGTGTGCCATACCCAGGGACATGGCCAAGGTAAGGAAGGCTGAAAAATGACCACCTTTTAACAAGAAACATAAGATAAAACATCAAGACTGGGCCAAGAAATATCTTAAAAAATAAGGAATGACGTTTAGAACTCCATTCTATGTCTGAACTGGGTGCAAAAACCTAAAAAAACATCACTATATGGAGATAAGGTATGCACACCAGTGACTATGCAAGGGGAATACATGTAATAGCAGAAACTGCTGTGTGAATACTGACATGAAAAATTCAATAGCTATATGTAAGAATGAAATGGGAAAAATGGAACCTGCATTACTGCCATGAATATATGAATAAAGAGAAATTTAGCTACTGAATTGATCAATGCAATAGAGCCCCAACACTACGCCAAAGTATTTCTCTACGTTGGGGTCCCTAGCTAGTGTGTGTCCTCTCATGCAGTTAAAAAACTTACCGTGTATGGGAAGCTGAGACCCAGGCTATATATACATATCATGTGGATTGGCAATAGGTGTGAGTGGGGTGGGTTCACAAACGAAAAACTACTAATAAATAAGGAATAACGTTTGGAACTCCATTCTATGTCTGAATTGGGTGCAAAAACCTAAAAAAACATCACTATATGGAGATAAGGTATGCACACCAGTGACACAGTCATATATTCATGGCAGTAATGCAGGTTCCATTTTTCACATTTCATTCTTACATATAGCTATTGAATTTTTCATGTCAGTATTCACACAGCAGTTTCTGCTATTACATGTATTCCCCTTGCATAGTCACTGGTGTGCATACCTTATCTCCATATAGTGATGTTTTTTTAGGTTTTTGCACCCAGTTCAGACATAGAATGGAGTTCCAAACGTTATTCCTTATTTGTTAGTAGTTTTTCGTTTGTGAACCCACCCCACTCACACCTATTGCCAATCCACATGATACGTATATATAGACTGGGTCTCAGCTTCCCATACACAGTAAGTTTTTTAACTGCATGAGAGGACACACACAAGCTAGGGACCCCAACGTAGAGAAATACTTTGGCGTAGTGTTGGGGCTCTATTGCATTGATCAATTCAGTAGCTAAATTTCTCTTTATTCATATATTCATGGCAGTAATGCAGGTTCCATTTTTCCCATTTCATTCTTACATATAGCTATTGAATTTTTCATGTCAGTATTCACACAGCAGTTTCTGCTATTACATGTATTCCCCATACATAGCCACTGGTGTGCATACCTTATCTCCATATAAAGAAATATCTTAAGACTTATTTTTCAAGGGTTTTATGGACTGATTGAATGAGAGGGACTCTTGATGGGCCAGATGGATGGGCCAGAGCCTGGATCAGTAAAGGGCAGAGAGCTCCACTCCGACTCAGACGCCCGCAAGATGGAGGTGGGGTACTGGTTGGGCTGGTATCATCAAAGATGAACTTGTGGGACCTTTTTTCGGGTTGAGGATGGAGTGAAGCTCAACTCCCAGACCTACTGCCAGTTTCTGGAAGACAACTTCTTCGAGCAGTGGTACAGGATGAAGTCGGTATCGTTCAAGAAAAACATGATTTTCATGCAGGACAATTCTCCATCACATGCATCCAACTACTCCACAGCGTGGTTGGCCAGTAAAGGTCTAAAAGATGACAAAATAATGACATGGCCCCCTGTTCACCTGATCTGAACCCCATAGAGAACCTGTGGTCCCTCATAAAATGTGAGATCTATAGGTAGGGAAAACAGTACACCTCTCGGAACAGTGTCTGGGAGGGTGTGGTGGCTTTTGCACGCAATGTTGATCGTAAACAGATCAAGCAACTGACAGAATCTATGGATGGTAGGCTGTTTAGTGTCTTCAAAAGGAAGGTGGCTATATTGGTCACTATTTTTTGAGGTTTTGTTTTTGCATGTCAGAAATGTTTATTTCTAAATTTTGTGCAGTTATATTGGTTTACCTGGTGAAAATAAACAAGTGAAATGGGAATATATTTGTTTTTTATTAAGTTGCCTAATAATTCTGCACAGTAAAAGTTACCTGCACAAACAGATATCCTCCTAAAATAGCCAAATCTAAAAAAAATCCACTCCAACTTCCAAAAATATTAAGCTTTGATATTTATAAGTCTTTTGGTTTGATTGAGAACATACTTGTTGATCAATAATTAAAAATCCTCTAAAATACAACTTGTCTAATAATTCTGCACACGGTGTGTATATATATATACATACAGACCAAAAGTTTGGACACACCTTCTCATTCAAAGAGTTTTCTTTATTTTCAGGACTCATTTTACAATTGAATTCAATTTACATTGAAGGCATCAAAACTATGAATTAAAACATATGGAATGAAATACTTAAAGTGTGAAATAACTAAAAATATGTCTTACATTCTAGGTTCTTCAAAGTAGCCACCTTTTTCTTTCATTACTACTTTGCACACTCTTGGCATTCTCTTGATGAGCTTCAAGAGGTATTGATACAATATCTATGTTTCCCATAACCCTTTATCTACAGTACTTCTGACCCTCTACACTATGTATCCTGCCTGACACAGCACAAGGGTCCAGCATCTTACATTATTTACAATAGTCTAAAACATTTTACATTAAATATAATGTACCATACACTTCTATGTGAATCACTCTACTCCGTAGGGGTGGTCGTAGCTTGACTACCTCTTACAGACACAAGGTGTACTGTTGACTACAGAGCTAGCCAACTCATTCCGGGACTCCTTAATGACCCCTAGTCGCAGCTTTGATTTCACCTCCTATGAGATAGCCTGTTACCTGATAGCCTCAGGCCCCTGATAGGGACTTTGACCTGGGGCTCATTGACAATGTCATGCTGGATTACGGTGGTATGTCCAGGGAGTTTGGACAAAACCTCCAGAGGTGACAGAGTCTTCCCCGCAGGAAAAGCAGACAGCGGGTTATCCCCATCAAGGCTTTCCCTATCGTTCTCGCACTTCCGAAAATTGACATATTAGACCTGCTCCCGTTTTCACCGTCCCGGCTGGTGTACTTTATAGTTTATTGTTCCCACTTGGTCTACTCGGAATAGCCAGTCTTGGTTAATCTCACAGTAAGGGGATCATAATGTGATGACTTATGCGCTATTTAGGAGGCTGTGTGGGGGCTCATAATGTATATAGAGAGGCTATATGTGGGCTCATACAGTATATGAGCTATGTGGGGGCTCATACTGTATATAGGGGTCTATGTGTGAGATCATTCAATATATAAGGAGCTATGTAGGGAGCTCGTTCTGTATATAAAGGCTTTGTGGGGGCTAATACTGTATATAGGGGTTGGTGTGTATGCAGCACCCAGAGGGCAGGGGGGGTCAGGCTCGGTGTCTCGTACCTGAGCTACTCGTCGCCGGGCCGGTGTAGTGATCTGGGATGTCGTGGTGGCATGCCTGGCTTCCTGCCCTGAGATGTACACCAATAAGGAGAGAGGATGATGGGGGTTATAATAGGAAGATTGTCGTGACGCCACCTGTGGTACGCAGCCAGGGATTAGCTGCCGCTGCTGTTGCTGTTCTTCGGGGCGGATGGTAATAGTATCAGAGATGGTGTCGCTCCCCACAGGTGCAGCGTTTCCTGGGGAGGATGATGAGGGGAGTAGTGATGGCGATGGCCTTTGGTGCCGAGGCGCAGGGGCAGCGGCGCGGGTAATAAGAGTCCGAGTAAAATGCTGCAGTTCCAGGTGTCTTTACTCACTCTTTGTGCTGCTCGCCCGGGTAGTACAAGTCACCCGCTGTGATGTGCCCCGTCAACCTTAGATAACTTAGAAGCAGTCACCGGTGTTTGAAAGAAGAAAGTCTTTTGACAGAGTTGCCCTTCCAGCCATGGGGAACTCGGCTGAGCACTCCGCTCCAAGTCGCAGGCCCCGTGAAGAGAAGAAAGAGGTGTCGTGTCCCACAACTGGTGTCCCGGGTAGACTGACTCAAGATTGTGTGTGTTGCTTCTACTTCTACCCCAAGTGGAACCTGACCCCCAGGTGGCCGGCTTCAGTGACCGGGGAAGTCCCATGACTCGTGATGGCCACCCCCCTGTCTACCCTGAGCCATCCCCCTACCAGTGAGAAGGCTCCTAAGCTGTATGTAAAGTGTGAATGTGAAGCACCAGTGATTAACCCCCTCCTTATTTGAGGCAAATATTGCACCTTAAATAAAGTGCAATACTCTGTGGTGACTGGAGCCCCATGGGTGCCACATTCCCCCACAGCAAATGGCAGCACTCCCAGGCTGCAACTAAATAAAGTTAGTGCACAGCAATTTTTCAATATGCAATATAACAAATAATATTCTTCCCTTTATGGGAGGACCATTAGTAAACAGTTTCAAACATTTGTAACAGTTACTGGTCAGCAGTATCATCATGCAATTAATATCAACATTTGCACATGAAAAACAAAACAGTTATTCTTGCTTGGCTGCTGGTGGTGCCAGAGTGTTGGTCCCAACCCCCTGGTTCTTGGCATTCAAAGAACATCCACGGGCAAAATGTCCAACTTTCTCGCAGCGCCGGCAGATCGGCTGTCCATCAGCATCCTAACGATCAGGAACTTGTGGCAGCGGGGCTCTCCCGTGTTGCCGCCAGGGGAGATCATCAGCATTAGAAGCCAGTTCAATGGTTACAGGTTGCTGAGTCCCCAGCTTAGATTGCACCGCTTTGGTCAAAATAGCCATAACTTTGATCAACTCCAAGATCTGGAGCCGCAGTCGAAACAAGCTGTACAGTCTAGCTTTGAAGTCACTCAGGTATGTGATTCTCCTCAGTGGACATGTCCATGCAGGTACAGAGTTTCCCGCCAGTTGTTGGCAGTGGGGCTCTCTTTCGTGCGCTTTTTAGGGTCTGCCCATGCTTTTGCGCTCTTTACGGGTATCGCCCACGACAACACACCCCTTCTTTTCCCACGCAAAAGGACTAATGGTGACTGTCCTTTTCAAGCAAAATGTTAAACACAGTCTAGTAAGGCGCACAGTACCCAGGTTTTTAGCCTGGGCACGGTATCCTGTTCGTGACGCCAAAATGTAGCACCCAGAGGGCAGGGGGGATAAGGCACGAGGTCTCGTACCTGAGTTACTCGTCGCCGGGCCGGTGTAGTGATCTGTGATGTCGCAGTGGCCTGCTCGACTTCGTGCCCCGAGGTGTACACCAATAAGGAGGCAGGATGATGGGGGTTATAATAGGAAGATTGTCATGACGCCACCTGTGGTATGCGGCCAGGGATTAGCCGCCACTGCTGTCACTGTCCTCCGAGGCGGATGGTAATAGCAGCAGAGATGGTGTCGCTCTCCACAGGTGGAGCGGGCCCTGGGGCGGATGATGAGAGGAGTAGTGATGGCGATGGCCTTTCACCCCGAGGGTCGGGGGCAGTGGCTCTGGTAATAAGAATCCGAATCAGATGCTGTGGTTTCAGGTGTCTTTACCCACTCTTTGTGCTGCTCGCCCCGGGTAATACCAGTCACTCACTGTGATGTGCCCCGTCGACCTCGGATAAGTTAGAAGCAGTCAACGGTGTTTGAAAGAAGAAAGTCCTTTGGCAGAGTTGACCTTCCAGCCGTGGGGAACTGAGCTGAGCGCTCCGCTCCAAGCCACAGGTCCCATGAAGAGAAGAGAAGAACGAGGTGATGGTGTTGTGTCCCAGAACTGGTGTCCTGGGTAGACTAACTCAAGATTGTGTGTTTGCTTCTACTTCTACTCCAAGTGGAACCCGGCCCCCACGTGGCTGGCTTCAGTGACCGGGGAAGTCCCATGACTCATGATAGCCACCCCCCTGCCTACCGTGACCCATCCCCCCCTGTGAGAAGGCTTCTAAGCTGTAGGTAAACTAAGTGTGAATGTGGAACACCGGTGATTAAAGTGCAATACTCAGGGGCGCCACATGTAGGCACATACAATATATAGGGAGCTACGTGGGGCTTGTTCTGTATATAGTGTGAGACTGTGACTGGGGTTATCTATGACGGCCGGTACGTCTCGCCCCGGTTGTGCTCACTCCATGTATAGAAAGCAACTCCACTCCAGGGTTTATGCTGTTTCCCTGCAGGCTGAAAGGAGGGTTAAAAGGAAACAGGAACATGGGCGTGGGGCCTTAGTGTGAGGGAGTGAACACAACTCCCTGAGTTTCTGCCAGGGGAACACATGTATATTGTTGTTGGACTTTTGGTTTGTGTAATAAACCGTGTGCTGTGACCATTGGTGCCTGGATCCCGTGTCTTCTGCCTTGCAGCCGACCACGTTACCTCACAGATGGTGGAGAACGCGGGCATGCCAGCCCGGTGAGGTGTAGCATCCATCCCTGGTGACCCGGTAGCACATGTCCTGGATTCGAGCGGCTATACTACAGCCCAAACCCGGTGACGCCATGGAGGACATACTAAAGCAGCTGGCTCAGGCTAATGCACAGCAACAACAGGCTAATGCACAGCAGCAACAGACCAATGCACACCTGCTTCGGTCGTTGGATCGTCAGCAGCAATCCTTGAAATTGCAGGAACAAAGGCACCAAGAACAGATGGTTCTCCTGGCCAAGTCGATCCGTGCCGGACCGGCAGCAACAACCCCGGGACCGGGTGACGACGGCAGCGTCCGGAAAGTGGTGAGACAAGCGTTGCAAAAGATGACCCCGGGGGATGATGTGGAAGCGTTCCTGGCGGTGTTTGAGCGGGTGGCCGAGCGGGAAAAGCTGCCGACCCCCCAGTGGGCTGAGGTATTGTCGCCCTATCTGACGGGGGAGCCCCAAAAAGCGTACCTGGACCTCTGTACCGAGGACGCCATAGAATATGCGACCCTGAAAGCCGAAATACTTGCTCGGTTGGGGGTGAATACCTATGTACGGGCTCAGCGGGTAAATCAGTGGTTCTATGAGGAAGCCAAACCCGTACGCTCCCAGGCCTATGACTTGTTGCATCTGGTAAAGAAGTGGTTGCAGCCTGACACTCTGAGCCCTGCGCAAATGGTGGAAAGGGTAGTAGTTGATCGCTTTGTGCGCACTTTACCCGTCACCATTCAACGGTGGGTAGGACAGGGCGACCCAAGTACCCTGGACCAATTAGTGTGCCTGGTGGAGCGGCATGTGGCTACGCAGGACTTGATACGGGACACTGAGACTTTGCGTACCGCCCGTCGGTCCGGCCCCTCCAAGCCTAGAGTCAAGGACCCACCGCTGACACCGGTGCGGGAGTCCGCTACCGTCCCGTCTGAGGCCGCGCCCGCCGTCCCTGAGGTCCGGAAGGCTATGTACCCTAAACGACAACTCGTCAAGGGGGTTTCCTTCCCTATTAGATGTTGGCGGTGCCAGCGGGTGGGACATATGGAAGCCCAGTGTCCACTCACCATGGAGCCCATGGATTGTGGGGTTACCCGGCGGGGTTCAATGTATGCTCAGGTGGTGTGTACCGCTGACCTTGTCTCCCTGGAGACTGAGCCCCACTTGTGCCAAATACAGGTGAATGGATGTCCGGTTACAGGCTTGTTGGATTCCGGAAGCTTAGTGACCCTTGTGCGATCAACCCTAAGGGCTGAAGTAAAGGCCACAGGACGTACCGTGGGGGTGGTTTGCATACATGGGGACCGCCGAGACTATCCCACGGGGATTGTCACCATCACAGCACCCTGCGGTCAGGTGCAACATGAGGTGGGACTTATTAACACTCTTCCCTATGACGTGATCCTAGGAAGGGATCTGCCCTATTTTTGGACTTTATGGAAGGGGCCTCCTAAGTCCCCTCAGATATCGGACAGTCCGGGACCTGAGCCCGACAATCCCGAATCCAAGACGCCTGCCGTAGGGGTCCCCATGATAGGGACAGAATGTGAACCCGATAGGTCGCCCCTAGAGGTATTGGCAGGAGAGGCTGAGATGGTCGAGCCCATCCCGGAGTTGGAGGCGTCCCCGGATACGTTTGGGACAGCCCAACTCCAGGACCCTACATTAATACATGCCCGGAGTCGGGTGACAGTGGTTGACGGGGTGGTACAGCTGCCCGGTGCCCAGGTAAGGTACCCCCATTTCGCTCTTAAACAGGATTTACTCTACCGGGTAGATGAAATACAGGGCGTGGGGGTAGAGCAGTTGGTGGTGCCCCAGCCATATCGCCGGCGGGTCCTCGACTTGGCTCATAAACACCTGATGAGTGGCCACCTAGGGGTCAAGAAAACGCAGGAGCGAATATTGCAAAGGTTCTATTGGCCCGGGGTCTTTGGGGAGGTAAAACGGTTCTGCGAAACCTGCCCGGAGTGTCAGCTTACCGCACCCCTGGCCCACTTTTGCAGTCCGTTGGTACCATTACCCATTATAGAAGTCCCTTTTGAACGGATAGGGATGGATCTGGTGGGGCCCCTCGTAAAGTCCGCTCAAGGGCACCAACACATCCTAGTGATCGTTGACTATGCCACCCGGTATCCAGAGGCGATACCTCTCAGACATACTGCGGCGAAGCTTATAGCTCGGGAGTTGTTTGCTGTGTTCTGCTGGGTGGGGTTGCCCAAGGAGATCCTTACGGATCAGGGGACCCCATTCATGTCTAAAGTGGCCAAAGAGCTATGCCGGCAACTCCAGATCAAGCAGTTGCGTACGTCTGTGTATCATCCTCAGACGGACGGTTTAGTGGAACGATTCAATAAAACCCTGAAAACCATGCTCAAAAGGGTGATTTCCAAAGACGGGAAAGACTGGGATATGATGCTTCCCTATTTGATGTTTGCCATACGAGAGGTGCCACAGGCATCCACGGGGTTTTCGCCTTTTGAGTTGTTATACGGGCGACATCCCCGGGGATTGTTGGACCTGGCAAAGGAAACATGGGAGCAAGAGCCCACCCCCCATAAAAGTGTGATTGAACACATTTTAGGAATGCAGAACCGCATAAGCGCGGTCATGCCAATTGTGAAGGAGCATTTACAGGAGGCTCAGGCCGCGCAAAGCGGCCGCTACAATAGACAAGCCACCGTGCGGACCTTTAAACCCGGGGATCGGGTGTTGGTATTGATCCCCACGGCGGAGAGTAAATTCCTGGCTCAGTGGCAAGGCCCCTACGAGATAAAGGAAAGAGTCGGGGTGGTCAACTATAAGGTATTGCAGCCCGGTAGGCGGAAACCTGAACAAATATACCATGTCAACCTATTAAAACCTTGGCAGGAACGGGAAAGCCTGATGGTTGTTTTTTCCCCATCTCCCTCCTCTTCGGGTCATTCAAACCCGGCTCCAGCGACTTCCGGAGAGGACGAACCGGAAGTAAGGATTGGAGAAGCCCTCACCAAGCAACAGAGGCGAGAGGTCAGACGGCTGGTTCAACAGAACCCCGATGTCTTCTCCGAGCTGCCTGGTAGGACCAGTCTGATACGACATGACATTGTCACCGAGCCTCACCTGAAGGTACGCCTGAAGTCATACCGGGTGCCAGAGGCTCGAAGACAAGCCATATCAGTGGAAGTGAAGACAATGCTACGCCTGGGGGTCATCGAAAAATCCCGGAGTGAATGGGCTAGTCCCATTATCCTAATACCAAAACCCGATGGCTCCTTAATGTTCTGCAATGACTTTAGGAGATTGAACGAAGTATCCAAGTTCGATCTCTACCCCATGCCCCGGGTGGATGAGCTGATTGATAGGCTGGGACAGGCGCGATATTTCACCACGCTCGACCTGACCAAGGGGTACTGGCAGGTGCCACTGACGGAGTCCGCCAAGGAGAAAACCGCTTTTGTTACGCCGGAGGGTCTCTTCCACTATGTTGTCTTGCCTTTTGGGTTACATGGCGCTCCGGCCACGTTCCAGAGGTTGATGGACCGGGTGCTGGAACCCCACCAGGCGTATGCATCAGCGTACCTTGATGACATCATTATTTACAGCTCTGAGTGGCAGACCCACTTGGAACAGGTACAAGCGGTGGTGAACGCGCTCCGAACAGCCGGATTGACAGCCAATCCCAAGAAATGTGCGTTGGGGCTCACAGAAGCCCGCTACTTGGGCTACGTAATAGGCCAAGGAGTGATTAAGCCCCAAATTAACAAAGTTGAGGCGATCCAGAAGTGGCCTAGACCCCTGACCACGAAGCAGGTTAGGGCCTTCCTGGGTATCGTGGGGTACTACAGGAGGTTTGTAAAGAATTTTGCGGGACTATCAGCCCCCTTGACGGACCTTCTCAAAGGCAAGAAGTCCGTCATGGTGCGCTGGACTCAGCAGGCCGAGGACTCCGTCCGGGCCCTGAAGGGGGTCCTGTGCGGACAGCCCGTTCTTGTCAACCTTGATTTCCGGAAGGAGTTCATAGTACAGACTGACGCCTCGGAGGTCGGCCTGGGGGCAGTGCTGTCTCAGGTGGTTCAGGGGGAAGAACACCCCGTCACCTTCTTAAGTAGGAAGCTCACCCCTCCCGAGCGGAATTATAGCGTAGTGGAGAAGGAGTGCCTGGCGATCAAGTGGGCCTTGGAGTCCCTACGCTATTACCTGCTGGGACGACAGTTTCGCTTGGTGACTGATCACTCTCCGCTGGTCTGGATGAGGTCCGCCAAGGAACGGAATGCCCGGGTTAACCGGTGGTTCCTTTCTCTGCAGAACTTCTGGTTTACGGTTGAACACCGGGCCGGTAGGTTGCAGGGCAACGCCGATGCCTTGTCCCGCGGCCCGTGTTTGATGGCGGGAGTTCAACCCCGCTCGCTTGAACTGAGGGGGGGTATGTGAGACTGTGACCGGGGTTATCTATGACGGCCGGTACGTCTCGCCCCGGTTGTGCTCACTCCATGTATAGAAAGCAACTCCACTCCAGGGTTTATGCTGTTTCCCTGCAGGCTGAAAGGAGGGTTAAAAGGAAACAGGAACATGGGCGTGGGGCCTTAGTGTGAGGGAGTGAACACAACTCCCTGAGTTTCTGCCAGGGGAACACATGTATATTGTTGTTGGACTTTTGGTTTGTGTAATAAACCGTGTGCTGTGACCATTGGTGCCTGGATCCCGTGTCTTCTGCCGTGCAGCCGACCACGTTACCTCACAATAGGGAGTAATGTGGAGGCTCATACTGTATGTAAGGTGGTTTGTGTGGGCTCATACTGTATATAGAGAGGTGTCAACATACTTAATCTTGCTTAATATTAATTGATACACTTAATATTGCTATAACTTAATAATTAATATGGTAATATTAATATTGAGCAGAATTAATTTCAGCATACTGGTTCGGCCCTCCACACCAGTCACGGTCTCTGATGTGACCCCTCGGGAAAATTAATATGCCCAACCCTGGTCTACATTCATTGCTAATATGAGCACATGGTATACAATGGAGGCAGTGGCATTGTCGCCGCTTCTGTTTAGTTGCAGCTATTATTTTATCCCCAGGTGACAGCTCATTTAACCATCTGGCTGAGTTCTGGTTCTTCGGTCCACATAGAGCAAATGACATCTCTCCCTGTATATAAACTGATTAAAAGGATATGGTCACCTCATATATTTGTCATATGCAAAGGATATACCATTAATGTGTAATAGATGAGGATCTCACTAGGCTGTTTTTAAAACTCCCATAAAAGTAAATGTAGAGTGTCAGGCTCATACACAAAACCTCTATATTTATTCTCCGCCTGTGAGGAGTCTGATGGCTGACTCTCCAAGAGGACAGGAGGACTGCCATTCTGCAGGAAGGTGTACACCTCTTTAATTCCTATTTTCGACCCTGATGATATGGTTTTGGTTTTTTATCTTAGTGTTTCTTGAGTCATAGCTGTTTAATGTTTCCATCGATTTAGCCATATAATTGCTTTTTTTTTTTTTCAAGGATAAGTGGTATATCTTAACTATACCACTCTGGGAACATATAATGGGTTAAAATATTTTGGAAGAAGGGGATGAAAAATATTAGCAGTCATAGGTTTCATAACAACATGAATGACCGCTGTGCCCCATACTTACAGATATCAACCTTTCAACTACCAAAATCATGACATTTAAAACATGGGAACAGCCTCGAAAAAAGCATGAAGTGTCTGCAAACACCCACTTCTATACTTTGGTATATGGTATTGTCTTGACAAAGTTGTACTGGGGGCACAAATTATTAGGTGAGTATTTTGACCACATAATTTTAATGCAGATTTTCCAACACCAAATTGTATAATCTTGAATACTTACTAGATTAAGCATCAGGGGATGGGTATCTGTGTAATGAGGGGGGTGAGATGTAAGAATATAATCACCCTCAATCAAGTTGTGCCGAATTATTAGGTAGCTAGGTTTTCTCAGGCAAAATGGGTCAAAAAATAGATTTAACTGACTCTGAAAAGAAAAAAAAAATTGTTAAAAGTCTTGCAAAGGGAAGTAGCACTTATGAAATTGCTGTAATATTTTCGAGCGTGATCACAGAACCACAGAACATGTTTAGAATAAAAGACACACGCCAAAGACAACGCCCAAAGATTTGAGAACCACGGCCGCCCCCTTCCAACCACCTCTGCAGGAGGACACCGAGGTCTAAGATTAACCTGAGGAGTGGGAATGTGAACACCGCCTTTTACCGAATAAGGGTTCATTCCCATGACCGTTCCGTATTTGTGGACCACAAAACACGGTCCTTTTTTTCACGGATGCAACCGTGTGGCATCCGGGTGACATCCGTGTGCCTTCCATTTTTTTTTTTTGCGGACCGCAAAACACGGAAGCAGCTAGATAGATAAATAGATGGATAGATAGATATAGATAGATAGATAGATAGATAGATAGATAGATAGAGGGATAGATAGAGGGATAGACAGAGAGATAGAGGGATAAATAGAGGAATGAATGAATAGAGGGATAGATAGAGGGATAGCTAGAGGGATAGATAATAGATGAGAAAGACATATAATGTCCTACTCTCCTGCATTTTGTAATCTTGCACCCTTTAGTGCCTTTCATGTGGCACTCAGCGGTGCTTAGCCTTGTATTTAGCCAAAAAAATAAATAAACAATTAAAAAAAAACACGTGAGGTCACCCTATTTTTTGTAGCCAGCTCGGGTAAAGCAGACGGCTGCAGCCTGCAGACCACAGCTGGCAGCTTCACCTTGGCTGGTAATCCATAACAGAGGCCACCCAACACTGTTATTTTAAATTAAAAAATTAAATAAATAACTTAAAGCAAAAAACGTGGGGTCTCCCCCAAATTGGAACACCAGCCAAGGTAAAGCGGGCAGCTGTGCTCTGGTATTCTCAGACTAGGGAGGTCCGCGGTTCTTGGACCCTCCCCAGCCTAAGAACAGCAGGCTGCAGCCGCCCCAGAAATGGCGCATCCATTAGATGTGCCAATCCTGGTGCTTTTCCCCAGCTCGTCTGGTGTCCTGGTGCGGTGGCAAACGGGGTAATATATGGGATTGATACCAGATGTGTAATGTCACCTGGCATCAAGCCCTGGGGTTATTGATGTCACGGCATCTATCAGATACCCGACATCAGTAACCCAGTCAGTAATTAAAAAAAAATAGACGACAAACAAATTTTTATTTGAAAAAAAACTCCCCTGAGCTAACATCATGAGTTCAGCTCAGGTCACTGCAAGTTATGACCAGTGCTGACTTTAGGAGGTTAGCAAGGTACATTACCTGCGGTGATGGAAACCGCTGCACTCCTGACATCAGCGCTCGTCACTATGCTGACACACTGCGGGCTCATTGACATCACCGTTCCGTTTGTCCTGTTCAGTTCATGTTTTTTTGCGGACCCACGGACAGGACCATCTTTTCAATGTGTTCTGTGTAGGAACCCACATCGTTTTTTTAATTATTTATTTTTTTGGCTAAATAAAAGGCTAAGCACCCTTTAGTGCCACATGAAAGGCACTAAATGGTGCAAGATTACAAAATACTGGGGACTGGGACATTATATGTCATTCTCATCTATTATCTATCTATCTCACCATTTATTCATTCATCCCTCTATTTATCCCTCTATCTCTCCCTCCATCTATCTATCTATCCCTTTATCTATCTATATCAAGCTATCCATCTATTTATCTATCTAGCTGCTTCCGTGTTTTGCGGTCTGCAAAAAAAAGGAAGGCACACGGATGTCACATGGATGCCACACGGTTGCATCCGTGAAAAAAACGGACCGTGTTTTGCAGACCGCAAAAACGGAACGGTCATGGGAATGAGCCCTAAGCCTTAGAAACTATAGTACAATAAGCCGGTCTAATGGAGGACACTTACACACCCGGTCCGTCTTCCTCCTTATAGACCATATTTCAGATGGAATAGCGCTCGGAAAAACCGACAATTACCTTACACTCAGGAAAAGGCTTGGGGCTAAATCGAAACCCAAAATCCTGAGGAGTGGGAGGTTATCCCTTCTTTGACCCGAAAGATTTTTAGCCGGCAAAGAGGAAAAATTGGAGGAAATGTGTACACCCTGGTCACTCTCCTCCAAACGACCAGGTGACTGCAGCTTCTGAGGAGACCAGACCTGTTTGAGGTGGGATGGACAAACCCCAATAAAATGGCCCGCTTGACCACAATAAAAACAGGTCTACATCCCACGGTAAACAGCGGGAAGCACAGCACAAGAGGAGACACTTCCAACCTGCATGGATTCATCCTTCGCTACCTGTGGGAGCTCCACCTCAGGAAGGGTTAACGGGCACCTGGTCTTGATGGATCTCTCCCTGAGGCATCTATCCACTGTGATGGCAAGGGACATAACGGACTCTAGCGACGTAGCACAGAGTACTGGAGTAGGGAATCCCTGAGCCGACCAGGCAACCCCTGGACGAACTGACTTTTGAGAGCCAGATTGTTCTATAGGGTGTCTGTGGCCCATCTCCGAACAGTTCTCTTCAGCCAGCAGTGCCCACTGCTAGAGATTGCGGAGCTGGGATTCCATCAGGTTCACCATAAGCCAGAGACAGAGCCTCAAAAAACTCATCTACCGACTGTAATGTCTCAGAATCGGTTGGTAGACAAAGGGTCCAGGACTGGGGATCTCCTCACAAAAGGGAGACAATGATCCCCACTAGCTGCTCCACGTTCCCCAAAGCATGAGGATGGAGCATAAAATACAACCTGCAAGCTCCTTCAAAGACCTTGAACTTATCGCGACCCCCAGAGAACCTATCCGAGAGCCCGACCCACCTTAGGTTCAGGGTAAGACTGGGCCAAAGCTAATTGGCCCGTGATGTGCTACAGCTATTGCACCACCTGAGTGCGCAGATCTCCAACCTCTTGCGAGACCGTCTGCAACAGGTGTGCCAATCCTGCAGCCTGAGCTGTTTGGGCACGAAAAAAAACCCCAAAGCAGTAAGGCCGGTTATTATGTCATGACTGTGACGGAAAGGGGGTGACTCTTAAGTTTGAGTCTGAGCTCCCAACGTCTCACTATCTTATGTCCTTAGCCCTGATGTTAAGACCCCCTCCACAACCCACCACCCAAGGGGACGGACCAGGACAGAAGTAAAGAAAAAAAGCCCCACCGACAAATACAGACAGAATGAAGTAACAACAAGTCTCATGCACACCTATAACCAACACCAGGGGATGACAAAAGGTATGCAGGGAGGCTTAACAAGGAAAGGAGAAAGTATGTAACTAAATGGACTACTTTCACACTCCAAAGCAGCAGACAGCAACTCCAACCACCTCCTCACAGCTCCAGACCTAGCTCTAGACTGAACAGAATAACCAGCGCCCTCTGCAGGGAGCAGAGGGTTTTTATCAGGTAGAGACTGAGCCGAGGGTCATTAGCATATTGCATCCGATGCCATACGCTAGTGGGAGCAACGCCTTAGACAATATTTAGCATCGAGTATGAGCTGTGCCGCCCCTGGAGCAGGCGAACTGCTCGGATCCGGGGTTGCTGTGGCTTTAGGGTCTCTGGACTGTGGGGCTTGCGGCCACTTCAAATGTAAAGGTGGGGGGGTTATTTACAAGGGATAGTTCGTGACACCACCTGTGGTTCGCAGTAAGGGGAGTACCGCCGCTGCCGATGGGAGTACCCAGGGAAGATGGAGTGGGGCAGCCAGATGGTGATCCCTTCACGGGTAGGGGAGACCCTGGAGATAGGTGGCGGATAGCGTTGTGCAGGCTATGCGGGCAGGCAGGATGCGCAGTGTACTCACTCAGGCTGTGTGGACATTGGTGCAATCATTAAGCAGACTCTGACACAGAAGTAAACCAAGTCTCTGGGTGCCGCTGCCACTCGGGGGAGCTCATCCGGGTATCCGTCCCCACTGGTACTGCTTAGTGGTCCGGAACCTGCCTCCATGCACAATTGTGTAGATGTTCCTAAGTGACCCTTCGGCCTGAAGCTGTCAGGGTCCCGCTCCCTATGTTGAAATAGTGGAGCTGTGCTCTCGATGGCTGACCAAAGTTACTACGGGTCGATCTCCTCAGCTCTGGACCCTCTTCTAACCCCAGTAGTGTGGCAACGTCTGCTGCGAGTTCCTCACTATTGGTGACAGGTGTTGCCGGTAGGACTCTACGTGTTCGTGGTAAGGGTATGGGTGCTACTCTAGGCGCTGAGGTGAGTGCAGTGTCATTAAGCCTTTCCTGTTCTGGTTCCTCCACGGGTTGCGGGAATGTTATTACAGGAACTATAGCGGGGTTTACACATTACGATATCGTTAATGAATTATGGTCGGGGTCATGGTGTTTGTGACGCACATCCGGCTTCATTAACGAGATCGCAGGGTGTGACACTTATGAGCGACCTTAAACGATCACAAAAGCGGTCAAAATCGTTTGCCATGGAGAGGTCGTCCTGAAACAAAAAATCGTTTAAGGCTTATTAGCGATGTTGTTCCTCGTTCCTGCGGCACCACACATTGCTGTGTGTGACACTGCAGGAGCGACGAACATCTTCTTACCTGCTTCCACCGGCAATGCGGAAGGAAGGAGGTGGGCGCGATGTTACGTCCCGCTCATCTCCGCCCCTCTGCTTCTATTGGACGCCTGCCGTGTGACGTCGCTGAGACACCGCACGAACCGCCCCCTTAGAAAGGAGGTGGTTCGCCGGCAGGAGCGACGTCGCAGAGCAGGTATGTGCGTGTGATGCTGCCGTAGCGATAATGTTTGGGCTCAGGCTGTGTGGACGTTGGTGCAATCATTAAGCAGACTCTGACACAGACGTAAACCAAGTCTCTGGGTGCCACTGCCACTCGGGGGAGCTCGTCCAGGTATCCGTCCCCACTGGTACTGCTTAGTGGTCCGGAGCCTGCCTCCAATTGTGTAGATGTTCCTAAGTGACCCTTCGGCCTGAAGCTGTCAGGGTTCCGCTCCCTATGTTGAAATAGTGGAGCTGTGCTCTCGATGGCTGACACTTGGGATTTCAGTGGGCCGCATAAGCTGAAAAGCCCTATCTCGTTGTCTCGTTGTGTTGGTGCCTTCGAGCTCTGAGCTCTTGGGGAAAGTTCATAAAGAGACTATCCTCCACAGGTGAATTATCAGGTTGTGTGAAGCTACTCCCTGATCTAGGGTCCTGTACCCCGCCGTGCTCGGTACCGGTCCGCTTACTGGACTTTCCGGTGCCGACGGATCTTCAAAACTAAGTCAGTACACCCTTTTCCAATACCCTACGACCGGGTCTCTGACTCCTCTGGTCCCAGACCACCGTCTGCGACCCAACCAAGGTCACACAGGGAGCTACAAGTCCCTCAGCTCCTCACTCTCTGAGGGCTACTACTGTTCTGACTTTCTCCTTCCCACCAGTCTGCAGACCCCTAGGCAAGTGGCCCTTTTCCAGCTAGATCACCCAATGGTGTGCCTGACAGGGTGTGGTGTGAGGTGTTGTTATGATTTGAGTGCTGATGGAAGCAATACCAGTGTGTAGGAACCCAGAACCATGGAGGGTGAGTTCTGCACCATGAGAGACAGGGGTGCAGTTCCCAGTGACACCCTGATAGAGTCAAGGGCGTCACATGAGCCATTTTAATTTGGCGCATTTTCAGACTCCCTTGTCTAAACTGACTTGTATAGGTCCACTGTAATGTATCACTACACAGTAGAATCCTGGAACAAGGTGCATCCCAATGCTATGGGTACACTGCATTTTTTATGGTGGTTTTTTTCTGAGTGGCTCCACTCCTAAAATGGCTGGAAAAAGTGCTCACAAAACGCTGACTTAATTCATATTCATTTCTATAGAAAACATACTTGCTTGTCACAGGTTTAGTCTTTTAAACATCTTTTAACCACTTTAAGTTCCCAAAGTCGCCAAGCAGTTACAAGAAGTGACCTGACCATTCTTTAGGTGTTTCCTGCTATGTAAATGCTCTATACATTAAAATACTGTACATTAGTGGGAAGGGTCACAAGAGGCTGAGGGGTCTTTTGGAGCATTTTCCCAGCATTTGTGCTTCAAAAACTGCTAGCACCTTCCTCATTGTTGAATGCAGTAAAGGGGAATCTGTCAGGTTCCCTATGCCTCACAACTCAGCAGCATTCATGTGTATGCCAAAATTCCCTGTTTAACCAGCCCTGTATAATGTTTAAAAAAAAACACATAAACTGCGCCGTTCCTATGCTAATGTGGGCCTCTGACTAGTTGAAGAGGCAATGTTTCCCCAGACTAGTCGGCCCTGTGGGAGTGATGACATAATTCGGTGTCAATGCAGCGCCTGGCATTCTCGCGGATTTGTGTGGCTCATTTCGGCAGTGTCACTGCGCACCAGAAGCTGGGTGTACGCTTCCCGACTTCTCGGAGGCACACCGCGCATGATCACAAGTGTAGAAGCTGTTCTTCTCATCATACGCAGTGCGCCTCTCTGAAGCCGGGATGTGTACACCCTACATCTGAAGCACAATGAGGCTGCCGAAATGAGCTGCACGCATCCGCGAGATTTCCAGATGCTGCGGTGACACCTACTCATGAAAATCATGTCATAATGCACATAAGGCCGTGATAACATGGTAAGAAGGCGACTAGTCTAGGGAAACAACGCCCCATCAACTAGTCAAGGCCCTAATTAGAATAGGAACAGCTGTGTTTATAAATGTTTTTTTTAAATATTATTTTTAGTAGATAACATTATACAAGGCTTGTTAGGAAAGGAATTTTGGCATACACTTGTGAATGCTGCTGGGTTGGCAGGCATAGGGGACATGACAGGTTCCCTTTAAGAAAAAAAGTCTTCAAAACACAAAAACCCACTGGAGGACAAAAACTTTGAAACAACATTCAAGAAACCCAAAAAATGCTAAAAAAAAATCCTGAAGTGTGTGCTTGAAAAATTTGTTGGCTTTGTCCTTCTAAAAAGGGACATGGACACACCTGAAAAACCCTTGAAACCCTTGAAAGAGCATGTCCTAATGCCGTTTCCACTAAAAAGATAGTAATTTGTGACTTTTAGAAAAAGAATGCAGTGTGAACATACCCCAAGGTGTTACAGGCAAAGAAAAAAGTGTTGGAAGCTATGAGACGAAAATGAACAACCAGAATGGAGCAGTGCAGCTGCCTTCTCGCCCTATTATTCCTCATTCATATACGTTTCTGAGGTCCGCGGTCCCCAGTCTCCTCAGCTGCAAAATGGGCAGTAAGTGTCGGGTCAGAGTGTAAGCTCAGCATGCGCACAGCAGCATCAGGAAGTGCAGTGCCATAAGGCAGGTCAGCAGCATCAGGGAGAGCAGCATGGAAGGGAGGACAGTATCATCAGGGAGGTCAGCAGCATCAGGGAGGGCAGCAGCATCAGGGAGGTCAGCAGCATCAGGGAGGGCAGCAGCATCAGGGAGGGCAGCATCATCAGGGAGGGCAGCAGCATCAGTGAGGTCAGCAGCATCAGGGAGGGCAGCAGCATCAGGGAGGGCAGCATCATCAGGGAGGGCAGCAGCATCAGTGAGGGCAGCAGCATCAGGGAGGGCAGCATCAGGGAGGTCAGCAGCATCAGGGAGGGCAGCAGGGAAGGAAGGGCAGCATCATAAGTGAGTACAGCAGCATCAGGGAGGACAGCATCAAAGGGAGTGCAGCAGCATCAGGGAGGGCAGCAGCAGCATCAAAGAGGGCAGCAGGGAAGGAAGGGCAGCATCATAAGTGAGTACAGCAGCATCAGGGAGGACAGCAGCATCAGGGAGGACAGCATCAAAGGGAGTGCAGCAGCATCAGGGAGGGCAGCAGCAGTATCAAAGAGGGCAGCATCATCAGGGAGTGCAGCAGCGAAGGAAGGTCAGCAGCATCACGGAGGGAAGCAGAGAAGGAAGGTCAGCAGCATCAGAGAGGGCAGCAGCGAAGGAAGGACAGCATCATCAGGGAGAGCAGCAGCATCATCAGCGAGGGCAGTATCATCAGCGCGGGCAGCCTCTCCTCCGGCTCCTCCTCACACAGCTGCACTGGGCCCCACCGGACACTGCCCTCCTCCCCGGTCCTTGGCCCCCATCCCTACACCAGGACAATACACGCGGGACTGAGGAGGAAGTGGAAATACCAGGAAGGGAGGAGAAACGAGGAGGCAGGAGGGGGATCAGGGCCCCGACCAACCGGGGTGTGGAGAGAGAGAAGGCTGCTGCTGGCGGAGGAGCTCAGTGCGGCCGAGGTCCAGCCCGGAGGTGAGTGCGGGGCGTCATTCTCACATCACGGAGGACAATGCCGCCCGCTGTGGGGGAAGAGTAGTCCTATCCGGCAGCACAACATGTCCGTCATGTCCCGGCATTGTGCGATGTGCGCTCCTGCTCCTCAGTGAGCGGGCTCTCGCCTCACACCGCACACACATGGCTGCACCGCCCGGACCTGTGGGGACAGGACATCTGCCATGGCGGGGGTATATGTGTGTGTGAGAGGCTGCAGCTGGATGGGAGTGTATATCCATATAATATATGTATGTGACGAGCTGTGTACTACGTGTGTACAGTGTATACTATGCATATAATACGTGTGTACAGTGTGCATACTATGCATATAATGTACTGTATATAACTAGCTGTGTACAGTGTGTATACTATGCATACAATGTACTGTATATAACTAGCTGTGTACAGTGTGTATACTATGCATACAATGTACTGTATATAACTAGCTGTGTACAGTGTGTATACTATGCATATAATGTACTGTATATAACTAGCTGTGTACAGTGTGTATACTATGCATATAATGTACTGTATATAACTAGCTGTGTACAGTGTGTATACTATGCATATAATGTACTGTATATAACTAGCTGTGTACAATGTATACTATGCATACAATGTACTGTATATAACTAGCTGTGTACAGTGTGTATACTATGCATACAATGTACTGTATATAACTAGCTGTGTACAGTGTGTATACTATGCATACAATGTACTGTATATAACTAGCTGTGTACAGTGTGTATTCTATGCATACAATGTACTGTATATAACTAGCTGTGTACAGTGTGTATTCTATGCATACAATGTACTGTATATAACTAGCTGTGTACAGTGTGTATACTATGCATATAATGTACTGTATATAACTAGCTGTGTACAGTGTGTATACTATGCATACAATGTACTGTATATAACTAGCTGTGTACAGTGTGTATACTATGCATACAATGTACTGTATATAACTAGCTGTGTACAGTGTGTATACTATGCATACAATGTACTGTATATAACTAGCTGTGTACAGTGTGTATACTATGCATACAATGTACTGTATATAACTAGCTGTGTACAGTGTGTATACTATGCATATAATACGTGTATGTGACTAGCTGTGTACAGTGAGTGTATACTATGCATACAATGTACTGTATATAACTAGCTGTGTAGTGTGTATACTATGCATATAATACGTGTGTACAGTGAGTGTATACTATGCATATAGTGTACTGTATATAACTAGCTGTGTACTACGTGTGTACAGTGTATACTATGCATATACTTGTACTGTATATAACTAGCTGTGTACAGTGTGTATACTATGCATATAATACGTGTATGTGACTAGCTGTGTACAGTGTGCATACTATGCATATAATGTACTGTATATAACTAGCTGTGTACAGTGTGCATACTATGCATATAATACTTGTACTGTATATAACTAGCTGTGTACTATACGTGTGTATACTATGCATACAATACGTGTATGTATTAGCTGTGTACAGTGTGTATACTATGCATATAATACTTGTACTGTATATAACTAGCTGTATACTATACGTGTGCACAATGTGTATACTATGCATATAATACATGAGACTAGCTGTGTGCAGTGAGTGTATAATATGCATATAATACTTGTACTGTATAAAACTAGCTGTGTATTGTGTGTACATGTATAATTATATATCCGCATACATGTACAATACTAGTTGTATAATATGTATACATCACAATTAATGTATACATCCATATAATGTTTTATATCGATATATACCCACTGGACACACCACACACATGTATACTATACATGTACTGTGTGTGTGTGTGTGTGTGTGTGTATGTATGTATGTATGTATGTATGTATGTATGTATGTATGTATGTATGTATGTGTATATATATATATATATATATATATATATCTATAGATGTATATTAGAGCTGTATATACGTTTGTACATGTGTATAACAATTTCTATAACCGTACAATAAAAGTATATAGCTGTAACTATATATAAATCCATATCTAGTGCTATAATTTTACTAAATATATACTGTACTGTGTGTATATATATATATATATATATATATATATATTATACACACAATACGTGTCCATATTTACATATCTGGTTTGTATCTAGCACATGTGATCTGTGTGTATGATATATAACATGTCCATACTGTGCCTGTGTATAATACTGTACTATACATGTCCGTATTGATATATCCTCTAGTCCTATAGCGTACATGTGTGCGGCCCGTGTAGTGTGTATTTATCTCCATCATACAGTGATGGGCCGTGTATAATGTGCAGTGGTCTGTCTGTATTGGTATATCCTTGTATAACACGTGTGATCATGTTACATGTATGGTGTGGCTCATTAATGATCCTAATCAGCAGTATGACTGTCGTGTAGGTGTGCACTGCAGACAGGTATATGGTGTGCACTCCTTTGTGGTTTGTGTGTCGTGCTGGTGGGGTGGGGTGTGGTGCAGCATCCTGTCACCGTCAGCTCTGCACTTTATTTCTGCATTTGATAGTGTAATAATTCCATTGCTGTTGTTGCTGAGATCCATGAAGGTGTTTGTGACCTATAGAGGAGGCTGGATATGGTATACAGGTGCCTATTCATAAGTCAGCCCCGCCTCCATGTCATGTAAGGTGTTCTTTAAAATCACTAAGATCATGTTACAGCCTCTGGAGGATAATAGCTAGTAGTCTCCAGTCGTTGCTGCTTTGTAGAGGAGCTAATGGAAAGAAATCAGTGGGAATCCGACTTGATTTGTTATCTGGAGTATGTGACCTTCACATGTAACGGTACGGTGTAAGAATAGTAGCGATGGTTACAGAATCATTTCCTCGTGGTATAGAGGCCCTGGAATTCCGATGCGTGGCAATTTACATCTTTCTGGTATTCCTTTCTTCTCTCGGAATACATGAATGATTTTTGACATTGTTGAATTTTGTTCCTACCTGTATGTTCTAGAATATCTACATGCTACATGGCTAAATCTAAAACTTCTGATTGTCAGAACGGCGACAGCCAGTGAAGTGATACTTCGTTGGATTCTGAGTCTCTTGCCTACGTCTTGCTGCTCTCAGATGATGTAGCAAAAACCTGCTGACATTCCCTTTTTTAGGGGATATTTCAGCCATCTATTTCTCATGTATTTGTTCTTACGTGGTTTTCACTAATCGAACACGTGCACATTCTAATCTTTGGAGCCATTCACATGTCTTCACAGATCTTGTGCCTGCAAAAAAACAATGCAGACATGCCCATTCTGTATCCTCTTACATCAAAATTATTCATACAAGTCTCATACGAAACCACTGATGGCACTCGGAAGGCATCAGTGTGCAGTCCGTCTGCTGTCCTTGGTTAACACTGTAAGGCTATGTGCGCACTTTGCATCGTCCTAGTTGCAGTTCAAAACGCACCCTCTGCCAGTAATTGATTTTGCCCAAAATTGCTTTTGACCACAAATTAGCGCTAAAAACGCATGCGTATTTAACGCGTTTTCGATGCGTTTTTAGCGCTTTTTACATGCTTTTCCATTGCGTTTTGAGAGATGCGTTTTGAACATAAAGACACTGATAAAGTTGAAACAGTCAAACACAATGAAAAAAGGGAAAAAAAAGAACTCTATATTTATTTAAAAAATAATGAAAATAGATATATTTTATAAAATTATAGCGGTAATATAGTATTTATCGCTAAAATAGCAATAAAATTTAATTTTTCTAAAATATAATTGTTGGAAAATGTGTAAATGTGTAATGTGTAATGTAAAGGGACATAACAAATCTGTATTTTGATGTCCAAAACGCATGATTTCTGCACCTGAAAAGCAGTTAAAACGCTAGAATTTTGATTTTGCTTGCGTTTTGACATTTCTCATTGACTTCAATGTTATCAAAACACTGCAGAAATGGCAAAAGCAATTGACATGCTGCTTCTTTGAACGCATGGTTTTTGCCACAAAATATGCAAATTAAACGCAGCGTTTGGAAACGCAAAGTGCGGACAGAAAATCATCATTTTCCATAGACTATTATGGAAAATCAAAACGGACCTAAAAAGAACCTGAAACGCAGGTGGAAACACAAAGTGCGGACATAGCCTAAGGCCCTGTGCGCACACTGCGTTTTTACTGCAGAAATTTCTTGAGAAAATGGTTACAATATTTCTGCAGACATTCCCCAGCAAAACCTATGGAAAACAAAATTAGCTGTGCGCACACTGCGTTTTTTTCTCAATAACATTCTTTCTGCAGAATTTTTTGAGAAAAAGAATGAGCATGCTACTTCTTTTCTGCAAGTACCTGTGATTTTTCCCATTGATAATGGTAAAAAACCTCAGGGAGCAACCTGCGGAAAAAACGCACAAAACCGTGGTAAAAACGCATGCGTTTTTCGGTGTGTTATTGGTGCGTTTTTTGACCACAAGTGCGCTAATCTTTCAGACTGAAGACATTTCTTGAGAAAAATCCTTTTTCTAGTGTGAACAAAGCCCCGGGCTCATTCAGATGAGCGTACAGGTTCAGTGATGAAATGAGCCATTTCTTAATGATTTTAACCTCCTGAATTCAAATCTGAAAATTAACCTTTTTAGTTGGCTCTTGTTTGTGATACCAAAGAGTTTTCCTTTTACTGCTACATATAATTAATGAATAAAAGTTTCAGCACTTTGAAACATTATTATTTTTGCAAATATAAAGATGCCGAATATTTCATGTCTTCTTTCTGATATTTATTTAGAGGAAACTTGGCAACAATTCAAATAACTAAAACCTGTTTAAACTGTATAGCGAATTATAAACAGGTACAGAAATTGCTCAACACTATTTGGCCCTCATTCAGTGACAACTCTTTTGCATCTCTTGTACTCCTGCATCTCTGAAAATTGTCTACCAGTAATCTGCAAGCATTGATGGATTCTATTTTCCTTGCTATCTTTTCTCCATAGCTGCAATATCTGTGGAATCTCTCACCGTGCTCATCTCTCACTGCTCTGCAGTTTGGTGGTAAGATGTCTAGATGCGAATGGAAGAAATGTCCAGTAGAGGAACAGCTGCCGGATGCAACCCTCACCTCTCTGCTGTACCTTGGCTGGTTATTAAAAATAGAGGGGATCCCATGCTTGTTTTTTAAATTTTTAGATTTTAAAAAATAAAAAAAATAAATGGATGTGGTGTACTCTTCATTTTTCTAAAACCAGCCATGGTAAAGCAGACAAATGGGGGCTGATATTAGGGTGGGAAGGGCCATGGTTATTTGGCCTTTTCCAGCCTAACAATAGCAGCCCACAGTCGCCCAAGAAATGGCGCATCCATTAGATGCACCAGTTCTGGTGCTGGACCAGCGCTTCCCGTTGCCCTGGTGCGGTGGCAAACAGGATATTTGTGGGGTTGATGTCAGCTCCAGCTGGCATTAAGCCTTGGTATTAGTAATGAGCTGCGTCCAAATACTGCATGTCACCCGATCCTGACTGTACCGCACGCAACCGCATGTGAACTGTGGTATGCTGATAGAAAGGATCCTGTTCGTACTACTGAGCATGCCCAGAAACCAGCCTGGCGTCAGAGCTCTCGCTCTCTCTCTGATCTGAGCCAGCAACGCGGATTACCCTGTGATTGTGCACATCGTATAATGATAGTGTGCAGAGACCAGACTAGCCTCTGAAACAAGCGACACTGATGATGCTTCGTTTCAAGAAGGGCAGAGGCTGTGTCAGTGACTGCAGCCTCTTCCACCCCCTAATGATGCTTCGTTTGAGGATCCCAGCATACTCCCATCAGACGGGGAGTAAAAAAAAAAAAAAAAAAAGCAATAGCAGTTGGATGTGTAATACAACCATATTAAAAGTTAGTTTACATAACCCCAATAAATAGACAGGGATGATAATTTGTGTAGCCTTCAGACCACCCCTTTAAGAGACCTAAATAATTGGTGTATTCTCATATAAATGGCTTGCACACCTTCACACAGGCGGACAAGTACGTCCCTTGCCAGGAAGGGGTTAAGCTTGTTTTTAGTGAGTGGTATGCACCACAAAGGAGAAGCTGTTCTCTTGGAACTCTGTGGTATTAATAGCCTGTAATAAGGACAAAGAGACTTTCCAAACAATGTGCACTAGAGCAGGGTTCCCCAACTCCAGTCCTCAAGGCCCACCAACAGTGCATGTTTTCAGGATTTCCTTAGCATTGCACTGCTGTTGGAACCAGCACCTGGGCAGGTAATTACATTAACACCTGTGCAATACTAAGGAAATCCCAAAAACCTGCACTGTTGGTGGGCCTTGAGGACTGGAGTTGGGGACCTTTGCACTAGAGTTGTGGTGCAGCTGTTACCCCATTTATTTGTTTGTTTTAGAATTTGGCAGTCATCATTTTATTTGACCTATGAGTTGGAATGCCCGTAAAACCCTGATGCTTTTCAGCACCACCCATGATTTATTTATCCTTAATTTTCCAGCAGTTTGTATTGCGCATGCGCTAAGGAGGCTGCCGTGCGCAGTACAAATGGTAGCTGCTAGAATGTATGGTCCTGGTAGGTGTGACGTAAATTCCGTCACGTGTTGTCAGCGTCACTTCCAGTCCGGAGCGCAGCACGCCTTGCGACAGAGCTGCTGGGACTCAGGAGAGATGTGACATGCGCTCCCCATCTTTAGCCCTTATGCAGTGTATCAATGAGAAGTTGCAGGTGAAAGACGGCAAAAGTGGTGGGTTTTGGGGGTCTATACTGCTTTGGGTGTGCCTGTGTTGGGGTTTAAGGGTGTCAATAATGTTGCAAGGGTGCCAGTGGTGGGGCTTAAGGCGCGACAATACAAGGGGATGCCTTTTGAATGCGGGTGGGGGGGAAGCCTGTGGTGGGTGTTTGGGGGGGGGTCTATAATGTGGGGGGATGCCTCTGGTGATATTTTAAAGATCCATAAAGCTGTGAGCTTTATATATATATTATATATATATATATATCAGTTTAGACCAAAAGTTTGGACACACCTCATTCAAAGAGTTTTCTTTATTTTCAGGACTCTGAAAATTGTAGATTCACATTGAAGGCATCTAAACTATGAATTAACACATGTGGAGTGAAATACTTAAAAAAGTGTGACACAACTGAAAATATGTCTTAGATTCTAGGTTCTTCAAAGTAGCCACCTTTTGCTTTGATTACTGCTTTGAACACTCTTGCCATTCTCTTGATGAGCTTCAAGAGGTAGTCACCAGAGATGCTTAGCACTTGTTGGCCCTTTTGCCTTCACTCTGCGGTCCAGGCTCACCCCAAACCATCTCGATTGGGTTCAGGTCTGGTGACCGTGGAGGCCAGGTCATCTGGCGTAGCACCCAATCACTCTCCTTCTTAGTCAAATAGCCCTTACACAGCCTGGAGGTGTGTTTCTGGTCATTATCCTGTTGAAAAATAAATGATGGTCCAACTAAACGCAAACCGGATGGAATAGCATGCCGCTGCAAGATGCTGTGGTAGCCATACTGGTTTAGTATGCCTTCAATTTTGAATAAATCCCCAACAGTGTCACGAGCAAAGCACCCCCACACAATCACACCTCCTCCTCCATGCTTCACGGTGGGAACCAGCCATGTAGAGTCCATCCGTTCACCTTTTCTACAAAGACACAGTGGTTGGATCCAAAGATCTTAAATTTGGACTCATCAGACCAAAGCACAGATTTCCACTGGTCTAATGTCCATTCCTTGTGTTCTTTAGCCCAAACAAGTCTCTTCTGCTTGTTGCCTGTCCGTAGCAGTGGTTTCCTAGCAGCTATTTTACCATGAAGGCCTGCTGCACAAAGTCTACTCCTAACAGTTGTTATATATAAAAAAAAGCTCTCAGGGCTATATCCATATCCCAGTGGTGGAATTCTGGGGGTGATGCCTGTGGTTGGACTTTGAAGGGTGAAGGGTGTGCGATGCTGGGAGATGCCTGCAGTTGGACTTGGGAGAGGGGGGTTTATACCATGCTGGTAGAAATACTGTGGTGGGATTTTAAGAGTGCATTTTTTTGTGGTACTTTTTTATGCATGCAGTTTTTTAGTGAAATCAATGGCTGGAATAAATACAAATCGCATGAAAAAAAATGCACTAACAATTGACATGCTGCTTCTTTTTTCTGCACCCAAAACTACAAGGAAAAAAGAAGCGACGTGTGCACAGCACTTCAGAATTGTCAGTGACTTTGTTGGCATAACGATAGACATGGGCCGCGCAAACGGCACCAAAAAATGCATCAAAAACGCACCGTGCGCACAAGGCCTTATTCTTCAAGAATGACCGCACTAAATGAAAAAATGTTAAAGGAAAACTCCCTTTGGACATATTTATTTGATTTGGGCTTAGTACATGAGCCATATATATGAAGCCAAGTACAAGATTGGATTCTGTCCTGTTGGATCAGGAAATCCTAAATCAAAGGGTTTTTTTGGCAAAGGATTTTCTGATCTCATCCTATCCTTGGCAATAAATATATGATGAAGCTTTATATCTAGGGAGGATTATAATTTATTTTTAATAAAGCAGTGAGAAAATTAGCAAATACACATTTGCAAACATTGAAAAAGAAAATGATTTATCTTGCAATTTTCACATTGGCCAATAGGGCTGTTATTGATTTCTATTTGTTGTCCTTTCAGGAAGAGTTTGCAGAAGGCTCATTATCATCCTAGCTGGAATCGCAGGCCAACATCCCCATTAGCAATACGTCATTTTATTAGATAGGCATTACAGATATCAGAGAAATGCTGTAATGTCCGCAGGCCAGGTTTCCAGCAGAGGAATGGTGCTCATTGTTTGCATCCTCCTTGCTTTGGGAGAAGATGCAGGACAACCTTATTAGATCAGTTACTTACATGAGACTTTTTGCCTCCTTCACCTGTGGAGTTCTGTACCTGCTGTTATTTGCCCATATCTGCACCTTTTCACACAATTGTTTTGCATTAGTCATTTTGTGGCAGTGTCTTATTGAAAGATTAGGTATTTCCAAGGGTAATTACATTAGGACAGATGATGCACGAATGGAGACGCCGTATGGTGTTTCTCTTACACAAGCATTTTTCTTGGTTTGTCACCTCTAGCCAGATCTACCTATCAAAGAGCAATCATTTTATTAGTATCCTTAGGGTATGTGCACACATTCAGAATTTTCAGCAGACCTTTCTGCTGACAAACCGTATGGCAGGAAAAACGCTGCATAAGGCTATGTGCCCACGTTGCGTTCTGTCCTTGCAGAAATTTCTGCATCATTTTGAACAGCACACGTGCACTTCAAATCACTGCAGAAACACTGCGTAATGAAAAAGCCGATTTCATGCGCTCTGGATGCAGCCCCTCTCATAGACAGAGCGGGGGCTGCATGTAAAGCGCACGAAAGAAGTGACATGTCACTTCTTAGAATGCAGCGATTTGGCAGTAGCTGACTCGCTGCTTTCTAATACGCCACGTGCGCACGGCTCCTGCATAATCTTCATAGATTGTGCTGGGGACGCAGCATGCATGCAGTTATACTGTGGTGCAGTTTGCAGCGTAACTGCATGCAAATACGCTACGTGGGCACATAGCCTAAGGCTATGTTCACACCGGACGTTTTTGCATAATTTTTGTAATTGGATTTATACAAATCCATGCTAATAAGTTGCTTATTCCAATACCTGCAAAACCTATGAGATTTCAAAAATCTCGTACTCACACAAACACCTGCTTTTTTCCTGACTTAAATGGCAAATTTTGCTGTTTTTGAAAGAAGGAGCTTGTCAATTCTTTTAGCGTTTTTACTCCTTTTAATCACCTTTTGAAAGCAATGAGTGCAAAAAATAAAGCAGCTGTTCTTTTTGGTGAATGAGACTAAAGGGGGCTTTACACGCAGCGACATCGCTAGCAATGTTGCTTGTGAAAGTACCCGCCCCGGTCGTTTGTGCGTCACGGGTAAATCGCTGCCCGTGGCGCACAATATCGTTAGGACCCGTCACAGATACTTACCTTACTAGCGACGTTGCTGTGGCCGGCGAACAAACTCTTTTCTAAGGGGGCGGTTCATGCGGTGTCACATTGATGTCACATGGCAGGCGTCCAATGGAAGCGGAGGGGCGGGGAGCAGCCGTCTGAAAGACACGCCCACCTCGTTGCCGGAGGACACAGGTACGGTGGGTGTAGTTCGTCGTTCCTGGGGTGTCACACGTAGCGATGTGTGCTGCCTCAGGAACGACGAACAACCTGCTTCCTGAAACAGCAACAACATTTTGAAAAGGAACGACGTGTCAACGATCAGCGATTTGGTGAGTATTTCTGATAGTTAGCGGTCACTCATACGTGTCAAACGCAACGACGTCTCTAACAAGGCCGGATGTGCGTCACGAATTCCGTGACCCCAGCGACATCTCGTTAGCGATGTCGTTGCGTGTAACGGGGCCTTTACTTTATATAAGCATGTAGACAAATGACACACCAAAATAACACAGCTTCTTTACTGCCCAGAGATCAGGTTTTTTGGCCCCTACCCCCCCCCCCAAAAAAAAATGCAGCAAAGACGCCCTGTGTGTACATAGCCTGTTTTTGTGCTTTTTTACTTCAGGTTTTTCCCCATTCATTTGAGTGGATGAAAATTCTGCACACACAGCTCTAGCAAAAATTAAGAGACCACTGCAAAATTGTCAGTTTTTTTGATTTTTATCTTTATAGGTATATTTTTGAGTAAAATGTAAATTTTTCTTTTATTCTATAAACTACTGACAACGTCTCCGAATTTCCAAGCAATACATTTTGTATTTATTTTCTGAAAATGAGAAATAACAAAAAAATGCATCGCTTTCAGACCTCAAATAATGCAAAGAAAACAAGTTTGAACAACAATACAAACTCAGGAAGAGTTCAGAAATCAATATTTTGTGGAATAACCATGATTTTTAATCACCGCTTTCAGGCGTCTTGGCATGCTTTCCACCAGTCTTTCACACTGTTTTTGGGTGACCTTATATCACTCCTGGCGCAAAAATGTAAGCAGTTCTTCTTCGTTTGATGGCTTGTGACTATCCATCTTCCTCTTGATTACATTCCAGAAGTTTTCAATGAGGTTTAGGTTTGGAGATTGGGCTGGCCATGACAGGGTTTTTATCTGGTGGTCCTTCATCCACACATTGATTGACATAGCTGTGTGGCATGGCGCATTGTCCTGCTGGAAAAACCAGTCCTCAGAGTTGGAGAACATTGCCTGAGCAGAAGGAAACAACTGTTTTTTCAGGATAACCTTTGCGGCTTGATTCATACGTACTTCACAAAGTTTAATCTGCCCAATTCCAGCCTTGCTGAAGCTTAACGAAATCGTCACCGATCCTCCACCAAATTTCACAGTGGGTGCAAGGCTTGTACGCCTCTCCAGGTCTGTCTATCCATTAGATGACCAGGTGTTCGGCAAAGCTGCAAATTAGACTCACCATAGAAGATTACCAAACTCCAGTCCTCTATGGTCCAATCCTTATGGTCTTTGGCACACTTCAGCCTGGCTCTCCTTTGCTACTCATTGAAGAAAGACTTTTTTCTAGCTTTACATGACTTGAGCCCTGCCTCTTGGAGCCTGTTCCGAACTGTTCTTGCCATGCACTTCACCTCAGCTGCCATTTGCCATTCCTTTTGTATGTTACTTGATGTCATCCTGCGTCTGCTGAGTTACATTCGAATAAGATGCCGGTCATCCCAGTCAGTGGAAAGTCACTTTCGCCCTCTGCCGGTCTGTACTCTGGTTGGAATTCAACTGACACTGGAATGGAATGGCTGTTAGACATGTAGAGAAGCTGATTTTTGTAAAAATGTGCAGTGGTCTCTTAATTTTTGTCAGCTGTATATATAAAATCTGCAAGGAAAAAGGAAGCAGCAAATGCATTTTTGTTTCTCTGATATCTCATTCTATGGTTTTTAGTGGGCTTTTTGTCTGCTAATTTGCATGTGATTTTTCTGAATCAGGAAGTATAAGGGTATGTGCATACGATCAGGACATCATGCGTTCTGGATGCAGCAGGGGCTGACCTGCGGGGCCGTGAGTCTCCTCCACAGGAGAACGCAGCTGCTCGTGACCACAATCGGGATTCAGGCAGTTGCCGTCTCTCGCTGTATTCTTCCTACAGAAAACGCTTGCGACTCCACAGCAAAGAATTGACATGCTTGTGTTTCGGAAAGCTGCACCGCAGGTCAGTTTACACTGTGGGAAAAACAAGCATAATGGGCATGGTATCTAGAAATTCCATCCACTGTGCTTGTACTGTACAATGCAGCATTTTGGACCTAGGGAAAACAAGAGTCCAAAATGCTGCAAACACCGATCGTGGGCACGTACCCCAAGTTTAACATGGCCCCGCTGACCAGTGGGTAAAGAAATTGACACATTGCCAAAAAATTGCTAATTTTCTGGTGACGGGTTCCATTAACCCCTTCACCCCCGGCCACTAAAACACCCTAATGACCGGGTCATTTTTTGCAATTCTGACCAGTGTCACTTTGACACTTTATAACTCTGGAACGCTTCAACGGATCCCGGCGATTCTGACATTGTTTTTTCGTGACATATTGTACTTCATGTCAGTTGTAAATTTAGGCCGATACTTTTTGCGTTTATTTGTGAAAATTTAGGAAATTGTGCAAAAATTTTGAAAATTTTGCAATTTTCAAACTTTGAAAATTTATGCCCATAAATCTGAGAGATATGTCACACAAAATAGTTACGAAATAACATTTCCCACTTGTCTACTTTACATCAGCGCAATTTTCGAAAGAAATTTTTTTTTCGTTAGAAGGGGTCAAAGTTCATCAGCAATTTCTAATTTTTCCAACAAAATTTACAAAATAATTTTTTTAGGGACCACATCACATTTGAAGTGACTTTGAGAGGCCGAGGTGACAGAAAATACCCAAAAGTGACCCCATTCTAAAAACTGCACCCCTCACACTGCTCAAAACCACATCCAAGAAATTTATTAACCCTTTAGGTGCTTCACAGGAACCAAAGCAATGTGGAAGGAAAAAATGAAAACTTAACTTTTTAACACAAAAATGTTACTTTAGCCATAACATTTTCATTTTCACAAGGGAGAAAAGAGAAAGTGCACCCTATAATTTATTGTGCATTTTCTCCTGAGTACCCTGATACCCCATATGGGGTAAAAATCAATTGTTTGGGTGCACGGCAGAGGTCGAAAGGGAAGGAGCGCCATTTGAATTTTTGAACGCAAAATTAGCTGCACTCATTAGCGGACGCCATGTCGGGTTTGAAGACCCCCTGAGGTGCCTAAACAATGGAGCTCCCCCACAAGTGACCCCATTTTGGAAACTAGAGCCTTCAAATAATTTTTCTAGATGTTTGGTGAGCACTTTGAACACCTGGGGGCTTCACAGAAGTTTATAACGTTGAGCCATGAAAAGAAAAAAAAAAACATTTTACCACAAAACTGTTGCTTCAACTAGGTAGCTTTTTTTTCACAAGGGTATCGGGAAAAAATGCAACATAAAATGTATTGTCCATTTTCTCCTGAGTACGCAGATACCTCATATGTGGTGGAAATCAAATGTTTGGGCACACGGCAGAGCTCGAAAAGGAAGGAGCGCCATTTGAATTTTTGAACGCAAAATTAGCTGCACTCATTAGCGGACGCCATGTCAGGTTTGAAGACCCTCTGAGGTGCCTAAACAATGGAGTTCCCCCACAAGTGACCCCATTTTGGAAAAGAGAGTCCTCAAATAATTTTTCTAGATGTTTGGTGAGCACTTTGAACACCTGGGGGCTTCACAGAAGTTTATAAAGTTGAGCTGTGAAAAGAATTTTTTTTTTTTACCCCAAACTGTTGCTTCAACTAAGTAGCTTTTTTTTCCACAAGGGTATCAGGAAAAAATACACCATGAAATTTATAGTGCATTTTTTCCTGAGTACGACGATACCTCATATGTGGTGGAAAGTAATTGTTTGGGCGCATGGTGGGGCTCAGAAGAGAAGGAGCACCATTTGACAGCAAAATTTGTTTGAATCATTAGCGGATATCATGTCACGTTTGGAGACCCCCTGAGGTGCCTAAACAGTGGAGCTCCCCCACAAGTGACCCCATTTTGGAAACTAGACCCCTCAAGGAGTTTATCTAGATGTTTAGTGAGCCCCAAGGGGCTCCACAGAAGTCGATAATGTTGAGCCATGAATACAATTTTCTTTTGTTTTACCACAGAACTGTTACTTGAACCAGGTAGCTTTTTTTTTTCACAAGGGTATCAGGAAAAAGTGCACCATAAAACGTATTGTGCAATTTCTCCTGAATACGCAGATACCTCACATGTGGTGGAAAGTAATTGTTAGGCGCATGGCGTGGCTCAGAAAAGAAGGGCACCATTTGACAGCAAAATTGGTTGGAATCATTAGCGGACGCCATGTCACGTTTTTAGATTCCCCCCCATGGTGCCTAAACAGTGGAGCTCCCCCCACAAATTACCCCATTTTGGAACTAGACCCCTCAAGGAATTTATCTAGATGTTTAGTGAGCCCCTTGTACCCCCATGGGCTCCACTGAAAGTTAACGTTGAACCGTGAAAATTATTTATTTTTTTTTCATTTTTTTTTTAAATTTTTGCAGCAACAAGGTAGCTTTTTTTTTTTTCTTTTTACAACGGTATCAGGAAAAAATGCACCATAAAACGTATTGTGCAATTTTTCCCGAGTATGCAGCTACCTCATATGTGGTGGAAATCAATTGTTTGGGCGCATGGCGGGGCTCAGAAGACAAGGAACGCCATTTGACTTTTCAAACGCACAGACGCGGTGCACTGATCGGCCGCTGCAGGAGGCACGGTCGGATGAGATACAAAAAGCGCTGGGGATAAGGAAAAAAAAAAAAAGTCACGCCAAAAATTGAGCAGGGATGCTGATCCGCGCTCAGCGGGACGCACGGACAGATGCGATACTTTTTTTTCCGTATCCCCGACGCTTTTTGTATCGCATCAGTCCGTGCGTCCCGCCGAGCGCTGATCAGGGATGCACATAACGGATCGGCATCCCTGCTCAATTTTTGGTGTGACTTTTTTTTCAGTATCTCTGATGCTTTTTGTCACGCCAAAAATTGAGCAGGGATGCCGATCCGTTATGTGCATCTCTGATTAGCGCTCGGTGGGACGCACGGACAGATGCGATACAAAAAGCGTCGGGGATACGGGAAAAAAAAAAGTCCCGCCGAAAACTGACCACGGATGCAGATACGTTATCTGCATCCCTGATCAGCGCTCGGCAGGACGCACGGACGCGTGAGGTGTAAAAATGGACAGGGGATAGAGGAAAAAAAAAAAAAGTTATACTCACAGTACCCAGAGGATTAGCAGGAGGAACAGCTTTACAGGAGCAGCAGGCAGGAAGTTGGACAGCTCAGCAGAAGACCCAGGAAGAAGGACCCAGCGATGGAGGCAGATGTGATCGGGCCAGTGAAGACCTCAGAGGACCCCTCCGGTGAAGACAGGTAAGGGGACGTCGGGGGGACAGCAGAGGGGGAGGGGGACAGTAGAGGGGGAGAGCAGTGGAGGAGGGAGATACCGGAGGAGCTGCAGAATAGAGATCACGGGGGAGGACGGCAGATCGGGATGGCGGGGGGCAGATCGGGATGTCGGGGGGGGGCAGATCGGGATGTCGGGGGGCAGATCGGGATGTCGGGGGGCAGATCGCAGGGGGGCACGGGCAGGGGCCATTACCGGAGCGCGCAGGAGCAATCACAGGAGCGCGCAGGGGCTGCAAGGTGAGCACAATACTCACCGCTCCTGCTCCACGTGACAGCAGCGGCAGCAGCAGCGGTGGCGTGGTACCACTAGTACCAGCCAGTCCTGCACGCTGCAGACATGTTGGGGGAGGGTCCCCAGACCAGCACAGGCCTGGGGAGGGCGGCCACCTGCAAATCAAACCGCCCCACTGCACACTGATTGGAGCGATTGCGCGTCATAGCACGATCGCTCCAATCAGTGGGGGCGGCATGTTTGAGATCCACCTATGTCGCTGTCACACACAGCGATGTGCGCTTCACAGCGGGAGAGCAACAACTAAAAAATGGTCCAGGACATTCAGCAACAACCAACGACCTCACAGCAGGGGCCGGGTTGTTGCTGGATGTCACACACAGCAACATCGCTGCTACGTCACAAAAGTTGTTCCTTAGCAGCGATGCTACTAGCGATGTTGCTTTGACGTGGCCTTTAGGCAGGATTAGAGATATGCACCCAGAACTGCTCGTGGCTCTAGGTGCATGTTTGACCTGACAGGTTGCCTTTAAGGGTATGTGCGCACGTTGCTTTTTACCTGCTTTTTACCTGCTTTTTTGCTGCTTTTTCTTCTGCGCTGTTTAATGCCAAAATGGATGTGTTCTTCTATTCAAGCAAAGTCTATGGGAATTTGGGTTTCTTGTTCACACTATGTTGTTCAAAATGCTGCCTTTTTGTGGCAGAACTTTGGTCAGAAACTCAGCTTTGCAGTGCAAAACCCAAATGGCAAAAACAATTGACATGTTGCTTCTTTGAAAAGCTGAGTTTTTGACCAAAGTTCTGCCACAAAAAGGCAGCATTTTGAACAACATAGTGTGAACAAGAAACCCAAATTCCCATAGACTTTGCTTGAATAGAAGAACACATCCATTTTGGCATTAAACAGCGCAGAAGAAAAAGCAGCAAAAAAGCAGGTAAAAAGCAACGTGCGCACATACCCTAATATTGTTTGTAGCTTGTATTGTGGAATTTGGTGAATAATCTGCTTTAACTGATATTTGAACTAATTTTGGAAACAAAACAAACAGTTCTGGAGCCTTTCAGGGTCATGAGAACATTCCTTGTAGCTACTGACAATTTTTTTTTCTTTTTGTCTTCAAAACTGCATCAAAATTGTAAACACTGTAAAGTTGTCCTAAAAAATGCATGGCTGCTTCTTCCAAAAACAGCTATCAAAAAGGTGTAATATTGCAGCTATACCCCATTTACTCAAATTGGGGAGAACTGCAGTACCAGATCCAATCCAAAGATAGATGCTTCCTTTCAGATACAGCACAACACCTATGTTCTCCAATAGTGTGCTATTCTTTTAATCCCTTCACCACCTTTATATTTTCATCAAAGGTCGTATCCCTTGCTTTGATGCGGGTTCACAAGCCGAGCCCGTATCTTTCCCTGCACATGTCACAACTGAACAGATCAGCCGACATGTGTCTCTTACGCCCTGTGCGCACACTGCGTTTTTACCCGCGGTTTTGCTGCAGAAATTTCTTGAGAAATGTTTGTGATCTTTCTGCAGACATTTCCCAGCAAAACCTATGGGGAAAAAAAATAGCTGTGCGCACACTGCGTTTTTTTTTTTCTCAAGAAAATTCGTTCTGCAGAATTTCTTGAGAAATTTTTTTGAGAAAATGTGCATGTCACTTTTCCGCAGGTACCTGCGGTATTTCACTCCATTCACTGTAATGTAATCGCAAAATACCGGGGATATACCGCAGGTAGCAAATTTTGTGCGGTATACCCTCGGTATAGCCGCGCTTTACCTGCGGTAATGGTCATCACTGCCTGCGGTTTTGCAGGAAGTGATGTCATTATGACAGGAAGAGGAAGCGGAGCAGAGAGTAAACACACACTTCACACTCCCTGGATGCCGCACGGAAGCACTTCCGTGTGACCTCCAGGTGCCCGTGCAGTGTGTGTCCCGCTCCAGCCCCGCGGCTACCCGCACAGCAGTGTGTCAGTGTCTGCCCGCAGTATCAGCAGCTTGTCACCCTGCAGTGCGTGCAGCCGCGGGGATGCCGAGCGCTGCTCTCAGGAGGTTAGATGAGATCATTACCTGCTGTGACTATCTCCTGCTCTCCTGACGTCAGCGTGGTCACTGCCATCTATGCCCGTCTCGTAGGCGGCCCGAGACTGTCACTAGCGGTGATTTCACGGGCTCTCGAGATACTGCTGAGAACGCGGCGGGCATAGTAGTCAGTGACAGGGCTGACGTCAGTAGTGCAGGAGATTATCACAGCAGGTAATGATCTCATCTAACCTCCTGATGGCAGTGCTCGTCATCCCCTGCAGTGACCTGGGCTGACCTATTGATGTTAGCTCAGGTCACTGCATTACTCTCCCAGCCAATGGGGAACATTCTGTTCTTCATTGACTGGGACATTGACTATGGTATGGATCGTCGTGGGACCCCCTTATTGGATTACGCCAGACCTGGAATTGATTGTTCTTTTCAATAAATTGGTGAAAGAGGGAATGTTTTGGGGAGTGTTTTTTCAAATAAAACTTTTTTTGTTGTCTGTTTTTAATTTCTTACGGACTGGGTTCGTGATGTCAGGTATCTGATAGACGCCTGACCTCACGAACCCCAGGGCTTGATACCAGGTGACATTACACATCTGGCATCAACCCCATATATTACCTCGTTTGCCACCGCACCAGGGCAACGGGATGAGTTGGGGCGAAGCGCCAGGATTGGCACGTCTAATGGATTCGCCACTTCTGGGGCGGCTGTAGCCTGCTATTTTTAGGCTGCGGAGTGTCCAATAACAGTGGTCCTCCCTAGTCTGAGAATACCAAGCCACAGCTGTCCGCTTTACCTTTGCTGGTGATCCAATTTGGGGGGGACTCCATGTTTTTCGTTTTAAATTATTTAATGTAAAATAACAGCGTGGGGTGCCCTCTGTTTTGGATTATCAGCCAAGGTGAAGCTGCCAGCTGTGGTTTGCAGGCTGCAGCCGTCTGCTTTACCCTAGCTGGCTACAAAAGATAGGGGGACCTCACGTCGGTTTTTTTTTTATTTATGTTTTGGCTAAATACAAGGCTAAGCACCCTTTAGTGCCACATGAAAGTCACTAAAGGGTGCTTAGAATATGCAGGGGGGTGGGACATTATATATGTCTTTCTCATCTATTATCTATCTATCTCTATCTATTCATCTATCCATCTTTCCCTCTATCCATTATCTGTCTGTCTATCTATCGATTATCTATTATCGATATTATTTATTGCAGTTACAGCATAAAAAAAAACACGCAGGGACCAACCTGCGGAAAAACCGCAGCAAAAACGCATGCGTTTTTACTGTGGTTTAGGTGTGGTTTTTTACCGCAGGTGCTGTAATCTTCAACTCCCAGAGGTTTCTCAAGAAATTTTCTTGAGAAAAATCACTTTTCTAGTGCGCACATAGCCTTAGAGATCTACCCACGGCTGTTAACCAGTTAAATCCTGCTGTCAAACTCGCATCAGCGAGGAGCCCGTCATTCCCCTTTCACATCGGCGGCCCTGTGACGTGATCGCGGGGGGGGCGCCTTGGGGTTATTATGACAGCAAGGGAGTCAGCTGATGACCCCTATGTCTCTCATGAAGAATTTTCTGTGAATGCCAAATGTGAGCCGGTGTTCATAGGAAGTCTGCATTTCTGCTATACAGAGCGGTGCTGAAACACTGCTCTGTACAGCACAGGTGATCGGATGATCGCAGCTTACTAGTAAAAACAATAAAAAGTGAAAAAAGCCCTTAAAAATATGACAAAATAAAAAACCACAAGCTCAAATCACCCCTTTTTGCACCAATGAAAACAATACCATAACATAAAACCCCCCACATATTTGGTATCGATGCTTTCAGAAATTCCCCATCAAAATATAAATAATTGAATCCATGAGAAGAAAAATCAAAATGCCAGAATTACTTTTTTTCCCCTTCACCACGTCAGTGCCACCAAAGCAGTGGCGCTGTCATAACTTCTGGAAAAAATCATTACCGGTAAGTAATTAATGTAAGATTTTTTTTTTTTTGGTCGCCAGAACATCGCAGTAACAGACAATAACAACAACATTGCATAATTAAAAACGTCAGCTTAGGGCACAAAAATTAAGCCCTCACACAGCCCCAGATCCTGTAAAATGAGAAGGTTACGGGTCTCATAAAATGTCGCAAAAAGCTAAATTTGGTTTCTTTGAGGTTACTGAATATTTTTTTTTCACCATCTTAAATAGATAAAAAAAAACTTAATATATTTGGTAGCTACAAACTTGTATTGACCTGAGGAATCATATTGCCAGATCAGTTTTACCATATAGTGAACATGGTAAATTACAAATAATAATGATCGTTTTAAAAAAAAAAAAAAACAACAAAAAAAACCAAACATTGTGAAATTGTACTTTTTTTTTTTGCAATTTCACTGCACTTAGATATTTTTTTAGTATTTTTTCAGTACATTATGGGGCAGAATGAATAGTGTCATTCAAAAGTACAACTTGTGCCTCAAAAAACAAACTATTATATGGCTATATTGTGTGACAGTCCCGACACTTTACCTGACTCATCCCGATTGCTCTGGTGTGGTGGCAATCTGGGTATAAAGGAGTTAATGTCAGCTCACAGCTGCCACTAAGCCCTAAATTAGTAATGGGAGGCATCAATGAGACCCCCATTACTAATCTGTAAGTGAAAGTAAATAAAGGATTTTTTCGCCATTTGTGTTTTATTTCAAATAAAATACAAAAACACTCTCTTTTCACCACTTTCACCCCTCTTTTCACCCCAAAAAACGCTCCTGCAGGTCCGATGTAATTCACACGAGGTCCCACAACGATTCCAGCTATGCTACATCTGAATTTAAAGTGAACGCCATAGAACATGTCTGCCCGCTGTGAGCTCCAGGCAGTGACTGAGCGAGCCCTGCGATCAGCGGTGACATCACTCAGGTTAGTTGTGGACACAGCTGGAGGTTCCCACGGCCCTCCACCTGTGACTGCAAATAAGGTGACCTCAGTAAACTCAGTGACTTCACCTCAGGTGAGGTGCCACAGATATTCCAAGACGTAGTTGGATTGCAGCTCGGATATGCTAAGTACTGCTGTTTTATTTGCGAATAGGACGGCCGTGCTAAGCAGTCACATTACAGTAGAAGGAAGTGGCCAATCTGTAACCAGCTGACTCCCGGGCAGAAAAATGTTGTACATAAAGCACTTGTGGATCCAGCAATATTTCTGCCTCCCCTTCACATAAAACTCGGGCTGCTGAAAAATGTTGTGAAAGCAATGAACAAGGAAGCAGAAGCTTTTCATTATTTGAGACAAATGTATCCAAGAATAACCGATGCCAAGATTAAGGAAGGGATCTTTGTTGGTCCACAAATACGACACATCATGAATGACAAGCACTTCGAAGAGCTGCTGGTAGAACTTGAGGAAATTGATTGGAAATCATTCAAGGATGTTTCCGAGAATTTCTTTGACATCTTTCAAGCACCAAACTAACATGGAATTGGTTGACAACCCTCTTGATGCTTACAAAGCGATGAAGTGCAACAGGTCATTGCAAATTAATTTTCTGAATTCACCATTGGAATTCTTCCTTGAAAATCTTGATGTAGTGAGGGATGAACATGGTGAATGATTTCACCGACATATTGTCACGATATAAAATAGCATTAACAAGGCTACTGGAATCCGTCCATGGTAGCTGACTATTGCTGGACACTAATACGGGATGCACTGGACGTTGAGTACAAACCAAAATCAGAAGCAAAACACTTGGTTCAGTTGAACTAATGCTGCGGGGAACATGTAATGCTTCATAATCAGTAAGCCTTTAATATATTTCTCAAAATGTCTGTGATGCTGACGATCAGAAACTATATTTCTGCTTAGCCCTAATGCGTTTATCATAATCGCTTCAAATTTTCAAGGAATTTTCTAAAAATGTTGTGGTCCAGTGAGATTGGCTTTTGTGTGGGAGACTGAGACTCTACTGCTAAGTATAAATCAACTTCTCTACTTGTGACCGTTTTTTATTTTTCTTCAGCCCTGATGTGGACACAAGCTTTACCTAACCTGCCTGCAAGCTCAGCATTAATTTCACAGATGGAAAGAAGTATGCAGCCACTTAGTTATCTTACTGATAGGAGCACAGCACTTATGAACGCTCTCCCCTATGATTTAAAGCACAACTACTGGAGTGGCGCTTTAATTGTAGTTTCTTTCTCATATACTCACCCTTCAGTAGGTTCATCCTTTTCTGCACCGCTTCGGTCTTGCGGTGCCATCTTATGCGTCACAAACAAACGCTCAGCACATTTCTATGCGAGACAGTGATGCTCTCATAGACTTGCATTGAGATGTGTTCTCCACTTCACTCTATGAAACGCCAAGGTCAGAAAATGATGGGAGCACAGCTGGAAAAAGATGACGATGGCGGCAGGGGAGTATAAGACAAGGGGCAGGGGACTTGCATTTAAAGTATTACTCCAGTGGGGAAATAAGAAAAAAAATGTTGAATTGGTGCTTTAAAGAAGCATTCAGGGAGATCTGGCACTGCAGTGCTTACCTTACTGACGACGGACTATAGGACTCATACATTTTAGTGAGATAACCTATTGCTAAAATTTATGTGTCTAAAGGCCGCTTTACACGCTACGATATCGCTAATGCGATGTCGTTGAGGTCACGGAATTTGTGACGCACATCCGGCCGCATTAGCGATGTTGTTGCGTGTGACACCTATGAGCGATTTTGAATCGTCGCAAAAACATTCAAAATCGCTCATCAGTGACATGGGGGTCCCTTCTCAAATATCGCTGCTGCAGCGTGTACGATGTGGTTCGTCGCTCCTGCGGCAGCACACATCGCTCCGTGTGACACCGCAGGAATGAGGAAGCTCTCCTTACCTGCCGCCGCCCGCAATGTGGAAGGAAGGAGGTGAGCAGGATGTTACGTCCCGCTCATCTCCGCCCCTCCGCTTCTATTGGGCGGCCGCTTAGTGATGTCGCTGTGATGCTGCACGGACCGCCCCCTTAGAAAGGAGGCGGTTCGCTGGTCACAGCGACGTCGCAGAGCAGGCAAGTAGTGTGACGGGTCCGGGCGATGTTGTGCGCCACGGGCAGCGATTTGCCCATGTCGCACAACCGATGGGGGGCGGGTACCCATGCTAGCGATATCGGTACCGATATCGCAGCGTGTAAAGTGGCCTTTAGGCTGGGGCCACACAAGCAAATAAACAAAATCTGTCTCACTCTCATCTAGAAAAGTTTTTTTTTTTCACTTGTCATCTGTGTGCAATCTGTTTTTTGCAGCTATTAAAGGGGTTGTCCTCTACTTTAACATTGGTAGCCTATCCTTAGGATAGGTCATCAATACCTGATCGGCTGGGGTCCAGCACCCACACTGATCAGCTGTTCTCAATGGTGGCAGCAGACAGCCGGAAATGCTCTGTGTGGAGCCGCTCTGTCTTTTCATTGTGGCCGCGAAAGGGCACTACACATCCGCCTCCCGTTCAAATCAGTAGGAGGCGGATGTGCTGAATATGGGTGAGCATTTCTGGCCAGCTGCTGCCGCCGCCAGCACTGAAAACTACTGAGGATAGGCTATCAATGTTAAAGTAGAGGACAACCTCATTAGGGTCTATGCGCACTGAGAAAATGTTTTTCTTAAGTAAAATCCGCACCCTCTGGCAGAATTCCGCACCCGTGGCAAAAAACGCACTCAAAATCTGCATGCGGTTTTACCGCGGTTTGTTGCGGGTTTGTTGCGTTTTTTTTCAGCGGGTTGGTCCCTGTGGTTTTTAACCAATGGCAAAACCGCAGGTACCTGTGGAAAAGAAGTGACATGCTGCTTCTTTTTACTGCAGAAATTCTGCAGCAAAACCTGTATGAAAAGAGCGCAGTGTGTGCACAGCATTTTGGATTTCTCATAGATTTTGCTGGGGAAAAACTGCAGAAAGGTTATGAACAAAAACCGCACCTTTTCTGCAGCAAAAACCACTGCAAACCCGTGGTAAAAACGCAGTGTGCGCACAGGGCCTTAATGTTTTACAGGAACATTTACAGTGTGGCATCTTACAGAATTGTAATGTATCTGTAAAAATCGGATGCCATACTAATTTGTCTCTATTTTTTTATCGTATTCCCTCGCTCTGTATTACTCGCCATCTCTGCTGACCCTTAAGATGATTCTATGGAGATGAAATTGTTGTGACAATGAAAAAAGGAAAAATGATGTAGCAGACACATTGTAAGATCCGGAGATATTTATGGAATGTAACAATATGTTCTTTTAGTTGATATGTGCTTGCTGACATCAAGTAAATTATGTTAAAAAAAAACCCAAAAAAACAAAGGAGGTAGGAAAATATTTTACCTCATAGAAAGAATCAGCTGTGATCCCAGGCTGTCTTGGCTGTATACTATTTTGTGTCCTCCTCTTCCCAGGAGCTGTGGTCAGACACGGCCATTCCACAGTACATAGCAGAGACACTATATAAGATTATCTCAGCACAGGAACATTTTATATTACATCCAATTGTGGACATTATTATTCCAAGATCTATTGATCATAATGTACTTCGCTCGTGGGACAATCCACTTTAACAAGCAGTAATCAGAGATCCTGAAAAGTCTAAAGAATTGAAAGCTGCAGACTTTTTACAATAATCTTTACTTCCAAATCCTAATAGACAATCCTTGTAAACCTGCTGTGCTCTTCAGCTGTCTGACATATCATGGACAAGTTTGCTTGTTATTGGAAAGGAGATAATAGTTCTAAGGTCCAAAATTGTCTGGTTTGTGCGCCAACCATTGTGCATGAGGCCAGAAGCCAAAACTCCAGCGCTTAGAGTGTCTGTGGGTGGCATAATACTGCTGGGTGTATGGGCACCTTCTTGGATCTATTATTTTTGTCTTAAATATTAGTAAATTAATGAATCACTTGTTGTGATCCAATGTAAAATAGTCTTAAAAATAAGTTAATTTACATTGCTGCAGTGTGTCTCCCTGTCTCCTCCAGAGTCTTTGTTAGACACCTCTGACATTTTGGAAATCCTCTCGCTACCTTTTCCTTCTGAGGCTTTTTACGGTGCAGAAAACATGTGGTAACCTTCCATGAACTGGATGACTTCATTACCATGCATTGTAAGCTAGGGCAGGCTGTGTATATAAACCAGTGGGTGTATGAGATGACAAATTTGGAATGAGAGTAGAAAGAAAATATTTTCAAGATGAATGTGCTGATAACGTAGCTGTTTTTCATATTTCTAGAAGGGTTTTACACAATAAATAGTTGCTAATATAGTGTAAGCTCATAACGTAGTCATGTAAAGTTAAAGGAAATCTGTCAGCAGGTTTTTGCCATCTGAGCATAATAACCGTTAAGTAAACCTGATTCCCCTATGTATCACTTACTGGACTGCTCGGTGTAGTTTTCATAGAATCCCTGTTTTGTCTGATGTAGATGTAGCAGAGCCAAGTGTTCTCCTCTTTGTATGACTCGCCCACAGCCCTGACTGGCAGTTTCTTGTGTACACTGTGCATTGTGGGCAAGCTGTTAATCAGTATTGAGGACAGGGTTACACAGATTAGCATGAAACACTGCACATGAGACCTATCCTGCTTGATAACCTCCCGTTGATGAAATGCTGTTTGTATTGAAATTGTAGCACACAGCCTTAAAGTGATACATCTGTGTAATCAGGCTCTCTTGCCCTATATTATGCTGCTCCCAGAATAAATGGCAAAAACCTGCTGACAGATTCCCTTTTAATGTCAATGTAAAAAGTAATAAAACATTATCAAATGTATAAGGAAAAGTTTTGATGTCCAAGAGGAAAAAAAATGTCAGATAAGAGATTGAGAAAAAGAAAAGTCTCAAGAATAATAGAACAGAAAGCACTAGACTGACCCATCGGATCAATTGTAATTTTTTTTTTTTATATATATATTTTACAATTTCATTTTATTTTTTACTTGGTCCCTATAAGTGACTTTAACTTTTATTACGCTGATCATTGGTATAATGCATTGCAATGTTCAAACATTGCAATTAGTGATGAGCGAGCACTACCTTGCTCAGGTATTCGAAACAAGCAGGTCGGATGCTTGGACGGGCTGGTCTCGAGGACTGAGTATAATAGAAGTCAATGGGGAAACTTATTTTTTTTTTTACGAAAAAATGCTAAAGTTACCCATTGAGTTCCATTATGCTCAGTACTAGAGTCAAGTTCGCTGAGCGTCCAACTTGCTCTGTTTGAGTACCGAGCACCCGAGCAGGGTAGTGCTCGGTCATCACAAATCGCAATGCATTACTTCTGTTAATGTGACAGAACGCCTTTTAGATCAAGCTCTTGGCATGGTCTAACAGGACATCATAGCTGGCCGACCCAGAGGTCATTATTTGACCTCGGGTTGCCATGACAATGGGTGGGTGCTGATCGGGTTGTAGAGCGAGTTCATGCCCACTCCTAGTCTTCTAAATTCTACAATTGCTATTGATCGTGGCATTTAGGGGGTTAAACAGCCAGGGGAGGCAGAGTAACTGTGCCTTGCTACGACAGCCAGGGCTCGGCCATCAGTTACGTCGTGCTCCAGGTGGCAATCATGTGGGCACAGCTTATGCGCCAGCCAGATCACCATGACATACCTATACGCCATCGGTCAGGAACCCCTTCCCAACCATGACGTGTATATAGGCCAAATGTCATGAAAAGGTATAAACTCTCTATACTTAGAATTTTTTTCTTTTGTGGATTTTGTACCTCTTTTTTTTCTCTGCTTTGCTCAGAGCTTTAAAGGAATTTGTCAGCAAGTTTTTCTTTTGTAATCTGAGGAGAAGGAGTCACAACATCCTCAACCCTTATTAAAATGTAATTTTTATTAATAATTATTAAAATAACCCCATAGACACACAAACAAATAACCAAACAAGGTTAGGTAACCTCTCAATTAGTTGATACCAATACAAAGGACGGAAGGGAGGGGGAAGCCCTGGTGACCCTCAATAGTACCGGTGTCCCTACCTAACAACGGAGGGTGTGACACCTTAAATTACCGGGCGCATCCGTTCCTCGTCGACTAGCCCTTTTCCTCACCCTAAAAGGTAAAGAGGGAGAAAGGGGGGGGGAAAGGGGAAGAACTGTCCCAAGAGAAGGAAGGGAGGAGTTAATGTATATAAATATATACGTCTTTTATAATTCCTGACCCAAGATAATTTAAATATACAACCACACAATGGAAAGCACGATTTAGCTCATATAATCTGTCACATTATGATACAGTTAGGTCCAGAAATATTTGGACAGTGACACAAGTTTTGTTATTTTAGCTGTTTACAAAAACATGTTCAGAAATACAATTATACAGTTAGGTCCAGAAATATTTGGACAGTGACACAATTTTCGCGAGTTGGGCTCTGCATGCCACCACATTGGATTTGAAATGAAACCTCTACAACAGAATTCAAGTGCAGATTGTAACGTTTAATTTGAAGGTTTGAACAAAAATATCTGATAGAAATTGTAGGAATTGTACACATTTCTTTACAAACACTCCACATTTTAGGAGGTCAAAAGTAATTGGACAAATAAACCAAACTCAAACAAAATATTTTTATTTTCAATATTTTGTTGCGAATTCTTTTGGAGGCAATCACTGCCTTATGTCTGGAACCCATGGACATCACCAAACGCTGGGTTTCCTCCTTCTTAATGCTTTGCCAGGCCTTTATAGCCGCAGCCTTCAGGTCTTGCTTGTTTGTGGGTCTTTCCGTCTTAAGTCTGGATTTGAGCAAGTGAAATGCATGCTCAATTGGGTTAAGATCTGGTGATTGACTTGGCCATTGCAGAATGTTCCACTTTTTTGCACTCATGAACTACTGGGTAGCTTTGGCTGTATGCTTGGGGTCATTGTCCATCTGCACTATGAAGCGTCGTCCGATCAACTTTGCGGCATTTGGCTGAATCTGGGCTGAAAGTATATCCCGGTACACTTCAGAATTCATCCGGCTACTCTTGTCTGCTGTTATGTCATCAATAAACACAAGTGACCCAGTGCCATTGAAAGCCATGCATACCCATGCCATCACGTTGCCTCCACCATGTTTTACAGAAGATGTGGTGTGCCTTGGATCATGTGCCGTTCCCTTTCTTCTCCAAACTTTTTTCTTCCCATCATTCTGGTACAGGTTGATCTTTGTCTCATCTGTCCATAGAATACTTTTCCAGAACTGAGCTGGCTTCATGAGGTGTTTTTCAGCAAATTTAACTCTGGCCTGTCTATTTTTGGAATTGATGAATGGTTTGCATCTAGATGTGAACCCTTTGTATTTACTTTCATGGAGTCTTCTCTTTACTGTTGACTTAGAGACAGATACACCTACTTCACTGAGAGTGTTCTGGACTTCAGTTGATGTTGTGAACGGGTTCTTCTTCACCAAAGAAAGTATGCGGCGATCATCCACCACTGTTGTCATCCGTGGACGCCCAGGTCTTTTTGAGTTCCCAAGCTCACCAGTCCATTCCTTTTTTCTCAGAATGTACCCGACTGTTGATTTTGCTACTCCAAGCATGTCTGCTATCTCTCTGATGGATTTTTTCTTTTTTTTCAGCCTCAGGATGTTCTGCTTCACCTCAATTGAGAGTTCCTTAGACCGCATGTTGTCTGGTCACAGCAACAGCTTCCAAATGCAAAACCACACACCTGTAATCAACCCCAGACCTTTTAACTACTTCATTGAATACAGGTTAACGAGGGAGACGCCTTCAGAGTTAATTGCAGCCCTTAGAGTCCCTTGTCCAATTACTTTTGGTCCCTTGAAAAAGAGGAGGCTATGCATTACAGAGCTATGATTCCTAAACCCTTTCTCCGATTTGGATGTGAAAACTCTCATATTGCAGCTGGGAGTGTGCACTTTCAGCCCATATTATATATATAATTGTATTTCTGAACATGTTTTTGTAGCTAAAATAACAAAACTTGTGTCACTGTCCAAATATTTCTGGACCTAACTGTATATATATATATATATATATATATATATATATATATATATATATATATATATATATATATATATATATATATATATGTATGTATATAAGAGCCACCACACACAGACCCAGGACAGGGTCTACAACTGTCCCATTCCTTGTGTCATCCCACTCATGACCAATAGACAACGCCAGAAGCGTCTTACCTGGGCCAAGGAGAAAATGAACTGGACTATTGCTCAGTGGTGCATGGTGTTGTGTTCAGATGAAAATAAATTTTACATTTCATTTGGAAATCAATATCCCAGAGTCTGGAGGAAGAGTGGAGAGGCCACAATCCAAGCTGCTTGAGGTCTAGTGTAAAGTTTCCACAACCAGTGATGGTTTGGGGAGCCATGTCATCTGCTGGTGTAGGTCCACTGTGTTTTATCAAGACAAATTTCGGCGCAGCCGTCTACCAGGAAATTTTAGAGCACTACATGCTTCCCTCTGCCGACAACCTTTTTGAAATGGAAATTTCATTTTCCAGCAGGACTTTGCCCCTGTCCACACTGTCAAAAGTACCAATACCTGGTTTAATAACCACAGTATCACTGTGCTTGATTGGACAGCAAAGTCGCCTAACCTAAACCCCATTGAGAATCTATGAGAGAAACTAGACCCAACAATGCAGACGAGCTGAAGGCTGCTATCAAAGCAACCTGGGCTTCCATAACACCTCAGCAGTACCACAGGCTGATCGCCGCATTGATGGAGAAATTCATGAAAAAGGAGCCCCGACCAAGTATTGAGTACATCTACTGTACAGACTTTTCAGTAGGAACCAACATTTCTGAGTGTAAAATCATTTCTTCAGTTGGTCTTATATAATAATCTAATTTTCAGAGATAATGACTTTTGGGCTTTCATTGGCTGTACATAATCATCAACATTAACAGAAATAAACACTTGAAATAGATCCCTCTGTGTGTAATGACTCTATATAATATATGTTTCCCTTTTTGTATTGAATTACCAAAATAAATTAACTTTTTGATTATATTCTAATTTACTGAGATGCACCTGTACATCATGGAAATCAGTGTCTTTTCCTACATTATTCTGCTCTTAAAAGAGGTAACAAAAGCCTGGTGACACATGCCCTTTAAGCACAGGCATATTCTTTTGCATTTGCTACAATTAGTATTTTCTGGTGTATAAGACTACTTTTTAACCCCTGAAAATCTTCTCAAAAGTCAGGGGTCGTCTTATAGGGTATATAATTAGGTAATTTATAAGCCCTCCCTCTCTCCAAGACTCTGCCTCTCAGATCTCGCAGTGAGGTTCCCACAAAAAATATTCTTACCTGTCCTCCATTCCTGCGGTGTCCTCAGCTGCTTCTTGCAGACCGCATGCACTTGGACCTTTTTGTGATCTCGTCCAGTGCACGGAGCCGCTGCTGCAGGCTGCCATCATGGCTTTTACTGCCATTGTCTGCTTTACGACGGCAGTGCAAAGCATTCAACTGCAGTAAAGTGCTTACAGCAGCGGTGGCCCTGTGTATTTTATGCGATCATGGAGGGGTCTATGTGCCTGCGGTCTGCTGCACTCCATGATGATCATGTTCGGAGTAGTGAGCTGCTGCTGCTGTCAACGCTTTACAGCAGTTAAATGCTTTGTGGCACCGCTGCCGCAATGCATTCAACTTCCATAAAGCCATGATGGCAGCCTGCAGCGGTGGCTCCATGCACTGGACGAGATCACTGAGAGGTCTAAGTGCCTACGGTCTGCTAGAAGCAGCTGAGGACACCGCGGGAACGGAGGACAAGTGAGCATAATTTTTGTGTGTAAACAGTGGCATAATAGGGGACAAGAAGGGGACCAGTAGGAGGACATTACTAAACAATGGGCACATTACTAGAGGCCTCAAGGAAGGGGCACAAGGATGGGCACATTACTACAAAGGAGAACAAGGATGGGCACATTACATTTTATTGGGATCTATTGTTATTTTTTAAATTTTCCAGTAGCTGCTTCATTTCCCACCCTAGGCTTACGCTCATGTCAATAAGGTTTCCCAGTTTTTTTGTGTTAAAATAGGGGCCTCGGCTTATACTCGAGTATATAAAAGTTATCCCAAACTATATTTTAACTGGAAAAGTTGGGGATCATCTTATACACCGGAAAATACGGTACTCTGCAGGAAGGCTTTCATGAGTATAAAGTGCTGACTAGCATATTCATAGGGTACCAGGAGTCTGATTTCAAAACATAGGATATTTGTCAAAATACTAAATGATAAATAAAAGCCCTCCAGTAGATTTCTCTTAATTATATACTCTGAAATTGGATTACTCCAGTAACATTGACCCTTTAACGCTCTATAACTTATTCATCATAAGTGTTTGTTGATAAGTACTCTCTGACAGATATATAGGTCAAGCTGATTGGGCAGATACTGCCGTTGTACCTGCGTGATTAGTTACAGGAGGGGAACTAATGAGCCATGCTTATAACAAAACAGCGGAGGTCAGTGTTATCACCCTCTGAACAGTTTTTTTTTTAAATAAATATATACAGTATGTGTGTGAGCGTGTGTATGTGAAATATATGTGTGTGTGTGTGTATATGAAATATATATGTGTGTGTGTGTGTGTGTGTGTGTATATGTCTGTATGTATGGACTCATGTATAAACACACACACACGCCAGAACAAACAAAAAAAAGAGCCCTCATACGGCAAATGCAAAAGGTATGGCTCCCAGAATGTGAAAAAAGTCGTGTGTGTGTGTGTGTGTATATGTCTGTATGTATGGACTCATGTATAAACACACACACACGCCAGAACAAACAAAAAAAAGAGCCCTCATACGGCAAATGCAAAAGTTATGGCTCCCAGAATGTGAAAAAAGTCGTGTGTGTGTGTGTGTATGTGTGTATATATATATATATATATATATATATATATATATATAACAAGTAGAAGAAGGATCCAGCAAGGCAGAATGACTCCAAAGGGCAACAAAAGTTTTTTTTTTTTTTTTTTTTTTCTCTGACTTTATTATCTAAGAATAAAAAATTCCAGAGCTCTTGACAAGTTGTTAAGCGCAAGGTATATGCAGTATGGACTACGCGTTTCGGCGGACGCAGCCGCCTTCTTCACGGTCCCAAGACAAAACTCATATATAATATATATATATGTGTGTGTGTGTGTGTAATATATAGCACAATATTAGGAAGTCATTAAAAAAAATAGCACCATGATTGTACTGATGTAAAGTAACAAAGTAACGTCACTTATTCTGCGCAGTGACCACTTTTTTATATCCCTCAAAATGATGCCATTAAAAAGTTCAACTTGTCCTGCAAAATAAACACTCCCCTCTGTGGCTAAATAAACTGAAAATCAATGGCTCTTGAAGCAGTATTTAAAAAAAAAGGAAAAAAAAATAGGGAAATAGTTGTTATTGCTATTATAGCAACCTATACTATAAAATAATACAGTATTTGTTTTATTTACACCAATGGATTTAGTTGAAAAGAAAAGACCAAAACCCCCCCCTCAAAAAAAAAAAGATTGCTGGATGTTAAAGGGGTTGACCACTACATCTGTTATTGATGCTTATTAATATCTGATTGGCGAGGGTGCGACAAGTGAATAGGGTGGATCTGTAGTACCTGGCTGTGGCCACTATGGTTTTGATGGAGCTGCTGTGTCCCGGCAGCATCCAAGTACTTACGGCCAGTAACAGCTGATCGGTGCCAGTTCTGGGTGTTGTTCCCCCACTGGTCAGATATTGATGGTTTCTTTAAAGGGAACCTGTCATGTCCCTTATGTGTTCTGACCTACAAGCAGGGTGAGGTGTGGCCTAGAACCTCCTTCCTACCCATCCCTGTTTTGTAATATTGTGTAATATGAATTTATGAAAAAAACATTTTATAACTTACATGTTCCCTATGTAAATAGGAGAGGCTCTAGTCCCCTGGGCATTGCATCACCCCGCGGGCGTTTGCGTGCTTTCTGTGGATTTGCATGAGCGACATGCTCTTGTGAAGCCGGCAAGTAAACACCCGGATATGAAGGCTACACGAACGGCACATGCAGGATCTCCAGGAGCTTTCCATGGTATTACGCCCCTGTGGGTAGGATACCATGGATTTACAGGTCAGCTCCTGGAGATCCCTTGCTTGCCGTTCGTGCAGCCTTCATATCCGGGTGTTTACTTGCCGACTTCACAAGCGCACTGCGCATGATCAGAAGACTCCTGCGCTTCCGACCATGCACAGAACTCGTCTAATGCCGGCAAGTAAACACCCGGATATGAAGGCTGCGTGAATAGCAAGCGTGCATGCGCAGGACCTCCGAGAGCTGATGGTGACATCGCTCATGTAAATCCATGGTATCACGCCCACAGGGGTGTGATACCATGGAAAGCATGCAAACGCCCACGGGTCGAAGCAACACCCAGAAGACTTGACTCTCTGTAGATTTACATAGGGAACATGTAAGTTATAAAACTTTTTTTTATAAATTCATATTACACAATATTACAACACAGGGATGGGTAGGAAGGGGTTACTAGGCCACACATCACCCTGCTTATAGGTCGCATAAAGGATCTGACAGGTTTTCTTTTAAGACTACAATGTAAAATGTTCAGTATTTGAGACCTACATGTGCATATTTCTAGATTTGATATCCTTTATTAAAAATAAAGTAACATGTCTATTTTTTTATCTAGAAAATTGATTTTCTATCAAAGTGAACACTGACAATAACCCCAAAGATGGCTGCCAATAAGCCTAAGGGACAGAACTCACTGGCATTGCATAAAGTCATCATGGTGGGAAGTGGTGGTGTGGGGAAATCCGCTTTAACCCTTCAGTTTATGTATGATGAGGTAAGTGTACACATATTTCTGCACTTTTAATTTGTGGCATGAAAACTTACAGCTTCTATATACTGTAATGGCATCACATTGACCATCTGCCCAGATCCCTAATGGAGCATTGCTTCAGTATTTAGGGACTGCTTATTATATACAGGAGAGAAACCACTCTCGCCTCTTAGGGAAGATGAAGACTATATTCAGTCTGTGTGGGCTCTCCTCTTTTACACTAAACGCATAGACCCTGGTGTAGGAGCATGCTAGGGAAACCAGATTATTGCTTTACAAACATTCAGCACCATTGTTAATCATTTTTTGCTATGTTTTCCTTGTGCACTTTTTTCTGTTACATTAGTGGCAGCAATGAGAACAAGTTTTAGCCATTTTTCATTGGTTTTTCTTTTTTTTTTTACTTTATTACATTGTTGTGTTTTTGGTTTTGTTTATTTTTTTTTTTTTTTTTCAGTTTGTAGAAGACTATGAACCAACCAAAGCCGATAGCTACCGCAAGAAAGTTGTGCTGGATGGAGTGGAGGTCCAGATTGACATCTTGGACACCGCCGGCCAGGAAGACTATGCAGCCATCAGAGACAACTACTTTAGAAGCGGGGAGGGTTTTCTCTGTGTCTTTTCCATCACAGAACAAGAATCCTTTGCTGCTACTGCAGATTTCAGGTGAGCACGCACCATTTCTTATCCCAAATACTCCTGACATTAAAATTCAGTAAGGCTACAGAAGGATCGTAGAACATGGCTAACATAAACTGCCTTCTTAAAATTATATACTTTATTAAACCACATTAAAATTCAATCTGCGTATAACACATTAAATATATCAGAAACATTTCTAGTGCACGGGTAATAGGAGGAGGAAAACAATGATAACATCCTACAATAGATCCGCCCTCCTGTGCACTACCTGACAGCGGATGTCGGCACCCTACAGTTGCAGTATTGGGCTCCCACTCCCTGTTGACTGTCCCTGAACTCCCCTGACTCCCCCTACTAGATACAGTGAGAAAAAAGTGCCAGTGCCTAAATAAAGGGCATCCAGTGCCAGGGAAAATGAACCCATGCCTCAACGTGTTTCCCCTTCAATTCATCAGGAGGCTGAATTCATATATGTGTCATTCAGATGCTATGATAGCAGGATGATGGTAAGCCGACCTCCACTGTCAGTGCACAGGAGGGAGGATATATTGATTATCACTGTTTTCCTCCTATTACCTGTGCACTAGAAATTTGTTCTGATTTATTTGTTGTGTTGTATGCAGATCGAATTTTAATGTGATTTAATAAAGTATATAATTTTAAGATGACATTAAAATTCTCTTAAATATATGGCAATTCATTTGTCACATTTCATTAAGATGTAGACTGATGACATGATCTAGCTTCTTCTATCATGCAAACAACTATTCACTTTGATGATACATTCAGTATGTCGCCCTTGCCTGCATATCATATACAGGAGCCAGTGAGTTGCACCTAGTTGTGAGGATGACTTGCATGCCTTCAGGATGAAGTTAATGTTCTAAACTAAATGTCCACTTCCCTCCCTTGCACTCCAGAGACATACTGATAAACCAAACAATTCCTACGAAACTTCACATGATGTGTTTATAGGAGAAAACCAAGATCTAGGGAAAGTAGCCTGTTCTCAGGACCCCTAACCAGAGAGTGCCTGAACAGACCACCTCTCGCTCTGCCTGGTGTAGCACTAGTTATAAATATAAATATGTCGCTCACGTAGATTGATGAAGATTTCAGCTGCCGTTTTTGCTGTGATCTTTTGCTTATAGCTTCATTTTCACAAAATTCTATGCTACATGCCAAGAAATGTTTAGTAAATTCAAGGGTGTAGAATAACTGCAAACATGATTAAGAAAGTTAACGGTACAGAAAGTTACCATGTTTCACATGTCCCGCTAAGTAATAAAAGCTTAGCAGTATTTTAGGTGAAACAGAGTGACTCCAAAGGGTCTTTGTTGCTTTCAGAGGATTGTGATTATATCAATATTGCTTCATGTTTCACTTCATGCTCATGGCACTATACTATTCTGGGAAAATGGAATTAGCTACAACGTAAGGAGGAGGCGATGGGTGATGGATGGTTAGTTTGGGGTAAGGGCCTGTGTACTTTGGGTGAAAGGGCAGATTGTCATTTACAGCTCATGCAGTGAGGACTTGTATTCAGTGAGCAAGGACATGGATGGGTGGTAGTCTACAGCTCAGGTGATGAGGTATTTTAGGTTAAAGGATGGGGTTGATAGTCATTTATCATTCATGTTGGAAGAACCTGTATTCTGGGGAGATTACTGAGGCAGGTGGTGCTTTAACGTTCATGTGGTGAGGGTCTGTTTGTCTCGGAGGGATTTGAAGGACAGTAGTTACATGACAAGGGTCTATATTGTGGGGGACAAGCTGAGTGTTTGTTACAGTGAGGGCCTGAGCAGTGACTGTATTAATGATTATCTGGCCTGGCGTCTGTATCCATTTTTGACCCAGGTAAAGGAGATCTTATGTTCTATTTGTAAGTCAAGTTTCGTCTGTTTTGGGCATGACGTATATAGACGAGTGGGGCATAAGGAAAATAACGTTACTCAGTACACTAGACTGCTTTTTCTTCCCGTCTTCTGAACACAAACAATGACACCATGTCAGATCCGTCACACAACAGACATTAATTGTACTTCACGACCCCCATTAACCTATGATGGGATTCATAATTTTCCATTGTTCTGTTGGGAAGGTTAGTTTAATATGCTACACTATTCTAATGAAATCTGAAGGACCTGATGACCGCGGCTTCACACATTGAGGGCAGTGTGTGCACAGCATTATATTCTCATCATTTTGAAACTGATTGCATTATTGGGGGGCACTTGGCTTGAAAAAGATGAGTAAAAACTATTTTGTCAGATTGTAGAGAGATATTTATAGATACAAAATAGAAGTTCATGAGTGATTTGTAGTGAAATCAATACAAATGTCTCATAAGTGTATACTTGTTCAGAGAACAGATCCTACGTGTGAAAGAAGATGAGAATGTTCCTTTCCTTCTTGTTGGAAACAAATCAGATCTGGAAGATAAGAGACAAGTTTCTGTAGAAGAGGCGAAGAGCAGAGCTGATCAGTGGAATGTTAATTATGTTGAGACCTCGGCAAAGACACGGGCCAATGTTGACAAGGTACGTCAGAATGGAGCCTGGTACTTTTATTATGGCTTGTTTTATTTCATTGTGTCTTTCTAGAATCAGAAACATAAATTCCCTATTCCCACCCATAATATAGTGATCTTGCCTCAGCCTGTAATGTAAGGCTTATGTGCAAATAATACCACAAAATTTACACAATGGAGAAATTTGTGTCTTTTCGTGAGTGCATTCATAAAATAGTAGCTTTGCAGCAGTAGTGTCATAGTGTCAAACCAATGGATCTCCAGCTGCTGACAAATTAACTTTACACATGCCAGGACAGCAGGAGAGCCATAGATTGTAGATCCCTGATCTTCAGTTAGAAAAAGGGTAGTAGACTATTACAGAGAGCTGTATAAAGGCTTTCTGGAGCTTGAGCATACATGTAATATATGATACACGAGGGATAGAAAAAAAATTTCTGTGTGGGAAGTCTATAATGTCCCCTTATGTCTTTTGTTTTTACTTGTGTATAATACAACGCCCCGCTGCTGCTGCTTCCGCCCACATTGGAGTGAATATTCAATGATCATAATGAACAGGGGTCGGAAGCCAGTGACAGCAGCGGAAGAGACGGCAGTGCTGGAGAAGATGAGTATAGATTTTTTTTTTTATACAAACACGGATCACATCCGTGCGGGCCGTGTGACAACCGTGATGCCGGAGAGAAACGGACATGTCTACGTGTGGAGCACACGGGCACATGTATGCTCCACACGGACACACGATTCATAGCAAAACACGCACGTGTGCGCAGACCCATTGATTTTAATGGGTCTACGTGTGCCCGTGTCTCCGGCACGTGAGGAAACGGATCAAACACGTACCGGAGACACAGACGTGTAAAGGGGGCCTTAAAATATTTTTGCTACAGGCATAAAAACATGCAATGAATATTCCACTTCGCTTTTTATATTTATTTTTCATTTATCCAAGTTCCTTTGTTAAGGTGATCTATGTTATTGCAGGTCTTCTTTGATTTGATGCGAGAAATTCGTGCCAGAAAGATGGAAGACAGTAAAGAGAAAAACGGCAAAAAGAAAAGAAAAAGCTTAGCCAAGAGGATAAGGGAAAGATGCTGTATTTTATAATGAAGGCACTGTTGATTCCTCCTTTTTTTTTTTTCTCCCCCTTACTCTTTTATTGATAAGAACCATTACCTGTTGGCATGCCCCACGCAACTCACTCAGCTGAGCATCTGTGCTGGTCATTACAAAGACACTACAATATACCCTAAGCACCTCGGCACTGCTCTGGAAAGACATTCAACTTCACTGACACAAAAAGGGAAAAAGAAGAAAAATTACCTCTGTGGTATCTGGAAACAGTCCATTTCCCCAAATAAGTTTATTTTAGTTTGTGCACTGTTTCTGAATGTACACATTGTGCGAGAACACTTACCATAACAGCTGGGGTTAGGAGGCATTCTGATAATGGTATATGATTATTCTCCTGTTATTACAAGGATCAGCAGCGCTCTGTAGCAAACTAGGGTCAAACATCATACCATAATGGCTTTATAGTTACCTAGGTCAGTCTGCCTCTGTCATAGCCTCAAATACTCTGTAGCTCTGAATATGCCTTAAAGTAGACCTGTCAGACATCAAGGGGCTGTTCTAGATTAAACATGTAATTTCGAATTTGGTAATATGAACTGATAGGTTGGAAATTTCTTCAGCCTAGAGATGAGCAGACCCGAACAGTAAAGTTCTGTGTTCTTACCGAACATAAACTTTTCCCCCCCAAAAAGAATCAGTGTTTGAGTTTTGAGATCGGGTACTTTTACGTATGCTGACTACTTGAGCGTGCATCATTGTGCTTGGGTACGCTCAGTGCTTAGCCCAGTGCGAGCCACTTGCAGTGGTTGAATGTTTCGCACTGGGTGTAACAACCGCATGATCGGATGTAGTGGGTAGAAAAAAAGTGAAAAAACCTTGCCCCCAGCTCTCTTTATGGCTGACCGTATGTGGGCAGAGACCTGAATTGTCCAATTAGTGATATCCAGTGGGATTCAGGTCAAGTTCTGGTCCAGAACTGAATTTTATCCAAAGTCCGGCTGAACCCGCCAAACCAAACTTTCACGGGTCTGCTCTTCTCTACTTAAGATTACTAATGGCTGCATACATCTGGAAAACACCGCTTTAGGTAATTGGTAATTAAAGTAAAATTGCAGCTAACCTTTTGAGACTTAGGTTCTGAGTTACAAAATCCATCCAGCTTAAAATGGCTAGTGTGATCAAATTGTTGTTATTGTGCGCATTCAGCTATTGTGCCTAACACACCTTTTGCCAGCATTTCATAGTTATAAGGCTTTCATCATGTAATCATATATAGTTTATTAACTAAGAACACTCCCATTTTCCTAAACATTTGTTCATTTTAAAGGGAACGTGTCACCAGGTTTCCAAGATCTAATCTTGTGCCACCAGGATTCCTGTTGCTTAATTAAGGTTCTAATGATCCGTTTCTACTACCTGCTATTGGTGCAGAAATGAACTTTATACATCACTGTCCCTGTAAATCTCTCTGAGCTGAGCGGTCCGATGGGCTGGCCGCCTTTGCACCTGCTTAATGAGCCCCTCTGTAGTTGATTGACGAGCTGGGTTAGCAGGCTCACAGTAACACAAAGCTTGGTTTGTACTCCCCTATTAGCGATGATTACCAGGAAAAGCAATGTATAAAGTTTATTTCTGCAGGCAAGGCTGTAAGGTAGGGATTGTTAGGATCCCCATTAGGCAACATAAGTGGTGGCAGCAGCTTAGACCAAGGAAATGTAATACTATTCCATTTTGAGTATTTTCCAATGCCATTGTAAGCACGTCTGGTGCTTGTTTGTTAAAATGCCAGATTCTAGATTTATATTGCAAATTGCTATGGTATGTAATAAGTTAGGCGTAAGAATGGTTTATCCAGCTAACTCTTCGTTCTATTAGAAGACCATAGTAGCTGAAGATCTAAACTAAAAATCATACTTCTATAAGTAAGGGTTACAATTAATACATAGACATACATTACCCAACTATGGATGTAGTAAAATAGACCCATGAGGGCCATGAGTAGTCAAATATACAGCATTTTGAATGTAATCCCTGGAGAAGAATACAAAATGGAGAAAAAACATTAGTCCATCAATATATATATGAAAAATAAACTATAGATTGTATGATATAGCACTAAAGGCCCCGTCACACACAGAGATAAATCTTTGGCAGATCTGTGGTTGCAGTGAAATCATGGACATATTGTTCCATTTGTATACAGCCACAACACTGGCACTGATTGTCCACAATTTCACTGCAACCACAGATCTGCCACAGATTTATCCCTGTGTGGTATCACATTCACATTTTTTATTGGTTCTAAAAACACTGTGGTCAGATGGCTGGAAGTCATAGAAAAAAAGTCTAAAAAAGCATCAAAATATACCGTAGCAGTGATGAAAACTTTGGATACAGTATTATTCCTTATTGGAATGTGAATATTATAGATTCTTACTGAGGGCAGCAAAACTACAGACAAACAAGGAGAAAGGAAATTTGTGAAACAAACCAGAATGTGTTAAACCTTAGATTTCTCGAAGTATATATTTTATTCTCACGATACCTAGTAATGAGCAAATATACTCGGCACTATTCATTCCTCGCACAAATTGTATGGTATTTGGGATATTCGTTAGTTGATGAGTATTTTGGTTCTCACCTCGCAAGATTCGAGCTCTCCGCACCACGTTTGGCACGTGATTTTCAACCACTAAATGTTCTGGCATTCCTTGCCAATGACTGCAATGCCGTAGCCATCTTTGCTACTGCCATTACTGTGATTGGCTGGCATCTGGTTTATATAAGACCCGCCAATACCATCTTGGGCGCACTTGATCGCAAGGGAGTTTTTAAGGATTAGTTCACAATACCGCTGCTGTCTGTCCGTGGTAGTACGGAGAAAGTTCTGGAGTAGGGAGACAATTTAACAGGCATTTAGGCAGGGTTGATTGCGCTACATTACCTGCTGCTAAAAATCTTACAAACAGGCACAATTCACAATACCGTTGCTATCTGTCCTTGGTAGTTCACAGAAAGTTCTGGAGTAGGGATTAGAGACTTTTACTGGCATTTAGACAGGGTTGATTGTGGTACGTTACCTGCTGCAAGATCAAACAGTTCCTTTAAAGGGATAATTCCAAGATATTCTATTCTGTAATCAGAGTACACTTAGTTGTGTACCTAATTTTAAAATGTGCAAGTCATGCATTAAGGGACGAGGAAGTGTCTGTGTGACAGGGCAAACTGTGTCTGCTTCTGCGGGAGCACCCCAAACCTTATCTCGTTCTAGCTTCCTGTCCCAATTAGCAGAGGGCATGGTACATCACTGTTGAAGCCAGAACAGTGCAAGTAGGTTGTGGATTGAATGCCTCCCACCTGTTTGCCAGCCCCACCTTCTCTTCCACACAGTCCAGTCTCACTAGCCAAAAAGCTGGACCACATAATACCTATCCTGATCCTCCTTCCTTCCACCATGAGGAGTCACAATAGACAAGTAACACCACGCTTGGACACTCCAAAGAACTTTTACCTTCCCTTTTATGGCTTCTCCTGGCCGCTCACTGTGCACATTTTAAGAGGGACATGAGGAGGTGTGGTGTGGTCGTGCACAAATATTTGAGCAGCCACGGTCAGAAGAAGCTAGTGGCAATTACTGTCTCAAGAGGAGGATGATGACACAGTTGCCATCATGTCAGTTTAAGATCACAACTCAGGAGGAGGACCAGATTGATAAAATTAAAAACGAGATGCTCGATGATGAGGCCAATGACCCAACTTGACAAGGTTGCATGCATAGTAGTGAGCACAGCAGCACAGGGGGGGAGGAATCCTTAGCACCGAAACAGGCAGGAAAAGGCCATGGATTGACCAGAGGGAGAAGACTGTCAACTGTTCCCCATACCACCCTTACACAGCCATATCATAGGCCAAGGGTCCGATGTTCCCCAGTCTGGCTTTTTTTTTTACTAAAAGTCCTAAAGAGAAAAGTACAGTTATTTGCAGCATCTGCCTATATCAAGCTGAGCAGAGCCAAGAGAACTACCAATATGAGCACCACCAGCATGCTTAAGCACGGCAGCCAAGCACCCCTCTAGGTGGTTGGAACACCTGGGTAGAAAACCAGTGTCTGAATGTGAAACTACTGCCACTTCCCTGGGCTACGTGCTTCTCAATCCACTTTCTGGGGAGCTGGTGCAAATGCCTCTTGCCCAGAACCTGTGATTGCACATACACAACCAAGATCAGCAACCACGTCCACTTCATTGTCCCAGCGCAGCGTTCAGATGTCCCTCCCCCAGACTATAAAATGGCAATACGCTCTACTGAAACTCATCTCTTTAGGTGATAAATCTTATACCGCTGCAGAGCTGTTGAAAGGTCTAACAGCTCTGAAGCTTGGCAAGCTGGAACACGTTCCATACCTGTCCCACGTGCTTAACTTAGTTATACATTGCTTTCTGAAAACGTACCCAGACTTGCCGAAGTTACTTGTGAAGGTACTCACCCATTTCAGAAAGTCTCATACTGCTACCACCAGTCTGACAATACTGCAGCAGTGCTTTCAAATGCTACCTCACCAAATCCATTGCGACCATCCCACACACTGGAACTCAACATTACACATGTTGGCAAGGCTTAGTGAGCAGCATAGTGCAGTAGTTAATTTACCAGCTCCAACATCCTTTTTGGATTTCCAATCAGCTTCTGCATATAACAACTGACCAGTGGGCATGGATGTCTGACATCTATGAGGTTCTCTAAAACTTTGAATACTCCACTTAGATGATGAGTGGTGATGACGCCATGATCAGCGTAACCATCTCGCTGCTGTGTCTACTAAAAAGTTTGCTGCTCACTCTGAAAGAAGAAGCTTTGCATGCCGAGCAGGTGGCTTTGGAGCAAGAACGTTTACTGGGTGATACTACCCAGCCCAGCCTCATCCCATCTTCTCAACCCTGACTGGGTGATAATCAGGAGGAAGATGCTGAGTAGGAGGAACAGGAGTTGCTTGTCTGTGCTACAGGGGGAGCTACCAACACCAGCTTCTTGTCTGTTCAGCGTGGATGGTTTGAAAAGGAGGAGAGGTGGAGGAAATGATGGATAGTCTTCATCCTGGTGGGGATACTTAGTAGTGTGGCACACATGGCAGAGTTAATGTACTATTATTGCCTTTTCAAAGACCCTCACATGATAAGCATTTTGGCCACCACCAAATACTTTCTCGACCTACAGTACAATTAGAAATGTCCATCTCTCCTTATGGTGCTAGATAGAGCTAAAAAGAAGCAACAATACCAGAAGGCCATTGTTGACCAGTTGCTTCAAAAATTTCCGTAAGACAACGCTGGCAGCAGAGGTACCGCTTTTTTGGACAAACAGGGATTAGAGAGGAGGGACACGCACACCGGGCAGGGGCACAGTATCCAATACCTGGGACGGTTTCATAAAACCGTCCTTGCACCAAGATCTGGCTGTGTGTGGTATTCTGAAAAGAGGGATAAGTTGACGAAGATGTTGAAGGAGTATCTAAGTGACTGTACCAGCATCCTCTGTTATTCCTCTGCCATATAACTATTGGGTGTCCAAGCTGAAAGTGTGGCACAAACACTTCTACGCCTTTGAGGTGCTGGCCTGCCATGCCGGTAGCGTCTTGTCTGATCAGGTTTTTAGTGCCACCAGGGCCATCATAATAGAGAAGCCCATCCGCCTCTCACCGCAAAATGCAGGCAAGCTGACTCATATAAAATTGAATAATGGTTGACTTCCTCAGACTTTACCACCTCATCTGATGACACCAAGCAAACCTACAGTCATCCAAAATATTCAGTTTTGTAAGTTGTGTTAATGTGCATCCCTGTACAGTATTCCCCCAGGGGTAATTTTTTTGTCCACCCTTGCACATAGTGCATAGGCTCTATCACTCTAGGAATGACACTCTTTACGAATGGTAACACAATGTTTTATGAGGCCCTCCTCAATGCCTCTTACAGCATGTATCAGAGATTCTCCTAATTTCTTTGTCCACCCTTGCACATTGTGGAATACTAGCATTGTCACACTCGGTCTTACGAGGTCCTTTACCAGCTTTGTACCAGTTCCTGTCACCTGCATAATATGCTCCACAGATCTCTTCTTTCGCTGGGTGAGAATCTGTCACGTCTGAGCTAAATTTTACTTAAACAGGTTACACTCATTCAGGAATACCCACAATAGAGGAGCTTGCTTTCCATAACTTACTTGTAAAGATGATAAAAATTGTTTTTTTGGATGCTCAGCTCAATTTTTGGACACGTGTTTCAGGCCTGCCAGACAACACTGAACATTTTGAAAAGGTATAGATAAGAGATCCATGTCAATGCAACGGATGCATGATGTGTGCAACCTCTCTGCATTTCCAAAATCTAAGTATCCAACAAGCACAGATTCACCTAAAACAGGTTTCGTGCCAGCACGACTTGGTGACCAAATGAAGAATTGGTGGAGGAAGGTTGAACTAGATGGACCTAGGTCTTTTTTCAACCTAAGTAACTGTGTAACGACAACCACAATAACGGAGCTCACTTTCCATACCTTTTTTCTAAAATATGGTCAGAATTGTTTTTCTGGCTGCTCTGCTCCATTTTCATGACACAGGTTTCATACCAGCATGACTACCATGATAGAGGCTCTTTCTTTCCATTACTACTTTTTTTAGAGGACAAAAATTTTATTCATTTTTAATACAGCAATTATGGTAAGATCTTTACTATCTACTTATGCGGACGTCACACGAGACGATATATCGTGTGATTTGTCGGCGGAGTCACGTCGTAAGTGACGCACATCCAGCATCGTTTGATATATCGTAGCGTGTGACAGCTACGAGCGACGGTGAACGAGCAAAAATACTCACCTTATCATTGCTCGTTGACACGTCGCTCATTTTCAAAAAGTCGTTTCTTCTCTGCGCCGGTTGTTCATCGTACCAGGGGCAGCACACGTTGCTCCTTGTGACACCCCGGGAACGATGAACACCGCTTACCTGCGTCCCGCCGGCTATGCGGAAGGAAGGAGGTGGGCGGGATGTTTATGTCCCGCTCATCTCTGCCCCTCCGTTTCTATTGGCCGGCCGCTGTGTGACGTCGCTGTGACGCAGAACATTCCACCCCCTTCAGGAAGTGGATGTTCACTGCCCACAGCGACGTTGCTCAGCAGGTAAGTGCGTGTGACGGAGGTTTAACTACCTTGTGCGCCACGGGCAACTAATTGCCCGTGACGCACAAACGACGGGGGCGGGTACGATATCGCACGATAGATCGTCTCGTGTGATGCCCGCATTAGTCTTCACTAGGCACATGAACAGCTTTCTTTTCATTCATGTTAAGTTCTTGCTTTGTTCCATCTTATTGGATTTATGGCTGTCAAATGTCATGATCATCTGATGAAAAGGAATGGTCCTTCTGCTCACATACATCTGTTCCACAGTCCACAAAATTATAGCATTTTTCCAAGCATTTATTCACAGATTTGTTCTGAACTTTTTTTAAGAATTAAAAGCAATGACAAAAACAAAAATGCTACCTGTGAACAGAGGGGTTTTTTCTCTCCTTTTTTTTTTCTCTTTCTTTTGCTTTGCCTTGTATACAAGTCATCATACAGGCCTATGAAATCAAATTTAGGTTTGGTTTTGTAGCTTTGTCCCTTTGTAAAAGTGGCATTATATTCTGACATTATTCCCAAAAACCAGCTGTAAGTCAGAAATACTTCCAGGTATCTTACCCATGCTGTTCCCATTTAGTTTTAGCACTTTTCCATCCATTTCAGTATTTTTACAGCCGTTCCAGACATCCTAGGAAGGTCCATCAGATAAATATTCGAGTTTCCCGTTGACTTGAATTAGGTTCATTATTCGGTACAAATTCACAAATAGCACTCGGCACCAATAATCCGTACCCAAATATTTTCCTATCCGTCAATCACTATTCCCAAACTATCTCAATTGGGTTGAGGTTATATGATGCTCATTTTGATGGCAGTACTCCATCCCTATCCTTCTAGGTCTCATAGCTCTTACATAACCTGGAGGTCTTTTTGGTTCATTGTCCTGTTGCTACACAAATGATGGTCTTACTATGTGCAAACCAGAAGGGTTACCATGTACTTGCACAATGTTTAGGTAGGTAGCCATTCTATGTATGCTTTAAGTTTGGAATAAATCATCAACAGTGTCATCAGTAAAGCACCCCTATACTAGCATGCCTCCCTTCTTTGCTTCACATTGGGCACCACACATGTGGAAACCATCTGCTCACCTTTTATTTTGTCTCCACAAAATCATGGCAATTGGTGCCAAAAGTCTAAAGTTTAAACTCATCAGAACGCAGAACAGATTTCCACTCCTCTAATGTCCAGTCCTTGGGTTGCTTGGCCCACACAAATCTTTTTGTTTGCAGTCTTCAGTCATGGGTACTTTGCAGCAATTCGACAATAAATGCCAACTTTACACACTCTTTTCCACACAGTTAATAAGTGTTTCTATTACTTGATATATGTGCATCATTTATAAGGGCTATTGTGTGACGTGCTGTCAGTTTTCTGTTTGTGAAGCTGGTAAATCTGATTAATTTGTGCAGCAGAAGTAATTGAAGGTCTTACTAGTCTGGAGAGGTGCTCCTGAGAGCCAGTTACATTATAGCGATTTGTTGTCTTTGATTGCATTCGAGCATACCTTCAAGTTTCTAGCATTCTTCTTGATTGACGGACCTTCATGTCTTAAAGAAATAATTGACTTGCCATTTCTCTTAGTTGAGTGGTTTTAGCCATATTCTGGCTTAGGGCTCAGGACTGTAAGTATCTGTGTACCACCATCATTGCGTCTACAAAACACACCTGATGTCCATAAATTCACTCTGAAGGCCATTTATACCAAAAATAAACTCTTGAGGTATATTTGTTCATTGGAAGCCATTTGAGGTGTTGACCTCATGAAGAAGCTTGAGCAAATGCCAAGGCTGTGTAAAGTTGATATCAAATTTAGAGAGGTACTTTGAGGAATCTAATATTTCATGCATATCCTGGCTTGTTTCTCAAGTGTTTAACTTCTTTTTCTATATTTATTCCTTAATGTTTGCAGGGTTTACAAAAGGGCACCTAAATAGGGTCATCCCTTTTAGGCAGACATTTTTTGAAAAACACTCAGTTTATTTTATTATTTTGACCATTCTATCTTACTGACCTGTTTTCAAAATAATGTTTGCATGGCTGGATGGATGTACCCAATATTCATATTAAAAAGCAGGCAAGGAAAAATGGTAAAGTGTAATGCTAATATGTGCAATTTACTAACACTACAGCTAAACAAATTACTTTTTTATATTATAATTTCTGTATTTTTTCCTAGCACAAATTTTTATCTTTAAGTTAAGCTTTACAAATTCACTATTACTCTACCACAATTTTATACTATTACGTCTATTTTAGCTAACAAAAGCCTTAATGTTTTCTTGTCATCTTCGTAATATTGACTATGTCCCTATGTCAGCATTACATCCATTATCCACCATAGATTGTTCTCACATTTCATTTTTTTGAGAATTTGCTCCACATTAGATTTGCAGAGTTTTGTAGTGATTTGTCCCTCTTGGCATATTTTACATGCAGGTATGATGAGTTTTTTTGTGTACTTCAGTCAACTTGAGGAAATGAGGAAAGTTGCCTTTACTTTCAGGATTTCAGGAGCTTGAGTCCTGCTAATATTGTTTCATGACTTGATAAGCCAAGAAATGCTGAATACATTGAAGCATAAAACCCTTCCAATGCTCAACTGTATATAAATGGTAATTTCATTGTTCATCACATATCATATCCAGGAAGCATTAAATGGGATTTGGGGGTAACTATAGAACTTTTATTTACTTACTGTGATTTTCTTTGTTGTAATCTAAGGTTTCTGACCACTAATGCTTTAGGCTGAGGCTACACAGATGTCTGAAGTAGCAACATGATTTTGCTAGATATTTCTTTGGGATACACTCGATGGCTAATTCCTTTCATTGTGATCGGCCATGTATCTTACCTACAAGAACATATATGAATCCTCTACATCTCACTTCATCTGTATAGTCACAGTCTTAAGGCGGGGGCTCCACGACAATTGTACCTGCAACATTTTTTGCGTGACCAAAGTTTGCTAGGTATCGCTGCTACATTACAGAGCAATACAAACGATTAAGGTTGCATTGCCTTGTCAAGGGTACTGCGACCACCACAAGCAAGGAGGTCAGCTAGTTGGATTTTTAAGACTACCCTCAGAGTCGCAATGCGACCCCATTGACTTGTATTGTGCTGTGATGTAGCAGCGAGGCCTGGCAAACTTTGGTCACTTGACAAGTGTTGGAGAAAAAGTCGCTGCGTAGCCCTAGCCTAAAAGTGCTCTTGATGCAGGCACACAGCAGAGGCAATCATTCGGTTTGGTGGACCACTATTCATGAGACTGTATCTTGTGAATTCAGCTGGAATAAGTGCCTCATGCATGTAATCCCTGAAGTGATATAGATAGATAGTTCTCAGTACTAGTCAATTAAGCTGCTTTCTCATGACTACCTTTTCGGCATACACAATATCCGCCTTTCCTGTGTGTAGGCAATGAGTGCACTTTAAATAGCTTTGCAGCTATGATGCTGGGTCCTGTGGTATTATGAAGCTACATGTTTCTGTAAACAATAGATAGGCTGATTCCACTGCCCAGTTTTATATTTTTGCCATAGAGCCATTTCAACTCAAATAAAGTTCATTTTTGTAATTATGTAGTAGTTGTATTTATTTTTTTACAAAAATACACTGAATTGTCACTTTATATCAGACACTCGACTTGTAGCGCATTGGATCTCTTTTGGCCTTAAGAACAGCAGCAGTTTGTTGTGGCATGGATTCCGGAAAACATCCAAATCCTTCAGTAGGAATGCGAGCAGAATAATTTCTCACAGGTGGAATAATGGACCTGTTCTGAAAGGTCTATTCTAACTTGTCCTAGAGATGCACTGTAGGATTAATATCTGGTGACTGCAAAAGCCATGAAAGAACGGAAAACTGAATATCTTGTTTCTAACACCAATCCATGACTGAATTAATAAATTGGTTTCATAATTGTTAAAGTTGAAAATAAAGACACCAATTCATTACGTGCACGTTATAATAATGTGTTGATCCAGAGATGGGCAAAAACCCCTTGAGGCAGATTTAAAATAAACAAAAAAAAAAACTTCCAGACTCCAAATATAGTAGAATCAATATGTGGATCAGCTATCTAGTACACATAAACCGTAATACATTTTCAAATAAAGGCATCCAGGTTATTCTTGAACATGCTTAACCCCTTTAGGACATTTGACATACACTTAGAGCATGGTTGGGAAAGGGGTTCCCGCAAAATGACGAAAATGTATGTCATGGTGATATCTGCCTACATGATCACCACCAGGAGCTCGATGTAAGTTATACGCGAGTTCCGGCTGTCACAGCCAGGGTGGTAACCGCACTGCCCCTGGTTATTTAACCCCCTATATGCCTTGATTGCAGCATTTAGGAGGCTGGGAGGAGGCCAAACTAAGTCCAGAGTAACTTTGCTTCCTCATTATAGTGAATGGATCCATCCGGGTTTTCACCTGAATCACTTATTTCGGAGATCTAGATGGAAATCCTAATGTAAGTGCTCAACATAGAGCACAGGAAAAATGAGAACTGATACAAAATATTCTAACACAAATTGCCACCAAATAGTATTCACCTAAACACACAAAAAAAAACAAGTCCCCACTTACATCTGTCATTTAACGGAAATATATGGAATTTCTATATTACTGGTAACATAAAGGCTCTGGAAAAGTGCTATGGCTCCCCCAAAAAAGAAATCCAGCAAAATCTGCACTCCCAAGTCAAAACACTTCCCCCCCCTTCTGCACACCACAATGTGTCTAAACCACAGTTGGCGTCCACATGTATGGCATTGTTGTAGTGAGGAAAGCCCACTTATTTATGGGCTGTGTCTCTCCAGAAGCATGAGCTGGGCAAATGTATCGGTACTACAATGTACTGGTCACACAAGTGCTTATTTTAATTCTGCAACATTCACTGCGTTTGACACCATGGGTGTTTTCCAGAGACTAAATCGTCATTACACCTGTAGATGAGTTCAGAGAGGTGTAATTTTCAATAACTGGTTACTTGAGGGGATTTCTATTGTTCTAGCAATTAGCGACTCTGCAAATGGAGTCCGCAAATTTTGTGGTCTAAAAATCAAATGGCGCTCCCTCCCCCCCGAGCCCTGTTGTGTGGTCAGTTTTGTACAGTCATATGTGGGGTATGCCACGTTCAGGAGAAACTGTGTTAACTCATTATGGGGCCTATTTTTATCTATTCCCTTGTGAAAATTGGAAATTTGGGGTAAAACCACATTTTAATAGAAAAAATGTAATTGGTTTTTGTTCATACCCAATAGTATAACATTTTGTGACACACCTGTAGCATCAATCTGCTTAATGCACAACTGGATGAATTAATTGGGGGTGCAGTTTGTAAAATGGGGTCACATGTAGGGGGAGTTCTGCAATTATGGCACATCAAGGACTCTGCCAATGTGACATGACACCCGAAAACCATTCCAACTAAATCTGAACTCAAGTATAGCGCTCCTTCCCTTGTTCACTTTGCACTGTGTCTCAAAAATAGCTTTTAAACACATATGGGGTATTGGCATGCTCAGAAGAAATTGCAAATTATACAGTCTATTATCTCCTGTTACCCTTCTAAAAATGAAAGATTTGTGATTAAAGCAACAGTTTTGTGGTAAAATGTTTGTTTTTTTTTTATTTTCACAGCTTAAAGGGAACCTGTCATCAGAAATTTCGCCCAAAAGCTAAAAGCTTCCCCCTCTGCAGCTCCTGGGCTGCATTCTAGGAAGGTCCCTGTTATTATTGTGCCCCATGTGAGACCAAAATAAAGCCTTTATAAAGTTCTACCTTTTTGTATGCAGCTTCTGTAAATCTGTCACGGGGGCGGGCTCTCTGCCGTCCGTTATTCTGCCCCCTGGTCCTGTATGCCGCCCCCATCGCTCCTTTCCATATCTGATGCACCGCCCACTGCTCCAGCCATCCCCGCGCATGCCCAGTGCCAGTCTCACAGGACTGAGCAGTGTGACCGCTGGTGACGTGTGCGCAGGCAAGTGATTATGGGCGGGACTGTGACTGTTATCAGCAAGTACCCGCCCATAATCTCGTGAGCGCGCAAACCTCTCCAGCGGTCACACTGAGCTCAGTGTAGATGCTAGACTGTATGGGCTGCTTCCAGGGATGACGTCCCTTTGTCATGTGATAGTATTTTGAACACGCCCCTATCACATGACAAAGGGACGTCATCCCTGGAAGCAGCCCATACAGTCTAGCATCTACCCTGAGCACAGTGTGACCGCTGGAGAGGTTTGCGCGCTCACGAGATTATGGGCGGGTACTTGCTGATAACAGTCACAGTCCCGCCCATAATCACTTGTCTGCGCACACGTCACCAGCGGTCACACTGCTCAGTCCCGTGAGACTGGCACTGGGCATGCGCGGGGATGGCTGGAGCAGTGGGCGGTGCATCAGATATGGAAAGGAGCGATGGGGGCGGCATACAGGACCAGGGGGCAAAATAACGGACGGCAGAGAGCCCGCCCCCGTGACAGATTTACAGAAGCTGCATACAAAAAGGTAGAACTTTATAAAGGCTTTATTTTGGTCTCACATGGGGCACAATAATAACAGGGACCTTCCTAGAATGCAGCCCAGGAGCTGCAGAGGGGGAAGCTTTTAGCTTTTGGGCGAAATTTCTGATGACAGGTTCCCTTTAATGTTGTAAAATTCTGTAAAGCACCTAGGAGTTCAAAGTGCTCACAAACATCTAGATAAAGTCTTTCAGAGGTCTATATTCCAAAATGGGGTCACTTGTGGGGGAGCGCCACATTTTCGGTACATCAGGGGCTCTCCAAACACGACATGATGTCCGATGTCTATTGCAAATAATTTTGCTCTTAAAATTCAAATGGCGCTCCTTCCCTTTCGAGCCCCATCGTGCATCCAACTGTAGATTTCCACCACATGTTTGATATCTGCGCACTCAGGAGAAATTGCACAACAAATTGTAAAGTGCATCTTGCTAACCTTCTGAAAATGCAAAAATTGGGGCTAAAGTAACATTTTTGTCGGAAAGAGTAAAATTTTCATTTTTTCCTCCCACATTGCTTTAGTTAATGTGAAGCACCTAAAGGGTTAATAAACTTCTTGGTGTGATTTTGAGGGGACAGTTTTTGTAATGGTGTTAAATCGGGCTGTTTTCTGTCACCTAGGCATCTCAAACTTCAAATGTGATGTGGTCCTTTAAAAAATGGTTTCGTAAATTTAGTTGGAAAAATGAGAAATTGCTGATTAAACTTTGGACACTTTTATCTTAAAGAAAAAATGTTTTAGAAAGTGTGCTTATGTAGAGAACACATGTGGGAAATGTTATTTATACTGTGTGCAGGATTATAGGCAAATAAGTATTTTGATCACATGATACTTTTTATACATGTTGTCCTACTCCAAGCTGTAGAGGCTTGAGAGCCAACTACCAATTAAGTAAATCAGGTGATGTGCATCTCTGTAATGAGGAGGAGTGTGGTGTAATGACATCAACACCCTATATAAGGTGTGCTTAATTAGGCAACTTCCTTTCCTTTGGCAAAATGGGTCAGAAGAGAGATTTGACGGGCTCTGAAAAGTCCAAAATTGTGAGATGTTTTGCAGAGGGATGCAGCAGTCTTGAAATTGCCAAACTTTTGAAGCGTGATCACTGAACAATAAAGCATTTCATGGCAAATAGCCAGCAGGGTCGCAAGAAGCGTGTTGAGCAAAAAAAGAGCAAAATAACTGCCCATGAATTGAGGAAAATCAAGCATGAAGATGCCATTTGCCACCAGTTTGGCCATATTTCAGAGCTGCAACGTTACGGGAGTATCAAAAAGTTGTGCCATACTCAGGGACATGGCCAAGGTAAGGAAGGCTGAAAAACGACCACCTTTGAACAAGAAACATAAGATAAAACGTCAAGACTGGGCCAAGAAATATCTTAAGACTGAGTTTTCAAAGGTTTTATGAAGTGATGAAATGAGAGTGACTCTTGATGGGCTAGATGGATGGGCCAGAGGCTGGATCAGTAAAGGGCAGAGAGCTCCACTCCGACTCAGACGCCCGCAAGGTGGAGGTGGGGTACTGGTTGGGCTGGTATCATCAAAGATGAACTTGTGGGACTTTTTCGGGTTGAGGATGAAGTGAAGCTCAACTCCCAGACCTACTGCCAGTTTCTGGAAGACAACTTCAAGTAGTGGTACAGGAAGAAGTCATGATTTTCATGCAGGACAATGTTCTATCACATGTATCCAACTACTCCACAGTGTGGCTGGCCAGTAAAGATCTAAAAGATGAAAAAATAATGACATGGTCCCTTAGTTCACCTGATCTGAACTCCATAGAGAACCTGTGGTCCCTCATAAAATGTAAGATCTACAGAGAAGGAAAACAGTACACCTCTTGGAACAGTTTCTGGGAGGCTGTGCTGGTTGCTGCACGCAATGTTGATCATAAACAGATCAAGCAACTGACAGAATCTATGGATGGTAGGCTGGTGAGTGTCATCAGAAAGAAAGGGGACTATATTGGTCTCTAATTTTTGGGGGTTTTGTTTTTGCATGTCAGAAATGTTTATTTCTAAATTTTGTGCAGTTATATTGGCTTACCTGGTGAAAATAAACAAGTATGATGGGAATATATTTGTTTTTTATTAAGTTGCCTAATAATACTGCACAGTAATAGTTGCTTTATTAATCCATGTTAAAAGGTGACGTTAAAATACAGACAAGGGACGCGTTTCGGAATATACTTCCTTATTCACAATTCTATACAGACTAACATAAAACAGTTCCTTTTAAAGGCAAGGTAGAATGGATCAGGAAATGACATTATATGTTAATGAACCACAAAAAAAAAAAAAGGGCTGACAATTCAATACAAATATAATAGATCATTTTTCAAATTCATACCCATTGGATATCTTGTGTGCATATAATAAATCCATTTGGCCTCTCTATAACGTAATAATTTCTTTATATCACCACCCCTTTTGGGAAGATTAACTCTTTCACTAGCATTCACTTTCAAACTACTACAACTCCCATGATGTTCCTTCAAAAAATGTCCTTCAGTCTTTGCTCATGACAAAACTATGTAGGATACTAAAAACTGACCTTGATAGTACAATATTGCAAAACGATCTATATAAGATGTCAGAATGGGCAGATACTTGGCAAATGAGATTTAATGTTAATAAATGTAAAGTAATGCACCTAGGACGGAATAATCCTATAGCTGCATATACATTAAATGGAAGTAAACTCGGGACTACAGAACAGGAGAAGGACTTGGGTATTCTCATTACAAATAAGCTGAGCAACAGCACTCAATGTCAAGCAGCAGGTGTATAAGCAAAGAAGATTTGAGGGTGTATAAAAAGAGAGATTAGATCCCGTGATGCCAATGTATTGTTACCCCTCTATAAATCACTTGTAAGGCCACATCTGCAATATGGGATCCAGTTTTGGGCTTCACATTTTAAAAAGGACATTCAGAAGTTTGTTCAAAGGCAACAACTAGATTATTGCAAGGGATGGAAGGCCTCCCATGTGATGAGGTTGAAAAAGTTAGATTTGTTTAGCTTAGAATAAAGACATCTCAGAGGAGATCTCATTTATATGTATAGATACATGTGTGGTCAATATAAAGGACTGGCACATGACTTATTTCTTCCAAAGACAGTACTAAGGACCAGGGGGCACTCACTGCGAGTGGAAGAAAAGCAATTCTGGTAGCTAAAGAGGAAATGGTTTTTTACAGTTAGAGCAGTCAGACTGTGGAATGCCCTACCACAAGAGGTAGTAATGGCAGATACTATAACGGCTTTTAAAATAGGGCTGGATGATTTCCTCAGGACACAAAACATTGTAGGTTATAAATGACTTAATGAAAAAATGTAGAACTGGTGGAGGAAGGTTGAACGAGATGGACCTAGGTCTTTTTTCAACCTATGTAACTATTATGTATCTAAAAGAGTGAACAAGTACGGTATGCTTTGTTTGAAAGGATTGGCAAGAGAAAGTCTCTTTATGTAGAGAACATGGCAGAATGGGCAAAGATTGCAAAATAGCTTCTGCGTAAACTATCAGACTTTTAAAATAATATCCTTTGGACTGACTTTACCACATTGGAGATGTTTGACCATATTTCTGTGCACCATTTTTGTGAAAAAAATAACAATATATTATCAAAAACACCTCACATCAACTATCAAGCACAATAGTGAAGCAAGGAGTCATGATTTGAGCTTGTCTTGCAACCATAGAACCTGGGAACCTTCCAGCCACTCAGGTGATCATGGATTACACTAAGTATTCTAGAGTCAAATTGAAAGGGAACCGGTGACCAGATTTGGTGACTATAAGCCGTGGCCAGCACGACTGAGCTTTTATATATATATATATATATATATATATATATATATATATATATATATATATATATATATATACAGTTAGGTCCAGAAATATTTGGACAGTGACACAAGTTTTGTTATTTTAGCTGTTTACAAAAACATGTTCAGAAATACAATTATATATATAATATGGGCTGAAAGTGCACACTCCCAGCTGCAATATGAGAGTTTTCACATCCAAATCGGAGAAAGGGTTTAGGAATCATAGCTCTGTAATGCATAGCCTCCTCTTTTTCAAGGGACCAAAAGTAATTGGACAAGGGACTCTAAGGGCTGCAATTAACTCTGAAGGCGTCTCCCTCGTTAACCTGTAATCAATTAAGTAGTTAAAAGGTCTGGGGTTGATTACAGGTGTGTGGTTTTGCATTTGGAAGCTGTTGCTGTGACCAGACAACATGCGGTCTAAGGAACTCTCAATTGAGGTGAAGCAGAACATCCTGAGGCTGAAAAAAAAGAAAAAATCCATCAGAGAGATAGCAGACATGCTTGGAGTAGCAAAATCAACAGTCGGGTACATTCTGAGAAAAAAGGAATTGACTGGTGAGCTTGGGAACTCAAAAAGGCCTGGGCGTCCACGGATGACAACAGTGGTGGATGATCGCTGCATACTTTCTTTGGTGAAGAAGAACCCGTTCACAACATCAACTGAAGTCCAGAACACTCTCAGTGAAGTAGGTGTATCTGTCTCTAAGTCAACAGTAAAAAGAAGACTCCATGAAAGTTAATACAAAGGGTTCACATCTAGATGCAAACCATCAATTCCAAAAATAGACAGGCCAGAGTTAAATTTGCTGAAAAACACCTCATGAAGCCAGCTCAGTTCTGGAAAAGTATTCTATGGACAGATGAGACCAAGATCAACCTGTACCAGAATGATGGGAAGAGAAAAGTTTGGAGAAGAAAGGGAACGGCACATGATCCAAGGCACACCACATCCTCTGTAAAACATGGTGGAGGCAACGTGATGGCATGGGCATGCATGGCTTTCAATGGCACTGGGTCACTTGTGTTTATTGATGACATAACAGCAGACAAGAGTAGCCGGATGAATTCTGAAGTGTACCGGGATATACTTTCAGCCCAGATTCAGCCAAATGCCGCAAAGTTGATCGGACGGCGCTTCATAGTACAGATGGATATGAAACAAGTAAGACTATATTGAATATCCACATATTTGATCATATATACACACAATCAACTTATTATTACATAGTCCTGATAATCCACATATTATAAATTTCTATCAGGACAATCGCAGACATAAATGAGAAAAAAAGGGAAAAGGAAGCGATCAGGCAGTCCAAATTGTGTGAAAGTATTTTATTATCAAGTGAAGGGTTAAAACACCATAAAAAACTAATAGCCGGGTGACCAGGTGACAGATCTCTTGGTAATGCCAAATTGTTACAGGTAAATAATTGCGAACAAAATCAATCAGACTTATTAAACAAAGTGAGGTTGTACCATAGGAAAAAAACGATGTATTCCTATAAAATGCTGATTATATCAAAATTACCCCACAATTTTCAATATATTTACATGTAGGCCAGCACATGTATATAGAATATCTATGTTTTACCATATATATATATAGCTATGCAAAGGATGTAACATATAATGGGGTGGCTAAAGATTGATGAAGCGACCTATAATTTAGCACATGTATATAGAATATCTATGCTTTACCATATACAAATAGCTATGCAGAGGATGTAATGTATAATGGGGTGGCTTAGAGTTGATAAAGCGACCTATAATTTGGTGGCAATTTGTTATAAAAGACTATAGCCGCATCCATGAAAATTCAATTAACGCTACACTGCAGCTCCGTTACCGCTGACAGCAACAACCAGGTCATCAAATACATGGTAAGAGAATAGATATGATTGCAATAATATCTAGATCGTACTGCTATATTTAGACAATAAGTGTCTGTCAGTATCTAGATAGAGCTAGCAGATGATAGCAGTATATTAGAACAGATCGCTGCAATCCATATGTTGGCAGCAGCGAATAGTGAATACCGTGATGCCGATATGTCATTAAAGAACACAATTACCACAAGAATGCAGGCTTTTCTATATACACACCCACATTAAATTAGTGCGCTCATATATACACATTAGTTCGGTAGTAGTTTTTTATAAGGACTATAGCCACATCCATGAAAATTCAATAAACGCTATACTAAAACTCTATCACAGCTGACAGCCACAGCCAGGCCATCAAGTGCATGGTAAGAGGATTTAAATAATTTTTTGATTTCATTGATATCTAGATCATGCTACTATATTCGGACAATATGCGGCTGTCAGTATCTAAATAAAGCTAGCAGATGACAGCAGTATATTAAGACACACTGCTGCAACCCATGTGCTGGCAGCAGCGAAAAGTGAATACCGAGATGCGGCTATGTCATTAAGGCAAACACAACTACCATAAGAGTGCAAGCTATTCTATACACACACCCACAATTAATTTAGTGCGCTATAGTTGCATAGAACTAGCATGTGCTGGCATACATATATATGGTTATGCGAGAGACATAATATATAATATCAGGATGGCTAAGGTTGATATTACCTGATACAAGTAGTGATATATGGCAGGTCAAATATACCCGGTTACACAGACGCCCGTTACGCCAGTTCTCCAGTCTGGCGCTTCCTCTCTGCTGCGATCTCTGTCCTGTTTCTTCCCAGGCCAGTCTGGATGACGCATCTACGTCATCCACACAAGCCGACATTGCTGAGGGCAGATCAAAGTACTGTAATGCACAGGAGCGAGAAAAGGTTAAAGACTGCCCGCGAATTCGCACTACACTACTTTAATCTGCTCTGAGCAGGGCAGATGAAAGGGCGCCTGCTCAAGACCTTAATGCCGGCTAGTGTGCATGATGTAGAACACGTCATGCACATGGGCTTCCTGAAGGAGGATGGCGCCAGACCAGAGAGAGGAGGTGCCGAACCAGAGAGCAGCAATACCCATCGGACCCGACCACCCCCTTGAATATTATAAAAGTGTTTTTTATGTTCTATACACAGCCTGGGCTCTCTTATATACAGTATTCTGGAATGCTGTATATAAGAGCTCAGTGGTGGTGGCTGCAGCTTATAGTCGCCAAATCTGGTGACAGGTCCCCTTTAAGGCTACCTAATCAAAATCTAATGCTTTGCCAAAACTTGGTCACAATGATTCCTCAACCCAATTCACATGCTGTGACGAAAACTTAAGAGACCTGGGCATAAACAAATGCCTGCAAATGTCAATGAACGTGTAAATAAGAGTGGGCTAAACTTTATCCAGAATGATGTGAGGGACTGTCAGTCATACAGAAAACAATTGAACTTATTGCTGCTAAAGATATTTCTAAAAGCTATTGATTCATAGAGTGTACTTATTTTTTCACAAACTGATTTTACATTTTGACCTAGTTTTTGTCAGATTTCAATGATGGTGTATTGAGTCTTTTTTTTTTTTTTACTGTATGTTTATTGCCTTAAAGGAGTTGGTAAAGAATTGACAAAGAAAAGGGGAGAACAGGTGAACATAAATAATTCTTCTAATAAATATATACACTATTGCCCATTATTGTTTTGACATGTTCCACTGTAGCCTGGTGATGGCGTTATAAAACACACTACTCACAAAAAGTTTGGGATATTTGGATTTCAGGTGAAATTTCAGGATGATCCTAAAATGGACTATAACCCTTACGGGTGAACTTAATGTGACCTGTAAACGTTTGGATACACATGTCCAACTGTTCAATGTTTCAGTTCTTTTTGCAAAATTTGCTGTTCTCTAACAAGGAGTTTAACGGCAAAATTCACAACAGTTGTTTCATCCAATCACCCAATAAATGTTGAGGTTCAATTAGAATTGGTATTTAAACAGTCCTCCTCATCATGCTGTTCACATTTTTACATCATGAGACCAAGACACTACCTTCATAATTGAACAACGGTATTTTGCCATTGTGAGGCTTCAAGCAGGATGTTCTCTGACACTCTAAGCTCAGGAACCACTTCTGTCAGAGAGTGTCATTAGCAGGTTGCAACGGAGATACAGAGAGACAAAAAAACAAAAAAGTGAGCCGGAGTATGAGATGGTATACATGGTACTTGTGAGACCATGTTCACACTGGCCATAAGACAAAGAGAAACCAAGGAAAAAATTGTGAAAAAATACCCTGCTGTAACTAAATAAAAGCATAGTGCATATAAACATAGGGTACTTAGTAAACACTGTTTTTGATCAAAAAAAGCATAAAGCTATCCCACCAACGCCAAGGTGTACCCAGTTGGGATAGTACCTACACTCTCTAATATTAAAACCTTACCATGGGTCTAAAATAGGCCTCAATGTGGCTAAGGGCTGAGAGCGACCGGGTCCCAACAGGACACACACAGTCAGGGGGATTCACAGAATGAAATGTCCAGCTCGCTGAGAAGGGGGCCACTCCCTGTTTGTACTGAATACAAAAAAACTACATAAAAACAAAAAAGTGAGCCGGAGTATGAGATGGTATACATGGTACTTGTGAGACCATGTTCACACTGGCCATAAGACAAAGAGAAACCAAGGAAAAAATTGTGAAAAAATACCCTGCTGTAACTAAATAAAAGCATAGTGCATATAAACATAGGGTACTTAGTAAACACTGTTTTTGATCAAAAAAAGCATAAAGCTATCCCACCAATGCCAAGGTGTACCCAGTTGGGATAGTACCTACACTCTCTAATATTAAAACCTTACCATGGGTCTAAAATAGGCCTCAATGTGGCTAAGGGCTGAGAGCGACCGGGTCCCAACAGGACACACACAGTCAGGGGGATTCACAGAATGAAATGTCCAGCTCGCTGAGAAGGGGGCCACTCCCTGTTTGTACTGAGATACAGAGAGACTGGAAGAGTTCACAGAAAGGTATAGAAGTGGACGTCCTTTGACCACATCCCACACTGATAGTTACATAGTTACATAGTTACTAAGGTTGAAAAAAGACCTAGGTTCATCTAGTTCAACCTTCCTCCACCAGTTCTACATTTGGTCACTTAGTCATTTATAACCAACAATGTTGTGTGTACTGAGGAAATCATCCAGCCCTTTTTTGAAAGCTGTTATAGTATCTGCCATTACTACCTCTTGTGGTAGGGTATTCCACAGTCTGACTGCTCTAACTGTAAAGAACCCTTTCCTATTTAGCTGCCGGAATCTCTTTTCTTCCACTCGCAGTGAGTGCCCCCTGGTCCTTAGTATTGTCTTTGGAAGAAATAAGTCATGTGCCAGTCCTTTATATTGACCACACATATATTTATACATATAAATGAGATCTCCTCTGAGACGTCTTTTTTCTAAGCTAAACATATCTAACTTTTTCAACCTGTCATCATATGGGAGGCCTTCCATTCCTTGTAGTAGTCTAGTTGCCTGCCTTTGAACTGACTCTAACTTCTGAATGTCCTTTTTAAAATGTGGAGTCCAAAACTGGACCCCATATTCCAGATGTGGCCTTACAAGTGATTTATAGAGAGGTAACAATACGTTGGGATCCTGGGATCTAATCTCTCTTTTTATACACCCTAGAATCTTGTTTGCTTTTGCAGCTGCTGCTTGACATTGAGTGCTGCTGCTCAGCTTATTTGTAATGAGAATACCCAAGTCCTTCTCCTGTTCTGTAGTCCCAAGTTTACTTCCATTTAATGTATACGCAGTTATAGGATTACTCCGTCCTAGGTGCATTACTTTACATTTATCAACATTAAATCTCATTTGCCAAGTACCTGCCCATTCTGACATCTTGTCTAGAACTTTTTGTTATATATATTATATATATTATATATATTATTATATATATTATGTTATATATATAATATATAATATTATACTATCAAGGTCAGTTTTTAATATCCTACATAGTTTGGTGTCATCAGCAAAGACTGACACTTTACTATCAATCCCATCCACAAGGTCATTAATAAAGAGATTAAAAAGAATTGGTCCTAGCACTGATCCCTGCGGCACCCCACTGCTTACTATGGCCCATTTAGAGAATGTTCCATTTATGACTACTCTTTGTTTCCTATCTTTTAGCCAATTCCTTACCCAGTTGCATATAGTTTCCCCCAGTCCTTGCTTCTGGAGCTTTAGTATAAGGCTATTATGTGGTACAGTATCAAATGCCTTTGCAAAGTCCAAATAAATCACATCAGCTGCATTACCAATATCCAGGTTTGCACTTACCCCCTCATAGAACCCCTACAGGTTGGTTAGACTTGACTTATCTTTCATGAATCCATGCTGTCTGTCAGTTATTATATTATTTTCTGCAACATATTTTTGCATGTCATCCCTTAAAATGCCCTCAAAAACTTTGCATACTACTGACGTCAGGCTTACTGGACGGTAGTTGCCTGGATCTACCCTCTTACCTTTCTTAAATATCGGTACCACATCAACAATCCTCCAATCCTGAGGCACCAACCCTGTTACAAGCGAGTCTAAAAAGATGAGATACAGCGGTCTGTTAATTACGGAGCTCAATTCCCTCAATATTCGTGGATGAATGCCATCTGGCCCTGGGGATTTGTCAATGTTTAATTTACTCAGACGTAGGCGTACTTCATCTTGTGTTAAATTAATTATATCGGGTGGTGAACTTTGATTTTTCACTTGTTGAATGATCCCTGGTACAGTCAGTTCCTTGGTGAACACAGATGAGAAATGCCTATTTAATATCTCAGTCTTTTGTTTGTCATCTATAACTAACTTGTTATTATATTTTAAGGGGCCAATACTATCCTTTGTTTTCCTTTTGGCATTAATGTATTTATAAAAGATTTTGGGATTTATTTTAATGTCATTGGCGATTTTTGTTTCAGTAGCTAGTTTTGCTTGTTTGATTTCTTTTTTGCATTGCCTATTGATATCTTTATACTCCTGCAATGCTATTCCTGTATTCTCAGCCTTCAAGATTTTAAACGCACTTTGTTTTTGTTTTATTATACTTTGTACAGTCTTATTTATCCATAGTGGTTTCTTTTTATTCCGGGACGTTTTATTACCAGAGGGTATAAGTTTTTTACAGGACTCTAGCAATATATCCTTAAACTTTCCCCATTTATGTTCAGTATCCCCAGTTACCATGACTTTGTCCCAATCTACACATTTAAGCTCTTCCCTTAATTTGTTGAAATCAGCTTTCCTAAAATTCCAGGTTTTAGCATTTCCCCTTTGAAATGTTCAATTGAATATTACGTTTAAGCTTACCATATTATGATCGCTGGTGCCCAAGTGCTCCCGGACCTGTAGATCTGAAATTGTATCCGGTCTATTTGACAGGACCAAATCTAGCAAATTATCTCCCCTCGTCGGTTCATCTACCATTTGAGAGAGGAAATGGTCTTGAATGGTAGATAAGAATTTACAGCTTTTAGCAGAACCAGAAGATTCTATGTCCCACTGTATGTCTGGATAGTTGAAATCCCCCATAATAAGAACCCGATTATTATTATTAGCTGCCTTTTCAATTTGTTCCAGCATTTCACCCTCTATTTGTTCAAGTATGTTAGGAGGCTTATAGCAAACTCCAATTAGCATTTTTCCATTATTCTCCTCCCCATGTACATTTACCCATACTGACTCTACATTGTTGCTGTTCCCCCTAATGTCATCATTCAACACAGGTTTTAGGCTAGATTTGATAAATATACACACACCACCTTTTTTGTCTTTCCTGTCCCTCCTAAATGTACTATAACCCTGTATGTTTGTCACCCAGTCATGGCTTTCATCCAGCCAGGTTTCCGTAATGCCCACCACATCATAATCCATGGTTGACATAAGAGTCTCCAATTCATTCATTTTGTTTGCAAGACTTCTTGATGATCGCTTTATTGTAAACTATGCTCTTCAGAACCGGATGATGAATGCCACACAACTCCAGGCACATTTAAGGGAGGTGATAGGCATTCAAATAGCACATTAGACCATTCAAAACCATTTACATCAGCATAGTCTGTGTGCTAGACAACCTTCAAGGGTACATGACCACATCAGGCACAGGCATCATCTATACTAGACGAGGGAACAGGGGGCTTCAGTGCTGTTCACTGATGAAAGTCAATTCACACTGAGCAGAAATGATGGCTGCCAACGTTGTTACATTTGTAAAAGAGAGGGCTATGCATCAGCCACTGATGTCACCAGACGACCTTTAGTGGTGGTAGTGTTAGTGTGGGCAGGTGTATCTAGTCAATACAGAACCTTTAGGTTCTTTTATGTCTGCACTTCTGTTGTGACATGTTTTGCTTTTCATATGATGTATCACACTAATTTTAATTTATACCATATCTGCTTGTTCATCTTGAACTATGTGTTTACTCCCAGTGTATGCAATAATTTTTTTGTCAGTGCCCTGCCCCATATTTCTTGTACTGTATGTGGCTCAGTGAGTTTTGTTTGTTACTATGATAGGGATTGAATTGCTGGTATAGTATATCTGTACATACCATGTATTCCTCTTGTGTTTTTTTTTAGCTTCATGCTTTTTAATTTTTTATTTTTTTTTAATTCTTTATTTAACAAGGAATCATATACATATAAGGCACAAAATTCTCGGATCTAACGATCCATTTGCACTACTAAAAGGCACCAAACAAGACAGGTATAACAAATGCATTACATTCTTATAAAGGCCGCTCAGACGTATGATCTGTCTTGATTTCCAAGAATATGAAAAATTCCACATTTTTTTTTTATTTACAAGATTCTATAGCTCGAAGAGATGAAAAGACGAAACAGAAAGGCAGAAAGACAGAAGAAGTAGCATGCGAGGACAGAATAGAGAAACAGAGTAGGCAGTGATAGGAGAAGAGGGGGAAAAGGAAGAGGAAAAAGAAAAAGAAGGTCAGATATTGGGGAGAGGGGAAGGGGAGGGGGGTTTGTCCCCAGTTCACCTCTGAACTTAAGCTGATACGTCTCGGTTTGTTGGAAATCCATCCACTCTTTCCAAGTTGCCCAGAATTTCATGTAAGTGTCATGTAGAGAGGAGGTGAGGTCCTCCATGTACATAAGGTCATTGACCTTGGAAATCCATTGTGATACAGTTGGTGGAAGAAGACTTTTCCCCCTTTCTGGGATACACGCTCTGGCTGCCATAATGAGAAATTTTTTCAATTAATTTTTGTAAGTTTTTAGGGGAGTCTCGCCGTGATGTAGCAGGAGAAGGGCAGGACCCATCTCCTCGGTGTATCCCGTGACTTGGCAAATGATATCAGAGACTTCTGTCCAAACGGGCCGGATCGCCTCACATTCCCAGAACACATAGAAGAGTGTACCCTCCTCTCTACCGCATCTCCAGCAGGCAGGATCTGCCGAGAGGAATATAGCATGGAACCTACAGGGCACCCTGTACCATCTGGACAATAATTTGTAGCTGGCCTCTTGGAACCTGGAGCTAATAGAGGAGCTGTGTGCAAGAGAAAAAATGCGGTCCCTTTGCCCCGGAGTAAGGCTGATGTCAAGATCCCTTTCCCATTGTAGTATATAGGGTGGAAGAGGTTGGTTAGTGGGGGAAGACAACATGGAGTATACTACAGAGAGCGAGTGACGTGCTGGACCTGTACCTTCCAATATGAGTTCGAACTGGGTCTTCGGCAGTCTGAAACGCTCCATGGTGGGAGTTTGCCAAAGAAGTGCGCAAGCTGTAGGCATCTCCAATGTCCCAATGGAGCTGGATTTTGTCTAGCACCTAGCATAGCTATTGAAGGCCATTCAATGTCATCCCCAAAGTCCTCCTCCCTGTACCCAGAGATGAAAAATGGGATCTGACCCTCCCGATCCAAAGAGGGGATGACTCAGGACTGGGGTTAGCCTTGAACAGGTAGGGAGCATTTCCAAGCGTACCGCTTCAGTATTACAATAGGTTACCATTGGGCCAATAGTCGGGTGTGTTTTTACTTCTGCAGGGGCGGCCGAAAGGAGCCACGGCAGTTTGTTTAGGGGTACTGTAGAAAAGGATTGTTCTATCTGGACCCATACCTTTTGTGTTCCATTTCTACACCAATCTATTATTCTGGAAAGATGCCCAGCAAGATGATATTGCTTCACATCAGGTAAGCCAATTCCACCCCTGTGCTTGGGTCTAGTTAAAATTGTTTGATTCGAGCTGGTTTGCCCGCCCATATAAAGGAAGACTGGACTGATGCTATTGTCTTAAAAAAGGCGGGCGGAATTTTTACCGGTACTGCCTGTAATAGATATAGGAGCCTAGGTAAAATGTTCATTTTGTAAATTTGGCATCTTCCGAACCAAGAGAACAGCAGCTTCCAACAACGATCGCAATCCTTCCTGATAGAGGTTAACAATTCAGTAGAATTATGTTGATATAGAAGACTAAGTTCTCTCGTAAGATGTATCCCCAAGTATCTCAGAGATTGTGATACCCACTTAAAATTAAAGGAAGATTTCAAACCCTCAACTTCCCAGGGAGCAAGGTTTTTGTTCAATGCTTCTGACTTTGAAAAATTAATTTTAAAATTTGAAAGTTGGGAGTAGATTTGAAATTCCTTCATCAAATTTGGAAGGGAGGTCCTGGGTTAAGAAATAAAGAACAAAAGGTCATCTGCATATGCAGCTACTTTGTGTGGTTTGGCAAATCGTGATGCCCGCTACATCCCCATTGGCTTGTATGTGTCTGAGGAAGGGTTCCAGTGTGAGTATAAATATTAGAGGCGATAACAGGCATCCCTGGCGAGTGCGATTTGAAATAGAAAATGAATCTGAGAGTATGCCATTCACTCTGACCCTTGCCGAGGCATCTGAGTAAAGAGATAACATCCATCTCATCATTCCGTCGCCCAACCCCAGACTTCTGAGCGTGGTTTCCATAAAAGTCCAATCTACTCTGTCAAACGCCTTTTCGGCATCAGTAGAGAGAAGTATGGACTGGATCCCGCCTAGTTTGGCTTTGTGTATTACATTGATGGCTTTAATGGTATTGTCTCGGGCCTCACGACCCGCAACAAAACCCGCCTGATCTGGATGGACAATTTGCGAGAGAAGGGGAGCTATTCTTGTTGCAAGAATTTTGGCAAACAATTTGGTGTCTACATTTAATAGACATATTGGGTGAAAACTGGCGCACTGTGTGGGGTCCTTTCCTGTCTTATGAATTACGGTAATGTGAGCTCTAAGGGTAATGTCATTCAGAGCTCTAGAATTAAATGCCGATACGAGATGTGGGGTGATCACTTCCCTGAATCTTTTGTAGTAAGGAGTGGGAACCCGTCGGTGCCTTGCCTGTCTTTGAAGAAGTTATAACATCCCACAGCTCTTGATTAGAGATTGGAAGCTCTAGCGCTACTGTCTCAGCTTCCGTCAGGCGAGGCATCTTTGCATCTTTGATGTAGTCTGATATTTTTTGGTGCAGAGTTTTAGTTGACCTTGATGAGTTTTCTGTATTTAAGTTATATAGGGTCGCATAGAAACATTTAAAGGTCTCAGCTATCTCAGTCAAAGAGTCTAAAAAAGTATTTTGCTGGGAAGGAGAGGCAATCTTGGAAACAAACGTCGACTTCTGCTGTTGTCTAAAGGCCCTCACTAGTGTCCTACTACATTTATTTCCATGTTCATAGAAATGTCGTCGCCACCGGGCCAGGATTAACTTTGCTTTTGTGTTGAGCAATTTGCGCAGTTCCTCTCGGACCTTAAAGAGCTCGCTACCCACCTCTGCCGATGATGTGTGTTTGTGTCATGTCTCCAAGTCTTTCATTTGCGATAGTAAATTAGAGATCTCCATCTCTCGCTCCCTCTTCAACCTCGCACCTTGTTGAATGAGCACCCCCCTGATCACACATTTGTGAGCTTCCCAAATTGAGGTTGGAGAAAATTCTCCAAGGTTATTGGCAGAAAAGTATTCCGCCAATGCATCATTTAATTTTTGCATCACTTCGGGATTATCTAGCAGGGAAGTATTCAGCTTCCATTGCCATTGGTGTGGGATGGGAGACTGTAGTGTAATTGTCATGGTACAGAGTGCGTGGTCTGAAAAGGAAATGACATCTATTTCGGTCTGTGTGATACGATCAAGGTCCCTATGATTTACAAAGAGATAGTCAAGTCTGGAGTATGTTTTATGTACGGCTGAGTAAAAAGAATAGTCTTTGTCATTTGGGTGTAGTAGTCTCCATGTGTCTATCAATTGGTATTCGTGAAGTATACCCTTAACCTTACGTAGAGCAGACAGTGAGTGTGTTGAAGTACCCGAAGAGGTATCCAGCGTTGGGTTCAAGGCTAAGTTAACCTCATAACGACGGCCGTACGACTTAAAGCGGCGGCAAAACAGGGTACTTATTCTGTTCCGCCGCTTTAAAGCGGCGGCCCGAAAAAACCCTGTAGCGCCCCCCAGCGACCGAAAATCTCGGGGGTTTCAGCTACCGGGGGTAGCTGAGACCCCCCAGATTATGAATCGGGGTGTTTTTTTTGGACCCCGATCATGTGATCGGCGGTATACACCGTATACCGACGAACACATGAAAAAAAAAGAAATGGCCGGTAAAATTGATTTCTTTTTCATCTGACATGATCAAACATGTCAGATGAGAAAGAAATCTAACCCCCTAGTGCCCCCAAAGCCCCCGGTACCAGAGAGTCCCCCCACCCCCACCCCTACCCCCACCGGACATCCAAAATGGCGCCGAAGCGCACAGAAAACTGCCGCCGGCGCCGGCTCTGCAGTCATTTCCCTCCGATCTGAAATGATCAAACATTTCAGATCGGAGGGAAATGTCCTCCCCCTGACCCCTCCTCCGGTCCACCGGAGCCCTCTGGTCACCGGAGCCCCCTCCGGTTCTCCAGAGCCACCACCCCCCTCCCCCCTCCGGTGCGTGGAAGATGGCGGCGCACAGCGCGCGGCCGCCTTCATTCTGCTCTTTCTGCCGCATGTGACACGTCACATGCGGCAGAAAGGTGTCCCCAGGTCCCACTAGGTCACCCCCCGTCACCCCCCCCCAAGCCCCCGGTTATACGTTACCTGTCTGCCGCTCCGGGCCCGCGATCGCCGCCTCCTTCTTCAATGCTGGCGGCGCATGCGCAGACAGCGGCTGTCAGCTGGATCCCTGCAAGCAGGGATCCTGCTGACGTCGCTGATGCACAGGCTCCACTGTGGACCGGGGGAGGGTGAGTGCAGTGATCTGCAGCCACACTCCTCACATGGAGAGGCTGCTGTTCCAGAAAATGGGGGGTACGTTCTGTGAGCGTGCCCCTCATATTCTGGAATGAGGTTACTGCAGGTCACTCTGCCCTAGGTTGGACCGGGGCAGTGTGAGTGCAGTATTCTCAGATTACTGCACCCACACTGCTCATGGAGAGCTTGCTCTTCCAGAAAATGGGGGATACGTTCCCTGAACGTGCCCCCCATATTCTAGAAGATCCAGAGTCGCCGAGGGACCTCCAAAATGGATTACAGCGACCGGAATTTCTTTATTTTCAATAAATTGGTAAAAGAGGAATGTTTCGGGGAGTGTTTTTTCAAATAAATTTTTTTTTTGTCTTTTTTTTTTCTATTACTGACTGGGTTAGTGATGTCGGGTATCTGTTCAGATGCCGTGACATCACTAACCCCAGGGCTTGATGCCAGGTGACATTACAGCTGGTATCAACCCCATATATTACCCCGTCTGCCACCGCACCAGGGCGCGGGATGAGCTGGGGCGAAGCGCCAGGATTGGCGCATCTAATGGATGCGCCACTTCTGGGGCGGCTGCGGCCTGCTATTTTTAGGCTGGGAAGAGTCCAATAACCATGGCTCTTCCCACCCTGAGAATACCAGACCCCAGCTGTCCGCTTCACCTTGGCTGGTGATCTAATTTGGGGGGGACCCCACGTTTTTTTTTTTTTTAAAAAAACGCCTGGGGAGCCCTCCAAATTGATCACCAGCCAAGGTGAAGCTGTCAGCTGTGGTTTGCAGGCTACAGCTGTCTGCTTTACCCTAGCTGGCTATCAAAAATAGGGGGGACCCCACGTCGTTTATTTTAATTATTAATTTTTTGGGGGGCTAAATACAAGGCTAGGCACCCTTTAGTGCCACATGAAAGGCACTAAAGGGCGCCAGCTTAGAATATGCAGGGGAATGGGACGTTATATTTGTTTGACATCTATCCATTCATCCATTGTAGCATTTTAGGCTGTGCGCCCACAATCAGGATTTGCAGCGTTTTGGGTGCAGAGTGTTTTCCCTGCGTCCATAGCGCTGCGTTGTGCAGTAGAAGCACAGTGGAAGGATTTTTAGAAATCCCATGCCCAATGTGCTTCTTTTCTCCGCAGCATAAACCGACCTGTGGCGCAGCTTCCCGAGCCTCAGCATGTCAATTTATGCTGCGGAGATGAGTGTTCTCTGCAGGTAGCATAGAGCTCCACAGCGGCCTGAACCCAAATCGTGGGCATGGGCAGCTGCGTTCTCCCGTGGACAACACTCACATCTCTGCAGGAGGCTGACACTGTGTACTAGACGCCGTGTCGCTGGATCATGGCCACATAGCCTAACAGTGAGACATTTGTTGCTACAGCAACATTTTTGTGAAGTACCTGTGGATTCAAAATGCTTACTATACTCCTGAATAAAATCCAGTTTCCAAAATGGGGTCACTTGTGGGGGTTTTCTGATGTATAGGTACCCAAGGGGCCCTGCTAATGTGACATGGTGCGCGCAATTTATTTCAACTTTTCCAGAATTCAAATGGTGCTCCCTCCATTCCAAGCCCTCCCATTTATCCAAACAGAGGTTTTTGGCCACATGTGGGGTATCCCTGTGCTCATAAGACATTGGATAACAACCTGTGGGGTCCACGGTTTGTTGTTGTCTCTTGAAAAAGTGAGAAATTTGATGCTAAAGCAACAGTTTTGTGAAAAAAATGAAAATTTTCAATATGGCAACCTAAGCTTATCAAATTCTGTGAAGTACTCGTGGATTGAAACTGCTCACTATACACCTTGATAAAAGCCTTGAGGTGTCTTGTTTCCAGAATGGAGTCACTTGTGGGGGACCGCCACTGTTTAGGCACCTCAGGGGCTCTCCAAATGCAACCTGGCGTCCGCTATTGATTCCAGCCAATTTTGCAGTCAAATGGCACTCCTTCCCTTCCGAGCCCTGCCATGCGCCCAAACAGTTGATTTCCACCACATATAAGGTATCGCCAAACTCAGGAGAAATTGCACAATAAATGTTATGCTGAATTTTTTCCTTTTACTCTTGTAAAAAAAAAGCTACCTGGTTGAAATAACAATTTTGTGGTAAAATTTTATTTTTTTTTTTTCATGGCTCAACGTTATAAAATTCTGTGAAGCACCTGAGGGTTCAGGGTACTTACCAAACATCTAGATAAATTCCTTGAGGGGCCTAGTTTCCAAAATGGGGCCACTTGTGCGGGGTTTCTGCTGTTTAGGTACCTTAGGGGACCTCCAAATGCGACATGGTGCCCGCAATCTTTTTCAGCCAAATTTCCTTTCTAAAATTCAAATATTGCTCCTTTCGTTCCAAGCCCTCCCATTTGTCCAAACAAAGGTTTCAGACCACATGTGAGGTATCACCGCGCTCATAAAAAAGTGGTTAACAAACCTTGAGGTCAAATTTTTGGAATTACCTCTTGAAAAAGTGAGAAAATTGATGCTAAAGCAACATTTTTGAGAAAATTATTAAAATTTTCAATATGACAACGTAACGTTAACAAAATCTGTGAAGTACCTGTGGATCTAAAATGCTCACTATACCCCTAGATAGAAGCCTTGAGGGGTCTAGTTTCCAAAATGGTGTCACTTGTGAGGGATTTCTTCTGTTTAGGTACCTTAGCGGACCTGTAAATGCAACATGGTGCCCGCAATCTATTTCAGCCAAATTTGCTTTCCAAAATTCAAATATTGCTCCTTCTGTTCCGAGCCCTCCCATTTGTCCAAACAGAGGTTTCTGACCACATGTGGGGTATCGGCGCGCTCATAAGAAAGTGGGGAACAAGTTTTGAGGTCCATTTTGTTGTGTTATTTCTTCTAAAAGTGAATAAATTTGGGTTAGAGCAACATTTTTAGGTAAAATTTAATTTTTGCTTTTTTTCATTCCACATTGCTTTTGTTCATGTGAAGCACCTGAAGGGTTAATAAACTTCTTGAATGTGGTTTTGAGTACTTTGGGGGGTGCAGTTTTTAGAATGGTGTCACTTTTGGATATTTTCTGTCATCTAGGCCTATTGAAGTCACTTCAAATGTGATGTGGTCCCTAAAAAACTGGTTTTGTAAATTTTGATGTAAAAATGAGAAATTGCTGATAAACTTTGAACCCCTCTAACTTCCTAACAAAAAAAAAATTTGTTTCCAAAATTGTGCTGATGTAAAGTAGACATGTGGGAAATGTTATTTATTAACTATTTTGTGTCACAGAAATCTCTGGTTTAACGGTATAAAAATTCAAAAGTTGAAAATTGCTAAATTTTCAAAATTTTTGCCAATATTCAATTTTTTTCATAAATAAACGCAAAAAATATTGTCCTAAATTTGGTACTAACATGAAGTCCAATATGTGACGAAAAAACAATCTCAGAATCACCGGGATCCGTTGAAGCGTTCCAGAGTTATAACCTCATGAAGTGACACTGGTCAGAATTGCAAAATTTGGTCTGGTCATTAAGGTGAAAATTAGCTCCGTCACTAAAGGGTTAAAGTGACCTCCCATAATGAGTGTTCCCTCCGCAAATTCCCCCACGGTCTCCAAGAAGCCAACCAATGCTGTAATTTGACCTACATTGGATAAATATATCAACACCAGAGTGTATATATGCAAGGAGATCTTACCCTTAACCAACAACAGACGACCTGAATCATCACTTCGAGACTCCATGAACTCCCATGGGACAGATCTGGATATGAGGATACCCGCTCCTCGAGACTTCGAGTCTGGAGAGAAGCTGTGATATACCTCTGGGAACCATCGGCTGGACAACTTGAATGGTTTATGTGCACACATACTGTATGCGTTTCCTGTAAGAAAGCAATTTGGATATGAGCCCTTCTAAGCATATTGGTCATAATGGATCTCTTGCCTGGGCTGTGTAATCCCTTAACATTAATGGTTCCACATTTTAATTCGGTATTGTTGGTGTCGTGTGAGTGCTGGATTCCCTCCCTGTGGCAGTTGCCTCCCTCTGAGCAGCTAATCTCCTCATTGCTGTACTCACAGGGCTGTCTCCAGTGTCCCGGGTCTCCATTTCCTGCCTCTTGTGTGCAGTTATCGGCACCATTACTGAAGCATGCTTTGCAGATGGGGAAGGCCTCCCACCTTGAAAAATACGGGAGACTGCTGTTTTGTTGCTGTGGGAGGCAGGGAGGGTGTTCTTTGGCCCTGTGTTCTTCCTCCTGTTCATTTTTGTGCAGGCAAAAAGAGTGTGAAGCCACTGTGTGAGGTCTGGGTCAGAGGAGCTCCAGAGTGCAGCGTCCTTACACCACCATAGTCGAGCCACGCCCCCTTTTTAATTGTTTTTATTGCGTGTCAGCACTTTTTGTCTTTTGAATAAATTAATAAAATTCCATATATAACCTGTTGATCCCATATTATTGCACATCCGCTTGTTTCTCTTTACATGTTTATGTGTTGTTTGGATGTGCTTTCTGGTTTAAATTCCCTGCATTTATTTCTGTTGTGCCCTCCCCACTCTATGTACTCCTAGTTAATACAGAACTGCCCTACACTTTGTAAATGTTAGGCTATGTGTCCACGTGTGCACTCTGCACTGCAGCGTAACAGTCACTGCATGTCCGCTTCAGAGCGCAGCTGAAAATCTCCGTTCTGAAACTTTCGTGACTGCAGAATTCGTGTGCTCTGGATGCTGCCTCTCCCTATAGACAGAATGGAGACAGCATGCAAAGCGCACGAAAGAAGTGACATGTTGCTTTTTAGAACACAGCAATTTGGCAACATGCAAATCTCTACATTCTAAAACGCAACATGGGCATGGATTATGCACAATCTTCATAGATTGTGCTGGGGACGCAGAACGCATGCAGTTACGCTGCGATGCAGATCGCAGCGTAACTGCATGCAATGCGCACACGTGGGCACATAGCCTTACAGTGACAAACCCCTACTACTGGAATAACATCATTAATCCAGTCATTGTGCCTCTGCATGAACAACACAGGCCTAATTTCATCTTCCTGGACATCAGTGTTCCAGCTCATCAAGGTCGCATCGTTAGGGAACGGCTGCTAAAGACAGGTGTACCTCAAATGGAGAGGCCTGCACTTTCTCCACACCTTAATCCCATAGAAGACATATGGGATCAGCTGAGTCACTGTGTAGAGGCTCATATCTCTGTACCCCAAAACCTCAATGCCCTCTGGACTGACCTTCAAGATGAGTGGGATGCTGTAGCAGACAATAACTCCACTTGTGAAGAGCATGAGACGTCGTTGTCAAGCTGTAATTGAGTCTCAAGGCCGCATGACAAGTTATTGAGACATTTACATATTTTGGGGAGTATACTCAACACTGTTGTTGGCTTTTGTTTCAATAAATTGTTTAAGATGAGGAAATCACCATTGCCGCTTCTACTTAAATGCCCTACTTTCATGATAAAATATCACTGTAGCGTGAACTTTTTAAGTTTTACATAAATTTCAGCTGAAAGCCAAATATCATAACTTTTTGTGAGTAGTGTTTGTCATACCATAGTCCACTGGTAATTAGCCATATAATATCTAGAATAATAAAACTGTGTTAGTATAGAACTGTAAGAAGACTAGAAACACATGATATTGGTCCCACCAACATATTTGAACTAATTTCCAGATAGATGCCGCTGTTTAAAACCTATAACATTTATAGATGTTTCAGGTTTGTTATTATAATTATTTAGTTTATTTTGTTGTACTATGCCGGGGCGCCATGATATGTACAGTACACTACAGTTCAAAAGTTTAGGGTCACTAAGATATTTCCTTATTTTTGAAAGAAAAGCAAATTTTTTTGAATGAAGCTGTCATTAAATTAAACAGAATTATACTCTATACATTGTTAATGTGGTAAATGACTATTCTAGCTGCAAACGTCTGGTTTTGAATGCAATATCTACATAGGTGTATATAGGCCCATTTGCAACAACCACCACTCTAATGGTACATTGTTCTAATGGTACATTGTGTTTGCTAACTGTGTTAGAAGGCTAATGGATGTTTAAAAATTCCTTGAAAACCCTTGTGCAAGTATGTTAGCACAGCTGAAAACAGTTTTGCTGATTAGAGAAGCTATAAAACTGACCTTCCTTTGATCTAGTTGACAATCTGGAGCATTACATTTGTTGGTTCCATTAAACTCCCAAAATGACCAAAAAAAGAAAACTTTCATAGGAAATTCGACAGTCTATTCTTGTTCTTAAAAAAGAAGGATATTCCATGCAAGAAATTGGCAAGAAACTGAAGATTTCCTACAACGGTGTGTACTACTTCTTTCAGAGGAGAGCACAAACAGGCTCTAAGCAGAGTAGAAAGAGAAGTGGGAGGCCCCGCTGTACAACTGAGCAACAAGACAAGTACATTAGAGTCTCTAGTTTGAGAAATCAACACCTCACAGGTCCTCAACTGGCAGCTTCTTTAAGTAGTACTTGCAAAACGGCAGTGTAAATGTCTACAGTGAAGAGTAGAGTTGAGCGCGGTTCGCGGTTCGAGGTTCTCCAGTTCGGAGCTCGAGTGATTTTGGGGGCTGTTCTAGATCGAACTAGAACTCGAGCTTTTTGCTAAAGCTCGATAGTTCTAGATACGTTCGAGAACGGTTCTAGCAGCAAAAAGCAGGGCTTTTTACAGCTACAGTGTGCAGGAGCCATCGCTGGCAGCCTGCCACAAGCTGGTAACCAAGATAAACATCGGGTATCCAAGCAAAGCGCTTTGGTTAGTAACCCGATGTTTATCCTAGTTACGTGCAGGAAGCCGACACTTCCCTGCTCAGCTCGCTCCGCCCCCTCCTGCCCACGGCATGTACACACGTACACACACACACACACACTCTGCACACATGGCCCCGCTCGGCTTATCTGCGGTGATGAAGTCCCGCCATCCCGACCTCAGCGCTGTCACTGTCCTCCATGGCCGCCGCTTGTCACATCACCTTCTCTCGCTTCCGACTCGAGACTGACTAGCGGTGACGTCACGGGCCTCTCGCGATACTTGGCTGTGAAGGCGGCGGTCATTCAACTCAGTGACAGGTGCTGTCAGTGTGCAGGAGATCAGCGCAGGTAATGTACCTCGCTGACAGCAGCACTTGTCATGCCCTGCAGTGACCTGGGCTGACCCATTGATGTTAGCTCAGGTCACTGCATTGCTCTCCCAGCCAATGGGGAACATTCTGCTCTTCATTGACTGGGACAGTGTGGATCGTCATGGCAACCCCTTGGATTACACCAGACCTGGATTTGTTTTTCTTTCTAATAAATTGGTTAAAGAGGGAATGTTTTGGGGAGTGTTTTTTCAAATAAAAATGTGTTTGTCGTCTATTTTTTTTTTTATTACTGACTGGGTTGGTGATGTCGGGTATCTGATAGACGCATGACCTCACCAACCCCAGGGCTTGATGCCAGGTGACATTACACATCTGGTATTAACCCCATATATTACCCCATTTGCCACCGCACCAGGGCGCGGGATGAGCTGGGGCGAAGCACCAGGATTGGCGCATCTAATGGATGCGCCACTTCTGGGGCGGCTGCGGCCTGCTATTTTTAGGCTGGGGAGAGTCCAATAACCATGGACCTCCCTAGTCTGAGAATATCAGACCCCAGCTGTCTGCTTTACCTTGGCTGGTGATCCAATTTTAGGGGGGACCCCTACGTGTTTGTTTTTTTTTTTTAATTATTTATTTAATTTAAAATAACAGCGTGGGGTGCCCTCAGTTTTGGATTGCCAGCCAAGGTGAGGTTGCCAGCTGTGGTCTGCAGGCTGCAGCCGTCTGCTTTACCCTAGCTGGCTACAAAACTAGGGGGAACCCTACGTCATTTTTTTTTCCATTTTTTTGGCTAAATACAAAGCTAAGCACCCCTTAGTGCCACATGAAAGGCACCAAAGGGTGCAAAATTACAAAATGCAGGAGAGTGGGACATTATGTGTCTTTCTGCCATTATAATGACAGAAAAGACTGATATGAAGTGCACAAGCACAAGAAAATCACCAGAACGCTCTACGCTGTGAAAAGCAGTAGAAAATGGCACTGGAGTGAACATGTGACCGCCTCATGTAGGATGAACCTATGGATCCTGGGTAAATTTATGCATTTACCCTCCTTCAGTTTTTTTGCAGTACACAAAAAAAAAACGGAAGGCAAACGGATGACAAACAGATGACATACGGACCGTCTACGGAATGGAAACGGATGCCACACGGATGCACCCGTGAAAAAAAACGGACTGTTTTTTGCAGACCGCAAAAATGGATCAGTCGTGTTAATGTAGCCTTATTCTGATCTGCCGTTTATAAACAGCAGGCAGAAATAAGTGAATAGCGCCCACCGGCGTCAGAAAATCTCCAGGGTTTCAGGGCTAGCTGAGACCCTGGAGATCATGATTCAGGACGGTTTTTCCGGTCCCCGCTCACGTGATCACAGGTATACACCGTACACCGATGATCACGTTACAGTAAATGACAGCGCCGGTAAAAAATTATTTATCTCCCATCTGGCATGAACAAACACTTCTTCTCCACTTCTTCTCCACATCTTCTCCACTTCTCCACTTTTTCTCCACTTTTTCTCCATTTTTCTCCACTTCTCCACTTTTTCTCCACTTTTTCTCCACTTTTTCTCCATTTTTTCTCCACTTTTTCTCCACTTTTTCTCCATTTTTTCTCCACTTTTTCTACATTTTTTCTCCACTTATTCTCCACTTATTCTCCATTTTTTCTCCACTTTTTCTCCACTTTTTCTCCACTTTTTCTCCACTTTTTCTCCATTTTTTCTCCACTTTTTCTCCACTTTTTCTCCATTTTTTCTCCACTTTTTCTCCACTTTTTCTCCACTTTTTCTCCACTTCTTCTCCACCTTTTCTCCACTTTTTCTCCACCTTTTCTCCATTTTTTCTCCACTTTTTCTCCACTTTTTCTCCACTTTTTCTCCACTTTTTCTCCATTTTTTCTCCACTTTTTCTCCACTTTTTCTCCATTTTTTCTCCATTTTTTCTGCATTTTTTCTCCACTTTTTCTCCGTTCTTTTTCTATGGTCGGTCTACCCATTAGCTCTGCCATGCATAGTGTAGCTCTACACCTACTGCACATGTTACTTTATGATTGACATCTCTTTCGTACCAGAGCTGTCTAAGCCTACTCTGACCCCATATTTGTCATTACTATATTGTCCTTGTACTGTATTATGACATTTGTATCATGTGTTTCATTTCTTGCTGTGTTGCAATTTTTTTGCTGCATCCCAATTGTACCTCTACATTGTTCGAGTTTATGTTATTGTTCTCTCACTCTTATGTGATACTGATTATTGTCATTTTTCATGATTACATGCAGATAAGTCCAATCTGACGAAGGCTCAGGCCGAAACGTCATTTGTAACTTGTTTTGGACAAAAACATATATGCTTATGAAAAAAAAAATTTTCTTAATACGGACTGTGTCTGTAATATGTCTGTCTGTATGGAGAAGAGCAGACAGCAGCTGCAGAACTACAAGGCTCAGCATACTCCATCCAGGACTGTATGCCCACCAAAAAAATGACGTGGGCTTCGCCATATTTTTGTATGCTAGCCACGTACAGCAGGCAGCCACGGGCTGCCTCCAACCCCCAGTTTCCTATTTGTACCCGGCTGGGAACCAAAAATATAGGGAAGCCCTTTTTTTTTTAATTATTTCTCTTCTTTCATGAAATAATTAAAAAACAAATGACGTGGGCTTCGCCCCATTTTTGTGTCCAGCCAGGTACAACTAGGCAGCTGGGGATTGGAATCCGCAGCACAGGTTAGCCCGAGGTTTCTGGGCGCCTCTGCTGCGAATTTCAGTCCGCAGCCGTCCCAGAAAATGGCGCTCTCATAGAAGCGCCATCATCTGGTGCTGTATCCAACTCTTCCAACAGCCCTGGAGCCGGGTGGCTTGTTGGGTAATCATGAGTTAATACTGGCTTTGTTTTACTAGCCAGTATTAAGCCAGAGATTCTTAATGTCAGGCACGTTTGACCCGGCCATTAAGAATCTCCAATAAAGGGTTAAAAAAAAGACACCACACAGAGAAAAAATACTTTAATAGAAATAAATACACAGACACATTAGAGACTCCATCTTTATTACCCCCTGTCAGCCCTCCACGATCCTGCTCTTCTGTCTTTCTCGTTCAACAAATGCAGCTCTGCTACATCACTGCTGCATGGGGGAAGACGCTGCTTCCCGTGGATCATTCACTCCGTGAAAGCTGCACGAGAAGCAGCGTGCAGCCTTCACTCCGTGAGTGATCAGTGCTGCTAGCGGTAACAGCGGTAACGCTTACAGATGCGTTACCATAGCAACGGTGCTCCCGGAGCCGCGGTTAGCGGTGACGTCACCGCTAACTGCGTTGCTATGGCAACGGTGATCTCCGTTAATGACCGGCTATGTCAGCCGGTCCCTAACGGAACGGGGAGTCGACTGTGTGCTAGAGCATGTCGCCGGTACACGGCGATACACAAATGTGCACCGTGTACCGGAGAGATGCACTCGCAGGTCCTACATGACGCATCATAGTCATGTGACCAGTCTGTAGCCAATGAGATAATAGCCGCGTGACTGGTCACATGGCTATTTTGACGTCACGATAGGTCCTGCATCACTGCTTGCAGTGCCGGTCACCGGGAGGATTCAGCGATCATCGGATGGAATAGCGGCAGGAGACAGAGTGCAGGAGGGATCGCGGGGACCGGTAAGTGTTATGGCAATGTTTATTAACTGTTTGTGTACATTTATCATGCATTTTTATGTGTTTGTGATTGCCTCCCATTATAGCCTATTGGTTCGAGTTTGGTTCGTCGAACGTTCGACGAACCGAACTCGAACGGGACCTCCGTTCGGCGAACCGACCTCGAGCCGAACCGCGACCGGTTCGCTCATCTCTAGTGAAGAGGCGACTCCGGGATACTGGCCTTCAGGGCAGAGTGGCAAAGAAGAAGCCATATCTGAGACTGGCTGATAAAAGTAAAAGATTACTATGGGCAAAAGAAGACAGACATTGGACAGAGGAAGATTGGATAAAAGTGTTTTGGACAGACGAATCAAAGTTTGAGGTGTTTGGATCACACAGAAGAACATTTGTGAAATGCAGAACTACTGAAAAGATGCTGGAAGAGTGCCTGATGCCATCTGTCATACATGGTGGAGGTAATGGGATGGCCTGGGGTTGCTTTGGTGCTGATAAAGTGGGAGATTGTACAATGTAAAAGGAATTTTGAAAAAGGAAGGTTATCACTCCATTTTACAAGGCCATGCCATACCCTGTGGACAGTGCTTGATTGGAGCCAATTTCATCCTACAACAGGACAATGACCCAAAGCACACCTCCAAATTATGTACCGTGCTGGCCAAAAGTATTGGCACCCTTGCAATTCTGTCAGATAATACTTAGTTTCTTCTTGAAAATGATTGCAATCACAAATTCTTTGGTAGTATTATCTTCATTTAATTTGCCTGCAATGAAAAAACACAAAAGAGAATGAAACAAAAATCAAATCATTGATCATTTCACACAAAACTCCAAGAATGGGCCAGACAAAAGTATTGGCACCCTTAGCCTAATACTTGGTTGCACAACCATTAGCCAAAATAACTGCGAACAACCGCTTCCAGTAACCATCAATAAGTTTCTTACAATGCTCTGCTGGAATTTTAGACCATTCTTCTTTGGCAAACTGCTCCAGGTCCCTGAGATTTGAAGGGTGCCTTCTCCAAACTGCCATTTTGAGATCTCTCCACAGGTGTTCTATGGGATTCAGTTCTGGACTCATTGCTGGCCACTTTAGTAGTCTCCAGTGCTTTCTATCAAACCATTTTCTAGTGCTTTTTGAAGTGTGTTTTGGGTCATTGTCCTGCTGGAAGACCCATGACCTCTGAGGAAGACACAGCTTTCTCACACTGGGCCCTACATTATGCTGCAAAATTTGTTGGTAGTCTTCAGACTTCATAATGCCATGCACACGGTCACAAGCAGTCCAGTGCCAGAGGCAGCAAAGCAACCCCAAAACATCAGGGAACATCCGCCATGTTTGACTGTAGGGACAGTGTTCTTTTCTTTGAATGCCTCTTTTTTTTTTCCTGTAAACTCTATGTTGATGGCTTTTCCCAAAAAGCTCTACTTTTGTCTCATCTGACCAGAGAACATTCTTCCAAAATGTTTTAGGCTTTCTCAGGTAAGTTTTGGCAAACTCCAGCCTGGCTTTTTATGTCTCGGGGTAAGAAGTGGGGTCTTCCTGGGTATCCTACCATACAGTCCCTTTTTATTCAGACACTAGTACGGTTGTACCCTCGGACTGCAGGGCAGCTTCAACTTGTTTGGTTGTTAGTCGAGGTTCTTTATCCACCATCCGCACAATCTTGCGTTGAAATCTCTCGTCAATTTTTGTTTTCCTTCCACATCTAGGGAGGTTAGCCACAGTGCCATGGGCTTTAAACTTCTTGATGACACTGCGCACCGTAGACACGGGAACTTTCAAGTCTTTGGAGATGGACTTGTAGCCTTGAGATTGCTCATGCTTCCTCACAATTTGGATTCTCAAGTCCTCAGACAATTCTTTGGTCTTCTTTCTTTTCTCCATGCTCAATGTGGTACACACAAGGACACAGGACAGAGGTTGAGTCAACTTTAATCCATGTCAACTGGCTACAAGTATGATTTAGTTATTGCCAACACCTGTTAGGTGCCACAGGTAAGTTACAGGTGCTGTTAATTACACAAATTAGAGAAGCATCACTTGATTTTTCAAACAGTGCCAATACTTTTGTCCACCCCCTTTTTCATGTTTGGTGTGGAATTATATCCAATTTGGCTTTATGAAGATTATAATACCAAAGAATTTGTGATTGCAATCATTTTCAAGAAGAAACTGAGTATTAACTGACAGAATTGCAGGGGTGCCAATACTTTTGACCAGCACTGTATGAATTATTTAGGGAAGGAGCAGGCAGCTGGTATTCTATCTGTAATGGAGTGGCCAGCCCAGTCACCAGATCTCAACCCTATTGAGCTGTTGTGGCAGCAACTTGATCGTTTGGTAAGCAAAAAGTGCCCATAAAGCCAATCCAACTTGCGGGAGGGGCTTCTGGAAGCATGGGGGGAAATATCTCCAGATTACCTCCCCAAATTAACAGCTAGAATGCTAAAGGTCTGCAAAGCTGGAATTGCTGCAATGGAGCATTCTGTGATGAAAGCAAAGTCTGAAGGAGAAAATTATTGTTTCAAGTAAAAATCATTATTTTTAACCTAGTCAATGTCTGGACTATATTTTCTATTTATTATGCAACTCATTTGATAAATAAAAGTATGATTTTTCATGGTAAAGGCAAAATTGTCTGGGTGACCCCAAACTTTTGAATTGTAATGTATGTACCACTAATTCCATGACCCGACCTGGTTATATGTAATGTTTTTTGCCTCCCTAATATATTAAAAAATTAGAAAGTCATGACCATTTTATATAATCATGTGATTATTATAACCTTTAATAGTCTTACTAATATTCTCTTTAGAATGGTCTTCAATGCATCTTTTATATTTATCATATTACTACTGGGTTACCTTTATGACTTTGGTGCTGTCCACTAGTTTTGCTGTGTTCTTCCACTGCTTTTGTTTTTTTATGGTGTCCTGTCTTGTGTATTCATGTTTTTTGTTTGAGATCATGTCCAGAAATTGTGTAAATTAATAAACATATTTAATTACATTCTGATTTTATTTTATTATCATTGAGGGGTTTTTTTTGTAGTGTATTTTCATTGTGTTGATGAAATGATGATTTTTTTTTGTTTATTTCATCACATTTATTGGTATTTTAATCACGTTGTAGATGCTAATTTATTTTGATTACCAAGTATCCTATTATTATTAATTTTCGTAATAGCTTTTAATAATCAGAGTGAAGGGTGACCATCAGGGATCTCAATTGCTGTTGTTGCAGATAAAAGCACTTTAAAAGAATTGTTACATAAACTAAAACCTGGTAGAATTATGGTTCATTAGAACAAAACTTACAGAAATAATTTATCTCCAGGTGACTCCATTTACAAGTTTTACCATTACTTTGTAAAGTGCCGGAGAGGGGCAGTCATGGGCGAGGGTCGTGGAGGACCTCAACCCACCCCCGCACAGTATAAACACGGGCAACAGAGTGGAGGGGGTGGTATGTGGTGTGGAGGTGATACTTTTCAGCTGCTGTTCGCCATCTGGATCCTGTTCACTTCTATAGGCCTTGAGCCCCGCTCGGTCAGGAAGGAGACGGGCACCCAATAACACTTGCTTAACTTTACTGAGAAACTTGTCATCATCATTATTTTTCAGATACATTAACTTCAGCATCCGGCTCGGTGCTGCAGGGATGGCCGTAATGGGGCAAGTTAAACTCCCGCTTCGGACTCACTCTCCTAGCATGATGGTGGATTGCACAGCTCAGCTAACGGACAGATGGACCTGCTTGCCCTCCCGCCGCAACTGCCTTCCCTCAAGTACCGGCAGATAACACCTCCAGTAGGGGCACCCAAATTTCTCCTTATGTCTCCATGACACTCTGGACTTATCTCCCACTGCAGTAAAGCCCCTTCTGACAACCTGGCTTTTTCTTTCGTTCTTTCTTACGTTCTTTCTTTCGTTCTTTCTTTCGTTCCTGTAGCAGGGACCAGGCGCACATTAATCTGCCCTGAGCAGGGCAGATCAAAGTATTGTAGTGCACCTGCGCAGGACCTCAATGCTGGCCTGTGTGCATGACGTAGGACGCATCATGCACCCAGGCTTCAGAAGGAGAAGGACAAAGATGGCCGAAAGAGAAGATGCCAGACCCGGAGAACTTAGATGCAGCACCCTGGGGTATGCTACCCCAGTGGTCTGCAGGATCCTAAGGCTTTCTGGAACGCCCTCTGCCGACAACCCACACCTCACTCACAGGTAGGAGCACATTCCCTGAGAACTGGGTGCAGCATGTAGAGGGTTAATGTGACGCCCTGGCGCCGCCATGTGGTCACAGAGGAACAATTCACCCGACATAACACCATCCCACAACAGGTACCATCTGCCACAAAAACCTAGCCACCCCACTCAGGGTAGGAAGGACACACCAGTGGGCAGGACCAGGCAGATGGGGAGCGCCCATCTAGGGGTCTTGAGGATCCGGGGTAGGGAACCAGTCAGTTCCTAAGTGACCGTGACAGTGACAGACTGTGGCGGAGAGTTGGAGTCTGTGCCTAGTGCAGGTAGCCAGGGTAGTGGCCCTGGTCTACTGGCTAAGTGGCAAGCAGTGGACCGTGTCCAAAGGTGACGGGAGTCCGGTCGCGGGAAATCCAAAGTGGACCGGGACAGGGCCGGTACCGACAGCGGAGATCCGGTCCGGAAACCGTGCACAAGCGGGGTACCTGGTCCCTAGTTAGAAGACGGTTGCATGCCCCTTCTCTAAATGACCAGGCCGGGAGCAAGGTTCCACATGTTGTTCCAAAGTGTGAGCCCAGATAGAGCGAAACGGCAGCCCACCACGGGGAATAGGGTATCCGCAAACACCCACTGAGATCCCAAGGGTCAGTTTTCGCGGGCACGACTCCCAACCACAACAGCACTGGGAGCAGACTTCCCCGTTCCATACTGGGTTGTCCAGAATTGAGAAAGTTACAGAGTGCCGGAGGAAGGGACATCGGTACACCAACCGCGTGTGGGACCCGAGTACACCAGGACGCGGCAGCCGGCCACTGACACCTTGGTTTACCAGCAGACTTGTGTGCAATTATTCAACATTGAGTACACCAACATCCCCCGGTCCGGCTTGGCGCACCACCTCCGGCCTACATCATTCCCCGTGTCCTGGACACTGAGCCTCGGGGCATCCACCCCTACCCACGGATGGGTCCAACATCTAGCTGCCACTCCACCACCCAGGGTGCTCCGCAATAGCAGCGGTGGTGCTCCATCTTACCATACACCGTGGGTGGTGTCACGAAGTATCTACAACAATCCCCCCATACATATATGTCGCGGGCGGAGGGGTTGGGATTGCTGCTCGCCTGGGAATCGCTGGCGCTCGGGTCCGGTGCTTCTGCTCCTCGGTGGCTTGAGCACGGGGCCGGACCCGGGGCTCGAGCAGCGCCTCCTCGCCCACGAGTGAAAAGGGGGAAGGTTTGTGGTGGGATGTCGGTAGTGACGCCACGCACGGGTTGTGGTGATGGTGGGCACCACCACTGCTGGTGAGTGGGGATCCCGGGAGCGATGGCGGAGAGCAGCTAAGGTGTTGACCCCTCCGTGGGTAGGGGCTGTTGGTCCCGGGGCCCCGGTTGGGGAGCAGGGAGGATGGATAGGTGCAGGTGCCGATGCGGGGAGGCAGCGTGGACGCGGATGCAACGTTGCGGTGCAGCGCCGTGCCGGATGGCACTGGTGTACTCACTCAGGTAGACAAGGTCAGAGTCTCTGGTAAACCAAACAGATGGATGGACGGGGCCCACAGTCGGCTGCGGTGTTTCCACTCTCCCCGGACGGGTTGATGGTGGCTGTCGTTTCCTGCACCTATGTGTATGTGTTTGACTCCTATGGCTTCCCACGGGTAGTCCGCTCCCCGGTGTGTACTTGTCGGGAGAGCCCATTTTGCCCACAGGCGCTGGCCCTTGGATCTCTGGCCCTTGGCGGTGGCTCTTATCCGGACGGGTTGGGCTGTTGCCTTCTGACGGGACTTGGTTGGGAATGAACCCCTGAGGTACAGACCGCAATCAGAGAATTTGACCTTTACGGCGGCTTCCGAGCCTAGTCGGGGTCTGAGTTCCCTGCCTTGGTGTTTTGCTTCAATCTGCTCCCTGGTTTGGTATCGGCGGGCCACCACTCGACCACGGTCCTACGGTTCCGCTGACCTCCACCAACTCCTGCAGACGGCCACCACCGTCTGCCGACCTTGCTGATTGTGCTTGGGCTCCGACCCAGACACACACAGTCTTTACTCCTCTCACTTTCACTGTCTACTACAATCTGTTGTCTTTTCCCGCCTCCAGGCCTGTGAACTCCTCGGTGGGTGGGGCCAACCGCCTGGCTCCACCCCACCTGGTGTGGACATCAGACCCTGGAGGGAGGCAACAAGGGTTTTGTTTGACTGGTGTTCCTGACCAGGGGAGGGGGTGTGTGTATGTGGTGTTATTCTGTGACCCCTGGGGTCCAGGGCATCACACTCCCCCTTGGTAAAGCGCAGACCGTCCACGGGCTGCCCATCCATCACCGGTTTTATTTTTCTGAAAGATATAAAAATAAACAACTGTACGCATATTTCAAATCTTCTCTTACGGGAGGCATGTTACTTTAAACGTTACTAACGGTAATAAAAACACTTTTAATAACAACAGACGGGTCCCAGCTCTTCCGCTTTCCCACCCAAACAACCTAAACCTTGATGCTGCCCCTAAGAAGCGGGCAGCACCCCTTTTCCCCAGTCCGGAAAACAGAACCTGGTTCAGGTTACCCAAGCGGGAACAGGTACGGTGTCTCGCACCCGACTGTCATTCAGGGGCCCCCACGTCCAGGGGGGACCCCTGACCCCGGAGGATGGTCACCGGTCCTGGTGGTGACCGGACCCCAGTCTGCTCTGCTTCGGGTCCTTCCTCCAACCTGCCTCTCCGGAGGCGGTTAACGGGACTCCAGCCCGGAATTATTTACAAGCCCACAAGTTCGTGGGTGGCCTGCTAGTTCTCGGCCATGTTCATGAGCAGTTTTTCATGTGGGCTGCTTCAGGGAGGTAACGTGGCAAAAAGGGGACAACAACATACTGAGGGTCCCAACGGGGACAACGGTTCTTCTGCAAATCAGGTGAAAATCTTGGATGATTAGTGCTCATTCATTCGGATATTTACACAATCAACATACGGCACCCCTAGATGGCAGTTTCCCTATACCTAAGCGGGGGCCTACCTAGGTTGGGGCGTGTGGACCTTCTGGGCCCAATGTTATCAGTAGAGGGCACTGGGACAGAGGAGACAACCGGTTCCTCTTCCCGTCTGTCGGGTATGGCAGGTGGAGACCTACGGGGGCGTGGTATAGGTGCATCCCTGGGCGCTGGTTCAAGTAGTTCACTGGCGGTTACTTCCGTTTCCATTTCCTCCACGGGTTGTGGGAACATTATCACCTGAATAATCACCGCGCCATTCTGCATAGGCCAGTCTACTGGAAAGTCACCCATCACTGTGTGGATCACCTCTTTCTTCTCCCCGTTCGGTATGGGGACTGGGACTTCATTTGCCAATCTTAAGGGGTGTGGGCATCTCTTCAGGTGGTCCCTGGAAACTGTAGCCGTGGTCCTCCCCTGGTCGCGACTAATCAGATAAGTCTTCTCGTTCTCTCATCCAGTGGGCTGTATGACATACGGGGTTCTTTCCCACTGATCATCAAGCTTATGGGTTCTCCTCTTCCGTTTCAGCACTACACCTCCAGACTCAAAGGGAACAGCTGGAGCCCGTCTGTTGAAGCGCTGCTCTTGTTTTTCTCAGCTCTGACGCAGATTCTTTTCCACATATTCCTGGATCCGTCGGTACTGCGCCTGCTGCTTGGTATCCCAGTTTGCAGTGGAGGGAAGAGCCTCTGGAGCGTCCAGGCCCATTTCCAGGTCCACTGGCAGCCAGCCCGGTCGGGCTCTCATCAGATATGCGGGTGTACACTTGGTAGAACTACAGGGAATGTTGTTGTACATGTCTACCAGGTCGGGCAGCTTCTCCGGCCACAGGTTTCGTTCTTCCAACGGTAGTGTCTTGAGGAGACCCAGGACCAAGTGATTCATCTTTTCACACATCCCATTGGTTTGGGCATGGTATGGTGTGGTCCTGATTTTCTTGCACCCGTACAACTGGCAAAACTCCTGGAACACCTCCGCTTCGAAGGCCGGACCCCGGTCCGTGAGCACTCTCTCCGGGTACCCATGCGGTCGACAGAAGTAGGCCTGGAATGCTCTAGCTGCGGTACGACCTGTCAGATCTTTAACTGGAACAACCACCATGAACTGTGAGTAGTAGTCTACGATGGTTAGGGCATAGGTATAACCATTTCAACTGGGTGCGAGCTTGACGTGGTCCAAGGCGACCAATTCCAGCTGTTGATGGGTGATGATTGGCTGTAGGGGGGCTCTCTGGCTGACTTCATCCCTCCTTCTCAGTGTACAGGGACCACACTCTCGACACCAGCCCTCCACAGATTCCCGCATCCCACTCCAATAGAACCGCTCTCTCAGCAACATCTCCAGCTTCTTCCACCCGAAGTGCCCAGCGCCATCATAGTACGCCTGTAAGACTTTGGGCACGCTGGCCTGAGGAATCACCAGCTGGCGAACCTTCTCATGAGTTTTCGGGTTGATCAGCTCCCGATACAGCTTCCCTTGATGCAGGTATATCCGGGCTCTTTCTTTCCACAGCCGCTGGGCTTTACAGGGAGCTGAGGGATCCATTTTGGAGGAGCCCTGTGCAATCATGATCTTAACCAACTGGACGGCAGGCGCCTGGTCCTGGGCTTCTTGCCACCCCTGACTGGGTAGCGGGTCTAGGTCCACCTATTGCTGATTGACACAAAGTTTTTCGGCCGGTGGCTGGTGGAATGCGGGCAACTCGATTTCCTCGAGGTCGTCGTCTTCCGACTCACCATCAGGTAGGTGGGGCATCCGGGATAACACGTCCGCGTTGGTGTTCTTGCGGCTGGCTCTGTATTTGATACTGAAGTCATAGTTGGACAGCCGAGCCACCCACCGCTGTTCCAGTGCGCCTAGCTTGGCCGTATCCAGATGGGTCAACGGATTATTGTCCGTATAGGCAGTGAATTTCGCGACCGCGAAGTAATGCCTAAACCTTTTGGTGATTGCCCACACCAGGGCTAGGAATTCAAGCTTGAAGGAGCTGTAATTCTCGGGGGTTTTTTCCGTGGGCCGGAGTTTTCTGCTTGCGTAGGCGATCACTTTCTCCTTCCCGTTATGGACCTGGGACAAGACTGCCCCCAGGCCCACATTGCTGGCATCGGTATAAAGGATGAACGGGAGGCCTTAGTTGGGATACGCCAGGATTTCTTCCCCTGTCAAGGCTGACTTCAGCTGGTGAAAGGACTCCTCGTGCTTCTCTTCCCACACAAACGGGGGTCCGGGCCCTACCACCCTTGGTCTGTCCCACAAGGAGGTCTTGCATTGGTGCAGCCATCTTCGTGTACCCCTTGATGAAGCGGCAGTAATAGCCCACCAGGCCCAGGAACTGCCTCACTTCCCTCACCGTGGTCGGCTGCGGCCAGTCCTGGATAGCGGTAATCTTCTCAGGGTCTGGGGCGACACCTTCTGCACTCACCACATGTCCGAGGTACTGCACCTTAGGCTTCAGCACATGGCACTTGGAGGGTTTCAGCTTCATCCCATACTTAGCAAGGGACGTGAACACTTCCGCCAGGTGCTCCAGGTGAGCTTCGTACGTCTGGGAATACACGATTACATCATCCAGATACAGTAAGACAGTTTCGAAATTAAGATGTCCCAGGCAGCACTCCATAATCCGTTGGAAGGTCCCAAGGGCATTGCACAGCCCAAACGGCATGCTGTTGAACTCGCAGAGTCCCATGGGGGTAGCAAATGCAGTCTTCTCACGATCTTCTGGTGCAACCGCCACCTGCCAGTATCCGCTGGTAAGGTCGAGGGTAGAGAAATAGTTAGCAGTTTCAGCGCAGCCAGCGACTCTTCAACACGGGGGAGAGGATAGGCATCCTTATGCGTTATTTGATTGATCTTCCGGTAATCCACACACATTCTCATGGTGCCATCCTTCTTCTTCACCAGCACCAGTGGAGCTGCCCAGGGACTACAACTATCCCAGATGACTCCTGCCTCCTTCATGTTCCTCAACATGTCCTTAGCGCATTGATAGTGTGCTGGTGGGATTGGCCTATACCTTTCTTTGATGGGTGGATGTATGCCCGTGGGGATATGGTGTTGAACCCCTTTAATCCTCCCGAAGTCTAGCGGGTGTTTGCGGAAAACCTGCTCATACTCCTGTGCTACCCTGTATACCCCCTCTTTGTGATGCATGGGTGTAGTTTCAGTGCCTACATGTAATTCCTGGCACCACTCCTCTAGTTGTTCGGGGGTTGTGCCGCTATTGGTGGGGGGTGCAGAGGTAGGAGGGGTTGCTTCGTGAATGGCGTGGGGATCTATGGTAAGCAGCTTGGCAATGGTAGCGTAACGGGGAAGCCTAACTTCTTCCTCCCCACAATTCAGTACTCTCACAGGCACTCTACCCTTCTTGACATCAATCACCCCTCTGGCCGCCATCACCGTGGACCAGTGTTCTGAAGGTGTGGGTTCCACCATCGCCGGGTAATCGCGCCCCTGGGGGCCTACTGCTGCCCTGCACCAAATCATCATCTCGCTCCTTGGTGGCACCACCAAAGGGGCTACATCCATCACCCGCACTCCACCAATCTCTCCACCCGTCAAGTTCACTTGCTGCCGATGCAGGAGGGCCCGGATCTCACGCTGCACTGCCCTCTGTCGGCCTCCTCCTGCAGTGGCGGACAACTGTTGCAACAGACTCAGCACTTCCCCCATACAATGCTCAATTACATTAGTCCCTAAAATTACTTTTGGGTTACGGTCACTGGATTCATTCAGCACCTCAATCATCCCTTGGTGTTTTAACTCGGTACGTCCCACGGTCAGGGTCACTTCTTTAAAGCCCACCTGTGTCATAGGGAGCCTATTGGCCGCAATAATGATCAGGCTGTCATCGGAGGGGCAAGTTCATTATCTTCCCAATACCGCTGGTATAACGTATATGGCATAGTGGTTACCTGCGATCCTGTGTCCAATAGGGCCATGGTCGGGATGCCGTCCACCGCCAGCGGCCTCCAACGTACCGGTCTCGCCAATCGGTAGGGCCGTTAGGGTCTACTCCTGAGGATTGGCCCTTGGCCCCAGGGGTTGCTCGTTTAACGGGCATCGCCGGGAGTAGTGACCAGGCTTGCCGTACCTTTAACAGGTAGGGGGTCCATACCGCTGGTCGTTGGTCGTTTTCCGCTGCATCCAGGGGACGTCCTCTGGGCTGTCGGCGAGCTGGATCTTCTCCAGGGGCTAGACTCTCGTCGGAAGCTGGAGTGCGGCGAGGATCCGGGCGAGGTCTCCATCCATGCGGCGGACTTGTGCGGCCATTCCTCCATCAGTCCACCGGGCGCTGCAGGGGCCGGCAGAGCCAGGAGGGGAGGTGCTACCGAGACAGGAGCGGTTTCAGCCGGCCATGGGGCTACATCAGGGGCGTCAGGGTTTGGGGCTTGCAGGGCCTTGATGGCCCGCTCTTTCAATACGGTAAAGTCCAGATCGGGATATTCCAGGGCCCACAGCCGCAGCTGCTTGCGGTCCTCCGTGAATCCTAGCCCCTGCAGGAATTGTTCCACTAGCTTCTTATTACTGTCCACATCGTTAATGGTGTCCACTCGTTTCAGCGCACGGAGGGTAGTCTGCAAGCGCAGGGCATAGTCTCTTATGTTATCTGCTGGTCGCTGTCGGCATTGGTAAAACTGCATCTGCAATTCATCTTCTGTGCGGGTCTCGAAAGCGGTTTGGAGTTTCTCAAAAATGGTAGTCACTGAGGCCCGGTCAGCGTCGGTCCAGGTCTCCGTCTCCAGCTCAGCCACGCCGGTTAGCTGCCTTAGCAGTACCGCCGCCCGCTGTTTTCCGGTCATGGCATACAGGTCAGGGACCGGGCTAATATTTTTCCGTAATGCCTGCAAAGTATCAGGCTTCCCATCGTATTGCGGCAGCCAGGTAGCACCGGGCACATAGGGCAGGGAGATCGGCATTACCTGGGCGACCGCTGGACCCACGGCCCCCCCCCGCTTCTGAGGCTGGAGCGAGGGCTGCCATATTACCATCTCTGGGCTCCGCCGCAACCGCGACCGGCGCCCCTCCGACAGCCCCGTCAGGCGCAGACATCTTTTTCTCGCCCCCCTTGGTTCTCTCTGGCACCTCCTCTCTCAGGGGGCGGGGCTCCACCTTTCGCGCCTTCCCTGCTCGGGGAGACGACTCGAGCGGGAACTTTCGCGCCCAAGATGGCGGACTTTCAAATTTTTCGGCCGGACACTGCCGGCGGGGACTGCAGGCGCACTTCTACTGGTAAGTAGATGGGTAGGATCCTGTTCGTGATGCCAAGTTGTCGCGGGCGGAGGGGTTGGGAATGCCGCTCGCCTGGGAATCGCTGGCGCTCGGGTCCGGTGCTTCTGCTCCTCGGTGGCTCGAGCACGGGGCCGGACCCGGGACTCGAGCAGCGCCTCCTCGCCCACGAGTGAAAAGGGGGATGGTTTGTGGTGGAATGTCGGTTGTGACGCCACCCACTGGTTGTGGTGATAGTGGGCACCACCGCTGCTGGTGACGGGGGATCCCGGGAGCGATGGCGGAGAGCAGCTAAGGTGTTGACCCCTCCGTGGGTAGGGGCTGTTGGTCCCAGGACCCCAGTTGGGGAGCAGGGAGGAGGGATAGGTGCAGGTGCCGATGCAGGGAGGCAGCGTGAACGAGGGTGCAACGTTGCGGTGCAGCGCAGTGCCGGATGGCACTGGTGTACTCACTCAGGTAGACAAGGACAGAGTCTCTGGTAAACCAAATGGCTGGATGGACGGTGCCCACAGTCGTCTGCGGTGTTTCCACTCTCCCCGGATGGGTTGATGGTGGCTGTCGTTTCCTGCATCCTATTTGTATGTGTTTGACTCCTATGGCTTCCCACGGGTAGTCCGCTCCCCGGCGTGTACTTGTAGGGAGAGCCCGTTTTGCCCGCAGGCACTGGCCCTTGGATCTCTGGCCCTTGGCGGTGGCTCTTATCCGGACGGGTTGGGCCGTTGAATTCTGACGGGACTTGGTTGGGAATGAACCTCTGAGGTCCAGACTGCAATCAGAGAATTTCACCTTTACGGCGGATTTCGAGCCTAGTCGGGGTCTGAGTAACCTGCCTTGGTGCTTGGCTTCAATCTGCTCCCTGGTTCGGTACCAGCAGGCCACCACCCGACCCCGGTCCTACGGTTCCGCTGACCTCCACCAACTCCTGCAGACGGCCACCACCGTCTGCCGACCTTGCTGATTGTGCCTGGGCTCCTCTCACTTTCACTGTCTACTACAATCTGCTGTCTTTTCCCGCCTCCAGGCCTGTGAACTCCTTGGTGGGTGGGGCCAACCGCCTGGCTCCACCCCACCTGGTGTGGACATCAGACCCTGGATGGAGGCAACAAGGGTTTTGTTTGACTGGTGTTCCTGACCAGGGGGGGGGTGTGTATGTGGTATTATTCTGTGACCCCTGGGGTCCAGGGTGTCACATATACGCCCTTTTTATTTGAGTGCCCGCAGACCCCTCGAGCCACCGCGGATCCGAATCCGAGCAGCCCGGCTGCTGATGTGGGGGTGGCACACCTCAAAACCTCGTGTCACGAATAGGATTGTAACCCATCCACCTTCCTGGTGGAAGTGTGCCTTGTTTTTGACTGTAAACAGTGCTCCGTTTCAAAATTTTTCGACAGCCGCCATTTTGCCGCCATTTTTGGGCGTGAAAAACAACAAGCTCGGCGTCTTCTTCCCCGGAAAACGGCACGAAGTTGAAGCCCCCGAACCCTGAGAACGCGGGCAGAAATGAGTGACTCCCCAGACAGGAAGCGAAAAGGACAGTGGGTCCCGCGAGACTGCTGTCGAAAAACCAAGGGGGAAGAACCGGAGGATGTCGGCGCCCGGGAATGATGGTAGAGAAGCGGCAGCTCCCGCTCCGGATGCAAGAGCGGTGAACCCCATGACCCCAGTAGCCGCTCGGGGAGTGTCGCTCTTTTCAGCTGCGGAGACCGCTGAAACACCACCTGCAGCTCCAGCAGTGACTCCCGGAGCTCTAGCCGGTGATGACCATCCTGCAACGGTGATGATGTCTCCTTCGGCAAACCGCCTAGCCGCAACCGAGCCGGCACCTGACCCGGAAGACCCCATGGCCATGGTATCGGAGTCGGAGGTGACGCATGAGAGTAATTCGGGTAACAGCACCCCGGAAGCTCCGTGGGTTCCTCGATTCGGCGGGAACAGATATTGGATGGCCCTGTCGTCCCGAGCGCTCCATACGCTGGAGTTGTATGAACTGGAGGCAGAATCCACCTCCGATGATGAGCCCCCATCTGCAGCTGAGGGTATAATGGTGCCAGTATGTCGGCGCTGTGGTCTGCCCCGGCACTTTGCCAGAGTGTGCCCCGGAGGCGCCCGGTCTTAAAGAGACCAGAAGCCGCAAAATAAGTTCAAGTTCCAAGTTAAAAGACTGCTATCCTTGTTGAACGTCCTCGAGTTCCGGAGGAGGCCATCTGGATCCAGAGGTGGAGGGTAGCAGAACAGTTATAAAGGTTAACCAGTTGTGAGCCTCATCCTTGTACGTCTTCACCGCCGCCTGTTAAAGGTGAAGAGGCCACCGGGGTCGGAGCCCTTGGTGGAGGATGAGGCCGGACCCAGAGGAGCAGCTGTACCCGCACCGCAAACGGCCAGAAGACGAGGTCTCTGGACAGTGCAGTACCGTGAGTGAAGGTGGCACTGGGGATCCGTGCCGTTCGGCGGTGGTCTTGTGGTAAAAGCTGCAGTAGGAGGCTGCCCAGCAGCGGTGTTACAGTGATTTGTCCACTTCCTTGTTATTCTTCAACTTCACGGCCTCTGGAGAGGTAGATTGGAGAAAGGGCCTACGGTGGAGTAGGCCGAGGCCCAGCCACTACTGAAACCGGTGGCTAACCTCCAAGCCAAGGGTCCCTGGACTTGGGGCCCTTGAGATGGACTGCCAGGTAAGAAACTTTTTACTCGGACCGTGTAGGCGTTACCTGGAACTCCTGTGGACTGGGGAAAAGGGGTGCCCACCATTCTTAGCGGTGGCACCATGGAACCAAGTTGTTTGGGTGGCCGGTGAAGAAAAAGGTAAAGTGATGTGTTTCATGTTTTTGCAACGTTAAAGAAATGTGCCTCCCATAAAGGGAAGAAATTTTTAAAATGTTTTTACTATTTTTCCGTTTATTTTAGAAAAATAAACGTCAGTGGTCGGACAGCCCGCGGACGGGCTGTATTCAACCAAGGGGGAATGTGACGCCCTGGCGCCACCAGGTGGTCACAGAGGAACAATTCACCCGACATAACACCATCCCACATCAGGTACCATCTGCCACAAAAACCTAGCCACCCCCCTCAGGGTAGGAAGGACACACCAGTGGGCAGCACCAGGCGGATGGGGAGTGCCCACCTAGGTGTCTTGAGGATCTGGGGGAGGGAACCAGTCAGTAACTAAGTGACAGTGACAGACTGTGGCAGAGAGTTGGAGTCTGTGCCTAGTGCAGGTAGCCAGGGTAGCGGCCCTGGTCTACTGGCTAGGTGGCAGGCAGTGGACCGTGTCCAAAGGCAACGGGAGTCCGGTCGCGGGAAATCCAAAGTGGACCGGGACAGGGTTGGAGCCCACCGGTACCGACAGCGGAGATCCGGTCCGGAAACCGTGCACAGGCGGGGTACCTGGACCCTAGTTAAAAGACGGTTGCAAGCCCCTTCTCTAATTAACCAGGCCGGGAGCAAGGTTCCAGATGTTGTTCCAAAGTGTGAGCCCAGATAGAGCGAAACGGCAGCCCACCACGGGGAATAGGGTATCCGCAAACACCCACTGAGATCCCAAGGGTCAGTTTTCGCGGGCACGACTTCCAACCACAACAGCACCGGGAGCGGACTTCCCCGTTCCATACTGGGTTGTCCAGAATTGAGAAAGATAGAGTGCCGGAGGAAGGGACATCGGTACACCAGCCGGTTGTGGGACCCGAGTACACCCGGATGCGGCAGCCGGCCACTGACACCTTGGTTTACCAGCAGACTTGTGTGCAATTATTCAACATTGAGTACACCAACATCCACCGGGGTGGCTTGGCACGCCACCTCCGGCCTACATCATTCCCCGTGTCCTGGACACTGAGCCTCGGGGCATCCACCCCTACCCACGGAGGGGTCCAACATCTAGCTGCCACTCCACCGCCCCAGGTGCACCGCAATAGCAGCGGTGGTACTCCATCTTACCACACACCGTGGGTGGCGTCACGAAGTATCCACAACAATCCCCCCGTACATATACGCACCTTTTATTTGAGTGTCTGCGCGACCCCCGTGTCTGGAGACCCCTCGAGCCACTGCGGATCCGGATCCGAGCAGCCCGGCTGCTGACGTGGGGGCGGCACATTAACAGTGAGCAGATGTGAGACCCAATCCCTTAGCTGTTAGCCTGGGGAAGGGGCGTGGCTAGTGGTAAACAACAGGGGTTGCTAGGCAGAGTATGCAGAGGAAATACGACGGTTGAAGGGGTGACAGTTGAAAAGAGTCAGTGAGAAGAGTGTAAGGATTGTGAGGAGACCCAAAAGAGCGACTAGGAGGTAGTAGCCTGAGGGTAGACAGACGATCCTAGGTACTATGCACGACGGGGTACTGGACTCCAGAGTAGACGACAGCTCCAGGCGGTCTGCTGATCCGGTCGTGTGTGGTGACTTCCAGGGTACCACACCACCCATAGGCTCAGGGACACAGCCTCATATATAGGACCCGGGAGAGGGCACCAAAAAGTAGCTTACCTGGCCTGTCATACTGGGCCCAGAAAAACAAAGGAGCGGAGCACCGCAGGTCACCAACAGCTTCAGGCAAGGGGACCATCAGCTATGCATGTGCACGGAGGGCTCAACTGGGTCTCACCCTGCTATGAATACAGTTCCTGCTCCTCAACCTTCAAAACTGTCCCCTGACCACTGTTGGTACAGGAACCCACCCTTCCAGCCATGTGTGAATGAAAGGCCTGCTAATCATCTGAATGGTCCCTATTCCTTCTCCTCTTTCTCCTGTGCCACCACCTCATCTATCATCACCTGAAGTATGTTTTGGAGGAGACATAGAAGTGGGATAGTAATGTTGATAATTGAGTCATCAGCGCTGGCCATGTTTGTGGAGCCAGCAGCCACAGTTCAATAGCCGGGTTGGGACCAAAGGCACGATGGGGTACATGGACCCTAGGTCGGGGAGAAGCTGCAAGCAACCCGGGAATTAACCTGCGGAGGACAGGGCCTATATGGACTGTTCCCACGAAGCTCAGAGATTGGGGGCACTAGCGCAACGAGAAGGATAGGGCTTTCCAAGCAAAGCAGCCCACTGAAATCCCAAGCGTGAGCTCCTGAGAGCAAGCTCCTCTTGCTACTCATAGCAGAGAGCAGGGCCCAGAAAGTTACAAGCTGATGGGCCACAAAGGACACTCTAAACTACTGTGCCAGGAGGTAGGCCCCAGACCCCCCGGCAGTGCTGCAGGGGATGGTACCCAGACAAGCTCCCCTCGGAAGACGACATTCAGAGACTTGGTTTACTACGTTGTCAGTGTCTGCTTTCTTCTGAGTGAGTACCTGATTAACCCCTGCAACCAGCGAGCTTGCGCTTCCCCCTGCACCCTAGACCACTATCCACAGTCCCGGGGGCCTTCCCCTACCCGTGGACGGTAACGTCATCTGGCTGCCCCACTCCATCACCCCGGGTACTCCCAATGGCAGCGGCGGTACTCCCTATTACCGCACACCACGGGTGGCGTCACAAACTATATCTCCCCTATAAATAGCCCCCTTCTTCATTTGAGTTTGGCCCCTGGCCCCTGGATCCGGAGACCCTCGAGCCACGAGTAATCACCCCTGGATCCGAGCGGTTCGACTGCTGCAGGTGCGGCACTCATGCACCAGAGGAAGGTGTTTCATTATGGAACGTAGCAGGCACAGATTGATTATTTTGTCTTTTTTGGTTTTCCCTTCTGTGTCTTTATCCATTTTCCATCACACTCCTGCCCAGTCTTTCTCTGGTGGAAGGGGGGTAGAAGAGTAGTACTGGTCAGGAGCATAGCCAGGAATGGGAATCAGGCATCTCCACCATTAGGAGTAATCCTGAGGTTAGAGATAGCCTAGGGTCCTCTAGTGTGAGGGATAGCATAGGAGCTCCTGTCCCCCACTATCCTAACAGACATATTGCGACATCTAGCCCAACCAAGGGGCACACCGTTTAATTTGTGTTTGCCCTGTTTTGAGGGGTAAATCAACCACAACAGTGACCATACTGCTGTACAGTTTATAAATGTCTGTGTATGTTCACAGTAGGTGATGTTTCCAGTTTTCATAAGGGCTATTATCAACTAGAGATGAGCCACCCCCCTAGTGTTCGAGTTCGGTTTGTCGAACGGCGGCTGTGTTCGACGAACGTTTGTCGAACACCGTCGAACCCCATTGAAAACAATGGTAGGCAAACACAAACACATAGAAAACACCTTCTAAGGTGTCCAAAAGGTGACAAACAACTCAGAAGACACCACAAACATATGGAAAAGTGACAAGTACATATACTCATGCTGAAAGAAAAGAGCTGGACGAGTAAAATGAGGAGCAGACACAGATATAGGCATTTAAATACAGAAAAGTCCGGCTGCAACTGCAGTTGCAGCCGGACTTTTCTGTATTTAATTGTCCTATTTTTGTCTGTGCTCCTGCCGCACCCCTATTTTCCCATGTCCTCTGTCCTTTCGTTCAATGATGAACAGACGGCTTCTATCCTTGCTAAGGTAACAGCCAGGACCCAGTTCCTTACGATACCCTCTGAGGAGGTCCGTTCCAGGGACTACCTCAGGGAGTTGAAGAGGAACGCGGCCCTTGAACTACATTCAGTAACACTTGCTGAGTATCACAGGGCTCAGAGAATACCGAGAGGCCTGAGGGTCTCCCTTAGGCCCACTCTGTTTTCCGAGAACCCGGATTACTGCAAGTCTTTTGAGGCTATCCTCAACAAATGCTCTTTTGACATTATTTTATTAACAATCGACTACTTGCAAAAAGAACTAGACACTGTAGACACAAACATCAAGGGTATTGAAGACCAATTGGCACAAACTCTCAACGCCACTGCTCTTGAGGAGCTCAAGACAAAATATAGCACCACTGTGACGAAGTTCAGCGCATCTCTACAGATACGGAAACGCGATAAGTTTCTACGCGATCAGGAAGATTACAATAAAAAAATAGTTTACAAATGGCAAGCTTCTTTTCCCTCCAGAAACTACAGACATACTGGCAGTTTCAGTGCAGGCTCCGACAGCGACCTGAGCACATCTGGGCATCTCCCTTTTTTAGGACAAAAACGGACCAAAAGAGACCGACGAGGAGGGGCAGACACCGGCCCCGGACGACAGAACAGAGTGACGACACGGTCCCAGGTAGGGAAAACATTGTGTTTAACATTTCCAACTACACCCTCACTCCAACAGAAACCAATGTCCTAAAAAAGGGTCTCTCATTCTGCCCTACCCCTTCCTTCAACACATTCCATCTCGAACAGGAATTGAATCGTTTTTATAGAAATGTCCGCCTTAAAGCACATTTCTTGGGCAAGACACCTGTTGCTCCACAGACCACCTCTGCGGCCACTATACCCTCTAGTCCACCTGATTTTACCCTAACTGGACTTAATCTGAAGATACCCAGTACTTTCCAGCCGCCACGCCATTACCACCCGGCCGAAACTTTCATAGATCTAGTTTCCATTGACATACAACAGGTCATCTCTGACATTAAAAAAGGTAGTTTCCATCTAAAAAACAACATGTCTCCTGATGAACGCAAGGCTCTCATTTCACTCAAACAAAATGAAAGCATTATTATTAAACCGGCAGACAAGGGTGGTGCTATAGTTGTACTTGATAAGAAGTACTACATCAGTGAAATCAAGGAGCAACTCAGCGATACCAATACATATTGCCTTCTATCACAAGACCCTACCTCTGCTTTTGCGTCAGCCATACGTACCAAAATTAAGACCTACCAGCAAAATTCCATCATCGACAGTAAACTTGCAGATTTTCTCATCAACAACCACCCCATCACCCCAGTCTTCTATACACTACCCAAAATACACAAGAATCTCTCATTCCCTCCCGGCCGCCCCATTGTCGCATCAACTGACTCTATTCTTTCACCCTTATCTATCACTTTGGAAAAAATACTGTCACCCCACATCCCCAAAATCCAGTCTCACCTGAAGGACACTGGGCATTTTTTGTCCATCCTCAAATCCATTTCTCATATTCCTGATAATAGCCTGTTAGTAACACTAGATGTATCGAGCTTATACACAAGCATCGATCATACAGAGGGACTCATGGCAGTGGACAATTTACTACATCGTCACACTGATTTTTCAGACCCCAAGAGGAACTTTTGCCTCGACCTCCTTGATGAGGTCCTCACAAAAAACTTTTTCCTCTTTGGGGACCAATTTTTCTTACAGCGTAGGGGGACCGCGATGGGTTCGAATGTCGCGCCCCCCTACGCTAATATTTTCATGGACTACTTTGAGAATCGCTTTGTTTACACCCACCCCCAATATGATAACTCGGTTATGATTTGGAAAAGGTTCATCGATGATATATTTTTCATATGGACCAATGACACAATGTCCCTCGAATCCTTTTTCGTGGACCTCAATTCTGCTATGGCTAACATTTCTTTCACTCTCCACCATGACAGTAGCTCCATCCATTTCCTGGACACTACTGTTATTATTAATACTGATCGCTCTCTGTCCACCGATCTCTATGTCAAGCCAACAGATAGGAACAGTCTCCTACTTTATACCAGCTGCCATCCTAAGCATATCAAAATGTCCCTTCCACACTCACAACAATGCCGAGTTGACAGAATTGTCTCAGATTCCATAGTAAGGGATGTACGACACACAGAGATGAACTTGAAATTTCACAATAGGGGATATCCCCCCTACATGAAACCTGCTGCACAAATCACGCAGACATCAGGCTCTCAAAAAATCCCCTTCGTGAACACCTTCCATCCCTTTTCTCCACTGATCAAAACTGCTATCTTGAAACACTGGCCCCTCCTACACCAGGCTTACCCCTCCATTCCCGAATTCCAAAACAAGCCACTATTCTGCTTCAAGCATCCCCCCAATTTAAGGGACTCATTAGTACGTGCAGACATTGGCCCATCCAAACCACCTATCCGGCAAATTTTCCTATCCACCAGCCGGAAGGGGACATTCCCTTGTCTTCATTGCTTACAATGTTCTCACGTTACCAAAGGGTATCATTTCACCCACCCACGTACTGGCAGGAGATATCCCATTCGGGGATACTTTACGTGTGACTCCAATTACGTAGTGTATCTAATCAAGTGCCCGTGCGGTCTCGGGTATGTTGGGGAGACCACCCAGCATATCCGAGACCGCATCAGCAAGCACAAATCGACAATTCGATGCAAACAGACTATTCTGCCTATCCCTGCACATTTCATCACTACTGGTCATTCAATTTCACAACTGAGATTTCAGGTGCTTGAACATGTCTGCCCCCCCAGACGAGGAGGTAATCGCATCCAATTACTACGTGAGAGGGAATCATATTGGATTCATACCCTCCAAACCCTGGAACCCCATGGCCTCAACCGAGAATATGAGGTTCATGTCTAGTTCTCTGACTATCTCCACGACTCATTATTACATATGTTGTGCTATGCGTGCATTTCTCCAAATTGCAACCTTTATAAGATTGATTACGCTGTAGTTATATGTTTGTTTTTTCCCCTATAAATCATTTTTTACTATGTATTGATACTGACGCCTGTACTTGCTTCCTTTTCTCCTTATAGGTATCCTAGTATCCTTTATCCTTCACTCACGGGCCACTATAGCACTCTTCTGCACATTTGGGCCTCCTGACAGGTAACTATACTCCATCCAGTACACTGAGTATATCCTTAGCCCTCCCAGTGGATACAGATCGCAGCCTCTAGCATGTTCACATTCACACACTCTTGCTCAGTGTCCCCCTCCTGTATCTCTTACTCATACACCACTTATAGTCCCATATCCATATTAGGCCCTCTATGTGCTCACACTATACCACTGCTGCCACATCCATACCATGCTTATTACACACTTACATTACTGACACATCCATGCCTCTAACAGACTTTAGGATTTTGCCTGTAGTCTCTTCTTACGTCAGCCCTACATTATGCCCACACCTCTTTCTATGATGGACACATCCCTTATCCTATCATACTCAGCGCTCAGTGTCCTGACCCTGCCTATCGTTCATCCCACACTACTGACGTCATGCTCACACCCCTCGACATGACTGACATGTCTCTGTTCCTGTCAGACCCAGTGCTCATGTGCCCAGCCCCTCCCAGCGCCCGCCCAGCACTGCTGACATCACGCACATGTGCAGTGGACACTTTCCCACCATGCATTGCGCCCGTCCAAACCGGAAGTGACGCTCCACTCAGCGTTCTCCTTATAATGGTGCTCCCCAGCCCAGTATACCCACGCTGCCATCACCACTGCCACCGCTGTTCCAGCACTATATGGTCCTCTATGAGCAGGTAACCCAGTGCATCCACCTCCTGTGGACCTCTCACTATCTCTGCTTAACATTCTCTAATGCTTGTGACTTTCCTTCCAGGCGTCTTCTCCTCTCCTCCTCTGCCTCTGTGTTTAATCCTCACATCACCACCATTCTGGTATGTAGTTCTGCTACCTTGATTACTACTATCTCTTTCCATGTAAAATGGTCATGCATATATGTACTTAACAGATGTACTTGTGCCTTCTTCAATGAGGAATATAATGTTCCTATGTACCTATTACATGATTCTATTGCCATCTGTATCATCCAGCGGACAGTGTCCTGACTTCCTCATATTGCATTGTGGTGCTTCTTCTTATGCATATTATTTCTAAACTGCCAGATACCGCTTAATGCTGAATGTGACGCCCTCCACTTACCCTCTACCCTGACGGCTGTCCCTGTGAACCGTATACCTCTGCGTCTCTATTATAAGTATGTACATATCCTGTATATAGGTGTATAAATGTATATTTGTATATATTGCTGTCTGTCACACTTGTAGATATATACTCACGGTGTACTTTTACCTCCACAGGCAACTACCTTGAGAAAGGTCTGATAAACCGAAACGTTGGTTTGTTGCTTTTGTGTCAGGGTTCACATTTTGCAATTTTTGTCGGTTGTGAATAAAAACACTTGCATTCAAATTTCCTCTCCTTTCTTATTGAGTGCTCGGGTTCCCCTTTACTTGTTACAGATATAGGCATGTCATGCCCTTCTAAAATTATGTAAAACACAGCAAGTGGACTCCAACAAGAGTCTCCATTTTTCAAAAAATTTGGCCACAGACACCACTTAAGTGGCATCAATTGTCCTACAGTTGCAAACTTAAAATGTTGATTTGCATGAAGCACAATCAAAAATACACAAGCCTTTACTCTCCCCAGGACGACACAAGAGTAGAAAAGTCCTTGCGGATCCATGATTTGTTCATCTTGATGAACGTTAATCTGTCCACATTGTCACTGGACAGACGCGTGCGCTTATTTGTTAGCACACCCCCAGCAGCACTGAATACACGTTCCGAGAGAACGCTGGCTACGGGACACGACAAGATCTCCAAGGCGTAAGTGGCGAGCTCAGGCCATTTTTCCAGATTGGAAGCCCAAAATGAGCAAGGCTCCAGTTGCATAGTAATGGCATCGATATTCACTTGGAGATACTCCTGTATCATCCTCTCCAGGCGTTGACTATGTGTCAGATTTCTTGTGTCTTGAGGCCTTGCAAAGGATGGTCTAAAAAATTCATGAAACGATTCCATAAAATTGCTGTTACCACCAGATACGGTGTTGCTGGTATGCTTTGAGTGATGATGACTCGACAGTCCCATGGTTGGTAAGTTAGAACTGTGAGATTCACTCTGTGCACCACTGGTGTTTAGTGGAAAAGCCAATCTCATATTGTGTTTCAGCTTCTGCTGATACTCCTGCATACGTGCGTCCCTTTCTATGACAGGAATAATTTCGCCAAATTTTGACTTGTACCGGGGATCTAAGAGTGTGGCAACCCAGTAGTCATTATTACTTCTAATTCTGACAATCTGAGGGTCATGTTGTAGGTAGTGCAGCAAGAAGGCGCTCATGTGTCTTGCTCATCCAGGAGGACCAAGTCCTTGCTGTGTTGGTGGCGGCGAGGTGAGAATCATGCTTCCTTCCTCTGCCGTCTCCCCCCAACCTCGCACAACAGAAATGTGATCAAGGTCTCCCTCATCTGCTGAGTCTTCCATGCCCATCGACAGTTCGTCCTCCATTTCTTCCTGGGCTCCTGCACCTTCCTCAACAGTTTGGCTGCTATCATGTGCCCTTGTTAATCCCTCTCCCCCACCATCCCATGCCTGCCGCCTTGGTGCTACTAACCGTCTGGACCTTGTAGATCTTGGCATCCCTTCCGCATATGAATTCTCCTGTACTTCCTCCCCTTTCTCTTGTCCCACCACCTAACTCCGAATACTGTTTAGAGTGTGCTCCAGTATGTAAATGACTGGAATTGTCATGCTGATAATGGCATCGTCAGCACTAAACATCTTCGTCGCCATGTCGAAACTGTGCAGAAGGGTGCATAGGTCCTTGATCTGAGACCACTCCAGCAGCGTGATCTGCCCCACCTCTGGATCTCGTTGGCCCAGGCTATTCGTCATAATGTATTGCACCAGGGCTCGGCGGTGCTGCCACAGTCGCAGCAACATGTGGAGAGTCGAATTCCAGCGTGTCGGCACATCGCATTTCAGCCGGTGAACCGGCAGGCCGAAAGACTTCTGGAGCGATGCAACTCGTTCAGCTGCGGGGGGTGAACGGCAAAAGTGAGCACATAGTGACCGTGCACTCTGCAGAAGCCCATCTAGGCCGAGATAGTGGGTTAAAAATTGCTGGACAACAAGGTTCAAGATGTGAGCTATACAAGGCACATGTGTCACATTGCCTCGGCGAAGGGCCGCACCAAGGTTTGCAGCATTTTCGCACACGTCCTTCTCTGGCTGTACGTTGAGTGGAGACAAGCATTGATGAAACTCGGTCTCCAGAGCTGACCACAACTCCTCAGCTGTGTGACTCACATTTCCCAGACATTTCAATGTAAAGACCGCCTGATGCCGTTGAGCTCTGCTGCCAGCATAGTAAGGAGGTGTGCGGGATTAATTGTGCACAGTTACAATGCGGGTGGCCTGACCAGACAGGCTTTGGTGGAGGTGGAGGACCCAGACGAGGTGTAAGAGGCAGAAGCAGTTGAGGAACTTCTACATACAGAGGATTGACGCACAACTCATGGGGACGGCAACACTTGTACAGCAGACCCTTCTCCATCTCTCACCATAGTTACCCAGTGCCCTGTCAGCTACATGTAACGCCCCTGTCCATGCTTACTGGTCCAAGTATCTGTGGTGAAATGAACCCTGTCACACACAGTTTCTCAAGGAAGTGGTGATGTTGTGTGCGACATGCTGGTGTAGCGCAGGCACACCTTTCTTGGAGTAGTAGTGGCGACTGGGCATCTGGTACTGGGGCACTGCGACGGACATAAGGTCTCGAAAATCCTGTGTGTCCACTAGGCGGAAAGGCAGCATTTCTGTAGCCAACAGCTTGCAGATGCTGAAAGTCAACCTCTTAGCTTTGTTATGACTAGGAGGAAATGGTCTTTTACTTGTCCACATCTGAGGGACCGGGGGCCGGCTGCTGTGCTGAGATGACCCGTGACGTTGGCAGGGGTGGCTCAAAAAATTGATCAATTATTTGCTAAAAATCTCATTTTTTTATTATAGTACAGTTGGAATAAATTTGTGAATTTTCACTTTTTATATGATGCATGCCAATTTCAGATCGTGCTGGTTCCCTTTTTTTCTCTTTTTTTCTCTGTGCTGAGATGGCGTTGAGTAGGGTGTCCCTGGCAAACTGCTGGTCTATGAGGAAGGTGCAGGCGGAGACATAATGTTGCCTTCATCCAAAGGTGGTGCTCTCGATGTCTGAGAGAGCTCAACACCAGTAGCTGTTTCCACTTCCAAAACAACTGACGATCTGCCAATCACACTGCGTGTTGCGGGTAAAGAGGTGGAAGGTCTGCGTCCAAAAGCATGTGTGACTGCTGTCTCCACAGTCACACAGGATGAAGAGCACACGGATGCACTTGAAGGGGCAGACAGTGGTTGGCCCGCTCCGCTAGGCCGCATTATAGCACAGTGAGCTTCCCACTGCGACTTATGCTTCATATCCATGTGATGGTTCATGGACGAAGTACTGAAACTAGTGAGTTTTTGACCTCTACTTAGAGATTGGCGACGAATCTTACAGATGACATGAGTTGGGTGATCCTTTGCGATGTCAAAAATGGACCAGGCTAGGCAAGGCTTAGAGCCCATGCGACCTGCAGAGCCACCCGACTTCTGCTCAGAGGCAGAGTTGTGGCTGAGGATGCAGTTGTTGATGTGCTTCCAGTACTCCATCTCTGTCCAGGAAGGCGCAACCTAACCTCGTCATCAGTAGCATCTTCCTCCACCTTCTCTGCTGACCTCATCGACTGGCTGACTGTGGGTTGACAGTAAGTGGGATCTCCAACTTCATCATCACCCTGTCTGTTCTCACTCCCCTCATCCTCAGAGCCAACCTCTTCCTGCCCTGACTAAATAGTCAAGTTGTCGTTCCAATCAGGTATCTGAGTCTCATCGTCATCAGCATGTTGCTCATTGTCTCCACCAAGAGGAGTTACAGTTTGTTAATGAGGGTCTACATTATGCTCAGAACCATCTTCATCTGGGCCTGGATCCGACAAAACTTCTGGGCATCAGTGCAGATCATTTCCTTGTCTGGACTCACTGCTGCTTTGGAGCAGATCCCTGATTCCCAGGCTATAGTGTGACTGAACAGCTCTGCAGATTCCACCGTCTCTGTTACTCCATACTCAGCAGGGCAGGTGGAGACTTGAGAGCTAGTAGGAAGCAAGTGTGATTGGGGTGACACCTCAGAAGACTGGAGTATTTGGGATGTTGATGAAGATGAAGTGGAGGAGAGGCCACTTGATGGAGCACTTGAGATCCATTCAAGCACCTGCTCTTTTTGTGCCTCATCTACATTTGGTAGCGATGGTCGTGTCCGTAAGAAAGGGATCATATCAGATTGTCCACGGAAAGAAGTTGACATGTTATTTTGGCTGGAAGATGGTTTTTCTTCAGCAGATGTTACTGTTGCTTTACCACCTACCCCACGGACACAAACTTTTTTTCCCTTTCCAACACACCTGTTCCCCTTTCCACCAGCATCTGGCCTTTTGCCACTCATTTTGTATTTGAACAAATTGGCAACTGTTTGTTGCAGTTAAAAATTGGCTACTACAGATGGAGAGGTGGGGTAGCTTTCTTGACAGCAGTGCTACGCCACTGACTATCACACACTGATACTATGCCCAAGGGATTGCCTGAACTAGCTGCAGTTAAAAATTGGCTACTACAGATGGAGAGGTAGGGTAGCTTTCTTGACAGCAGTGCTACGCCACTGCCTATCACACACTGATACTATGCCCAAGGGATTGCCTGGACTAGCTCCAGTTAAAAATTGTCTAGCAGAAATGGAGAACTGGGCTATGTTTGTGGAAAGCAGTGGTATGTTACTGACTAGCACACACGCTGATACTATGCCCCAAACAATTGCCTGCACTTTTTGCAGTTACAAATTGTCTAGCAGAAATGGAGAAGTGGGCTATGTTTGTGGAAAGCAGTGGTACGTCACTGACTATCACACACGCTGATACTATGCCCCATGGAATAGAATGCACTTTTTGCAGTTACAAATTGTCCAGCAGAAATGGAGAACTGGGCTATATTTGTAGAAAGCAGTGGTATGTCACTGACTATCACACATGCTGATACCATGCCCCAAGGAATAGCGTGCACTTTTTGCAGTTACAAATTGTCTAGCAGAAATAGAAAAGTGGGCTATGTTTGTGGAAAGCAGTGGTACATCACTGAATATCCCACACACGATACTATGCCCCAAGGAATTGCCTGAGCTGATTTAGACAGACGCTGTGAAAAACCCTTGCACAGCGCTGGCACAGACCTGTCTAGCAAAAATAGCTATGAACTGCTCTAATCTAGCACTGAAAAGGGCTGAAATTACAAGTAGTCCCTAATCCCTAACCAATGTGTAGATTGCACTGTATAAGTGTATAGCGCCCACAGCAGCAGCAGCGGGAGCGGTGACTGACACACACCCGCAGCACTGAGATAATGTCGGCGATGGTGAAAATGGCCGGGTCTTATAGGGCAAGGACATGTAACATGCACAGCCAATGAAACATGCCCTTGCTTGTCTGGCAAAAATCCACTTTGCTGTGTGTGTGTCTGTGATTGGCTGACAGCCTGGCCCACCCCACTGTACGCGCGGTTAGGAAAAAAAAATGGCAATCACCATTCTTTCAGCACTCAGCAGCACTGATCTAAACCCTGTCCCCCCCGCACACTATACACTGAATTTTGATAATATCATTATTAACAGTGACTGACAGTATTGCACTGAAAAGCCAGCTAGTAACTAGCTACGCTTTTGGTGATCGGACCATTATCGAACGGTAACTCGAACGGTAACTCGAACGGTCGAATGTTAAGCAAATCGTTCGAGTTCGTCGAACGACTCGAACATTGCCCAAAACAACTCGAATTTGAAATTGGCGATTGGTTCAATTCGAACACCGCTCATCTCTAGTATCAGCACAATATAAAAGCAATTGCTCCAATCACTTCTGTACATAATCTGAAAACAGACAGTTTTATATCTTATTTGTGTAAAGTGCAGTGTGTTGTACATTTTGTCAGAACATGCAGCCTTCTGTTTGACCCTTTTTGGCAACACAGATGCCAGTTCACATCCTGTACAATTAGTTTTTTTCTAAATGTACATTTTTCTGGTTGCAGTTGTAGTGCCCCACGGGACCTGCAGGGCTACTAGTCACCGGGCCAGTGGTATTTTGGGTTTTGCTTTGCAGCGCCACCCGTGGTGCGCGGCTAGGGATGAGCCGCCACCGCGAGATGTTGCTCTCCTTCTGGGATGATGGTAACGCAGCTCAGATAGTCCAGCTCCCCACAGGTGGAAACAGCCCTAGGGAGGACGATGGTGATGGGGGAAGGGCAGCGCCGGTAAATCAGAGTCTCACACAAGGAATACCGTTCCAGGTTCGTGTGCTGCGCCCTCAGAGTGCCGATTATCGCCGTGATGGGCCCCAGCCAATCCCGGAAGATTCAGAGGTCACCACCGGTGTTGTGAAGCGTGTGAGACATTCCTTTTTGCGCCTTGTAGTGTGGAACCCCGTGGCATGGAGCTACTTGGGGACCGCAGTGTCCTTGGCTTTAGTTGTCGTCCCGAACGCAGACAGCGCGAAACTTGTTATGGACCCAATCAAGGCCGTGGCTCCTGTCTCTATATGCTGCTCGTGCCACGGGATTTTTGGAGGTGGGCAGTGGGACATGAAATCCCTGTTCCCTGCAGATTCTGGTAGTCCAACGTGAAGTATGTTCTACCCTAGGGCTTCTGCACCCTGTGTGGCACCAGTCCCAAAGGGGCTGTTGGAGCTCACCCTCCGACTACTGTTTTACTCCTGTGTCTCACAGCTCCACCCAGTAGTCTCCTGCTTCTCTCTGTCTGCCCGGCCGGTCAGCCCCTCTGGGGGGAACCATTCAGCATCCCCCCAGAGGCCTTGCCCTTCTCTGTCTCAAGCTGTTCACTCTCCTGCGTGCAAACTGTTCTCAGGTAAAACTGTTTTGAAGTGAAACGAAGTGAAAGTGAAATGTAATATTACCAGTTATGTATATTAGATTTTATGACAGGGTATTGATCCAGGGAACTAGTCTGATTGCCGGATGTGGACGAAGGAAGGACATTTTTTCCCCATTGGAACTTGTTTGCCACATTGGGGGTTTTTTTGCCTTCCTCTGGATCAACATGTTAGGCTACGGGTTGAACTAGATGGACTTAGAGTCTCCCTTCAACCTTAAAAACTATGATACTATGATACTATGAAACTAAGTGTGTTTGCTCATTTCCCAGGCAGCCCCCACCTTTTTGATGACTCACCAGTACTGGGGAAATACCCGTTGCTATGGTGCCCACCTGTGTTGTGTAACTGCTGGCTGGAAACCACCTAAGTGTATTATGTAAGTTAAAACCAGTGGTTAACCTTTTCCTTACCCGGGATGGGCATTGCTTCTTAAGTCAGATACAATTGTGACACAATTGTGACGCCCCTCAACTATCAGGTCGTCACAGGGTACTGCACAAACTGCCCTTTCGTGCAGTATTCCAAGTCCCTCATGGTTCTGGGTCCATATCTTATGGTGTTGCCCCCAACAGCAAATCAAATCCTAGATAAACACTGCACCACACCCACCAGGCACACCAGTGGATGACTTGAGTGGAATAGAGTCACCCACCTCGGGGGTCAGGGAGGAGAGGTGAGAATGTAGTCAGTCTGTCAGTGAGTGGAGAGTTGGGAAGTAGCCCTCGAGCTGAGAGGATTTCAAAGGAGGTTGGGAGTGGTGGCTCCCAAGAGAAGCTGTCTAGGTTGCAGACGGTGGATGGTCTGGGCCTAGAGGAGTCGGACCCCAGGTCACAGGGGATTGTGGCTAGGTGCCTGCACCTGTCGAGGAGGATGGTCAGCAGCCTGGCACTGTCACCGGTCCGGGACCAAAGGCACGGCGGAGTACACGGACCCTAGGTGGGGAGAAGCTTCAGGCAACCCAACAATTCACCTGAGGAGAACGGAGCCTTTATGATCTGTTCCCACCCGCTCCAGAATTGGGGCACTAGCGCAACGAGGGGGCTAGGGCCTTCCAAGCAAACGGTCCAGAAAACCCCAAGCGTGAGGCCTGAGAACAGGCTCCCACACTTAGCCACAGTGGGGAGCGGGGCCCGGCAAGTTTCAAACTACTGGGCCACCACGTTGAAGTTAAACTTAGTGTCAGGAGGCAGGTCACGGATCACCAGGCAACACCATAGGGGACGGGACCCAGACGTGCTCCCCTCCAGTGACAGCGACACCCCGAGATTTGGTTTACCCGGTTGTCAGCGTCTGCTTATTGACTGAGTGAGTACCTGAGTGATCCCTGCATCCCACGACATCCCACCAAGTCCCGGGGCCTACCTCTACCCGTGGAGGGCAACTACACCTTGCTGCCCTACTCCATCACCCCGGGAACTCCCAACGGCAGCGACGGTACTCCCAATTACCGTACACCACAGGTGGCGTCACGAACTATCTCTCCCCTGTAAATACCTCCCTTAATTCGAGTGTGGCCCCTAGCCCCCGGGTCCGGAAACCCTCGAGCCACAAATAATCACCCCCCGACCCCGGATCCGAGAGGTTCGGACCGCTGCAGGGGCGGCACACAATACTCTGTGGTGACTGAAGCGCCACACAGTGACTGATGTACATAGACGTTGGAGGAGCTGCCGTGAACGGTTTAAGGTTTGAGAGTCAGCAGTGAGGCCAAAGTGGCTCAACAGTCCCCAAAAATCACCAGTACATGTATTATGAGCGCCTCAATTTCTGTCTCTGATAATGGATTTACGTCCATAAATTTTTCTGTTGCTAAGGAAAACTTAATTTCTAATTTATTTGGTTTCCACATCACCGCACAGAATCTAACATCAAAGTGAGGAACACAGCATCCCAATCTGATATGTCTGATGTTTGTCGTGAATCCGATTTGGGGCGCTGCAGGGGAGTGTGGTTCGGCGGTGTGTGTAGCAGCAGTGAGTGCCCATCAGGCCCATGATGAGGAGCAACTCAGTTGGAGCAGTAGTCCAGTGCTAATATTGGAAAACTCCTCTATTCCTTAGGCTATTCATTGATGAGCCAGGCAGAGGACGGACCTCCCCATCATCAATACAAGATGCGAGATAGAATGTGCTGTCTGTGACGCCCTGGCCGAGCCAGGTAGTCACAAATAGGCCCCTGCACAACACCGTTCCCTCACAGGTGACAGCAGCCGACCTCTAAACCCTAGTCACCCCCCTCAGGGCTAGATAGACACACCAAGTGGCGGAACCAGGCGGTTGGAAGATGCCCACCAAGGAATCTAGACACCCCGGGGTGGGAAAACAAGTTAGTTTAGTTTAGAGTTCAAGTTGGAGAGGCGTGTGGGCTGGAGCTGTGTGCAGCTCCAGCAGAGGCAAACACCCCAAATTGAACGGTACCAGGGTAGGAGCCCTGGCGCCATTGGCTAGGAGGCAGATGGCGGTCTCCGTCTGCAGAGGCCGGAAAGATGGCTCGGTGGAACCAAGGTGGACCAGGACAGGTTTGTAGCCCGCCGGTACCGACCTGGGGAACCGACTTGGAAACCGGAGCACACAGGGGGGTACTCGGACCCTGAAGTCGGGACCAGAAGTGACTGGAACTGGTTAATTAACCGATTGAGGCCAGGACTAGAGGTCCTGTCCCACCCAAAGTCCCTATTAGAAGACAACAGCCCACCGAGGGGGATAAAAGGCCACCGCCAAGGCTCAGAGATCCCACGGGCCAGTGTTTGCGGGCAAGGGCTCCTTAGGCCACATCCAACTGGGAGCTTACTCATGATGTTGCAAGCACAGGTAGTCCACCATTCTAAAAAGGTGCATGAGAAAGACAGAGACCACCAGCCGGGTGGGGGAACCAGAACGCAGCCGGCTGCGGGCACCGACCACCATCACCTTGGTTTACCAGAGACTCGTATGTTTCCTTAATAGTGAGTACACCAGCAACCTGCGGTCGCCCATCTCCCTGCACCAAAAGCCCAACGGTTCCTGGGGCCACCATCCCTGCCCATGGAGAGGTTAACAACTTGCTGCACAACATCTCCCCCGGGTGCCCCGTAACTGCAGCGGTGGTGTCCAGCCTCACCACACACCGTGGGTGGCGTCACGAACTTAATACGGCTCAGCCCGTACATATACGTCCTACATCCACCATCCCAACCCCTTTTCATTCGGAGTGTCCACAGGACCCCCCGGGTCTGGAGACCCTCGAGCCACCCACCGGAAGGTCCGGATTCGAGCAGCGGCAGGCTGCTGGCACGGGGGCGGCACATGTCAAACTATCTAGCTCTCATGGCTAAAGATGATTAGGAGGATGCTTTTGCCCACAGCCTGGCACGCTATTTGCGTGAGATTCCTCATCCTGTCAGGCTGCGACCAAGGTCCTGCACTGTGTCCAACAACTCCCGGAAGGTGTTCAATGACTTTAAAAGATGTCAGCAATCTGTTGACAACTGCCTTTGCATGCCAGAGGATGAGGTGCAACAACCGGCCACGGAATATCAAACCTCTCTTCCACAACTAACTAATAATGACCAACACAACCAGAACCCCAGGTACCACTACCCACACAATCTGGGTATGACACTTTCAATTTTCAGGATGAATGGTCTGCTGCTGCCACTGAGTCACAGCCATATAATGTGCCACAAAGGCAACCCCCTTGGCACAGTCAGTTCAGCATGAGGCAGCATCTCATGGCACTAGTGTGTCATACTATGTGCCCCAGCAGGCTCAGCCAACATCCACCTCCATTCCCCATCTGTCCTTCACCTCAGCCATTACTATATTCTGAGAGCTAAAACTTTTTCCATTTTTATGCTGATGGAGTTGTTTTGCAGCTTGTTTTTTTGCGGGACAAGATGATGTTTCCAGGGATACCATTTTTATTTATATTCCTCTTTTGATTGCGTTTTATTCCAGGTCTTTTTCGGCAGGTTTATGAAAAATAATAGTTTTACACTACATTTCTAAATGGAGGTATTTTCTAATATTATTATTACACCTACTACATTTTGGGATAAGATCTTAGAGATGGGAATACCCCTTTATATACTGTCTCCTCGCTCCCTTACACTAACAGGTTTCCCTCTGTATGCATATGTAAAGACCTATCAATCACAGGGTTGGTGGCAGTGAGAAGCTGCCAGCAACCTGCCCCAGGCTAGACAACCAAAGCAGAGTCTTCTGCCGACTCTTCAAAGTATGTTTTCTGTGAAGCACCATATAGTTCTTACAAGTAAAACACACACGGCTGCAATAGTGCTGCCAGTCTCTAAGTCATGCTGCTCATTTTTCAGGGAATATTAATCAGATGACAGTTCTTTTAGAAAGAGCATTTCACCAATTTTTTTACATTGAACTGGAGATTGACTGGACTTCTGGGCAGAATAAAAAAAAATATTTTTTTTTCCTCTCTGTATATTAGCAGTCACAGTATGTGGTACCTAATGAGTTATTTTCGCATTAAGTTCAAGTTGGCATTATCAGACAGTTTTCTATGACGTTTCTATAACATTGAGCAACCATAGGTAGTACCGTATTTTTCGGACTATAAGACGCACCGGACCATAAGACGCACCCTGGTTTTAGAGCAGGAAAATAAAATTTTAAGCAAAAAATGGGAGTCATGACACACTGTTATGGGGCGAGGATCTGCTGCTGACACTGTTATGGGGGTAATGTCTCCAAATCCTCTACAAAGGTACCCCAGCCTGGTAATGATCCTCCTGCCTTGTATATACAGTATATGTCCCTCATCCTGCTATATACCACATCCTGGCATATGGCCTCATCCTGCTATATACGGTAACCCATCCTGGCATATGGCCCTATCCTGCTATATATGGTAACCCATCCTGGCATATGGCCCCACCCTGCTCATATACCCCCACCCTGCTCATATACCCCACCCTGCTCATATACCCCCATTCTGCTCATTTACCCCCATCCTGCTCATATACCCCCATCTTGCTCATATATCCCCATCCTGCTCATAATCCCCCATCCTGCTCATAATATATCCCCATCCTGCTCATAATATACCCCCATCCTGCTATACGCCCCCCATCCTGCTATACACCCCCATTCTGGTAAACGGACCGCATCCTGTGGCACAAAAAATAAATAAACGTTCATACTCACCTTACCTCACTCCCTGCAGCATCGCTCCTCCCGTGTGTCAGCGTGTGTCAGCGGCAGCACCGCTGAGTGGAGCCGTACCCGTTCCCCTGCAATATTGCGATGTCCTCCTGTGCCAGCGGCGGCTACGTGTGGACACATGCGCACAGCGATGACGTCATTGCTGTGCGCGCCGCTAGTCTCCACTGCACAGTGACAGGAGGACATCGCAATGCTGCAGGAGAACGGGGACGGCTCCACTCAGCGGCCGCCGGCAGCCAGGAGGAGATCGTGGTGCTGCAGGGGAACGGTGACAGGTGAATATACTGATTCACTGCACCCCGCACTGATGATGATGTGCGGAGGGCAGTGAATACAGCCGCACATGATCACTCCAGGCTGTAGTTGCATCATCCTTATTATCCCTCGCCCATCATCCTGCCCACCTGTCAGCGCCTGCTTCAGCGCTGAGAGATGGGCGGGAGGATGGGCGTGTATATTAAATGAGCGGGTCCACGTGGTCACGGCAGGCGCTGCTACAGCCTGCTCGTGCCCCCGATGACCCGTGCCACCACAGCACCCTCATTCCCGGCCCTATATTCAGACCATATGACGCACCCCCCACTTTCCCCCAACATTTGGGGGAAAAAAAGTGCGTCTTATGGTCCGAAAAATATGGTATATAATACACCGATTAGTCATATACTAATTCTATAAGTATAGAAGGTGATTCCCAGAAATTACACTACATAAAACATTACTTTGGTTTGATTAGTAGATAAAAATTTTAGTTCACAATTATCCGTAAATCAATAAAACTGGGATAGAGAAAATATATTGTGTGTCGATTAGTAGGTCTAACCGAAAAAAATGGAGGGGGGTTCTAGAAAAAGGGAGAGCAAGGGAGAGAAAATACCACTCTATTATCTGTCTGTTGTAAGCCCTATCTTGCCACGGAAGTCGGCACCCTAATAAAAGCCAATGGCGGTCTCACTCAACGATGGCAGACTGGTTGACCCTATTATGCCCTGTACAATTATTGGAAGCAGGTGGTGGGCCAAAGAACAGTCTGTTGTTGACGATGAAAACACAGTTAGTTCATCACTATCTCAATTCAATAGTAAGTCTACTGTAAATAGCAATAAAGGCATATAGAATTAAGGGAAAAAAGTTGCAGCATATTAATAAGGTAATAATGGTTGATTAAGATACAAATTGTCAATAATTAGGTTCTAAATTGTTGATGACAAGAGGATGTGGCACATAGATAAACCAGTATTAGTCCAGAAGTGCAGATAGATGAAATGATGGTATTAACAACAGATGGAATTATTAGTTGAATATATTAATGAGTATTGCTTTATATATGTACTGCAAATGTTTGCCTTATGAGTATGTATCTGATGTTTTCCACTTGAGATATGTATACAACCCTTGGCAAAAATGATGGACTCACCTGGCTCTGAGGATGTTCATTCAGTTGTTTACTTTTGTTTAAAATAAGCAGATCACACACATGTCACAAAACTAAAGTCATTTCAAATGTAAACTTTCTGGCTTTAAGAAACACTAAAAAAAAATCATGAAAACATCATGTGTTAGCCAGTAATGGTTACTTTTCAAGACCAAACGGAGAAAAATTATGGAATCACTCAGTTATGAGGTAAAAAATTATGGAATCATGAAAAATAAACAAAAAAACACTCCAATACATCACTAGTATTTTGTTGCACCACCTCTGGCTTTTATAACAGCTTGCAGTCTCTGAGGCATGGACTTAATGAGTGACAAACAGTACTCTTCATCAATCTCGCTCCAATTTTCTCTGATTACTGTTGCCAGATCAGCTTTACAGGTTTTTCATGGACCATTTTCTTCAACTTTCACTAAAGATTTTCAATTGGATTGAGATCCGGACTATTTGCAGGCCATGACACTGACCTTATGTGTCTTCTTTCAAGGAATGTTTTCACAGTTTTTACTCTATGGCAGGATGCATTATCATCTTGATAAATGATTATTATCCACAAACATCCTTTCAATTGATGGGATAAGAAAAGTGTCCAAAATTTCAGTGTAAACTTGGGCATTTATTGAAGATGTAATGACAGCAATCTCCCCAGTGCCTTACCTGACATGCAGCTCCATATCATCAATGACTGTGGAAATTTACATGTTCTCTTCAGGCAATCACCGACCGTAGAGTTCGGGGCACAGCAGTGACGGGAGAACCTCTGACTGGGAACAGAGAACTGCCTGCCGTATGGACTAGAACCGAAAGACAACCAGGAGGGGACCCCCAGACGCTCCAAGCCAAATATACATGTTCTCTTCAGGCAGTCATCTTTTTATTGTTTAGCTTTTCTGTATGTAAATCCCATTTCCTTTAGGTGGTTTCTTACAGTTCGGTCACAGACATTGACTCCAGTTTCCTCTCATTCATTCATCATTTGTTTTGTTGTGCATTTCCTGTTTTGGAGACATAATGCTTTAAGTGTCCTGTCTTTACACTTTGATGTCTTCCTTGGTCTACCAGTATGTTTGCCTTTAACAACCTTCCCATGTTGTTTGTATTTGGTCCAGGTTTTAGACACAGCTGACTATGAACAACCAACATCTTTTGCAACATTGCATGATGATTTACCCTCTTTTAGGAGTTTGAAATTCTTCTCCTTTGTTTCAATCGACATCTCTCACGTTGGAGCCATGATTCATGTCAGTCCACTTGGTACAACAGCTCTCCAAGGTGTGATCACTCATTGTTAGATGCAGACTAACGAGAAGATCCTATTTGATGCGGATGTTAGTTTCGGGAATGAAAATTTACAAGGTGATTGCATAATTTTTTCCTCATAATTGAGTCCTTCCATAATGTTTTCCCATTTGGTCTTGAAAAGTAACCGTTACTGGCTAGCACATTATGTTTTCATAATCTGATCTGCTTTTTTTAAACAAAAGTAAACAACTGAATGAACATCCTCAGAGCCAGGTGATTCCATATTTTTTTCCAGGGGTTGTAAATGTAGTGCCCCTGAGCCATCAGGAGCTACAGGGAGCTGCATCCTGTCAGAGATGCAGGGCCTACCCCCAGGGACCCAGAAGACCAGTGCCAGTAACACCAAAACACTCATACAACCCCTGTTTTACTCTCCCCCAAAACTGGTGACAGGCTAGGGTTGGCCCCAATGGATGGCCACCTAGGGGTGGGACCGATCCAGTCCACTAAACGACAACCAGGGAGGAGGGGCAGTTAGTGGAAGTGAAAGGAGATGGACGTAACGGTTCTGACGGGGGAGTTTAGCAGTGACCTGTCAGGCTCAGGTGTGTGGTTGCTGGGAGAGTACGGCGGTGTACTTGCAGAACCATAGCACCGACCGGCGGGGTGCAGAGCCCTAAGTCAGGGAAATGCTCCAGGCAGACCTGATAAAACCTGGATTGTGAGAGAACCATCCAGGACCTCACAGACTGTAGAGTTCGGGGCACAGCAGTGGCGGGAAAACCTGGGACCAGGAACAGAGAACCAACCCAACAGGGTTCAAACTGCCTGCCGTACGGACTAGAACCGAAGACAACCAGGAGCAGACCCGCAGACGCTCCAAGCCATGGGGACCCACCAACCAGAGATGGATGCAGGGGAAGTAAGCCACCAGGTCACCACACCGGCACTGGAACTAAGGGGACCAGTGGTGAGGACCAGCCTCCATCCGGTGGCAAGCATCACCATCGTGAGTAAAGAACTAGTTACACTGCAATCCCTTGTGTGGCCTATCTTCTTTCTGCACCACGGTATTACTAAAGGACATAAACAACAACACCACCATTTACTCCATGGGGCCAGCCCTACTTGCGGAGGGCTACAACATCCAGGCTGCCATTAACATCAGCCCCAGCAGGGAGAGACTGTGCAGCGGCAACTCCATCCATTTAGCCGCCACCCGCAAGTGGCGTCACGACAAAAACTTTATTATAATCCCTGGAAATACTCCCCCTTTTAAAAGGGACATCGATAGGTTGTCTGACAGCCAGGGGTCAGCTATTGACCCCAGTGCCTGTCATGGCGAACTTTCTGTGGATGCTGGCTGTGTGTCGATGTTTATAGGAAGTCAGCATTTCTGCTCTGTAAAGAACTTCAAGTCAAATACAAAAAAGTAAAAAAAAAAAAAGCTTTCAAAAAATCTAAAAATAACCCCCACAAAAGTTCAAATCACCTCCCTTTTGCAATGTTAAAAATAAAACAAAAATAAATTTAAAAATACACATATTTGTTGTTACCGCCTTCAGAAATGCCTGATCTGTAAAAATATCAAATAAATTAATCTCATCGGTAAACTGCGAACTAGAAAAAAAATCTAAATGACAGAATTACGGGGTTTTTATATCGACACAACATTGCAATAAAATCAAAACATTGTATCTACACCAAAATGGAATCCGTAAAAACGTCAGCTCATGGTGGGAACAATAATCCCTCACACCGCCCCAGATTCCAAAAAATAAGAATATTACAGGTCTCTGAAAATGGTGACAAAAGCGACATTTTTTTTTACAAATAGCTGAATTTTTTTCACCACTTACTGTAAATAAAAAACTATACATCTGTATACTGTGTACTCATACTGAACTGGGAAATCATATAGTCAGTTTTAACATTTAGTGAACATGGTAAATAAAAATGAAATAAAAATTGTTGAGTTGTACTTTTTTTGTAATTTTACAGCACGTGGAATTTTTTTCCCATTTTCCAGTACACTATGTGGCAGAATGAATGGTGTCATTCAAATGTACAACTTGTCCTGCAAAGAGAAGACCTCATATGGCTATATTGTTGTAAAAATAAAAAAAAGTTATGGCTCTTAAAAGAAGGGGACAAAAAAAATGAAAATTAAAAACGGAAAATCGCTTGGGGGTGTAGGGGAGTAAAGTCATACTTTGTAGTTCAGAGTTCCATTTGAGTTGCATCCATTTTTGATTGATACATTGCTAAGAGGTGATGGACAGAGATGGGCAAACTCGCAGATGTTCAGGATCGCCAGTTCGGGACCGGACTTGAACCCAAACTTGACCCCAGATGCCGAACCCCATATAAGTTTAAGGGACCCGGACTTGTGTGCAGTAAAATGGTTTTAGTAAGGGCTAGGAGGCTGCAAAAGGAGGCAAAATGGGGATTAACCCCTTCGGACCCCAGCCTGTTTTCACCTTAAAGACCCGGCCATTTTTTGCAATTTTGACCAGTGTCACTTTATTAGGTTATAACTCTGGAACGCTTGAACGGATCTTGGCAATTCTGACATTGTTTTTTCATGACATATTGTACTTCATGTCAGTAGTAAATTTAGGCAGATATGTTTTGCGTTTATTTGTGAAAAGTTCGTAAATTTGGTGAAAATTTTGAAAAATTCGCAATTTTCAAAATTTTAAATTTTATGCCCATAAATCTGAGAGACATGTCGCACAAAATAGTTACTAAATAACATTTCCCATATGTCTACTTAACACCAGCGCAATTTTCGAAACAATTTTTTTTTTCATTAGGAAGTTAGAAGGGTTCAAAGTTCATCAGCAATTTTTCATTTTTCCAACAAAATTTACAAAAAAAAAAGTTAAGTACCACATTACATTTGAAGTGACTGGAGAAACCTAGGCGACAGAAAATACCAAAAAGTGACCCCATTCTAAAATTTGCACCCCTCACTCTGCTCAAAACCACATTCAAGAAGTTTATTAACCCTTTAGGAGCTTCACAGCAACCAAAGCAATGTAGAAGGAAAAAAATAAAATTTTACTTTTTTACACAAAAATGTTACTTTACCCATAAAATGTAGCATTTTCACAAGGATATCAGGAAAACATGCACCATAAAATTAATTGTGCAATTTTTCCTGAGTACACCGATATCTCATATGTGGTGGAAATCAATTGTTTGGGCGCATGGCAGAGCTCGGAAGGAAAGGAGAATCATTTGATTTTTTGAAAGCAAAATTGTCTGGAATCATTAGCGGATGTGATGTTGCATTTGGAGACCCCCTGAGGTGCCTAAACAATGGCGCTTCCTCACAAGTGACCCCATTTTGGAAACTAGACCCCTCATGGAATTTATCTAGATGTTTAGTGAGCACTCTGAACCCCTGGAGGCTTCACAAAAGTTTATAATGTTCAGCTGTGAAAATATATATATATTTTTTTTACCACGAAATTATTTCAAGCAGGTAGCTTTTTTTTTACAAGGGTATCAGGAAAAAATGCACCATAAAACGTATTGTGCAATTTCTCCAGAGTACACAGATACCTCATATGTGGTGGAAAGTAATTGTTTGGGCGCACGGCAGGGCTCAGAAGAGAAGGAGCGCCATTTCACAGCAAAATTGGTTGGAATTATTAGCGGATGCCATGTTGCGTTTGGAAACCCCCTGAGGTGCCTAAACAATGGAGCTCTCCCACATGTGACCCCATTTTGGAAACTAGACCCCCCCCATACAAAAAAATATTAGTTTGGGAAAATAAAAAATACGGACGTCAGTAGAAAAAAAAATAATTATATGAGCGCCTGCAACTGACACTAAGGCAAGTGCCACACGTGACAGCGATGCACGAATCTTGCATCGCATCATCTGGCACAGCCGCACACACCTGTCTGGAAGAGAGCGACTGTGCTGGATGATGCGATGTAAGACTTGTGAATCGCTCTCACGTGTGGCACTGGGCTGACCCTTACAATATTCAGTAAAAAAATACTGTAGTTGACGATTACTGCAGTATAATTTTAAGTTTATTTGTATTTCTTTCTCAGTTTACAGAAAAAAATCAGGACACACGCACTGATGTGCTGCAAAAAGGGGGGGACTAGGTGGCATGGAAAAAAGATGGATGGAGGATGGGAGAGTGTGCGGCAGATGGAGGCACGGCGGAGAATGGGAGAGTGCGTGGCGGAGGATGGGAGAGTGTGCAGCGGTGGATGGGAGAGTGCGCGGAGGATGGAGGAGCAGCAGAGGATGGGAGAGGGTAGGCAGCAGATCAGGGTGAGAGGTGGTGGAGGGGGTAGCAGATCAGGGAGGGTGAGACGGGGTGGAGGGGGCAGCAGATCACAGAGGGTGAGATGTGGGGGAGGGGGTAGCAGATCGGGGAGGGGCAGCAGATGAAGAGGATGGGAAAGAGCAGGCAGAAGATCAGGGAGGGTGAGAGGTGGGAAAGGAGGCAGCAGATTAGGGAGGGGGGCAGCGGCTGATGGGGGAGAGCGGGCAGCAGATCGGGGAGGGTGAAAGATGGTGGAGGGGCAGCAGATCAGGGAGGGTGAGAGGTGGGGGAGGGGGCAGCAGATGAAGAAGATGGGAGAGCAGGCAGCAGATCAGGGAAGGTGAGAGGTGGAGGAGAGGGCAGCAGATGAAGAGGATGGGAGAGAGTGGGCAGCAGATCAGGGAGGGTGAGAGGTGGGGGAGGGGGCAGCAGATGAAGAGTATGGGAGAGAGCAGGCAGCAGATCAGGGAGGGTGAGAGGTGGGGGAGGGGGCAGCAGATGAAGAGGATGAGTGAGTGGGCAGCAGATCAGGGAGGGTGAGAGGTGGGGGAGGGGGCAGTAGATGAAGAGGATGGGCGAGAGCGAGCAGCAGATCACGGAGGAGGGCAGTGGCTGAGGGGGGAGAGCGGTGGCAGATGGAGGGGGGGCAGCAGATAGAGGAGGGCGGCAGTGGATCAGCGACAGTGGCATCAGATTGGCGGCGTATTGGGGGCAGGGGCAGCGGATCGGGGGATCGGGGGCAGGGGCGGCAGATTGGGGGATCAGGGGCTTACCAGGGCACACGCAGGGATCGCTCTCCTCAGCTTCCATGGATGGAGTGAAGCTAAGGGGGCGGTCACATACAGGTCACCGGTCCAAGATCCACGGTGATTGGAGAGATCGGTCACAAGGCCGGTCTCTCCAATCAGAGCTGTGGCGGTTGAAGCAGCGATCACCCAGCTCCAGCCAATGATCAGTGCTATAGCTGCACTGATCATGGCTGGATTTCAATGTTTTAGCCATGTGAACCGATCGCACTCACAGGGGCTCCGGGGCCGCGATTTCGCCATGACGTACTGGGTACATCATGGGTCGTTAAGTACCAGGTCACCATGACGTACCCAGTACATCATGGGTCATTAAGGGGATAAAGCAGTACAGTTATACTTACCAAGGCTCACACTGCTTCCGGGTCTGCTCATTAACTCTCATGCATATTCACTTCTTCCCCCCCACCCTCTCTGATAGCGTCTGTGATTTGTTGCAGTCAAACTGCAGGCATGGCAGCATCTGTGATTGGTTGTTCTCACCTAGCTGTCTGGGTCCCCGAAGTGAAGTGTAAAAATAAATAAATAATTTGAAAAAATGTTATAGGGTCCCCCGCAATTAGATACCCAGCTCAGATAAAGCAGACCACAGGAGGCTGCAGCCCCCAGCTGTGTGTTATCTTGGTGTGTATCAAAATATGAGGGGCCTCATGCGGCTTTTTAAAATATATTTAAATAAATAATTTTAAAAAACATTGTGCAGTCATTCCCCACACCAAATTTGGTACCCAGTCAAGATCAAGCAGGGGGCTAGTATTCTCAGGCTGGAGAGGCCCATGGCTATTAGGCTCTCCCCAGCCTAAAAATAGCAACCCACAGCCACCCTAGAATTAAATGAGCCTGGTGCTTTACGCAGCTTATTGCATTGCACTGGTATGGTGGCAATTGGGATAATTTAAGGGATTGATGCCAGCTGTGATTTGTCAAAAAATCACAGCTGTCATCAAGCCCAAGGTTAGTAATGAGTAGGGGTCTCTTAAACCCCCCATAACTAATGATGTAAGTAAAAAGGAAATAATCACAAAACACAGAGAAAAATCCTTTATTTAAAAAAAAGAAAACAACCCTCTTTCTTAAATTTAACCCCCAAAATATCCCTGCAGGTCCGACGTAATCCACACCATGACGTCCCACGATTATCGTGGCTCTGTTACATCTGGAGTTGCAGTGCGTGATCACATTAGAAAATGTGACCAAGCATTGCGGCATCACTGACAGACTGATAGAGCAGCAGCTGTGAGCAGTGATGTCAGTGACTTCATCTGAGGTCACAGCTGGGGTTCCCAAGGTATCCCAACTGTAACATCAGTTGGATTCAATGAACTCAATTCCAGATTACTGTCGTAGGCTACTGTATGTGCATACGTTGAGTATTTGGTTGCAGAAAATCTGCATCTTCTGACAGAAAAACATACCAAAAATTGCAGCTTTGATGTATTTTTCTTCCAGGAGATGCAGATTTGGTGAAGAAATTTACTGCAGAAATCTGCATCAAATCTGCATTTACTGGCAGATGTTACACTTGCCGCTGGTGATGAGATGGTGAACAGGAGTGAACCCACTGGACTACAGGGGGGGACCCGGCCTTACCCAGACATATGACGCGCTTGACTGAGCACCAACCAAAGCATAAGCCAGGTGGCACTCCCAGCGCAGTGACTGAGACTGTGGAAGCTAACCCCCAAAATAGGGAGGGGCTCAGGTACACACAGACTCAGGTACAGGCTGGCATAGTCTGTAGTGCTGACAATATATACAAGAGTACCCAGCTACTCCTTCAAACAGGAAAAAAAAACCAAAAAAACACAGCATTTCCGATTTAAACGTGCCCAGGTTGAATCAATCAGGCTGTTGAAAAAAAATCACAGCATGGGAAAATCCAATTCATGGTTCCCATGCTGGCAAATTAACCCTTCCATTGATTGTGTCGGGTCCATGGATCATATTATATAAGCTTGTAAATAATTCCAGTTGTTGTATTTAATTTTCAATTGTTTGTTAATATTTTTTTCTATATTTTGTTTTATTTAATTTTTTTCTGTTATCTTTTCTATAACACCAAATAAATAAATAATTATAATTGTTAACAAAAAAAAACCCCAAAAAAACCCCTATATACATAATTCATGTGGCGTTTACTCAGGGTGCGGCTTTTTTGTATTTAACATGGTGCCTAATATGGCGTTTCATGTTTTATGGTTGGAAAATCATGTTAGTGTCCTTTTCAACCTTGCGGCAGACTGTGTTGTTATTGCCTTTATTATATGAATTATGTATATAGGGGTTTTTTTTTTTGTTTGTTATAGATCGTCTAGCTGGTAGCAAACCAATAATATTTTTAAATGTCGTCTGTTAAAACATGATTGTCATAACGGGTTGTAGTCAATTCAGTTGTTGATATCCGTGGATTATTATTATTCTTTAACAATTATAATTATTTATTTATTTGGTGTTATAGAAAAGATAACAGAAAAAAATTAAATAAAACAATATATAGAAAAAAATATTAACAAACAATTGAAAATTAAATACAACAACTGGAATTATTTGCAAGCTTATATAATATGATCCATGGACCCGACACAATCAATGGAAGGGTTAATTTGCCAGCATGGGAACCATGAATTGGATTTTCCCATGCTGTGATTTTTTTTTCAACAGCCTGATTGATTCAACCTGGGCACCTTTAAATCGGAAATTCTGTGTTTTTTTTTGTTTTTTTTTTCTGTTTGAAGGAGTAGCTGGGTGCTCTTGTATATATTGTGTTCTATTTGGTTGTAATATGTGTAAGATTAAGGGCCACTAGGCCAGAAACGTGTAAGACGTTTTTTAATCACCCCTGGATGTCCATCCAACATGTTTTTAGTCTTTTGAAATAAAGTTACATTTTATCATTTATCTTGGACGTGCTGCTGGATCCAATTCTTCTACCGGTTACTACTTTCTCCTGCACCTGGAGCCCACCTCCTTGCACCGTCCTGAATAGAGGAACCCAGGATCATTAATCGGGTGAGCTGGAAAAATTTTTCTTTTCTGTAGTGCTGACAGTTGAGGCAGACAGGATGGCCAGGACAGGCAGAGTCTCTGATGCTGACAGGTGGAGAAGGGATGGCTGAGGCAGACAGTAGAGCTTGAACGGGCAGGTACGGCGAAAATGACTGGGATTGGTTGATAGGTACAGGATGAAGGATGTGGGTAAGGTAACGGACAGTGGATAACAGAACCTGAGAACTAGCTAGGTAGATGGACAAACACTAACTATGTTGCTTAGGCACCTCCCTTAGTGGGAGGGTGCCTTAAGTACCTAGTGCCCCTTAGCCATAGCCGAGAGGCACTTCCAGGAATATGTGCACTGGTATTTTAAGAGAACAAGTGCGAGCACTCTGAGTGTACTCCTGGGGAACCTGGGCGGTTTTGACGTATTTCTGCCAGGAGATAAGGTTTTGGTGCAGAAATTTGGTGCACCAAATGTACATCTTCCAGCAGAGAAATGCATCAAAACTGCATCATGTTTTTTGGTGCTTTTTCTGCCAGGATATGCAAATTTAATATAGAAATTTTTGCAACAAATCTGTATTTCCTGGCAGAAAAAGGTGTCAAAACAGCGTTGCGTTTTTTGGCACATTTTACTGCCTGGAGATGCAGATTTTTTTAAACAAATTTCTGCACCAAATCTGCATCTCCTGGCAGAAAAACGCGTCAAAACCACATCTCATTTTTGGTGCATTTTTCTGCCAGGAGACGCAGATTTGGTGCAGAAATTTCTACACCAAATGCAGCAAGGAGATGCACCAACGCTGCATCTACTGGCAGAAAAACACATAAAAAATGCGTCAAAACCGAATCACGTTTTGGGTGCGCTTTTCTGCCAGTAGATGCAGAAATTTGTTGCAAAAATCTTCATCTCCAGGCAGTAAAACACACCAAAAATCGCGATGCCATTTTGAAGTGGTTTTCTGACAGGAGATGCAGAAGTTTCTGCAACAAATTTGTGCACCAAAATCGCATCTCCTGACAGACAAAATGCATCAAAACACTGCATTTTTTCTGCCAGGAGATGCAGATTTGGTGCAATCAAATACTCAAGGTGCGCACATAGCCTAAAGGGTACTTTACATACTGTGACATCGCTAGCGATCTCGTTAGCGATATGAAATTTTAGATCGCACATGCGTAAAATGACCTATGTGCGATCTCGAAAGATCGCACTTGCGATCTAGAATTTCACATCGCTAACGAGATCGCTAGCGATGTTGCAGCATGTAAAGTACCTTTTAGCCGGAAATCCGACATTGAGTTAATTGAGTTTACCTCAGGTAAGTTCATAGAGTCCACCTGAGGTGAGTTCACTGAGTTCATTGAGGTCACCTGAGGAGACAGTTGGGTTACAGTGGGAACTGCTAGATGTGGCCTCAGATGAATTCACTGATGTTATTGTTCACAGCTGCAGCTTAGCCAGTGTGCCCCTGACGCCGCAGTGCTCGGTCACACTTTTTAATGTGACTGCTGTCAAGCTGCCACCAGGGGGAGCCGGATCTCTGCAGCAGAAGACACTACACAGAGCAACGAGAACCAGGAAGTAAATGCACAGTGTTCTCGTACACTGCCTCACAGCACAGCTGAGAAGCAGAGCTGCGGGACGTGCGAGGAATAGTCAGGCAGGCTGGGTCAAACACAGTATGGGCAGAAGCAGGACCGGAGGAACGAGTAGAAGCGGAGTCGATGTCAGGCCAAGGTCAGTACCAGAGGAAGTAACCGAGTGGGGAAGTAGGAGAGGGGACAGAGGACTGGAGGGACGACCAGGGAACGGAACACAGACAAGGGCACGGGGGCACAGGAACAGACAGATCAGGATATCACTCACAGGACCAGCAATCACAGGCAAACCATTGCTAAGCTTATAGCTGGCGCTGGTTCACTGGAAATGTCAGCTTTGAAGGCATCCAGTCTCCGGAAGTGAGGCCCGGGAGAAGGCTCCGCCCCCTAGCCATGTGGACGGGGAGGCGGACCATGACAGTACCGCCTCCTCAAGGGGGGACCACCGGACCCCTGGACTTCCCAGGAAACTTCCGGTGGAAAGCCGCAATCAACTGATCGGCCTGCACGGATCGAGCCAGCACCCAGGACCTGTCCTCCGGAACATAATCCTTCCAATGGATCAGATACTGGAGGGAACTACGAACCCAACAAGAATTGATAATACGCTGGATCTCATACTCCTCCTCACCGTCCACTAATATCGGAGCCGGAGGGGTCTGAGAATCCACCAACGATGGAACAAATGGCTTAAGCAAGGAGGTATGAAATACATTAGGAATACGCAAGGTCTGGGCAGTTCCAACCGAAAGGCTACCGGGTTGACCACCTCGATGATCTCATAGGGTCCTATAAACTTAGGACCCAACTTAGCAGACGGAATCCTAAGCCTAACATTCCGAGTGGACAGCCACAATTTGTCCCCCACTTGAAAGGAGGGTCCTGGAGAATGCCATTTGTCTGCCTTTTGTTTCTGGGACTGCTGAGCCCTCTCGATGCACCATCGTACTGTCACGCTGTACTCTAAGATGTACAATAGCAGTACAGCACAGTAATGTGGGACTGAGAGGATTCCTGAAACTATCTGAGAAGGTAGTTAGCTGGTAAACCACTAGGGGGCGTAAAAGTGGAGGAAACGTATGAGCAGGGAATTCCCTAGCAGAGGTAATACTAGTCAAGCCCACCAGATGGCAGTAGAATCGTCAGAAAGCCGTGTCACAACATGAGGTCTTGTAAGTACACAAGGGCAAAGTCTAAACATTGTCAGATGGAAGCAAATAGTCAGTAGCTGGGAAATCAGAGCCTAGAAGCGAGGGGGAGTGGGAAGACAAGACAGAATTAAGGTAAATAGATAAGGAACGAACAGGGAGACAGCGGGAGAGACACTGATGGAAACAGACAACAGAGGAGGTTAACAGGTCAGGTGAACACAGAGGTCAGGAGGGGGCAGGGCAGACAACAGGTCACTCAAGAGCAGAACATAGCAGAGCCAGAAATATCCCTGGCGAAGTCCAAAAGAAACAGTGCCCTAATAAAGCAGCCTGACCTCCAGAACGAGGCAGAAAGGATTAACCCCTAACGTGACCTGCATCAGAAGTGAAACTAAAAAAAAGGCTCAGCTCCAGCTGAGCAAGGAGTCAATCATGACAGGTACCTCCTTCCATACCTCCCCCAGACGCTGAACAATGGAGTCGGCCCCTGGACACCCATAATCTACTCGCTTTGCTCAGTGCACGAGCTTACTAACTCCCCTCTCCCTATTTATTGGGGCAGGTAAGTAGATAGCGACTACCAACCTGCCCTGCTGTCTGCCCCTCTCTCCCGGCTCAGAGTGGTCATGTGACCGCTCCTGCTGTGATTTTGCTGCTTCCTGTGACAACACATCAACAGGGGCAGGACCTTGTTGACGGGCATCACAGCCGATGACATGTTGCCGCCCTGCTGGGCGGGTACAGTGCGTGGGAGTCCCCACCCTCTTCTCCCGCCCCCTCCCACACATTCCCTAGTGTAGTGGTCTCAAAGACTTCCCCTGTAGGCCGCAAGTGGCCCCTCATGCTTCTTGTGGTACGCAGGCCTGTGGCCCCCTTGACGATCGCTGATTGTGCTGGGGGCCCGTGCATTCCGCGCTTTATATCAGATGACTGATTCCCGGGCGCTGCACAGATGCAAGCTTTTTATACAGCTACTGCAATAATCAGCTGCCGGCCAATCAGAGGCCAGCAGCTGATCACTGGAGAAGCTTGTCATGCGCAGTGCCTGGAAATTTGTCATCTGATATAAAGCGCTGTGAGCAGCGGCCCCTGCGTTGGCAGCATTCATCAAGGTGACTGTGGGCGGGTTGCGTCTGTCAGCTGCAGCCCCCTGCAATTGCAGTGTTCATCAAGGTGACTGTGGGCGGTCACAAGAAGCAGGATACCGAGGGAATGGAGAAGAGGTGAAAAGGATTTGTCTGTTTTTTTTGTGTATGAAGAATGGCACCAGGGCCGGATTATAGGCAGGGCAGGCGGGGCTTCATCCCCGGGGCCCCCACCAAAAGAGCTTCCAAGGGGGCCCCCACCGCCAGGGCCATACTTGCCACTAGGCACCTGTCAGCTTTTTTTTTTGTTTTTTCTTCACACCCTCTCCCCCCGTAAAGACAGTCTAATAAATCAGCTGTGTTTTCGGGGGGGCCATTTATTTGTATCAATTTAAGACGCAAAAACAAACTGTGGGCACAGGACGCTGATTGACCCCGGAAGTACCAGCGCTTGCACTTCCGGGGTCAGAGGTGTGCACTACCAATGAGCTCCCTGCTATGTGCTGCGGCCGTACCCAGCAAGGGGCGGGGGGGGGCACGGTGTAGTGGGCCACTGTATCTGCTGTCCTCGCCGTGCTCCTTCGCAGTGTGTACATGCCAGGCACACTAGCAGGAGCAGGAGGCAGCGCTGTGCTGTGTCGGCTCTGCTGTGTGCTGTGTGTCCGCCATGCACACAGTGCAGAGGAGCGCGCTGGAGCTGGTGACCGCAGCTTCGTCCTTCCTATTCAAATGTATTTGCGTCTTTCAGACGTAAATACATTTGAACAGCGCGCCGGGACTGGGCCCCGCCCCCGACGTGCAGCAACGTGATGAGATCAGCACCTTGCTGACGTCATCACAGTGCTGCGGGCGCCGGCACACAGGAGACATCAGGAGGAAGCGGTTAGCGCTCCATGGAGGAGCTGAAGAGACAGGTTTAATTAATGGGGATGAGTGGGGAGGGGCTGAGGACACATAACAGGGAACATTTGTGAAGGAACACAGCTTTGTGACAGGCAATGGAGGAGTACTGTATTCCGAGGGAGGGGGGAAAGAGTGTGTAGTGATGGGGCAGTGTAATTTGTGTGTGTAGGGGGTGATGAGGGTTGCATTGTATTGTGTGTGTGGGGAGGGGTAATGGGGGGTGCATTATATTGTGTGTGGGGGGAGGGATAATGGAGGGTGCATTGTATTGTGTGTGGGGGGAGGGGTAATGGAGGGTCATTGTATTGTGTGTGTGTGGGGAAGGGTAATGGGGGGTGCATTGTATTGTGTATGGGGGGAGGGGTAATGGGGGGTGCATTGTATTGTGTGTGTGAGGGGAGGGGTAATGGGGGGTGCATTGTATTGTGTGTGTGTGGGGAGAGGGGTAATGGGGGGTGCATTGTGTGTGGGGGAGGGGTAATGGGGGGTGCATTGTATTGTGTATGGGGGGAGGGGTAATGGGGGTGCATTGTATTGTGTGTGTGAGGGGAGGGGTAATGGGGGGTGCATTGTATTGTGCGTGTGTGGGGAGAGGGGTAATGGGGGGTATATTGTGTGTGGGGGAGGGGTAATGGGGGGTGCATTGTGTGTGGGGGAGGGGTAATGGGGGGTGCATTGTATTGTGTGTGTGTGTGTGTGTGTATGTGTATAGGGGGTGATGGGGGGTGCACTGTATTGTGTGTGTGTGTGTGTGTATGTGTATAGGGGGTGATGGGGGGGTGCACTGTATTGTGTGTGTGTGTGTTTGTGTGTGTATAGGGGGGTGATGGGTGGGTGCATTGTTTGTGTGTGTGTGTGTGTGTGTAGGTGGTGATGGGTGGGTGCATTGTGTGTGTGTGTGTGTGTAGGGGGTGATGGGGGGTGCATTGTATTTGTGTGTGTGTGTGTGTGTGTATATATGAATTAGAGCAGTCTGTGTGGCCCCCCCAGAACTATATGGGTTCCCCAGAGCGCTATGTCACCCATCCCAGTAATGAGTACACCACCAGAGTTGTTTGCCACTCCAGTAACGTCTATGCCCCCTGCCCCTCCTGTAATGTATATATTGTAGCCCCCAGCCCCTCCTGTGATGTATACACAGCAGTGCTGTCAGTGTGCAGTCATGTCTGTTAGTGACAGCCACATGTCCTGAAGGAGCTGGATGGAAACAAGCGGGAGAGGTGAGTGAGGCTGCTGGCAACGTCCCCATATTAATACCTGTAAGGGCTCATGTGCACGTACCTGCTGAATATTCTGCAGTGATTTGACAGCACATGTGAGCGTCAAATCGCTGCAGAAACACTGCCTAATGGATGCAGTTTTTCTGTACAAAAAAACCCGATTTCCTGCGCTGTGGCTGCTGCCCCCACCATAGACAGAGTGGGAGCTGCATCCATAGCGCACGGAATAATTGACATGCTCCTTTTCTGAACACACAGATTTTTGGCATCCAAATTGCAGCGTAAATGTATGGAATTACGCAACTTGCGCACGAGCCTTAATGCGTCTGTGTCTGCATGTATGTCAGTGTATATGACTGTGCATATATTTGTCTGTTTATATGTATTTTTCTGAATTTGTCTTCAAATATGTATATGTACGTATGCCTGTATGTGTGTGTGCATGTCTGTGTGTGGATGGGGTCCACTGAGACTCTTTCACCCGGAGGTCACAAAACCCTGGAGCCGACCCTGGCTGCCTTAACATTGGGATCAATAAAAAATATGTGAGTAAAGCGGGCTTTACACGCTACAATATATCTAACGATGTGTCGGCGGGGTCACGTCGTAAGTGACGCACATCCGGCTACGTGCGACCCTGATTGTGCGTTAAAACGTTGATCGCATACATGTCGTTCAATTTCTAAAAATTGAACGTCCGGTTGTTCAATGTTCCCTAGGCAGCGCACGTCGCTCCGTGTGACACCCCGGGAACAATGAACACAGCTTACCTGCGTCCCGCCGGCAATGCGGAAGGAAGGAGGTGGGCGGGATGTTACGTCCCGCTCATCGCCGCCCCTTCGCTTCTATTGGCTGGCCGCTGTGTGACGTCGCTGTGACGCCGAACGTCCCTCTCACTTCAGGAAGTGGATGTTCGCCGCCCACAGCGAGGTCGTTTGGAAGGTATGTACGTGTGATGGGGGTTAATCGTTTGTGCGACACGGGCAACAAATTGCCCGTTCCGCACATACGATGGGGGCGGGTGTGATCGCATACAAGATCGCATATGTAATTGAAACGTGTAAAACAGGCTTAACTCTACTTTCTGTGTATATGTGACTGCTGTGAGTTATCCTGGACTGTACCTGTAGTACTGTAAATCTGAATGTGGCAGAACAGGATAAGGTAAATGTTCATTGGATTTATATCTAAATGCTGCAGCTATCGCGCTCTACTGTTATGGCTAAAAATGTTAACGTTATTGGGCCCCCACCAGATTTTCTGCCCAGGGGCTCCCACCAACCTTAATCTGGCCCTGAATAGCACAATAGGGCACACTACTACATGACAGAGCATTGCTACAAGAAGAGGAGCAGGAAAGGGGACATTACTGTAGGGTGAGCAGGATGGGCACAATACTACAGGATGGGGCATTATTACAGGATGGGCACAAAGATGGGGCACATCATTACAGAATGGGCGCATTACTATAGAATGGGCACATTACTACATTATATGTGCCCATATTGTCCTCTGCTAGAAGTCAGTGCTGGGCAGGCTACTGACAGCCAATGAGTGTGCAGAGGGCGGGGCTGGACAGTGAGGCTGGTTGGTGCCATCTCTGACTGTGAAGTTTGACAACCAAGGACAGGAAAAGTCAAGTTTGGTTGAGCTGCACGTAAATAAAGATCTGCAGAGAATAAAGGGTTAATTCAAGAGGAACAAAAGTCAGAAACAAAGAAAAATATGTGGGGATGTTTTATATAACAATACAGCACAGATTAGCTTAAAAAAATGTTGGCGTTTATGTCACACAACTCCTTTAATGGTTGTGTGTGCACTGTGTAGTACGGCTGTCATTGAGAGCCACGTTAATGGAGAGCAATGCTGCCATCATGTGGTTATAACACGGTAGTGAAGTTTACAAGGTTCTGTATGTTTTAATGGTGATGAATTTTTAGTGACAGTTTTTGCTGCTATACTTAGCATTTTATAAATTAATTTATGTACCTCACATTCTATTTTGTGTATAGTCCCTTGTCACTTTATTAATACTCACCTTATCTTCATGTGTCATGGAGATCTGATGAAGCATGTTCTTCCGTTTGATTGTGTTATACTTGACGGTCTGGCAGAACATTTTTTCACATTTGCTCAGGTCACATTGCATATTACTGCTGTACTTTTTATTCCATATATTTTTAATATATTACCGTATAATACTCTGACGAGTGTTCCTCCTGAAATGTACAGCACTGAGGATGCCAAACAAACACAAAAAAAGATGATACCCCAGAAGATTCATGGCAACAATTATTAATGGCAAATTCAGCAAGAGGAAAGAAAGGCGACTACTCTTCCTGATTATCAGATGCCAAAGAACGTAAATACTGCTGCAAATTTTGCTCTACATGTTCTGATGCCCATTAGACTGAGGGTGGAATGCAGAAGAATGGGATAGCTTAATCCCTAATCGAGAGCAAAAAACTTTCAAAAATTTGATAATAAATTGAGTTCTTCAATCCGAGACAATATTAGAGGGAACTCTGTAGAGTTTAACAATCTCACGTATAACGACCAGAACTAAGGTCTTGGTATTAGGTAAAGATAGTAAGGCAATAAAATGTGTCATATTTGAAAACCACCAAACCATCCACCACCACCAAAATGACTTTATTAGCAGCAGAGGGGGTAAATCTGTTATAAAATTCATAGAAATGTTTGTCCATGGTTGGCTGGTAACAATTAAAGGCTGTAAACATCCCGAAGGATGAGAGTAAAATGCCTTAGAGTGCGCACGGGTGGCACATGCCTCCAAATCTTGGGCCACCAAAAGCAAGGCAATATGAGATCAAGAGTACCTGTAACCCCAGGGTGACCAGCCAGAACAGAATCATGATACTCCCCCAGGACCATAAGACTCAGATTCAGAGGAACAAATGACTTGTTCACCAGAACCCCAGACTGCACATCATAATGAGTCTCTGCAATTTCAGACTCAAAATCTGCACTGAGCACAGACACCACTACTCCCTTCAGAAGAATGAGGACAGGTTCCTCACAGTGTATCCTGCAAGAAAACTCCTGGACAAAGCATCGGCTTTAATGTTCTTAGACCCAGGGTGATAAGTCATGAAAAAATTAAACCTATTGAACAGCAATAACCACCAACCTTGTCTCGATGTAAATGTGGCACCACTGAGGCTCTGGTCGCCACAGGGTACTGCACCTCAATTAAGGTTCGGTATCTATCTCAGGTAAGGTGGGGTTAATCACCAGTATCCCACATTCACGCACTACATACAGCTCAGGAGCCTTCACACAGAGTGGGTTAGCTCAGGGTGGGCAGGGGGGTGGCCAGACGAATGTGGGCTTCCCGGTCACTGAAGCCAGCCACCTGGGCGGGCGGGTTCCACTTGGGGTAGAAATAGGCACAACACACGCACATCAAAAACAGACCCGTCAGGACCATAGTTCTGGCAAGACGTCTCTGGAGAACTTGGACCTTTATTGGGCCCAGGTGCTTGGAGCGGGAGCTCAGCAAGGGTAGTTAACTACAGAGGGGGACACCCTAGAAATAGCAAACAACTAAACCTCAATCCATACCCATAATCAGCGTAGGGTCATAAATAGTAATGAGCCACCAACCTAGTGTTCAAGTTCGGTTCAGTTCGTCGAACATTTGACGAACACCTTCGAAACTCATGGCAGGCAAACACAAACACATAGAAACACCTTCTAAGGTATCCCAAAGGTGAAAAACAACTCAGAAGACACCACAAACACATGGAAAAGTGACAAGTACATATACGCATGCTGAAAGAAAAGAGCTCGATGAGTAAAAGGAGAAGGAGACACAGATATAGGAGTATCTGCAAATGAACAACGATGCCATGACTGTGCAACTGGAGCCTTGCTCATTATGGGCTTCCAATCAGGAAAAATGGCCTGAGTTTGCCACTTACGCCTTGGGGATCTTGTCGTGTCCCGCAGCCAGCGTTCTCTCGGAACGTGTATTCAGTGCTGCTGGGTGTGTGCTGACAGATAAGCGCACGCATGTGTCCAGTGTCAATGTGGACAGACTAACGTTCATCAAGATGAACAAATCATGGATCCGCAAGGACTTTTCTACCCCTGTGTCATCCTGGGGAGAGTAAAGGCTTGTGTATTTTTGATTGTGTTGTATGCAAATCAACATTTTAAGTTTGCAACTGTGGGACAATTGATGAAAAAAAACATAAAAACGAGTCAACAAAACTACCTTAATGCAAAAAATGTATTTATCTTTATTAATCAGAAATAAACGGACAAAATATTTAAAATACACAAAACAGAAGGTGCTGGTAAGGATACAAACTGCAGGAGTTAGCACCCATTTGCTGGTAATGTGCAAAAAACACACACATATATATATATATATTGTTGCTGGACTCTGCCTTGTTGTTGTTCATATATATATATATATATATATATATATATATATATATATATATGGGAGTGGGTAAAATAGTGTCTAAATGTAAATAAATATATGAGGCAGTACTAAATAGATGTAAAGAGGGAGAAAAGGTAACTGAAGATAATAAAGTGCAACATAGTGCTAAAGTGCAAGGCAGAATCTATCATATATAAAGTGCTTGATAAAAAAGCAGCAGTAAATATCTAGCTGCACGATTATGAGCAAAAAATCACAGCCTCTGAAAGTCAAACGGTTTCCTGTATGGCCACCAAACTACTAAGTAAATAGAGGACACATACCCATTATGTCACCTAGTCAGCAAGGAAGGGGTGCAGCTCCACAAGACCCCAATGCGTTTCGTGAGGGCTTCTTCACTGGGGGTCGCCACTGTGGGACAATAGATGTCACTTAAGTGGTGTCTGTGGCCAAATGTTTGGAAAACATGGAGACTCTTGTTGGAGTTCCCTTGCTGTGTTTTACATGATTTTAGAAGGGCATGACATGCCTAAGAGGTTGACTTTCAGCATCTGCAAGCTGTTGGCTACAGAAATGCTGCATTTCCTCCCGGTGGACACAGAGGATATTTGAGACCTTATGTCCATCACAGTGCCCCAAGAGTAGATGCTCAGTCGCCACTACTTCTCCAAGAAAGGTGTGCCTGTGCTACACCCGCATTTCGCACACAACATCACCGCTTCCTTGAGAAACTCTGTGTGTGACAGGGTGCATTTCACCACAGATACTTGGACCAATAAGCATGGACAGGGGCGTTACATGTCGCTGACAGGGCACTGGGTAACTATGGTGAGAGATGGAGAAGGGTCTGCTGTACAAGTCTTGCCATCTCACGAGTTGTGCGTCAATCCTCTGTATGTAGAAGTTCCTCCACTGCTTCTGCCTCCTCAACCTCGTCTGGGTCCTCCACCTCTGCCCAAATCTTGTCTGGTAAGGCCACCTGCGTTGTAACTGTGCACAAGTAATCCCGCACACCTCCTTACTATGCTGGCAGCAGAGCTCAACAGCATCAGGCAGTCAACGCTTTACTTTGATATGGATGGGAAATGTGAGTCACACCGCTGAGGAGTTGTGGACGGTTAGCTCTAAAGTGTATTCAGTGCTGCTGGGGGTGTGCTAACAGATAAGCGCATGCGTCTGTCCAGTGACAATGTGGACAGACTAACGTTCATCAAGATGAACAAGTCATGGATCCGCAAAGACATTTCTACCCCTGTGTCATCCTGGGGAGACTAAAGGCTTGTGGATTTTTGAATGTGCTTCATGAAAATAACCATTTTAAGTTTGCAACTTTGGGAAAACTGATGCCACTTAAGTGGTGTCTGCGGCCAAATTTGGCAAAATAATTTCTGCCACAAAAAGGGACGCACATATGCAGGAGTATCAGCAGAAGCTGTTACATAATCTTAGATCAGCTTTTCCACTAAACACCCGGGGTGCACAGAATGAATCTCACCACTTTGTCATGGCAAGGATGAAATAGTCTTTTACTTGTCAACATCTGAGGGACCGAGGGCTGGCTGCTGTGCTGAGATGGCGTTGAGTAGGGTGTCCCTGCAGAGTTGCAAATTTGGTCATATACAAAATGAGTGGAAAAAGGCCAGATGCTGGTGGAAAGGGGAACAGGCGTGTTGGAAAGGGAAAAAAAGTTTGTGTCCGTGGGGTTGGTGGTAAAGCAACAGTAACATCTGCTGAAGAAACACCATCTGTTATGGGGGGACTGGCAGATTAGGATATGGTGGTATATATCCCAATCGCCAGTCGGGGTCCAGCGTGCTCCCAGATGGAAAAGGAGATGCTGGCAACCCGAAGGTTAGGCGGAGGATACAGAGCTGGGTGGCTCTGAAACTAATAGGATCCTGACCCGAGTTAGGCGACACTCGGATCAGGAGACCGTGAACCCTGTTAGCATCACAGAGTCCACACACCCAGCCCAGGAACACCCTGTTAACAACACAGGGGCCATTGGGTACGCTGTCCGTGTGCGTAGGGGCCACACCTGTGGACAGCAGGTGCAGTAGCAGCCCAGTTAATGCCACTGGGCTGCACTAGCAGGACTGGTAGGACAGGAGCTGGCCGTACCCGTGCCACGTTACCAAGTGTGGTGGCGTCCAGCACCGATGCCCTATCCCTGCCTATCTCTGTCCTAAAGCCGCAATGGGTTCAACGCATGGAGGTGTGCTCTATCTGAGCATAATAGAAGACTGCGCACCTCCATGTTGTCTCCAGCCCCTTTTATAACCTGGGTCCGCCCCAACCAAGGGTGGACCACAATCCACCTCCAGGAGCCAATAGCAGAGTGCCACGTTATCAGTGACATAACCAGCGGCCTATCCGGAACCGCCACTTCACTGATGACCTCGTGGCAGCCAATCCCCAAACACCTCACCAGTTGTCGTCTGATGAACAATGATGAGGTGCCAAGTCATAGGGGCGGGCCTCTGCGAGCCAGTCCGGAGTGGCCACATCATCAGGACACCTGATGCCCTCTGGCCTATTAGGGCCTGCCACCTCACTGACATGGCCAGTGAGGTCCTTACTGGACCTAGCCTCTGATGCACTAAGTGCCTGAGCATGCTCAGTAGCCTGAACAACAGTCTCAGAAAACAGACTATCAGCTTGAGCATGCTCAGTAGGCACAACACAGGAGTTAGACATGGCATGGAGTCCAAGTACCTGTGCAGAGAGGCTTTTCGCATCAAGTGTGTGAGCATGCTCAGTAGCCCGAACTGAGGCCTCAGTAATGGCACAGTCAGGCAGAGCATGCTCACTAGGCGAAACACTGGACTTAGGCTGTGGCTGGGGTAAATTGGCACACGCATGCGCACTAGCCGCCTCTCCACACTTAGACATGAAGGAGGAAGCAGTCAGCTGGACGACCTGAGGCATGGCCAAAAATGGCATCCGACGCCTGTGCGCAACTGGAACCGCAGCAGGCTGCTTGCGGCTACGGCGGCACCGATATGTAACACCCTCTTCCAGCCAAAATAAAATATCTACTCCTTCCCGTGGATAATCTGATATGATCCCTTTGTTACGTACACGACCATCGCTGCCAAATGTAGATGAGGCACCAAAACAGCAGATGCTTGAATGTGTCACGCTCCCCGGGTCCCCTGCGCTGCTCCCCGGCTCACCTGTCACGCTCCCCGGCTCCCCTGCCTCGCTTCCCGGTTCCTCGGTCCGGTCACCGCCGCTCCCCGCTCTCCAGCATCCATTGCCGGCGCGTCCCCGCGTCCTGGTCCCCGCTCCCGGCGCCCGTCGGCTTCTCAGCCCCAGCCCGGCTCTGCTGCTTCCTCCTCTCAGCTTCCTGCTCTGGCTTCTGGCACTCGGGCCGCGCGCATGCGCATTAGGGCGCGCGCGCGGTCATTGACCCTTTCTTAAAGGGCCAGCGTCCATTAACAGGAAATGATGCACACAGGTACAGGGTATAAAGGGGTTTAATGTCCAAGTGGGCGGGGCCTGATCTTCGTGTTTCTCAAGCTAGGAGTCAGGTCTCCTTGTGTTCCTGTGAGATACTCACCTCTCTCTCTTCTAGAGCCGAGCCTGCCTCGCCATCCGGTCCTGCCGAATCTCGAACCCCGAACGCTGCCTATCTGCCATCCTGACAGTCCGTACCATCTCGGATCCCTGCGGTGACCCGTCATCTCGCTCCAAAGGTTCCGGACCCCGCCTGACATCTTCTCAGCTTCCGAACCTGAGCTCCGTCACCCGGACTACCATCAGTGACTCCGTGGTCCCAGGGACTTCTCCGTTATACACTTGTGCACGGACTGTTCTGCTGCCTATAGTGCTCCAGCTACCGGACCCCTTACCATCATCAAGGAGTTCGGCCCAGTGGATCCACCTCCTGGGTCTGCCCGTCCACCTGGCCCTAACAGAATGGATCTCAAGTGCTCCATCAAGTGGCCTCTCCTCCACCTCAACTTCAATATCCCAAATACTCCATTCCTCTGTAGTGTCACCCCAATCGCACTTGATTCTTACCAGCTCTCAAGTCTCCACCTGCCCTGCTGAGTATAGTGTAACAGAGATGGTTGAGTATGCAGAGCTGTTTAGTCACACTATAGCCTGGGAATCAGAGGTCTGCTCCAAAGCTGCAGTGAGTCCAGACAAGGAAATGATCTGCACTGATGCCCAGAATCTTTGTGAGTTGGATCCAGGCCCAGATTTAAGAAGGTTCTGAGCATAATGTAGACCCTCATTCCCAAACTGTAACTCCTCTTGGTGGAGACAATGAGGAACATGCTGATGAGAATCAGATACCTGATTGGAATGACAACTTTACTATTCGGTCAGGGCTGGAAGAGGTTGGCTCTGAGGAGTCAGGGCGAGGGGAGGGAAAACACACAGGGTGATGATGAGATTGGAGACCCCACTTACTGTCAACCCACAGTCAGCCAGTCGATAAGGTCAACGGCGGAGGAGGATGCTACTGCCGACGAGGTTAGGTTGCGTCTTCCTGGACAGAGACGAATTACTGGAAGCATGTCAACATCTGAATCCTCAGCCACAACTCTGCCTCTGAGCAGAAGTCGTGGTGGCTCTGCAGGTTGCATAGGCTGTAAGCCTTGCCTAGCCTGGACCTTTTTTGACATCGCAAAGGATCACCCAACTCATGTCATCTGTAAGATTTGTCACCAATCTGTAAGCAGAGGCCAAAAACGTACTAGTTTGAGTACTTCGTCTATGAACCGTCACATGGATATGAAGTGATAGGGTGAGGGTGTATTGATGACCTTTATCCACTGTGAATGTGAGGCGCCCTGGACTAACCAGGTCGTCACAGGTAACACACACACACACCCACCCCCACTAGACAGTAACATTAGCCAAACACAAAACCCTTGTTGCCTCCCTCCAGGGTCTTATGTCCACACCAGGTGGGGCGGAGCCAAGTGGTTGGCCCCACCCACCGAGGAGTTCACAGGCCTGGAGGCAGGAAAAGTGACAGTTTAGTTGAGGAGGTTGACGTGAGAGGAGTGAAGTGGAGAGTGTCTGGGTTTGTGGCCCAGGCACTGACAACAAGGTTGGCAGACGGTGGTGGCCGTCTGCAGGAGTGGTGAATCAACGCAGAACCGTAGGACCGGGGTCAGGCGTTGGCCTGCCGGTACCGACCGGGGAGCAAAGTGAAGCCAGCACACACAGGCAGGGCCATCGGACCCTGACTAGGCTTGGAGTCACCGCCAACAGTCAAATCCGAGTGTGACAGGAACCCCAGGGGTTTCCTAACAGCCAAAGACCCGTTAGAAGGCAACTATCCGCACCGTGAGGGTATACAGCTACCGCCTAAGGCTAGAGACCCAAGGGCCAGCACCTGCGGGCAAACGGGCTCCTCCGGTATCCATACACCGGGGAGCGGACTACCGTTGGGGATCCATCGTAGTCAAAACAGGACACAAAGGTGCAGGGAAAGACAGCCGCCATCACCTGTCCGGGGAGAGACACTGCAGCCGGCTGCGGGACCCGTCCATCCAGCCGTTTGGTTTACCGAGGACTTTGTGCATCTCTTACTGAGTGAGTACACCCGTGCCATCCGGCACCGCGCCGCGCTGTCCCTGCAACCCTGCACCTTCACCAACCCTGCCTCCCCGTCACACCACTGGGCCCTGGGACCACCGACCCCTACCCATGGAGGGTGGAAAACAACATCCCAGCTGCTCCCTACCATCGCTCCCGGGATCCCCGTCACCAGCAGCGGTGGTGCCCATCTTCACCACAACCCGTGGGTGGCGTCACGGACTAAATCCCCCAAACCAACCACCCTTTTCACTCATGGGCGAGGAGCGCCGCTCGAGTCCCCGGGTCCGGCCCACTGCTCGAGCCACCGAGCAGCAGAAGCCGCAGCAGCGCCGGATCCGAGCGTTTAGCGAGCACGGCAGCGGCGTTCTCCCCGCCCGCGACAACTGCAACATGCTTATTTGCCGTTCATTGTATGCATTGTTGCTGACCACCCACAAGGGGCCGCTGTTTTGCATCTGCCTTTGACAGTTTGGTCACAATAGCAATAGCAAAACGGTCTTCGGCTGTGGACTTGGAGACAAAAGGAGGTGCTGTATGTGAGCTGAAGGAAAAGCAAAAGGTGTGCATAACAGAAAGGAGCCGCCGCGGAAACACTTAGGTGGATTGTGAGGAGACTCGTGTTGGAGTTTGGTGAGGAGGACCATAACGCCTGTGAGCAGCATCCTGTGCGGGAGACCGCCATTCTTCAGTTGCTGGCTATACTGATTACCGTGAGAGGATCGTCAAGTCTGTATTTATGGCAACTGGACACCACAGTACCCGGGAACGGTAGGCTGGGCCGAGACAGGACTGCGTGCAGGCAACACTTTGTTTTGGTAACAAAACACATATCTGTTCTGCTTAGGCCGACTACATAGACAATAAGACTTGCTGCCTCTGCTCTGTCAGTTTGTCAGTTACAGTTAAAATTCTAGAGGGAAAGCGACACATGTTTGCATTGACTGTTGCTTTACAAGATTTCCAGGACTGTGTTGCTGAGCTGTGTGGTTTGCCTCACAACTTTTATTATCTGCCTTAACTATGAGGCTTCAGCAAACAAGGGTATTCAGGGGGGTTAATGGGTTTTGTCTATGTTTAGGTAGATAAGTTGTAAGTGTGCCGCCCCCACGCCAGTAGCAGCTGGGCTGCTCGGATCTGGACCTGCTATATGGCTCGAGGGATCTTCCGGACGTTTTTGTACGGGCTTGGCCATATTCAGTTTGTGACGCCACCCACGGTGTGTGGTGAAGTGTGGCACCACCACTGCTGCTGTAGGGCACCCAGGGGAGATGTAGTGGCAGCTGGATGTTAACCCCTCCGTGGGTAGTGATGGTCGCCCTGGGACCCTGTGTCTTTCCTGCAGGGGATGGTAATGGCAGGGGCCGGCGCACGGACGTACCAAGGGGTGTTTCGTTGCTCACGGTTGAAAGAATCACACGAGTCTTTTGGTAAACCAAGGTGCTGGTGGCCGGCCGCTGCGGCCGGTTGTACTCTGGTCCCCCACCCGGGCTGGTGGTCGCCGTCTTTCCCTCTGCACTGTTTTTGTATAGTTGTGGACCTCCTGGTGTGGAATACAGGAGTCCACTCCCGGCTTGTTATGTACCTGAGGAGCAGTGCTCGCTGATGCTGACCCGTGGGATCTCCTGGGCCTTTGCTATTGCCCTATCCCTCTCTGTGGGTGGTTGTCTTTTTTCGGGACTTAGGTTGGGACAGGACCTATAATCCTGCCTTCAATCGGTTAATTAGCTAGGCCGTTGGGTCCGGTCCTGGCTTCAGGGTCCGAGTACCCCCTCTGTGCACGGTTTCCGGGTCGGTTCTCCGATGTCGGTACTGGCAGGCTACAACCCTGTCCCGGTCCACCTTGGATCTCCGGCTGCCGTCTTCCCGTTGCCTGACGACGGAGACCACTGTCTGCCACCTAGCCAAGGCACCAGGGCTCCAACCCTGGCACCGGACAAATTGAGCTTCTCCTCCACTAAAGCTACACCTAGCCCCAGCCTCTACTCCGCTCAACTTGAACTTCATACTCTCAGACCAGACTTCATCTCTCTCTTTTCCCGCCCCAGGCTGTCTAGACCCCTAGGTGGGCGTTTCCTAACCACTTGGTCCCGCCCACTGGTGTGCCTGTCTTGCCCTGAGGGGGGTGACTAGGGTTTCAGGTCGGCTGTGTGTAACCCTGTGAGGGATGGTATTATGCGGGGGCCTAATGTGTGACTACCTGGTGCTGCCAGGGCGTCACATAAGCTCTTGTGCTGCGCCACTGGTAGGTCGTGTTCGCACACACACACACACACAATTACTCTTGCTATGCAGAGGGATTACCAGGTATTAGGCAAATGTTTAGACAGTCCCTTGGTTAGGCAAAGGTTGATGAGAAGGGGGTATAAATTGCCATTATGAGTGGCGCAGCATAAGGGGTGTAGGCTTTTAGACTTGTGAATAGAATGTTCTATTCTTTCTGTTTTATGCATGGTTGTTATTGTTTGTTTTGGTAAAGTTAAACAATTATTTATCAACCCAACTGCCTAGAGTCCTTTTCCTGGTGCGTGGTTTTGCTGTATACTGGGGAGCCCACCGTGTACACGACTTTAAATGAAGCATAAGTCGCAGTGGAAAGGTCACTGTGCTACAATGTGGCCTAGCATGGCGGGGCAACCACCGTCTGCACCATCAAGTGCATCTGCGTGCTCTTCATCCTCTGTGACTGTGGGGGCAGCAGTCACACATGCTTTTGGACGCAGACCTTCCACCCCTACCCGCAACAGGCAGTGTGATTGGCAGGTCGTCAGTTGTTTTGGAAGTGGAAACAGCTGCTGGTGTTGAGCTCTCTCAGATATTGAGAGCACCACCTTTGGATGAATGCAACATTATTATTATCATTATCCACGCCTGCACCTTCCTCACAGATTGGCTGGACTACCTGCAGTTAAACGTTGCGTAGCAGAAATGGAGAGGTGGTGTAGAATGCAGAGGTGGTGTAGCTTTCTTGTCAGCAGAGGAATGTCACTGACTATCCCAGACACTCATACTATGCCCCAAAAAATTGCCTGCACTTTTTGCAGTTAAAATTGCGTAGCAGAAATGGAGAGGTGATGTAGAATGCAGAGGTGGTGTTGCTTTCTTGTCAGCAGAGGAACGTCATTGACTATCCCAGACACTCATACTATGCCCCAAGGAATTGCCTGCACTTTTTGCAGTTAAAATTGCATAGCAGAAATGGAGAGGTGGTGTAGAATGCAGAGGTGGTGTAGCTTTCTTGTCAGCAGACGAACATCACTGACTATCCCAGACAATGATACTACACCCCAAAAAATTGCCTGCACTTTTTGCAGTTAAAATTGCATAGCAGAAATGGAGAGGTGGTGTAGAATGCAGAGGTGGTATAGCTTTCTTGTCAGCAGAGGAACGTTACTGACTATCCCAGACAATGACATTATGCCCCAAGGAATTGCCAGCACTTTTTGCACTTAAAATTGCATAGCAGAAATGGAGAGGTGGAGTAGCATGCAGAGGTGGTGTTGCTTTCTTGTCAGCTGAGGTACGTCACTGACTATCCCAGACACTCATACTATGCCCCAAAAAATTGCCTGCACTTTTTGCAGTTAAAATTGCATAGCAGAAATGGAGAGGTGGTGTAGAATGCAGAGGTGGTGTTGCTTTCTTGTCAGCAGAGGAACATCACTAACTATCACAGACAATGGTACTATGCCCCGAAGAATTGCCTGCACTTTTTGCACTTAAAAATGCGTAGCAGAAATGGAGAGGTGGTATAGAATGCAGAGGTGTTGTAGCTTTCTTGTCAGCTGAGGTACGTCACTGACTATCACAGACAATCACACTATGCCCCCAAAAAATTGCCTGCACTTTTTGCACTTAAAATTGCGTAGCAGAAATGGAGAGGTGGTGTAGAATGCAGAGATGGTATAGCTTTCTTGTCAGCAGAGGAACCGATCTGTAGATTGCACTTTTTAAGTGTATAGCGCCCACAGCAGCAGCAGCAGCGGGAGCGGTGACTGTAACACACCCGCAGCAGTGAGATAATGGTGGCGATGGGGAAAATAGCCGGGTCTTATAGGGCAAGGACATGTAACATGCACAGCCAATAACTTGCTTGTCTGGCAAAAATTCACTTTGCTGTGTGTGTGTCTGTGATTGGCTGACAGCCTGGCCCGCCCCACTGTACGCGCGGTTAGGAAAAAAGAAAATGTTGATCGCCATTCTTTCAGCACTCAGCAGCACTGATCTAAACCCTGCCCGTCCCCCGCACACTATACCCTTACTTTTAATAATATCATTAGTAACAGTGACTGACAGTATTACAGTGAAAAGCCAGCTAGTAACTACCGTGTTTTTCCAAAAATAAGACCTCCCCCAAAAATATGCCCTATCAGGGATTTTCAGCATTTTCGGAGAAAAGCTTAAATATAAGCCCTCCCCCGAAAATAAGCCCTAGTCGCGGATCAATAATGAAATGTCCGTGCAGCTAAAAAAGATACAGATACTGCAGGACACTTCATTATACACAGCAGTACCCGGCAATTACACTCACCCAATGTGGAGTGGCAGGACCTGCAGTGATCACACACCCGCACACATCAGCTCTCTCACACACACACACACACACACACACAATCAGATCTCACACACACACACACACACACCAGATCTCACACACAAACATCGGATCACACACACAGCCAGATCGCACACATAATCAGATCGCACACACAAACATCGGATCACACGCAAACATCAAATCACACACACAAACATCGGATCGCACGCACATCGGATCGCATACACACTCACCTCATCCAACGACACCGATCTCGCCGGCAGAATCCTGAGAGGCAGTGCAGTGGAGCGCAAGGAACAGGGCCTGCGGCTGGACACGTGACTTGCTCTCATTCCCTGTGGCCGTAAGTGCTGGATGTGATGTGATGTGTGTGTGTGTGTGTGTGTGTGTGATCTGCTGTGTATGTCTGCAATCGGCTGTGTCTGCGATCAGCTGTGTTTTTCTGCGATCGGCTGTGTGTGTCTGCGTTCGGCTGTGTGTATCTGTGATCGGCTGTGTGTGCCTGTGATCAGATGTGTGTATCTGTGATCGGCTGTGTGTGCCTGCAATCGGATGTGTGTATCTGTGATCGGCTATGTGTGCCTGAGATCGGATGTGTGTATCTGTGATCGGCTATGTGTGCCTGAGATCGGATGTGTGTATCTGTGATCGGCTGTGTGTGATCTGCTGTGTATATCTGCGATCTGCTGTGTGTGTGTGTGATCTGCTGTGTGTGTGTGCCTGCGATTGGATGTGTGTATCTGTGATCGGCTGTGTGTATCTGTGATCGACTGTGTGTGCCTGCGATCTGCTGTGTGTGCCTGCGATCTGCTGTGTGTGCCTGCGATCTGCTGTGTGTGATCTGCTGTGTATATCTGCGATCTGCTGTGTGTGTGATCTGCTGTGTGTGTGTGTGTGATCTGCTGTGTTTGTGTGTGTGATCTGCTGTGTGTGTCTGCGATCGGGCTGTGTATGTCAGTGTGTCAGCCAGCAGCAGGGGAGGATGGCGTGCAGCACCGACCGGAGATCACAGGAGGACCTCGGAACCACGCAGACGTCCTGGTCTGGTGAGTATGAGTCTCCTGGGAGGTGGGGGGTCTGCTTTTTTGGGGGGTAAACTTACCCCCAACCGTGTTTCTCCAAGAATAAGACCCCCTCCAAAAATAAGCCCTAGTGCTTTTTTGGAGGGCAAATAAGACAGTGTCTTATTTTTGGAAAAACACGGTAGCTACACTTTTGGTGATCGAACCGTTATCGAACAGTAACTCGAACGGTCGAATATGAAGCGAATCGTTAGAGTTCGTCGAACGACTCGAACACCGCCCAAAACAACTCGAATTTGAAATTGGCGAACGGTCTGCTTTGAACATCGCTCATCTCTAGTCATAAATGCAAACACAATTTGCCCAAAGGGCAACTAGAGGTACCCTAAACTAAAGATTAATAAAACTTAACTTTTAATCCTAGCAAATTAACGCAGATCAATCTAAAATCAGTAGCAGGTAGAGCAATCAAACATATACTAAATCACGTATACGGTCCGGACACTATGAATAAGTGAACAACTGTCCTACAATAATTGTCAGAGTGATATTGCCCTACCCTGCCTAATAAAAGCTAACTAATAGCCTCCCCTATTAGGCAGGGTAGGGCAATATCACTCTGACAATTATTGTTGGACAGTTGTTCACTTACTCTTAATGTCCGGTCCGCGGTCGGATACGTGATTTAGTATATGTTTGATTGGTCTACCTGCTACTGATTTTAGATTGATCTGTGTTAATTTGTTAGGAATAAAAGTTAAGTTTTATTAATCTTTAGTTTAGGGTACCTCTAGTTGCCCTTTGGGCAAATTGTGTTTACCCTAGAAATAGGACTCTCATTCTTTCTCTCTCTCAAAACACCAGTAGTGACCCCTTACCGGATTTGGGATTGACCTGAGCCCATCACGGCAATGACCAATGTGACCGGGCTGGCAGCTAAAGTTGTGAGTAAACTACACCCTGAACCCGCAGAGACTGTGTTGGCTCGTCCTTACCAGTGCTGCCACCCAGCGCTAAGGCACCAATGGCCATTACAACCCTCATCATTCACCCGGGCCCCGCTCCGCCTGTGGGGAGCGACACCATCCGGGCTGCCATAACACCTGCCCCAGCGAGGAACCTGGCAGTGGCAGCTACTCCCTGGCCACATACCACAGGTGACGTCACGATAAATTTTACCAATATTCCGCTTCCCCCTCCATTTACTGTACGCCTCGGGGCAACGGAACCGGGCAAGGCTACCCTGTGACATCGCCTGACCCGACCCGAAACGGCCCAGCAACGAGTAGGTTAACCTCCTGCCCCGTGGGACGCTACATAAGGCTCTTAGCAAACTCATGGTAGAGAAGATTTTTATAGTCTGTTAATACTGATACAGGATGGATGACAACCCTCCGGAAAATGTCACCATTCCTCAAACGCTAATTTGATTGCCAGTAACTCCCTGTTACCAATATCATAAATACGTTCATACGATGATAGTTCCTTAGAAGTAAAGGCGCATGGACACAGCTTACCAAGAGACGGACCCTGAGATAACACAGCTCCCACCCCCACTTCTGACACATCAACCTCCACCGTAAAAGGTTGAGATACATCAGGTTATTTCAATACAGGAGCCAACAAGAAGCATTTTTTAAGACAGTCAAACTCATACAAAGTACTCTCAGACAATTTCAAGATGTCCGTACTTTTTTTTTACTCATGTCTGTAAGAGGTTGTGCTATGGCAGAGAAATTGTTAGTAAACTTCCTGTAATAATTTGCAAGACCTAAGAACTGTTGCAGAGCCTTAAGTTTTTCAGGATGGTCCCATATCAAAATAGCTTGTAATTTAGAGGGATACATCCGCCAACCTGCAGCAGAGATTATACACAGTAACCCAAAAACAGGTAAAGTTCCTGTACACGAGGAATACACACTTCTCCAGTTTAGCATACAACTTATTCTCTCTCATAACTTGCAATACCTGTCTGACATGTTCCAAATGAGATCCATAATCCTGTGAATATTTATCTGTTGGGGACAGTCCTGCTATGAGAGGTGCATTAAGTCTCTGCATCCTTGAGATACCCGTTAAATACTTTTTGTTCTGCTTGGGTTGCCCACTGTGTATGCGTCATCAGCTGAAGTTTTTGATAAAAAAGAAGTAAATACGTTGCTTCCTCACAGACCATAGAATTGTTCTCTCGGGCCGGATCTACTCTCTCTCCCTGGTCGAGACTCAGGCTATGGCGGAAAAAGAGAATGTTGAGTGGGACTTCATCCAAAAGTCTCCGTCACCAGCGGGAGCAGGGTTCATCATCGTAAAAAATGATAGTTCCTTGTGTCCCTGCATTGACTACCGGGGTCTTAACCTAATTACCATCAAGAACAGGTACCCTCTGCCTCTCATACCTCAGCTCTTTGATAGACTTTCCGGTGCCCTGATATTTACAAAGCTGGATCTGCGGGACACTTACAACCTCGTCCGGATTTGCGCAGGTGATGAGTGGAAGACTGCCCTCAATAGCCAATATGGACATTACGAGTAGGCCACTCTTCCAGAAAGAAACATAAAAAAGCCAGATTAATGCTTGCAAATGGACACAGGAACAAAGACCTTAATTTTTGGAGTCATGTCCTGAGGTCTGTCGAAACTAAAATTGAACTGTTTGGCCATATTGACCATCGTTACGTTTGGAGGAAAAATCTGAAGCTTAAGAACACCATCCCAACTGTGAAATATGGTGTGACAGCATCATGTTGTGGGTTTGCTGCAGGAGGGACTGGTGTATTTCATAAAATAGATGGCATCATGAGGAAAGAAGAGTATGTGGCAATACTGAAGCAACATCTCAAAACAGCCAGGAACTTAAAGCTTGGGCACAAATGGGTCTTCCAAATGGACAATGACCTGAAGCATACTGTCAAACTGGTTACAAAGTGGCTTAACCCTAGAACGCGCAAGCATAACAATCTACCATAGAAAACAAATGACCTAGCAGGCCTGCGAGGCCCCAGGTATGCGTTCTAGGGTTAAGAATAACAAAGTCAATGTTTGGAGTGGCCATCAAAGAACCCTGATCTCAAACCTATTGAAAAGTTACGGGCAAAGCTGAAAAGGCAGGTTACGTACAAACATGGCTCAGTTACATAAGTCCTGTCAGTAGGAATTGGCCCAAATTAATGCCAACTATTGCGAGAAGCTTGTGGTAGGATATCCAAGATATTTGACAGTAGTCATACAGTGTAAGGGCAATGGTACCAAATACTAATGAAATGTATGTACACTTTTGACTTTGCAGGAAATAATAAAAATGCCTTAAAACACTCTCTCTCTCTCTCTCTATACTGACCAAAAGTTTGGACACACCTTCTCATCTCTAGAACAACTGTTAAGAGGAGACTTTGTGCAGCAGGCCTTCATGGTAAAATAGCTGCTAGGAAACCACTGGTAAGGACAGGCAACAAGCAGATGAGACTTGTTTAGGCTAAAGAACACAAGGAATGGACATTAGACCAGTGGAAATCTGTGCTTTGGTCTGATGAGTCCAAATCTGAGATCTTTGGATCTAACCACCGTGTCTTTGTAGAAAAGGTGAACGGATGGACTCTACATGGCTGGTTCCCACCGTGAAGCATGGAGGAGGAGGTGTGATGGTGTGGGGGTGCTTTGCTGGTGACACTGTTGGGGATTTATTAAAAATTGAAGGCATACAGAACAAGCATGCCTACCACAGCATCTTGCAGCGGCGTGCTATTCCATCCGGTTTGCGTTTAGTTGGACCATCATTTATTTTTCAACAGGACAATGACCCCAAACACACCTCCAGGCTGTGTAAGGGCTATTGACTAAGAAGGGGAGTGATGGGGTGCTACGCCAGATGACCTGGTCTCCACAGTCACCAGACCTAAACCCAATCGAGATGGTTTGGGGTGAGCTGGACCGCAGAGTGAAGACAAAAGGGCCAACAAGTGCTAAGTATCTCTAGGAACACCTTCAAGACTGTTGGAAAACCATTTCCGGTGACTACCTCTTGAAGCTCATCAAGAGAATGCCAAGAGTGTGCAAAGTAGTAATGAAAGCAAAAGGTGGCTACTTTGAAGAACCTAGAATATAAGACATATTTTCAGTTGTTTCAAACTTTTTTAAGTATTTCATTCCACGTTTTAATTCATAGTTTTGATGCCTTCAATGTGAATCTACAATTTTCAGAGTCCTGAAAATAAAGAAAACTCTTTGAATGAGAAGGTGTTTCCAAACTTTTGGTCTGTACTGTATATATATATCAAAATTCCAGAACAACATATGATCACTTGCTTTTTTTCCCGAAATAATATAATCTACATTGATCAACATTTCAAGGTTTTTTTGTAAGGAGTAAACCATGCCACTAGAACAGTGTTTAACAAAATATCCAAAGTTTATTATCTTAAACCCTTTATTTTGCCAAAAACAGGATGATCATAATTACAGAACAGCAATGACTGTAGCACAGAAAAAGATTATAAGTAAATGTTATGAAGGTAACAACAGTCACCAATCACTAGGAAGTGTACAGGCCTTTGCTTTGAATGACTTCAGCACATCTGTGGACACAGGATATCACTAGTGTCTCACACTGCTCTGGTGTGATTTTGGTCCACTCTTCTTCCAGTCTCTTCCACAGGTTTTTGACTGTTGTGGGTTTCTTGGCCATAACTTTGTCATCAAGGATTGTCCAGAGGTTTTCTATTGGGTTTAGAATAGGACTCTGGGCTGGTCATTTCATTGTTTTATGGAACAGCTTTACCCGTTTTGCTGTGTGACGGGGGCATTGTCCTTCATGAAAACTGCTGGCTGATTGAGTGATGAACTCAAGTAAGAACCACGTGTTGTTGAAGAAGGCTTTGATACACACTTGCATTTGCTCTGCTATGTAGCTGTATGAAAGGTCCAACTCCTGCTGCAGAAAACATTCCCCAAACCATGACACTTCACTGACTTGTTAACACACTTTGGGTTAAGTCTTTCCCTAGTTTGTCTCTGAATATAATGTTTCCCATCAGACCCAAATAAATTAAAATTACTTTCATCACTAAAATGAACTGTGGACCACTTCTGCTCTGTCCATACAACATATTCCTCACCAAAAGTGAGTCTAGCCTTTTGAGTCTTTCTGCTAATGGAAGGTTTGGTAACTGCAGAGTGGGCTTTCAGTCCAAATGCTCTTAAACATCGTGACACTGTATGACGAGACAGATCCTTAAGGCTACTTTACACACTGCGATATCGGTCCCGATATCGCTAGTGTGGGTATCCGCCCCCATCTGTTGCGCGACACGGGCATATCGCTGCCCGTGCCGCACAACATCGCCCAGAGCCGTCACACATACTTACCTGTGCGGCGACGCCGCTGTGACCGGCGAACCGCCTCCTTTCTAAGGGGGCGGTCCGTGCGGCGTCACAGCGACGTCACTGAAACGTCACTGAACCGCCGCCCAATCACAGCGGAGGGGCGGAGATGAGCGGGACGTAACATCCCGCCCACCTCCTTCCTTCCGCATAGCGGCCGGGAGGCAGGTAGGGAGAGCTTCCTCGCTCCTGCGGCGTCACACGCAGCGATGTGTGCTGCCGCAGGAATGAGGAACAACTTCGTTACTGCTGAAGTAACGATAATTGAGAATGGACCCCCGTGTCGCCGATTAGCGATTTTGCACTGTTTTGCAACGATGCAAAATCGCTTATCGGTGTCACACGCAACGGCATCGCTAATGCGGCCGGATGTGCGTCACAAAATCCGTGACCCCAACGACTCCGCATAAGCGATGTCGCAGCGTGTAAAGCCCGCTTTACTCTGTTCAGTGCTGAACTGCTGAGGAATTCCAGATGACCGTTAAATTGGCTAATTATTAAATAGCACCAAGTGTCAGATTAACACCAATATCTTGCAAGTATCTGAATTGTTCTCTAATTTTGATCCGTGTTCTATACATTTATCTCATTTACATTTTTATTATGTGCTTTACAATAAATTCAATTTATGAAATAAGCTTAAAATACTGATGGTTTACTCATATTAGGATATAATCACACAGCACTACACAATGACCTTAACATTTAGGAAATTGTGTGTTGTTCTCTAATTTTAATCTCCAGTGTATGTCTTTTTAGATAGTGTATATAAACTTCTGGTTTCAACTGTATATACTAGGATGGGGGACTGTATATACCAGGATGGTAGTTATATACACATAACTATAGAGACATATGTACAGTGAGATCTCTATATTATATATCAATACTAAAATATTGTCACAACCGTCTCTCTGCATTTAGAGACTTGTGACACAATCTAGGCAACAGTCTCACATTGCCATCTGAGACTCCTCATATTGAACATATTTTCCATTCTTTTAATGCTTTTAGGGTTAAAGTCAGTTTTCCTTTCCAGCAGATTCTGCTAGCCTCAGGTGCTTCTGGTTGGTGATCACTCCTTTTCCTTATATATGGTCACATCTCTCAGTAGAGGGTGCCAGTTATTCTGATGCAATCTGAAGGTAGGTCTTGAGGTGGAAAGAGATGCTGGAGCTCTTTTTGTGTAAAGAGGTGTAGGCTGCAGTACTAGTGTCTGAATGCAGCCATGAAGTTGGACCTTATCGTCTGTTGTTTTCACTGTCTGTCGTACCTTCCCTTCATGTTATTTTAGAACGGTGGGACTAGTGATCCTTACCTGCCAGGTGTCCCTTTATCCCTCACCCCAGCGCCAGGGCGCACCATTGTTATATTGTTCCCGGTGTACCTCTTGTTTGTTGTGGTGAACCCCTTGTTTGTTGTGTGTCTTGCCGGGTGCTAGAAAATCTCCAAGTTCATGTGTGACAAATATATATGCCAGGAAATATATTAGAAACAGGAAAAGACTAGCGCTAAAGTTGTGCAGTGCTTGGTGCTGTTGCTTGTGACACTGATGTGATCTGTCATCAGAAGTCGATGCTTGCACTGAGTCACAATAATATTGAAAAAGGAGAAAAAGAAGAACAAAACCAAAAAATGGTGGGTGAAATGTTAAATATTTTATTAATTTATTAGATGTAAATAGTAAACAATTGGATGCTAAAACCAGATATAAGGACAATGGGAGCAAAAAAATGCGTAATGGACTGCACAAAGAGAGACAGGGCTAGAGGGTAAGGGCCCCCCTCCCAGAACAGCACGACCTCCTATAGATATAAATGGTAATAAAAGGGGGGAAAGCTGGTACAGGTGTTCCTGGCTAAATATATAAACAATTCAATATAATGTAAGGTCAAATAGCATCTTTTAGGCTAATGTGAGACACCATATATAAAACATGACAATAAAAGGGGAGAACCTGGTGGATTGAGATTAAAAGTGTATAGATGGGGTGGACATACACAAAGATTAGTGTATATTTGTAATATAATTAAATGTCCAATTCCCATGAAAAGGTATACCAGCCAGGTCAAAAAACCACTAAAGATTAATCATGTGGTGAAGGTATATAGCCAGGAGAGTAAAGAAAGGTCTTAGGGATGGTACATTATAAACCAGCAGAAATTCCAATAGTTACCTATGATGGTGTATGATCGCAGTGAGTGGAAGGGGGGTCCCCCAACGATCGTTTCGCAAAAAGGCGCTTTTTCCAGGGGCAGTGTGAGGAACATGGGAAAATGTGCTCGTTTATATAGTGTGGATACAGCTGATCTGGATCCAGACAGTGATTGCAGAGTAGTTCAGCGCACGCACGGGCCGCAGAGGGACGAGAGGCGGGGGAACGCACCCACGCCGTCAGTTCAGGCGCACGCCCAGGAGACAGGGACGCGTCACCATGGTTCCCGGGCATACGCACACGGCGGTGCAGGGAACCCCCGCCACTCAGACGTCGGCAGGCCAGCGCGTGCGCACCGCTGCAATCACTGAGGATCCCCTCAGACCAAACCAAAGGAAGGCCGAGTATAATAGAAAAGGTAAGTGTACTAAATGGTAGATAAAAACCGACAGAACTGGAGACATTGTACAAGTTCTGGATAGACATACATAAAACAAACACAGGTATATATCAACAGTACATCAAAAGCATTGTTTAAAAAGCGGGGATGATATCACATCCAGAGGGGCGGTCCTGTACATAGAGTGGATGTAACACATAAATATACTGAATAATAGATAAGAACCGACAGAACCCGAAACATTATACAAGTTCCAAATAGACATGCATAGAACAAATACAGATATATATATCCACAATACATCAAAAGAGTTTGTTTAAGGAGAGAGGGATGTCACATCCAGAGAAGCGGTCCTGTACATAGAATAGGTGTAGTACATATATAAGGGAACCTATATAAAAAGAGAAATACAAAACAAAGGGACAAATGAAAAATTATATATACAAGCACCAGATAATACCCAGAATTCATGGGTATGAATAGAAAAAACAGTCAACTACCTGTCAAAATCTTTTTAAGCAATATAAACCATACGGTATATATGTTCGCACCAGTAATGCTCCAAAGGAGCAAAGAGCTATACATAGGTATATCACATATATTAGATGTAAATCTTCAATATTAGACATATAGGGCCACGGAAAGGTCTGCAGTAGAGTATGTGTAAAACTCTATAGAAGGGGGGGGGGAGGGCGACTGGGAGAAAAATCACCACAAAATGTAGTCAAACACCAATATGCAAGGGAGCCTCCTCTCATTTTAAGATTATAGAAAAGGGGCATAACTGATCACCTCATTTAGGCCACTAGGGACCAAGGTGTTTAAAAGTATGATCCATTTAGACTCTCGCTGAGCGAGAGTCTTACGCAAGTTGTCACCCCGGATACCACCCTGCACTACATCAATGCCTCTAACTCGAAGGGAACTGGGATCACTCTGATGGTGGAGTCTAAAGTGACGGGGTAGAGTTTTAAGTAGGCTGATGTCCTCTGCTGACTTGGCCCCCATGATATCCCTGACGTGTTCCATGACCCGTATGCGGAGCTCTCATGAAGTGAGGCCCACATAGATCAGGGAACACCCACAGGCCGCGTAATAGACAACATGTGTAGTCCCGCAATTGATGTAATAATTGATGGAAAAGGATCTAGTGCCATCAGAGGAGGAAACGGAGTTACTTCTGAGGATATTGCTGCACGCTATTCAGTGTCCTCAAGGAAAACACCCATGGAGTGGGCCACTCGAACCGAAAAAATTGGTCCGCGGAGGAATGTAATGACTATTGACAAGGAGATCACCGAGGTTGTTTGCCAGTTTGGCCGTCATGAGGGGCCGATCGGACAGCACCGCCGCTAAAGATTGATCAGTAAGTAATACCGGCCAGTGCTTGTCCAAAATACCCCTCATCGTGTCCCACTCGTGATTAAAAGTACTAATGAAACGGACATTATCATCATGGCCGGACCGACGTGGGGTGTATCGAAGAAGTTGATTGCGAGGAGTGTGTTTAGCACGATTATATCCCTTCTTGATACACCTATTACTGTATCCCCTCGCTTGGAACCTGCACCGGAGGTCGGAGGACTGGGACTCAAAGGTGTCATTAGAGGAGCAAATCCGCCTCATCCTTAGGAACTGTCCGGTAGGGATGGCGCGTATGGTGGCCGGAGTATGACTAGATGATACGTGTAATAGTGCATTGACCAACGTGTCCTTACGGAATACGTCAGTCTGCACGCCACCAGAATCATCAACCACAATCCGAATATCAAGAAAGTCAATTTCGGAATGACTAGATCTATGGGTGAGTCGGATGTTAAAAGGATTGTGGTTGAGAGTATCAATGAATGAACTGAGATGCTCAGGTGTGCCCTGCCAAAATAATAAAAATATCATCAATGTAGCGGAGCCAGCACTGCATATGGGTGCTGGCCTGGGCGCCCCCCTCTCCAAAAACAAACCTCTCCCAGTAACCCAGGAAGAGGTTGGCGTACGAAGGCGCACAGGCCGCGCCGCTGCAGATAAAAGATGTCCTTGAAAACGAAAAAATTATGGGTAAGGGCAAACCTGAGCAGCTCCAAGATCATATCATTGAGTGCGCCATCCCGACCGGAGCTACCAAGGAAGAAGCGGACCGCCTCCAGTCCATCCTCATGACCGATGCAGGTGTACAGCGTTTCCACGTCGGCACAGACCATGATCATGTCATCATCCATAAAGACGCCATCAAGACGCCTCAGGACGTCTTTGGTGTCTTTCACATAGGAGGGTAAGCATTCCACCAATGGTTTTAAATAGAAATCAATGAATTTACAAATTGGGTCGCATAACCCTCCTATGCCAGACACAATCGGATGCCCCGGGGGGTTGAGGGCGTCTTTATGGATTTTACGTAGAAGATAAAAAGTGGGAACACGTGGAAAGTCAATGAGCAACCCCTCGAGCATCTTCTTGTCAATAATCCCCAAATCATGTGCATGCAGCAAGATCCTTTTTAGTTCTTGAGAGAACGTTTTCAAAGGACAAGATGGTAAACGTGTGTAAGTATTTTTGTCACGAAGCTGCCTAAAAGCCTCCTTCTCGTACATAAAAACTAGCCAGATCACGATGTTGCCCCCTTTGTCCGCTGCCTTAATCACAATATCGTCATATGTTTGGAAGTTTTTTATCGCCCTTCGCTGTTGATGTGTAAGATTATCAAATTGGCGCCTAGTTGGTAACTTTTTAAGATCTTCTGTGACTAATCTTGTGATAATATCAACTGCTGGGCAGAGGGACAAAGGGGGGAACCTCGTAGATCTGGGCAGTAAATGCACTGGAGAGTTACCTGTAGAAGGGTCCTGTAAGTCTCGTAACGCTTGTCTCTCGGTCTGGTCCATATCACTAGTGCTCTGTCTCCGGCTATGTAACTTTTAAGTAGTAGTTTGAGGGCAAATAGATTAGTATCTCTCACTGCTCACTGGTAAGTGCAAACCTGGATATTGGTAATGCAGCTGATGTGATTTATTTGGACTTTGCAAAGGAATTTGATGCTGTACCACATAATAGCCTTATACTAAAGCTCCAGAAGCAAGGACTAGGGGAAACTATATGCAACTGGCTAAGGAATTGGCTAAAAGATATGAAACAAACAGTAGTCATAAATGGTACATTCTCTAAATGGGCTATAGTCAGCAGTGGGGTGCTGCAGGGATCTGTGCTAGGATTCTTTTTAATCTCTTTATTAATGACTTTGTGGATGGGATTGATAGTAAAGTGTCAGTCTTTACTGATAACACCAAACTATGTAGGATATTAAAAACTGACCTTGATAGTACAATATTACAAAAAGATCTGGATAAGATGTCAGAATGGGCAGATACTTGGCAAATGAGATTTAATGTTGATAAATGTAAAGTAATGCACCTAGGATGGAGTAATCCTATAGCTGCGTATACATTAAATGGAAGTAAACTCGGGACTACATAACAGGAGAAGGACTTGGGTATTCTCATTACAAATAAGCTGAGCAGCAGCACTCAATGTCAAGCAGCAGGTGTATAAGCAAACAAGATTTTAGGGTGTATAAAAAGAGAGATTAGATCCCGTGATCCCAACGTATTATTACCCCTCTATAAATCACTTGTAAGGCCACAGCTGGAATATGGGATCCAGTTTTGGGCTCCACATTTTAAAAAGGACATTCAGAAGTTAGAGTCAGTTCAAAGGCGGGCGACTAGACTACTACAAGGAATGGAAGGCCTCCCATATGATGATAGGTTGAAAAAATTAGATATGTTTAGCTTAGAAAAAAGACGGCCCAGAGGAGATCTCATTTATATGTATAAATACATGTGTGGTCAATATAAAGGACTGGCACATGACTTATTTCTTCCAAAGACAATACTAAGGATCAGGGGACATACACTGCGAGTGGAAGAAAAGTGATTACGGCAGCTAAATAGGAAAGGGTTCTTTACAGTTAGAGCAGTCAGACTGTGGAATGCCCTACCACAAGAGGTAGTAATGGCCGATACTATAACAGCTTTTAAAAAAGGGCTGGATGATTTCCTCAGTACACAAAACATTGTTGGTTATAAATGACTTAGTGACCAAATGTAGAACTGGTGGAGCACGGTTGAACTAGATGGACCTAGGTCTTTTTTCAACCTAAGTAACTATGTAAAAAGTGAACTTCAAGCTCAAGGAACACCAGTGTCAGATCGCACCATCTGTCATTGTTTGAGCCAAAGTGGACTTCATGGGAGACGACCAAGAAGGACATCATTGTTAAAAAAAAAAAAAAACATAAAAAAAGCCAGGCTGGAATTTGCCAAACTACCCGTTGACAAGCCACAGAGCTTGTGGGAGAATGTCCTATGGATAGATGAGGCAAATATGGAACATTTTGGCAAGGCAAATCAGCTTTATGTTCACAGATGGAAAAATAAAGCATATCAAGAAAAGAACACTGCCCCTACTGTCAAAAATGGAGGAGGCTCTGTTATGTTCTGGGGCTGTTTAGCTGCATCTGGAAAAGGGTGTCTGGAATCTGTGCAATGAAATCTCAAGGCTATAAAGCGATTCTAGAGAGAAATGTGTTGCCCAGTGTCAGAAAGCTTGGGCTCAGTCGCAGGTCATGGGTCTTGCAACAGGATAATGACCCAAAACACACAGCTAAAAACACTCAAGAATGGCTAAGAGGAAAACATTGGACTATTCTGAACTGGCCTTCTATGAGCCCTGATCTAAATCCTATTGAGCATCTTTGGAAAGACCTGAAACATGCCGTCTGGAAAAGGCAACCTTCAGACACGAGACAATTGGAGCAGTCTGCTCTTGAAGAGTGGCCAAAATATTTCAAGAGATGCAGAAGTCTCATTGACAGTTACAGGAATCGTTTGATTGCAGTGATTGCCTCAAAAGGTTGTGGAACAAAATATTAAGTTAAGGAGGAACCATCATTTCTGTCCAGGCCGATTTCATGAGTTATATTTTTTAAAAACTCTGTGGAAGCAGAAAAGCAATGTCTGACTTTCATTTGTTCATTTTCATAGATTTTTCTATTTATGAGTACCAACAATTTTGACCACGTGTGTAAGATATTAGGCAGATGTGAAGAACAGATATGAAGATGTTGAGATAAGGAGCAGATATGAAGCACATATAAAGGAGGCTGACGTGAGGTGTGGATATTAAGTTGGGTAAGGGGATGAACAGATATGAAGGCTGGAGTGATTAACAAATATGAAGAAGGCAGATGTAAAGGAAGAATAGATATGAGAGTGGCCGACCAGATATGAAAGAGGCAGATGTGAAAAAGAGATATGAAGATGGCTGACATGAGGAGCAGTTATGAAGTAGGCTGAAGTGAGAAACATGATTGATGAGGTGAAGAGCAAATAAGTACGGTAAATTGAAATGAGGAGCAGATATGAAGTAGGCAGATGTGAAGAAAGCGGACATGTGAAGAGCTGATTTGTAGCGGGTTTACATGAAGAGCAGGTATGAAGAAGGCTGATGTGAGGAGCAGATATAAAGCAGTCTGAGGTAAGTAACAGATATGAAGGCGGCAGATATGGAGGAGACATGAGGATCAAATATAAAAAAGGCTGACATGAGAAGACAATATAAAAGAGGCAGATGTGAAGAAAGCTGAGGAAAAAAATATGAAGGCGGCTGATGTGAAGAGCAGATATGACGGGCTGAGATGAGGAACGGATATAAAGGCTGTGGGGAGTAACATACAGTATGAAGGAGGCTGAGATATGAAGTTGGGTAAGTTGAAAAACAGATACGAAAAAGGGTATGGTGATGAGAAGATAAGAGAATTAGGTACGGAGCAGATTTGAAGGAAGCCGATATAGAGACAGGAGGATCAATTATAAGGGTATGTGCGCACGTTGCGTCGTGTCCCTGCAGAAATTTCTGCAGCGATTTGACAGTACATGTGCGCGTCATATTGCTGCAGAACACTGCTTAATGAATGCAGTGAAAAAGCCGATTTTATGCGCTCAGGATGCAGCCCCCACCATAGACAGAGCGGGGGCTGCATCCAAAACGCACGGAATAAGGCTCTGTGTCCACGTGTGCGTATTGCACCGCAGCGTAACTGCATGCATCCTGCGTCCCCAGCACAATCTATGAAGATTGTGCATAATCATGCGCATGTTGCGTTTTAGAACGCAGCAATTTGCATGCTGCCAAATCGCTGCGTTCTAAAAAGCAACATGTCACTTATTCCGTGCGCTTTGGATGCAGCCCCCGCTCTGTCTATGGTGGTGGCTGCATCCAGAGCGCATGAAATCGGCTTTTTACCTGCATCTATTATGCACTGTTTCTGCAGCGATTTGAAGCGCACATGTGCTCTGTAGGGACAATGCAACGTGGGCAGATAGCCTTAGTGACATGTTGCTTTTTAGAACGCAGCGATTTGGCAGCATGCAAATCGCTGCGTTCTAAAACGCAACGTGCGCATGGATTATGCACAATCTGCATAGATTGTGCTGGGGACGCAGGACGCATGCAGTTATGCTGCAGTGCAATACGCAGCGTAACTGCACGCAAATACGCAACGTGGGCACAGAGCCTAAAGGAGGCAGACATGTGGAGACGATATGAAAGAGGCAGATGTGAAGGAGGCTCAGGTGAAGAAAAAATATGAAGGAGACTGATGTTAGGAGCAGATATGATGGGACTGAGAGGAGGAACAGATATAAAGAAGGCTGTGGGGAGTAACAAATTTGAAGGAGGCTGAGATGAGGTGCAGATTTGAAGTACGGTAAGGTGAGGAACAGATATGAAGGCTGGGGTGATGAGAAGATATGAGAATGAGGTGTGGAGTAGATATGAAGGGGGCAGATATGCAGGAGTCAGATGTGAGGATCAATTATGAAGGAGGCTGAGATGAGGTGCAGATTTGAAGTGGGGTAAGGTGAAAAACAGATATGAATCTGGGGTGATAAGAAGATATGAGAATTAGGTGTGGAATAGATATGCAGGAGTCAGATGTGAGGATCAATTATGAAGGAGGCTGACCTGAAGAGCCGATATGAAAAAGGCAGATGTGAAGGAAGCTGAGGTGAGGAAAAGATATGAAGGAGGCCAAAGCAAGGAGCAGATATGAAGGAGGCCGATGAGAGGAGCAGATATGAAGGAGGCCGATGAGAGGAGCAGATATGAAGGAGGCAGATATGAAGGAGGCCGATGAGAGGAGCAGATATGAAGGAGGCCGATGAGAGGAAAGATATGAAGGAGGCCGATGAGTGGAGCAGATATGAAGGAGGCCAATGAGAGGAGCAGATATGAAGGAGGCCAATGAGAGGAGCAGATATGAAGGAGGCCGATGAGAGGAGCAGATATGAAGGAGGCCGATGAGAGGAGCAGATATGAAGGAGGCCGATGAGAGGAGCAGATATGAAGGAGGCCGATGAGAGGAGCAGATATGAAGGAGGCCGATGAGAGGAGCAGATATGAAGGAGGCCGATGAGAGGAGCAGATATGAAGGAGGCCGATGAGAGGAGCAGATATGAAGGAGGCCGATGAGAGGAGCAGATATGAAGGAGGCCGATGAGAGGAGCAGATATGAAGGAGGCCGATGAGAGGAGCAGATATGAAGGAGGCCGATGAGAGGAGCAGATATGAAGGAGTTTGATGAGAGGAGCAGATATGAAGGAGGCCGATGAGAGCAGCAGATATGAAGGAGGCCGATGAGAGGAGCAGATATGAAGGAGGCCGATGAGAGGAGCAGATATGAGGGAGGCCGATGAGAGGAACAGATATGAGGGAGGCCGATGAGAGGAGCAGATATGAAGGAGGCCGATATGAGAGAGGCCGATGAGAGGAGCAGATATGATGGAGGCCGATGAGAGGAGCAGATATGAAGGAGGCCGATGAGAGAAGCAGATATGAAGGAGGCCGATGAGAGAAGCAGATATGAAGGAGGCCGATGAGAGGAGCAGATATGAAGGAGGCCGATGAGAGAAGCAGATATGAAGGAGGCAGATATGAAGGAGGCCGATGAGAGGAGCAGATATGAAGGAGGCCGATGAGAGAAGCAGATATGAAGGAGGCAGATATGAAGGAGGCCGATGAGAGGAGCAGATATGAAGGAGGCCGATGAGAGGAGCAGATATGAAGGAGGCCGATGAGAGGAGCAGATATGAAGGAGGCCGATGAGAGGAGCAGATATGAAGGAGGCCGATGAGAGGAGCAGATATGAAGGAGGCCGATGAGAGGAGCAGATATGAAGGAGGCCGATGAGAGGAGCAGATATGAAGGAGGCCGATGAGAGGAGCAGATATGAAGGAGGCCGATGAGAGGAGCAGATATGAAGGAGGCCGATGAGAGGAGCAGATATGAAGGAGGCCGATGAGAGGAGCAGATATGAGGGAGGCCGATGAGAGGAGCAGATATGAAGGAGGCCGATATGAGAGAGGCCGATGAGAGGAGCAGATATGATGGAGGCCGATGAGAGGAGCAGATATGAAGGAGGCCGATGAGAGAAGCAGATATGAAGGAGGCCGATGAGAGGAGCAGATATGAAGGAGGCCGAGGAGAGAAGCAGATATGAAGGAGGCAGATATGAAGGAGGCCGATGAGAGGAGCAGATATGAAGGAGGCCGATGAGAGAAGCAGATATGGAGGAGGCAGATATGAAGGAGGCCGATGTGAAGGAGGCCGATGAGAGGAGCAGATATGAAGGAGGCCGATAAGAGGAGCAGATATGAAGGAGGCCGATGAGAGGAGCAGATATGAGGGAGGCCGATGAGAGGAGCAGATATGAAGGAGGCCAATGAGAGGAGCAGATATGAAGGAGGCCGATGAGAGGAGCAGATATGAAGGAGGCAGATGAGAGGAGCAGATATGAGGGAGGCCGATGAGAGGAGCAGATATGAAGGAGGCCGATGAGAGGAGCAGATATGAAGGAGGCCGATGAGAGGAGCAGATATGAAGGAGGCAGATGAGAGGAGCAGATATGAAGGAGGCCGATGAGAGGAGCAGATATGAGGGAGGCCGATGAGAGGAGCAAATATGAAGGAGGCCGATGAGAGGAGCAGATATGAAGGAGGCCGATGAGAGGAGCAGATATGAAGGAGGCCGATGAGAGGAGCAGATATGAAGGAGGCCGATGAGAGGAGCAGATATGAGGGAGGCCGATGAGAGGAGCAGATATGAGGGAGGCCGATGAGAGGAGCAGATATGAAGGAGGCCGATGAGAGGAGCAGATATGAAGGAGGCAGATGAGAGGAGCAGATATGAAGGAGGCCGATGAGAGGAGCAGATATGAAGGAGGCCGATGAGAGGAGCAGATATGAAGGAGGCCGATGAGAGGAGCAGATATGAGGGAGGCCGATGAGAGGAGCAGATATGAGGGAGGCCGATGAGAGGAGCAGATATGAAGGAGGCCGATGAGAGGAGCAGATATGAAGGAGGCCGATGAGAGGAGCAGATATGAAGGAGGCAGATGAGAGGAGCAGATATGATGGAGGCCGATGAGAGGAGCAGATATGAAGGAGGCCGATGAGAGAAGCAGATATGAAGGAGGCCGATGAGAGGAGCAGATATGAAGGAGGCCGATGAGAGAAGCAGATATGAAGGAGGCAGATATGAAGGAGGCCGATGAGAGGAGCAGATATGAAGGAGGCCGATGAGAGAAGCAGATATGGAGGAGGCAGATATGAAGGAGGCCGATGTGAAGGAGGCCGATGAGAGGAGCAGATATGAAGGAGGCCGATAAGAGGAGCAGATATGAAGGAGGCCGATGAGAGGAGCAGATATGAGGGAGGCCGATGAGAGGAGCAGATATGAAGGAGGCCAATGAGAGGAGCAGATATGAAGGAGGCCGATGAGAGGAGCAGATATGAAGGAGGCAGATGAGAGGAGCAGATATGAGGGAGGCCGATGAGAGGAGCAGATATGAAGGAGGCCGATGAGAGGAGCAGATATGAAGGAGGCCGATGAGAGGAGCAGATATGAAGGAGGCAGATGAGAGGAGCAGATATGAAGGAGGCCGATGAGAGGAGCAGATATGAGGGAGGCCGATGAGAGGAGCAAATATGAAGGAGGCCGATGAGAGGAGCAGATATGAAGGAGGCCGATGAGAGGAGCAGATATGAGGGAGGCCGATGAGAGGAGCAGATATGAAGGAGGCCGATGAGAGGAGCAGATATGAAGGAGGCCGATGAGAGGAGCAGATATGAGGGAGGCCGATGAGAGGAGCAGATATGAAGGAGGCTGATGAGAGGAGCAGATATGAAGGAGGCAGATGAGAGGAGCAGATATGAAGGAGGCCGATGAGAGGAGCAGATATGAAGGAGGCCGATGAGAGGAGCAGATATGAAGGAGGCCGATGAGAGGAGCAGATATGAGGGAGGCCGATGAGAGGAGCAGATATGAGGGAGGCCGATGAGAGGAGCAGATATGAAGGAGGCCGATGAGAGGAGCAGATATGAAGGAGGCCGATGAGAGGAGCAGATATGAAGGAGGCAGATGAGAGGAGCAGATATGAGGGAGGCCGATGAGAGGAGCAGATATGAAGGAGGCCGATGAGAGGAGCAGATATGAGGGAGGCCGATGAGAGGAGCAGATATGAGGGAGGCCGATGAGAGGAGCAGATATGAGGGAGGCCGATGAGAGGAGCAGATATGAGGGAGGCCGATGAGAGGAGCAGATATGAGGGAGGTCGATGAGAGGAGCAGATATGAAGGAGGCCGATGAGAGGAGCAGATATGAGGGAGGCCGATGAGAGGAGCAGATATGAGGGAGGCCGATGAGAGGAGCAGATATGAGGGAGGCCGATGAGAGGAGCAGATATGAAGGAGGCCGATGAGAGGAGCAGATATGAGGGAGGCCGATGAGAGGAGCAGATATGAGGGAGGCCGATGAGAGGAGCAGATATGAAGGAGGCCGATGAGAGGAGCAGATATGAAGGAGGCCGATGAGAGGAGCAGATATGAAGGAGGCCGATGAGAGGAGCAGATATGAGGGAGGCCGATGAGAGGAGCAGATATGAAGGAGGCCGATGAGAGGAGCAGATATGAAGGAGGCAGATGAGAGGAGCAGATATGAAGGAGGCCGATGAGAGGAGCAGATATGAGGGAGGCCGATGAGAGGAGCAGATATGAAGGAGGCCGATGAGAGGAGCAGATATGAAGGAGGCCGATGAGAGGAGCAGATATGAGGGAGGCCGATGAGAGGAGCAGATATGAGGGAGGCCGATGAGAGGAGCAGATATGAGGGAGGCCGATGAGAGGAGCAGATATGAGGGAGGCCGATGAGAGGAGCAGATATGAGGGAGGCCGATGAGAGGAGCAGATATGAGGGAGGCCGATGAGAGGAGCAGATATGAAGGAGGCCGATGAGAGGAGCAGATATGAAGGAGGCCGATGAGAGGAGCAGATATGCAGGCTAACATGAGCAGCAGCTATGTCTCCCCGGGGGTAAATCAGTGCCGGGCAGGTGCCACCTCCAGCATGTGATGGCCAGTCCCCTCCCTGCCATGTGCTGAGGTGGGAGGTGTATGTGTGGATGGGCTGGAGACCATGGAGCCGGCTCTACTTCCTTGTTTCGGGCCTGGGTGACTTCTCTTCCTGGGCAGCCGCCAATCACCAGTCCTCACCATGAAGAGACTTTGCCTCCTGCTTCTCCTCGCATAGTGTGCGGGCGGCGGATGATCGGGAGTGCCGGACCATGGGCTGATCGCGGACTGACCCTGTGATTTCCTGAGTCGTGTGCGCGCGGAGCGGCCCCGCCGGGATCTCAGCAACTTACTGCGCGCACAGGCCACAACAGGTAGCCGGGAAGAGGCGAGCCGGGGGCGCAGGGGGATGTTCACTCCTCTGTGCCCCCCGATGCCGGGGACTCAGCCGCCCGGCCCGGCGCTCTCCACCTCCTCCTCAGCGGCCTCATCAGTGTCCGGGCACCGCCAGAGGCCTAGGGATCCCTCTGGGAAGAAGCGCAGGAAGGACCGGCACAAGCGCAGGAGGCGCCGGCTGCGGGAGGAGGAGGAGGCGCTGGCCTCCAATATGGGCCTAGTGGAGGAAGGAGAGGTCCCGGCCGTGCCCCGGGAACAGGCGAAGCGGCACCGGGACAGGAAGAAGCGGCGCCGGAGGGACCTGCTGCGGAGGGTCGGGACTCTGGCCGCCAGCACTGTGGAATACGACGACGTCAGCTCTCTGTCGGAGGGCGCCCTGTCTGAGGCCGAGCACGGCCCGGGGGGTCACTTCACTCCGGGACTAGGCCTCATCCCGTCCCCAGCCTCGGATAGATGCCCTTCCCCTACTGGACTGCAGCAGGCCCCGTTTTCTCTCCTGCGCCCGGCCGGGGAAGGTGACCGGAGGAGGAAGCGGGGCTCCCAGAGGCAGGAGCCGGGGCCCCGGCACAGAGAGGACGCCCGGACCGGGGGAGGCCGCCCCGACCTCCGCAGAGGCAGACTGGGCATAGGGAGCTTGTTACTGCCGGAGCCGCTGCTGCTCGCCCCGACCTGGAGGCCTCAGGAGGAGACGAAGAGGCCGGAGCTGCGGCCCGCGGCCTCCTACAGGCCCAAGCGGGAGGAGGCGGCGGCGCACGGCACGCAGCCGCCCAAGGCCTACCGGGGGCAGCGGGCGTACAGGGCGTCTCCCCCCGGGAACCACCGCAAGAAATCCGCCAGCCCGGCCCGCTCCCCCAGCCCCGGATACAGCGGGCACCGAGCGGGCCGCCGCTCCCCCAACTACGACCGGACGGACACGTCTCCCGCCCGGCGCCGGTCCCGGAGCCCGTACAGCCCTGCCAGCAGGTGAGTCCTGGGCACAGACCGGCGCCATGGCTGGGACAGGGGGAGGTCACAGTGTGAGGAGACCCCAGACCCCCACCATGCTGGAGCTTATCCGACCCCAGGAAAGCTGGGTGACAGGTCCTGTGGCACAGGGGGAGGCCACAGTGTGAGGAGACCCCAGACCCCCACCATGCTGGAGCTTATCCGACCCCAGGAAAGCTGGGTGACAGGTCCTATGGCACAGGGGGAGGTCACAGTGTGAGGAGACCCCAGACCCCCACCATGCTGGAGCTTATCCGACCCCAGGAAAGCTGGGTGACAGGTCCTACGGCACAGGGGGAGGTCACAGTGTGAGGAGACCCCAGACCCCCACCATGCTGGAGCTTATCCGACCCCAGGAAAGCTGGGTGACAGGTCCTATGGCACAGGGGGAGGTGACAGTGTGAGGAGACCCCAGACCCCCACCATGCTGGAGCTTATCCGACCCCAGGAAAGCTGGGTGACAGGTCCTATGGCACAGGGGGAGGTCACAGTGTGAGGAGACCCCAGACCCCCACCATGCTGGAGCTTATCCGACCCCAGGAAAGCTGGGTGACAGGTCCTACGGCACAGGGGGAGGTCACAGTGTGAGGAGACCCCAGACCCCCACCATGCTGGAGCTTATCCGACCCCAGGAAAGCTGGGTGACAGGTCCTATGGCACAGGGGGAGGTGACAGTGTGAGGAGACCCCAGACCCCCACCATGCTGGAGCTTATCCGACCCCAGGAAAGCTGGGTGACAGGTCCTACGGCACAGGGGGAGGTCACAGTGTGAGGAGACCCCTGACCCCCGCCATGCTGGAGCTTATCCGACCCCAGGAAAGCTGGGTGATAGGTCCTACGGCACAGGGGGAGGTCAGTGTGAGGAGACCCCAGACCCCCACCATGCTGGAGCTTATCCGACCCCAGGAAAGCTGGGTGACAGGTCCTACGGCACAAGGGGTAGGTCACAGTGTGAGGAGACCCCAGACCCCCACCATGCTGGAGCTTATCCGACCCCAGGAAAGCTGGGTGACAGGTCCTGTGGCACAGGGGGAGGCCACAGTGTGAGGAGACCCCTGACCCCCACCATGCTGGAGCTTATCTGATCCCGGGAAAGCTGGGTGACCGGTCCTATGGCACAGGGGGAGGTCACAGTGTGAGGAGACCCCTGACCCCCACCATGCTGGAGCTTATCTGACCCCAGGAAAGCTGGGTGACAGGTCCTGTGGCACAAGGGGAGGTCACAGTGTGAGGAGACCCCAGACCCCCACCATGCTGGAGCTTATCCCACCCTGGGAAAGCTGGGTGACAGGTCCTATGGCACAAGGGGAGGTCACAGTGTGGAGACCCCTGGCCGGCCATGTTTTGCCGCATGGCTAGTGCCCTGAGCTGCCAGCTTGGGGGAGGACGTCGCTTATGAAATTGTGGTTTGGATCTCCCGCTTCACCAATGGTTTCTAGGAACTTGGTGCCAAGTTTGTGCTGAAAACCATTGTGAACGGTCCCTGACAGGACTGAATGCCCATCACCCAGCTTTTCCAGAATATGCCATCCCTCTGATTATTGGTGTCTGACCCCCATCCTCTCAGATATCGTAGGGTACTTTGTGTATGAGAGCTGCACTCTGTATTGTGCCAGTGACGGTGCAGCTAGCCAATGGGCGTGATGACAGCACTTGGCTCCGTCACTGACAAGATGTCATCCCGGTAATGTGCTGCCAGGATCGTGATCTCATTACAGCTGCTCTGCTATAGCCCAGGTGGCCGATATTGGCCGTATAATGACCTTGGGCATGTATGATGATGCTACCGTAGTACAGACCACAAGACCTATGGTCGGGCAAGGAATTGTCAAGAAAATATGACCGATGTGATCAAGTAGATCTTCCCTTAAAGTTAATCTGTGGTGTGATTCGTGCTGCCCGAGCCTCAGGTAGCAGGAGTTGGCGCATGATTGCCGCTAGGTATAGCTTTCTCTTAAGCGCACCAGTGTTTTAGAGAAATATCCTCTAGGTGATTGACAGGTCTCTCCCTCGTGTGTCCATAGAGAGACCTGTAAGGCTATGTGCGCACGTTGCGTAATTTCATGCGTTTGCGCTGCGCTTAGCACTGCAATGTAACTGCATGCGTCCTGCGTCCCCAGCACAATTTATGTAGATTGTGCATCATCCGTGCGCACGATGCTTATTTCAACGCAGTGATTTGCATGCTGAAATTTTGATCCAAATCGCTGCGTTCTAAGAAGCAACATGTCACTTATTTGGTGCGCTTTGGATGCAGCTCCCGCTGTGTATGGGACAGGCAGCAGCCATAGCGCATGAAATCGGCATCTATTCTGCAGACACACTGCATTCATTACGCAGTGTTTCTGCAGAGATTTGAAGCGCACATGCACTGCCAAATCGCAGCAGAATATTTGTCACGGCAGTACGCAACGTGCGCACGCAGCCTTAGGCCTCTGCCACATTCACGTGAAAATCACGCACGTGCCGAGAGACACGTATTTCCCCTGCGTGTTGCGTGCAGGTAAGTACGTGTCTCTGGTACGTGCGGGACACGTGTGTTCTACGTGTGCTATCCGCGATAGCACACGTAGAACCGGTAATTATTATACTCACCTGGGCCTTCCTGCTGTCCGCGCTGCTGTCCGTGGTGCTGATCCTCGGTCTCCAGCCCTCCCGTCTCCCCGCTGCTGCTGCTGCCAGGCAGTGAAGTGAATATTCAATGAGAATAATGAGCGGCGGTCGGGAGCAAGAGGCAGCAGCGGCAGAGACAGGAGGGCTGGAGAAGGTGAGTAAATGTTTTTTGTTTTTTTTTCACTGACACGTGTGTTTTCGCCGGCGCGTGTCACACGGGACCGCATCCACACTACACCCGTGTGGTACGGGTGCGGGCTGTGTGACACCCGTGCTGCGGGAGAAAACACTGACATGTCAGCGCTTTGAAAAACGCACACACGTACAAACGCACACACACATGTTCCGTGTGGTTTTACGTGTGTGTGCCTGCTACAATAGGGTAGCATTGGTTAACGTGTCTCAGTGCCGCTGGTACGTGTAAAAAATGACAAACACGTGCCAGCGGCACGGATGTGTGCCACAGGCCTTAGTGCGTTTTTTTAGGTCAAAAAGATCCACCTAATTGCATGCATTTCCTTCTCCCAGCAAAGTGAGATTTCTGTTTTGCTGTCCGCCCTGTGCATCTTTTTTTGTTGGCTGCGTTTTTGAAGATGCAGCATTTCAATTGTTTTTGCATTTTTTTCCCAGCGTTTTTGAGCCCTTCCAGTCAATAGATTTGACTTTAAAAAATGCATATGGCAAAATGCGGCAAAAACACATTTTTAAAACTGCTGCATCTTTGTGGTTAAGATGCAATGTGTGATCATGGCCTAAAGGCCGCTTTACACGCTGCGACATCGCTCAAGCGATCTTGTTGGGGTCACGGAATTTGTGACGCACATCCGGCCGCTGTAGCGATGCTGTTGCGTGTGACACCTATGATCGATTTTGCATCGTTGCAAAAACGTGCAAAATCACTCATCGGTGACATGGGGGTCCATTCTCTAATATCGTTACTGCAGCAGTAACGAAGTTGTTCCTCGTTCCTGCGGCAGCGTACACATCGGTACGTGTGACACCGCAGGAACGAGGAACCTCTCCTTACCTGCCTCCCGCCCGCTATGCGGAAGGAAGGAGGTGGGCGGGATGTTCGTCCCGCTCATCTCCGCCCCTCCGCTTCTATTGGGCGGCGGTTCAGTGACGTAGCTGTGACGTCGCTGTGACGCTGAACGAACCGCCCCCTTAGAAAGGAGGCATTTCGCCGGTTACAGCGACGTCGCAGGGCAGGTAAGTAGTGTGACGGGTCTGGGCGATGTTGTGCGCCACGGGCAGCGATTTGTCCATGTCGCACAACCGATGGGGGCGGGTACCCACGAAGCGTGTAAAGTGACCTTAACCTTCGTCAGGCTGCATAATTTTACAACGTTAACAGCGACCCCTTATATCGGAAGGGGGTGGAGATATTTTATTGAAATTTGGCCAATATATTCTGGACCAAAACCGCAGAGATGTCACAAAATTTCAGCCCTCTACGGCTTTTGGGAAAAAAAAATGTATTGCAATTTTAAAACTGAATAGTTACAATTGTACCTATTCAGCCGGACGAAGGTTAAGGGAGCTGTGGGTAGAGCCATGTGGATGGGATGGGCACGCGAGAGAGGTACTGGGGAGAGCCGTCTAGCTGGAATGGACACGTGAGAGTGGTGCCGGGTAAATATGACAGCGGGCTTATATTTAAAACGCCACCCCAGTGCTAGGAGAGAATATGCTGGAGTGGTGCTTTAACCATGGCCATGAAGCTATTGCACTCATAAATGGCTTTGTGAACATCCGTTGAAGATCTGCTTTTACTAGGACTGAGAAATTAAATTACGCACCAGTCTTCCTCACGGTTAGCACTCCCACTGCCTTGATTGACATTTTGATCTACACCAGCGCTGACATGCTGGGAAGGATGTCAGAGTGGGAATACTAAAGGAATGATACGGTGGTCTAGAGCGACAACAGTCTTATGGCTTCAGTTTGTTCATCCTTATAAAGTTGTGATTTTACCATGGGCGTCAGCAGAGGTGTTTATGACCCGAACTGTTTACCTCGTATAGTACAGTGATGGTAAGGGTGGAGCTTGCGGCAGGTTCACTATAAAACTAGCTTGGCTGGCTATGGAGATATTTGGAGTAATTAAAGACTTATGGAGTCACATACCAAGCTGTGCACCAGGGAAGTAATTATAAGTTAAAGGGGTTATGCACTACTCGAACAACCTCTTCTCAATTCCTGTTTCCCTGCAGTAAAATAATATATTCTCATCCGATGCTGGCGCTGTTTCAGCTTGAACTCCGGGGGATTGTGTGACATTGTTATGCGATCCCTGAGGCCAATCAATGGTCACTTATTGGCCACTTCACTGACCAGTCCTTTTAATTTGTCAAAAGGACTGGACCGTGAAGTGACCACTGATTGTCTGCCTGGAGTGTATGAAATGACAATGATCCCTGGGAGAGCCAGGAACAGCGCTAGCACCAGAGGTCGCTATAGGTGTTATGTTAATGGGGGAAACTTAATGATTAAGAAGGGGTTGTCCTAATAGTTTACAAGCCCTTTAAATGGAAGCAAACTGGCTGCTGTCATTAGGCAGTTTATTCTAAGATCACAATAACAGGGGACCGGTGTTCCTTATACCAGTTGTGCATGCTAGCTGCTGCTCCAAATGAAATTAAAGGGGTTGTCCACTACTTAGCCACCCCGTAATCATCTCCCCTCTTTGCCCCCATAAAACTGAATAAGCCTATACTCCTCTTCGTTGTGGCCACAGTTCCAGCAATGTCTGAAGTCACATTCCTGGGGCCCATGTGACATTGTTATAACACGCGAGCCCTGCAACCAATCAGTGCTGTCTTCCTTCACCCCGCCTTCGGACGTTTGGGCAGGAAGTCAGCACAGCGCTCACATCCTGCTCAAATGTCCAAAGGTGGGGAGACAGATGCTGAGTGCTGATTGGTCGGGGCGCTCACGTGTCATAAGTGTCACATGGGTCCCAGGAATACGACTTCAGACATCGCTTGAACCGTGGCCACAACAAAGAGGAATATAGGCTTATTCAGCTTTATGGGGCCGAATAAGGGGAATGGGTAGGGGTTGTCCAAGGAGTGGACATCCTCTTTAATAGACTGCCGAACATAGCTGAGTGTGGTGCTCAGCTGTCATCGGCACAAATTGAATATAGCAAAAGTCATGGGGCACAGGTCAACTCTGTTGATTGACTGGGATCCCAGCAATTGAACCACAACAATTTAAAAGGTACCTACACTGTGCAAATATTACCTTCTTATAACTGGAATACCCCTTAAAGTATTTTGATATCTCAGGTCATTGGACTCCAGGCAAGCAGCAGTTACTATGGGTCTAAGAGTAGCGGTTCCACTGGAAAATGCCATCAAGGTAACTACCAAGATGGAAACCTTAGTGCCAGAAATGTCAGTTCTTGTACAGAGCCTGCTCTATAATTGGGCCCATACTGACCTTGCATACCGGCGCCGTTCCAGCGGGGCCGAGGCTAATGCTGGATTGTGATGTCACTCGAGACCTGCTTTCATTCAGTGCTAGATTTGCCTCTCTGGCTCTAGAATCAACAGAAAGTGAGACTCGTATTGATTGTCGTTTGATCCAAAGGCAGGGAGACAGAAGCTGGCACTGATAGGAAGTGGGGCTCGCATGAGGTCACATCCCCACGTGAGCCGCCGCACCGCGAGTCACTGCATTGCTGTAAGGGCACTGGTACAGGAGAGGAGAATAGGCTGTTATTTTACCTGGGGGAAACGTGGAATCAGAAGGGGCTGTCCTAGTAGTGGACAACCCATCGAAGATTATCCAGTAGTCTCCTGAGATGGATACCATTTTTGATATTGAGGTAGCATTTAGATATAATGCACATCTTAAGCTTGGTGCCCACAATGAGCTTTTATCGCTTTTTGACAGAGTATTTTCACTGCATCAAAAACGCATCGTTTTACAATTCCAGCAAAGTGGATGAGATTAATAAAAATCTCTTCTCCATTGAGCTTCTTTTTTGTGCTGTGTAAACTGGCCTGCGGTGCGTTTTCCCAAGCCGCAGCATGTCACTTTCTTTTGCGGACACTCTGCATTTTCTTTTCGGAATTTCCTCATAGACATGCAATAGATGCGGAAAATTCTCAGGTTAAAAAACCCACACTTTTAGTGTGTTTACGACGAATAAATGCATCAAAAATGCAAGTAATCCGCACCTTAGAATGTCAACTGGAAGTTTCAAAAACAAAATAGCTTTATTTAAAGCATGACATACCAAACGGAGACAAAAAACTCATTGTCAAAACGCAATGATAAAAACACAAGTAAACTAAGGTGCAGAACGTCTGCAGCATCAAAAACTCAACAGTTTTCCAAATTTCTTCTACTTTTGCACAGTTATACTTTGTTAGACGTCTATCAGTTCTAACAGGTGAACTAGCTGCTGCTAAATGCAGTGTCTAACAGCTGCTTCTGTATGTGCAGACAGTGACAGCTAAAGCCCAAACTATGAGAGTAGTCCATCAGAGGAACATTCTGTGTGTATGGAATATACTGTATATCCCAGAATGTATGTAGCCCAGAACAAGTCACGTGCCTGCCTAACTATCTTACATGTGATATGTAGGACAAGGCAATTACTCAGCAAGTAACTGTAGTTGTATAATGCCCACTGTCGTCAGTCTTAGAACAATCTGGGTCATGGAGAGGAAACAGGTAACTAATGTAGCTGGTTATATGATGTGATGCTATGAGCAAGAAGTTCAATATTAAAGGGAACCTGTTAGGTCACCCATACCGCTATATATATAATATATTATACCGTATTTTTCGGACCATAAGACGCACCCTGGTTTTAGAGGAGGAAAATTAGAAAATAAAAATTTTAAGCAAAAAATGTGGTCATGACACACTGTTATGGGGCAAGAATCTGCTGCTGACACTGTATGGGGGTAATTAAAAAAACAAACAAAAAACAAACAGCGTGCGGTTCCCCCAGTTTTGATAACCAGCCAAGATATAGTCTCACTGCTGGGGGCTGGTATTCTCAGGCTGGGAAGACTCACGCTATTGGGAGCCCCCCCCAAGTCTAAAAATATCAGCCAGCAGCCGCCCAGAATTGCCGCATCCATTAGATGCGACAGTCCTGGGACTTTTCCCAGCTCTTCCCGATTGCCCTGATGTGGTGGCAGTCGGGGTAATAAGGAGTTAATGGCAGCCCATAGCTGCCACTAAGTCCTAGCTTAGTGATGGCAGGCGTCTATGAGACACCCCCTCACCACTAAGCTGTAAAGCCCGCTTTACACGCTACAATATATCTTACGATGTGTCGACGGGGTCACGTCGTAAGTTACGGACATCCGGCATCGTAAGTTACATTGTAGTGTGTGACAGCTACGTGCGATTGAACGTTAAAACGTTCATAGCATACACGTCGTTGAATCCTGACGAATTGCACGTCAGGTTGTTCAATGTTCCCGAGGCAGCACACATCGCAGTGTGAGACACCCCGGGAACATTGAACAGAACTTACCTGCCTCCCGCGGCTCCAGCCGGCAATGCGGTAGGAAAGAGGTGGGCAGAATGTTTACGTCACGCTCATCTACGCCCCTCCGCTTCTATTGGCTGGCTGCCACGTAACGTCGATGTGACGCCAAACGTCCCTCCCACTCAAGGAAGTGGACGTTCGCAGCCCACATCGAGGTCGTATGGACGGGTAAGTACGTGTGACGGGGGATAATCGTTTGTGCGGCACGTTCAACAAATTGAACGTGTCGCACATACGATGGGGGCGGTTACGATTGCATACGATATCGTATGCAAAATCGTAACATGTAAAGCAGGCTTAAGTGAAAGTAAACACATAAAAATCCTTTATTTCAAATAAGACAAAAAAACACCCTCTTTCACCACTTCATTAACCCCTAAAACACCCAGGTCCGATGTAATCCACACGATGTCCCACGACGCGTCCAGCTCTGCTACATCTGACAATCACAGAGAGCGGTCATAGAACACGACCGCGCTCTGTGAGGGTCAGGCCGCAAGTGAAGTGAGCCGCCGGGATCAGCGGTGACTCCAGCTGTCACCGCACAGCACCTGACTGAAGTCTCCGCGGATCTCGCGGTCACTTCAGACGCGGACGGATTTGCGGTAACAGCTGGAGGACTCCCGCTGTATACTCGCCTCTCACTCCACGCAGCATCGCTTGCTTCCTGTCTGTGTGCCAGCTGACCTGTGTGGAGCCGTGTGTACAGGGATGACGTCATTGCTGTGCTCACCGCTCTTTACATAGATCAGCTGGCACACAGGAGGACACCGCGATGCTGCAGGGGAACGGTGAGTATACTGTACTTATTCGCTGCCCCCCGCGCTGATGATGGTGCACGGGGGGCAGTGAATACAGCCGCATATGATCCCTCCAGGCTGTAGTTGCCAGGGGTGATCATGCGGCCCGGCTCTTTAGTATGCGCACATCCCCCACCCATCATCCCGCCCACCTGTCAGCGCCGACTTCAGGGCTGAGAGATAAGGGCGGGACGATGGGCATGCATATGAAATGAGCGGGCCCATGTGATCAGGGTAGCGCTGCTACATCCTGCTCCTGCCTCTGATGAACCGCTCCACCACCACGGCACGTCCCTTCAGCCGCTCCACCACCACCGCACCGCAGCCATCGGACTATAAGACGCACCCTCCACTTTCCCCCAAAATTTGGGGGGGGGGGGGTAGTGCGTCTTATAGACAGAAAAATATGGTATATTCTCTGCCTTACCGACTCTGTATAATGTTAGTCACTTAAATCCATGTTTTTGTAAAAAAAAAAAAAGTATTTCTATGCTCTGTTATTCTTATGTAGAGTAGGCCTTTAACTAGTGGAAGGGCATTAAGTTTCCCCAGACTAGTGGTCCCTCTAAACATTATCACGCCCCTTGGCAGGTGACTAGTCAAAGGCCTAATTAACATAACAAAAACGGAGTTCATACTTTTAAAAAAAGCAGGTGGAATTAAGTGACAAACATAAAGGGTTGGTTAGGCAGGGAGTTTAGCAATACATGTACGAATGCTGTTGGGTTGGAGAGCAGAAGGGACAGGACAGGTTCCCTTTACACATTCCATGCAATGTAGGGGAATGATTTTTTTTTTTTATATTGTTAGTTGTGCCTGTTTTAAAAATAGAGGTGCACATGTAGTGAGGATCATGAAGACCACGCTCTGTAAAAATTAGGCTTCTCTCCACTAAAGACCACATAGTTGTCTGTTTTTTATGTATGTGTAAGGCTATGTGCCCACAGGACAATAAACCCGCAGACTTTTCCGCAGGTTTACCGCAGCTGCTGCCTGGAATCCGCAGCTATCCATTGCTGTGGGATTCGAGCATTTGTTGCGGTAAACCTGCGGGACAAGTGTGGGAATACCTGCGGACCTCTCTATAGTGGAAAGGCAGGAATTCCGCAGGAAATATTGACATGCAGTTACGTGCGGCTGCGGGACATCTGCAGCATATTCCGCAGCCGCACATACCGCAGCATGGACACAGCACTCCCCAAATCCCATAGGATAACATGGGGACTGTCTGTGCTTGCTGAAACCTGCGGATTTATCTGGAAAATCCAGATAAATCCGTGGGTTTTCCGCTGCAAAATCTGTGGGTACATTGTCCCGTGGGCACATAGCCTTACATTCCTGTTTGTCACAGAACACATACACTATGGGGACATAACGTCTATGGGGCCGTTCACATGTCCACGGGTTATTTTTGTTTTGTTTTTTGCAGACAGTGTATTGGCCTAAAAATCACAAGCACATGTCTGTTTTTGATCTGAATCGTGGATAAAAATTAGCCATGCAAGTCTATGGATCTGTGAAAATCAGAGACGACAGGTGGATGGCAGCAATCTTTATAGAGGCATATTGACGGAAGGTGCACAAAAATGTGAGGCCCCGCCATGATGCACGAGCGCTTGTACTTGGTGTAAACAGTCATGTCCGTGTGTGTTTGCAGACTGCACGTCTGTGCAAATATGGAGATGTCTGCTTTTTTACCGGCATCTTTGATGAAAAGCACAAATACGAGTCTATGGGTTGATGATTAACATTGTAAACTATAGATGTTGTATCATTTATTTATACGTGAAAACCACTGATGATAAAAACTGACACGCTGACCATTTTTATTTTTTGCTCACGTGACGAAACAATGTCTGAATGAGGCCTTACATGGAGACCTGGCACTGAGAGTCCATGTGATTTCTAAAACAAAGGGGCCCGCGCTGCTCTTCAGAGATGCCTGCTCCTTTTGTTCACAAGTGGGAGATTTCCATATGTCTAAGCTGTGTCATGTTCTCCATGTTACACACATGCCCCTTCACTCCAATCCCAGCGTCCTCTAATGCATTAATGAATTGGGAAAAGATTAGAAAGAAATGTGCACAAGGGTGCAAAGACATTAAGAGAAGTGCTACAAATACAATTCTCTGCTTTACAATCTGTGTGGGTAAATGCCAGCCTTATTTCACAAATGTGCCTTCCTTACCCAGCTATAAGAATAAATTGTAGATAAGGAAACTGGCATCTTGTAAGATGGTTGCATGTATGCATTGTGGCCTGATCACTTTCTTTTCCTCAGGCGTAATGCAAGATCCCGGAGCAGAAGTCCCTACAAGGCACGGCGGTCTCGTTCTCGAAGCCGTCATAGAGTCTCCCGCTCCAGAAGTAGACAGTCTAGCATTTCACCAAGTACTCTCACCCTGAAGAGCAGTCTCGCTGCAGAACTAAACAAGAACAAAAAAGCTAGAGAAGCTGAGGCTGCCAGGGCCTTAGCAAAGGCTTCCAGCACTTCCACCCCCACCAAAGGGCATTCAGAGGCTGCCAGCAATGCCCCACAAGCAAACCATGCCAAGGAGCAGAAGAAAACAAAAGTGGACAGTGCACCGTCTCCTGCAAAAAGTGACAAAGGTAGAGTCAAAGCAGTAGCCCAGACGCCAGCTGTGGATAGTAACTTGAATGCAGAGAAAGCCAAGACCAGTGGAAAGCCAAGCAAAGCCGACGCCAGTAAGGAGGATGCCACTAGTCAAAAAGACAAAAGCAAAGTCCACAAGGCGGCATCCACAAGCAATGAGAAAGCTAAAAGTTCTGGGTTGTCACCAGCAACTCTACCATCACTACCTCTTCCCATAGCCCTCTCCAATGATGCTAACAGGTACGTCTTCTCCAATGTGTATTCCTTCTGTAGCCATTTCCCTTTGTTTTGCCTTTCAAGAGCCATCATTTTTTTTTTTTTTTTTTTTTTGCCATTGACATAGCCATATAAAAGGTAGTTTGTTTTTGTTTTTTTTTTTTAAGGGGTGGGAATATTTACCCCTTTACAATGGCCATACGGATTAAAACGGCGGTAGAAGAGGGTACTTATTTCTCTCTGCCGTTTTAATATAGAAACAGAACAGTAAATGGCGCAGGTAAAAAATGATTTATCTTCCACCTGACATGATCAAACATGTCAAATGGGAGATAAATCTCCCCGATCCCTTGGTGTAGCCAAAGTATCCCCCCAACCCCTTCTCGATAATCCAAGATAGTGGCGTGCACGACTGCCGCATTTATCCTCCTCTGATTTCTGTCACATGTGCCATGACAGATGCGACAGAAAACTCCTCCCCAGGTCCAGCTAGGTCATCCCCCTATAACCACCCCAGGTGTCCCCGGTACCTTGTGCAACTACGATCCCCCACATCCCCCCCTTCTCAAAAGATGCTTTTCTGTGCTTCCTGTGTTCAGTGACGCTGAGCTCACTGCCGCTCATACTGCCAAGCAGTGGACCCGGGGAGAGTGGGTGTACCCACACTCCTCACATGGAGGGTCTGCAATTCCAGAAAATGGGGGATTCGTTCCCCAAGTGTGCCCTCCCATACTCTGATGTGAGGTTACTGCAGGTCACTCTGCTTTCAGTTGGACCCGGGCAGTGTGGCTGCAGTATTCTTACTGATCACTGCAGCCACACTCCTCATATGGAGGGTCTGCACTTTCAGAAAATAGGGGATACGTTCACTGAGCATGCCCCCTATATTCTGAAAGGTCCAGAATCGTTGTAGGACCAAAAATCCAAAATGGATTACAGCGGACTGAATTTTTTCTTTCAACAGGTGAAAGAGAGTGTTGGGAAACATATTTTTTGCAATTTTTTTTTTTTTTTTTTAACGACAGTGATGTCGGGTATCTGACAGACTAACCGCTGGGCTTGATGCCCCATTTATTACCCTGTTTGACATTGCACTAGGGCAACAGGATGAGCTGCAGTGAAGCAGCAGGAATGGCGCATTTAATGATCCGCCACTTCTGGGGTGGATGTGGCCTGCTATTTTTAGGCTGGGAAGGGCCAAAAAAATCATGGCACTTCCCACCCTGAGACAACCAGACCCCAGCTGTCTGCTTCACCTTGGCTGGTGATCCAATTTGGGGAGGGAACCCACTTTTTTTTAATTCATTTATACATAATTAAAAAATACAGCCTGGGGTGCCCTCCATTTTGGATCACCAGCCAAGGTGAAGCTGCCAGCTGTGGTCTGCAGGCTGCAGCTGTCTGCTTTACCCTAGCTAGCTACCAAAAAAGGGGGGGCCCCCGTTGTTTTTTTTATTTTTTGACTGAATACAAGGCTAAACACCCTTTAGTGCCACATGAAAGTCACTAAAGTGTGCCATCTTAGAATATGCAGGGGGGTGGGACATTATATACATTATGTGTTTGACATCCATCCATACTAGCTTTTTAGGCCGTGTGCCCACGATCAGGGTTTGCAGCGTTTTGGATGCAGTGTTTCTTTGTCGCTCCATTGGGAGACCCAGACAATTGGGTGTATAGGCTATGCCTCCGGAGGCCGCACAAAGTATTACACTAAAAGTGTAAAGCCCCTCCCCTTCTGCCTATACACCCCCCGTGCTCCCACGGGCTCCTCAGTTTTTTGCTTTGTGCGAAGGAGGCAGACATGCACGCATAGCTCCACAGATTAGTCAGCAGCAGCTGCTGACTATGTCGGATGGAAGAAAAGAGGGCCCATAACGGCCCCCAGCATGCTCCCTTCTCACCCCACTCTTGTCGGCGGTGTTGTTAAGGTTGAGGTATCCATTGCGGGTACGGAGGCTGGAGCCCACATGCTGTTTTCCTTCCCCATCCCATTTAGGGCTCTGGGTGAAGTGGGATCCTAATCGGTCTCCAGGCACTGAGACCGTGCTCCATCCACAGCCCCTGGGGACTCTGCTGGATAATGGAGCCGAGTATCGTCAGGGACATGGCCCTGCAACTTTGAGGTACTCTGTGTCCCAGTGGGGACCGCGCACAGAAACACTCCAGCATTGCTGGGTGTGTTAGTGCCCCGGGGACCGCGGCGCTGACCGCAATTGTGCCATCACACGCTGCAGCGTGGCTGGGTGTGTAGTGTATTGGGGACTACCGCGCTGACCGCCGCTGCCATTGTTATACATGCGGCGCGGCTGGGACTGTTAGTGCGCCGGGGACATCCGCGCCGACCGCGCTTATACGGCGGCCGCGCTTATAACTCTAGTCCCCGGCTTTTGCGGCCTAGTCTCATTCTCTTCCCGCCCCCAGGCCTGCCAGTCAGGGGAAGGGCGGGACGCTGTACAGCACGGCAGCACTGAGGGCTGGAGCATGCTTTGCATACTCCACCCCCCTCACTGTGCACAGTGGGGCACCAGTTCCCGCACTTTCTAGGGCACGCCCACGGCCCCCTCCTCTCCTCAGGACGCCGGCAGCCATTCCTGTCAGCTCTTCTGACGCTGGAGAGGGGAGACAAGCTCTGGGAGACCCAGGCAGGGATTCTGGTGGCCACACAACCGCTTTGAGCGGCCGGTAAGCAGCACCTCTGGTGCTGGCCCCACTTGTGCAGAAGTGTACTTATAGATTATATGATTATAGGCTATACTTTACACTGTATAGTGCACGGTTGATTTTTGGCTATATACCCTCCTGGGTTGCTCAGGGGAGACAACAGCATGGCGCCCACAAGAAGCAGGGGTGCCAAAACACAGGCTTACTATGCTGCCTGCGCCGCATGTACGGCTACACTACCGGCAGGTTCCACTGACCCTCATTGTGTGCACTGCTCGGCCCCTGTGGCACTTACTCAGCCGGAGCCTCTGCTAAGGGGGGCCCAGGGGGAACCACCTGCTAACACTGTCCAGGTGACAGGGACGGAGTTCACAGTTTTTACTGAAAGGCTGTCTGAGACTATGGCTAAGATACTAGAAGCTTTGCAGTCCAGACCGGTATCTCAGACCATGGGCACTGTGGAATCATTGCCCCCTGGTTCCCCTCAGTTGGAACAACCATGTCCTCCCGGGGTGTCTCATAGATCGCAGGGTGAGGTCTCTGACACGGACCGCAGTCCCAGACCGCCTAAGCGAGCTCGCTGGGAAATTCCCTCGACATCATCACATTGTTCAGGGTCTCAGAGGGAGGACTCTCTGTATGATGAAGCGGAGGTAGCTGATCAGGATTCTGATCCTGAGGCCGCTCTCAACCTTGATACTCCTGATGGGGACGCCATAGTGAATGATCTTATCGCGTCCATAAATCAAATGTTGGATATTTCTCCCTCAGCTCCTCCAGTAGAGGAGTCAGCTTCTCAGCAGGAGAAATTCCGTTTCAGGTTCCCCAAGCGTACAACGAGTATGTTTCTGGACCACTCTGACTTCAGAGAAGCAGTCCAGAAACACCGAGCTTGTCCAGATAAGCGTTTTTCTAAGCGCCTTAAGGATACACGTTATCCCTTCCCCCCCTGACGTGGTCAAGGGCTGGACTCAGTGTCCCAAGGTGGATCCTCCAATCTCCAGAGTGGCGGCTAGATCCATAGTGGCAGTTGAAGATGGGGCTTCACTCAAGGATGCCACTGACAGACAGATGGAGCTCTGGTTGAAATCCATCTATGAAGCTATCGGCGCGTCTTTTGCTCCAGCATTCGCAGCCGTATGGGCACTCCAAGCTATCTCAGCTGGTCAAGCGCAAATTGACGCACTCACACGTACGTCTGCGCCGCAAGTGGCTTCCATAACATCTCAAACGTCGGCATTTGCGTCTTACGCTATTAATGCTGTCTTGGACTCTGCGAGCCGTACGGCGGTTGCAGCCGACAATTCGGTTGCAATACGCAGGGCCTTGTGGCTGCGGGAATGGAAGGCAGATTCGACTTCCAAAAAGTGCTTAACCGGTTTGCCTTTTTCTGGCGACCGTCTGTTTGGTGAGAGATTGGATGAAATCATCAAGCAATCCAAGGGAAAGGAAACATCCTTACCCCAGGCCAAACCAAACTTACCCCAACAGAGGAGGGGTCAGTCGAGGTTTCGGTCCTTTCGGGGTGCGGGCAGGTCCCAATTCTCCTCGTCCAAAAGGCCTCCGAAGGATCAGAGGAACTCCGATTCATGGCGGTCTAAGTCACGCCCTAAAAAGACCGCCGGAGGTGCCGCTACCAAGGCGGCTTCCTCATGACTTACGGCCGCTTCACACCGCATCCTCGGTCGGTGGCAGGCTCTCCCGCTTTTGCGACACCTGGCTGCCACAGGTAAAAGACCGTTGGGTGAGAGACATTCTGTCTCACGGTTACAGGATAGAGTTCAGCTCTCATCCTCCGACTCGATTCTTCAGGACATCTCCGCCTCCCGAGCGAGCCGATGCTCTTCTGCAGGCGCTGGGCACTCTGAAGGCAGAAGGAGTGGTGGTCCCTGTTCCTCTTCAGCAACAGGGTCACGGTTTTTACTCCAACTTGTTCGTGGTTCCAAAGAAGGACGGGTCTTTCCGTCCTGTCCTGGACCTAAAACTGCTCAACAAACACGTAAAGACCAGGCGGTTCCGGATGGAATCCCTCCGCTCCGTCATCGCCCCAATGTCTCAAGGAGATTTCCTTGCATCGATCGATATCAAAGATGCTTATCTCCACGTTCCGATTGCTCCAGAGCATCAGCGCTTTCTGCGCTTCGCCATAGGAGACGAACACCTTCAGTTCGTGGCACTGCCGTTCGGCCTGGCGACAGCCCCACGGGTTTTCACCAAGGTCATGGCTACAGTAGTCGCGGTCCTCCACTCTCAGGGACACTCAGTGATCCCTTACTTAGACGATCTGCTGGTCAAGGCTCCCTCTCAAGAGGCATGCCAGCAAAGCCTCACCGCTACTCTGGAGACTCTCCAGAGTTTCGGGTGGATCATCAATTTTCCAAAGTCAAATCTGACACCGGCCCAATCGCTGACATACAGTTAGGTCCAGAAATATTTGGACAGTGACACAAGTTTTGTTATTTTAGCTGTTTACAAAAACATGTTCAGAAATACAATTATATATATAATATTGTCTGAAAGTGCACACTCCCAGCTGCAATATGAGAGTTTTCACATCCAAATCGGAGAAAGGGTTTAGGAATCATAGCTCTGTAATGCATAGCCTCCTCTTTTTCAAGGGACCAAAAGTAATTGGACAAGGGACTCTAAGGGCTGCAATTAACTCTGAAGGCGTCTCCCTCATTAACCTGTAATCAATGAAGTAGTTAAAAGGTCTGGGGTTGATTACAGATGTGTGGTTTTGCATTTGGAAGCTGTTGCTGTGACCAGACAACATGCGGTCTAAGGAACTCTCAATTGAGGTGAAGCAGAACATCCTGAGGCTGAAAAAAAAGAAAAAATCCATCAGAGAGATAGCAGACATGCTTGGAGTAGCAAAATCAACAGTCGGGTACATTCTGAGAAAAAAGGAATTGACTGGTGAGCTTGGGAACTCAAAAAGGCCTGGGCGTCCACGGATGACAACAGTGGTGGATGATCGCCGCATACTTTCTTTGGTGAAGAAGAACCCGTTCACAACATCAACTGAAGTCCAGAACACTCTCAGTGAAGTAGGTGTATCTGTCTCTAAGTCAACAGTAAAGAGAAGACTCCATGAAAGTAAATACAAAGGGTTCACATCTAGATGCGAACCATTCATCAATTCCAAAAATAGACAGGCCAGAGTTAAATTTGCTGAAAAACACCTCATGAAGTCAGCTCAGTTCTGGAAAAGTATTCTATGGACAGATGAGACAAAGATCAACCTGTACCAGAATGATGGGATGAAAAAAGTTTGGAGAAGAAAGGGAACGGCACATGATCCAAGGCACACCACATCCTCTGTAAAACATGGTGGAGGCAACGTGATGGCATGGGCATGCATGGCTTTCAATGGCACTGGGTCACTTGTGTTTATTGATGATATAACAGCAGACAAGAGTAGCCGGATGAATTCTGAAGTGTACCGGGATATACTTTCAGCCCAGATTCAGCCAAATGCCACAAAGTTGATCGGACGGCGCTTCATAGTACAGATGGACAATGACCCCAAGCATACAGCCAAAGCTACCCAGGAGTTCATGAGTGCAAAAAAGTGGAACATTCTGAAATGGCCAAGTCCATCACCAGGTCTTAACCCAATTGAGCATGCATTTCACTTGCTCAAATCCAGACTTAAGACGGAAAGACCCACAAACAAGCAAGACCTGAAGGCTGCGGCTGTAAAGGCCTGGCAAAGCATTAAGAAGGAGGAAACCCAGCGTTTGGTGATGTCCATGGGTTCCAGACTTAAGGCAGTGATTGCCTCCAAAGGATTCGCAACAAAATATTGAAAATAAAAATATTTTGTTTGGGTTTGGTTTATTTGTCCAATTACTTTTGACCTCCTAAAATGTGGAGTGTTTGTAAAGAAATGTGTACAATTCCTACAATTTCTATCAGATATTTTTGTTCAAACCTTCAAATTAAACGTTACAATCTGCACTTGAATTCTGTTGTAGAGGTTTCATTTCAAATCCAATGTGGTGGCATGCAGAGCCCAATTCGCGAAAATTGTGTCACTGTCCAAATATTTCTGGACTTAACTGTACCTTGGCATGGAGTTTCATACCCTCTCAGCGATAGTGAAGCTTCCGCTGAACAAGCAGCGTTCACTACAGACGGGGGTGCAATCTCTCCTTCAAGGTCAGTCACACCCCTTGAGGCGCCTCATGCACTTCCTGGGGAAGATGGTGGCAGCAATGGAGGCAGTCCCTTTCGCGCAGTTTCACCTGCGTCCTCTTCAATGGGACATCCTACGCAAATGGGACAGGAAGCCGACGTCCCTCGACAGGAACGTCTCCCTCTCTCAGGCAACCAAAGCTTCCCTTCGGTGGTGGCTTCTTCCCACTTCATTATCGAAGGGGAAATCCTTCCTACCCCCCATCCTGGGCGGTGGTCACGACGGACGCGAGTCTGTCAGGGTGGGGAGCAGTCTTTCTCCACCACAGGGCTCAGGGTACGTGGAGCCAGCAAGAGTCCTCACTTCAGATCAATGTTCTGGAGATCAGGGCAGTGTATCTTGCCCTGAAAGCGTTCCAGCAGTGGCTGGAAGGCAAGCAGATCCGAATTCAGTCGGACAACTCCACAGCGGTGGCTTACATCAACCACCAAGGAGGAACACGCAGTCGGCAAGCCTTCCAGGAAGTCCGGCGGATTTTGATGTGGGTGGAAGCCACGGCCTCCACCATCTCCGCAGTTCACATCCCAGGCGTGGAAAACTGGGAAGCAGATTTTCTCAGTCGCCAGGGCATGGACGCAGGGGAATGGTCCCTTCACCCGGACGTGTTTCAGGAGATCTGTTGCCGCTGGGGGATGCGGGACGTCGACCTAATGGCGTCCCGACACAACAACAAGGTCACGGCATTCATGGCACGTTCTCACGATCACAGGGCTCTAGCGGCAGACGCCTTAGTTCAAGATTAGTCGCAATTTCAACTCCCTTATGTGTTTCCTCCGCTGGCACTGTTGCCCAGAGTGTTACGCAAGATCAGGGCCGACTGCCGCCGTGCCATCCTCGTCGCCCCAGACTGGCCGAGGAGGTCGTGGTACCCGGATCTGTGGCATCTCACGGTCGGCCAACCGTGGGCACTACCAGACCGACCAGACTTGCTGTCTCAAGGGCCGTTTTTCCATCTGAATTCTGCGGCCCTCAACCTGACTGTGTGGCCATTGAGTCCTGGATCTTAGCGTCCTCAGGATTATCCCAGGAGGTCATTGCCACTATGAGACAGGCTAGGAAACCAACGTCCGCCAAGATTTACCACAGGACGTGGAAAATATTCCTGTCGTGGTGCGCTGCTCGGGGTTTTTCTCCCTGGCCATTTACCTTGCCCACTTTCCTGTCCTTTCTTCAGTCCGGATTGGAAAAGGGTTTGTCACTCGGCTCCCTTAAGGGACAAGTCTCTGCGCTCTCTGTGTTTTTTCAGAAGCGCCTGGCCAGACTTCCACAGGTACGCACGTTTCTGCAGGGGGTTTGTTACATCGTTCCTCCTTACAAACATCCGTTGGAACCCTGGGATCTGAACAGGGTGCTGATGGTTCTTCAGAAACCACCGTTCGAGCCAATGAGGGATATTTCTCTCGCACGCCTTTCGCAGAAAGTGGTTTTCCTAGTAGCAGTCACTTCACTTAGGAGAGTGTCTGAGCTGGCAGCTCTGTCATGCAAAGCCCCCTTCCTGGTGTTTCACCAGGACAAGGTGGTTCTGCGTCCGGTTCCGGAATTTCTCCCTAAGGTGGTATCCCCCTTTCATCTCAATCAGGATATCTCCTTACCCTCTTTTTGTCCTCATCCAGTTCACCAATGTGAAAAGGATTTGCACTTGTTAGATCTGGTGAGAGCACTCAGACTCTACATTTCTCGTACGGCGCCCCTGCGCCGCTCGGATGCACTCTTTGTCCTTGTCGCTGGCCAGCGTAAAGGGTCACAGGCTTCCAAATCAACCCTGGCTCGGTGGATCAAGGAACCAATTCTCGAAGCTTACCGTTCTGCTGGGCTTCCGGTTCCCTCAGGGCTGAAGGCCCATTCTACCAGAGCCGTGGGTGCGTCCTGGGCTTTGAGGCACCAGGCTACGGCTCAGCAGGTGTGTCAGGCGGCTACCTGGTCGAGCCTACACACTTTCACGAAACACTATCAGGTGCATACCTATGCTTCGGCGGATGCCAGCCTAGGTAGGCGAGTCCTTCAGGCGGCGGTTGCCCACCTGTAGGACGGAGCCGTTACGGCTCTATTTTGAGGTATTATTTACCCACCCAGGGACTGCTTTTGGACGTCCCAATTGTCTGGGTCTCCCAATGGAGCGACAAAGAAGAAGGGAATTTTGTTTACTTACCGTAAATTCCTTTTCTTCTAGCTCCAATTGGGAGACCCAGCACCCGCCCCTGTTTTTTTGTGTACACATGTTCATGTTGAATGGTTTCAGTTCTCCGATTATTCCTTCGGATTGAATTTACTTTAAACCAGTTTATAATTTTTTTCCTCCTTCTTGCTTTTGCACCAAAACTGAGGAGCCCGTGGGAGCACGGGGGGTGTATAGGCAGAAGGGGAGGGGCTTTACACTTTTAGTGTAATACTTTGTGCGGCCTCCGGAGGCATAGCCTATACACCCAATTGTCTGGGTCTCCCAATTGGAGCTAGAAGAAAAGGAATTTACGGTAAGTAAACAAAATTCCCTTCTTTCGCTGCGTCCATAAGGGTGTGTTGTGCAGTACAGTGCATTGGAAGGATTTTTAGAAATCCCATGCCCACTGTGCTTCTTTTTTCCGCAGCATAAACTGACCTGCGTGCAAGTCCATTTCAGAGAGTGTTCTCTGCGTGGAGAATAGACCTAAAGTCTACAGCAGTCCGAACCTGGATCGTGGGCATGGGCAGCTGCGCTCCTGTGGACAACACTTACATCTCTGCAGGAGGGCTGGCATTGTATACTAGACGCAATGTCGCCAGATCATGGGCACAAAGCCTAAAAAAGAGAAATTTGGCTCTACAGCAACATTTTTGTGAAGTAGCTGTGGATTCAAAATGCTTACTATACCCCTGAATAAAACCCCTCAGGGGTCTAGTTTCCTGAATGGGGTCAATTGTATGGGAGCTCCACTATTTAGGCACCTTAGGGGCTCTCCAAACGCGACATAGCGTCCACTAATGATTCCAGCTAAATTTGCAGTCAAATGGTGCTCTTTCCCTGCGGTGCACCCACACAGTTGATTTCCACCACATATGAGGTATCTGCGAACTCAGGAGAAACTGCACAATACATTTTTTGGTGCATTTTTTTTTCCTGATACCCTTGTGTAAAAAAGCTATCTAGTTGAATTACCAATTTTGTGGTAATTTTTTTTTTTTTTTTTATTTTTACAACTCAATGTTATAAACTTCTGTGAAGTCCCCAGGGGTTCAAAGTTCCCACCAAACATGTAGATAAATTCCTTGAAGGCTCTAGTTTCCAAAATGGGGTCAGTTTTGGGGAATTTCTGCTGTTTAGGTACCTTTTTATGGGTCCTACAAATGCACCTGAAGGGTTAATAGATTTCTTGAATGTTGTTTTGAGCAGTTTGAGGGGTGCAGTTTTTAGAATGGGGTCACTTTTGGGTATTTTCCATCACCTAGGCCTCTTAAAATTCATCTTCAAATGTGATGTGGTCCCTAAAAATGTAATTTATTAACTATTTTGTGTGACATAACTCTCGGGTTTAAGGGCATAAAAATAAGTTTGATAATTGCGAAATTTTCATCACATTTCCAATTTTTTTTTTTTTTATTTTTATTTTTAATATACATAAATAAAAGCAAAAAATAGCATCCTAAATTTACCACTATCATGAAGTCCAATATGTCACGAAAAAAATCTCAGAATCACTGGGATCTGCTGAAGCGTTCCAGTTATAACCTCATAAAGTGACACTGGTCAGAATTGCAAAAAATGACCCGGTCTTAAGGTACAAAATTGGCTTCATCCTTAAGGGGGTTAAACAAATTGTCAGCCATAAATGTTTCCATTTTTCTGTGGATAAAGTTCTGTTCAGGCAGCTGTTCATTTTATCACTATCAATTGAAGGAACGATTTTTACTCCTTATTTTTATTCATTTTTTTTTTTTTATAGCATTCATTGTTTAGGATAAATATTATTAACCTGGTAAAACCACAGCCTATTTTAATTGATACATTTTTACCTATCCTTCACCGTATTACAGGGGTCATGTTTTTTGTTTTGTTTTTTTTCTTTGTCGCTCCATTGGGAGACCCAGACAATTGGGTGTATAGCTATGCCTCCGGAGGCCACACAAAGTATTACACTAAAAGTGTAAAGCCCCTCCCCTTCTGCCTATACACCCCCCGTGCCTCACGGGCTCCTCAGTTTTTATGCTTTGTGCGAAGGAGCTTGGTCAGCAGCAGCTGCTGACTAGGTCTGATGCCCACGGTCCCCTCCTCCCCACAGAACGCCGGCAGCCATTCCTGTCAGCGATTCAGACGCTGGAGAGGAGAGACAACACAGGGAGACCCAGGCAGGGAATCTGGTGATCACACAACCGCTCTGAGCGGTCGGTAAGCAGCACCTGTGGTGCTGGCCCCACTGAGTACCGAAGTGTGTATATATATATATATATATATAGGCTTATAGGCTATACATTTGCACTGTACGGTCGCTCTGTTGATTTTTGGCTATATACCCTCCTGGTTGTTCTCAGAGGAGACAACATGTCATCCGCAAAAAGCAAGGGTGCCAAAGCACAGGCGTACTTTGCAACCTGTACCTCTTGTACAGCTGTACTACCGGCAGGTTCCACTGACCCTCATTGTGTGCAATGCTCGGCCCCTGTGGCACTTACTCAGCCGGAGCCTCTGCGACTGGTGGCCCAGGTGGAACCACCTGCTACCACTGTCCTGGTGACAGGGACGGAGTTTGCAGCCTTTGCTGACAAACTGTCTGAGAGTATGGATAAATGGTCTGCTAAGATACTGGAAGCATTGCAGTCCAGACCGGTGATTCAGGCCCCGGGCACTGTCCAATCCTTGACCCCTGGTCCCCCTCAATTGGAACAGCAAAGTGCCCCTGGGGTAACCCATAGGTCCCAGGGTGAGGTCTCTGACACGGACCGCAGTCCCAGGCCGCCCAAGCGGGGTCGCTGGGAAATTCCCTCCACTTCATCACACTGTTCAGGGTCCCAGCAGGGGGACTCTCTGGAGGATGAAGCGGAGGTATCGGATCAGGATTCTGATCCTGAAGCCGCTCTCAACCTAGATACACCTGAAGGTGACGCAGTAGTGAATGACCTTATAGCGACCATCAATCAGGTGTTGGATATTTCTCCCCCAGCTCCTCCAATTGAGGAGTCTGCTTCTCAGGAGAAATTCCGTTTCAGGTTTCCCAAGCGTACATTAAATATGTTTCTGGATCACTCTGACTTCAGAGAGGCAATCCAGAAAAACCGAGACTGTCCAGACAAGCGTTTTTCCAAGCGCCTTAAGGACACACGTTATCCCTTCCCCCCCCGAGGTTGTCAAGGGCTGGACTCAGTGTCCTAAGGTGGATCCTCCAATCTCCAGACTGGCGGCTAGATCCATAGTTGCAGTGGAAGATGGGGCTTCACTCAAAGATGCCACTGACAGACAGATGGAACTATGGTTGAAATCCATCTATGAAGCTATCGGCGCGTCTTTTGCTCCAGCATTCGCAGCCGTATGGGCACTCCAAGCTATCTCAGCTTGTCAGGCGCAGATTAATGCAGTAACACGTACATCTGCCCCGCAAGTGGTGTCCTTAACCACTCAGGCGTCGGCGTTTGCGTCCTACGCCATTAATGCTATCCTGGACTCGGCGAGCCGTACGGCGGTGGCATCCGCCAATTCGGTGGTACTCCGCAGGGCCATGTGGCTACGTGAATGGAAGGCAGACTCTGCTTCCAAAAAGTTCTTAACCGGTTTGCCATTGGCTGGCGACCGCTTGTTTGGTGAGCGATTGGATGAAATCATTAAACAATCCAAGGGAAAGGATTCATCCTTACCCCAGTCTAAACCAAACAGACCTCAACCACGGAAGGTACAATCGAGGTTTCGGTCCTTTCAGACCGCGGGCAGGTCTCAATTTTCCTCGTCCAAAAGGCCTCAGAAAGGTCAGAGGAACTCCGATGCATGGCGGTCTAAGTCACGTCCTAAAAAGACCGCCGGAGGCACCGCTCCCAAAGCGGCCTCCTCATGACTTTCGGCCTCCTCAAACCGCATCCTCGGTCGGTGGCAGGCTCTCCCGCTTTTGCGACGCCTGGCTGCCACAAGTAAAAGACCGATGGGTGAGAGACATTCTGTCTCAAGGTTACAGGATAGAGTTCAGCTCTCGTCCTCCGACTCGTTTCTTCAGAACATCTCCGCCCCCCGACAGAGCCGAGGCTCTTCTGCAGGCGGTGTGCACTCTGAAGGCGGAAGGAGTGGTGATCCCTGTTCCTCTTCAGCAACGGGGTCACGGTTTTTACTCCAACTTGTTCGTGGTGCCAAAAAAGGACGGATCCTTCCGTCCCGTTCTGGACCTAAAACTGCTCAACAAGCATGTGAAAACCAGGCGCTTCCGGATGGAATCGCTCCGCTCCGTCATCGCCTCAATGTCCCAAGGAGATTTCCTGGCATCAATCGACATCAAAGATGCTTATCTCCACGTACCGATTGCACCAGAGCATCAGCGCTTCTTGCGTTTCGCCATAGGGGACGAACACCTTCAGTTCGTGGCACTGCCTTTCGGCCTGGCAACAGCCCCACGGGTCTTCACCAAGGTCATGGCAACAGTGGTGGCAATCCTACACTCTCAGGGACACTCGGTGATCCCTTACTTAGACGATCTCCTTGTCAAGGCACCCTCTCAAGGGGCATGCCAACACAGCCTGAACATTGCTCTGGAAACTCTCCAGAGTTTCGGGTGGATCATCAATTTTCCAAAGTCAAATCTGACACCGGCCCAATCACTGACATATCTTGGCATGGAGTTTCATACTCTCTCAGCGATAGTGAAGCTTCCGCTGGACAAACAGCGTTCACTACAGACAGGGGTGCAATCTCTCCTTCAAGGTCAGTCACACCCCCTGAGGCGCCTCATGCACTTCCTAGGGAAGATGGTGGCAGCAATGGAGGCAGTTCCTTTTGCGCAGTTTCATCTGCGCCCACTTCAATGGGACATTCTCCGCAAATGGGACAGGAAGTCGACGTCCCTCGACAGGAACGTCTCCCTTTCTCGGGCAGCCAAAGCTTCCCTTCAGTGGTGGCTTCTCCCCACTTCTCTGTCGAAGGGGAAATCCTTCCTGCCCCCATCCTGGGCGGTGGTCACGACGGATGCGAGCCTGTCAGGGTGGGGAGCGGTCTTTCTCCACCACAGGGCTCAGGGTACTTGGACTCAGACAGAGTCCTCCCTTCAGATCAATGTTCTGGAGATAAGGGCAGTGTATCTTGCCCTAAAGGCGTTCCAGCCGTGGCTGGAAGGCAAACAGATCCGAATTCAGTCGGACAACTCCACAGCGGTGGCATACATCAACCACCAAGGCGGGACACGCAGTCGGCAAGCCTTCCAGGAAGTCCGGCGGATTCTGCTGTGGGTGGAAGCCACAGCCTCCACCATATCCGCAGTTCACATCCCGGGCGTAGAAAACTGGGAAGCAGACTTTCTCAGTCGCCAGGGCATGGACGCAGGGGAATGGTCCCTTCACCCGGACGTGTTTCAGGAGATCTGTTGCCGCTGGGGCATGCCGGACGTCGACCTAATGGCGTCCCGGCACAACAACAAGGTCCCGACATTCATGGCACGGTCTCAAGATCACAGAGCTCTGGCGGCAGACGCCTTAGTTCAGGATTGGTCGCAGTTTCAACTCCCTTATGTGTTTCCTCCTCTGGCACTGTTGCCCAGAGTGTTACGCAAGATCAGGGCCGACTGCCGCTGCGCCATCCTCGTCGCTCCAGACTGGCCGAGGAGGTCGTGGTACCCGGATCTGTGGCATCTCACGGTCGGCCAACCGTGGGCACTACCAGACCGACCAGACTTGCTGTCTCAAGGGCCGTTTTTCCATCTGAATTCTGCGGCCCTCAACCTGACTGTGTGGCCATTGAGTCCTGGATCCTAGCGTCTTCAGGGTTATCTCAAGAGGTCATTGCCACTATGAGACAGGCCAGGAAACCAACATCCGCCAAGATCTACCACAGGACGTGGAAAATATACCTGTCGTGGTGCTCTGCTCAGGGTTTTACTCCCTGGCCATTTACCTTGCCCACTTTTCTGTCCTTCCTTCAATCCGGATTGGAAAAGGGTTTGTCGCTCGGCTCCCTTAAGGGACAAGTCTCTGCGCTCTCTGTGTTTTTTCAGAAGCGCCTAGCCAGACTTCCACAGGTACGCACGTTCCTGCAGGGGGTTTGTCACATCGTCCCTCCTTACAAGCGTCCGTTAGAACCCTGGGATCTGAACAGGGTGCTGATGGTTCTTCAGAAACCACCGTTCGAGCCAATGAGGGATATTTCTCTCGCACGCCTTTCGCAGAAAGTGGTTTTCCTAGTAGCAGTCACTTCACTTCGGAGAGTGTCTGAGCTAGCAGCGTTGTCGTGCAAAGCCCCTTTCCTGGTGTTTCACCAGGACAAGGTGGTTCTGCGTCCGGTTCCGGAATTTCTCCCTAAGGTGGTATCCCCCTTTCATCTCAATCAGGATATCTCCTTACCCTCTTTTTGTCCTCATCCAGTTCACCAATGTGAAAAGGATTTGCACTTGTTAGATCTGGTGAGAGCACTCAGATTCTACATTTCTCGTACGGCGCCCCTGCGCCGCTCGGATGCACTCTTTGTCCTTGTCGCTGGCCAGCGTAAAGGGACACAAGCTTCCAAATCAACCCTGGCTCGGTGGATCAAGGAACCAATTCTAGAAGCTTATCGTTCCTCGGGGCTTCCGGTTCCCTCAGGGCTGAAGGCCCATTCTACCAGGGCCGTGGGAGCGTCCTGGGCCTTGAGGCACCAGGCTACGGCTCAGCAGGTGTGTCAGGCGGCTACCTGTTCGAGCCTGCACACTTTCACGAAACACTATCAGGTGCATACCTATGCTTCGGCAGATGCCAGCCTAGGTAGGCGAGTCCTTCAGGCGGCGGTTGCCCACCTGTAGGACGGAGCCGTTACGGCTCTATTATGAGGTATTATTTACCCACCCAGGGACTGCTTTTGGACGTCCCAATTGTCTGGGTCTCCCAATGGAGCGACAAAGAAGAAGGGAATTTTGTTTACTTACCGTAAATTTCTTTTCTTCTAGCTCCAATTGGGAGACCCAGCACCCGCCCCTGTTTTTTGTGTACACATGTTGTTCATGTTGAATGGTTTCAGTTCTCCGATATTCCTTCGGATTTAATTTACTTTAAACCAATTTATAATTTTTTCCTCCTTCTTGCTTTTGCACCAAAACTGAGGAGCCCGTGAGGCACGGGGGGTGTATAGGCAGAAGGGGAGGGGCTTTACACTTTTAGTGTAATACTTTGTGTGGCCTCCGGAGGCATTGCTATACACCCAATTGTCTGGGTCTCCCAATTGGAGCTAGAAGAAAAGGAATTTACGGTAAGTAAACAAAATTCCCTTCTTTTGATGGTCAAGTTGTAATTTTGAATGTCACTGTTAATTTTTGCCAATATACTGAAAAATGGAAAAAAAAGTTCCGAGTGGTAAGAAATGGTGAAAGAAATGCAACACTGCAATGTTTTCGATTTTTATTATTGGGGGGTGTTGGCATGGATTAATGATAAAAATGATTTTCCTGGCGAGTATGACTGGTGTTTCCTCTTCCCTTTTTTTTTTTTTTATCCCAATATTTAACTGATGGAAAGAAAAAAATTGAGATGTTTGTATCCACTTTCTCTGATTTTGTAATGTTTTTTTTATTTTTCTGCTTGACGTGCTGATATATTATTTTTTTTCCATACCCATTTAGAGCACATGTAATATTTTTATTAATGAATTTTTTTAGGGAGTGTGGCGACCCTAAAACAGTTTTGGTGTATTGATTTCTTTTTCATTCTGACTTTTGCCATATCTGTCAATTTTAATATTGTGTATTGTGATAGACCAGGCTTTTATTACTCTAGTGACAAAATATTTCTATTAATAGGAGAAAAGATGATTTTAATTTTTTTTTCTTTCTTAATTTTCCATATTTATCATATTTTTTTTTTTTCGTAGTCCTTGTAGGAGATTTAAGCAGCGATTGTCCCATCACTTATTAAAGTGTTCTTGCCCCTTGATTATTTCCACACTTGTTTTACGTTACACTCGCAAGTGTACATGTATTTTATTGGGATTTTATGTGATATACCAACACATAGTGGCAAGTATTTGTAAACTGTAAAGTAATTGATACATGGTTTTCTAAATGTTCTAAAAATATATAAATCTGAAAATTGTGATGTGCATTTGTATTCAGCCCCCCGAGTCAATACTTTTGTAGGATGACCGTTTGTTGCAATTACTGCTGCATGTTCTTTGGGTTATGTCTCCACCAGCTTTCAACATCTAGAGGCTGACATTTTTGCCCATTCTTCAGAATAGCTGTAGCTCAGCGAGATTCAATGGAGGCATCTGTGAACATCAATTTTCAGGTCTTGTCACAGATTCTCAATGGGATTTAGGTCTGGACTGTGACTGGGTCATTCGCACACATGAATATGCTTTGATACAAACCATCCATTGTAGCTCTAGCAGTATGTTTAGGATCATTATCCTGCTAAAAGGTGAATTTACACCCCAGTCTGAAGTCTTTTACAGCCTCTATCAGGTTTTCCTTGAGGCCTGCTCTGCATTTAGCTCCATTCATCTTCCCTGTCCCTGCTGAAGAAAAGCATCCTCACAGCATGCTGCTGCCACCACCACCACCATGTGTAACGGTGGGAATGGTGTTTTCAGGGTGATGTGCAGTTAGTTTTCATTCACAAATAGCATTTTGCATTTAGCCCAAAAACGTCTACTTTGGTCTTAGCTAGGAAGAGCAGCTTATTCACATGCCATGCAGGAGACATTGCTGGTATGCGGCAGAAAGTGCTACTCATGTGTTTGAATAGTCAAAGTCCAGACCTAAATCCCATTGAGAATCTGCGTGCCAAGACTTTATCTAATATGGGAAAAGGCAATGAAACCTCCCAAAAATTTGGAACCTAATGTCATATGGACCCCAAAAATAAGACCAATAAAAAAAAAAAAAAAAATTCAGCTAGTCTTTCAAAGCAGCCTGCCAGAAGAGTAATGCTAACAAGAAAAAAAATCATCCTATGACTGGTTAGAAAGTTATGTACTGAGTTAAAAAAAAAAAACAAAACAAATGCCTTTTGAGAGCAGGTGCAACTGCTGTGAACACAAACCAAGGAATACAGCAGCGCTTACTCTAAGATATGTGCAAACATTGAACATGTGATAAGTAAACAGAAATACAGCAGTAATGCAATCTATCAGAAAATCGTGTGTGGTAGCCCTTTGAATTAAATTAATAAGTTTTCACCGATTTGGGTGAAATTTTGCACAGCCCATCTTTAACACCAGGCTAAACATACTTTGAACGTTAACTCAATCTCCTCCCCTCTTACCAGCAACAAAATTGTAGACCTGCAGAAGTCTGGGATTGGCAACAGGACAATAGGCAAGCAGCTTGTGAGAAGGCTACAACTGTTAGCACAATTATTAGAAAATCGAAGAAACACAAGATTGTCAGTTTGACTCGGTCTGGGGTTCCATCCAAGATCTCGCCTCATGGGGTAAGGATGATTCAGCGAAAGATCCAGAATGAGCCCAGAACTACATGAGGACCTGGTCAATGACCTGAAGAGAGCTGGGACCACAGTCTGCAAGATTACCATTAGTAGCACACTACGCTGTCATGGATTAAAATTCCACACAGAAGGTCCCCTTCTCATGCCAGTACATGTCCAAGGACCTTTGAAGTTCATTAATGCCCATCTAGATGATCCAGAGGAGACAAGGCAGGTGGTTATGTGGTCAGATAAGACAAAAATAGAACTTTTTGGTATCCACTCCAATCGCCATGTTTGTAGTAAAAGATGAACACTGTCTCAACCGTGAAGCATGGGTTGTGGAAGCATGATACTTTGGGCATGCTTTTCTGCAAAGGGGATAGGACTAGAGATGAGAGAACCCGAGGTTGTGTTTGTTCTAAACAGACTGTACAAAAAAAAGTGTTCTGGTACGGAGTTCAGGTGCTTTACATATGCAAACCACTTGCGTGACCATAATTTTGCTCGGGTACGCTTGGTGCTCAACTCAGTGTGAGCCACTTAGGCCTAAGACACACGGCATGAAAATCGGAGCGAGTGGAATGTGATAAAACATCGCATTCCACTCGGACCAATATTATCCTGTGTCAGCACACATGAGCGATTATTTTCTCAGCCCTAATCGGACCCAGAAAACAGTGGTAGCATGCTGCGATTGTAATGTGATCCTTGTTTCTCTAGCACCCATTCAAGTCTATGGGGCAAGAGAAAAATCGCACTGCACTCTCAGTACAGCGGTTTACAGCTAGTGCAGAGCGAGAATGGCAATAGCCGGCTACGGAGGAGAGAGGGAGACAAATCCCTCCCCTCCTCAGTGCCAGTCCACCCTTCCTCAGTGCCGGCCCATCCCACGCAGCTGTGGTCCGATCGCACAATCTGACCTCATTCGCAATGACACTCGGCTCCTGCTGTACTGCCAGCGTGAGCAGAGTGTCATGCGAGGATCGCAGTAGTTCCCTGTGTGGCCTCGGCCTTACAGTATTTGACAGACTTGCACTGGGGTGAGCGGTGTGCTTTGCTGCGGGCTCACTGTGGGCGGTGCGCTGTGCTGCGGGCTTACTGGAGGTGGTGCACTGCGAGCTGTGCTGTGAGATGTGGTGCGTTCGGGGAGGTAGGGGCCGCCATTCTGAAAATGTCGGCAGTGTGGGCTCCAAATAATGGCACCCGGAGTCGGTGCGCACACAGATGAAGCTTTCGGCTTAAAATCTCATTTGGCACGCGCCGCCTTCGGCCCATTGATCTCCCTGCAGCGAAGTTAAGGAAAATGGCGCCTGGAGGTGATGTATGCAGATGAGAGCTCAGCTTGTCAGTGAGCCAATGACTCAATCTGCGCACTCGCCAACTCGAGTTGCCATTTATTTCTTTCAAGCCCGCACCGCCGACAGTTTCTGGATCTCTCTCCTGCCTCAGCGCACACACAGCGAGCATCTGGGACACCCGTTGCAGCATTGCCCTACTCCGCCTCTGCCACTTGTGACTCCGCTCCGCTGCCGCTCCCTCTCTGGTAAGACACCAGCGGATTAGAAGATGGACGCCATGTTTTTTTTTTCCCCCTTATCTTTTCTCTACATATGGGGTGCTTCTCATAAGCCGGTGCATCTTATAAAACAAAAAATACGGTACTTATGAAATGACGGTAGTTGCCGCTCAAATCGGCCAATTATTTGGTTTGTACATATTAGAATCACAACAGCTTGCACCTGTTCACACTTGCTTTATTTTGTTTGGTGGTGCGGGTCAGGTTTTTTTTTTTTTTTCCTTTTAGTTTACAGTTGGATGTGGTGACCTCCTTTATATCTGAGCACTTCTCCCATCAGCCTAAGGGTATGGGTAGATAGCCGTATTTGCAATCCCAGTGCACTCCAAGAAAACATTGGATCACAATTGGACCAATATTTAGTCTAAGGGGCTGCTCACATGTCTGAGTTTGATCCGATATTCGGATTGTGCTCAGCAATGCAAGTTAACGAGTGTGAAAATAATCGGACTGCACTCAGATGACATTGGACTTTTGTCTGATTTCCACTGACTCCCAGGATGGAGATGAGAAATTTTGTTCTCCATCCTCTGCACAGTGAGCTCCGATTCTCTCATGAGAGATAATGGGATCACACTAAGCTGACACTCTGATAAGAGCTTGATCCGAGTGTCATGTAATTAATTGTCCCTAAGGCTATTTTTAATTAGTGCTGGATCTTTTCTGCCCATTTCTGCATGTTTTCATAGAAATGGTTAAGAGCCCTCTATAGAAAGGTGGCCTTGCCGTGGATGGAGGGAACCATGAATTTTTCAGTTTGTGAGTAAAGTACCTTAATTTTAACTACATTCTGTATGTCAGTAATATAGTATTAAAGGGAACATGTCAGGTCCCCTCTGCCCTCAAACCCAGCAGCATTCATACCTGTATGCACAAATTCCCCCTCTCACCAGCCCTCTATAATGCTATTCACGAATATGAATGGTTACAAATCGACTTATAAACTACACTGTTCCTATTCTAATTAGAGCCTTGACTAGTTGATTGGGCGTGGTTTCCCCAGACTAGTTGGCCCTCTTTCCATGTTATCACGTCCCTGTGGGGATGATATCATTTCCACGAGCTGGTGTCACCGCCAGTTTCTGGAAGTGTCGCGCATGCACACGGCTCATTTCAATCACGTCAGCACGCTTTTGAAGCAGGGTGGACATTTACCGGCTTCTTTAGGTGCACTGCGCATGACTGGAAGTTCAGAAGACGTCTTATGGACATGTCATCTGAACTTCTGGTCATGCGCAGTGTGCCTAATGAAGCCGGAAAATGTCCACCCTGCTTCAAAGGCTAACTGACGTGGCCATAATGAGCTGCTCGAATAAATAAGATTTCCAGGAGTTGGAGTTGTCCCTTCGACTAGTCAACGCCCTAACTAGCAGAGGAACAGCGCAGTTTCTTATTTTTTTTCAGCATTTATATAAGTGAATAAATTTCTACGGAGCTAGATAGGGATTTTCCGAGTACAGGTATGAGTGCTGCTGGGTTGGAGGGCATAGACCTGAGAGGCTCCTTTTAATTTCACATATTCACTGTTTGCATATATTTTAGCGCCTAAAGAGAATGGTAGCTCAGAAATAAAGCAGAATAATTTTGAGGAAAATATTCTATATAAATTTTATTTCATTCATTGAAATCCCTGCTGTCTGAGGTTAGTCCAATGGGTGGTCCTAGTCTGTGTGACCGTTCTTTATACAGTTATACAGGAAACGCCAAGCCTCTGTTATGGCCGGCGTATGGGCCTGCAATAGGAATTGCCTATAGGGGAATTGCCAATGAGGCCATTTGTGCTCTTCTCTAGAAATGCAGCTTAAATCACATGTTTGGGATTTTTTTTCCCCAGTTAGTAGCTTAATATTAATGTTAGTAACATACTGTATATGTCTGCACACCATTAAATTGCTTTCACTGTATGTATTAGGAGGTTAAGCTATTAGATCTTCATGCCCAAAGAACGTATAGCAGTAAGAGTTAATACCTCTTTAATTCCCCCTCCTTTTCTTGTTGTCTCCTAGTTTTAGAGTCTGCATCCCAGGAAAGTCTGTCAAGAAGGAGGTGGAGAGAAAACTTCGGCACTTACTGTCTGACTTGCCACTGCCACCAGTCTACCCTGGAAGCGGAGACATGTCTTGTAGCCCAGAGGGGAAGAAAGCGCAAGCAAAGAACAGAAAAAGGCCTAAGTATGAGAAAATCTACTGTAGACATATGTTTTATCCATGGGGGCTGAGGAAGACTTTGCTCCATAGGAAATGTGATGCTTTGCTTGTATACAACTATAGACAGTGACTCTTTCCGGGTCATCGTCTTTGTACTTTATACAGTTGTTTCATAATCCGTGTCCATGAAGGTGAGATTGGTCCTTGGCATGGACTAACCGACTACAGGATTTATCTTTTCACTGATCTGTATAAAAAGTTGTTTCAGAAATTGCCAAACATTACCACCACGACAAAATTGTGTGGGACCCCATAATAGTCCATATGGGCCACCAGGCACCGTTGGAGTCAGACATGTAACTGAGCCAGCGACTGAAAACCCAACATGAATAGTAGATAAGTAGATCGACCTCTGCTGTGCGATTGCTGCTTTGTATGTTCTAAAATGCTACGACAATTCAGAGAAAAGCCACTTTTGGAAATCGTGCTGGGGGCTGTGTCTCAGATGGCTAGTCCTAGGCAGATCTCCCCTGCTTTCCCTGCCACACTAGCCTAGATGGACAGAGCCCTCCTTATGTGTGTGTGTATAAGGTGGAGACCTGTCAATCACCTGGACATGGAGCAAGGCGTGGAGATATGGACAGGGGCCAGTTGACCTTTAAACATCAAACCCTTCCAATATTATATTCTAGGTACTATATTAAGACTCCACTTGTTTGAAATCAGGGAGAAGCAAAACACAGTTTTGTTTTCTGGTTGTAATAACTCTGACGTTAGAAAGAAAATTGCATGGTGTTCCTGACACCTGCCGTACAGCCTGCAGGGAACTGTGCAGGCGATACAGGGACTGTAGAAAGCTCAGGCAATTTGTATCTTAGAGAACGTGTCATCAGGATTTTATTCCTGGAACTAATGGCATGTTTGTCAATCCATACCCTTCTTGTAGTAACCGGTTTTGCTGTATTAGAGAAATCCATAGTTGAAAGTATGCTAATGAGCTGCAAGTGCACATACAGCTCCTCCTGCCTCTCCTTATTCCCCAACTGCTGCCTGCCTCCTGTCTCTGCAGAAAGAGGACAGACGACTTGTCCACTCCGCGCTGCTGCTGAAGACTTTCCAAGGCAAGATCTAGGATGAACCAGTGGAGAGAAGTGGGTTTTTATGGAATGCATTACAAGCTGCTTCTTCAGAAAAAAAAACACATTACTTTTTTCCTGAAGAAGTTTGTAATGGCTTTGAAATGCATGGAATAAAAACCACTTATCTCCACTTACCTCCACTGGTGTGTCCTGGACTTCCCTTGGAGAGTCTTCAGCAGCAGCGCAGAGTGAACACATCTACTGTCCCTTTTTCTGCATTGTCAGCACTTACCTGTGCACCCGTGTATCTGCAGTAGCCATTCCATTATTAAAGGGAACCTGTCATCAGTTTTTTCCCTATTAAACGAAAAGTATCACCTTCTGCGGCTCCTGGGCTGCATTCTAGGAAGGTGCACCCTGTTGCTGGCCCCCCTTGCAGACCCCTAAAAGAACTTTATAAAATCTTCCCGTTTCCTATGCAAATGAGTTTGGTTTGCCAGATGGGCGGGCTCTAATTCGGCTCCTGTCCCCCCTCCTGCCGCTGTTTGCTGTCCCCCAGTCATGATTTACATGGATGACACCGCCCTCATCATCGTCCATGCTGCTGGAGTTTCGCACAGGCACATTTCGCTGTGTATTTTTTGCGGTGTTCTTCTGTGCTCGTCTCCTCTTGTGTTCCGTGGTGTGTTCAGTGGCTCCTATCGATTTCCGGTACCAGAGAAAGCTGGATACTAGGTGCCGAGAATGATACAGATAAGCATTGGCCAGTGCCTGCGCATAAAGGTAGAGGCAGAGCTAAATGCGCAGGCACGAGATTATGGGCTGGTACGAGGATGACGCTGGTGAGGTCCTACACAGCGCCGCCCATAATCAAGCGCCTGTGCAACTAGATCGCTCGTGCAAGGGAAACTTTATGTTCAGCCCCATGATAGGGGCACAGCGAAATGCGCCTGCGCGAGACTCCAGCAGCGTGGATGATGATGGGGGGGTATGTAAATCATGACTGGGGGACGGCGAACAGCGGCAGGAGGGGGGATAGGAGCCAAATTAAAGCCTGCCCATCTGTCCATCCAAACTCATTTGCATAGGAAGCAGTAAGATTTTATAAAGTTTTTAGGGGTCTGCAAGGGGGGCCAGCAACAGGGTGCCCCTTCCTAGAATGCAGCCCAGGAGCTGCAGAAGGTGGCATTTTTGGTTTAATAGGGAAAAAAACTTGTGACAGGTTCCCTTTTAAGCACGTCTTGTGTGTCACACAACTTGAAAAGGTGAACGTACCGCTCTTTTTATTCCATTTTTTACCAGATAAGACCCTATTTTGCGCCTTAGTGTTCTTTCATGTTTCAGTAATCGGTTTGTCAAGGGCAGAAGGCATGCGAAAAGAAAGACCGTCAGGAGGGCAGTACGTGTAGTGCACCTCACTGCACTTGGAGCTCATTAGCATGCAATTTCAGCCATGGGTTTATTTGAAATGGCAAAATGGGTTTGTACAAAAAAGTTAAGAATTTACTCTGCATTAAAGAGCCTTAGATACGTGCCATTATTTTGGGGTATAAAATTCTGCTTACAGGCTTTCTTTAACACTAGAACTACTGAGGTAGTCATTTTGACTACTTTGCACCATGTATTTCTATATAGGTGTCACGAGTCCAGTAGTTCTAGTGTTAAAGGGAATGTGTCATCAGGTTTTTGCTCTCCCATCTGAGAGCAGCATAATGTAGAGACAGAGATCCTGATTCCAGCAATGTGTCATTTACTGAGCTGTTTGTTGTCATTTTAATAAAATCAATGCTTTCTCTGCTGCAGAGCTAGCAGTTAAAATTTTAACTTTTTTCTTTCCACATTGCTTTAGTTCCTGTAAAGCACCTAAAGGGTTAATAAACTTATTGAATGTGGTTTTGAGCAGTGTAAGGGGTGTTCAGTTTTTAGAATGGAGTCCCTTTTGGTATTTTCTGTTACACTTCAAATGTGATGTGGTCCCTAAAAAACAAAAATTTGTTACATTTAAGTTCTGTGTAACTTCCTAAAAAAAAAAATTAAAAACATGGTCCTGATATAAAGTAGACAAAGGAAATGTTAAGTATTTTTTGTGACATAACTCTCTGGTTTAAGGTCATAAAAATACAGTTTGAAAATTGCAAAATTTTCAATATTTTCACAAATAAATGCAAAAAACCCCATAAATTTACCACTGTAAAGTCTAATCGCTGGGATCTGATGACGCTTTCCAGAGTTGAGTGCTGAAGTGACACTGGTCAAAATTGAAAAAATTGGACTGGGGAGTGAAGAAGTTGAACATGATCAGAGCACTTCTCACAGCCTGTGTCTCCTTAGCTCTATTCCCCAGCAATCACCAGCATTTTCTACTTGACTGACAGCTCGGTAGCTTTACTACACAGCCAGTAAACGGTCAGTCAAGCAGAAGAAAATGGACTAGGCAGGGAATAGTCATGGAGGCGGAGACTCGAAGTGCTGCGATCACGCCCACAACATTTCAGCCACTTTGCATGTAGAATAAAACATTGTGTGGCCTTATGTTTTGAAAAGTTGCATGCACCTTAACTCAATCTACAAATAAATATGCTGTACATTTATGTCCTCGTTTCTGCGGTAAAATTATGCCGTAAGCAGGCATGTATGAACGCTGCACATCTTGAGCTTCAATGTTAGGAAATGTTTTGCACCTCGGGCTTTATCCAGAACCTTGAATTGTTATACATTATTTACAAATTGTATTTTAACCCAAATGTATTTGTTTTTTAATTCTTGTTAACTGTATTCCAGGATCTGTGGTCCTCGCTGTGGTGAAATCCATGAGAATGAAATAGACTGGGGCAAGCGCTGTGTGGACAAATTTGATATTATTGGCATCATCGGGGAAGGCACTTATGGACAGGTGTACAAAGCCAGAGATAAAGACACTGGTAAGAATACTTGTTTTTATTAACACTTTGCATATTATAAAAGTAAAGTGCAAACATTGTCCAAGAAAAGGATGTGTTAAGGCCCAGTCACACACAACGACTTACCAGCGATCCCGAAAACGATACGACCTGATAGGGATCGCTGGTAAGTCGCTGGGAGGTCGCTGGTGAGACGTCACGCAGTCAGACCTTACCAGCGATGCAGGAACAATACAGGTCGCAGTAGCGACCTGTATAACGATCTCAGCAGTCACTGTAACCCTGTCACACAGTGTCAAACACAGCGATGTGTCCTGCCCAGCAGGACATCGCCTTTGAAGAAAATGGCCTAGACCATTCTGAAACGACTAGAGATCTCACAGCAGGGGCCTGATCGCTGGTAGGTGTCACACATAACAAGATCGTTAACGGGATCGCTACTGCGTCACAGAAACCGTAACTCAGCAGCGATCTCGTTATGTGTGACGGTACCTTTAAAAATGACATACAAAATAGTATTCCCACACTGATGGGGTAAGTTCACACAGTGCGTTTTTTCGCTGCGTTTTTGCGCGTTTTTCGGGTGCGTTTTTGCTCAGAAAAATGCATGACTTTGCTTTCCCAGCAAAGTCTGAGTTTTCGTTTTTGCTGTCTGCACGCAGCGTTTTTTTTTTTTTTTAAGCTGCGTTTTGGTGGTGCCCACAAAAACGCAGCATGTCAATTTTTTTTGCATTTTCCACCCATTGAGTTCAATGAGATGTTCAAAAACGCAATGAAAACAGCAAATTGCAAATATAGCTGCGTTTTAGTGCGTTTTTATTACTAAAAACGTAGCTATAAATGCAAGGGGTGGGTAGTAAAGTGACATGTACAGGAAGAAGATTCCTTCTGTCAGTAAACACAGAAGCGTGAATCCTCCCAGTACCGCCACCGCTGCTTCCATTTCCTGCCCGGTGCCATGTCAGCTCCCGTGCAGGAGGTGGAAGCGGCTGCTAAATCAAAAGTGAACAGTACAAAAATGTCACACTCACCTGTCTGCAGACTCCTGGTGCCATGTCAGCTCCCGGTCCTGCCACCCCCGCTCTGGCTTTGTGCCGGCTCCCAGGCACGTACGATAGCTGCATGACCTGGCCGTGAGGACCTGGCGGTGATCACCTGACGCATTAGCTGATCGTAAGTCTCGCGGTGACGCCGGATTTTACCGCTGAGTGACTGATTCCCTGGCGCTTGCAGTCAGTTCATGACAGCTGCAGACAGGCCGCGGTGATCTCCGGCGTTCAGGTGAGAGCACCAGAGATTAGCCCGGGATGTCTGCAGCTGCCATGAACTGAATCACAAGTGCCGGGGAATCAGTCACTCGGCGCTCGCTGTACAGTCTCGGCTGCACTCTGGAGCTCAAGTGAGAGCTCCGGAGTGCAGTGCAGGTACCTAAATCCAGGCCTGGCATTACTGGAGATTCCTCCGGTAGCCAGTCCGACACTGCACAGAAGGGTTTCTTTTTTTTTTTTTTTTTTTTTTGCACTGATGCATCAGCTGATTGTATAAAAACAGTTTATACAATCAGCTGCTGTTTCATGTGAACCAGGCCTTGAACCTGACACATCATCTGATCGCTTCCATCCAACTGGCGCCCAAAAGCGCGTCCGCAGAAATCCGCAGGAGGTTCTGCCACTAAGACAGCTTCCTCATGACTCTCGGCCCGCTCCAGCCACGTCCTTAGTCGGTGGCAGGCTCTCCCACTTTGGCGACACTTGGTTAAAGCAAGTCTCCGATCAGTGGGTGAGAGACATCATATCTCACGGCTACAGGATAGAATTCTCTTCCAGCCCTCCAAACAGATTTTTTCTCTCAACTCCCCCCTGCTCCAAGGCCGCCGCCTTCTCGCAGGCCGTGGTGTCCTTGCAGGCAAACGGAGTGATTGTCCCAGTTCCCGCTCAGGAACGGTTCAGAGGTTTTTACTCAAATCTCTTCCTAGTTCCAAAAAAGGACGGTACCTTCCGGCCCATCCTGGATCTCAAGCTTCTCAACAAGCATGTCCGGGTGCGGCATTTTCGCATGGAGTCTCTGCGATCAGTCATTGCCTCTATGACCCAAGGGGAGTTCCTGGCGTCCATCGAAATCAGAGATGCCTATCTACATGTGCCAATCGCAGTGTCACATCAGCATTGGTTACATTTTGCGATAGGAGAGGATCATTTCCAATTCGTGGCTCTCCCCTTCGGGTTAGCCACGGCCCCTCGGGTATTCACCAAGGTCATGGCGGCAGTGATTGCGGTCCTGCACCTCCAGGGGTTAGCAGTGCTTCCTTATCTGGACGACCTTCTGGTCAAGGGTACATCCAGCGCAGACTGTCAGCGGAGTGTTTCGCTCACTCTCGCCACCCTAGCCCAATTCGGGTGGATTGTCAATCTTCCCAAATCCACTCTGACTCCGACCCAGAGTCTCACGTACCTAGGGATGCAGTTCGAGACTTTGCCGGCACTTGTGAAGTTGCCCTTAGACAAACAGCTGTCACTCCGGCTAGCGGTGCGCTCTCTCCTGAGGCCCCGCCGTTATACCCTCAGGCGTCTGATGCAGGTGCGGGGTCAAATGGTGGCTTCCATGGAGGCGGTTCCCTTTGCCCAGTTCCATCTGCGTCCTCTGCAGCTGGACATTCTCCGCTGTTGGGACAAGCGGCCTTCCTCCTTACAGAGGTTAGTGGCTCTGTCGCCACGGACCAGGACCTCTCTTCAGTGGTGGCTTCGACCCCTTTCCCTGTCCCAAGGGCGCTCCGTCCTGGCTCCGTCCTGGGTGATTCTCACCACGGATGCCAGCCTATCCGGCTGGGGAGCGGTACATCTCCACCACAGAGCACAGGGCACTTGGACTCCATCCGAGTCAGCCCTTTCAATCAATGTGCTGGAAACCAGAGCTGTGCTTCTAGCTCTCCTAGTCTTTCACCACCTGTTGGCGGGGAGGCACATTCAAGTCCAGTCAGACAACGCGACAGCGGTTGCCTACATCAATCACCAAGGCGGGACACGCAGCCGCCTGGCAATGTTGGAGGTCCAACGCATTCTTCAATGGGCGGAGGACTCCAAGTCCACCATATCCGCAGTCCACATCCCTGGCGTAGAAAACTGGGAGGCAGATTATCTCAGCCGTCAATCCGTGGACGGTGGCGAGTGGTCCCTGCACCCGGCAGTGTTTCAGTCAATCTGCCGCAAGTGGCATCCCGTCACAACAACAAGGTTCCGGTTTACGTGTCTCGCTCCCACGATCTTCAGGCCTTCGCCGCGGACGCTCTGGTTCAAGACTGGTTCCAGTTTCGTCTGTCCTACGTGTTTCCCCCTCTAGCTCTCTTGCCCAGAGTCCTGCGCAAGATCAGAATGGAGGGCCGTCGAGTCATCCTCATTGCACCGGACTGGCCCTGGCGAGCTTGGTATCCGGACCTGCTCCAACTGTCCGTGGAGATGCCGTGGCATCTTCCGGACCGTCCAGACCTGCTCTCGCAAGGTCCGTTTTTCCGCCCGAATTCTGCGGCACTCAAATTGATGGCGTGGCTCTTGAGTCCTGGATTTTGACGGCTTCTGGTATTCCTCCTGAAGTCTTCTCCACTATGACTCGGGCCCTTAAGTCTTCCTCCGTCAAGATCTATCACAGGACTTGGAAAATTTTCCTGTCCTGGTGTCGCTCTTCCGGCCATTCTCCTTGGCCATTTTCGTTGCCGACCCTTCTGTCTTTTTTCCAGTCCGGTCTGCAGCTAGGACTGTCCCACAACTCTCTCATGGGACAAGTCTCAGCTCTATCAGTGCTGTTCCAGCGGCGTCTCGCCCGGCTGGCTCAGGTTCGCACCTTCATGCAAGGTGCGTCTCACATCATTCCGCCTTATCAGCGGCCCTTGGATCCCTGGGACCTTAACTTGGTCCTCACGGTATTGCAGAAACCCCCCTTTGAGCCTCTTAGGGAGGTTTCTTTGTATCGTCTTTCTCAAAAGGTGGCCTCTCTAGTTGCCATAACTTCTCTCAGGAGAGTCTCTGATTTGGCTGCGCTCTCCTCGGAGTCACCTTTTTTGGTTTTTCACCAAGAAAAGGTAGTTCTCCGTCCGACCCCGGACTTTTTTCCTAAGGTGGTCTCTCCCTTCCACCTTAACCAGGATATTTCCTTGCCTTCCTTCTGTCCGGCCCCTGTTCATCACTTTGAGAAAGTGCTGCATACTCTAGATCTGGTGCGTGCTCTCCGGATCTATGTGTCTCGCACCGCTGCGCTTAGGCGGTGCACCTCTGTTTTTGTGCTAACCAAAGGGCGGCGCAAGGGTCTCTCTGCTTCTAAGCCGACCTTGGCCCGTTGGATTAGATCGACCATTTCGGACGCCTACCAGAGTACTCAGGTGCCTCCCCCGCCGGGGATCAAAGCACACTCGACCAGAGCTGTCGGTGCCTCTTGGGCTTTTAGGCACCAGGCTACGGCTCAACAAGTCTGTCAGGCTGCCACTTGGACTAGCCTGCATACCTTTTCGAAGCACTACCAAGTGCATGCTCATGCTTCGGCAGATGCGAGCTTGGGCAGACGCATCCTTCAGGCGGCTGTCGCCCACTTGTGAAGTTAGGCTCCGCCTACTTCTTAGTTTTCTTCAGCGCTCTATTGGGAGACCCAGACGATTGGGGTATAGCTACTGCCTCCGGAGGCCACACAAAGCACTACACTAAAAAGTGCAAGGCCCCTCCCCTTCTGGCTATACCCCCCCGTGGTATCACGGGTTCTCCAGTTTTCAAGCTTTGTGCGAAGGAGGTCAGACATCCATGCATAGCTCCACAGATTTTAGTCAGCAGTAGCTGCTGACTATATCGGATGGAAGAAAAGAGGGCCCATATAGGGCCCCCAGCATGCTCCCTTCTCACCCGTTGATGGTGTTGTAAGGTTGAGGTACCTATTGCTGGTACGGAGGCTGGAGCCCACATGCTGCTTTCCTTCCACATCCCCCTGGGGGGCTCTGAGGAAGTGGGATCCTGCCGGCCTCAAAGCTCTGACGCCGGGCTCCATCCACAGACCCATTTGAACCTGCTGGATACGGAGCTGGAGTACCGTTCAGGGACATGGCCCTGCACCATTACAGGTACTCTGTGTCCCCGTACACACAGGCACAGCACACTCCAGACTTGCTGGGTGTGCTAGTGCGCCGGGGACAGTAAAGGGTTACAGTCACTGCAGCTTTGCTGAGTGACTTTGTGTATTGGGAACTACCGCGCCGGACGCTCCGGGAGCGGCGGCGCGGCTGGGACTTGTAGTTCGCCGGGGACTGGGCGCCGACCGCGCTTTTACGGCGGCGGCGCTTATAAATCCAGTCCCCGGCTTCTGCGGCCTAGTGCCGCTTCGTTCCCGCCCCCTCCCTGTCACTCAGGGAAGGGGACAGACGCTGAGCAATCAGCAGCGCCGAGGGCTGGAGCCTTATTTACATGCTCCAGCCCTCTCACTGCACACTGTCGGACGCCGGATTCCCGCTCTGACTTGGGGCACGCCCACGGCCCGCCCCTCCTCACACGAGCTGGGGAAGACGCCGGCAGCCATTCCTGCAGTCCGAGCTCGGACTTTCGGCAACCAGGCAGGACGGTGGCGACCATACACCCGCTTATAGGCGGGCGGTAAGCGGCACACATAGTGCTGACCCCAAGATATACTGCAGTGTGTACATGTGTATTTTAACTGCATAGGATGCTATATGCCCGCTTGGAGAGCGACACATCAGCAGCAGGAAAGCAGGTGTGCTAAGGCACAGGCTTTCTAGGCTGCTTGTATTGCACGTACTGAAGTGTTCATTTGTGTTTATGCTTGTATGCTATACACTGCACTGTACAGTCGCTAGTCTTAGCTATATTCTCCTGGAATGGCTAGACTACAGCAGCAGAAAACCAAGGGTGCTGGGGCACAGGTTTTTTTTTTTCTATGCTGCTTGTATTGCATGGGCTGCAGTGTGCATTTGTACTTGTGCTTGTATGCTATACATTGCACTGTATGGTCACTCTTCTGGGCTATATTCCCCTAGATGACTAGTCTACAGCAGCAGAAGAGCAGAGGTGCCAGGGCACAGGCTTCTATGCTGCTTGTATTGCTTGTGCTGCAGTGTTCATTTGTACTTTATGCTTGTATGCTATACATTGCACTGTACGGTCACCAATCTTGGCTATATACTTCTAGATGGCTAGTCGGCAGCGGCAAAAAAGCAACACAGATTTTCAGTGCTGTTTTTACTACATGGGATGCTGTTCATGACACCGTCCCATTGTGTGCATGCTCCCCTGTAGCACTTCGTCTGCCGGGGTCTCTAGCACTTCGTCTGCCGGGGTCTCTACTAGTCGTGGCCAAAGAAACCACCTGTCATCCCTGTCCAAGGACAGGGACGGAGTTGCAGTTTCGACAGATATATTGTCATAAGATAGAGACTTGCAGTCCAGACAGGCCATGGGCAATCTTCCTGACCAACCTCATTTGGAACGGGGGGGTCCCAGGAGGACTCTCTGTATGATAAGGCGGCTCTCCAGGACTTTGATCCTGACATCGCTATCAATCCGGATACACCGGATGGTAACGCCATACGGAATGATCCTATAGCGTCCATCAATGGAAGGTTGGATCTTTCTCCCTCAGCTCCCCCAGTGGAGGAGTCAGCTTCACAGCAGGAGAAGTCCCTTTTCAGTATCTCAAACGGATATTGAGTATTTTTCTGGCCACGCTGACTTCAGAGAAGCAGTCCAGAAACACCACGCTTACCAGATAAGCGTCTTCTCCAAACGTTTTTTAAGATACACGTTATCCCTTTTCCCCTGACGTGGTCAAGCGCTGGACCCAGGGTCCAAAGGTGGATTCTCCAATCTCCAGGCTTGCGTCTAGAGCCATAGTTGCACTGGAGATGGGGCTTCACTTAAAGATGCCATTCACAGACAGATGGACTCTGGTTGAAATCTGTCTAGGAGGCTATCGGCGTGTCGGTTGCTCCGGCATTCACAGCCGTATAGGCAACCTAACCTTTTCAGCTGTTCTTGCGCAGCTGGCCTTGAGCACATGTACATCTGTACCGCAGAGGCGTCCGTAACTCCGCAATGTCTGCACTGCGACTTACCCTATTAATGCTGTCCTAAAAGTACAGTCGAGGTTTCGGTCCTTCCCAAGCTCGGGCAGGTCCCAATTGTCCTCGTGCAAAAGGGCTACAAAACCTCAGACGGGCTCAGATTCCGGCCGGGCTCAATCACGCCCAAGGAAGGCAGCCGGAGGAACCGCTACCAAGGCGGTCTCCTCATGACTCTCAGCTCTCTCTCTCTCTCCGCATCCGCGGTTGATGGCAGACTCCCCCGCCTTTGGCGACATTTAGCTGCCACAGGTCACAGACCGGTGGGTGACGGACATTGTGCTCACGTGCACAGGACAGTGTTCTGTTCTCGTCCTCCGACTCCATTCTTCAGAACGGCCCCACCTCCCCACCGAGCAGATGCCCTGCTGCAGGCGGTGGACGCTCTAAGAGCAGAAGGAGTGGTGATCCCTGTCCCCCCTCAGGAACGAGGGCGAGGGTTTGTACTCCAATCTCTTTGTGGCTCCAAAAAAGGACGGCTCCTTCCGTCCTGTTCTGGACCTAAAACTGCTCAATAAGCATGCGAACGCCAGGCGGTTCCGGATGGAATCCCTCCGATCCGTCATTACCTCAATGTCTCGAGGAGACTTCCTTGCCTCAACAGACATCAAAGATGCCTATCTCCACGTGCCAATTGCTACGGAGCACCAACGTTTTCTACGTTTTGTGATAGGAGACGACCATCTTCAGTTCGTAGCTCTGCCATTCGGTCTGGCGACAGCCCCACGGGTGTTCACCAAGGTCATGGCAGCAGTGGTAGCAGTCTTGCACTCTCAGGGACACCCGGTGATCCCTTACTTGGACGATCTACTCGTCAAAGCACCCTCCCTCGAGGCATGACAACGCAGCCTGAATGTTACGCTGGAGACTCTCCAGACTTTCGGGTGGATCATCAATTTGGCAAGAACAAATCGGTCACGACTCAATCACTAACGTATCTCGGCATGGAGTTCACACTCTATCAGCGATAGTGAAGCTTCCGCTGAACAAGCAGCGTTCACTGCAAACAGAGGTGCAGTCTCTCCTTCAAGGCCAGTCGCACCCCTTAAGGCGCCTCATGCACTTCCTAGGGAAGATGGTGGCAGCCATGGAGGCAGTTCCCTTTGCGCAGTTTCATCTGCGCCAACTGCAAGGGGACATTCTCCGCCAATGGGACGGGCAGTCAACCTCCCTGGACAGGAAAGTCTCCCTTTCCCAGACGGCCAAGGACTCTCTGCAATGGTGGCTTATTCCCACCTCATTGTCACAGTGAAGATCCTTCCTACCCCCATCCTGGGCAGTGGTCACGACAGATACGAGTCTGTCAGGGTGGGGAGCAGTTTGTCTCCGCCACAGGGCTCAGGGGACGTGGACTCAGCAGGAGTCCACCCTTCAGATCAATGTTCTGGAAATCGGGGCAGGGTATCTTACCCTACTAGCTTTCCAGCAGTGGCTAGAAAGAGAGCAGATCCGAATCCAGTCGGACAACTCCACAGCGGTGGCATACATCAACCACCAAGGAGGGACGCGCAGTCGGCAAGCCTTCCAGGAAGTCCGGCGAATCCTCATGTGGGTGGAGGACACAGCATCCACCATATCCGCAGTTCACATCCCGGGCGTAGAAAACTGGGAAGCAGACTTCCTCAGTCGCCAGGGTATGGACGCAGGGGAATGGTCCCTTCACCCGGACGTGTTTCAGGAAATCTGTCGCCGCTGGGGGGTGCCGGACGTCGACCTAATGGCGTCTCGGCACAACAACAAGGTCCCGGCATTTATGGCACGATCGCGCGATCACAGAGCTCTGGCGGCAGACGCCTTAGTGCAAGATTGGTCGCAGTTCCGGCTCACATATGTGTTTCCACCTCTGGAACTCTTGCCCAGAGTACTGCGCAAAAAATCAGATCCGATTGCAGCCGCGTCATACTCGTCGCCCCAGACTGGCCGAGGAGATCGTGGTACCCGGATCTGTGGCATCTCACGGTCGGCCGACCGTGGTCACTACCAGGCTGGCCAGACTTACTGTCCCAAGGGCCGTTTTTCCATCGGAATTCTGCGGCCCTGAACCTGACTGTGTGGCCATTGAGTCCTGGATCCTAGCGTCTTCAGGATTATCCCAAGGGGTCGTTGCCACCATGAAACAGGCTAGGAAGTCCACCTCTGCTAAGATCTACCACAGAACGTGGAAGATTTTCTTAACTTGGTGCTCGGCTCAGGGAGTGTCTCCCTGGCCATTTGCATTGCCTACTTTTCTTTCCTTCCTGCAATCGGGGTTAGAAAAGGGCTTGTCGCTCGGCTTCCTTGAGGGGGAAGTCTCGGCACTATCCGTGTTTTTTCAGAAGCGTCTAGCACGTCTTTCTAAGGTGCGCACGTTCCTACAGGGGGTCTGTCATATCGTACCCCCGTACAAGCGGCCGTTAGATCCATGGGATCTCAACAGGGTATTAGTTGCTCTCCAGAAGCCGCCTTTCGAGCCTCTGAAGGAAGTTTCCTTTCTCGCCTGTCACAGAAGGTGGCGTTTCTCGTTGCGATCCCATCGCTTCGGCGAGTGTCTGAGCTGGCAGCTCTGTCATCCAAGGCTCCCTTCCTGGTGTTCCACCAGGACAAGGTAGTGCTGCGCCCCATTCCGGAGTTTCTCCCTAAGGTCGTATCCTCATTTCATCTTAATCAGGATATATCCTTGCCTTCCTTTTGTCCTCATCCGGTTCACCGGTATGAAAAGGACTTACGTTTGTTAGATCTGGTGAGAGCACTCAGACTCTACATTTCCCGCACGGCGCCCATGCGCCGTTCCGATGCACTTTTTGTCCTTGTCGCTGGTCCGCGCAAGGGGTTGCAGGCTTCTAAAGCCACCCTGGCTCGATGGATCAAAGAACCAATTCTAGAGGCCTACCGTTCTGCGGGGCTTCCGGTTCCTTCAGGGCTAAAAGCCCACTCAACCAGAGCCGTGGGTGCGTCCTGGGCATTACGACACCAGGCTTCGGCTCAACAAGTGTACCAGGCAGCTACCTGGTCCAGTCTGCACACTTTCACCAAGCATTATCAGGTGCATACCTATGCTTCGGCGGATGCCAGCTTAGGTAGAAGAGTCCTGCAGGCGGCAGTGACACCCCCGTAGGGGAGGGCTGTTTTGCAGCCCTAACATGAGGTATTTCTTTACCCACCCAGGGACAGCTTTTGGACGTCCCAATCGTCTGGGTCTCCCAATAGAGCGCTGAAGAAGGGAATTTTGTTACTTACCGTAAATTCCTTTTCTTCTAGCTCTTATTGGGAGACCCAGCACCCGCCCTGTTGTCCTTCGGGATGTTTTTTGTTGTTTGCGGGTACACATGTTGTTCATGTTGAACGGTTTTTCAGTTCTCCGATGTTACTCGGAGTTAATTTGTTTAAACCAGTTATTGGCTTTCCTCCTTCTTGCTTTGGCACTAAAACTGGAGAACCCGTGATACCACGGGGGGGTATAGCCAGAAGGGGAGGGGCCTTGCACTTTTTAGTGTAGTGCTTTGTGTGGCCTCCGGAGGCAGTAGCTATACCCCAATCGTCTGGGTCTCCCAATAAGAGCTAGAAGAAAAGGAATTTACGGTAAGTAACAAAATTCCCTTCTTTTCTGTTTATTCCCACCCAGGGACAGCTTTGGAACGTCCCATGGTCTGGGTCTCCCAAAGGAACGATAAAGAAAAAGAGAAATTTTGTTACTTACCGTATATTCTTTTTCTTATAGTTCCGTATTGGGAGACCCAGCTCCCTCCCTGTTGCCTGTTGGCAATTTTCTTGTTCCGTGTGTTATCACCGGCTGTTGTCGTGGACAGAGTCTCCGGTTGTTCCGGCTCTTGCTCTGTTCTACTTGTGGGTGGCTATTCTCCTTCAGGTTTTGCACTAAACTGGCTAGGACTGGCTACCAGGGGGTGTATAAGCTCAGAGGGAGGAGCTACACTTTTAAGTGTAGTACTTTGTGTGTCCTCCGGAGGCAGAAGCTAAACACCCATGGTCTGGGTCTCCCAATACGGAACTATAAGAAAAAGAATTTACGGTAAGTAACAAAATTCTCTTTTTCTTTGTCGCTCCATTGGGAGACCCAGACACTTGGGTGTATAGCTTATGCCTCCGGAGGCCACACAAAGTATTACACTAAAAGTGTAAAGCCCCTCCCCTTCTGCCTATACACCCCCCGTGCATCACGGGCTCCTCAGTTTTTATGCTTTGTGCGAAGGAGGCTGACATCCACGCATAGCTCCACAGCTTAGTCAGCAGCAGCTGCTGACTAGGTCGGATGGAAGAAAAGAGGGCCCATAACAGGGCCCCCAGCATGCTCCCTTCTCACCCCACTTTGTCGGCGGTGTTGTTAAGGTTGAGGTACCCATTGCGGGTACACAGGCAGGAGCCACATGCTGTTTTCCTTCCCCATCCCTTAATGGGCTCTGGGTGAAGTGGGATCCTGATCGGTCTCTAGGCACTGGGACCGTGCTCCCTCCGCAGCCCCTGGGAATCTGCTGGATAGGAGCTGGGTATCGTCAGGGACAAGGCCCTGCTACTGTGAGGTACTCTGTGTCCCCGTGGGGACCGCGCATGGAGCGCTTGTGCCAATACACATTGCAGCACTGCTGGGTGTGTTAGTGCGCCGGGGACTACCGCGCGGCCGCGCTTATTGCCGGCCGCGCTTATAACTTTAATCCCCGGCTTCTGCGGCCTAGTATCGCATATTCCCGCCCACAGGCCTGCCAGTCAGGGGAAGGGCGGGACGCTGCACAGATCGTCAGCGCTGAGGGCTGGAGCATACATTAGTATCCTCCTCCCCCCTCACTCAGTATGCTGGGGCACTAGATTCCCACACTTTCTTGGGCACGCCCACGGTCCCCTCCTCCCCACAGAACGCCGGCAGCCATTCCTGTCAGCGATTCAGACGCTGGAGAGGAGAGACAACACAGGGAGACCCAGGCAGGGAATCTGGTGATCACACAACCGCTCTGAGCGGTCGGTAAGAAGCACCTGTGGTGCTGGCCCCACTGAGTACCGAAGTGTGTATATATATATATATATATATAGGCTTATAGGCTATACATTTGCACTGTACGGTCGCTCTGCTGATTTTTGGCTATATACCCTCCTGGATTGTTCTCAGAGGAGACAACAGCATGTCGTCTGCAAAAAGCAAGGGTGCCAAAGCACAGGCGTACTTTGCAACCTGTACCTCATGTGCAGCCATACTACCGGCAGGTTCCACTGACCCTCATTGTGTGCAATGCTCGGCCCCTGTGGCACTTACTCAGCCGGAGCCTCTGCTACTGGTGGCCCAGGTGGAACCACCTGCTACCACTGCTATCCAGGTGACATGGACGGAGTTTGCAGCTTTTGCTGACAAACTGTCTGAGAGTATGGATAAATGGTCTGCTAAAATACTAGAAGCCTTACAGTCCAGACCGGTGATTCAGGCCCCGGGCTCTGTTCAATCTTTGACCCCTGGTCCCCCTCAATTGGAACAACAAAGTGCCCCTGGGGTGACCCATAGGTCCCAGGATGAGGTCTCTGACACGGACCGCAGTCCCAGGCCGCCCAAGCGGGGTCGCTGGGAAATTCCCTCCACCTCATCACACTGTTCAGGGTCTCAGCAGGAGGACTCTCTGGAGGATGAAGCGGAGGTAACAGATCAGGATTCTGATCCTGAAGCCGCTCTCAACCTTGATACACCTGAAGGTGACGCCGTAGTGAATGACCTTATAGCGACCATCAATCAGGTGTTGGATATTTCTCCCCCTGCTCCTACAATTGAAGAGTCAGCTTCTCAGGAGAAATTCCGTTTCAGGTTTCCCAAGCGTACATTGAGTACGTTTCTGGATCACTCTGACTTCAGAGAGGCAGTCCAGAAAAACCGAGACTGTCCAGACAAGCGTTTTTCCAAGCGCCTTAAGGATACACGTTATCCCTTCCCCCCTGATGTTGTCAAGGGCTGGACTCAGTGTCCTAAGGTGGATCCTCCAATCTCCAGACTGGCGGCTAGATCCATAGTTGCAGTGGAAGATGGGGCTTCGCTCAAAGATGCCACTGACAGACAGATGGAACTATGGTTGAAATCCATCTATGAAGCTATCGGCGCGTCTTTTGCTCCAGCATTCGCAGCCGTATGGGCACTCCAAGCTATCTCAGCTTGTCAGGCGCAGATTAATACAGTCACACGTACATCTGCCCCGCAAGTGGTGTCCTTAACCTCTCAGGCGTCGGCGTTTGCGTCCTACGCCATTAATGCTATCCTGGACTCTGCGAGCCGTACGGCGGTAGCATCCGCCAATTCGGTGGTAGTCCGCAGGGCCATGTGGCTACGTGAATGGAAGGCAGACTCTGCTTCCAAAAAGTTCTTAACCGGTTTGCCATTGTCTGGCGACCGCTTGTTTGGCGAGCGATTGGATGAAATCATTAAACAATCCAAGGGAAAGGACTCATCCTTACCCCAGTCCAAACCAAACAGACCTCAACCACGGAAGGTACAATCGAGGTTTCGGTCCTTTCGGACCGCGGGCAGGTCTCAATTCTCCTCGTCCAAAAGGCCTCAGAAAGATCAGAGGAACTCCGATTCATGGCGGTCTAAGTCACGTCCTAAAAAGACCGCCGGAGGAACCGCTCCCAAAGCGGCCTCCTCATGACTTTCGGCCTCCTCAAACCGCATCCTCGGTCGGTGGCAGGCTCTCCCGCTTTTGCGTCGCCTGGCTGCCACAGGTAAAAGACCGATGGGTGAGAGACATTCTATCTCAAGGTTACAGGATAGAGTTCAGCTCTCGTCCTCCAACTCGTTTCTTCAGAACATCTCCGCCCCCCGAAAGAGCCGATGCTCTTCTGCAGGCGGTGTGCACTCTGAAGGCGGAAGGAGTGGTGATCCCTGTTCCTCTTCAGCAACGGGGTCACGGTTTTTACTCCAACTTGTTCGTGGTGCCGAAAAAGGACGGATCCTTCCGTCCTGTTCTGGACCTAAAACTGCTCAACAAGCATGTGAAAACCAGGCGGTTCCGGATGGAATCGCTCCGCTCCGTCATCGCCTCAATGTCCCAAGGAGATTTCCTGGCATCAATCAACATCAAAGATGCTTATCTCCACGTACCGATTGCACCAGAGCATCAGCGCTTCCTGCGTTTCGCCATAGGGGACGAACACCTTCAGTTCGTGGCACTGCCTTTTGGCCTGGCGACAGCCCCACGGGTCTTCACCAAGGTTATGGCAACAGTGGTGGCAATCCTACACTCTCAGGGACACTCGGTGATCCCTTACTTAGACGATCTGCTTGTCAAGGCACCCTCTCAAGGGGCATGCCAACACAGCCTGAACATTGCTCTGGAGACTCTCCAGAGTTTCGGGTGGATCATCAATTTTCCAAAGTCAAATCTGACACCGGCCCAATCACTGACATATCTTGGCATGGAGTTTCATACTCCTCTCAGCGATAGTGAAGCTTCCGCTGAACAAACAGCGTTCACTACAGACAGGGGTGCAATCTCTCCTTCAAGGCCAGTCACACCCCCTGAGGCGCCTCATGCACTTCCTAGGGAAGATGGTAGCAGCAATGGAGGCAGTTCCTTTTGCGCAGTTTCACCCGCGCCCACTTCAATGGAACATTCTCCGCAAATGGGACAGGAAGTCGACGTCCCTCGACAGGAACATCTCCCTTTCGCGGGCAGCCAAGGCTTCCCTTCAGTGGTGGCTTCTCCCCACTTCTCTGTCGAAGGGGAAATCCTTCCTGCCCCCATCCTGGGCGGTGGTCACGACGGACGCGAGCCTGTCAGGGTGGGGAGCGGTCTTTCTCCATCACAGGGCTCAGGGTACTTGGACTCAGACAGAGTCCTCCCTTCAGATCAATGTTCTGGAGATAAGGGCAGTGTATCTTGCCCTAAAGGCGTTCCAGCCGTGGCTGGAAGGCAAACAGATCCGAATTCAGTCGGACAACTCCACAGCGGTGGCATACATCAACCACCAAGGCGGGACACGCAGTCGGCAAGCCTTCCAGGAAGTCCGGCGGATTCTGCTGTGGGTGGAAGCCACAGCCTCCACCATATCCGCAGTTCACATTCCGGGCGTAGAAAACTGGGAAGCAGACTTTCTCAGTCGCCAGGGCATGGACGCAGGGGAATGGTCCCTTCACCCGGACGTGTTTCAGGAGATCTGTTGCCGCTGGGGCATGCCGGACGTCGACCTAATGGCGTCCCGGCACTCATGGCAACGGTCTCAAGATCACAGAGCTCTGGCGGCAGACGCCTTGGTTCAGGATTGGTCGCAGTTTCAACTCCCTTATGTGTTTCCTCCTCTGGCACTGTTGCCCAGAGTGTTACGCAAGATCAGGTCCGACTGCCGCCGCGCCATCCTCGTCGCTCCAGACTGGCCGAGGAGGTCGTGGTACCCGGATCTGTGGCATCTCACGGTGGGCCAACCGTGGGCACTACCAGACCGACCAGACTTGCTGTCTCAAGGGCCGTTTTTCCATCTGAATTCTGCGGCCCTCAACCTGACTGTGTGGCCATTGAGTCCTGGATCCTAGCGTCTTCAGGGTTATCTCAAGAGGTCATTGCCACTATGAGACAGGCTAGGAAACCAACGTCCGCCAAGATCTACCACAGGACGTGGAGGATATTCTTATCCTGGTGCTCTGATCAGGGTTTTACTCCCTGGCCATTTGCCTTGCCCACTTTTCTTTCCTTCCTTCAATCCGGATTGGAAAAGGGTTTGTCGCTCGGCTCCCTTAAGGGACAAGTCTCTGCGCTCTCTGTGTTTTTTCAGAAGCGCCTAGCCAGACTTCCACAGGTACGCACGTTCCTGCAGGGGGTTTGTCACATCGTCCCTCCTTACAAGCGTCCGTTAGAACCCTGGGATCTGAACAGGGTACTGATGGCTCTTCAGAAACCACCGTTCGAGCCAATGAGGGATATTTCTCTCTCACGCCTATCGCAGAAAGTGGTCTTCCTAGTAGCAGTCACATCACTTCGGAGAGTGTCTGAGCTAGCAGCGTTGTCATGCAAAGCCCCTTTCCTGGTGTTTCACCAGGACAAGGTGGTTCTGCGTCCGGTTCCGGAATTTCTCCCTAAGGTGGTATCCCCCTTTCATCTCAATCAGGATATCTCCTTACCCTCTTTTTGTCCTCATCCAGTTCACCAATGTGAAAGGGATTTGCACTTGTTAGATCTGGTGAGAGCACTCAGACTCTACATTTCTCGTACGGCGCCCCTGCGCCGCTCGGATGCACTATTTGTCCTTGTCGCTGGCCAGCGTAAAGGGTCACAGGCTTCCAAATCAACCCTGGCTCGGTGGATCAAGGAACCAATTCTCGAAGCCTACCGATCTTCTGGGCTTCCGGTTCCCTCAGGGCTGAAGGCCCATTCTACCAGGGCCGTGGGGGCGTCCTGGGCCTTGCGGCACCAGGCTACGGCTCAGCAGGTGTGTCAGGCGGCTACCTGGTCGAGCCTGCACACTTTCACGAAACACTATCAGGTGCATACCTATGCTTCGGCAGATGCCAGCCTAGGTAGGCGAGTCCTTCAGGCGGCGGTTGCCCACCTGTAAGACGGAGCCGTTTACGGCTCTATTATGAGGTATTATTTACCCACCCAGGGACTGCTTTTGGACGTCCCAAGTGTCTGGGTCTCCCAATGGAGCGACAAAGAAGAAGGGAATTTTGTTTACTTACCGTAAATTCCTTTTCTTCTAGCTCCAATTGGGAGACCCAGCACCCGCCCCTGTTCCCTTCGGGCTGTTGTTCTTTGTGTACACATGTTGTTCATGTTGAATGGTTTCAGTTCTCCGATATTCCTTCGGATTGAATTTACTTTAAACCAATTTATAATTTTTTCCTCCTTCTTGCTTTTGCACCAAAACTGAGGAGCCTGTGATGCACGGGGGGTGTATAGGCAGAAGGGGAGGGGCTTTACACTTTTAGTGTAATACTTTGTGTTGCCTCCGGAGGCATAAGCTATACACCCAAGTGTCTGGGTCTCCCAATTGGAGCTAGAAGAAAAGGAATTTACGGTAAGTAAACAAAATTCCCTTCTTTTTTTTTTTTTTCCCCACAAATAAAAGCAAAAAATATCGTTTTAAATTTATAACTATCATAAAGTACAATATGTCACGAAAAAACTATTTCAGAATCGCCAGGATCCGTTGAAGCGTTCCAGAGTTATAACCTCATAAAGTGACACTGGTCAGAATTGGAAAAAATGGCCTGGGCATTAAGTACAAAACTAGCTTCGTTCCTAAGGGGTAAAATACTGGGGGTTTTTTTTGTTTGTTTTAGTTCCCTTTCCAAGAATTATGAAAGTGTGTTTTACCTGAGAGGGGTATTCCCATCTCTAAGATCCTATCCCATTATATAATAGGTGTAGTAATAATAATATTAGAAAATATCTCCAATCAGAAATGTAGAATAGTTCTCTTGATTCACTATGTCACTTACCTCATGTGCAGGTCATTACAGGACGTTAGGTATCCATGGTTATGACCACAAGCAACTAGCTGACTGTATGTGTGGTTGGAATGATGAATACCTAAGTCCCTGCAATGCCCTGAACATGAGGTAAGTGACACAGTGAATCAGAACTACACTACATTGGAGGCATTTGCTATTATTATTATTATTACACCTACTACATATTGGGATAGGATCTTGGTGATGGGAATACCCCTTTAATTTTGATTCTAGAGGACAGGATGGCTATAAAATATTCCAATATGGTGAAAAACAGAGACTCTCTTTTGGCCTGATTCAGCAAAGTTTTCACTCAGCTTTCTTTCTTCAGCGCTCTATTGGGAGACCCAGACGATTGGGGTATAGCTACTGCCTCCGGAGGCCACACAAAGCACTACACTAAAAAGTGCAAGGCCCCTCCCCTTCTGGCTATACCCCCCCGTGGTATCACGGGTTCTCCAGTTTTCAAGCTTTGTGCGAAGGAGGTCAGACATCCATGCATAGCTCCACAGATTTTAGTCAGCAGTAGCTGCTGACTATTTCGGATGGAAGAAAAGAGGGCCCATATAGGGCCCCCAGCATGCTCCCTTCTCACCCGTTGATGGTGTTGTAAGGTTGAGGTACCTATTGCTGGTACGGAGGCTGGAGCCCACATGCTGCTTTCCTTCCACATCCCCCTGAGGGGCTCTGAGGAAGTGGGATCCTGCCGGCCTCAAAGCTCTGACGCCGGGCTCCATCCACAGACCCATTTGAACCTGCTGGATACGGAGCTGGAGTACCGTTCAGGGACATGGCCCTGCACCATTACAGGTACTCTGTGTCCCCGTACACACAGGCACAGCACACTCCAGACTTGCTGGGTGTGCTAGTGCGCCGGGGACAGTAAAGGGTTACAGTCACTGCAGCTTTGCTGAGTGACTTTGTGTATTGGGAACTACCGCGCCGGACGCTCCGGGAGCGGCGGCGCGGCTGGGACTTGTAGTTCGCCGGGGACTGGGCGCCGACCGCGCTTTTACGGCGGCGGCGCTTATAAATCCAGTCCCCGGCTTCTGCGGCCTAGTGCCGCTTCGTTCCCGCCCCCTCCCTGTCACTCAGGGAAGGGGACAGACGCTGAGCAATCAGCAGCGCCGAGGGCTGGAGCCTTATTTACATGCTCCAGCCCTCTCACTGCACACTGTCGGACGCCGGATTCCCGCTCTGACTTGGGGCACGCCCACGGCCCGCCCCTCCTCACACGAGCTGGGGAAGACGCCGGCAGCCATTACTGCAGTCCGAGCTCGGACTTTCGGCAACCAGGCAGGACGGTGGCGACCATACACCCGCTTATAGGCGGGCGGTAAGCGGCACACATAGTGCTGACCCCAATATATACTGCAGTGTGTACATGTGTATTTTAACTGCATAGGTCGCTATATGCCCGCTTGGAGAGCGACACATCAGCAGCAGGAAAGCAGGTGTGCTAAGGCACAGGCTTTCTAGGCTGCTTGTATTGCACGTACTGAAGTGTTCATTTGTGTTTATGCTTGTATGCTATACACTGCACTGTACAGTCGCTAGTCTTAGCTATATTCTCCTGGAATGGCTAGACTACAGCAGCAGAAAACCAAGGGTGCTGGGGCACAGGTTTTTTTCTATGCTGCTTGTATTGCATGGGCTGCAGTGTGCATTTGTACTTGTGCTTGTATGCTATACATTGCACTGTATGGTCACTCTTCTGGGCTATATTCCCCTAGATGACTAGTCTACAGCAGCAGAAGAGCAGAGGTGCCAGGGCACAGGCTTCTATGCTGCTTGTATTGCTTGTGCTGCAGTGTTCATTTGTACTTTATGCTTGTATGCTATACATTGCACTGTACGGTCACCAATCTTGGCTATATACTTCTAGATGGCTAGTCGGCAGCGGCAAAAAAGCAACACAGATTTTCAGTGCTGTTTTTACTACATGGGATGCTGTTCATGACACCGTCCCATTGTGTGCATGCTCCCCTGTAGCACTTCGTCTGCCGGGGTCTCTAGCACTTCGTCTGCCGGGGTCTCTACTAGTCGTGGCCAAAGAAACCACCTGTCATCCCTGTCCAAGGACAGGGACGGAGTTGCAGTTTCGACAGATATATTGTCATAAGATAGAGACTTGCAGTCCAGACAGGCCATGGGCAATCTTCCTGACCAACCTCATTTGGAACGGGGGGGTCCCAGGAGGACTCTCTGTATGATAAGGCGGCTCTCCAGGACTTTGATCCTGACATCGCTATCAATCCGGATACACCGGATGGTAACGCCATACGGAATGATCCTATAGCGTCCATCAATGGAAGGTTGGATCTTTCTCCCTCAGCTCCCCCAGTGGAGGAGTCAGCTTCACAGCAGGAGAAGTCCCTTTTCAGTATCTCAAACGGATATTGAGTATTTTTCTGGCCACGCTGACTTCAGAGAAGCAGTCCAGAAACACCACGCTTACCAGATAAGCGTCTTCTCCAAACGTTTTTTAAGATACACGTTATCCCTTTTCCCCTGACGTGGTCAAGCGCTGGACCCAGGGTCCAAAGGTGGATTCTCCAATCTCCAGGCTTGCGTCTAGAGCCATAGTTGCACTGGAGATGGGGCTTCACTTAAAGATGCCATTCACAGACAGATGGACTCTGGTTGAAATCTGTCTAGGAGGCTATCGGCGTGTCGGTTGCTCCGGCATTCACAGCCGTATAGGCAACCTAACCTTTTCAGCTGTTCTTGCGCAGCTGGCCTTGAGCACATGTACATCTGTACCGCAGAGGCGTCCGTAACTCCGCAATGTCTGCACTGCGACTTACCCTATTAATGCTGTCCTAAAAGTACAGTCGAGGTTTCGGTCCTTCCCAAGCTCGGGCAGGTCCCAATTGTCCTCGTGCAAAAGGGCTACAAAACCTCAGACGGGCTCAGATTCCGGCCGGGCTCAATCACGCCCAAGGAAGGCAGCCGGAGGAACCGCTACCAAGGCGGTCTCCTCATGACTCTCAGCTCTCTCTCTCTCTCCGCATCCGCGGTTGATGGCAGACTCCCCCGCCTTTGGCGACATTTAGCTGCCACAGGTCACAGACCGGTGGGTGACGGACATTGTGCTCACGTGCACAGGACAGTGTTCTGTTCTCGTCCTCCGACTCCATTCTTCAGAACGGCCCCACCTCCCCACCGAGCAGATGCCCTGCTGCAGGCGGTGGACGCTCTAAGAGCAGAAGGAGTGGTGATCCCTGTCCCCCCTCAGGAACGAGGGCGAGGGTTTGTACTCCAATCTCTTTGTGGCTCCAAAAAAGGACGGCTCCTTCCGTCCTGTTCTGGACCTAAAACTGCTCAATAAGCATGCGAACGCCAGGCGGTTCCGGATGGAATCCCTCCGATCCGTCATTACCTCAATGTCTCGAGGAGACTTCCTTGCCTCAACAGACATCAAAGATGCCTATCTCCACGTGCCAATTGCTACGGAGCACCAACGTTTTCTACGTTTTGTGATAGGAGACGACCATCTTCAGTTCGTAGCTCTGCCATTCGGTCTGGCGACAGCCCCACGGGTGTTCACCAAGGTCATGGCAGCAGTGGTAGCAGTCTTGCACTCTCAGGGACACCCGGTGATCCCTTACTTGGACGATCTACTCGTCAAAGCACCCTCCCTCGAGGCATGACAACGCAGCCTGAATGTTACGCTGGAGACTCTCCAGACTTTCGGGTGGATCATCAATTTGGCAAGGTCAAATCGGTCACCGACTCAATCACTAACGTATCTAGGCATGGAGTTCACACGCTATCAGCGATAGTGAAGCTTCCGCTGAACAAGCAGCGTTCACTGCAAACAGAGGTGCAGTCTCTCCTTCAAGGCCAGTCGCACCCCTTAAGGCGCCTCATGCACTTCCTAGGGAAGATGGTGGCAGCCATGGAGGCAGTTCCCTTTGCGCAGTTTCATCTGCGCCAACTGCAAGGGGACATTCTCCGCCAATGGGACGGGCAGTCAACCTCCCTGGACAGGAAAGTCTCCCTTTCCCAGACGGCCAAGGACTCTCTGCAATGGTGGCTTATTCCCACCTCATTGTCACAGTGAAGATCCTTCCTACCCCCATCCTGGGCAGTGGTCACGACAGATACGAGTCTGTCGGGGTGGGGAGCAGTTTGTCTCCGCCACAGGGCTCAGGGGACGTGGACTCAGCAGGAGTCCACCCTTCAGATCAATGTTCTGGAAATCGGGGCAGGGTATCTTACCCTACTAGCTTTCCAGCAGTGGCTAGAAAGAGAGCAGATCCGAATCCAGTTGGACAACTCCACAGCGGTGGCATACATCAACCACCAAGGAGGGATGCGCAGTCGGCAAGCCTTCCAGGAAGTCCGGCGAATCCTCATGTGGGTGGAGGACACAGCATCCACCATATCCGCAGTTCACATCCCGGGCGTAGAAAACTGGGAAGCAGACTTCCTCAGTCGCCAGGGTATGGACGCAGGGGAATGGTCCCTTCACCCGGACGTGTTTCAGGAAATCTGTCGCCGCTGGGGGGTGCCGGACGTCGACTTAATGGCGTCTCGGCACAACTACAAGGTCCCGGCATTTATGGCACGATCGCGCGATCACAGAGCTCTGGCGGCAGACGCCTTAGTGCAAGATTGGTCGCAGTTCCGGCTCACATATGTGTTTCCACCTCTGGCACTCTTGCCCAGAGTACTGCGCAAAAAATCAGATCCGATTGCAGCCGCGTCATACTCGTCGCCCCAGACTGGCCGAGGAGATCGTGGTACCCGGACCTGTGGCATCTCACGGTCGGCCGACCGTGGTCACTACCAGGCTGGCCAGACTTACTGTCCCAAGGGCCGTTTTTCCATCGGAATTCTGCGGCCCTGAACCTGACTGTGTGGCCATTGAGTCCTGGATCCTAGCGTCTTCAGGATTATCCCAAGGGGTCGTTGCCACCATGAAACAGGCTAGGAAGTCCACCTCTGCTAAGATCTACCACAGAACGTGGAAGATTTTCTTAACCTGGTGCTCGGCTCAGGGAGTGTCTCCCTGGCCATTTGCATTGCCTACTTTTCTTTCCTTCCTGCAATCGGGGTTAGAAAAGGGCTTGTCGCTCGGCTTCCTTAAGGGGGAAGTCTCGGCACTATCCGTGTTTTTTTCAGAAGCGTCTAGCACGTCTTTCTAAGGTGCGCACGTTCCTACAGGGGGTCTGTCATATCGTACCCCCGTACAAGCGGCCGTTAGATCCATGGGATCTCAACAGGGTATTAGTTGCTCTCCAGAAGCCGCCTTTCGAGCCTCTGAAGGAAGTTTCCTTTCTCGCCTGTCACAGAAGGTGGCGTTTCTCGTTGCGATCACATCGCTTCGGCGAGTGTCTGAGCTGGCAGCTCTGTCATCCAAGGCTCCCTTCCTGGTGTTCCACCAGGACAAGGTAGTGCTGCGCCCCATTCCGGAGTTTCTCCCTAAGGTCGTATCCTCATTTCATCTTAATCAGGATATATCCTTGCCTTCCTTTTGTCCTCATCCGGTTCACCGGTATGAAAAGGACTTACGTTTGTTAGATCTGGTGAGAGCACTCAGACTCTACATTTCCCGCACGGCGCCCATGCGCCGTTCCGATGCACTTTTTGTCCTTGTCGCTGGTCCGCGCAAGGGGTTGCAGGCTTCTAAAGCCACCCTGGCTCGATGGATCAAAGAACCAATTCTAGAGGCCTACCGTTCTGCGGGGCTTCCGGTTCCTTCAGGGCTAAAAGCCCACTCAACCAGAGCCGTGGGTGCGTCCTGGGCATTACGACACCAGGCTTCGGCTCAACAAGTGTACCAGGCAGCTACCTGGTCCAGTCTGCACACTTTCTCCAAGCATTATCAGGTGCATACCTATGCTTCGGCGGATGCCAGCTTAGGTAGAAGAGTCCTGCAGGCGGCAGTGACACCCCCGTAGGGGAGGGCTGTTTTGCAGCCCTAACATGAGGTATTCCTTTACCCACCCAGGGACAGCTTTTGGACGTCCCAATCGTCTGGGTCTCCCAATAGAGCGCTGAAGAAGAAGGGAATTTTGTTACTTACCGTAAATTCCTTTTCTTCTAGCTCTTATTGGGAGACCCAGCACCCGCCCTGTTGTCCTTCGGGATGTTTTGGTTGTTTGCGGGTACACATGTTGTTCATGTTGAACGGTTTTTCAGTTCTCCGATGTTACTCGGAGTTAATTTGTTTAAACCAGTTATTGGCTTTCCTCCTTCTTGCTTTGGCACTAAAACTGGAGAACCCGTGATACCACGGGGGGGTATAGCCAGAAGGGGAGGGGCCTTGCACTTTTTAGTGTAGTGCTTTGTGTGGCCTCCGGAGGCAGTAGCTATACCCCAATCGTCTGGGTCTCCCAATAAGAGCTAGAAGAAAAGGAATTTACGGTAAGTAACAAAATTCCCTTCTTTGTAAAAGCTTTGAACAGTCACAAACCTTTGGTGCTATGGAGTTGCTTCAAACTTTGCAACTTTTGGCTGCAGCTTTGTATAATTCATGAGGAGCTGTGACAGTCCATACACCAGAAATCTGACGCCAGTCCCTGACTGAAGTAAGACTCATCAGACACTCCAGATTCATGAAGAGCTGTGGCTGGAGAGAAAATCACCAGTCCTGATGAGGGGGAACCAATCCATTCATACTGAGGAGTTCATGTTGAAAAATAAAAAAAAAAATAAAAAATGTAATCCCTTATTTCATCAGATTAAAATCCAATACTGAACTGGTTCTTAGTCAGTGGTAAAGATTAAGGCTCGTCGAGCATGCTGAGCACTGCTCGGTACTCAAGCGAGCATCAGGGTACTCTCGGTGTTCTGATGTGTTATTCATGAAAGAACGACCACAAAGCACTGGCATGCTTCTCTGAATGATGGGAGCCGGCACCCCAGTGAGAGATTCACAGTCTCTGGCTCTCACTGGGGTTTAAAACATTTTTGGATGTAGTGTGTCCAAAAAAAACCCCCAAGCCAGCCCTCATTTACCCCCAAAATGCTCCGTTTATGACTGGCTGCATGTGGCCGGAGAGCCGAAATGCCCAATCAGTGACTTCCATTATATAGTCATTACTCGAGTAGGGCCCGTCTGACCTGCTTGACTCGAGGACCGCGCACTCTAGCATCATAGTTATCACTCACCAATTCCAGAATCGAGCACCTTACTGCTCACCCATCATTACTAAATATAGTTTACAATGAATGCAAGTGAAAGATTAGAAGATACACAGATAAATGCACACATGAATCATGACTAGGTAATGATACACACCCACTTAACTATTACAGGAAAATGGGTTAGTAAGCATTGTTGAACCTGTTGTTCTGTAAACAAAAAAAGTAAAAAATAACAAATTTGCCATCATATAAACAAAATAAATTAGTAAATATCTTGTAAATCAATTATACAATTCATTTTTTTTTTATATATAATATAGTAACTAATTCTAGAAGTGTGTGTGTGTGTGTGCACAAGCATGTAACAGCAGGGGGTGCCATACTACCGTATTTTTCGGACTATAAGACGCACCGGACTATAAGACACACCCTGGTTTTAGAGGAGGAAAATAGGAAAATAAAACTTTAAGCAAAAAAATTTGGTCATGACACACTGTTATGGGGCGAGGATCTGCTGCTGACACTGTTATGGGGGTAATGTCCCCAAATTCTCTACTAAGGTGCCCCATCCTGGTAATGATCCTCCTGCCTTGTATATGATCCTGCTATAAACCCCCATCCTGCTTATATACCAGCATCCTGCTCATATTCCCCCATCCTATTCATATACCCCATCCTGTTCATATACCCCATCCTGTTCATATACCCCATCCTGTTCATATACCCCATCCTGTTCATATACCCCATCCTGTTCATATACCCCATCCTGTTCATATACCCCATCCTGTTCATATACCCCCACCCTGTTCATATACCCCCACCCTGTTCATATACCCCCATCCTGTTCATATAGCCCCCATCCATCCTGTTCATATAGCCCCCATCCTGTTCATATACCCCCCATCCGGTTCATATACCCCCCATCCGGTTCATATACCCCCCCATCCATCCTGCTCATATACTCCCATCCTATTCATATACCCCCCATCCTGTTCATATACCCCCATCCATCCTGTTCATATACCCCCCATCCATCCTGTTCATATACCCCCCATCCATCCTGTTCATATACCCCCCATCCATCCTGTTCATATACCCCCCATCCATCCTGTTCATATACCCCCCATCCATCCTGTTCATATACCCCCCATCCATCCTGTTCATATACCCCCCATCCTGTTCATATACCCCCATCCTGCCTGCTCATATACTCCCATCCTGCTATATGCCCCCATCGTGCTCATATACCATCCTGGTATATGGCCTGTATCCTATAGCACAGAGAAAAAAAAACAAACGTTTATACTCACCTTTTCCTCACTCCCTCCAGCACCGATCATCTTCCTCTCTGCGCCGCTGACCTGCGTGTGTGGAGCCGTTCCCCTGCAGCACGCGATGTCTTCCTGTCTGTGCCGATCAGCTGATCAGCACAGATCAGCTGACCGGCACAGACAGGAAGACATCGCGTGCTGCAGGGGAACGGCTCCACACACGGGGACGGGTTAGTGTACTGATTCACTGCACCCCGCGCTGATAATGATGTGCGGGGGGCAGTGAATACAGCCGCACATGATCACTCCAGGCTGTAATTGCCAGGGGTGATCATGTGGACCGGCTCTTTACTATGCGCGCATCCCCGCTCGTCCTCCCGCCCACCTGTCAGCGCCGGCTTCTGCGCTGAGAAATGGGCGGGAGGATGGGCGTGCATATGTAATGCGCGGGCACACGTGGTCACGGCAGGCTGCTATAGTAGCCTGCTCGTGCCCCCGATGACCCGCTCCACTGCAGCACCCTCATTCCCCGCAGCCACAGTCAGACCATAAGACGCACCCCCAACTTTCCCCCAACAGGTAAGTATGTACCACTATGTACCACTATAGTGGCCATGGAAATATGTAACACTCAGAAGTGCCATAAGAGGTATATAACAGCAGCTGGAGACATAACGAGTACATGACAAAGTGCACCATAATAACTATTTATCAACCAACGGTGTTATAAGGGGTAGATGATATCAAGACACCATAGCAAGTGTGTGACAGCAGCTGGGGGGTGGAGGGACCCTATAGAAAGTGTGACACTGGGTGGGAGGTGGATGGGATGTATAGAAAGTGACGTCATAGCAAGTGTGACACTGGGTGGGAGGTGGATGGGATGTATAGAAAGTGTGTGATGCTTGGTTGGAGGGAATCTGGGCTTCCAACGTAAGTTTTAATTAGTGATAGGAGCTTGTGTAGTCTTTACGTGAACTAACTTTGTTCCACCTGCCATTACACTGTTGAGGGTTCTCATGCATCGACTATGAACGAAATTTTTTTATTTCTCCATGCAAAAGATTGATATTAATTGTCTTATTTATATCTGGGGTGCAGATAAATGAGGAGCCGTGAAAAAAGTCTGGCTTGATGAATCTGGGCCTAGGTCTTTCAGTGTGACACAGTAGGGGATTTTAGGGGACAAACAAGATTTTAGGGTGTATAAAAAGAGAGATTAGATCCCGTGATCCCAACATATTGTTACCCCTCTATAAATCACTTGTAAGGTCACATCTGGAATATGGGATCCAGTTTTGGGCTTTACATTTTAAAAAGGACATTCAGAAGTTTGAGTCAGTTCAAAGGCGGGCAACTAGACTACTACAAGGGATGGAAGGCCTCCTGTATGACAGGTTGAAAAAGTTAGATATGTTTAGCTTAGAAAAAAAGACATCTCAGAGGAGATCTCATTTAGGCTATGTGTCCACGTGTGCGTATTGCATACAGTTATGCTGCGATCTGCACCGCAGCGTAACTGCATTCGTCCTGCGTCCCCAGCACAATCTATGCAGATTGTGCATAATCCATGCCCACGTTGCGTTTTAGAACGCAGCGATTTGCATGCTGCCAAATCGCTGCCTTCTAAAAAGCAACATATTACTACTTTCGTGCGGCTTTGGATGCAGCCCCTGCTGTCTATGGGAGAGGCTACATGCAGAGCGCATGAAATCGGCTTTTCCTTACGTTGTTTCTGCAGCGACTTGAAGCGCACATGTGCTGTTCAAATCACTGCAGAAATTTCTGCAGGTACAACGCAACGTGGGCATATAACCTTTATATGTATAAATACATGTGTGGTCAATATAAAGGACTGGCACATGACTTATTTCTTCCAAAGATGATACTAAGGACCAGGGGACATACACTGCGAGTGGAAGAAAAGCGACTCCGGCAGCTAAATAGGAAAGGGTTCTTTACAGTTAGAGCAGTCAGACTGTGGAATGCCCTACCACAAGAGGCAGTAATGGCAGATACTATAACGGCTTTTATAAAAAAGGGCTGGATGATTTCCTCAGTACACAACATTGTTATAAATGACTTAATGGCAAGGTGGAGGAAGGTTGAACTAGATGGATCAGGGCTTTTTTCAACCTATGTAACAAGGGAAGGAAAAAACAAAAATATAAATAAAAAAAAACCTAAAATTTTTGGGTCCTTAAGAGTTTAATATGATCAATCTGCATCTCGCTGATAATCTTGCTCGTGTATATGTTCTTGTACCTGTCTAGCAATAGTGCCACCATTTATTATCGGGACTGCTTCTGAATATATTCTGGTTATTGAGGTCTCCAACATGGTCTCTGTTATTAATGCCTAGATTTGGTTTTTTTGTGTGCAGGAGAAATGGTGGCTTTAAAGAAAGTACGCCTGGACAATGAGAAAGAAGGTTTCCCCATCACCGCTATACGTGAAATTAAGATTCTTCGGCAGCTCACACACCAGAGCATTATTAACATGAAGGAGATAGTCACAGACAAAGAGGATGCCGTGGACTTCAAGAAAGATAAAGGTTTGGTCTCTTTAGCACATATTTGAAGTAGTCCTTTAAAAGTTGATATAATTCCACAATGTTCATATAATGACTTGGTAGAGTGAAGAAAATATACTCCGCAATAAAAGGAATCTGTCAGCAGGTTTTTGCTAATAAATCTGAGAGCATAATGATGTATCGACAGACTGATTCTAGTGATGTATTATTTACTGGGCTGCTTGCTGTAGTTTCATAAAATTCCGTTTTATCAACCGTACATAATCAGTAGAAGACTCATTGTCTCCTGCCGTATAGTCCGTCATATTCGTGAGCACGGTGTAACCCTCCCCACACCACTGGTAACTTTTAAGCTATTGACAGTGTACACTGAAAACTACCTTTCTTTGTCGCTCCATTGGGAGACCCAGACAATTGGGTGTATAGCTTCTGCCTCCGGAGGCCACACAAAGTATTACACTTTAAAAAGTGTAACCCCTCCCCTCTGCCTATACACCCTCCCGTGCATCACGGGCCCATCAGTTTTATGCTTTGTGTTGAAGGAGGCACACATGCACACAAGCTCCACATTTTAGTCAGCAGCAGCTGCTGATTATATCGGATGGAAGAAAAGAGGGCCCCAGGGCCCCCGGCATGCTCCCTTCTCACCCCACTAAGTCGGCGGTGCTGTTAAGGTTGAGGTACCCATTGCGGGTACAGAGGCTGGAGCCACATGCCGTTTTCATTCCCCATCCCTTAGAGGCTGGGAGAAGTGGGATCCTATCCGGTCATCCAGGCACTGGGACCGGGCTCCCTCCGCAGCCCCTGTGGGAATCTGCCGGACAGGAGACTTGATATCATCAGGGACAGGCCCTGCATCCAGAAGGTACTCTGTGTCCCCTTGGGGACGGTGTATGGAGCGCTCGTGTCACTGACACCGCAGCGGCTGCTGTATTTTTATGACGGCCGGGACTACCGCGCCGACCGGGCCTGTTTGTCGGCCGCGGTATTAAATTTAGTCCCCGGCTTCTGCGGCCTAGTACCATAACTCCCGCCCCTGGGCCTGCCAGTCAGGGGTAAGGGCGGGACGGTCGACTTGACGTCGACAGTGAGGGCTGGAGCATACTTTAGGTGTCCTCCTCCCCCCCTCACTGATCACTGTGGGGCACCAGATTCCCGCACTTTATTAGTCGCCGCCCACGGCCCCCTCCTCCCCTGAGAGCTCCGGCAGCCATTTTTACATCATTCTGCCGGTGGAGGATTTCAGGAACGAGCTCTGCAGCTCTGGGAGGCCCAAGGCAGGGAATCTGGTGGTCACACAACCGCTTGGGCGGTCGGTAAGCCACACCGGTCACCGGTGCTGGTCCCCCTGGGGTGCCGAAGTGTATATATTTATAGAGATATCTGTATACATTTTCTCTGTTCGGCCGCATTGTTTTTGCTGGCTATATACCCTCAGTGATCACTCTCCTAGGACACAACAGCATGTCGTTCACAAGGAGCAAGGGTGCCAAGACACAGGGTTATTTTGCAACCTGTACCTCTTGTGCGGCTATGTTACCTGCAGGTTCCACCTACCCTCACTGTGAGCAATGCTCGGCCCCTGTTGCACTAGCTCAGCCGGAGCCTCGGGCACTGGTGGGACCCTCGGCTCAGGTAGAACCGCCAGCTGCCCCTATCCAGGTGACAGGGACAGAGTTTGCAGTTTTGGCTGAGAAACTCTCTGAGTCACTTTCACAATCCATGGCTCAGTCTATGGACAGATGGTCTGCTAAGATACTAGAAGCCTTGCAGTCCAGACCGGTCCTTACACAGGCCCCGGGCACTGTAGGATCATCGCCCCCAGGGCCCTCTCGGGCTGCGCCGCAGCGTGCTCCTGGGGCGGCCCCTATGTCTCACGGGGAGGACTCCGGCACGGACCGCAGTCCCAGACCGGCTAAGCGGGCTCGCTGGGAATCTTCCCCGACTTCATCACGCTGTTCGGGGTCTCAGCTTGATGACTCTCTGGAGGATGAAGCGGACGTCGCAGCTCAGGGCTCTGAACCTGACGTTGCTCTCAATCTTGATACACCTGAAGGGGACGCCATAGTAAATGACCTTATAGCGCCCATCAACCAGGTGCTAGATCTCTCTCCCCCAACTCCACTTATAGAGGAGTCGGATTCGCAGCAGGAAAAGCACCAGTTTAGGTTTCCCAAACGTACACGGAGTGCGTTTTTCGATCACTCTAACTTCAGAGAGGCTGTCCAGAAGCACAGAGCATTTCCGGACAAACGCTTTAATAAGCGCCTTAATGACACACGTTACCCCTTCCCCTCTGACGTAGTTAAGGGTTGGGCTCAATGTCCCAAGGTGGATCCGCCAGTCTCTAGATTGGCGGCTAGATCCGTAGTTTCAGTGGCAGATGGTTCATCGCTCAAGGATGCCACTGACAGGCAGATAGAGCTCCTGATGAAATCCATCTATGAAGCCACAGGTGCGTCTTTTGCCCCGGCCTTCGCAGCCGTGTGGGCACTACAAGCTATCTCAGCTTGTCTGTCTGAGATTAATGCGGTCACACGTACCTCTGCTCCGCAAGTTGCGTCCTTGACTTCTCAGGCGTCGGTATTTTCATCCTACGCCATGAATGCCGTCCTGGACTCTGCTAGCCGTACAGCGGTAGCGTCCGCCAATTCGGTGGCAGTCCGCAGGGCCATGTGGCTACGCGAATGGAAGGCAGACTCTGCTTCCAAGAGGTTCTTAACCGGTTTGCCATTTTCCGGCGACCGATTTGTTTGGCGAGCGATTTGGATGAAATTATTAAGAAATCCAAGGGAAAGGACTCGTCCTTACCCCAGTCCAAGCCAAACAGACCTCAGCAACGGAAAATTCAATCTAGGTTTCGGTCCTTTCGACCCTCAGCCAGGTCCCAACCTTCTTCGTCCAACAGGCCACAGAAGGGCCAGAGGAACTCTTATTCATGGCGGTCTAAGTCACGTCCGCCAAAGGCCGCCGGAGGCACCGTCTCCAAGGCGGCATCCTCATGACTTTCGGCCTCCCCAAACCGCATCCTCGGTCGGTGGCAGGCTCTCCCGCTTTTGCGACGCCTGGTGGCGAAATGTCCAAGACCGATGGGTGACAGACATTCTGTCTCACGGTTACAGGATAGAGTTCAGCTCTCGTCCCCCGACTCGTTTCTTCAGAACATCTCCGCCCCCCGAGCGAGCCGAGGCACTTTTTCAGGCGGTGAACACTCTGAAGACAGGAGTTGTGATCCCCGTTCCCCTTCAGGAACGTGGTCGCGGGTTTTACTCCAACTTGTTCGTGGTGCCAAAAAAGGACGGATCATTCCGTCCCGTTCTGGACCTCAAACTGCTCAACAGACATGTGAGAACCAGACGGTTTCGCATGGAATCTCTCCGCTCGGTCATCGCTTCGATGTCCCAAGGAGACTTCCTAGCATCAATCGACATCAGGGATGCGTATCGCCATGTGCCGATCGCACCAGAGCATCAACGCTTCCTGCGTTTCGCCATCGGGGACGAACACCTTCAGTTTGTGGCACTGCCGTTCGGCCTGGCGACAGCCCCACGGGTCTTCACCAAGGTCATGGCATCCGTTGTGGCGGTCCTACACTCTCAGGGCCACTCGGTGGTCCCTTACTTAGACGATCTCCTAGTCAAGGCACCCTCCCGGATGGCATGTCAACACAGCCTGACCGTGGCTCTGGAGACTCTCCAGAGATTCGGGTGGCTCATCAATTTCCCAAAGTCAAAGCTGACACCGACCCAGTCACTGACTTACCTCGGGATGGAGTTTCATACTCTCTCAGCGATAGTCAAGCTACCGCTGGACAAACAGCGTTCGCTGCAGACAGGGGGCCCAGTCACACCCCTTGAGGCGCCTCATGCACTTCCTGGGGAAGATGGTGGCAGCAATGGAGGCAGCCCCCTTTGCGCAGTTTCATCTGCGTCCACTCCAATGGGACATTCTCCGCAAATGGGACAGGAGGTCGACGTCCCTGGACAAGGAACGTCTCTCTTTCCCTGGCAGCCAAAACCTCTCTTCAGTGGTGGCTCCTTCCCACTTCTCTGTCGAAGGGAAGATCCTTCCTGCCCCCATCCTGGGCTGTGGTCACGACGGATGCGAGTCTGTCAGGGTGGGGAGCGGTTTTTCTCCACCACAGGGCTCAGGGAACCTGGACTCCGACAGAGTCCTCCCTTCAGATCAATGTTCTGGAAATAAGGGCAGTGTATCTGGCCCTGAAGGCGTTTCATCGCTGGCTGGAGGGCAGGCAGATCCGCATACAGTCGGACAACGCCACGGCGGTCGCGTACATCAACCACCAGGGCGGCACGCGCAGCCGTCAAGCCTTCCAGGAAGTTCGGCGGATTCTGCTGTGGGCGGAGGCCACAGCATCCACCATCTCCGCAGTTCACATCCCGGGCGTAGAAAACTGGGAAGCAGACTTCCTCAGTCGCCAGGGCATGGACGCAGGGGAATGGTCTCTTCACCCGGACGTGTTTCAAGAGATCTGTTGCCGCTGGGGAACGCCGGACGTCGATCTCATGGCGTCTCGGCACAACAACAAAGTCCCGGCATTCATGGCACGGTCTCAAGATCACAGAGCTCTGGCGGCGGACGCATTAGTTCAGGATTGGTCGCAGTTTCGACTCCCTTATGTGTTTCCTCCTCTGGCAATGCTGCCCAGAGTGTTACGCAAGATCAGGTCCGACTGCCGCCGCGCCATCCTCGTCGCTCCAGACTGGCCGAGGAGGTCGTGGTACCCGGATCTGTGGCACCTCACAGTCGGTCAACCGTGGGCACTCCCAGACCGACCAGACTTGCTGTCTCAAGGGCCATTTTTCCATCTGAATTCTGCGGCCCTCAACCTGACTGTGTGGCCATTGAGTCCTGGATCCTAGCGTCCTCAGGGTTATCTCAAGATGTCATTGCCACTATGAGACAGGCCAGGAAACCAACGTCCGCCAAGATCTATGGAACCTTGGGATCTTAACAGAGTGCTGAGGGCTCTTCAGAAACCACCCTTCGAGCCGCTGCGGGATGTCTCTCTATCACGTCTTTCGCAGAAGGTGGCTTTTCTAGTGGCGGTTACGTCGCTCCGTAGAGTGTCGGAGCTAGCAGCGTTGTCATGCAAAGCCCCCTTCCTGGTTTTTCACCAGGATAAGGTGGTTCTGCGTCCGGTCCCGGAATTCCTCCCTAAGGTGGTATCCCCGTTTCATCTCAATCAGGATATTTCCTTACCTTCATTTTGCCCTCATCCAGTTCACCAATGTGAAAAGGATTTGCACTTGTTAGATCTAGTGAGAGCAGTCCGGCTCTACGTGTCTCGCACGGCGCCCCTGCGCCGTTCAGATGCGCTCTTTGTCCTTGTCGCTGGCCAGCGTAAAGGGTCGCAGGCGTCCAAGTCAACCTTGGCTCGGTGGATCAAGGAACCGATTCTTGAAGCCTACCGTTCTTCTGGGCTTCCGGTTCCTTCAGGGCTGAAAGCCCATTCTACCAGAGCCGTGGGTGCGTCCTGGGCATTGCGGCACCAGGCTACGGCTCAGCAGGTGTGTCAGGCGGCTACCTGGTCTAGTCTGCACACTTTCACGAAACACTATCGGGTGCATACCTATGCTTCGGCAGATGCCAGCCTAGGTAGGCGAGTCCTTCAGGCGGCGGTTGCCCACCTGTAAGAGGGGGCCGTTTTCGGCTCTTTTTATCGAGGTATTCTTTTACCCACCCAGGGACTGCTTTTGGACGTCCCAATTGTCTGGGTCTCCCAATGGAGCGACAAAGAAGGGAATTTTGTTTACTTACCGTAAATTCCTTTTCTTCTAGCTCCTATTGGGAGACCCAGCACCCGCCCCTGTTCCCTTCGGGCTGTTGTTCTTTTGTGTGCACATGTTGTTCATGTTGAATTGTTCTTTTGGTTCATGGTTCAGTTCTCCGAACATCCTTCGGATTGAATTTACCTTAGCCCAATTTATAAGTTTCCTCCTTCCTGCTTTTGCACCAAAACTGATGGGCCCGTGATGCACGGGAGGGTGTATAGGCAGAGGGGAGGGGTTACACTTTTTAAAGTGTAATACTTTGTGTGGCCTCCGGAGGCAGAAGCTATACACCCAATTGTCTGGGTCTCCCAATAGGAGCTAGAAGAAAAGGAATTTACGGTAAGTAAACAAAATTCCCTTTATCAGTGGTGTGGGCGGGGTTATACAAGAGCTCAGCATTCAGAGAACTGCTAGATCTGCAGCAGATGAAACTGATTGTAAGTGGCACATCGCTGGAGTCCGAATGCAGTGTAGTAGTAATAAGGCACGGATATTGTCATGTCACCTTGTCTGTGACCAGTATGACGAGTATTTTTTTTTTTTAAGAATTACACTGTGCTGCAAGTCATTGTAGGGATGGTTTTGGTTTGTAGATATGCTCTTCAGGCTCATTGATCAATTGTGCCAGAAAATATACCCCATTATTTGGTTCTCATCTCCCCCTCACTCATCAATAACTCATCCCGTCAGGCGTGTGTAGCTGTGGATGTTTTTCATCCATTTGTGAAATTTGCCTGTAATACTACCATTCACTGACTTGTGCCGTTTTTCACCCTCTAAAGGTGCGTTTTACCTGGTGTTTGAGTACATGGACCATGACCTGATGGGTCTGCTGGAATCGGGACTAGTGCATTTCAACGAGCTTCACATTAAGTCTTTTATGAGGCAACTTATGGAAGGTTTGGACTACTGTCACAAGAAGAACTTTTTGCACAGAGACATTAAATGCTCAAATATTCTACTAAACAACAGGTATTTTATCTTCATTGTTGTGGACGTGTTCAGATACTTCTACAAGATTCACATGCGCTTTATGTATTGCTCAAGTTTTGAATAGCCAAACAAACTATTTGTGGGTAATTGTAATGCTAGACTCAAGCTAAGGCCTAATTCAGAAGGCTAGAGCACGTACCTCTTATGTCGGAAGAGTAGCGGCACGGCTCAGAAGAGTGTGGTATGAGAATTACGCCTTCCATTAAAAAAACCAAAACCCTCAATAAAACAAGTAAAAACAAGTGTGCTATGCACAACACTTGTGGCCGTGTCTATCTGTAAATTTGTGCTCATTTCTTCTTCCCCTTCACCCGAGAGCCATCATTTTTTATTTTCCCATCAGCATAGTCATCAGGGCTTGCTTCTTGTGGGCTGAGTTGTAGTTTTCACTGACGCCATTCATTTTACCAAGCAATATTTTCGAAAACAGGAAAAAAATTCTCAGTATGGTAAAATTACAAAAATAAAACCCGCAATTCCACAATAGTATGTTGGGTTTAGTTTGACTCTAATGCCCAAGTCATTAGCTGTACCAAGCTTCATAATGGAGTTTCTTTTGTTTTTGTGTAGAGACAAGCGAAAACACACAACTCTAGTATTTTTGATAATTTTTTTTTTTTCTCTTCATGGCTTTTACCACATGATAATAGACCAGACTTACAGATGGAGTGGTTCCAAATGTTTTTGTATTTAATAGGGAGGAGGGGAAAGGTGGATTAGAATTTTTATTTATTTTTAAGACTTAGTATTTATATTTTTAAAAACATCTAGTTTAGCTTTGAACTTACGATTGTTTGATTGCTTGTACTATATGATGCAGTTGACTCCCTACTCTGGAGTCCAGGCACAAACTCTTTAAGGGAACCTGTCACTTGGAAAAAGTCTGTTAACCCGCAGATATGGGGTTAATCTGCCGGTTAATGGCAACGTGAACCTGCCCGGCACCTGCACATTACACCCTGCTGCTGGGAGGAAATTAACGTTATTCCTCCCGCAGTAAGCCCAGTTTCAGTCATGAGGGTGGCACCGGTGTGGGTGCAATCACCGCTCTGTGTATGGAGAGCAGCGGCTGTTATCTCGCCCCCCACACACTGACTGACAGCCGCTCTGTGTTATTGGAAGTTGTCAGTTAGTGTAGGGGGCGTGTTTAAGGCCACAGCTCTCCATACAAAGAGCGGTGTCTGAGCCTGCGCTGCTCCATGACCGAACACTGCTGGGAGGAATAAAGTTAAATTCCTCCCAGACAGTGGGGCTCAATATGCAGGCGCAGGTCAGGTTCAGAATTCCGTTAACCTGCAGATTAACCCCATATCTGCAGGATACTAGCATTTTTGCACGTGACAGGTTCCATTTAACAGTAATTCATCAAGGCAGTTTTGGGGGCTTTCCATAAACTATAAACCCCCCCGAGGCTCGGTGCACCAATCCACCGACTTGTTTTGCATGCCTTTTCCCTATCTCATTAGTGAGTGACATTGCTGAGCTTTCTCTGGTAAGCCAGAGCTGTCAAACACCAGGGTGCGAAGCGGGCATGCAAATCCAGTGGCCAAAACAGAGCACCGAGCCTCTCAAGAGTGCACCATGCACAATCATTTACATGTTTTATTAAACTTTTGATTATTCTAAACACAGTCAGCAATTAGTGTAATAATGGTGTTTTGTTTTTATCCCCAGATAGGGGCTATAATATGCATTTAGCTCAGGTTGATAGACGCCCTTTAACATGTAATGGAAACCACTAAATAATGTTTGGATTTCTATTCTAAAATATTAACTTTTATTTATTGATGGGTCAATCTAACAAATTGTGGTATATTCCATACTGCATTTCATTATTCTAAAAAATAACTTTCTTTATCGTTCCTTTGGGAGACCCAGACCATGGGTGTTTAGCTTCTGCCTCCGGAGGACACACAAAGTACTACACTTAAAAGTGTAGCTCCTCCCTCTGAGCCTATACACCCCCTGGTAGCCAGTCCTAGCCAGTTTATCGCTTTGTGTTCAGGAGGTCATACATCCACACATGCATTCTCATCTGATTGTTTGTTTGACTTTTGGAAAGAGTTTGAAGAAAAGCGGGTCCATGTCTGGACTCCCGGCATGTCCCTTCTCACCCCACTGTGTCGGCGGTGTTGTTAAGGTTGATTTACAAGGCTGCAGCCTTACATGCCGCGCTCCTTCACCATCCCTTCTGGGCTCTGGCTTGAAGTGGGAGCCAGCACGGTCTCCATGCCTGGCAGGAGTCCGGTCTCCATCCACAGCCCCTTGAGGATTCTGTTGGACCGGAGCACTCATCCCCAGGGACATGGCCCTGCGTCTCAGCAGCTAAGTACCTGAGACGTTTATGTTGGGGGTCCCGGTTCTTTATTGTAAGGGGAGAGTATGCTGTATATGATTGTTTTTAACTTTTCCGGCGGGTTCTCCAGCTTTAGCCTGAGAACCGCGCCGATGGTGCCTGCTTGTCGGCCTCGCCGCTTAAATTTAGGCCCCAGCTTAGCCGGAGGCCTAGTTTCGTTTTCCTGCCCTCGCATGTCACTCATGCAGAGGGACAGGTTCGGCTCCTCCCGGCGGCCGTTCTACACAGGGGAGGGACACTCCCCACTGCTGGGGCGTCCCTCCTTCCCGGCAGGTCTCTATAGCCCTCCAGTTCCCGCTCTTTTATAGGAACGCCCCTAGTCCCGCCCCCTCCATTTCTCAGGCAGAGTTCACTCTGCTCTGGGACATCCTGCATTCTGCATCTCTGCTGAGGTGCTGCGCTCTGGGGGACCGGGCTTCGGGATCTGGAGGGCACACAACACCGCGCTCAGCGGTCTGGTAAGCCACAGCCGGTCTCCGGTTGTGGACCTCTGTATATTCTCCCTGGGGTTCATTCTCTGCAAAGTCCCCACTCCAGCAGCATGTCTCACACAAGGAGCAAGGCTCCAAAGCTTTATTCTGCATGCACTGCCTGTAAGCTCCTGCTGCCTGAGCCGAGCATTTATCCACACTGTGATGGTTGCTCTAACTTGGCGGTGCCACAGCCTGGAGTCTCACCCCCAGTGGTCTCTCAGGCTGCTGCTGCACCTGTGATTGAACCCCCGGCCTGGGTAGAGTCCTTTTCTAGGTCCATATCCCAGTCATTTGCTGAGTCCATGGGACTTTTGTCCAGGACTTTGATGAATATGCATCAACCCCCCTCTCAGGGTGCCTCTAATACTCTTGACAGAGGACTCCTATCCTCTGACCTCCGTCCATCGGAGCTCACAGAGGATTCATCATCTGATCCCAGACCCCGTCCTTCTAAGAGAAGGCGCAGGGTTTCCTCCCCCTCCCCATCCCACGGCTCTGCCTCAAGAGCTGACTCTCAAGATGAGGAGGATGCCCTCACTGGGGGCTCGGAGGCTATGTATCCCATCGATTTCTCTGAGGGTGACTCAGATCTTAGTGATTTGATTGCTTCTATTAATTCTGTGCTGGATCTCAATCCGCCAGTATCAGAGGAGCAACTCTCTTTGGCAGAAAAACATCAGTTTACCTCGCCTAAGAGAGTGAAGAGTGTGTTCTTTAACCACTCCAGTTTTCAGACCGCTGTGACCAAACCCAGGGCCTGCCCTGACAAACGCTTTCCAAAGCGTGGTTCTGATGACCGGTTTCCATTTCCACCTGAGGTGGTCAAGGAGTGGTCTCACTCCCCAAAGGTAGACCCTCCGGTGTCTAGGCTATCAGTCCGGACCGTTGTGTCGGTGGCTGACGGCACCTCACTTAAGGATTCCACTGACCGTCAGATTGACCTTCTGGCCAAATCTGTGTACGAAGCTGCGGGGGCTGCGTTTTCCCCGACTTTTGCAGCAGTGTGGCCTCTCAAAGCCATCTCTGCTTCTCTAGAGGAGATGCATTCCCTCACCAAGGAATCTATGCCTGAGATGGTTACCTTAACTGCTCAGGCTTCAGCCTTTTCATCTTATGCCATGTCTGCCATGCTAGAGGCTGCTCACCGCAGTGCGGTGGCTTCAGCTAATTCTCTTGTTATCCGCAGGATTTTGTGGCTTAGAGAGTGGAAGGCAGATGCTTCGTCCAAGAAGTTTCTTGCTGGGCTCCCTTTTGCTGGTTCATGGCTGTTTGGTGAACAGCTGGATGAAATCATTAAAGAAGGTACTGGCGGGAAGAGTACTTCCATGCCACAAACCAAGACCAGGAAACCCGCCCAGGGTAGGAATCAATCGAGGTTTCGTTCCTTTCGTTCCTCCAACTGGTCATCCTCTAAGCCTTCCGCCTCGTCCGCTAACTCAGCCAAGGATCAGAAATCCAACTGGCGCCCAAAAGCGCGTCCGCAGAAGACCGCAGGAGGTTCTGCCACTAAGGCAGCTTCCTCATGACTCTCGGCCCGCTCCAACCACGTCCTTAGTCGGTGGCAGGCTCTCCCACTTTGGCGACGCTTGGTTAATGCAAGTCTCCGATCAGTGGGTGAGAGACATCATATCTCACGGCTACAGGATAGAATTCTCTTCCAGCCCTCCAAACAGATTTTTTCTCTCAACTCCCCCCTGCTCCAAGGCCGCCGCCTTCTCGCAGGCCGTGGCGTCCTTGCAGGCAAACGGAGTGATTGTCCCAGTTCCCGCTCAGGAACGGTTCAGAGGTTTTTACTCAAATCTCTTCCTAGTTCCAAAAAAGGACGGTACCTTCCGGCCCATCCTGGATCTCAAGCTTCTCAACAAGCATGTCCGGGTGCGGCATTTTCGCATGGAGTCTCTGCGATCAGTCATTGCCTCTATGACCCAAGGGGAGTTCCTGGCGTCCATCGAAATCAGAGATGCCTATCTACATGTGCCAATCGCAGTGTCACATCAGCGTTGGTTACGTTTTGCGATAGGAGAGGATCATTTCCAGTTCGTGGCTCTCCCCTTCGGGTTAGCCACGGCCCCTCGGGTATTCACCAAGGTCATGGCGGCAGTGATTGCGGTCCTGCACCTCCAGGGGTTAGCAGTGCTTCCTTATCTGGACGACCTTCTGGTCAAGGGTACATCCAGCGCAGACTGTCAGCGGAGTGTTTCGCTCACTCTCGCCACCCTAGCCCAATTCGGGTGGATTGTCAATCTTCCCAAATCCACTCTGACTCCGACCCAGAGTCTCACGTACCTAGGGATGCAGTTCGAGACTTTGCCGGCACTTGTGAAGTTTCCCTTAGACAAACAGCTGTCACTCCGGCTAGCGGTGCGCTCCGTTATTCCCTCAGGCGCCTGATGCAGGTGCTGGGTCAAATGGTGGCTTCCATGGAGGCGGTTCCCTTTTCCCAGTTCCATCTGCGTCCTCTGCAGCTGGACATTCTCCGCTGTTGGGACAAGCGGCCTTCCTCCTTACAGAGGTTAGTGGCTCTGTCGCCACGGACCAGGACCTCTCTTCAGTGGTGGCTTCGACCCCTCTCCCTGTCCCAAGGGCGCTCCTTCCTGGCTCCGTCCTGGGTGATTGTCACCACGGATGCCAGCCTATCCGGCTGGGGAGCGGTACATCTCCACCACAGAGCTCAGGGCACTTGGACTCCGTCCGAGTCAGCCCTGTCAATCAATGTGCTGGAAACCAGAGCTGTGCTTCTAGCTCTCCTAGCCTTTCACCACCTGTTGGCGGGCAGGCACATTCAAGTCCAGTCAGACAACGCGACAGCGGTTGCCTACATCAATCACCAAGGCGGGACACGCAGCCGCCTGGCAATGTTGGAGGTCCAACGCATTCTTCAATGGGCGGAGGACTCCAAGTCCACCATATCCGCAGTCCACATCCCTGGCGTAGAAAACTGGGAGGCAGATTATCTCAGCCGTCAATCCGTGGACGGTGGCGAGTGGTCCCTGCACCCGGCAGTGTTTCAGTCAATCTGCCGCAAGTGGCATCCTGTCACAACAACAAGGTTCCGGTTTACGTGGCTCGCTCCCACGATCCTCAGGCCTTCGCCGCAGACGCTCTGGTTCAAGACTGGTCCCAGTTTCGTCTGTCCTACGTGTTTCCCCCTCTAGCTCTCTTGCCCAGAGTCCTGCGCAAGATCAGAATGGAGGGCCGTCGAGTCATCCTCATTGCACCGGACTGGCCCAGGCGAGCTTGGTATCCGGACCTGCTCCAACTGTCCGTGGAGATGCCGTGGCATCTTCCGGACCGTCCAGACCTGCTCTCGCAAGGTCCGTTTTTCCGCCCGAATTCTGCGGCACTCAAATTGATGGCGTGGCTCTTGAGTCCTGGATTTTGACGGCTTCTGGTATTCCTCCTGAAGTCTTCTCCACTATGACTCGGGCCCTTAAGTCTTCCTCCGTCAAGATCTATCACAGGACTTGGAAAATTTTCTTGTCCTGGTGTCGCTCTTCCGGCCATTCTCCTTGGCCATTTTCGTTGCCGACCCTTCTGTCTTTTTTACGGTCTGCAGCTAGGACTGTCCCTCAACTCTCTCAAGGATCAAGTTTCAGCTCTATCAGTGCTGTTCCAGCGGCGTCTCGCCCGGCTGGCTCAGGTCCGCACCTTCATGCAAGGTGCGTCTCACAACATTCCGCCTTATCGGCGGCCCTTGGATCCCTGGGACCTTTAACTTGGTCCTCACGGTATTGCAGAAACCCCCCTTTGAGCCTCTTGGGGAGGTTTCTTTGTATCGTCTTTCTCAAAAGGTGGCCTTTCTAGTTGCCATAACTTCTCTCAGGAGAGTCTCTGATTTGGCTGCGCTCTCCTCGGAGTCACCTTTTTTGGTTTTTCACAAAGACAAGGTAGTTCTCCGTCCGACCCCGGACTTTCTTCCTAAGGTGGTCTCTCCCTTCCACCTTAACCAGGATATTTCCTTGCCTTCCTTCTGTCCGGCCCCTGTTCATCGCTTTGAGAAAGCGCTGCATACTCTAGATCTGGTGCTTGCTCTCCGGATTTATGTGGCTCGCACCGCTGCGCTTAGGCGGTGCACCTCTCTTTTTGTGCTAACCACAGGGCGGCGCAAGGGTCTCTCTTGGGCTTTTAGGCACCAGGCTACGGCTCAACAAGTCTGTCAGGCTGCCACTTGGACTAGCCTGCATACCTTTTCGAAGCACTACCAAGTGCATGCTCATGCTTCGGCAGATGCGAGCTTGGGCAGACGCATCCTTCAGGCGGCTGTCGCCCACTTGTGAAGTTAGGCTCTGCCTACTTCTTAGTTTTTACTGTTTATTCCCACCCAGAGACAGCTTTGGAACGTCCCATGGTCTGGGTCTCCCAAAGGAACGATAAAGAAAAAGAGAATTTTGTTACTTACCGTAAATTCTTTTTCTTATAGTTCCGTATTGGGAGACCCAGCTCCCTCCCTGTTGCCTGTTGGCAATTTTCTTGTTCCGTGTGTTATCACCAGCTGTTGTCGTGGACAGAGTCTCTGGTTGTTCCGGTTCTTACTCGGTTCTACTTGTGGGTGGCTATTCTCCTTCAGCTTTTGCACTAAACTGGCTAGGACTGGCTACCAGGGGGTGTATAAGCTCAGAGGGAGGAGCTACACTTTTAAGTGTAGTACTTTGTGTGTCCTCCGGAGGCAGAAGCTAAACACCCATGGTCTGAGTCTCCCAATACGGAACTATAAGAAAAATAATTTACAGTAAGTAACATTCTCTTTTTTCCCATTGGGAACAAAACTAGTTGTTCATTACACTTAAAAAGGACAGTATCTGTGTCGAATCTCTCCCATTATGTGTAATCTTTTTATTTTTTTTCCACAAGGGGGCAGATTAAGCTTGCAGATTTTGGACTTGCGAGACTGTACAGTTCAGAAGAAAGGTGAGTTTTGAGCTTTTGAGTAGTATTAAAGGGAACCTGTCACATCATTTTTCTTTATTAAACTGTGCCCATGTTACTGATGCAATGTGCCTCACGACAATGGTGTTCTCAAACAAAAGGTCCCAGTATTCATCTAGAAAAACAAACAAACCACTTTTTATCATTCGATAAAGGCATCACAGAGCTTATCTTTCAGTCATGGGGATAGCGCTTTGTAGAGTTTGTCATGGTCCTCTTCAAACTATGCACGCCATTGCAGTCTTGATTGCTGTGAATGGTCCGGCCTACGTGCATAGGTTTTTGAGCATGCACGTATATGAAATGAAGCTGGGAACGTACACCCAGATTCAGTGCGTATGCCCAGGGCGCTGATGGTCAGTACGCAAGCACGGGATTTACTAGGTGATTGCCATGACGTCCGGACAGTCCCGACAATGAATCAGACTGCGAAGGGTGTGCATAATTTCAAGAGGATCGTGACTGAAACACTACAAAGCGCCACCCCGATGACTGAAAGAGAAGGTCTATGATGCCTTCACCTAGTGATAAAATTGTTTTTTTTATTTTTAAGGGAAATACTGGGAACTTTTGCTTGAAAACACTATAATTGATGCACATTGCATCAGTAACAAGACATTGGGGCAGGTTAATTAAGAAAAATGACATGACAGTTCATTTCTGCTTAAATGAACCAAAGTGATCCTTCCATTTTAGTCTGTGCTGGAATTAGTCTTAACTCTTATTTTATTTTTTTTTTTTAATCTGCCTATTTTTTCTTTTTTCAGCCGGCCTTATACTAATAAGGTCATTACGTTATGGTATCGCCCTCCTGAATTATTGCTTGGAGAAGAACGTTATACACCAGCTATAGATGTCTGGAGCTGTGGGTGAGTAGATGCCTCTTTTATAAAATGACTAGTAGTAGTCGGACTTAAAGGCTATATATGGGACTTCAACTGGAACCTGTCAGGTCCAATATGCACCCAGAACCACGAGCAGTTCTGTGTGCATATTGCAAATCCCTGCCTAACTGACCCAGTGTAGACTAGCCCACATAATGAGATATTTAAAAAAGTACTTCTAAAGATCCTTTTATGATATGCCAATGAGCGCAGGGACTAGTCACAAGGGCATTATTTTCCTGACTAGTCCGCCCTCTTAGCTATTCAGTGGCTAGCGTCATCAGTAGTGGTGTGCATACCTGAAGCCAAGACGCATACACCTGGCTTCATAGTGTGCATGACCGGAAGTGCTGGGACGTCTGATCATGCGCACTTACCGAAAACCAGCGTCAGAGGCGGTGACCACAGACACAAGAACGCACATCCCCACTATATGACGCTGGGCATTAGGTAGTGAGTAACATGTCGACACGCCCCTGTGGGTGTGCTAACCTGTTAAGAGGGCAGACTAGGTGGGGAATATAACGCCCTTGCGACTAGTCCCTGTGTTCATTAGCATATCATAAAGGATCTTTAGAAATACTTCTTGTAAGGCCGGTGTCACACTTGCGAGAGTCTCGCGTTGCATCACCCGTCACGGACTCACACTCTCCTCACGAGTGTCTCAGCTGCATAGAGATACATGCAACCGACACGCTCCTGTGAGGAGAGGGAGAGTCCGTGCCGGGTGACTCGCGCGAGATACACGCGAGGCAATCGCAAGTGTGACACCGGCCTAAAGATCTCTTTTTCTCTATCGTTTCATTGGGGGACACAGGACCATGGGTTATGCTGCTGTCACTAGGAGGCTGACACTAAGTAGACATGAAAAGTTAGCTCCTCCCTAGCAGTATACACCCCGAGCCGGAGGCGGGCTCAGATCAGTTTTTAGCTTAGTGTCGTAGGAGGCTGATGTGGGCCGTCTCGGCCCCCCTCAGCCAATTGTTTTTTTGCGTTTTTTCTACTATTTCGGCGCCGCTCAGCGCTCTCATACCTGCCTTTTTCTCTATGCAGGTATTTTCGTCACTCTTACTTCGCAGCCCTGTCGGTACCACTCCCCAGGGTCGCAGGGGTTTGAGATCTTGGGCCCTCTCCCCCGTTCGCCCCCGCTGGTACCACTCCCGGGGGTGTTCGTGTGGGCAGGTTTGTCGTGGGCACCCCTGATTCGCCCGGAGGTATCACCCCAATGGGCCTACAGGGGCATTCAGCAGGGATGGATTATGGCAGCGCGCTGTGTTTTGATGGGCCCTCACCGCTGCTCTCTGCTGCTGGGGGCTCCTTCCCCCATCATGACGTCCACTTCCCTGCCTTTTACACGCTCTCTCCCGGAGTATGCTGTCTCCCAGGGCGAGGGCACTGTTCACAGGCAGGGGCTGGGTGCCCTGCCTGCACCGCTTTCATTGCTGGACCTCCGCCGCCGAGTCAGGTAGGATCGTTCCCTGCTCCCTGCCCTCCTCCTCGGCCGGCTCCTAACTTTAGTCCCCGGTCTCGGCCTAGCCGCGCTTGCACCTTAGCCACGCCCCCCGCCGCAGCGCTGTGACCGCCGCTTGTCTGGCCCAGCTTCCCCCCACCCTGCAGCCCCCTGGCTGAGAGTGGGGGCGGTTACTTTCGTTTTCTTCGCGCCGATTCGGCGCTCCTCCCCCAGCCTGCTCCAGCGTCCCCGCGCCATATTGCTGTTTCTCTGAAGCTGCAGCGCCGGCGTTTCCATATTGCACCGCATCTCTGGTAGCTCCTTCCTCCAGGATCCCTCTGCTGGGCTGGTGGGCGGCACACAGGACCGGGGTAAGCTCTGCTCCTCAGGAGTAGCCCTCACTAGACAGCGTTTTTCCCTTAATTAGGGACGAGTTAACCCTCTCCTGTCTCCTTCCTAGCAGCACCAGGGAGAGTTATCCTTTCACCATGCCTAATACTAAGTCCACCCGTCCCAAGCAGGCCCCCTTTGCCTTATTCTTTGCATGCTCCTCCTGCAAAACCAAGTTTTCCCACGGCCAGGACGAGCCACTATGCTCCGTCTGTTCTGATAACGCGCAGCACCTGCAGGACCCCTCGGCCGACGCTTCTGAGACCGCAGCGCCAGATGCTGCAGGCCCCTGCGTCCCGCCCTCCCCCGCATGGCTAGCGTCACTGTCCCAGTCCGTAGAGTCCCTCTCTGAGGCTTCTCGGACCATCGCGCAAGCACTGCGCCTGCTGCCGTCGCTTACCCAGACGCCTGCAGACCCGACGCTACCGCCGCCGGAGCAAGTAAGCCCCGTTGCAGGGACCTCCTCGGCTGCGCAGAAGCGTACCCGTAAGGTATCTTCTTCAGACTCTTCGCAGGTTTCACCTTCACCACCAGGGCCGTCCCATCATTCCTCCCGGGAACATTCTGACTGCTCCGATGATGAAGACGATGCAGCACCCGTGCTGGACGCTGAGCAGGCGGCTGATATTCGGCGTATGGTGAATAGCCTGGTGGAGGCAGTGAACCAGACCCTAAAGGTACAAGTGGACCCTGTCTCCTCTCAGAGCACCCAAGTCTCGTTTAAGCGATTGAGGCGGCCACAGAGCACTTTCAGCGGACATCCGGAATTTGCCGACTTGCTGCGCACCCACAGGCAGCAGCCAGACAAGGTATTTACCAGCAGCAGGTACATTAATCTACACTATCCTTTTCCAGAGGATCTTAAAAAGGACTGGGCGGGCTCTCCTGTGGTCGACCCCCCCAATCTCCCGCCTATCCTCTCACACAGTCCTTCCACTCACTGACGGTACGTCCCTCAGAGATCCCACGGACCGTACTATTGACAGGTTGGCCCGTTCCGCCTTCGAGGCGGCGGGCACTTCCCTCTCACCAGCCTTTGCCTCGGTTTGGGTCGCGAAGGCACTGATGTCCTGGGCAGACACGCTACGCGGCGGACTCCGAGCAGTTTCTGCCAATCCAGATCTGGTCCTCATCTCCTCGCAGATTACCCTCGCGGGTGAGTATCTGCTCAACGCAGCCCTAGCATCTGCCAATTGCGCGGCCCAGGCCGCCAGCAACAACGTGGCCATCCGCCGAGCACTCTGGCTCCGTTCCTGGAACGCGGACGCGGCCTCTAAGAAGTCGCTGACTTCTCTGCCTTTCCTAGGGGAACGTCTTTTTGGAGAGAGACTGGACAAGTTGATCTCCGATGCAACGGGGGGAAAGAGTACATCTCTCCCCCAATTGCGCCCCAAGCGCATCCTAAATCGGCGCCCCGCCGCTCGTTTTCGCCCCTTTCGCAGCTTCAACTCCAATCCCCAGCCGCGGAAAAGCCGCTCTCCTCCGAGAGACAGGAAGACCCCGTCATTCAAGACCAATCCCGCCTGGCGTTCACGCCCCCGCCAGCCCACGAGATCCTCTTCCGGTTACCACCGACGTTCCTCCAAGTGACTCGCGGTCGGCGCGCTCCAGCGCCGGACTAGTGGGAGGACGTCTGTTGCGCTTCCAGCATGTGTGGATCCCCCTGACCGCGGATGCCTGGGTCAGGGAGATCATCACATCTGGCTACAAAATCGAATTCGACTCAAGGCCGCCGAATCGGTTTTTCCTTTCCCGTCCTCCCGAAGCTCCCGCACGAGCGCGTGCGTTTTTTCACGCCATAGACTCCCTCCTTCAAGCCGGGGTCGTGGTGCCAGTTCCCCCCGCAGAACGTTTCAGAGGGTTCTATTCCAACATTTTCGTGGTCCCCAAGAAAGATGGGTCCGCCCGCCCCGTCCTCGACCTAAAGCTGCTAAACAGGTCGGTGAGGTCGCGGCCGTTTCGGATGGAGTCACTCCGCTCCGTGATCGCGTCCATGGAGATCGGCGAGTTCCTGGCATCGCTGGATATTCGGGACGCCTATCTTCACATACCTATAGCCACCTCTCACCAACAGTTCCTCCGCTTCGCGATAGCGGAGGATCACTTCCAGTTCACGGCTCTTCCTTTCGGCCTCGCATCCGCTCCCAGGGTCTTCACGAAAATCATGGCGGCGGCCATGTCCGTCCTCCATTCCAGGGGTGTCATGGTCATCCCGTACTTGGACGATATGCTCATCAAAGGCTCGTCGTTCAAGGATTGTCGTCTGGGGGTTCAGGTCACGATCGACACCCTCTCCCGGTTAGGGTGGCTGATCAACCGAAAGAAGTCCTTTCTGACCCCGGGCCGGCGGATCACCTTTTTAGGCATGGTATTCGATACCACCCAAGGTCGGGTTTTCCTCACACAGGAAAAGATTTCCTCTCTGCAACAAGGCATCCGCGTTCTCCAGCGCCAGCGCCAAGTTTCCATCAGGTTCGGCATGCGAGTCCTGGGGCGTATGGTAGCGGCAATGGAAGCCGTTCCCTTTGCGCAGTTCCACCTCCGGCCCCTCCAACTAGCCTTGCTGAAGGAATGGGACAGATCTCCCTTTTCCCTGGACCGCAGGATCCTTCTTTCGCCAGAGACCCGCCACTCACTCAGCTGGTGGAGCAATCAACGCAATCTCACATCAGGAAGGTCATTCCTCCCGCTCCACTGGAAAATAGTGACCACCGATGCCAGTCTCCAGGGCTGGGGAGCCGTGTTCCGCCATCACACAGCTCAGGGCCGTTGGACGCCGCGGGAGAGCTCTCTCCCGATCAACATTCTGGAGATAAGGGCCATTCGGCTAGCCTTGCAGCAGTTTCGGCACCTAGTTCAGGGTTGCCCGATCAGGATCCAGTCGGACAATGCGACGGCGGTGGCGTACATCAACCACCAAGGAGGCACAAGAAGTGCCGGGGCGATGCGAGAAGTCAGGAAGATTTTGCATTGGGCAGAGCGTCATCACTCTCTGATCTCAGCGGTCCACATCCCGGGCGTGGACAATTGGGCGGCGGACTTCCTCAGCAGGGAAGGCCTCGCGTCCGGCGAATGGTCTCTCAATCAGGAAGTCTTCAACCAGATCTGCGGCAGATGGGGCGTGCCAGATGTAGACCTAATGGCCTCCAGGTTCAACCGTCAGGTACCGCAATTCGTAGCACGGTGCCGCGACAGCTTGGCGTTAGGAGTCGACGCACTCACCCTGCCATGGGGCCAGTTCAGTCTCCCGTACATCTTCCCTCCACTTCCTCTAATCCCGAGGGTCCTCAAGAAGATCAAGGCGGAAGGAATACCAGTAATCCTGGTGGCTCCGGACTGGCCCAGGCGAGCATGGTTCGCAGAACTCACTCAGCTCCTCGCAGACACCCCTTGGCGTCTTCCAGACCGTCACGATCTTCTTCAGCAGGGACCCCTTTTCCATCAGAATTCAAGGGTTCTAAGTTTGACGGCCTGGCCATTGAATCCTGGGTTCTAGCTCAGGCTGGTTTCGCTCCAAGAGTGATACAAACAATGATTAAGGCCAGGAAACCTTCTTCTTCAAAGATTTATTACCGCACGTGGAAAGTCTTCTTCAGGTGGTGCGAAGAGAACAAAGTTTCTTCTCCCCTCGCCTTCTCTCTTCCTTCGCTATTGGCATTCTTACAGTCCGGCCTAGATGCGGGTCTCTCGCTAGCCACACTAAAAGGCCAGGTTTCGGCTTTGACAATTCTTTTTCAGAAGCCACTAGCCTCTCGCCCGCAGGTTAAGACCTTCATCCAAGGAGTTGCCCACCTAGCCCCGCCTTATCGTCGCCCTCTAGAACCATGGGACCTTAATCTAGTCCTAGGGTCCCTTCAGGGTCCTCCCTTCGAGCCTCTGCGAGATTCTTCCCTTTCTCACCTATCTTGGAAGGTAGTGTTCCTCGTTGCCGTCACTTCTATTCGAAGGACGTCAGAACTGGCAGCTCTTTCTTGTCGTGCACCCTTTCTGGTTTTTCACCAGGATAAAGTGGTTCTCCGGCCAGATCCCTCCTTCCTTCCGAAGGTGGTCTCCTCGTTTCATCTAAACGAAGAAATTGTCCTTCCGTCCTTTTGTCCTGGACCTTCCCACAGCTTGGAGAGGTCCCTGCACACCCTGGACCTAGTGCGCGCCCTTAGGATCTACATCTCCAGGACCGCGCCGTTCCGTAAGTCGGATGGTCTGTTTGTTCTTCCTTCGGGCCCCAAGAGGGGTGAGGCGGCATCCAAGGCCACAATTGCCAGATGGATCCGTTCCGCCATATCTGAGGCCTATCGGATTCGGGACAAGTCTCCGCCTCGGGGGGTAAGGGCTCACTCTACCCGAGCGGTGGGAGCCTCTTGGGCGATTAGGCATCAGGCGTCGGCCGATCAGGTCTGCAAGGCCGCCACCTGGTCTAGTCTGCACACCTTTACCAGATTCTACCAAGTTCACACTCAAGCATCGGCAGATGCGGCTTTTGGGAGAAAGGTTTTGCAGGCGGCAGTTGCACACTTGTAATAGGGTGACAACATTCAGTCGTAATGTATGCCCGCCGGGGGAGGTCGTTGTTTATTCTCCCTGCGGCGGTGCTTCGATATTCCCACCCAGGGACTGCTTTTGGACGTCCCATGGTCCTGTGTCCCCCAATGAAACGATAGAGAAAGAAGGATTTTTGTGTACTCACCGTAAAATCTCTTTCTCTGAGTCTTCATTGGGGGACACAGCACCCACCCTGCTTGGTTGTTGTTGTTTTTCATTGCATTTGCCTGCCATTTTCAGGGTCTTGGGTTCATAGACCACCTGTTCGCACGGCTGCATTAATTTAGTTATAACTTTGTTTTATGTATGGTGATTCGGGTACTCCTCCTACTGCTTCTGCACAAACTGATCTGAGCCCGCCTCCGGCTCGGGGTGTATACTGCTAGGGAGGAGCTAACTTTTCATGTCTACTTAGTGTCAGCCTCCTAGTGACAGCAGCATAACCCATGGTCCTGTGTCCCCCAATGAAGACTCAGAGAAAGAGATTTTACGGTGAGTACACAAAAATCCTTCTATCTATGCTTCTATAGCCTGGGACGGTTAGACAGGGATTAGCAATATCCACCCAGAACTGCTTGTGGTTCTGGGTGCGTGGGGAATCTGATAGTATTACTTTAAAGAAGAAAAAAAGTGACAAAGCAGTAACAGGCAGGTAGCTGCTACCTACTTGCCTGTTGTGCCCAGCGCTGTTCATTGCCTGTGCAGAGCTGACCGCTCCTGCCGGTGATACAATGGCTTTTTCAACACAGCAGATGCTTCTTGTCCGCTCTGCTCTATAGATATGGAAGGATAGCTGACGTCACACTGATGGTCGCCTCACCCAGTTAGGCAGCAGGGAGCCGGCTGTCAATCAGCATGACGTCTGCTGTCTACAGAGCGGAGTGGATGCGAATCTGCTGTCAGCAAAAGCAGCTGAATCGCCTGCAGGAGCGAACAGCGCACCTACTTGCCTATTAGTACTTAAGCGCTTTATTTTATTTATTTTTTTAAAGTCCCAGATATACTCTTAAACTGTGCATACCCAAAAAGTGGCAGACTTTCCTGAAATATATGTAATTAGTACATATTAGATGATTTCCCTTAGTATTACAAGGGCACAGGTGTTTCTTTTTAGCTGAGTGAGCACAGAACCTGGCGAGATCCTTTATTTTGAGTGATCCCACCTTTTGAAGTGAGACCCAATACTATACAGAATCTGAACAGCAGATTGTGCTCAAATTGGACTTACCAATCCGTCATTCTGTTGCGTCTCTGGTCAATAGAACATTTTCCTATGGTGAATTTTTGAGACAAAAAATATAGCTAAAGTTTGGTTAATTCTTCAGTGAATCCCCATGAGCAGTGAATTAACGAAGTCCAGAGCTGGAATACATTTTCCTCACCTCTACTAGGAGCCTGAACCTTATTACAAGTGGATACTAAAGGAAGTTGGCAGGGAGGTTGTTACAAACAGATCTACTGTGGATGTCGGCTTGGACAAATCCTCCCTGATTTGGAAATCGAAATCAAATACATTTTTGATATGACCGCCCTTTGCTTTCAAAACGGTATCAATTCTTCTATATATACCGTATTTTTCGCTTTATAAGACGCACTTTTGTTCCCCCAAATTTTGGGGGAAAGTAGGGGGTGCGTCTTATAAGCCGAATATACGGGGGGGGGGGGGGTATATATATATATATATTAGTATGTATATATATATATGTATATATATATGTATATATATATGTATATATATATGTATATATATATATATATATATATATATATATATATATATATATATATATATATATATATATATATATATATATATATATATATATATATATATATATATATATATATTTAGTATGTGTATATATATATAGTATGTATATGTACACTGCAGGGCCCAGGGGAGCTGGGAGCGCTGTGCTGGGGGCAGGGGAACGCTGCGGCGGCAGCATTTGATCTCCTGCTCCCGCTCATATAATATGCACAGCCGCTGTCAATCTCCGGTGGTGCTGAAATCGCACCGCAGTGACGGGCTGGGGGAGCGGTGCATATTATTTGTCCCTGCGCCCCCCTGTGATGGCACATGCCCCCCTGTGTTAATTTGGCCCCCAGGCTGCTGCTCATTCTAAAATAAAAAAGCTTTACTTACCCCCTCCAGCGTTTCTCCCCGTGTCCCTGCTTCCACTGTGATCAGGCAGGCAGAGATCTCGGTCTGCTGTGCCGATCACATGACCGCACTGAGAACCAGGAAGTAAGGAAGAGAAGCACGGAGGGATACAGGAGGGAGATAAACGCTGGAGGAGGTAAGGAAAGAGGGTTTTATTTTACTATGGGCAGCAGCCTGGGGGCGATATCTAACACAGGGGGACTTGTGCGATTTATATAGGGGCCATGGGCAGCACTATGGGGGCAATATCTAACACAGGGGGACTTGTGCGATCTATATAGGGGCCATGGGCAGCACTATGGGGGCAATATCTAACACAGGGGAACTTGTGCGATCTATATAGGGGCCATGGGCAGCAGCATGGGGGCGTTGTCTAACACAGGGGAACGTGTGCAATCCATAGGGGACCATAGGCAGCACAGGGGAATGTATGCAATCCATAGGGGGCCATAGGCAGCACAGAGGAACGTGTGCAATCCATAGGGGACCATAGGCAGCACAGGGGAATGTATGCAATCCATAGGGGGCCATAGGCACCACAGGGGAACGTGTGCAATCCATAGGGGGCCATATGCAGCACAGGGGAATGTATGCAATCCATAGGGGGCCATAGGCAGCACAGGGGAATGTATGCAATCCATAGGGGACCATATGCAGCACAGGGGAACGTGTGCAATCCATAGGGGACCATAGGCAGCACAGGGGAATGTATGCAATCCATAGGGGGCCATAGGCAGCACAGGGGAACGTGTACTATCCATAGGGGGCCATAGGCAGCACAGGGGAACGTGTGCTATCCATAGGGGGCCATAGGCTTCACAGGGGAACGTGTGCTATCCATAGGGGGCCATAGGCAGCACAGGGGAATGTATGCAATCCATAGGGGGCCATAGGCAGCACAGGGGAACGTGTGCCATCACAAGGGGGCTATATTCAATATAAGGGGGCCATATCCAGATTAAGGGGGCTAATTTTAGGATGGGGGGCTATGAGGGACATATACCCTATATGATTTGTTAAAGGGACACTGGCATTATAAGATGGACCCCATTTAACATTAAAAAAAAATTCTCTTTTCCTTCACCAAATTTGGGGGTGCGTCTTATAATCAGGTGCGTCTTATAAAGCGAAAAATACGGTACTTGCACATTGTTTTGGAAGGAACTTGGCAGGGAGGAGATTCCAAACAACTGGGAGAGATAGCCACAGATCTGTGGGTGTAGGCTTGTCCACATCAATTTGTCTCCATGTTAATCCCACACTGACTTGATGTTGAGATCAGGACTCTGTGTGGGCCATATCATCACTTTCCGAACTCCTTGTTTATATTGCATAATAGATAAGGATCTGTCTGTATTTCTCAGCATTCAGGACATCATTGATCTTGACCCAATTCATAACTCATTTGCTAAAATATAGCTCCAAATTTGAGGCACTCCACCATGCTTCAGTGTTGTCTGTAGACACTTGTTATTGTACTATCCAGCCGTTGAACAATTAAACTGCATTTGACTTGTCAGTCCAGAGCATCTGCAGCCATTTTTGTGTACAGCAGTTCCTATATTTCTTCGGCGCTCTATTGGGAGACCCAGACGATTGGGTGTATAGCACTGCCTCCGGAGGCCACACAAAGCAATTACACTAAAAAGTGTAAGGCCCCTCCCCTTCTGGCTATACACCCCCAGTGGGATCACTGGCTCACCAGTTTTCTGCTTTGTGCGAAGGAGGTCAGACATCCACGCATAGCTCCACTGTTTGTAGTCAGCAGTAGCTGCTGGCTCTATCGGATGGAAGAAAAGAGGGCCCATATAGGGCCCCCAGCATGCTCCCTTCTCACCCGCGGTGGTGCTTGTAAGGTTGAGGTACCTATTGCTGGTACAGAGGCTGGAGCCCACATGCTGTTTTCCTTCCACATCCCCTGGAGGGCTCTGTGGAAGTGGGATCTTGCCGGCCCCCAAGCCCTGGGGCCGGGCTCCATCCACAGACCCATAGAACCTGCTGGATTGGGAGCGGGAGTGCCGTTCAGGGACAAGGCCCTGCAACTTTCAGGTACTCTGTGTCCCCGGCAGGCACGGACACTCTCAAGGCTTGCTGAGTGTTATAGTGCGCCGGGGACAGTAGCGCTGTACGCTGGGGGTTAGGTCACTGCAGCTTTGCTGAGTGACGTTATATGTTGGGAACTACTGCGCCGACCGCTCCTGGAGCGGCGGCGCAGCTGCGACTTGTGGTGCGCCGGGGGCTTTGCGCCGACCGCGCTTTTACGGCGGCGGCGCTTCTAACTTTAGCCCCCGGCTTCTGCGGCCTAGCGCCGCTTCGTTCCCGCCCCCACCCTGTCAATCAGGGTAGGGGAGAGACGCTGCTCAATGGCAGCGCCGAGGGCTGGAGCTTTATTTACATGCTCCAGCCCTATCACTAGGCACAGGGGGAAGCAGACTTCCCGCTCTTCGTCGGTGTACGCCCAGGGCCCGCCCCCCCTCTCCACAAGGACGCCGGCAGCCATTACACATGCGATCTGGCTGGGGAAAGGCAGCAGGCTCTGGGAGACCCAGACTAGAGGGATTTCTGGCGACCACACACCGCTCCTAAGCGGGCGGTAAGCTGCACAGTAGTGCTGGCCCCACTAGTGCCTCAGTGATATATTAGTGTACTTCTTGCTTGGTACCATATATATAGATATATATTTATATAGTGCACTGTAAGGTCGCTTCTTGGCTGGACACCCTGTACTGCTCTGAGGAGGCAGCAACATGTCATCCGCAAAACGCAAGGCTGCCAAGGCACGGGCTGTGTGCACTGTTTGTACTGCATGTGGGGCTGATCTACCGGCAGGCTCCAATGATTCACATTGTGTGCAATGTTCAGTCCCAGTGGCACTTCGTCAGCCAGAGCCTATTGTGGTGGTAGCCCAGGCAGAGACGCCTGTGAACCCTGCCCCGGTGACGGGGACATACTTTGCAGTGTTTGCTGATAAAATGTCTGAGGCTATGACAAAAATCCTGGAGACCTTGCAGGCCAGGCCAGTTCCTCAGACCATGGACACTGCTGTGGCTATGCTCTCTGGTCCCCCTCAGTTGGAACTAATCCGTACTTCAAGGGGGTCTCAAGCATCACAAGCTGAAGTCTCTGACTCAGATGACAGTCCCAGGCAGCCTAAGCGAGCTCGCTGGGAAAGACCCTCGACGTCATCACACTGCTCAGGGTCTCAGCGAGAAGAGTCTCTCTGTGATGAGACTGAGGACGGTGATCAGGATTCTAATCCTGAGGCCCCTCTCAATCTGGATGCCCCTGATGGTGACGCCATGGTTAATGACCTTATATCGGCGATTAATAGACTGTTGGATATTTCTCCCCCAGCTCCTTCAGCAGAGGAGGCAGCTGCACAGCAGGAGAAGTTCCATTTCCTGTATCCCAAGCGTAAATTAAGTGCTTTTTTGGACCACTCTGACTTCAGAGAATCAATCCAGAAGCACGACGCTCATCCAGACAAGCGTTTCTCTAAACGTTCTAAGGATACCCGTTATCCTTTTCCCTCTGAAGTGGCCAAACGCTGGACCCAGTGCCCAAAGGTGGATCCCCCAATTTCCAAGCTTGCGGCTAGATCCATAGTCGCAGTAGAGGATGGCGCTTCACTTAAAGATGCCAACGACAGACAGATGGACCTTTGGTTAAAATCTGTCTATGAAGCTATCGGCGCGTCGTTTGCTCCAGCATTCGCGGCCGTGTGGGCACTACAAGCTATTTCAGCTGGTTTAGCACAGGTGGATGCTATCATGCATCCAGCAGTGTCACAGGTGGCGTCCCTAACTTCGCAAATGTCTGCGTTTGCGACCTATGCTATCAATGCTGTCCTAGAATCTACGAGCCGTACCTCTATGGCGGCCGCCAATTCTGTGGTTTTGCGCAGAGCCTTATGGTTAAAGGACTGGAAAGCAGATGCTGGTTCCAAAAAATGCTTAACCAGCTTGCCATTATCTAGAGACAGACTGTTTGGTGAGCCATTGGCTGAAATCATAAAACAGTCCAAGGGTAAGGACTCTTCCTTGCCACAGCCCAGAGCAAGTAAACCTCAACAGAAAAAGTGGCAGTCGAGGTTTCGGTCCTTTCGAGGCTCGGGCAAGCCCCAATTCTCCTCGTCCAAAGGGACTCAGAAAGGACAAGGGAGCTCAGATTCCTGGCGGGCTCCCTCACGCCCCAGGAAAGCAAATGCAGGAACCGCTTCCAAGGCGGCTACCTCATGACTTTCGGCCTCCTCCCTCCGCATCCTCGGTCGCTGGCAGGCTCTCCCGCTTTTGCGACATTTGGCTGTCACAGGTCAAAGACCGGTGGGTAACAGACATTTTGTCTCGCGGGTACAGAATCGAGTTCAGTTCTCGGCCCCCACTTCGGTTCTTCAGAACCTCCCCACACCCCAACCGAGCAGATGCCCTGCTGCAGGCGGTGGACTCTCTAAGAGCAGAAGGAGTCGTGATCCCTGTCCCCCCTCTGGAACGGGGGCGAGGATTTTACTCCAATCTCTTTGTGGTTCCAAAAAAGGACGGCTCCTTCCGTCCTGTTCTGGACCTAAAACTGCTCAACAAGCATGTGAACGCCAGGCGGTTCCGGATGGAATCCCTCCGCTCAGTCATTGCCTCAATGTCCCAAGGAGATTTCCTAGCATCAATAGACATCAAAGATGCTTATCTCCACGTGCCGATTGCTACGGAGCACCAACGCTTTCTGCGCTTCGTGATAGGAGACGAACATCTTCAGTTCGTGGCTCTGCCATTTGGTCTGGCGACAGCCCCACGGGTGTTCACCAAGATCATGGCAGCAGTGGTAGCAGTCTTGCACTCTCACGGACACTCTGTGATCCCTTACTTGGACGATCTACTGGTCAAGGCACCCTCTCAGGAGGCATGCCAACTCAGCCTGAATTTTGCACTGGAGACTCTCCAGGCGTTCGGGTGGATCATCAACTTCCCAAAGTCAAATCTGTCACCGACCCAATCACTAACGTATCTTGGCATGGAGTTTCATACTCTCTCAGCGATAGTGAAGCTTCCGCTGAGCAAGCAGCGGTCACTACAGACAGGGGTGCAGGCTGTCCTTCAAAGTCAGTCGCACTCCTTAAGACGCCTCATGCACTTCCTCGGGAAGATGGTGGCGACAATAGAGGCGGTTCCGTTTGCGCAGTTTCATCTGCGTCCACTTCAATGGGACATTCTCCGCCAATGGGACGGGAGGTCGACATCCCTGGACAGGAAAGTCTCCCTTTCCCAGACGGCCAAGGACTCTCTGCAGTGGTGGCTCCTTTCCACCTCATTATCACAGGGAAGATCCTTCCTACCACCGTCCTGGGCGGTGGTCACGACAGACGCGAGTCTGTCAGGGTGGGGAGCAGTGTTTCTCCACCACAGGGCTCAGGGTACGTGGACTCAGCAGGAGTCCAGCCTTCAGATCAATGTTCTGGAAATCAGAGCAGTGTTTCTTGCCCTACTAGCCTTCCAGCAGTGGCTGGAAGGGAAGCAGATCCGAATTCAATCGGACAACTCCACAGCGGTGGCATACATCAATCACCAAGGAGGGACTCGCAGTCGGCAAGCCTTCCAGGAAGTCCGGCGCATTATGATGTGGGTGGAAGCCACGGCCTCCACCATATCCGCAGTTCACATCCCCGGCGTAGAAAACTGGGAAGCAGACTTCCTCAGTCGCCAGGGCATGGACGCAGGGGAATGGTCCCTTCACCCGGACGTGTTTCAGGAAATCTGTCGCCGATGGGGAAGGCCGGACGTCGACCTAATGGCGTCCCGGCACAACAACAAGGTCCCAACCTTCATGGCACGGTCTCGCGATCAAAGAGCTCTAGCAGCAGACGCCCTAGTGCAAGATTGGTCGCAGTTCCGGCTCCCTTATGTGTTTCCACCTCTGGCACTCTTGCCCAGAGTGCTACGCAAGATCAGATCCGACTGCAGCCGCGTCATACTCGTCGCTCCAGACTGGCCGAGGAGGGCGTGGTATCCGGATCTGTGGCATCTCACGGTCGGCCAACCGTGGGCACTACCAGACCGACCAGACTTACTGTCCCAAGGGCCGTTTTTCCATCGGAATTCTGCGGCCCTCAACCTGACTGCGTGGCCATTGAGTCCTGGATCCTAGCGTCTTCAGGCTTATCCCAAGGGGTCGTTGCCACCATGAGACAGGCTAGGAAGCCCACGTCTGCTAAGATCTACCACAGAACGTGGAGGATATTCTTATCCTGGTGCTCTGCTCAGAGAGTGTCTCCCTGGCCATTTGCATTACCTACCCTTCTTTCTTTCCTGCAATCTGGGTTAGAAAAAGGTTTGTCGCTCGGCTCCCTTAAAGGACAAGTCTCGGCGCTATCCGTCTTTTTTCAGAAGCGTCTAGCACGACTTTCTAAGGTGCGCACGTTCCTACAGGGGGTTTGCCATATAGTTCCCCCGTACAAGCGGCCGTTAGATCCATGGGATCTGAACAGGGTACTAGTTGCCCTCCAGAAGCCGCCCTTCGAGCCTCTGAAGGAGGTTTCACTTTCTAGACTATCACAGAAAGTGGCTTTTCTGGTAGCGATCACATCTCTTCGGAGAGTGTCTGAGCTGGCAGCGCTGTCTTCCAAGGCTCCCTTCCTGGTCTTCCACCAGGACAAGGTAGTGCTGCGCCCCATTCAGGAGTTTCTCCCGAAGGTGGTATCCTCTTTTCATCTTAATCAGGATATCTTTTTGCCTTCGTTTTGTCCTCATGCAGTTCATCGGTATGAGAAGGATTTACATTTGTTAGATCTGGTGAGAGCACTCAGAATCTACATTTCCCGCACAGCGCCCCTGCGCCGTTCGGATGCACTCTTTGTCCTTGTCGCTGGTAAGCGCAAAGGGTCGCAGGCTTCTAAGGCCACCCTGGCTCGATGGATCAAAGAACCAATTCTTGAAGCCTACCGTTCTGCGGGGCTTCAGGTTCCATCAGGGCTGAAGGCCCATTCTGCCAGAGCCGTGGGTGCGTCCTGGGCATTGCGACACCAGGCTACGGCTCAACAGGTGTGCCAGGCAGCTACCTGGTCGAGTCTGCACACTTTCACCAAACATTATCAGGTGCATACCTATGCTTCGGCGGACGCCAGCCTAGGTAGAAGAGTCCTGCAGGTGGCAGTTGCCTCCCCGTAGGGGAGGGCTGTCTTTGCAGCTCTAACATGAGGTATTTCTTTACCCACCCAGGGACAGCTTTTGGACGTCCCAATCGTCTGGGTCTCCCAATAGAGCGCCGAAGAAGAAGGGAATTTTGTTACTTACCGTAAATTCCTTTTCTTCTAGCTCTTATTGGGAGACCCAGCACCCGCCCTGTTGTCCTTCGGGATTTTTGGTTTGTTTGCGGGTACACATGTTGTTCATGTTGAACGGTTTTCAGTTCTCCGATGTTACTCGGAGTTAATTTGTTTAAACCAGTTATTGGCTTTCCTCCTTCTTGCTTTTGCACTAAAACTGGTGAGCCAGTGATCCCACTGGGGGTGTATAGCCAGAAGGGGAGGGGCCTTACACTTTTTAGTGTAATTGCTTTGTGTGGCCTCCGGAGGCAGTGCTATACACCCAATCGTCTGGGTCTCCCAATAAGAGCTAGAAGAAAAGGAATTTACGGTAAGTAACAAAATTCCCTTCTTTCACATAGTTTAGTCATTTGGCCTTGTTTCCATGTTGAAGTTATGGGTTTTGGCCACAATTCTGGCCAGACGTCTCTGAACAGTAGATAGGTGTAGCTGGGTCTCATTGGTTGCTGCCACTTTTAAGTTGATGGCACTGATGGACATTTTTTTGAATGGAAGCAAGCACCATGTCTTTCATCTGCTGCACTACATTTCTTTGGATTACCACTGCTCCTCAACATTGCCCACTTGTTAGTGTCCTCAATACTTAAAGGGGTTAGCCGGCTTCTTTGACCTTTTTTTTTTTATTACCCTATTGGGCTACATTGGGGCAGGTAAGTAGATAGAGACCACTTACCTGCCCTGCTGTCAGCCCCTCTCCCCCGGCTCAGAGCGGTCATGTGACCGCTCCTGCCGCGATTTTGCGGCTTCCGGTCATTTCATGTCAACATGGGCAGGGCCATGTTGACATGCAAATGTGGAAACAGCATGTCGCCTCCCTGCTGGGCGGCTACAGTGCGATGAGCCCCGCCCCCTTCCCTGCACCCTCCCACACATTCCCCCGCACCTCTTTTACTCTCCAGTAACCTCCCCCTGCACTGCTGTGGGGTCCGTGACCTGGGGGCGGGGCCTGGCGGCAGCTGCCGTGGTGTCAGCTCCAGCACCGGGCCCCTGCTCAGGATTACACATTCAAATGTACCGGCATCACAGATCACAGATGCCGGTACATTTGAAAGTGCTGATGAGAAGCAGCGCAGCTCTGCTTCTCATCACTGTCCCTCCGGCTGTCTGTGCTCTCTTCAGCACAGCGGTGACGTCACTACTGTGCTGATATGTCCAGAGCACAGACAGCGTGCGAACGTGCAGGAGCGGCGGGGACCGAGGAAGGGTGAGTATGTATTCCACATGTGTTCCCGATGGGGATGGGGGGGGTTGCAGAGCCATATGTGTGCGTGTGCAGAGCCATATGTGTGCGTGTGCGGTGCAGAGCCATATGTGTGCGTGTGCGGTGCAGAGCCATATGTGTGCGGTGCAGAGCCATATGTGTGCGGTGCAGAGCCATATGTGTGCGGTGCAGAGCCATATGTGTGCGGTGCAGAGCCATATGTGTGCGGTGCAGAGCCATATGTGTGCGGTGCAGAGCCATATGTGTGCGGTGCAGAGCCATATGTGTGCGGTGCAGAGCCATATGTGTGCGGTGCAGAGCCATATGTGTGCGGTGCAGAGCCATATGTGTGCGGTGCAGAGCCATATGTGTGCGGTGCAGAGCCATATGTGTGCGGTGCAGAGCCATATGTGTGCGGTGCAGAGCCATATGTGTGCGGTGCAGAGCCATATGTGTGCGGTGCAGAGCCATATGTGTGCGGTGCAGAGCCATATGTGTGCGGTGCAGAGCCATATGTGTGCGGTGCAGAGCCATATGTGTGCGGTGCAGAGCCATATGTGTGCGGTGCAGAGCCATATGTGTGCGGTGCAGAGCCATATGTGTGCCTGTGCAGAGCCATATGTGTGCCTGTGCAGAGCCATATGTGTGCCTGTGCAGAGCCATATGTGTGCCTGTGCAGAGCCATATGTGTGCCTGTGCAGAGCCATATGTGTGCCTGTGCAGAGCCATATGTGTGCCTGTGCGGTGCAGAGCCATATGTGTGCCTGTGCGGTGCAGAGCCATATGTGTGCCTGTGCGGTGCAGAGCCATATGTGTGCCTGTGCGGTGCAGAGCCATATGTGTGCCTGTGCGGTGCAGAGCCATATGTGTGCCTGTGCAGAGCCCGATGTGGGGCTGTTATTTGCAATGCTGTAGTGATAACAGGTCAGGTGCTGGGGCAGAATATACTGACAGGGAATGTGTGTGCAGGGGGCGGGCAGAGGGCGAGGCTGGACACTGGGGTGGGGCTGGACACTGGGGTGGGCAGTGCCAGCTCTGACTGAGGTTCAGCACAGGAAGTTATCATGTTTGCTGGATCAGAATGTAAACAAGAAGCTGCAGAGAATAAAGGGATAATTCAAGAGGAACAAAAGTTAGAAAACAAAAAATAACAATGTAGGTGTGATTTATATGACAATACAGCACAGATAAACTCAAAAATTTTTGTTAAGCTAATGTCGGACAACTCCTTTAAGAATATAGGCAAATAAATATAATTAACCACCATACAATAACATCAGGGAGGTGTCTGAGGTGATAGTCCTGCTGCGGAACAAATCTGTAGCCAAACATGCTGCCAATGTCATGAAGATCTACAGTATCTTCAGCATAATGAAGAGCAAGGAGTTCTGGAAGTGATGATGTGGACCGCATAGAGCCCTGATCTCACCATAATGACTGGGAATACATGGCGAGACAAAGATTTACACAAGATTACATCCACAGAAGATCTGTGGTCAGTTCTACATGATGTTTGAACAACCTTCATAACTATTTCTTTGTCGCTCTATTGGGAGACCCAGACAATTGGGTGTATAGGCTATGCCTCCGGAGGCCGCACAAAGTATTACACTCAAAAGTGTTAAGCCCCTCCCCTTCTGCCTATACACCCCCCGTGCTCCCACGGGCTCCTCAGTTTTTTGCTTTGTGCGAAGGAGGTCAGACACGCACGCACAGCTCCACAGATTGGTCAGCAGCAGCTGCTGACCATGTCGGATGGAAGAAAAGTGGGCCCATATAGGGCCCCCAGCATGCTCCCTTCTCACCCCACTCTTGTCGGTGGTGTTGTAAGGTTGAGGTATCCATTGCGGGTACGGAGGCTGGAGCCCACATGCTGCTTTCCTTCCCCATCCCCCTCAGGGCTCTGGTGAAGTGGGATCCTATCGGTCTCCAGGCACTGAGACCGTGCTTCATCCACAACTCCTGTGGAGCCTGCTGGATAGGAGCCGGGTATCGTTCAGGGACATGGCCCTGCTACTTGGAGGTACTCTGTATCCCGGTGGGGACCGCGCACAGCAACACTCCAGCTTTGCTGGGTGTGCTAGTGCACCGGGGACCGCGGCGCTGACCGGGTTAATATATGCCATTACACACTCAGCGTTGCTGAGTGTGTTTATGTATAGGGGCTGCCGCACTGACCGCCGCTGCCATGGAAATACTGCGGCGCGGCTGGGACTTGTAGTGCGCCGGGGACTTCCACGCGGCCGCGCTTTTACGGCGGCCGCGTTTATTACTAGAGTCCCCGGCTTTTTTGCGGCCTAGTTCCTTTCCTCCCACCCCCAGCCCTGACAGGCAGGGGAAGGGCGGGACGCTGCTCAGAACGAGCAGCACTGAGGGCTGGAGCATGCTTTGCATACTCCACTCCCCTCGCTGTGCACAGTGCAGGCACCAGTTCCCGCTCTTTCTGGGTCACGCCCACGGCTCCCTCCTCTCCTCAGGACGCATTCCTGTCAGCTCCTCGGACGCTGCAGTGGGGGACAAAGTCTGGGAGACCCAGGCAGGGACTCTGGTGGCCTCACAACCGCTTTAAGCGGGTGGTAAGCAGCACCTGTGGTGCTAGCCCCATTGTGCAGTAGTGTAACATTATATGTTTATGGTATATATGTTTTACACTGTATGGTGCACAGTTGATTTCTGACTATATACCCTATTGTGTTACTCAGGGAAGATAATAGCATGGCGCCCACGAAAGGCAGGGGTGCCAAAACACAGGCTTATTATGTTGCCTGCGCCGCATGTACGACCCCGCTACCGACAGGTTCCACTGACCCTTATTGTGTGCACTGTTCGGCCCCTGTGACACTTGCTCTGCCAGAGCCTCTGCTAGGGGGGGCCCAGGGGGAGCCACCTGCTAACACTGTTCAGGTGACAGGGACGGAGTTTGCAAAACTCTCTGAGACTATGGCTAAGATACTAGAAGCCTTGCAGTCCAGGCCGGTATCTCAGCACAGGGACTCTGTTGAATCTTTGTTCCCTGGCCCACCTCAGCTGGACCAACAATGTCCTCCCGGGGTATCTCATGGATCCCAAGCTGAGGGTTCTGACACAGACCCCAGCCCCAGACCGACTAAGCGAGCTCGCTTAGATTTTCCCTCGACATCATCATATTGTGCAGGGTCTCAGAGGGGGGAATCTCTGGTTGATGATGCGGAGACAGCTGATCAGGATTCTGATCCTGAGGCCGCTCTCAATCTTGATACTCCGGACGGGGATGCCATAGTGAACGACCTTATTGCGTCCATCAATCGTATGTTGGATATTTCTCCCTCAGCTCCTCCGGTGGAGGAGTCAGCTTCCCAGCAGGAGAAATTCCGTTTCAGGTTTCCCAAGCGTACACCGAGTATGTTTCTGGACCACTCTGATTTCAGAGAGGCAGTCCAGAATCACCATGCTTGTCCAGATAAGCGTTTTTCTAAGCGCCTTAAGGATACACGTTATCCCTTTCCCCCTGACGTGGTCAAAAGTTGGGCTCAGTGTCCCAAAGTGGATCCTCCAATCCCCAGACTGGCAGCTAGATCCATACTTGCAGTGGAAGATGGGGCTTCACTCAAAGACGCCACTGACAGGCAGATGGAGCTCTGGTTGAAATCCATCTATGAAGCTATCGGCGCTTCTTTTGCCCCAGCATTCGCAGCCGTATGGGCGCTACAAGCTATCTCAGCAGGTCAAGCGCAAATTGACGCAGCCACACGCACGTCCGCGCCACAGGTGGCGTCCATAACCACTCAGACGTCGGCATTTGCGTCTTACGCTATTAATGCTGTCCTGGACTCTACGAGCCGTACGGCGGTTGCAGCCGCCAATTCGGTGGTACTCCGCAGGGCCTTGTGGCTACGGGAATGGAAGGCAGATTCTGTTTCCAAATAGCGCTTAACCAGTTTGCCAATTTCTGGCGACCGATTGTTTGGCGAGCGTTTGGATGAAATCATCAAACAATCCAAGGGAAAGGATACATCCTTACCCCAGCCCAAACCGAACATACCCCAACAGAGGAAGGGGCAGTCGAGGTTTCGGTCCTTTCGGGGCGCGGGCAGGTCCCAATTCTCCTCGTCCAAAAGGCCTCAGAAAGATCAAAGGAACTCTGACGCATGGCGGTCTAAGTCACGTCCTAAAAAGACCACCGGAGGTGCCGCTACCAAAGCGGCTTCCTCATGACTTTCGGCATCCTCACTCCGCATCCTCGGTCGGTGGCAGGCTCTCCCGCTTTTGCGACACCTGGCTGCCACGGGTAAAAGACCGTTGGGTGCGAGACATTCTGTCTCACGGTTACAAGATAGAGTTCACCTCTCGTCCCCCGACTCGATTCTTCAGGTCATCCCCGCCTCCCGAGCGAGCCGAGGCTCTTCTGCAGGCGCTGGGCATTCTGAAGGCAGAAGGAGTGGTGGTCCCTGTTCCTCTTCAGCAACAGGGCCACGGTTTTTACTCCAACTTGTTTGTGGTCCCAAAGAAGGACGGGTCTTTCCGACCTGTCCTGGACCTGAAACTTCTCAACAAACACGTAAAGACCAGGCGGTTCCGGATGGAATCCCTCCGCTCCGTCATCGCCTCAATGTCCCAGGGAGATTTCCTTGCATCGTTCGATATCAAAGATGCTTATCTCCACGTACCGATTTGCTCCAGAGCACCAGCGCTTCTTGCGCTTCGCCATAGGAAACGAACACCTGCAGTTCGTGGCACTGCCGTTCGGCCTGGCAACAGCCCCACGGGTTTTTACCAAGGTGATGGCTACTGTAGTAGCGGTCCTCCACTCTCAGGGTCACTCGGTGATCCCGTACTTGGACGATCTGTTGATCAAGGCACCCTCTCTAGAGGCATGCCAACACAGCCTCGACGCTACCCTGGAGACTCTCCAGGGTTTCGGGTGGATCATCAATTTTCCAAAGTCAAATCTGACACCGGCCCAATCGCTGACATACCTTGGCATGGAGTTTCATACCCTCTCAGCGATAGTGAAGCTTCCGCTGATCAAGCAGCGGTCACTACAGACAGGGGTACAATCTCTCCTTCAAGGTCGGTCACACACCTTGAGGCGCCTCATGCACTTCCTGGGGAAGATGGTGGCAGCAATGGAGGCAGTTCCTTTCGCGCAGTTTCACCTGCGTCCTCTTCAATGGGACATCCAACGCAAATGGGACAGGAAGCCGACGTCCCTCGACAGGAACGTCTCCCTCTCGCAGGCGACCAAAGCTTCCCTTCGGTGGTGGCTTCTTCCCACTTCATTATCGAAAGGGAAATCCTTCCTACCCCCATCCTGGGAGGTGGTCACGACGGATGCGAGTCTGTCAGGGTGGGGAGCGGTTTTTTCCCCACAGGGCTCAGGGTACGTGGACCCAGCAAGAGTCCTCGCTTCAGATCAACGTTCTGGAAATACGGGCAGTGTATCTTGCCCAGAAAGCGTTCCAGCAGTGGCTGGAGGGCAAGAAGATCCGAATTCAGTCGGACAATTCCACAGCGGTGGCATACATCAACCACCAAGGCGGCACACGCAGCCGGCAAGCCTTCCAGGAAGTCCGGCGGATTTTGATGTGGGTGGAAGCCACGGCATCCACCATATCCGCAGTTCACATCCCAGGGCGTGGAAAACTGGGAAGCAGATTTTCTCAGTCGCCAGGGCATGGACGCAGGGGAATGGTCCCTTCACACGGACGTGTTTCAGGAGATCCGTTGCTGCTGGGGGGTGCCGGACGTCGACCTCATGGCGTCCCGGCACAACAACAAGGTACCAGTGTTCATGGCACGGTCTCAAGATCCCAGAGCTCTGGCGGCAGACGCCTTAGTTCAGGATGGTCGCAGTTTCAGCTCCCTTATGTGTTTCCTCCGCTGGCACTGTTGCCCAGAGTGTTACGCAAGATCAGGACCAACTGCCGCCGCGCCATCCTCGTCGCTCCAGGCTGGCCAAGGAGGTCGTGGTACCCGGATCTGTGGCATCTCACGGTCGGCCAACCGTGGACACTACCAGACCGAACAGACTTGCTATCTCGAGGGCCGTTTTTTTCCATCTGAATTCTGCGGCCCTCAACCTGACTGTGTGGCTATTGAGTCCTGGACCCTAGCGTCTTCAGGGTTATCTCAAGACGTCATTGCCACTATGAGACAGGCTAGGAAACCAACGTCCGCCAAGATCTACCACAGGACGTGGAAAATTTTCCTGTCGTGGTGCTCTGCTCAGGGTTTTTCTCCCTGGCCTTTTGACTTGACCACTTTTCTGTCCTTCCTTCAATCTGGACTGGAAAAGGGTTTGTCGCTCGGCTCCCTTAAGGGACAAGTCTCAGCGCTCTCTGTGTTTTTCCAGAAGCGCCTAGCCAGGCTTCCACAGGTACGCACGTTCCTGCAGGGGGTTTGTCACATCGTTCCTCCTTACAAGCGGCCGTTAGAACCCTGGGATCTCAACAGGGTTCTGATGGTTCTTCAGAAACCACCATTCGAGCCAATGAGAGATATTTCCCTCTCACGACTTTCGCTGAAAGTGGTTTTTCTAGTAGCAGTCACTTCTCTTCGCAGAGTGTCTGAGCTAGCAGCGCTGTCATGCAAAGCCCCTTTCCTGGTGTTTCACCAGGACAAGGTGGTTCTACGTCCGGTTCCGGATTTTCTCCCTAAGGTGGTATCCTCCTTTCATCTTAATCAGGATATCTCCTTACCTTCTTTTTATCCTCATCCAGTTCACCAATGTGAAAAGGATTGGCACTTGTTAGATTGGGTGAGAGCACTCAGACTCTACATTTCTCGTACGACGCCCCTGCGCCGCTCGGATGCACTCTTTGTCCTTGTCGCTGGCCAGCGTAAAGGGTCACAGGCTTCCAAATCAACCCTGGCTCTGTGGATCAAGGAGCCAATTATCGAAGCCTACCGTTCTGCTGGGCTTCCGGTTCCCTCAGGGCTGAAGGCCCATTCTACCAGAGCCGTGGGCGTGTCCTGGGCTTTGAGGCACCAGGCTACGGCTCAGCAGGTGTGTCAGGCGGCTACCTGGTCGAGCCTGCACACTTTCACAAAGCACTATCAGGTGCATACCTATGCTTCGGCAGATGCCAGCCTAGGTAGACGAGTCCTTCAGGCGGCGGTTGCCCACCTGTAGGAAGAGGCCGTTTTACGGCTCTATTATGAGGTATTATTTTACCCACCCAGGGACTGCTTTTGGACGTCCCAATTGTCTGGGTCTCCCAATAGAGCGACAAAGAAGAAGGGAATTTTGTTTACTTACCGTAAATTCCTTTCCTTCTAGCTCTAATTGGGAGACCCAGCGCCCGCCCCTGTTTTTTTGTGTACACATGTTGTTCATGTTGAATGGTTTCAGTTCTCCGATATTCCTTCGGATTGAAGTTACTTTTAACCAGTTTATAATTCTTTTTCCTCCTTCTTGCTTTTGCACCAAAACTGAGGAGCCCGTGGGAGCACGGGGGGTGTATAGGCAGAAGGGGAGGGGCTTAACACTTTTGAGTGTAATACTTTGTGCGGCCTCCGGAGGCATAGCCTATACACCCAATTGTCTGGGTCTCCCAATTAGAGCTAGAAGAAAAGGAATTTACGGTAAGTAAACAAAATTCCCTTCTTCCTTTTAACCTGTGTGTATATACCTACAAGAATTTATGCAGTTTAGAAAGTAAAGGGCGGTCTCCCTAAATATAGTCTAATTATTATTTTTTTTTTTAATTATTCCCTTATGTTGATTGCAAAAATAAAAATACAATTATTATTTCTATTTATGAAAGTATTCTTACCTTGCAGCATTTTTCCTCACCTGCCTAAATCTTTTTCATAACGCTCTAGATCTGAGCTATTATAGGATAGATGTGCATGTATTCATTCTTTAGGACAGGCAGCTTAAGGAAATCAATAATGTATTAATTGCTTATGATTATGTCTAGTAAACCGCTCCATATGCAAGGTCAGAGTAACAAAAATCCTCATACTTTGACAGGTGTATTCTTGGTGAGCTGTTTACAAAGAAACCGATCTTCCAAGCAAATCAAGAATTAGCACAACTTGAACTCATAAGGTGAGGGCGTGACAGTGTCTTTTAAATATTTAACACTTGTGTATAGAAACCTGTTGTATGTCATTCATTTGTGAACTGAATGATATTATTCCACTATCAAGCTGCAAGTGAGGGTGATTAGAGCTTTTATACATTATATATAATTTTTATTTATTTCCAATTTTTTTTTACACTATTTTAGTCCCTTCATGAGACTTGATCTTGCAATGGTTTAATCACTTATACAGTAGAACCTCAATTAACGAGTAACCCAGTTTGTGAGTATTTCGTTATACGAGCAAAGCTTGCTGTAAATTTATAACTCCCTTTAAGAGTATGCTTTGCTGAACGAGAAAATACTCACCGCACACACTTCCGGTTCCGTACATCTAATCCACTCTTGTAGTCCGCACAAACACACACACTATGTTCACCTTGCCTTCCATTCCATCACCGGCCTTCCGGTTCTTGTAGTTCGCCGCTGCAGGATGTGTATCGGTAACCATCGCGACGATGGAGGAACTTCCGCTGTCAGCCGCTACTCAAAGGCAGCGCGCTGACCAATCAGAGGCAAGCGGCTCCTGCCTTTGACATCAGCGCTCTGGCAGCAGTCGTCCCGGATCGGTCGCGATGGTTACCCGATACACATCCTGTACCGGCGAACTCCAAGAACCAGGAGGCCGGCGATGGAACATGAGGCGTAGGTGTGTGTGTGTTGGCACAATAGGGGACCAGGTTGTGACATTGAACAAGTTGTGGAACGAATTGTCTGAGCTTCCATTGTTTCCTATGGGAACGCTTGCTTTGCTAGGCGAGTAACTTGGTTTACTAGCACACTCCCAGAACGGATTGTTCTCGTTAACCAAGGTTCCACTGTACCATAGTATATACTTCTGTCGCACAGTACTGCAGTATATAGTGAAGATCTCGGCCTATGAAGCTCAGCCCACGGATGAGCTGCTCAGGTGGATCAGGATGACAGCAATGGGGGGTCTTCAGCAGACCCTGTGCTGTCATACTACGCCATTGATTCCCCGCGATCACATTACATTGGCAAGCACAGGAATCGGCACACAATTTCATGTAAATGCCATGGTCAGAGATTTAAATAGTTACCAGACGCGACTGGAACTCTGTGACTCCTGCATCTGTTGGGGACAAACGCTGGGTATATAACATAGCCAATGTATGGAGGGAGCTCCGCTCCTGAACCACCTATTAATTTGAGAACCCCTTCCCACTACGTGAATACAGTTTTTTGTTTTATTGAGGGAAGGGATTGCAGTTACGCAGCAAAGACCTGTCAATCGGCACTAATGCTTCTTCACCAGAGCAGAAGTAAAGCAGCTGCTCTGTCAATGTGATTTCAGTGCGAGCCGCAGAGCCTCTTGTAGGAGCGGTTTGTGACAGCTCTGTGCCGACAGAGATCCGCATGGGGCAGAACAGGCTGGTAGTTAGCAACTAGCTGCCTATTAGTCTTTAGCTCCATAGGAAAAAAACAAAATGGTCCCAATTACCCATTTAAGCACTTACCTTTTTCTTTTTGTCTGGTTTTCTCCCAAAGCCGCATGTGTGGAAGTCCTTGTCCTGCTGTATGGCCCGACGTGATAAAGTTACCATATTTCAACACCATGAAACCAAAGAAGCAATATCGCCGAAAACTCCGAGAAGAGTTTGTTTTGTAAGTGTGGCTTTGTAGATTGCCGTTGTATCTCTTACAGACTAATTTTGTCACAGCACATGGCATACAAGCTGTTTATTGTAATTAATACAGAATACACGCCGTTGCCTTATTTTGCAGCATACCCACTGCGGCATTAGATTTATTTGATCATATGCTGGCTCTGGATCCCAGCAAGCGGTGTACAGCGGAGCAGGCCATGCAGTGCGAGTTCCTTCGAGATGTAGATCCATCAAAAATGGCACCACCTGAGTAAGTAACACTTAGCACTCCCTTTCATTATTGCGATGCAATTAAAAGGTTAAAACCTATAAACCCACAGCATTATTGAAATCAAATCTGCACACTTTAGATTGAATTCTGCTCTTGTAGAAACTTTGCAGTGGATAAATCCTGTGTGGAAATGTCCCAACAGCAATTCTTGGACATCTCACATGACCAAAAGTGTGCGATCATTCAGCTATTTCAGAGCAGCTAAATCATAGACCAGTCACAGTCTGACAAGTGAGCTGCAATAATTTGTGACAAGTGACTGAAAAAACCAACACATTTTGAGACTTTTCCAGTCACCATTTAGCCATTGCCCAAGCCCCTTTTTTCAAAACTGACTTATCACTTTGTGGTACTAATTCTGCAAAGCTTCTTCGTGTCCTGATTCTGAGATTTGCTTTTTTTTTGTGACCCATTATAACTTTAGGTTAGTGGTAAATTTAGGTCATTATATTTTTCTATAGAAAAATACCCAAAAATTATAAAAATAAGCAATTTTCCACCTGAGTTCTTGTGCGCTTACACCAGATATTCGTACCACACAAGTTAATAAAATAACGTTTCCCATCTGTCTCGTTTTTGTCTGCACTATTTTTCAAATGTCTTTTTATTTTATTAGAAGCCATAAACCTTTTAGCAGCAAATTTTATTTGATCATGGAATTTTACAACTGCAATGTTTTGGAGAACACTTCTACAGTATTTTGAAGTGATATTGATGGGCTTATATACCCTTCCCCCACAAAGTTATACCATGCTCCATGATCTCCAATCTTTCTAACCTTAAGCGCCACATTCAGCTCTGAGGGAGGGTCACGGGCCACATTCAGCTCTGAGGGAGGGTCACGGGCCACATTCAGCTCTGAGGGAGGGTCACGGGCCACATTCAGCTCTGAGGGAGGGTCACGGGCCACATTCAGCTCTGAGGGAGGGTCACGGGCCACATTCAGCTCTGAGGGAGGGTCACGGGCCACATTCAGCTCTGAGGGAGGATCACGGGCCACATTCAGCTCTGAGGGAGGGTCACGGGCCACATTCAGCTCTGAGGGAGGGTCACGGGCCACATTCAGCTCTGAGGGAGGGTCACGGGCCACATTCAGCTCTGAGGGAGGGTCACGGGCCACATTCAGCTCTGAGGGAGGGTCACGGGCCACATTAAGCTCTGAGGGAGCCTTGCTGGAACATTTTACTAACGGTGGCACTGAGAAAATAGGCCTTTTTTTTTATAATTGCTGTAAAATTATCGGTCATTAAGGAGTTAAACTTTTATCATTTATTTCATACATAATTCAGATTAAAATGTTGTATATTTGTATAGTGACTATTTTATATTTTTTATATATATGCAGCCTTCCACTTTGGCAAGATTGCCATGAATTATGGAGTAAGAAGCGAAGAAGGCAGAAACAAATGGGCCTGGTTGATGATGCAATAGCACCAAAACTACCAAGAAAGGACTTATCTGTGGGTCTGGATGACAGCAGAAATAGCACACCCCAAGGCGCACAGGCATCTTCTCAAAAAACTCAGGGATTTCCTGGTGTTGGATTAGGTAAGAACAAGATGTTCTGTATTTGTGGGAACAACATGGATCAATATAGATGCTTAAAAAAAAAAATTATATAACCCTTATCATAAAGAAATTTAAAGAAATTGTCCACTTCTTTCTTTATTGTTGGCCTATCTTGTGTTACTGACGTCAGCTGGAAGTTCTCGGAGGAGAATGCAAAAACTTAGCTGCTTTTTTTTTTTTTTTTTGCTGCTTTTGTGGGGAACAAAACGAACTTTAAACCTGTACCGTAGACAAAGGACCCCAAAAAAGCAGTAATAAGGCAGCCAAACCTGCTTTTATTGAAAGCAGCTTTTTTGCTGCAGAAAAAAAGTAACATATGAACATAGCCTAATGTTTGCTGTTTTTTTTCCTCCTTCAGCACTTACTGTAGCTTGATATTGCTAGCAGAAAATATTTGTAATCCAATGCAAACTTGCATGTAGTAAGGAAGTGGTACTTAAAACAAAAATCTGGCCTACCGTTCGATTTGGGGATTACATTGTATTTGTAACTTTGTGGGCAGATAACATATATGTTGAAGAATTAAATTGTGGAAGAGGATGAGAGTCAGCATGTTACTAAAACTATATCATAATTGATATTTGTGCCTTGTTTTTCCAGGTCTCTTAAGTGGTGGTCAGCAGCTGACTCAGAGTCAAGTGGCCATATTGCTGAACTTACTGCAGTCTCAGACCAGTGTCAGTATGGCACAGTTTGCGCAGGTTATGAACATTAAGGTGAACCCTGAAACTGAGCAGCAGCTGAGTAATCTGAATCTTCCAGATGGTATCCTAGCTTCAAGTAATAAAGCATCCGAATCTAAAGAAGAGCCCCTTCTTCCATCTGCAGCACCCGCTCCTGAGCTGGCCTCCTTAACTGCATTGACGTTACCCAAGACGACAGGAGAAGCGTCTCAAACAACTGTTCAAAGCACCTTTGCAGTCTTATTGTCTCAGCTGTTAAAAGATCAGGAGCTAAAACATGGCGCGGAGGTAGCAGAGGTGGCTCCTGAGAATAAAGAAGACGAGGAGACCCTAAAGCCCCCACGACCTCCCAGTCCATCGCCTACTGGTATGTAATGTGACCACTTGTACAGTAATGATAGAAGAAATGTGGTTAAAGCCAAGCCTTTTCTCTACACATCATGTAGTTTTCAGACTATGTACGTTGTTAATATCTAAATATAGGCCCTGCTGATTGAGTGGTCAGTTCCATGAGCTGACTAGTGCGATCACCCATGGTAGACTCTGTGAGTTTGTTACAGTATGATAGGTAAGAGAGCAGGATACCCAGCAACAGGAGAAATATTCACGTGCACTATATAACCCACTGGGATGGCACACCAATTGAGGGATAACATGCTGCTACCACAGGGTTTTCCCTGGGCTGCTTTCTCCAGAACATTCTCATGAATTCTCCTGAGAAATCTATTTTATTACAAAATAGTGAGCGTTCTGCACGTTTTCAAATGGGCATTGTATCAGTATTTCTGTGCAGATCCTTTTGTTTTTGTTTAAGTTTGAATAGAGTTGTAAAGAAGTTTTCCACTACCGGACAGCCCCTTTTTAACTGCATTTATGCATTAAAGTGATCCTGTCAGGTGTAATATGCACCCAGAGCCACGAGCAGTTCTGGGTGTATATTGCTGATCCCTGCCTAACCATCCCTGTATAAACTAGCAGAGATAAAGGGATCTATAGAAAAAGTATTTCTAAAGATCCTTTATAATATGCTAACGAGGCCAGTGACTAGTCGCAAGTGCCTTACTTCCCTTGGCTAGTCGGCCCCCTTAGCAAGTTAGTATGCCCCTGTTAGGGTGCTGACATGCTAATAAATGCGCAGGGTCAGAGGCATAGTCGCTCACCTCTGCTGCCACTGCTGGTTTTCGGCTCAGTGCGCATGATCAGAAAATTTCCAGATTTCCGATCATGCGCCAGTTTGAAGCCGGAATGCCTACACCGCTACACCAGTTTGAAACCGGAATGCGTACACCCAGTTTCATAGTACACATGGTATACCGGAAGTCCGAAACTTCTGATCATGCGCACTGAGCTGAAATCCAGCGTCTGGCGCAGTGGCAGCAGAGAGCGGTGAGATCGAGCATGCCTCTGACGCTGCACATTCATTAGCATGTTAGTATTCCCCTATGGGCATGCTAACATGCTAAGGGGGGCAACTAGCCAAGGGAAGTAATGCCCTTGCGACTAGTCGCTGGCCTCATTAGCATATTCTAAAGGATGTTTAGAATACTAGAAATAAAGATCTTTTTATCTATGCTACTAGATGCTGGGACAGTTAGGCAGGGATTAGCAATATGCACCTAGAATTGCTCGTGGATCTGGGAGCATACTGCACCTGACAGGTTCCATTTACGTAAAATAAAAAACATATACCCTCCTCTCAGACTGGCACCATTCCTGTGATGTTGGCGCTATGTTTCCTAGTGGTCACTTTCCCACTGCAGCCAAATAGTGGACACAGATTGGCTGCAGCACTTCAGTATTCTGTTAGAGCATGTTTGTTCTGACGGTTTTGTAAAGGCTGCAGCCAGTGAGTGGTCTCTGATTGGCTGAAGCAGTCACGTGAAATAGGGCTGGAATTATTTTTTATTTTAACTGGGACGCTTGGTAGTCCAGTAGTGGACAACTCCTTTCACTACCTCATTCACATGGGTAGTTTGTAGTACTGTGAATTGCCATGGCTTTGTGGTGTTTAATCATATATATGCTGCAATTCTGCCTTGTCTGAATATGGCTTTAGATATACGATATCTTGGCATATTAATCAACACTAATTCTCAGGCCGTGCAAGCATCAACGAGACACTCTTAAAATGTCCTACATTTATGCTATGTGCCCACAGTGAATTTTTTTTTCATGCTTCTTTTCATGCTTTCATGCTTCTTTCCATGCTGCTTCTTATGTATTCAGATAGGGAAAGAAAGCAGAAACAATTGACATGTAACTTCTTTTTTTTCTGCAACAAAACAAGCAAGGAAAAATGAAGCCGCATGTGCGCAGCACGTCACGATTCTCATAGACTTTGCTGGGATGTATTTTCCTTCATTTTTATCGGTTAAAAAAAAGTCCTGATGTTTGATAAATCTGGTGCATCTGAAGATGGTCTAGTCTAGGTTTACTTAAAAAAAAAAAAATGCTCAGTGTCTAAAACACATAGTAAATATCATGTAAGTCATGAAAGACCATTTTTTATGCAAATCGCTTGGCTTTAGCTTGATAAATCTCCATACAAAAGTGTCTAATTTGTTTTCCTTTCTTATGTAGTTGAAGATGACAGTGAAGCCAGTCTTGAGCCGACTCTGAAAGATCTACCAAATGAACAAAACCTTCCTCACATCTTGCCTCCAGATCAGCGGCCTCCCGAGCCACCAGAACCCCCTCCTGTGTGTGAGGAAGACCTTGATTACCGGACAGAGAGGCAGCAGGTACCGAATGCCGGCATGCCTGCTGGTGACCCTCATGCACAAGTGAAGGCAGCACTCTTAGAGATTATTGCTCATCACCAGGCTCAGGAACCGGACAACATTGGTACAGATTACACTGGGGGGTCATCTTTTCTGAATGCACCGGACTGCACTGAAAATTTTGGACAAACGTTTCTGCCATCCACATACAGCAGCGACATGGCTGCGAGTGTGCCTGGTGTAGCTGTTTTGGAAGGACATCTTGAAAATCAACCTGTCGAGAACTACAGTACTTCATCTCACATCAGTAACCGGCTCCCGACACATCCGGCTTTTCCTGAGCCCTTTTGTAACTCTGCCACCACTTACAGGGACAGCTACCTCAGTGCTGGCTCCATGTTGTTCAGTGGTGACAAAGACCACAGATTTGAGTATAGTCAGAGCCCAACAATGCTTTTGGGAAGCAATCTCCCTGCAGGGTTGGACAATCGTAACTTGCCAACAAAAATGCCTAATTTTGGCTTCAGCACTAATGTACCAGAACATCTTGGTTTACCCGCTATAATGCACAGACCGGCGTGGGCGTCTCCTCACCAGGGTCCCCCCTTCTCTCAAGGACATGGAGGACATATGGGCACCTATGTCAGAGGTCGGGGGAGGGGTTTACCATTCTAATTTTTATTTTTTTTTCGTTTTCCCCCCTCAGGCAAAATATTTCTATCTGGAATGACTTTTTACTTTTCATCATGGCTGCATTTTACAGCAGCCGTATAGTAGACTTGATAATTGGACTACAGCTTTATTTTTATGTAAAAAATGGTCTTGCAATACAGCAGCAAACAGTGGGAGGTATGGGGATAACTGCAATTGATTCTGCGTTTGAGAGCTGAATAATTTACACATGCTAGCGAAAATCTTTATTTTGTACCTTCATTTCTAGTTGGATATTCATTTTAAGGAAATCCTTTTAGTTTTGTCCCCTCGCACTTGCAGAAATTTTGAAGAATTTGGCACATTCGTGCTTATTTTTTGTACATTTGGACCAATATTTGGTAACGCCAGGGCAGTACTTTACTTCCTTGATATCTGTTTCTTTGTACTACCTTTAGTCAAAGGTCACTGTCAATTCTCACAGCTTTCTGTGTCATTGTGAAATGTGCTCATTACCGACAAAAAAAAACAACAAAAAAAACAAACTTAACACATTTTCCTTGTGATGCAAACGTTTTATCAACTGTTTGGTTTCCATTAAGCATTAGGAAATAAACGTTGAGTAAAACGCTAATAAGTCTGATCTTGCATGAAATGTTATGAGTCTTGCACTTCAGCTGTGATTCATTCTTAAAATCGCATAATGTGGAGTAATGAATGGCTGCATACCTGCACACCTTTAGGCTATGTGCGCACGTGTGCGCTCTGCACCGCACCGAAAATGTGCGCTTCAGAGCGCAGCTGAAAAGCTGCGTTCTGAAGCGCATGGTGCCGGCAGATTCGTGCGCTCTGCATGCTGCCTCTCCCTACAGACAGCATGCAGAACGCACGAATGAAGTGACTTCTAACATGCCATGTGCGCACTGCTCCTGCACAATCTCCATACACTGTGCAGGGGGTGCAGGACGCATGCAGTTACGCTGCGGTGCAGAACGCAGCGTAACTGCATGTAATACGCACACGTGCGCACATACCCTTAAGTTTGCCAACTCTTTCTTTTTAAGATGAGATTAAAAGGAACTGTACTTTCAACACACTTTGCATAAAGCAATAGTACAGGTGAATCTAAACTTTGGAAGGAAGACTATTTCTCTGAGCAGACATCACATAGTTATCAGATACGTCTTTCCATGTGTCCTGAACGTACCATACACTCTGAAAGTAGTGAGGAGCAGGGAGAGGAAACAGGCAGAAAAACAAGTCAATTTTACGATGATGTTTCTAAGGCCGGAGTCACTCTTGGGAGTGATTTGCATCGCATCACCTGGCACGGCCGCACACTCTCCTGACAAGAGGGGGTGTGCTGTATATACGTATTTTTCGGACTATAAGACGCACCAGACTATAAGACACACCCTAGTTTCTTTGTCGCTCTATTGGGAGACCCAGACAATTGGGTGTATAGGCTATGCCTCCGGAGGCCGCACAAAGTATTACACTAAAAGTGTTAAGCCCTTCCCCTTCTGCCTATACACCCCCCGTGCTCCCACGGGCTCCTCAGTTTTTTGCTTTGTGCGAAGGAGGTCAGACACGCACAGCACAGCTCCACAGATTGGTCAGCAGCAGCTGCTGACCATGTCGGATGGAAGAAAAGTGGGCCCATATAGGGCCCCCAGCATGCTCCCTTCTCACCCCACTCTTGTCGGCGGTGTTGTTAAGGTTGAGGTATCCATTGCGGGTACGGAGGCTGGAGCCCACATGCTGCTTTCCTTCCCCATCCCCCTCAGGGCTCTGGGCGAAGTGGGATCTTATCGGTCTCCAGGCACTGAGACCGTGCTTCGTCCACAACTCCTGTGGAGACTGCTGGATAGGAGCCGGGTACCGTTCAGGGACATGACCCTGCTACGTGAAGGTACTCTGTATCCCTGTGGGGACCGCGCACGGCAACACCTCAGCTTTGATGGGTGTGCTAGTGCACCGGGCCGCGGCGCTGACCGGGTTAAATGTGCCATTACACACTCAGCGTCGCTGAGTGTGTTTATATGTAGGGGCTACCGCGCTAACCGCCGCTGCCATGGGAAACTGTGGCGCGGCTGGGACTTGTAGTTCGCCGGGGACTTCGGCGTGTACCGCGCTTTTACGGCGGACACGCTTATACTCGAGTCCCCGGCTTACTTGCGGCCTAGTTTTCCCTTTCTCCCGCCCTCAGCCCTGACAGGCAGGGGGAAGGGCGGGACGCTGCACGGAACGAGCAGCACTGAGGGCTGGAGTATGATTTGCATACTCCACCCCCCCTCACTGTGCGGGCACCAGTTCCCGCACTTTCTCGGCCACGCCCACGGCTCCCTCCTCTCGTCAGGACGCCGCAGCCATTCCTGTCAGCTCCTCCGACGCTGCAGAGAGGGATTAACCCTGGGAGACCCAGGCATGGTCTCTGGTGGCCTCACAACCGTTTTAAAGCGGGTGGTAAGCAGCACCTGTTGGTGCTAGCCCCATGGTGCTGTAGTGTATTGATACATGATTTGTTTATAGTATATACTCTACACTGTATGAGCACAGTCCATTCTGGCTATATACCCTATTGTGTTACACAGGGAAAACAATAGCATGGCGCCCACAAAAGGCAGGGGTGCCAAAACACAGGCTTATTATGCTGCCTGCGCCGCATGTATGACCCCACTACCGGCAGGTTCCACTGACCCTCATTGCGTGCACTGTTCGGCCCCTGTGGCACTTATTCAGCCAGAGCCTCTGCTAAGAGGGGCCCAGGGGGAGCCACCTGTTGACACTGTCCAGGTGACGGGGACTGAGTTTGCAAAACTCTCTGAGACTATGGCTAAGATACTAGAAGCCTTGCAGTCCAGGCCGGTATCTCAGCAAAGGGACTCTGTTGAATCATTGTCCCCTGACCCCCCTCAGTGGGTCCAACAATGTCCTCCCGGGGTATCTCATACATCCCAGGCTGAGGGTTATGACTTAGACCCCAGCCCCAGACCGAATAAGCGGGCTCGCTTAGAATTTCCCTCGACATCATATTGTTCAGGGTCTCAGCGGGGGGAATCTCTGGTTGATGATGCGGAGACAGCTGATCAGGATTCTGATCCTGAGGGCGCTCTCAATCTTAATACTCCAGACGGGGACGCCATAGTGAACGATCTTATTGCGTCCATCAATCAAATGCTGGATATCTCTCCCTCAGCTCCTCCGGCGGAGGAGTCAGTGTCTCAGCAGGAGAAATTCCGTTTCAGGTTCCCCAAGCGTACACCGAGTATGTTTCTAGACCACTCTGATTTCAGAGAGGCAGTCCAGAATCACCATGCTTGTCCAGATAAGCGTTTTTCTAAGCGCCTTAAGGATACACGTTATCCTTTTCCCCCTGACGTGGTTAAAGGTTGGACTCAGTGTCCCAAAGTGGATCCTCCAATCTCCAGACTGGCGGCTAGATCCATACTTGCAGTGGAAGATGGGGCCTCGCTCAAAGATGCCACTGACAGGCAGATGGAGCTCTGGTTGAAATCCATCTATGAAGCTATCGGAGCTTCTTTTGCCCCAGCATTCGCAGCCGTATGGGCGCTACAAGCTATCTCAGCAGGTCAGGCGCAAATTGAAGCGGCTGCGTCACAAGTGGCATCCATTACCACCCAGACCTCGGCAATTGCGTCTTACGCTATTAATGCTGTCCTGGACTCTGCGAGCCGTACGGCGGTTGCGGCCGCCAATTCGGTGGTACTCCGCAGGGCCTTGTGGCTACGGGAATGGAAGGCAGATTCTGTTTCCAAAAAGCGCTTAACCAGTTTGCCAATTTCTAGCGACAGGCTGTTTGGCGAGCGTCTGGATGAAATCATCAAACAATCCAAGGGAAAGGATACATCCTTACCCCAGCCCAAACAGAACATACCCCAACAGAGGAGAGGGCAGTCGAGGTTTCGGTCCTTTCGGGGCGCGGGCAGCTCCCAATTCTCCTCGTCCAAAGGGTCTCAGAAGGAGCAAAGGAACTCTGATGCATGGCGGTCTAAGTCACGTCCTAAAAAGACCACCGGAGGCGCCGCTAACAAAGCGGCTTCCTCATGACTTTCGACCTCCTCTAGTAGCATCCTCGGTCGGTGGCAGGCTCTCCCGCTTTTGCGACACCTGGCTGCCACAAATAAAAGACCGCTGGGTGAGAGACATTCTGTCTCACGGTTACAAGATAGAGTTCACCTCTCGTCCCCCGACTCGATTCTTCAGGTCATCCCCGCCTCCCGAGCGAGCCGAGGCTCTTCTGCAGGCGCTGGGCACTCTGAAGGCGGAAGGAGTGGTGGTCCCTGTTCCTCTTCAGCAACAGAGCCACGGTTTTTACTCCAACTTGTTTGTGGTCCCAAAGAAGGACGGGTCTTTCCGCCCGGTCCTGGACCTGAAACTGCTCAACAAACACGTAAAGACCAGGCGGTTCCGGATGGAATCCCTCCGCTCCGTCATCGCCTCAATGTCCCAAGGAGATTTCCTTGCATCGATCGATATCAAGGATGCTTATCTCCACGTACCGATTGCTCCAGAGCACCAGCGCTTCTTGCGCTTCGCCATAGGAAACGAACACCTGCAGTTCGTGGCACTGCCGTTCGGCCTGTCAACAGCCCCACGGGTTTTTACCAAGGTGATGGCTACTGTAGTAGCGCTCCTACACTCGCAGGGTCACTCGGTGATTCCGTATTTGGACGATCTGCTGATCAAGGCACCCTCTCAAGAGGCATGCCAACGCAGCCTCGACGCTACCCTGGAGACTCTCCAGGGTTTCGGGTGGATCATCAATTTTCCAAAGTCAAATCTGACACCGGCCCAATCGCTGACATATCTTGGCATGGAGTTTCATACCCTCTCAGCGATAGTGAAGCTTCCGCTGATCAAGCAGCAGTCACTACAGAAAGGGGTACAATCTCTCCTTCAAGCCCAGTCACACCCCTTGAGGCGCCTCATGCACTTCCTGGGGAAGATGGTGGCAGCAATGGAGGCAGTCCCTTTCGCGCAGTTTCACCTGCGTCCCCTTCAATGGGACATCCTACGCAAATGGAACAGGAAGCCGACGTCCCTCGACAGGACCGTCTCCCTCTCTCAGGCGACCAAAGCTTCCCTTCGGTGGTGGCTTCTTCCCACTTCGTTATCAAAAGGGAAATCCTTCCTACCCCCATCCTGGGAAGTAGTCACGACGGACGCGAGTCTGTCAGGGTGGGGAGCGGTTTTTTTCCCCACCACAGGGCTCAGGGTACGTGGACCCAGCAAGAGTCCTCGCTTCAGATCAACGTTCTGGAACTACGGGCAGTGTATCTTGCCCAGAAAGCGTTCCAGCAGTGACTGGAGGGCAAGCAGATCCGAATTCAGTCGGACAATTCCACAGCAGTGGCATACATCAACCACCAAGGCGGCACACGCAGCCGGCAAGCCTTCCAGGAAGTCAGGCGGATTTTGATGTGGGTGGAAGCCACGGCATCCACCATATCCGCAGTTCACATCCCAGGCGTGGAAAACTGGGAAGCAGATTATCTCAGTTGCCAGGGCATGGACGCAGGGGAATGGTCCCTTCACACGGACGTATTTCAGGAGATCCGTTGCTGCTGGGGGGTGCCGGACGTCGACCTCATGGCGTCCCGGCACAACAACAAGGTTCCAATGTTCATGGCACGGTCTCAAGATCCCAGAGCTCTGGCGGCAGACGCCTTAGTTCAGGATGGTCGCAGTTTCAGCTCCCTTATGTGTTTCCTCCGCTGGCACTGTTGCCCAGAGTGTTACGCAAGATCAGGACCGACTGCCGCCACGCCATCCTCGTCGCTCCAGGCTGGCCAAGGAGGTCGTGGTACCCGGATCTGTGGCATCTCACGGTCGGCCAACCGTGAACACTACCAGACCGAACAGACTTGCTATCTCGAGGGCCGTTTTTTTCCATCTGAATTCTGCGGCCCGCAACCTGACTGTGTTGCTATTGAGTCCTGGACCCTAGCGTCTTCAGGGTTATCTCAAGACGTCATTGCCACTATGAGACAGGCTAGGAAACCAACGTCCGCCAAGATCTACCACAGGACGTGGAAAATTTTCCTGTCGTGGTGCTCTGCTCAGGGTTTTTCTCCCTGGCCTTTTGACTTGACCACTTTTCTGTCCTTCCTTCAATCTGGACTGGAAAAGGGTTTGTCGCTCGGCTCCCTTAAGGGACAAGTCTCAGCGCTCTCTGTGTTTTTCCAGAAGCGCCTAGCCAGGCTTCCACAGGTACGCACGTTCCTGCAGGGGGTTTGTCACATCGTTCCTCCTTACAAGCGGCCGTTAGAACCCTGGGATCTAAACAGGGTTCTGATGGTTCTTCAGAAACCACCATTCGAGCCAATGAGAGATATTTCCCTCTCACGACTTTCGCAGAAAGTGGTTTTTCTAGTAGCAGTCACTTCTCTTCGGAGAGTGTCTGAGCTAGCAGCATTGTCGTGCAAAGCCCCTTTCCTGGTGTTTCACCAGGACAAGGTGGTTCTACGTCCGGTTCCGGATTTTCTCCCTAAGGTGGTATCCCCCTTTCATCTTAATCAGGATATCTCCTTACCTTCTTTTTATCCTCATCCAGTTCACCAATGTGAAAAGGATTGGCACTTGTTAGATTGGGTGAGAGCACTCAGACTCTACATTTCTAGTACGGCGCCCCTGCGCCGCTCGGATGCACTCTTTGTCCTTGTCGCTGGCCAGCGTAAAGGGTCACAGGCTCCCAAATCAACCCTGGCTCTGTGGATCAAGGAGCCAATTATCGAAGCTTACCGTTCGGCTGGGCTTCCGGTTCCCTCAGGGCTGAAGGCCCATTCTACCAGAGCCGTGGGCGCGCCCTGGGCTTTGAGGCACCAGGCTACGGCTCAGCAGGTGTGTCAGGCGGCTACCTGGTTGAGCCTGCACACTTTCACGAAGCACTATCAGGTGCATACCTATGCTTCGGCGGATGCCAGCCTAGGTAGACGAGTCCTTCAGGCGGCGGTTGCCCACCTGTAGGAAGAGGCCGTTTACGGCTCTATTATGAGGTATTATTTTACCCACCCAGGGACTGCTTTTGGACGTCCCAATTGTCTGGGTCTCCCAATGGAGCGACAAAGAAGAAGGGAATTTTGTTTACTTACCGTAAATTCCTTTTCTTCGGCGCTCCATTGGGAGACCCAGACGATTGGGTGTATAGTACGTATAGTACTGCCTCCGGAGGCCACACAAAGCACTACACTAAAAAGTGTAAGGCCCCTCCCCTTCTGGCTATACACCCCCAGTGGGATCACTGGCTCACCAGTTTTCTGCTTTGTGCGAAGGAGGTCAGACATCCACGCATAGCTCCACTGTTTTTAGTCAGCAGCAGCTGCTGACTATGTCGGATGGAAGAAAAGTGGGCCCATATGGGGCCCCCAGCATGCTCCCTTCTCACCCCACTTTTGTCGGGTGTTTGTTAAGGTTGAGGTACCCATTGCGGGTACGGAGGCTGGAGCCCACATGCTGTTTTCCTTCCCCATCCCCCCTCAGGGCTCTGGGTGAAGTGGGATCTTACAGGTCTCCAGGCACTGAGACCGGGCTCCATCCACAGACCCAGAGAACCTGCTGGATATGGAGCTGAGTATCGTCAGGGACAGGGCCCTGCTACATTAAGGTACTCTGTGTCCCCGTACACATCGCGCACACACACACCAGCATTGCTGGGAGTGCTAGTGCGCCGGGGACAACAGCGCGGAGCGCTCGTGCTATTATTCACGGCAGCTTTGCTGTGTGAATTTATGTATTGGGAACTGCCGCGCCGGGCCGCTGCTAGGTGTTTTTACACTGTGGCGCGGCTGGGACTTGTGGTGCGCCGGGGACTCCGCGCTGGCCGTGCATAGGACGGCCGCGCTTATTACTCGAGTCCCCGGCTTTGCGGCCTAGTTTTCGCTTCGTTCCCGCCCCCAGCCCTGCCAGTCAGGGGAGAGGCGGGACGCTGTACAGAAAGTCAGCGCCGAGGGCTGGAGTCTGCTTTGCATTCTCCAGCCCCCTTCACTGGACACAGTGGGACGCCGGTTTCCCGCTCTTGCCTGGGGCACGCCCACGGCCCGCCCCTCGTCACACGAGCTGGAGAAGGACGCCGGCAGCCATTCCTGCAGTCCGAGCTGGCAGCCAGTCACAGGACTCTGGCGACCACACACCCGCCTATGGGCGGGCGGTAAGCAGCACCTGAAGTGCTGACCCCACTAAATACGTTGTCCATTTGTATTTTATGCTTACACTGCACTGTAGGTCGCTATTTTTGGCTATATGCCCTCTTAGATGGCGAGACAACAGCAGCAAAAAAGCAAGGGTGCTAAAGCACAGGCTTTCTATGCTGCTTGTATTGCATGTGCTGAAGTGTTCATTTGTACTTATGCTTGTATGCTATACATTGCACTGTACGGTCGCTATTCTTGGCTATATTCTCCTAGAATGGCTAGACTACAGCAGCAAAAAAGCAAAGGTGCTAAGGCACAGTTTTTCTAGGCTGCTTGTATTGCATGTGCTGAAGTGTTCATTTGTACTTATGCTTGTATGCTATACATTGCACTGTACGGTCGCTATTCTTGGCGATATTCTCCTAGATGGCTAGTCTACAGCAGCAAAAAAGCAAGGGTGCCAAGGCACAGGCTTTCTAAGCTGCTCATATTGCATGTGCTGAAGTGCTCATTTGTACTTTATGCTTGTATGCTATACATTGCACTGTGCGGTCGCTATTCTCGGCTATTTGCTCCTAGATGGCTAGACTGCAGCAGCAAAAAAGCAACACAGGCTTTCTATGCTGCTTTTACTGCATGTGATACTGTTCCACCGGCAGGTTCCACTGACCCCCGTTGTGTGCAATGCTCCCCTGTAGCACTTGGTCAGCCGGGGTCTCTACTAGAGGTGGCCAAAGGAACCACCTGTGAACCCTGTCCATGGACAGGGACGGTGTTGCAGTTTCGGCTGATAGATTGTCATGGGATAGTGACTTGCAGTCCAGACAGGCCATGGGCAATCTTGATCATTGCTCCCTGGCCACCCTCATTTGGAACAAAATCAGTGCTCCGGGGGGGTCCCAGGCATTCCAGGGTGAAGGCTCTGACACGGACGACAGTCCCAGACAGCCTAAGCGAGCTCACTGGGAGCGGCACTCGGCCTCATCACTAGTCAGGGTCACAGCAGAGGACTCTCTGTATGATGAGGCAGACGTAGCTGATCAGGACTTTGATCCTGACACCGCTCTCAATCCGGATACACCGGATGGTGACGCCATGGTGACTGATCTTATAGCGTCCAGCAATGGCATGTTGGATATCTCTCCCCCAGCTCCTTCAGTGGAGGAGTCAGCTTCCCAGCAGGAGAAATCCCATTTCAGTATCTCAAGCGTACATTGAGTACTTTTCTGGCCACGCTGACTTCAGAGAAGCAGTGCAGAATCACCACGCTTACCAGATAAGCGGTTCTCCAAATGTATTAAGGATACATGTTATCCCTTTCCCCCTGACGTGGTCAGGCGCTGGACCCAGGGTCCAAAGGTGGATCCCCCAATCTCCAGGCTTGCGGCTAGATCCATAGTTGCAGTGGAGATGGGACTTCACTTAAAGATGCCATTGACAGACGGATAGACCTCTGGTTGAAATCTGTCTATGAAGCTATTGGTGTGTCGGTTGCTCCGGCATTCGCAGCCGTATGGGCACTCTAAGCTATGTCAGCTGGTCTTGCGCAGCTGGTCTTGAGCACAGGTACATCTGTGCCGCAGGTAGCGTCCTGATCCTCGCAATGTCTGCATTGCGACTTACCCTATTAATGCTGTCCGAGGGAGACAGTCGAGGTTTCGGTCCTTCCCAGGCTCGGGCAGGTCCAAATTGTCCTAGTCCAAAAGGGCTCAAAAGGCTCAGAGGGGCTCAGATTCCAGGCGGGCTCAATCACGCCCAAGGAAGGCAGCCAGAGGAACCGCTTCCAAGGCGGTCTCCTCATGACTTTAAGCTCTCTCTCTCCGCATCCGCGGTTGGTGGCAGACTCTCTCGCCTTGGCGACATTTAGCTGCCACAGGTCACAGACCGGTGGGTGAGAGACATTGTGTCTCACGTGTACAGGATAGAGTTCTGTTCTCGGCCTCCGGCTCGATTCTTCAGAACTTCCCCACCTACCCACCGAGCCGATGCTCTTCTGCAGGCAGAAGGAGTGGTAATTCCTGTTCCTCTTCAGGAACAAGACACGGTTTTTCCTCCAATCTGATTGTGGGGGACCTAAAACTGCTCAACAAGCACGTGAAGGCCAGGCGGTTCCGGATGGCATCCCTCCGCTCCGTCATTGCCTCAATGTCTCAAGGAGATTTCCTAGCATCAATAGACACAGGATGCTTATCTCCACGTGCCGATTGCTCCAGAGCACCAACGTTTGCTACGTTTCGTTATTGAAGACGAGCATCTTCAGTTCGTAACCCTGCCCTTCGGTCTGGCGACAGCCCTACGGGTTTTCACCAAGTTCAGGGCAGCAGTGGGAGCAGTCCTGCACTCTCAGGGTCACTCGGTGATCCTTCCTTGGACGGTCGACTGGTCAAGGCACCCTCTCAAGAGGCATGCCAACACAGCCTGAGCGTAGCGCTGGAGACTCTCCAGAGTTTCGGGTGGATCATCATCTTCTCAAGGTTAAATCTGACACCGACCCAATCGCTGACATATCTGGGCATGGAGTGTCACGCTCCCTCAGCGATAGTGAAGCTTCCGCTGGACACGTTCACTACAGACGGGGGTGCAGTCTCTCCTTCATGGCCAGTCACACCCCTTAACACGACTCATGCAGAGGCAGTCACTTTCGCGCAGTTTCATCTGCGTCCACTCCAATGTGGCATTCTTTGCCAATGGGATGGGAAGTCGACGTCCCTAGAAGGAACGTCCCCCTTCTCAGACGGTAAAGGACTCTCTTCAGAGGAGTCCATCCTTCAAATCAATGTGCTGGAAATCTGGCAGTGTATCTTGCCCTGCAAGCCTTCCAGCCGTGGCTGGAAAGCACACACATCCGAATTCAGTCGGACATCTCCACAGCGGTGGCATACATCTACCACCAAGGCGGAACACGCAGTCGGCAAGCCTCCCAGGAAGTCCGGCGGAGTCTGATGGGGGTGGAAGACAGAGCATCCACCATATCCGCAGTTCACATCCCGGGCGCAGGAAAACTGGGAAGCAGACTTCCTCAGTTGCCAGGGTATGGACGCAGGGGAAGGGTATCTTCACCCGGACGGTTTTCAGGAAATCTGTCAACGCTGGGGGATGCTGAACGTCGACCTAATAGCGTCTCGGCACAACAACAAGGTTCCGATTTTCATGGCGCGGTATCACGATCAAAGAGCTCTGGCGGCAGACGCCTTAGTTCAGGTTTGGTCGCAGTTCCAGCTACCTATGTGTTTCCCCCTCTGACACTGCTGCCCAGAGGGCTACGCAACATCAGGTCCGTTTGCCGCCGCGCCACCCTCATCGCCACAGACTGGCCGAGGAGGTCGTAGTCCCCGGATCTGTGGCATCTCACGGTCTGCCAACCGTGGGCACTACCAGCCCGGCCAGACTTACTGTCCCAAGGGCCGTTTTTTCCATCTGAATTCTACGGCCCTGAACCTGACGGTATGGCCTTTGAGTCCTGAATCCTAGCGTCTTCAGGATTATCTCAGGACGTCATTGCCACCATGAGACAGACTAGAAAACCGACGTCTGCCAAGATCTACCACAGGATGTGGAGGATATTCTTCTCTTAATGCTCGGCTCAGGGAGTTTCTCCCTGCCCATTTGCATTCCCTACTTTTCCTTCCTTCCTGCAATCTGGTTTGGAAAAAGGTTGTCACTCGGCTCCCTCAAAGGACAAGTCTCAGCGCTATCTGTATTCTTCAGAAGCGCCTAGCACCACTTCCTCAGGTACACACGTTCCTGCAGGAGGTTTGTCACATTGTCCCCTCTGTACAAACGGCCGTTGGACCCATGGGATCTGAACAGGGTACTAATTGCTCTCCAGAAGCCGCCCTTCGAGCCTCTGAGAGATGTTTCACTCTCTCGACTTTCCCAGAAAGAGGCCTTTCTGGTAGCGGTCACGTCTCTTAGGAGAGTGTCCGAGCTAGCAGCGCTGTCATCCAAAAGCTTCCTTCCTGGTGTTTCACCAAGGCAAGGCAGTGCTGCGCCCGATTCCGGAGTTCTCCCTAAGGTGGTATCCCCCTTTCATCTCAATCAGGATATCTCCTTACCTTCCTTTTGCCTCATCCATTTCATCGATATGAAATGGATTTGCATTTGTTGGATCTGGTGAGAGCACTCAGAATCTACATTTCCCGCACGGCGCCTCTGCGCCGCTCGGATGCACTCTCTGTGCTTGTCGCTAATCAGCGTAAAGAGTCGCAGGCTTCCAAATCCACCCTGGCTCGATGGATCAAGGAACCAATTCTTGAAGCCTACTGTTCTGCTGGGCTTCCGGTTCCATCAGGGCTGAAAGCCCATTTTACCGGAGCCGTGGGTGCGCCCTAGGCATTACGGCACCAGGCTACGGCTCAGCAGGTGTGCCAGGCAGCTACCTGGTCGAGTCTGCACACTTTCACCAAGCATTGTCAGGTGCATACCTACGCTTAGGCGGATGCCAGCTTAGGTAGAAGAGTCCTGCAGGCGGCGGTTGCCTCCTTGTAGGGAAGGGCTGTTTTACAGCTCTAACATGAGGTATTTCTTTACCCACCCAGGGACAGCTTTTGGACGTCCCAATCGTCTGGGTCTCCCAATGGAGCGCCGAAGAAGAAGGGAATTTTGTTACTTACCGTAAATTCCTTTTCTTCTAGCTCCTATTGGGAGACCCAGCACCCGCCCTGTTGTCCTTCGGGATTTTTGGTTGTTTTTCGGGTACACATGTTGTTCATGTTGAATGGTTTTCAGTTCTCCGATGTTACTTCGGAGTGAATTTGTTTAAACCAGTTATTGGCTTTCCTCCTTCTTGCTTTTGCACTAAAACTGGTGAGCCAGTGATCCCACTGGGGGTGTATAGCCAGAAGGGGAGGGGCCTTACACTTTTTAGTGTAGTGCTTTGTGTGGCCTCCGGAGGCAGTACTATACGTACTATACACCCAATCGTCTGGGTCTCCCAATAGGAGCTAGAAGAAAAGGAATTTACGGTAAGTAACAAAATTCCCTTCTTCTTCTAGCTCTAATTGGGAGACCCAGCGCCCGCCCCTGTTTTTTTGTGTACACATGTTGTTCATGTTGAATGGTTTCAGTTCTCCGATATTCCTTCGGATTGAAGTTACTTTTAACCAGTTTATAATTCTTTTTCCTCCTTCTTGCTTTTGCACCAAAACTGAGGAGCCCGTGGGAGCACGGGGGGTGTATAGGCAGAAGGGGAGGGGCTTAACACTTTTGAGTGTAATACTTTGTGCGGCCTCCGGAGGCATAGCCTATACACCCAATTGTCTGGGTCTCCCAATTAGAGCTAGAAGAAAAGGAATTTACGGTAAGTAAACAAAATTCCCTTCTTTTGAGGAGGAAAAAACTAAGAAAAATTAAAGTGGAAAAATGTGGCCATGACACACTTATGTGGGTGGTGGGTCTGCTGCTGACACTGTTATGGGGTAATAATATCCCCAAATTCTGTACCCATATCCCCCAGAATGGGGGTGTGTATATATATGTATAATATATATGTATATGTGTATGTGTGTGTGTAATATATATATGTGTGTGTGTTGGACACAATAATGGAAACAACTGGAAACATCAGCAAAAGTTAGTTTCATAAGGTGTAGGTTCACCTTTTGCGGCGATTACAGCCTCAATTCTCCGAGGTATGGATTCATACAAGGTCTGAATTGTTTCCAAAGGAATTTTAGCCCATTCTGCTGTTAAAACACCCTCCAGTTCTTTGAGCGATGATGGTGGCGGAAATCGATGTCTAACTTGAATCTCTGAAATCAACCATAAATGCTCAAAAAGATGGCGTACCCCTCCGGGCATAGTGCTTGAACCATAGGATACACTTGGTCGCCCAAAATACCTAAATAATCTTGGCTGTTAATTCTTCCATGAAGGGATATCATTGGCCCGGCGGATCTCCACGAAATAGCAACCCAGATCATCACAGAACCTCCGCCATGTTTTACGGTTGGGAGAAGGCAGTCTGGATGGAAGGCTTCTTTCGGCTGTCTCCAAACGTACACTCGGCCGGAGGTCGGAAATTGGGTAAACGATGATTCGTCTGAAAATATCACGTTTCCACTGCTCGAGAAACAAATTCTTGAGGTTTCTACACCACTCTAAACGCTTGGACACATTTGTCATTGAGAGCAGCGGTTTTCCAATTGCAGCTCTTACGTGGAATCCAGATTTGTGCAGCTCCCGACGAACAGTTTTCGTGGAAACTGGGCCCTGTAGGTGTTCATTGAGCTCAGCAGTGATTTTTGGAGCCATGGTCTTGCGATGCTTTCTCACAATTCGGTTTAGAGTCCGACTGGTCTTTCTTTGTCGCTCCATTGGGAGACCCAGACAATTGGGTGTATAGCTTCTGCCTCCGGAGGCCACACAAAGTATTACACTTAAAAGTGTAAAGCCCCTCCCCTTCTGCCTATACACCCCCCGTGCCTCACGGGCTCCTCAGTTTTTATGCTTTGTGCGAAGGAGGCTGACATCCACGCATAGCTCCACAATTTAGTCAGCAGCAGCTGCTGACCATGTCGGATGGAAGAAAAGAGGGCCCATAACAGGGCCCCCGGCATGCTCCCTTCTCACCCCACTCTGGTCGGCGGTGTTGTTAAGGTTGAGGTACCCATTGCGGGTACATAGGCAGGAGCCACATGCTGTTTTCCTTCCCCATCCCTTAATGGGCTCTGGGTGAAGTGGGATCCTAATCGGTCTCCAGGCACTGGGACCGTGCTCCCTCCGCAGCCCCTGGGGAATCTGCTGGACAGGAGCCGGGTATCGTCAGGGACAAGGCCCTGCTACTATGAGGTACTCTGTGTCCCCGTGGGGGACCGCGCATGGAGCGCTTGTGCCATACACACTGCAGCACTGCTGGGTGTGTTAGTGCACCGGGGACTACCGCGCCGACCGCGCTTATTTGCCGGCCGCGCTTATAACTTTAGTCCCCGGCTTTTGCGGCCTAGTATCGCATATTCCCGCCCCCAGGCCTGCCAGTCAGGGGAAGGGCGGGACGCTGCACAGGACGTCAGCGCTGAGGGCTGGAGCATACTTTGTATCCTCCTCCCCCCTCACTCAGCACAGTGGGGCATCAGATTCCCGCACTTTCTAGGGCACGCCCACGGCCCCCTCCTCCCCACAGAACGCCGGCAGCCATTCCTGTCAGCACTTCTGACGCTGGAGAGGAGAGACAACACGGCTCTGGGAGGCCCAGGCAGGGAATCTGGTGATCACACAACCGCTTTGAGCGGTCGGTAAGCAGCACCTGTGGTGCTGGCCCCACTGAGTGCCGAAGTGTACATATATATATATATATATGCTTATATGCTATACATTTACACTGTACGGTTGCACTGTTGATTTTTGGCTATATACCCTCTTGGACAGAGGAGACAACAGGATGTCGTCCGCAAAAAGCAAGGGTGCCAAAGCACAGGCTTACTTTGCAACCTGTACCTCATGTGCGGCTATACTACCGGCAGGTTCCACCGACCCTCATTGTGTGCAATGCTCGGCCCCTGTGGCACTTACTCAGCCGGAGCCTCTGCTACTGGTGGCCCAGGTGGAACCACCTGCTACCACTGTCCAGGTGACAGGGACGGAGTTTGCAGTATTTGCTGACAAACTGTCTGAGAGTATGGATAAATGGTCTGCTAAGATACTAGAAGCCTTACAGTCCAGACCGGTGACTCGGGCCCCGGGCACTGTTGAATCATTGACCCCAGGCCCCCCTCAGTTGGAGCAGCAAAGTGCTCCTGGGGTGACTCATAGGTCCCAGGGTGAGCTCTCTGACACGGACCGCAGTCCCAGACCGCCTAAGCGGGCTCGCTGGGAAATTCCCTCGACTTCATCACACTGTTCAGGGTCTCAGCAGGAGGACTCTCTGGATGATGAAGCGGAGGTGGCAGATCAGGATTCTGATCCTGAGGCCGCTCTCAACCTAGATACACCTGAAGGTGACGCCATAGTGAATGACCTTATAGCGACCATCAATCAGGTGTTGGATATTTCTCCCCCAGCTCCTCCAATTGAGGAGTCAGCTTCTCAGCAGGAGAAATTCCGTTTTAGGTTTCCCAAGCGTACATTGAGTACGTTTCTGGATCACTCTGACTTCAGAGAGGCAGTCCAGAAACACCGAGCTTGTCCAGATAAGCGTTTTTCCAAGCGCCTTAAGGATACACGTTATCCCTTCCCCCCTGACGTTGTCAAGGGCTGGGCTCAGTGTCCCAAGGTGGATCCTCCAGTCTCCAGACTGGCGGCTAGATCCATAGTTGCAGTGGAAGATGGGGCTTCACTCAAAGATGCCACTGACAGACAGATGGAGCTCTGGTTGAAATCCATCTATGAAGCTATCGGCGCGTCTTTTGCTCCAGCATTCGCAGCCGTATGGGCACTCCAAGCTATCTCAGCTTGTCACTCGCAGATTAATGCAGTCACACGTGCCTCTGCTCCGCAGGTGGTGTCCTTAACCTCTCAGGCGTCGGCGTTTGTGTCCTACGCCATTAATGCTATCCTGGACTCTGCGAGCCGTACGGCGGTAGCATCCGCCAATTCGGTGGCAGTCCGCAGGGCCATGTGGCTACGTGAATGGAAGGCAGACTCTGCTTCCAAAAAGTTCTTAACCGGTTTACCATTTTCTGGCGACCGCCTGTTTGGTGAGCGATTGGATGAAATCATTAAACAATCCAAGGGGAAGGACTCATCCTTGCCCCAGTCCAAACCAAACAGACCTCAACCACGGAAGGTACAATCGAGGTTTCGGTCCTTTCGGTCCGCGGGCAGGTCTCAATTCTCCTCGTCCAAAAGGCCTCAGAAGGATCAGAGGAACTCCGATTCATGGCGGTCTAAGTCACGTCCTAAAAAGACCGCCGAAGGAACCGCTCCCAAAGCGGCCTCCTCATGACTTTCGGCCTCCTCACACCGCATCCTCGGTCGGTGGCAGGCTTTCCCGCTTTTGCGACACCTGGCTGCCACAGGTAAAAGACCGTTGGGTGAGAGACATTCTGTCTCACGGTTACAGGATAGAGTTCAGCTCTCGTCCTCCGACTCGATTCTTCAGAACATCTCCGCCCCCCGAGCGAGCCGCTGCTCTTCTTCAGGCGGTGTGCACTCTGAAGGCAGAAGGAGTGGTGATCCCTGTTCCTTTTCAGCAACAGGGTCACGGTTTTTACTCCAACTTGTTCGTGGTGCCGAAAAAGGACGGATCCTTCCGTCCTGTTCTGGACCTAAAACTGCTCAACAAACACGTAAAAACCAGGCGGTTCTGGATGGAATCGCTCCGCTCCGTCATCGCCTCAATGTCCCAAGGAGATTTCCTAGCATCAATCGACATCAAAGATGCTTATCTCCACGTACCGATTGCTCCAGAGCATCAGCGCTTCCTGCGTTTCGCCATAGGGGACGAACACCTTCAGTTCGTGGCACTGCCCTTCGGCCTGGCGACAGCCCCACGGGTCTTCACCAAGGTCATGGCAACAGTAGTAGCAGTCCTACACTCTCAGGGACACTCGGTGATCCCTTACTTAGACGATCTGCTTGTCAAGGCACCCTCTCAAGTGGCATGCCAACACAGCCTGAACATTGCTCTGGAGACTCTCCAGAGTTTCGGGTGGATCATCAATTTTCCAAAGTCAAATCTGACACCGGCCCAATCACTGACATATCTTGGCATGGAGTTTCATACTCTCTCAGCGATAGTGAAGCTTCCGCTGGACAAACAGCGTTCACTACAGACAGGGGTGCAATCTCTCCTTCAAGGCCAGTCACACCCCTTGAGGCGCCTCATGCACTTCCTAGGGAAGATGGTAGCAGCAATGGAGGCAGTTCCTTTTGCGCAGTTTCATCTGCGTCCACTTCAATGGGACATTCTCCGCAAATGGGACAGGAAGTCGACGTCCCTCGACAGGAACGTCTCCCTTTCTCGGGCAGCCAAGGCTTCCCTTCAGTGGTGGCTTCTTCCCCACTTCTCTGTCGAAGGGGAAATCCTTCCTGCCCCCATCCTGGGCTGTGGTCACGACGGACGCGAGCCTGTCAGGGTGGGGAGCGGTCTTTCTCCACCACAGGGCTCAGGGTACTTGGACTCAGCCAGAGTCCTCCCTTCAGATCAATGTTCTGGAGATAAGGGCAGTGTATCTTGCCCTAAAGGCGTTCCAGCCGTGGCTGGAAGGCAAGCAGATCCGAATTCAGTCGGACAACTCCACAGCGGTGGCATACATCAACCACCAAGGCGGAACACGCAGTCGGCAAGCCTTCCAGGAAGTCCGGCGGATTCTGCTATGGGTGGAAGCCACAGCCTCCACCATATCCGCAGTTCACATCCCGGGCGTAGAAAACTGGGAAGCAGACTTTCTCAGTCGCTAGGGCATGGACGCAGGGGAATGGTCCCTTCACCCGGACGTGTTTCAGGAGATCTGTTGCCGCTGGGGGATGCCGGACGTCGACCTAATGGCGTCCCGGCACAACAACAAGGTCCCGACATTCATGGCACGGTCTCAAGATCACAGAGCTCTGGCGGCAGACGCCTTAGTTCAGGATTGGTCGCAGTTTCAACTCCCTTATGTGTTTCCTCCTCTGGCACTGTTGCCCAGAGTGTTACGCAAGATCAGGTCCGACTGCCGCCGCGCCATCCTCGTCGCTCCAGACTGGCCGAGGAGGTCGTGGTACCCGGATCTGTGGCATCTCACGGTGGGCCAACCGTGGGCACTACCAGACCGACCAGACTTGCTGTCTCAAGGGCCGTTTTTCCATCTGAATTCTGCGGCCCTCAACCTGACTGTGTGGCCATTGAGTCCTGGATCCTAGCGTCTTCAGGGTTATCTCAAGAGGTCATTGCCACTATGAGACAGGCTAGGAAACCAACGTCCGCCAAGATCTACCACAGGACGTGGAGGATATTCTTGCTCTGATCAGGGTTTTTCTCCCTGGCCATTTGCCTTGCCCACTTTTCTTTCCTTCCTTCAATCCGGATTGGAAAAAGGTTTGTCGCTCGGCTCCCTTAAGGGACAAGTCTCAGCGCTCTCTGTGTTTTTTCAGAAGCGCCTAGCCAGACTTCCACAGGTACGCACGTTCCTGCAGGGGGTTTGTCACATAGTCCCTCCTTACAAGCGGCCGTTAGAACCCTGGGATCTGAACAGGGTGCTGATGGCTCTTCAGAAACCACCTTAATAGCCAATGAGGGATATTTCTCTCTCACGCCTTTCGCAGAAAGTGGCCTTCCTAGTAGCAGTCACATCACTTCGGAGAGTGTCTGAGCTAGCAGCGCTGTCATGCAAAGCCCCTTTCCTGGTGTTTCACCAGGACAAGGTGGTTCTGCGTCCGGTTCCGGAATTTCTCCCTAAGGTGGTATCCCCCTTTCATCTCAATCAGGATATCTCCTTACCTTCTTTTTGTCCTCATCCAGTTCACCAATGTGAAAAGGATTTGCACTTGTTAGATCTGGTGAGAGCACTCAGACTCTACATTTCTCGTACGGCGCCCCTGCGCCGCTCGGATGTACTCTTTGTCCTTGTCGCTGGCCAGCGTAAAGGGTCACAGGCTTCCAAATCAACCCTGGCTCGGTGGATCAAGGAACCAATTCTCGAAGCCTACCGTTCTTCTGGGCTTCCGGTTCCCTCAGGGCTGAAGGCCCATTCTACCAGAGCCGTGGGGTGCGTCCTGGGCTTTGCGGCACCAGGCTACGGCTCAGCAGGTGTGTCAGGCGGCTACCTGGTCGAGCCTGCACACTTTCACGAAACACTATCAGGTGCATACCTATGCTTCGGCAGATGCCAGCCTAGGTAGGCGAGTCCTTCAGGCGGCGGTTGCCCACCTGTTGGAAGGGGCCGTTTTACGGCTCTATTACGAGGTATTATTTTACCCACCCAGGGACTGCTTTTGGACGTCCCAATTGTCTGGGTCTCCCAATGGAGCGACAAAGAAGAAGGGAATTTTGTTTACTTACCGTAAATTCCTTTTCTTCTAGCTCCAATTGGGAGACCCAGCACCCGCCCCTGTTCCCTTCGGGCTGTTGTTCTTTGTGTACACATGTTGTTCATGTTGATTGGTTTCAGTTCTCCGAAATTTTTTCGGATTGAATTTACTTTAAACCAATTTATAACTTTTCCTCCTTCTTGCTTTTGCACCAAAACTGAGGAGCCCGTGAGGCACGGGGGGTGTATAGGCAGAAGGGGAGGGGCTTTACACTTTTAAGTGTAATACTTTGTGTGGCCTCCGGAGGCAGAAGCTATACACCCAATTGTCTGGGTCTCCCAATTGGAGCTAGAAGAAAAGGAATTTACGGTAAGTAAACAAAATTCCCTTCTTCTCAGTCAACTTCGACTTTCGGCCGGACCTGTACTTTGCTGCGGACGTTTTTCCTTCTCTTTCTAATGCAGTCATTACTTTGGAGACTGTACCTCTTGACACGCCAAGATTCGGGCGCTTTCTGTTACACTAGCGCCTGCCATACGAGCACCAACAATTTGGCCTCTTTGAAAATCCGAGAGGTCTTCCATTGGTATCAGGTTCTCATCAATGTTCTTACAATTCTGCAAAACAAACAGTTAATTTACATACACATATCCCATAACAAAAATAATCTACTACAAAACATTAACATATGTCATATGTCTTGCTCCAAAATGACGTCATTACAGTGACAACCGTCGCGCTAAAGAGCCTTTGACCAACGGCTCGGCTAACTGAACAGCCCGAACTACGGGCTGACAGGACGACGCCCGACACTTTTCCCCGCACCCACACAGAGCCCTGACTCCCCGGTGAGTGCTGCACCCCTGTGAGGCCACACCAGCAACCCAGCCGACACATACCCACCGCTCGCCTCCACCCCCCGCACACATTACCCCACTCAGCTACACCCCCCCCGCACTCCGCCATCCGCATGTATACACCTTCCCCCCGCACACATTACCCCGCGGGATGGGGGCACATGTCAGGATGGTGGCTGCACCACGATGGGGGCACATACCAGCATTGGACCACATCACAGCATCAGCATATATTTACTTAACTTTACACTGTTCATGGCCTTCTTTCATTACAAGCCATGGACATCATTAAACATTAGACTCAGCTATTAAAACTGTTCTTTCTGTTGTCTGTCATTTTAAAACAAACAATTATAAGAATACTAAATTAAACCTAACCCATCCAGTCCATTCATTACCTTTATTATTCAATCTGCTAACCTACATACACATTCTAGACTACCCGATACGTCATTTTATATATATAATATATATATCTCCAACCCCATCCAGGTGTACAGTAATGCCTTTATAGACTATATTATTTATTGCCTTACTTTTACAGATGTGATGCTCACCTAGCTTTCAGTTTGGCCTGCCTCTGCACTAGAAACAGTCTCCCGTAGCTGAACAAGGACCTGCAGTGATGTAATGAAGAGGCGGGCACTGTGCTGTTCTGTGCTGCTCTGGCCCCAACTCTTCATTACATCACTGCAGGTCCTTGTTCAGCTACGGGAGACTGTTTCTAGTGCAGAGGCAGGACCAAAGCAATGTGAGCACTCAGCACAGAGACTGCTGTGATGGTATGCCGTGCTCTAGCCCGGACACTGCAGTGATCTGCACTTCCTCCGGGCCAGACATGACTGCAGCGGCACCCTGCTCCTGCCTCCTAAACATCGGACACAGTCTCCCCAGCCTCTGCAGGAAGCCGGCGGCTGGAGCACCCACGTGTGTCCGCTGTTTAAAATAAACAAGTATTGATTTGCTGCTCCTCACTCCTGCTTTCTAGTCACTGACTGAAGAGAGCGGAGAGAGGTGGGCGGGGAGCAGCTAATGAATATTTCTTTACTTTAAACAGTGGGCACACGTGGTTTCTCCAGCCGCCGGCTTCCTGTAGCAGCGACCTTCCCTGCCTCCTGTGATCCCACTCCACAGCCGCTCCCTCCCCCCACAGCTCCCTAACCCGCAGGTACCCCGCTTTGACATTTGGACTATAAGACGCACCCCACACTTTCCCCCCAAATTTGGAGGAAAAGAAGTGCATCTTATAGTCCGAAAAATATGGTATTTCTATGCGGCTGAGACACTCCTGTCAGGAGAGTGTGCGGCTGTGCCAGGTGATGCAATGCCGGACTCACACAAGTCACTCAAGTGTTTTACCTCACTTCAGAGCTGACTCTCATCCTCACAGCTCAGCTCCGCTATATAATTTCTTCTATGCTGTTGCAGTTGGTATTTGTGTTTTTTTTAATAAAAAAAAAAAAAAAAGCTATAACCGCTCGCCTCTTCCAACCAGCCTGCATTAGATAGCAATATTAGAGAGTCTACAGTGGGGGAAAACTGGTGAAAATGCAGGATACCGATCATATTATGGTCATTTATGGCGTTATTTTTCAAGTACGCGCATAGGACTGCTTATTGTGAAAAGTTACTTGAAAGTACAGTTACCCTTTAAAAGGATTAACCACCTTTGAGACATTTTTTGCTTTTCTTACATGCATGCATTTTGGTTAAAAATAATTTTTGCAATTGGGTTTCATGAGAGGTTTTTCACCATTTTACTTTTATCGGCTCCTTGTTTACTGACACGTTCAAATTTAATTTAGGTGGCCATAACTCAACTGAGAGAGAGCCCAGAACAAGATAGGGAAAAAGTTATAAACTTTCTTGTTAAGACTGTCAGAACAAACTTCCTGACAGATTCTTCAGTATCTAGGTTGGCCACTTTCTCTGGTTACTGCAGCTTTCCTCCACAAACTGACTAGCACTTCTGTGCATAAAATGTCTCATAGGTCTGGTCCTCTTCCACCAGAAATCAGCCTCCTCCTGTTGTAAAACCCCCTTATATAAGAAAGCTGTTCTTCTATTGAAGACTGTTTGTTTTTCTCATACCTGACAAAGGTGGAGGATCTTGAAGCAGTAGGACACCTTGTCAAAAAGAGGTCTTAACAAAATGGTCGAACATTTCCAATGTGCTGTGCCATGCCTCTTATTTCCACATTGTGAGATGCAGTATTCCAGACAGGTTAAGTGTCAAGGTAACTGGAAGCCCAGGAGAGATTATGCATTTGTCATTCAGTGTGTACGGAAAGTATTCAGACCCCTTTTAAATGTTTCACTCATTGTTTCATTGCAGCCATTTGGTAAATTCAAAAAAAGTTCATTTTTTTTTCTTTAATGTACACTCTACACTCCATCTTGACAGAAAAAAAACAAATGTAGACATTTTTGCAAATTTATTTAACAAGAAAAACCTGAAATATCACTTGGTCATAACTATTCACACCCTTGCTCTGTATTGAGTAGAAGCACCTTTTGAGCTAGTACAGCCATGAATCTTCTTGGGAATGATGCAACAAGTTTTTGGGGATCCTTTGTCATTCTTCCTTGCAGATCCTCTCTAGTTCCATCAGGTTGGATAGTGAGCGTTGATGGATGGCCATTTCTTCGTCGCTCCATTGGGAGACCCAGACGATTGGGTGTATAGCACTGCCTCCGGAGGCCACACAAAGCAATTACACTAAAAAGTGTAAGGCCCCTCCCCTTCTGGCTATACACCCCCAGTGGGATCACTGGCTCACCAGTTTTCGGTTTTGTGCGAAGGAGGTCAGACATCCACGCATAGCTCCACTGTTTAGTCAGCAGTAGCTGCTGACTATATCGGATGGAAGAAAAGAGGGCCCATATGGGGCCCCCAGCATGCTCCCTTCTCACCCCACTGGTGGTTTGTAAGGTTGAGGTACCTATTGCTGGTACGGCGGCTGGAGCCCACATGCTGTTTTCCTTCCCCATCCCCCTGAGGGGCTCTGAGGAAGTGGGATCTTACCGGCCCCAAAGCCCTGAGGCCGGGCTCCATCCACAGACCCATTGAACCTGCTGGATGTGGAGCGGGAGTGCCGTTCAGGGACATGGCCCTGCACCATTCAGGTACTCTGTGTCCCCGTACACACAGGCACAGCACACTCCAGACTTGCTGGGTGTGCTAGTGCGCCGGGGACAGTAAAGGGTTACAGTCACTGCAGCCTAGCTGAGTGACTTTATTTATTGGGAACTACCGCGCCGGACGCTCCGGGAGCGGCGGCGCGGCTGGGACTTGTAGTGCGCCGGGGACTTAGCGCCGACCGCGCTTTTACGGCGGCGGCGCTTATAAATCCAGTCCCCGGCTTTTGCGGCCTAGCTCCGCTTCGTTCCCGCCCCCACCCTGTCAATCAGGGTAGGGGAGAGACGCTGTACAATCAGCAGCGCCGAGGGCTGGAGCCTTATTTACATGCTCCAGCCCTCTCACTGGACACTGTGGGACGCCGGTTTCCCGCTCTGACTTGGGGCACGCCCACGGCCCGCCCCTACTCACACGAGCTGGAGAAGGACGCCGGCGGCCATTCCTGCAGGCCGAGCTGATCTTAGATGACGACACTCGGACTCTGGGCAACCAGTACAGGACTAGGGCGACCACACACCCGCTTATAGGCTGACACTAAATACCGCAGTTTTGTCCATTTGTATTTTGTGCTTACACTGCATAGGTCGCTATTTTTGGCTATATGCCCTCTTAGATGGCGACACATCAGCAGCAGGAAAGCATGGGTGCTAAGGCACAGGCTTTCTAGGCTGCGGGTATTGCACGTACTGAAGTGTTCATGTGTATTTATGCTTGTATGCTATACACTGCACTGTACGGTCGCTAGTCTTGGCTATATTCGCCATAGAATGGCTAGACTACAGCAGCAGAAAAGCAAGGGTGCTGAGGCACAGGTTTTTTTCTATGCTGCTTGTATTGCAGGTGTTGCAGTGTTCATTTGTACTTATGCTTGTATGCTATACATTGCACTGTATGGTCGCTATTCTGGGCTATATTCCCCTAGATGGCTAGTCTACAGCAGCAGAAAAGCAGGCTTTCTATGCTGCTTGTATTGCATGTGCTGCTGTGTTCATTTGTACTTTATGCTTGTATGATATACATTGCACTGTACGGTCGCCATTCTTGGCTCTATAAGTCGGCAGCAGCATATAAGCTACACAGGCTTTCGATGCTGTTTTTACTGCATGTGATACTGTTCCACGGCACTGAACTCCATTGTGTGCAATGCTCCCCTGTAGCACTTGGTCAGCCGGGGTCTCTACTTGACGTGGCCAAAAGAACCACCTCTCAACCCTGTCCAAGGACAGGGACGGAGTTGCAATGGGATAGAGACTTGCAGTCCGGACAGGCCATGGGCAATCTGGATCATTGCTCCCTGGCCACCCTCATTTGGAATAAAATCGGTGCTCCGGGGGGGGGTCCCAGGAGGCTCTCTGTATGATGAGGCAGACGTAGCTCATCAGGACTTTGATCCTGACACCGCTCTCACTCCGGATACACCGGATGGTGACGCCATAAGGAATGATCCTATAGCGTCCATCAATGGAATGTTGGATCTTTTCTCCCTCAGCTCCCCCAGCGGAGGAGTCAGCACAGCAGGAGAAGTCCCATTTCAGTAGCTCAAACGTATATTGAGTATTGTTCTGGCCACGCTGACTTCAGAGAAGCAGTCCAGGAACACCACGCTTCCCAGATAAGCGTTTTCTCCAAACGTATTAAGGATACACGTTATCATTTTCCCCCTGACGTGGTAAAGCGTTGGACCCAGGGTCCAAAGGTGGATTCTCCAATCTCCAGGCTTGCGGCTAGAGCCATAGTTGCAGTGGAGATGGGACTTCACTTACAAATGCCATTGACAGACAGATGGACTCTGGTTGAAATCTGTCTATGAGGCTATCGGCGTGTCGGTTGCTCCGGCATTCACAGCCGTATGGGCACCCTAAGCTTTTCAGCTGTTCTTGCGCAGCTGGTCTTGAGCACATGTACATCTGTGCCGCAGGTGGTGTCCTTAACCTCGCAATGTCTGCATTGCGACTTACCCTATTAATGCTGTCCTGGAAGGACAGTCGAGGTTTCGGTCCTTCCCAGGCTCGGGCAGGTCCCAATTGTTCTCGTCCAAAAGGGCTGAAAAGCCTCAGAGGGGCTCAGCTTCCGGCCGGGCTCAATCACGCCCAAGGAAGGCAGCCGGAGGAACCGCTACAAGGCGGTCTCCTCATGACTCTCAGCTCTCTCATCTCTCCGCATCCGCGGTTGATGGCAGACTCGCTCGCCTTTGGCGACATTTAGCTGCCACAGGTCACAGACCGGTGGGTGAGGGACAGTGTGCCCACGTGCACAGGACAGAGTTCTGTTCTCGTCCTCCGACTCGATTCTTCAGAACGTCCCCACCTCCCCACCGAGCAGATGCTCTTCTGCAGGCAGAAGGAGTGGTAATCCCGGTTCCTCTTCAGGAACAAGACACGGTTTTCCTCCAATCTGGTTGTGGTGCCAAAAAAGGATGGCTATTTCCGTTCCGTTCTGGACCTAAAACTGCTCAACAAGCACGTGGAGGCCAGGCGGTTCCGGATGATACCCTCCGCGTCCGTCATTGCCTCAATGTCTCAAGGAAATTTCCTAGCATCAATAGACATCAAAGATGCTTATCTCCACGTGCCGATTGCTACAGAGCACCAATGTTTTCTACGTTTCGTGATAGGAAACGACCATCTTCAGTTCGTAGCTCTGCCATTCGGGCTGGCGACAGCCCCACGGGTGTTCGCCAAGGTCATGACGGCAGGGGTAGCAGTCTTGCACTCACAGGGACACTCTGTGATCCCTTACTTGGACGATCTACTTGTCAAGGCACCCTCTCAAGAGGCATGCCAACTCAGCCTGAATGTTGCGCTGGAGACTCTCCAGACGTTCGGGTGGATCATCACCTTCTCAAAGTCAAATCTGTCAAGACCCAATCACTAACGTATCTTGGCATGGAGTTTCATATCCTCTCAGCGGTGGTGAAGCTTCCGCTGGACAAGCAGCGGTCACTACAGACTGGGGTGCAGGCTCTCCTTCAAGGTCAGTCGCACTCCTTAAGACGCCTCATGCGCTTCCTCGGGAAGATGGTGGCGGCAATGGAGGCGGTTCCGTTTGCGCAGTTTCATCTGCGTCCACTTCAATGGGACATTCTCCGCCAATGGGACGGGAAGTCAACATCCCTGAACAGGAAAGTATCCCTTTCACAGACGGCAAGGACTCTCTGCAATGGTGGCTTCTTCCCACCTCATTATCACAGGGAAGATCCTTCCTACCACCGTCTTGGGCGGTGGTCACGACAGACGCGAGTCTGTCAGGGTGGGGAGCGGTTTTTCTCCACCACAGGGCTCAGGGTACGTGGACTCAGCAGGAGTCCACCCTTCAGATCAATGTTCTGGTAATCAGAGCAGTGTATCTTGCCCTACTACCCTTCGAGCAGTGGCTGGAAAGAAAGCAGATCCGAATTCAGTCGGACAACTCCACAGCGGTGGCATACATCAATCACCTAGGAGGGACACGCAGTCGGCAAGCCTTCCAGGAAGTCCGGCGGATTCTGATGTGGGTGGAAGCCACGGCCTCCACCATATCCGCAGTTCACATCCCCGGCGTAGAAAACTGGGAGGCAGACTTCCTCAGTCGCCAGGGCATGGACGCAGGGGAATGGTCCCTTCACCCGGACGTGTTTCAGGAAATCTGTCGCCGCTGGGGAAGGCCGGACGTCGACCTAATGGCGTTCCGGCACAACAACAAGGACCCAACCTTCATGGCACGGGCTCGCGATCAAAGAGCGCTGGCGGCAGACGCCCTAGTGAAAGATTGGTCGCAGTTCCAGCTCCCTTATGTGTTTCCACCTCTGGCACTCTTGCCCAGAGTGCTACGCAAGATCAGATCCGATTGCAGCCGCGCCATACTCGTCGCCCCAGACTGGCCGAGGAGGGCGTGGTATCCGGATCTGTGGCAGCTCACGGTCGGCCAACCGTGGGCACTACCAGACCGACTAGACTTACTGTCCCAAGGGCCGTTTTTCCATCGGAATTCTGCGGCCCTGAACATGACTGTGTGGCCTTTGAGTCCTGGATCCTAGCGTCTTCAGGATTATTCCACGGGGTCGTTGCCACCATGAGACAGGCTAGGAAGCCCACGTCCGCTAAGATCTACCACAGAACGTGGAGGATATTCTTATCCTGGTGCTCGGCTCAGGGAGTGTCTCCCTGGCCATTTGCATTGCCTACCTTTCTTTCTTCCTGCAATCTGGGTTAGAAAAAGGTTTGGCGCTCGGCTCCCTTAAAGGTCAGGTATCGGCGCTATCCGTCTTTTTTTTTTCAGAGGCGTTTGGCACGCCTTCCTAAGGTGCGCATGTTCCTACAGGGGGTTTGCCATATCGTTCCCCCGTACAAGCGGCCGTTAGATCCATGGGATCTGAACAGGGTACTAGTTGCCCTCCAGAAGCCGCCCTTCGAGCCTCTGAGGGAGGTTTCACTTTCTAGACTATCCCAGAAAGTGGCTTTTCTGGTAGCGATCACATCTCTTCGGAGAGTGTCTGAGCTGGCAGCGCTGTCATCCAAGACTCCCTTCCTGGTCTTCCACCAGGACAAGGTAGTGCTGCGCCCCATTCAGGAGTTTCTCCCGAAGGTGGTATCCTCTTTTCATCTTAATCAGGATATCTCCTTGCCTTCGTTTTGTCCTCATGCAGTTCATCGGTATGAGAACGATTTACATTTGTTAGATCTGGTGAGAGCACTCAGAATCTACATTTCCCGCACGGCGCCCTTGCGCCGTTCGGATGCACTCTTTGTCCTTGTCGCTGGTCAGCGCAAAGGGTCGCAGGCTTCTAAGGCCGCCCTGGCTCGATGGATCAAAGAACCAATTCTTGAAGCCTACCGTTCTGCTGGGCTTCCGGTTCCATCAGGGCTGAAGGCCCATTCAACCAGAGCCGTGGGTGCGTCCGGGGCATTACGACACCTGGTTACGGCTCAACAGGTGTGCCAGGCAGCTACCTGGTCGAGTCTGCACACTTTCACCAAACATTGTCAGGTGCATACCTATGCTTCGGCGGACGCCAGCCTAGGTAGAAGAGTCCTGCAGGCGGCAGTTGCCTCCCCGTAGGGGAGGGCTGTCTTCGCAGCTCTAACATGAGGTATTTCTTTACCCACCCAGGGACAGCTTTTGGACGTCCCAATCGTCTGGGTCTCCCAATGGAGCGACGAAGAAGAAGGGAATTTTGTTACTTACCGTAAATTTCTTTTCTTCTAGCTCCTATTGGGAGACCCAGCACCCGCCCTGTTGTCCTTCGGGATTTTTGGGTTGTTTCGGTTACACATGTTGTTCATGTTGAACGGTTTTTCAGTTCTCCGATATTACTCGGAGTGAATTTGTTTAAACCAGTTATTGGCTTTCCTCCTTCTTGCTTTTGCACTAAAACTGGTGAGCCAGTGATCCCACTGGGGGTGTATAGCCAGAAGGGGAGGGGCCTTACACTTTTTAGTGTAATTGCTTTGTGTGGCCTCCGGAGGCAGTGCTATACACCCAATCGTCTGGGTCTCCCAATAGGAGCTAGAAGAAAAGGAATTTACGGTAAGTAACAAAATTCCCTTCTTTCAGGGCTCTCAAGAGATGCTCAATTGGGTTTAGGTCAGGGCTCTGGCTGGCCTAGTCAAGAATGGTCACAGAGTTGTTCTGAAGCCACTTCTTTGCTATTTTAGCTGTGTTCTTAGGGTCATTGTCTTGTTGGAAGGTGAACCTTCGGTCAAGTGTGAGGTCCAGAGCACTCTAGAAGAGGTTTTCTTCCAGGATATAGCTGTACTTGACTGCATTCCTCTTTCCTTCAATTGCAACCAGTTGTCCCTGCAGCTGAAAACCACCCCCATAGCATGATGCTGACACCACCATGTTTCACTGTTGGGATTGTATTGGGCAGGTGATGAGTAGTGCCTGGTTTTCTCCGCACATACCACTTAGAATTATCCCCAAAATGTTATATCTTCGTCTCATCAGACCAGAGAATCTTATGTTTCATAGTCTGGGAATACTTAGTGGTTTTTTTTCAAACTCTATGCAGGCTTTTATATGTCTTGCACTGAGGACAATCCAAGAGAATATAACTCTGGCACTCAATAAGAAAAAAATGGGAAAAGTCCAGAATGCAAATATGCTTAACAAAATAATTTATTGTCAAAAATTGATGCAAGAAAATGGACAGTAAGATGGTGATGTTTTGTTGATGGTAACCTTTTTCAAACATACTGTCTAAATGACAAAAAACAAACATTTTATCAATAACCAGTTTTACATATACATATTACATCATAGTTACAATATGAATATTCCATAACAGAAATAGTGAACATAATGCATATAGAATTATCAGCAATCGTAAAAGGAAAAGCCAGAATTAATGAAGATTTGTGCTGATGCAGTAGTGTGAATGCTGAGAAGAATGCACGACGCGTCTGGAAAGGGAAATTCGTGATATAGTAAGCAGAAACAGTGTGATATACCAAGGTGTTTATTACTCGTACGAACATGCACTCACCAAAAGGGGACCTATTTAAAATGAAACCTTGGAAATGATAGATCTTGACTGTGAACCGATCATATGTACAAGAGACTACAAGGATAAAGAAGAGAGAAAAAGATCATGAAAAAAAAAAGGGAGAGGGGGGCGTGGCCTGGACATGGAGGGATAGAGACGTGAAGTGTCTTTGCTCCTGCCCTGACCCGGGCATTTATAACACCAGGGCAACAAAAACGGAGATTTGAGCAGCGGATGGGCAACAGGAGGAGGGGAGGAGGCCCCCGACATACTTTTAAAACACCGGCCACCACAACGCGGGATATCAGGAGCTATCTGAGGGATCCGGAGCGGGCAGCCCCTGAGCACAAGATGGCGGACGCAGCGAGGCATACGAGAAGCGGCCGCTCCCTGGGCGCAGCCGTGGCGGCGGCAGTGGCGGCTGAGGACCCGGAGGATGCAGCTGACGCCCGGGCTCCGGCTGCGGACACAGGCGGCAATGAAGAGCGGGCACAGGTCAGTGAGGGGCAGGCCGGAGCGGCACCTCGAGCGGCTCCTCAGGCGGGAAGGCAAAATGGCGCCGAGGCCCAGAACGCCGGCGGGACAGTGACGGAAAACTCAGTCTGCACCCAGGCGGCACTTACCATGACTGGAGCGGGAGGGGAGGGCAGTGATGCGGGGGGGTCCATGATGTTGGAGGATTCATCTGGCCCCACTTCCACTGGAGGATCGCCAGCTACTCTGGGCCTGGAGACTCGGAGGGGGGAGGGAAGGAGGGCTGCATCACCCGACCACTGTGCTGCTGCAGGCACGGAGCTGTGCGTCTTCCCTGTGCAGATGGGAACAGCTGGGACTGTGTTCTTTGGAGGGAGCCCCCCTGCAAGCCTGTGTTTCTCAGCTGCTACATTTAATAGTGCTGCTCAAGAGGCCGGGCACCCTGGCACCAGCGGGGGAATAGGCCACACAGATCATCAGCCTTTGCTCCAGATGTGGAAGGTGTTAGAGGGCCTCAGTAGTCACATCAAAAATATCCCTACAAAAGCTGATATGGACTCATATGTAACTAGATTGGAAAGCTCCTATCGTGCAGAGCTATCAGGCCTGAGAGACGAAGTACAGCAGATGGGGGAAAGAGTGGGGGCTGTTGAAGCTGCAGCACAATCCCTATCACTTAAAATAACAGAGCAGGATTCCCGCATTTCTTCCCACAATGCTCACTTTCAGTATCTGACTGACCTCATTGACGATATTGAAAACCGTAACCGACGAAACAATATAAGGGTCCGTGGCTTGCCGGAATCGATTGAATCTGTGGATTTGGACAAAACCCTACGCCACATTTTTAATGCTCTGTTACAAGTCCCACTAGACTCTCCCCTGGAGCTGGACCGATCACATAGAGCTTTGGGTCCCCGCTCTCAGGACCCGGACCGTCCTAGGGATGTCATCTGCAAGGTACACAGATACCAACTCAAGGACGCCATAATGGGGCGGGCCCGCTCGGCAGAGAATCTAAGACACCAGGGACGGAGGATACAACTTTTGCCTGATCTCTCCAGATGGACACTCCAGAAAAGGAGGGCATTACGCCCGCTCCTGGACTCGCTGCGCCAACGGAATATCCCGTACACGTGGGGGTTCCCTTTTCGCCTGCGGGTACGGCAGGCGGGCAGGGTGCACGTATTGAGCCACCCGGTGGGGGTTCCAGCGTTTACAGCGGCCTTACGGATTCCGGAGGTGCCCATCACAGACTGGCCGTGTTTGCCCCCCGGGGGACCAGGGGGCGTCCACCCTGCGGCGGTCTGGGAGAGGAGGAGAAACCAGGAAGAAGTGCCCGAAGGTCGTGGCTGAGGTCGGACATTCACAAGGAGGCGAAGATTTATGAAGGTTTATAAGGCGTATAAGTCATATTACTGCAGAGATGTGGTTTGATTTTTCTCATTACAGGTTAACACACTACTGACAGTTAATGTTATATTGCATTACCAAGGATGTGTTGGAGGGGCCTCCTTTTGCCTTTTGTCTAAAGGTTGTGGCCTGAGTCTGCGTCGTCGTGGGGATGGTGAGACCATCTTAATTGGCCGCCAAGCCCCCGCGAGGAACACACTCGGTGCTAAAGTTAAAGGCTGAAGGGCGGTGTAACTTTAAAATGAAGGTTGCTGATATAAGTTGTTAAAATAATATGCTCTGGGTCAGGCGGAGCTGCCTTCCGTGTGCAGTCCGCTTCTCTATTGGGGTTGTTGCACTTGGCTGGCCTAGGTGCAGCTTTATATAGTTCTACCCCATTAACTCCGTCAGGTTTGGCGGTACGCTTTAGCCCTTTCTTGGTGCTGAAGTATTTTCTGTTCTAATTGTTCTAATTCTCCTTCTAACTCTTCTTATTTTACTTCCTCTTCTCTCTCCTCTTCTTTTCATTTTTTTTCTTCTAACTCTTCTTCTTCCTCTTTTTCTTTCTCCTCTTCACCCTTCCCCCTCCTCCCCCCTTTTTTTTTTTTTTTTTTTGTCTTTCCCTGTTTTTTCTACAACCTTCCCCAACTTCCCTATTATCCTTTCTCCAAACACAGGTGATTGATTGGACCCTAGGTGCGGAACCATGGCGGAACTAAAATTCGGCTCTTTGAATGTGAAGGGACTTAATACTCCCCAAAAAAGGACCCAAATTCTTTATGATATGCACAAGCAGAGGGTGCACATTCTTCTTCTCCAAGAAACTCATTATAAAACTGGTTGTGTCCCCAACATGAAAAATCGTTACTACCCGACCTGGTACCATGGTACTAACGCAGACTCTAGATCCAGGGGGGTGTCTGTTGCCTTGCATAAATCATTGAGTCACTCCTTGATAGACATGAAGTTGGACCCAGAAGGCAGATACGTTATGGTTAAATTGAGAATCTCAGGTAATGTGTTCACAGTTGCGGGTTGGTATTCGCCCAATGTAGATCAGTCAAAAGCGGGACGGGGATTTCTCAGAACCCTTACAGAATTCTCAGAGGGAGTGGTCATCTTGGGGGGAGACTTTAATATGCCCCTAGACCCACAGGTGGATACTTCAACTGGCCGAAGCGCGATCCCCTTATCCCACTTACGGTCCTTTAAACGGGAGGTGCATCAGGTTCAATTGACGGACGTGTGGCAGGTATTAAACCCCTCGGGAAGGGATTATACCTTTTACTCAAACCCACACGGCTCATATAGCCGTATTGATTTTTTTTTAGTAAGTCAACACGTCCTCACATGGCACCCAGTTGCTGAGATCGGAAGCGTGGTTTGGTCCGATCATGCACCTATTTTCCTAACAGTTTCGCCCCCGGGGGGTCAGACGCGTGAGTGGACATGGAAACTTAACGACAATCTATTGAAGGATACACTGTGCGCAAATGATGTCAAGGAAGCAATAGAGGTCTTTTTGGCAACACACGCCGGGGACTCCACCTCCCTGCCTTTTCAGTGGGAAGCATTCAAGTGCGTAATTCGGGGAGTTTTAATAAAACATGGGGCACGTATTAAGAAGTTGAAGACTTCGCAAATTAGCACACTACTTGATGCGATACATAGGTTGGAAACCACACATAAAAGAAACAGATCAGCTGGGGTCTTAGCAGACCTCGTTAAAAATAGAGAGGACTTGAAGACGCTTCTTAACGAAAAATACCTTAAATACCGCTCTCATTACCAACGTTTCCTATATCAACACTCGGACAAATGTGGTAGGCCCCTGTCACGCCTTCTTCACCCCCGCAACAACACATCATTCATACCGAGAATACAGCGGCGTGGCGGCACTGACACGAGTAACCCGGTGGAGATAATGGAGGAAATGAGGACATTTTACTCTGATCTATATAACATTAAGGGACGCCTGGCGGATATGGAGCAGAGTAAACTGATGGAGAGGATCAATGAGTACATCACAGACACGGCATCCACACCGTTGAGGGAGGAGGAGGTCTCACAATTAGAAGAACAGTTTACAGAGGAGGAGGTGGGGCTGGTGATTAAAAGCTCTCCTGCAGGAAAGAGCCCGGGCCCGGATGGGTTCTCCCCGGCATTTTACAAGACATTTAGAGAATTGATAGCCCCATTCCTTACAAGGGTTTTCAATTCGGTCTCAGACACAACTCCATTTGCGGCGCAGTCCCTGGAGGCGTTCATTACAGTCTTGCCGAAGCCCGGCAAGGACCCATCTCTGGTTACCAATTATAGGCCGATATCTTTATTAAATGTGGATGTGAAATTGTTTTCTAAAACACTGGCCAATAGACTGGCCCCTCTCCTCCCCTCAATTGTTAACTCAGATCAGGTCGGATTTGTTCAAGGTAGGGAGGCCCGCGACAATGTGAATAAGACTTTATTACTCATGGCTAATGCGATCTCTTCTTCTTCACCGGTTGGCCTTTTATCTGTGGATGCGGAGAAGGCATTCGACCGGGTGCATTGGGATTTCCTCCGAACCGCGTTACAAAAGATTGGCTTGGGCCCGCTCTTTTTACAAAAAATATTGGCGTTGTATACGTGTCCCTCGGCACGGATCAAGGTCAATGGAGCATTGTCTCGACCCATTGCGATAAGGAATGGCACGAGACAGGGGTGCCCTCTCTCGCCATTGCTGTATGTGGTAGTGATGGAGCACCTCGCTAACGCTATAAGGAGGAATCCCAGTGTACATGGTCTACGGGTGGATGAGGAGACTTATAAGACTTCCCTGTATGCTGATGACCTATTGATTTATGTTTCTCAACCCCACATTACACTACCCTCTTTGATGAAGGAGTTTGAGAGATTCGGAGAGGTAAGCAATTTCAAAGTAAATTACTCAAAAACGGAAGCACTGAGTGTCACCCTAAGATCCCACGAAGTGGCATTGGCTAAACAGAATTTCCCATTCAGGTGGCAAACTAAAGCAATTAAATATTTGGGCATACAGATCCCGGCTGACCTCTCTCTCCTCTACGCGTTAAATTATCAAACCCTATTGACACGCACACTCAAAGATCTCCTATCATACCACAAAAAACCTATTTCGTGGTTTGGACGTATCAACTCTTTCAAGATGGACGTACTCCCACGGTTTCTATATGTTTTTCAAGCGGTCCCCATATCTCCACCCGCTAGCTTTTTCCGCACACTCAAATCGGCGTTGATCAAGTTTGTATGGGGACACTCGAGGGCGAGAATAAAATATCATACTTTAACCAGACCGACGGACAGGGGAGGGGCTGGACTGCCAGACCTCCGTAGATACCATCAGGCTACTCTATTAATGCGCATGTTTGACTGGCACTTTTTTGCTGAACATAAGAAGTGGGTAGCATTAGAGCAAGGGGGAGCGCATGTACCCTTGCGGTATCTACCTTGGTTGGAGTCACGAGAGGGAGTAAAGTTGCCTACGGCTGACTTCTTGGTAAAGGCCACGCTAAAAGAATGGGATCGGATCCGACAAAAAAGTTCGTTATCTGGTCCTCCACTCCTGCTCACCCCGATCCTTTCCAATCCGGAATTTGCTCCGGGATCTGACCGTTCCACTTTCTTGCGCTGGGGAAAAGATGATGATGTTAGGATTCATCAGGTATTAAAAGGACATGACATCATGTCCTTTGGGGATCTGCAGGGTCTGGATCCCCCTTGTTCATTATCATGGATAGAGTACAGACAGTTGCACTCATTTGTAAGCAATAGATTGAGAAAATGGAAACATCTACCCAACCCTTCCTTGACCCCATTTGAAGGGTTGTTCATGCAGAAGTCCCCACCTTCTCACTTAATATCATTAATTTATAAATTGTTGAGTCAGGCAGCTCCTGAGGCAGATACGGATCCACACTTCATGTCACAATGGGAGATAGAATTGGGCACCACCTTTTCTGAAGAAGAAAAACGGAAAGCATATCTGTTTACCCATAAGCTGGCCACGGCAGGCTATGCGAAAGAAAAGAATTACAAAATTTTATCAAGATGGTACCTGTACCCAGTGAAGCTGCATAGGATTTTCCCCTCTGTATCTGAGCTGTGTTGGCGGAGTGGAGGTTCCCCGGGGACAATGCTGCATATATGGTGGGACTGCCCGCTAATTAAACCCTTCTGGCTAGAGGTGTTTCGGACATATACCAATATCTCTGGAGAGAGGGTGTTGCCCTCCCCACAGATCTCTCTGCTGTTCATGTTGCCCGGCTCAATTAAGACACAAAAAGGAGACTTACTTAGATTCTGCCTTTCGGCAGCCCGTTCGGTGGTACCTAGACACTGGCGGAAGACAACGTCTCCTTCTATGCAAGAATGGCAGCAGGAACTCTCCTCCATATGTTATATGGAGGAGCTTTCCGCGGAGGTGACAGAGGACAGCGAGAAATTCTTAAAGATTTGGCAACCTTGGATCCTTTTCAAAGAGACAAATGCGTATAGAGAACTGTTTGGTCCTTGAATAGAAGGGGAATACTGGCCGGGCCTGGTTTCTCCAACAGCCGCACCTGGGAGAACATGGACATCCCTCCCCCTCGGACTTACCCACCCTTCACCTTCTTTCTCTCTCTATGTCGTTACTATCTTCACTGCTAGCTCATTTCCCCCCCCCCACTTTTTTTTTTCCACCCTGTTTCCTGACCTTAAGTTGCATTCTTAGTGCCTAATGTTCTGGTATATGAGTCAAGTGGGTACGTAGACTCCCTCTCATTATATTTTGGTTTTGAAATAATACCCTATCCAAAGTAAACAGAGGGAGTAGAGTCAAACAAATGTGGAGGGGGGGAGAGGGGCAGATAACATTCGTAATTGAAAGATCTTGAGATATGCATGTCCCCTTCCTTTCTTCCCTTCCCTCTGTTATTGCCTTTTGCTACTTTCCAGAAGGATATATGTCTACATGACTCTTTTTTGTATTTCTAAGGAATTGATTTGTAAGTCAAATTTGTATGCAATATTTGATCCTATGCTTTGGTTCTTGTCATTTGTATTGTATTTTTCTTAATAAACAAAGATTATACATAAAAAAAAGGGAGAAATCACATGTACCTCATATCATTTATAGCAATTACAGCCCTTAAAGGGAACCTGTCCCCTAGAATATGCGTTCTGACCTATCAGCAGACGCATGTGCCCTAATTACACCTCCCTACCCATCCCTGTGCTGTAAAATTGTATAATATATAAGTAATAAAAAACATTATGTTCACTTTGTTATGGAATATTCATATTGTAACTATGATGTAATATGTAAATGTAAAACTGGTTATTGATAAAATGTTGTTCTGTTTTTTTTTGTCATTTAGACAGTATGTTTGACAAAGGCTACCATAGCCGAAACGTCACCATCTTACTGTCCATTTCCTTGCATCAATTTTTGTCAAATTATTTTGTTAAGCATATTTGCATTCTGGACTTTTCCCATTTTTTCTTATTGAGTGCCGGAGTTATATTCTCTTGGATTTTGCTATTTTTCTCCAGAGCACCATCTACAGTTGAGCCAGGCCTCATCTTCCTCTTGCACTGAGGAGAGGCTTCCGTCGGGCCACTTTGCTATAAAGGCCCGACTGGTGGAGGGCTGCAGTTATAGTTGAGTTTGTGCAACTTGCTCCCATCTCCCTAACGCATCTCTGGAGCTCAGCCACAGTGATTTTTGGGTTCTTCTTTACCTCTCACCAAGGCTCGTATAGCACAATTGTTCAGTATTGCTTGACAGCCAAGTCTATGAACTGCAGAAATTCTTTTGTAACCATGGCCAGATCTGTGCCTTGCCACAATTGTCTCTGAGCTCCTTGGGCAGTTCCTTTGACCTCATGATTCTCATTTGGTCTGACATGCACTGTGAGCTGTGGGGTCTTTATATAGACGGGTGTGTGTCTTTCCAAATCAAGTTCTATCAGTTTAATTAAACACAGCTGGAGTCCGATGAAGGAGTAGAACCATCTCAAGGAGGATCACAAGTAAATGGACAGCATGTGACTTGCATATGAATGTCTGAGCAAAGGGTCTGAATACTTATGACCATGTGAGATTTCAGCTTTTTTTTGTTTAATACATTCTTCAAGATTTCTACATTTTGTTTTTGTTTTTCCTATCAAGATGGGGGAGTGCAGAGTGTACATTAAGGTTAAGTGCGCACTAGAAAAGTGATGTTTCTCAAGAAAATTTCTTGAGAAACTTCTGGGAGTTGAAGATTACCGCATCTGCGGTAAAAAAAAAAAGCACCAAAACCGCGGGAAAAATGCATCCGGTTTTGGTGTGTTTTTGCCGCGTTTTTTCCGCAGGTTGGTCCCTGCGTTTTTTTTTATTATAAATAAAGCATGTTGAAAAAAAAAAGGTCATTTCCTTCTGATATAGATAGATAGAGAAATAGATAGATAATGGATAGATATATAAATAAATAGAAGGATAGAGGGATAGAGGACAGATCAATCAAGAGTCCCTGTGAGCACACTGCATTTCTCACGAGCGGTATTGTGCTCACATTACCGACCGTGGGAAATTACCTGTAATTACCTCTGCAGGCTCGTTACGAGGCTGCATTCAGTACAGTGTCAGCGCAGCTGGATGCAAGCATCGTGGGACCTGCGTGGATTGGGGGAGTTAATAAAGGGGTGAAAGAGGGGGCTTTGTCTTTTATTTAAATAAAGAATTTTTCGGTGTGTGTGGGTGTGTATTCACTTTACTTAGGGGTTAATCATGTGAGCTGTCTCAGGCCTGCAACACACATCCGTGCCTCCGGTACGTGTTTGGTACGTTTTTGCACGTACCGGAGACACGGAGACCAATGTTACTCTATGGTAGATGGCACACATGTAAAATCACGTGTGTCCGTGTCGTAAGTACATGTGTGCGGTTCTCTACACGGACGACATGTCCGTTTTTGGCCGGCACCACGCAGGCACGGACCCGCTATAGTCTATGGGTCCGTGCCTGCATGGACCGCACACAGAGTATGTCGGTGTTCAGCACCTTTCGTCCGTGTGCGTTTTTAAACGAGCGATCTATTTTTTTTTTCTTTTTTTATTAAAGTCAGTCTACTTACCTTTTTTTCTGCTGTTCAGTCATACTTACATTGGCACTCGGTCTGTTTCTTCCCCCGACTCATACTTACCAATCCCCGATCACCAGCGCGGCGAGGAACAGCTGTGCCGAAAATATGCGGCTTCAATTCATTTGAAAATTCCGGCCGCTCATTAATCAATCTACTATTCCCTGCTTCCCCCGCCCACAGGAGCTTATGATTGGTTGCACTGAGACATGCCCACACGCTGAGTGACAGCTGTCTCACTGCACCCAATCACAGCAGCCGGTGGGCGGGTCTATACTGTGCAGTGAAATAAATAAAAAAAAAAACTGCGTGCGGTCCCCCCCCCAATTTTTATTCCAGCCAAGATAAAGCCATACGGCTGAAGGCTGGTATTCTCAGGATGGGGAGCCCCCCAGCCTAACAATATCAGCCAGCAGCCGCCCAGAATTGCCGCATACAATAGATGCGACAGTTCTGGGACTCTACCCGCCTCTTCCCGATTTGCCCTGGTGCGTTGGCAATTGGGGTAATAAGGAGTTAATGGCAGCCCATAGCTGCCAATAAGTCCAAGATTAATCATTGCAGGCGTCTGAGACGCCCACAATGATTAACCGGCAAGTTAAACACACACAGTGAAAAAAATCCTTTATTTGAAATAATAAGCAATAACAAATAACCTCGTTCACCAATTTATTATGCCCCAAATACCCATCCATGTCCGGCGTAATGCACGGAGGTCCCGCGTCGCTTCCAGCTCAGCTACATGAAGGTGACAGGAGCTGCAGAAGAACACCGCCGCTCCTGTCACCTCCATGCAGCAACTGAGGTGAGTAGCGCGATCAGCTGAGCTGTCACTCAGGTTACTCGCGGCCACCACTGGATCCTCCACCTGTGACAGCAAGTCGCCCGAGTCACAGCGATGAAGTCAGGTGAGTTGCGGTCTCGGGTGGAGAATCCAGCTAGCCGCTAATCGCGCTGCTCACTGCAGTCACTCGGGATTAGCGGTCACCGGTGAGTCCTTCACGGGTGACCGCTAATCAGTACGCGACACAGACAGAGCCGCGGTATGACAATGAACTCGGGTGAACTTCACCCGACTTCATTCTCATCGCGCAACTTTGTCTGCTTTCAGCCGACATGTATCAACGACATTTTACATCACACACACGGACATTCCACGTACACATACACGGACATTTTACACGCACACACGGACATTTTACACGCACACACGGATAGCATACGCCATCACACAGATGCCATACGTACCGGAGAAACACCCAAAAAAACGGAACATGGACCCGAAAAATGGACAGTGTCACACGTAAGTTTTTTATGCGGAAGTGTGTTTTCGGCCTCATAGACGCTGCCATGATTAAGCCTGGACTTAAATGGCAGCGATCCGCTGCCATATAACTCATTATTACCCTGATTGCCACCACATCACGGCAATCTGGAAGAGCCGGGACACTCCGGGACTGGCGTATGATAGATGCGACAGTCCCGGGGCAGCTGCGGGCTGATATTCTGGGCTGCAGGGGGGGGGGGCATTAACCCTGGCCCTCGCCCTCCCCAGCCTGAGAATACTGGGTCGCTGCGGTGTGTTTTCCTCGGCTGGACGGTAAAAATACAGCGGAGCCCACATTTTTTTTCTCGTTTTATTTGTATGTACGTTTGATTTGTATGTGTATTCTATATGTCTGTGTGTGACTGTGATGTGTGTGTTTACTATATGTCTGTCTGATATGTGTGTGTGTGTTTACTCTCTGCTCCGCTTCCTCTTCCTGTCATAATGACATCACTTCCCTACAAAATGCAGGCAGCGATGACCATTACTGCAGGTAAACCGCGGCTATACCGGGGGTATACCGCACATCATTTGCTACCTGCGGTATACCCGCCGTATCTCGCGATTACATTGCAGTGAATGGAGTGAAATACCGCAGGTACCTGCGGAAAAGAACTGACATGCACATTTTCTCAAGAAATTTTCTCAAAAAATTCTGCAGGAAGAATTTTCTTGAGAAAAAAACGCAGTGTGCGCACAGCTATTTTTTTTTCCCCATAGGTTTTGCTGGGAAATGTCTGGAGAAAGATGACAAACATTTCTCAAGCAATTCCTACAGCAAAACCGCGGGTAAAAACGCAGTGTGCGCACAAGGCCTAATGAGGGGAAAAAAAAACCTTTTTTGAGTTTACCAAATGGCTGCAATAAAACTGGAAAATTTAAAGGGGTCTGAATACTTTCTGTACCCAGTGTATGCTTATTATGCACATTACCTGGTGGGGTGATGATTTAATGAGCACTGCTGCACAACTTCTTTAATGTGTACCCACAGTATGCAACAATATTTTTGTAAAGTCCTGTATTGTTTTCTGTTTCTCAAACCATCTTGCTAGGAGATGATGCAGCGATGTATAAAGTTAAGTGCAACCCTATTGCCCTGCCCTTTTTTGCCTTTGCAATCATTTTCAGTGTGGGAGTCAGCGGCAGAGAATCCTACAGCATTGGATCTTGCATTAAAGTCTGTAGCCAGGAAAGCAGAATCGGATGCTCCTCTAGGTAAGCCAGGATCTTGTATAAGGACACATCCTAATAAAAAGCAATGACCATGCGATTACCACCTGAAGCTCGGATTAACTGACAGCCAGGGTTTGAGCCAGGACCGAACTTGGTTATTTAATGCTTTAGATGTTCTGGGCAAGTGAATTTACATAGTTGTGAAGGGGAAGTGGCTCTCTCGCTTACTCCATCCATCCCCCCCCCCCATGACACAACGGACACTGTGTGCCGATGGTTGCACTGACGTGCAGCTATGCCAGCTATTGTGGCCAGTAGGACCTGCAATAAACTAGAAAGATAGCCATGCATTAAATGGAATCTGTCCCAAGATTATTTTGTTCCACCTAATCTGAAAGGAGCATAACGTAGAGACAGAGATCCTGATTCCAGAGATGTCACACTTACTGGGCTGCTTAGTGTACTTTTGATAAAATCACTAATGATAATCTACTGCTGGTAATCAGAGGACTACTTGGCTTGCTGCAGGTAGTCCAACATATTCATGAGCACTGTAGATCTGCAGCAGAGAAAACAGTGATTTTATCAAAATGACAGCAAACAGCTCAGTAAGTGACAAATCACATCTGTCTCTACATTATGCTGCTCTCATATGGGGGAGCAAAAACCTGATGGCAGATTCCCTTCAGATACAGATATTTGGATAATGAAGTGGCTGGTGATGCTGCTCGTGTAATCTTATTCTGTTGCCAGACAAATTGGTCGATGTGGAAATGATGTATTACAATAAGTTAAAATGCCCATCTATATCCAGTAGTCAATAGCATGTGCCTTCGTTTAACACTATTCACCATTTCTTGCACAGGAGACACCTTGAAGTGATTTCGGTACACATCCACCTGTTTTGCTGACAGGCACCAGCGGTTCTGGGATAATTTTAGCATCCATTTCTTTACGTTTAACCCTCTTTTGGATATCTTTAGCACCGATCGTTGTCACAGAGGGTTGTGCATCAAATCGTACACTACTTTATGCTAGAATATGGTGGTGTGGAAACTGACAAGCATAATGTCCTGTTTCTTCGATGGACCTTTTACTACTGCAATTCTTTTGTATAATTGGTGGACATGCACAAGACACTGCTCCGCCCTGCCAATCATACTATGCATTGTATAGCAGGGTAAAACTATTAATCCTAGTAATTTCTTCAGCAGTAGTTTTAGCTCTGGGGTACATAATTTTCTAGACTTTTGATTTAATTATTTTTTTCAGATTTGCTATTACCACAGCACAGTACATTGATGGTAAACCTACAACCTGCCTAAATGACGACTTGCAGAATTGTAAACTGTAAACATTAGCAAAGAAGGAGCTTTGAAGTCTGCAGCCCATGAATGGTTACTGACTGGCTGCAGCGTTCACTTTACATAATGTTACGATATCACCGGAGAACACAGCACTCGGAGCGGTGCTGGCCTGGGACATAAGGCTACTTTTGGGGTTTTTTTGCTGCATTTTGGTGCATTTAAAAGGGATTGTCCAGTAGTGGATGACCCTTTAAGAATACAGTCTAGGGATTTGGCGGGTAAATGGCAGTCTTCTTGCTATCCTTTCATTAAGAGTACCTGATTTCTTTCTTTGATGTTGGGGGTCAACTACATATGAAATTGTATCACACTGCAGTGAGGACCGGCATATTCCAGATGTCAAAGTTTAATCATTTTGGACAAACCATGGCTTACATAAATCTGGCATCAGATTCTCTTCTCTAACATCTCTAGCAAAGCAGCTTTTCAGTGAACTCTAATGAGCGATTGTCACATTTTGTGAAGAAAAATCCTAAGAAACGAAACACACAGGCTAGGAACCCCAATGCATCGATTGAGAGGATTTAGAGTTTGCATATATTGTAAATGTGCAGCTACAAGCATGTCGTTTTGGTAGCACCAATGCTTTGCTGGAAATCTTAGCCTTTACTTGTTATAGACAGGACCAGTTGATGTCCTCTACACTGACCTACTAATCTGGTCAAATCTCAGCCTGCTGAAAAAGTTGTTCATTCATATGGACAAAAATTGGAACTGCACATGCTCAATCCCTACTCTATACAGGTAGGGTTCTGGAGTGCCCTGTTATTAGGATTGCTGAGGATCACAGTCGGGCACCTTTTGATTGGTAAGTTTGCATAATAGAGGATAACTTTCATTTGTAGGAAAGCCACTTAAACTTGCCATAATCAAAGATAGTGTCATGGGGTTTGACAGGATCACTAGGAACAAGGGAGCCTAAGCGGTCCCTCAGGCTAGGGGAATCCTGGCTGACCCTGAGCCTAAAGATATGTCTGAAGGTGATGATGTTTGTGCCGCCTTCCCAACCCTAGCTCCTGAAGAACCCTGGTCTAGTGACCACCCAGAAGAAGATCAGGACAGGGGTGTTAAATCCCACCCAAATAAACAGACTGAGTAAAAACTCAAACAGCAATCACTCACAGAGGTATAGACAATACATGCTCAGGAGGAAGCTAAAGGAAGGAAATAATCAGACAAGTATTACCACAACATGCTAAACAGCACACAAAATTCACCAGCAACTGGATATCAAAGCACAAGAACCGTGATTAAACAAGCTATTATTGGCATGGGAGACCAGGTTCCACCATCTTAAAGAGGGTGGAGATTGATTTCCTGCAACATGTGACTCCAGCAGTAATCCACAGGTTAGCAGAAATTAACTCCTGTAAGCCCAATTACTAACAAGAGCACAGCTGGTTGATGCTGGAACCTGTCTGTGCAACTCAAAAGCAGCATCGTGTGGCGTGTCCGACTCTGCTGTGTGAACAGCGTCAGAAGTAGCCCTGACATTCGGCGAGTTTTGAGCCAGACGAGTGACAGGTGAGAAATGATTATTGTTTCAATACTGTACATAAAATTACCATTATTCTTGTCAAAAATACTGACATCCTTGCAGTGAGTAGGCTCAGGCAAAACTGCCTGCTGAAAACTATCCGAAGAAGCGTTCAAGGTGTCCATTTGTAACAAAAATCCACAATGTAAGTGTGAACATGGCCTAAAAGACACCCTGTGTCCTAAACCATGACAAGTGTAATTTTCTTGCCCTAGGAAAAGTCATTTGACTCTCAGTCATGCACTTTGTCCCCCCCCACCTTAATTTTTTTTTTACAGTCGAATTGCAGGGCAAATTGTAATTTTCAATGACCTCATCATTGTACCATATAATGTACTAGAAAATGGGGGAAAAAATCCAAGTGAGTGAAAATGCTGAGAAAACCTGATTGCATTATTATTTGCTGGGTTTTGTTTTTACAGAGTTCATTGTTCTGTACAAATGATCTGGCAACATTATTTACCAGGTCAGTATGGTTACGGTAAAAAAAAAGAAACCAAGCTTGTAATGTATTTATTTTAAGTGGTGAAATTGGGGGGGGAGTTTGTTACTTTTTTTTTTTGTAAACCTGAAAGTTTTATTTTTCTTTGATGGCAAGAGTGCTTGATTTTTGTATGTCAAACTGGAGATTTTATTTAATTTTTTTTTTTTTTTAGCGAATTGTAGTAACGGAAAACTTGAAATGTTTTACTTTACCCCTTTATGATTTGACAAAATGGAGGGAGGAGTTTCAATTTCTTTTTTTTTTGCTTTTAATGTTAGTCCCCTTATTGCTTTTGAGCTTGCAAACATTTGATGACTTGTTCTACATACTGCAATAACAGCTATATTTACTGTATAAAAATAACATTCTCTTATGACGCTTGTTGGGTTTCACAGGAGAGCAGATATCAGCCATCGGGCATTTCAGCAAGCCTCCCTGGCTGTCATAACAGTTCATCAACACCCCACTGTCATGTGCCTGCAGGGCCGGGAGTAAATTGGAGAGAGGGTATGTGAGGTGAAGCTTTAGGGCTCTTTTCCACTTGCGCATAGCTTCTGATGTGAGAGCATTGGAAGCGATATGCTAATGACCCTCTGCTGTGAGCGTCAGCCGAGGGTCGTACGACTGTGATCTGATCTTGTGATCGTATCACAGCTGCAGAGAAGATGGAGGGGACCCTTTCTCCCCATCTCCTCCGCTGTCTGTCTCTGCGTGCACCGCACTGTAGTTGCGTAACATGCGAGTGCAGTGCGATGTTTCACATGCTCCTATAGGCTTGTATGGGGGTGCGTGAGCCGAGACTCGCTGCAAAACGCAGCATGCTGGGATTGCACCAAGAGCACGATTCCTGTCGAAGAAAAATAATCAAGAGGAAACTGTCTCATTGATTAACTCTGGTGCCAGTGCAATCTGATTTTTTTTTTATCAGATTGCACTCGCACATGAAAATTATAGGTGGAAAAGGGCCCTTAAGGCCACGTCTCACTAAGTGACATCGCTGGCGACATCGCTGCTGAGTCACGGTTTTCGTAAACAGCAATCTCATTAGCGATCTTGTTATGTGTGACATCCAGCATCGACCTGGCCTCTGCTGTGAGGTCGCCGGTCGTTGCTGAATGTCCTGGACCATTTTCTTCAAAGGCGATGTCCTGCTGGGCAGGATGCATCGCTGTGTTTGACACTGTGTGACAGGGTCCCAATGACAGCAGAGACCGTTATACAGGTCGCTACTGCGACCTGTATCGTTACTCAGTCGTTGGTAAGGTCTGACTGTGTGACATCTCACCAGCGACCTCCCAGCGGCTTACCAGCGATCCTTATCAGGTTGCATCGTTTTCGGGATCGCTGGTAAGTTGCTAAATGTGACGGGGGCTTTACTCTGGTAGTTGCTCATTTTAAATGCCTATGTCAGTGAATGACAGCAGTGGTTGGATTATTCTTCGGTTGCTGCTGTTGCAGGAAGATGTCGGCTGTATAATACAGCCAGCATCTGCCTGGTGTGGACCAAGCTCACTCCATACACCAGTACCTGACATGGGAATTACATGTATGACACGCTATGGAAATGTTAAACATATATATATATATATTTTATTTTTTTTTTAAGAATTTTTGTATGTATTTTCTTCAATACACAACATAAAGCATCATGCAAAGTGAAGAATTCTAAACGGATGTTACCTAAGATGATACACATCCTTCCTACTAAATCCGATTTTTCATAAATTCAGGAAGCAGCGAAGCTTTTGGACGTTTTTTGCTGCCCAATCAGAGAGCAGCATAATGTAGAGACAGAGACCCTGATTCCAACGATGTGTCACTTTGCTGTCATTTTAATAAAATCAGTGTTTTCTCTGCTGCAGATCTAGCAGTTCTACAGAGCTCATGAATATGCTGGACTACCTGGCAGCAGGACAAGTAGTCCAGTAATGATGATGATTTTATCAAAACTACACTAAGCAGCCCAGTAAGTGATAGGGCTCATGCGCATGTAACTGCTGATTATTCTGCAGTGATTTGACAGCATATGTGCGCTTCAAGTTGCTGCAGAATTAATGAAGTATTTTTGTTAAAAAAAGCCGATTTCATGCGCTATGGCTGCTGCCCCCACCATAGACAGAGTGGGAGCTGCATCCAGAACGCACAAATAATTGACATGCTGCTTTTATGAACTCATGGTTTTGGGTCAAAATTTTTGCACCCAAATCGCTGCGTTCATAAAAGCAATGTGCGCACGTCTCATGCACAGTCTTCATAGATTGTACAGGGGACGCAGGACGCATGCATTTATGCTGCAGTGCAATACGCAGCATAAATGCATGTAAGTACGCAACGTGCGCATGAGCCCTTACACTCCTGGAATCAGGATCTCTTCCACCTACTTTATGCTGCGCTGAGATACATGGTGACAGAGTCCATTTAACCCCTTCACCATGCAGTCTATTTTCACCTTCCTGACTCAAATTTGCTAAATTTTACAATTCTGACCAGTGTCACTTTTAGGGAGTAACTCTGGAACTCTTAAAACGGATCCCAGTGTTTATGAGCATTTTTTTTTTGTGATATATTGTATGTCATGTCAGGGTGGGTGCACACGATCAGGACATGCTGTGTCCTCGATGCAGCGTGTTCTCTCCTGCGGGGCTGTGAGTGTTCTCCACAGGAGACCACAGCTCCCATGCCCACAATCGGCGTTTGGGCAGCTGCTCTGTTCTCCACGCAGAGAACACTGGCGGCTCCGCAGCAATAAATTGAAATGCTGTGGCTTGGGAAGCAGCACAACATATCAATTTTCGCTGTGGGAAAAACAAGCACAGTGGGTATGGGATTTCTAGAAATCCCTTCCACTGTGCCTGTTCTGTACAACGCAGCAATTTGGACACAGCAAAAACACTCTACATAATCATGGTTTGCAGCACTTTGGATGCAGACATACCCTTAGGCGGGCTTTACACGTTGCGACATCGCTAGCAATTGCTAGCGATGTCCAGCGCGATAGCACCCGACCCCGTCTCACATGCGATATGTGGTGATTGCTGCTGTAGCGAACATTATTGGTACGACAGCGTCACATGCACATACCTGCTCAACGACGTCACTGTGACCGCCGAACAATCCCTCCTTCAAGGGGGAGGTGCGTTCGGCGTCACAGCGACGTCACCGAGACATCACTAATCGGCCGGCCAATAGAAGCGGAGGGGGAGGAGATGAGCGGGACACCCGCCCACCTTCTCCCTTCCGCATTGCCGGTGGACGCAGGTAAGGAGATGTTTGTCGCTCCTGCGGGTTTACACACAGCGATGTGTGGAGCTGCAGGAATGACAAACAACATCGTACCTGCGGTCGAACCGAGATTATGGAAATGAACGACGTTACACAGATCAGCGATATTGTACGCTCCTGTGCGCATTCATCGTCACACCTAGGATTTACACGTTGTGATGTCGCTACCGGCGTCGGATGTGCATCACTAACGATGTGACCCCGATGATATATCGGTAGCGATGTCGCAACGTGTAAAGCCCCCTTTAGTGTTACATTTTGGTCAGTATTAGTTGTGTTTATGAAAATATCAAACATTTTACCAAAAAATGGAAAATTTCAACTTAAGGTTTTTATGCACTTAACCCCTTCAGCCCCCGGGCACTTTCCGTTTTTGCGTTTTTGTTTTTTGCTCCCCTTCTTCCGAGAGGCGTAACTTTTTTTATTTTTCCATCAATCTTGCCATATGAGGGCTTGTTTTTTGCGGGACGAGTTGTACTTTTAAATGAAACCATAAGTTTTACCATATAGTGTACTGGAAAACGGCAAAAAAATTCCAAGTGCGGAAAAATTGCAAAAAAAAGTGGGATTGTACAATAGTTTTTGGGATATTTTATTCACCGTGTTCACTATATGGTAAAACTGAGGTATCTATGTGATGCCTGAGGTCGGTGCGAGTTTGTAGACACCAAACATGTATGTTTACTTGTATCTAAGGGGTTAAAAAAAATTCACAAGCTTGTCCAAAAAACGTGGCGCACGTTTTGCGCCATTTTCCAAAACCCGTAGCGTTCTCATTTTTCAGGATCTGAGGCTCAGTGATGGCTTATTTTTTGTGTCTCGACCTGACGTTCTTAACGGTACCATTTTTGCGCAGATGCTACGTTTTGATCGCCTGTTATTGCATTTTGCGCAAAATTTGCGGCGACCAAAAAACGTAATTTTGGCGTTTGGAATTTTTTTGCCGCTACGCCGTTTACTGATCAGATTCATTGATTTTATATTTTGATAAATCGGGCATTTCTGAACGTGGCGATACCAAATATGTGTGATTTTTTTATTTTTTTAACCCTTTAATTTTCAATGGGGTGAAAGGGGGGTGATTTGAACTTTTAGGTTTTTTTTATTTTTTTTTTTAAACTTTTTTTTTTACTTTTTTTTTTTTTTTTTACTAGTCCCCCTAGGGGGCTATAGCGATCAGCAATCCGATCGCTCTGCACTATCTGCAGATCTCAGCTACAGAGCTGAGAACTGCAGATTTGCTGCTTCACTTTCAATGCCGGCTGTATTCCGGCATTAAGAGGAAGTGAGTCATGTTAGCTACAGGCGTCATCACATGACCCTGTGCTACCATGGCAACTGCCGAAAGTCACGTGATCATGTCACGTGACTTCCGGTGGGGGCGGGGTAAGTGACTGTCATGGCGGCGCCCATATACATATCGCTGCCAACATTTTGGCAGTGAAATGTAAGGGGTTAATGGCCGCAGGTGGAAGCGATTCCACCCGCGGCTAGCAGGCACACATGTCAGCTGTTGAAAACAGCTGATATGTGCGCGGATCGCCGGCGGCAGGGGCGGGGCTTACCGGCACACGATCCATGACGTACCCAGTACGTCATGGGTCGTTAAGGGGTTAAACTGTAAAGTTACATCACAGAAAATCCTTAAAGGGAATCTGTCACCACATTTGACCTATCTAAACTCGTGCAGGTTATAGAATGCTGAAATTGTCCTACCTGTCTGCCTCATATTAGATGTCTTGTTGTGGATAAATCATCTTTTATCACTTTATATAAATGAGCTCTTTCAGGCTATGGGGTGGATGCTGCCTGGAAGATAACTCTGCCTCCAGAGAGTAATTTAATTAAAAGGGGTGTTACCAGTGTGAGACAAGTAACTGACCGAATAGTAGAAATTAAATTTGTCTTCTTGCAAACACATTTTGTGCAGCTCCCTGAGCCTTTTCTTCATTGCAACAATATCACAACATTGTCTGCTGGCAAGCTGAAGCTGAGAGGCACCTGCATATGTCAGTAATCACACACAGCTCTGCAGAGAGAGCATCCATTACACATCACACTGGTAATGCCCCTTTTATTTACAATAAGCTCAGGAGGTGGAGTTATCTTCCAGGCAGCATCCACCCCATAGCCTGGAAGAGCTCATTTACATATAGTGATAAGATGATTTGTCCACAGCAAGGCATCTGCTATGAGACATACAGGTAGGACTTTTTCAGGACTCCCTGAGGAAGCTGACGAGAAACAATCGTTGGAGTGGTGTGGGGGATCTGGCCTGATATAGGTAATGTACCTTTAATAACTGGATCTTTGCTATGCTGATCATGTCTGTTTTGATACAAGCAACACACCTTTAAACTGGGTCCTCTTTCTACAGTTAGTTATGTGTAAATCCATTAATACCATCAATGCCTTGGCTGTATAATATAATGAAAGCATTCATGGAATCAATTTATCTTACATATCAGACTAATTGCTTTCTTTTACTCCCCTTTTATGCAACTGAATAGTTCTTTGACTTTAATATTGGGGATAAAATAGAGTATTACAAGTCTTTCTTATTCAAGGCAATATTATGATCTAACACATAGAACCCAATGTAAAAAATTGAATATCATGTATCAGTATTGATTTTTGTGCGAATTATTATGCTCTCTTAATTGTGACAGACCCTTTTTTATCATACCTTCTTTTATTTTTAACGAGTCTGTGTGTTTATGTTTTTAATCATGTTCTAATAAAGATTTTGTATTTATTGATTAAAATGGTCTTTTGAGTATTTTGTATGGGTTCTGAGGACTTTTTCAGCATTCTATAACCTGTATGCCATATTAATAGCTTAGATAGGTCAAATGTAACAGATTCCCTTTAATAAACAACATTTTTCAATGTCTACTTTAGGCCTCTTTCACACGTACCTGCCTCCGGTACATGTTTGGCAGTTTTCTCACGTAACGGAGACACGTACACACGTAGACCTATGGATTCCTATGGTTTTGGACACACGTAAGTATTTTTGCACGGAACGTGTGTCCGTTCCATACTTACTTGTGTCCGTTCCGTACTTACTTGTGTCCGTGTGTTTCTCACACCGACATGTTCGTTTTTCTCCGGCATCACGGGTGTCACACCGAACGCAAACGTGTCACACGTAATGCAAACGAACCACACGGATGTGTTCCGTGTGAGACGCACCGGAGAAAAGACGTGTCTGTGAGAAAGAAAAGAAAAAAAAAAAAACCTTTGCTCACCTTCTCCTGCCCTCCTGTCTTTACAGCTGCTGTCACTTGCTGCCGACCGCCGCTCTTTATGCTCATTGAATATTCACTTCACTGCGGGGAGTCGGCAGGGCCGGAGACCGAAGATCAGCACCACAGACAGCGACGCCAGGGACAGGTGAGCAGAATGTTCCCATTCTCCGTGTGTTATCACGGATTACACACGGAGAAAACACGTGTGCCATAAACACGGCTCACGGAGGGCAAAACGCACCTTTGACACGTCCGTGAAAAACGTGCATGATTTTCACGGACGTGTAAAAGAGGCCTTACAACAGCACAATTTTGGAAACATTTTTTGCTTGGAAATTAGAAGGGTTAAGAGTTTTATTAGAAATCTCTTTTTTTCCAACAAAATTTACAAAACCACTTTTTTTAAGAGACCACATCACATTTGAAATTACTTTGTGTCCTGAGGAAGAGACCTGAGATGTCTCGAAAGCTTGCTTTACAACATCATATTTTAACTACAAAATTTTAATTTTGTTTCTCTCACTGAGAGCAATTAATCATTTGTGTCCTATGTGACAGAAAATACCAAAAAAATTACACTCAAATTGCTCAAAACCACATTAAAAAAAATTCTTAACCCTTTAGGTGCTTCACAGAAATTAAGGCAATGTGTAAGGAAAAAATGAAAATTTTACTTTTTCACTCAAAAATGTTGCTTTAGCCCTACGTTTTTCATTTTTCACAAAGGTAAATGAAAAAAATGGACAAGCATTTTGTTGTTCAATTTCTGCTGAGTACGCCAGTACCTCACGTGGTGGAAAACTACTGTTTAGGCACACGGCAGGCTTGGAAGGGAAGGAGCGCTATTTGAATTTTGGAATGCAAAATTATCTGGAATAGACAACGGACACCATCTCATGTTTGCAGCACTGATGTGTCTAGTGGAAGCTCCCCACAAGTCACCCTATTTTGGAAACTACACGCCTCAAGGAATTTATCTGGATGTTTGGTCAGCACCTTGGACCCAAGGTGCTTTACAGAATTTTATAATTCTGAGGCGTGAAAATTAAAAAGAAATACATTTTTTCCATTTTTTTTTCATAAGGGAAACATTAGAAATCAGACCATACAATTTCTTGTGCAATTTCTCCTGAGTACAGGGATACTCCATATGTGGTTGAAAACTACTGTTTTGCTAGGAAGGGAAGGAGTGCTATTTGAATTTTGGAGCGCAAAATTGTTTGGAATAGATAGCGAATGCCATGTTGCTTTTGCTGAAATTCTGATGAGCCAAAACAGAAACCTCCAAGAAGTGAACCCATTCTGTAAACAACGCCTCTAATGAATTAATCTAGAGGTGTCGTGAGCAATTTTAACCCTCAGGTGATTTAGGACGGCGTCACATGGGACGATCTATCGTGTGATTGCACGAGCAATCGTACCCGCCCCCGTCGTTTGTGCACCACGGGCAATTAGTTGCCTGTGGCACACAAAGTCGTTAACCCTCGTCACACGTACTTACCTCCCGGACGACCTCACTGTGGGCGGCGAACATCCTCTTCCTGAGGAGGGAGGGACGTTCGGCGTCACAGCGACGTCACACAGTGGCCGGCCAATAGAAGTGGAGGGGCGGAGATGAGCGGGATGTAACATCCCGCCCACCTCCTTCCTTCCGCATTGCCGGCGGGATGGCGGGATGCAGGTAAGCTGTGTTCGTCATTCCCGGGGTGTCACACGGAGCGATGTGTGCTGCCTCGGGAACGATGAACAACCAGATCACAGAAGGAGGACCTACATTTTAAAAACGAACGACGTGTCAACGAGCAACGATAAGGGGAGTATTTTTGTCGTTCACAGTCGTTCGTAGCTGTCCTGTCACACACTACGATATGTCTAACGATGCCGGATGTGCGTCACGGAATCCGTGACCCCGACGACATATCGCCCAATATATCGTAGCGTGTGACGCCGGCCTTACGGAATTTTATTGTGAAAATAAAAAAAAAATTACCATTTTTCAAATAAAATGTTGTTTTGTCCCCTAAGTTTTAATTTTCAAAAAGGGTAATAGGAGAAAATGGACAGTACAATTTGTTGCGCAATTTCTCCTTCATTCAGCAATATCTGGTCAAAGCTACTTTTGAGGCACAGTGCAAAGCTCAGAAGGGAAGGAGAACCATGTTGGAGTTCAGATTTAGTTGGAATGGTCTGCAGGGGCAGCAGTGTTACTCTAGATTCCGTTTAGGCTATGTTCGCACGTTGCGTTTTTTTCCGCGTTTCTGCAGCGTTTTTAGCAGCAGCGTTTTTGTGCTAAAACGCATGCGTTTTTGATTGCCAGCAAAGTCTATGGGAAAACCAGAAATCCTGTCTGCACTTTGCTTTTTTTTCTGCAGCGTTTAATTTGCATATTTGTGGTCAAAAACCATGCTGAAAAAGAAGCAGCATGTCAGTTGTTTTTGCCATGTCTGCAGCGTTTCCTTACCATTGTAGTCAATGAGAAATGGCAAAACGCAACCAAAATCACAAATCCTGCGTTTTTTCATGCTTTTTACCTACTTTTCCACTGCGTTTTTGGCTCCAAAAACGCATGCTTTTCTGTACAAAATTTAATGGGTTCTAATGTTCCTTTACACACACACAATAACCGAAAATTTAAATGTTAAAAAATTAGAAACTTCACCTATTTTTCTGATAAAATGTGCATAACCACTATTTTCTCATTAAAAATGATCATTTCCCATATAGTTTTATCAAAAGTTAATTTTATACTTTTTTTCTCTTTTTTCATTCTTTTTGACTAATTCAACTTTATTTCTCAGTGTCTTGATCTCAAAAACGCATCCGCAGAAACGCAGGTGAAAACGCAGGTAAAAAGCGCTAAAAACGCACTAAAAACGCGGTAAAAACGCATGCGTTTTTAGCGCTAAAAAATGGTCAAAAACCAAGGGAAGGAAAACGTGCAGAATAAACTGCAGGTACTCCGACGCAACGTGCGCACATAGCCTTAGCCTCTCTTCAGCAATGTTCTTCTCAAAGGTGCAGAAAACTGTTGTTGACTGCACTTTTGTGCACACCTAAAAAGATATGTAAAAAGATTGACACCGCCAGACCACAGAGCAGATGTGAGGTCAAAGTGCCCCCCTCTGCCTCATTACAGTGAATTTTTTGTTGGGAATTTTGTCTGAAGCATGTTTTTTCTGAGATTTCCACATAAAAACTCTGGTGTAAGCACTTAGCTTAGAGCTGCAATCTTTGGGAGACAGAATAAACAAATCAGCAGCAGTTGAAGAATTGGCTTTATTTATGTTTTATGCAGTACGGTTACAGCAATACCATATTTATGTATTTTTTAGGTTTGGCTACTAAAAATCGTTTTTTTTTTTACCAAAATAAATTTTTTTTGCATCATTGAATTTTGAAGGAGCTATAACTTTTTTATTTTTTCGCTGCTGCAGCTGTATGGCGGCTTGTTTTTTTGCAGGACATGATATTTTCAGCAATACCAATTTTATTTACATATGACCTTTTTTATTGCATTTTATTCCACTTCTTTTGGTAGTTGTATGAATGAAAAGACAGTTTTTGCTACTTTTTTTTTTACTAACCAATACATTTTTATTGAATTTTTAAACAACAGTAACAATGATATATTCATCTAGAATACCATTTTGAAAACAATCAGTTACAAAGCAATGACATTTCATGTAGATAATCAAGGGGAAAAAAAAGAAAAACAAAATAAAACATTATGGAGTACATGAATTTAAATGTACAATAAAAGTACTAACTCACTATATAGTACCGTAGTATCAGAAAACTATGGCATTATATAAAATAGCAGTAATACTTCATGTCAAGAATAAATGATACACAATGCGGAACACTAAGGCCATGTGCCCACGGGAGAAAGTAACTGCAGATTTTGCTGTGGAAAAACCCGCGGATTTTCTAGATTTTCCAGATAAATCCGCAGGTTTACGCAAGTACAGACACTCCCCATGTTATCCTATGGGATTTGGGGAGTGCTTTATCAATGCTGCGGTATTTGCGGCTGCGGATTTCCCGCAGCCGCACGTAACTGCATATCAATTATTCATGCTGAATTATCTGCGGAATTCCTGCCTTTCCACTATGGAGATACAGGGCAGGAAATCCGCACGGTTTCCGCAGTTTTACCGCAACAATTCCGCAGAAATACCACAGCAATGGATAGCTGCGGATTCTGGGGAGTTGCAGCGTGAACCATCGGAAATACTTGCAGAAAAGTCTGCAGGTACGATCTCCCGTTGGCACATGGCCTAAACCTGCACTACTCCCTAATGATCTAAAAAGGTATTTATGTGGAGAGTCCAAGGTTCCCACTTTTTATAGTACTTTGTCCTTTCCTTGTTGACTCTAGCGTGTCTTTTTTGTATTATGTAAATATATTTTTTCTATTATGCCATGAATAGTATGAGTTTTAGTCGACTTCCAACAGGCTGCTATCTCATTTTTAGTTACTATGAAAGAAACTATGTATTGTCATTGCTCTATAGTTTGGATTCAAGCTGTCTATCTATAGATAACAGTGCCAGTTGGGGGACATCTTGTTCTTTTATTGTATAATATGATTTATCAATTTAAAAATATTTGTCCATAAATCTTTAATTTCTGGACACTGCCAAAAAACATGGAATAAATTACCTCTCAACCCACAACCTCTCCAACATAATGGTCACTGGTTCGTAAAAATTTTAGCCATTTTGGAAGTGGTAAAGTACCATCTGGTGATAATTAAGAAAAAGGATTCATGCAAAGTAGCAGAAATATTTGATGCATACCTTCGTGACATCGCCTTAGACCATTGTTCGTCTGAAAAACTTTTATTTAAATCCCTTTCCCATTATCCAGATGAGACTTCTTTGTAAAAGAAAGGTCAGCATTAAAATAATCAAATACCGTATTTTTCGTTTTATAAGACGGACCCCAAATACAGAGCAAAAAAACGGGGTCCGTCTTGTAATCCACTGGTGTCTTACCGGAGGGGGCAGTAGTGGTGGTGGAGTCACAGGAGGCAGGGGTAGTGGGTGTCCCAGAAACTGTAGGCTGTGCTGATGCAGCGGCGGAGACAGGGCCTGCTGTGCTGGGGCAGCTGCTGCGCGGTGATGCTTCAAAGAAATGGCACCTGGAGTTAGCGCAGATTGAGCTCTAGGCTCAATGGCAAGCCGAAATCTCATCTGCGCAAGCGCCACCTCTGCGTGCCATTTTCCTGAAGTCATCTGGAGAGAGATCAATGGTCCGGAGGCAATGCCTGCGCAGATGAGAGCTTGAGCTGAGAGCTCTATCTGTGCACGCGTTGACTCCAGGCGGCATTATTTGCAGTCCTCACCACCTGACACGCAGCGCCAGTTGAGCCGCCGGAGACCTCGTACAGCCGCTACAGACACCGCACAGCCACCCCAGCATCAGCCCCCAAAGACCCCACACAGCGGCTGCAGACACCGCACAGCCGCGCCAGCACTAGCTGCCGCAGCATTCCCTCGGCCTCTTGCGACCCCTCTCCACCACCCCGGTAAGCTACATACAGATTATAAGACACACCCCTCACTTTCCTCCCAAATTTTTGGGAGGAAAAGAGTGTCTTATTTTCCGAAAAATACGGTATATTTTTCTGTTTCCAGATATTATTATTGTTGATGTTTCCTAACAAGGTAACCATAAAATTGCATAATGTCTGCTTAGATTCGATTAAGTGTCCCACCACCCTCCTTGTTTCTATACAGTGTGTCCACCCATATCCTGTCCACCGCCATTAACTTGAGAACGGCGGCAGCTATAGGCATAGAAGTGGTGTCTAGGTATAGTAAAGTAGCCATATGCTACACAATGAAACCACCTATAGAGCCACCTGGTGGAAAACAACAGAGTTAGCATTTTTATCTCAAAAACGGAACGAGATAGAGAAAAAAAGTGAATTAAAAAATTGTAGGGCATCAATTCAATATAAATCGATACCTTGCATACAGAAATGCTATGATATGAAACCCGTGACCCCCCCAAAACATTGAATGCTGGTCATGCATATGGCGCTCATTTAAGTTTGATGCTCAAAGTGGCCACCGTCAGCTGCAATGCACATTTGGACTCTGGATCAGCATACTGTATCTTGCTGCACATTGTGCAATATGGTAGGTGACACGTTTTCACCAGCATCTGTGATACGTCATCGTGGGTCCTGCAATGTTGGTGGAGGGGTCTCATACACCTGCTGTTTGATGTGACCTCACGGAAAGAAGTTCAATGGGGTCAGGTCAGTTGAGCGTCGAGGCCACTCCACGCAGCCACCACACCCAATGACTTGTAGGAAGGTCTCCATGAGGTATCGCTTCACGTCCGCAGCCTTGTGAGTTTTATACGTTCTAATCATAGAATTTCTATATGCAAGGTGTCGCTTCATATTGAATTGATGATTCAATAGAACTTTGGAATTCACTTTTTTTTTTTCTCTATCTCGTTCCGTTTTCAAGATAAAAATGCAAACTCCGTTGTTTTCCACCAGGTGGCGCTATAGGTGGTTTCATTGTGTAGCGCATGGCTACTTTACTATCCGCGAAAATACATTAATATATAAAGCTGAATGTGTGTGTGTGTCCAGGATTGGCATCTGCACCGTCGCTACAGCCACAAAATTTTGCATACTCACACGTCTGGACCCCGAGAGCGTCGTAGGCTATGTTGTGAGGCAAAATTTTAACCCCGCGCGTTCCAATTTACCAGTCAATTTTGCCCCTATCTACATAATGGGGAAAAAGTGAAACGAAAAGTGTATCCGCACCGTCGCATTTACAATCACGAAATTTTGCACAGACACCTCATGTGACCCAGGGAAAGTCGTAGACTATGTTTTGACAGGAAAATTTAACCCCGCGCTTTACAGTTACTCTCTAAAAACATGCCTCCATTAAAGTAAATGGAGCCTGGAACTACAGGTTATTAGAAGGAGCTGTGATTGGTTGCTATAGGAACAAAAGACATTCATAATATAAGAAGCTTATATGTGAGCTAATAAGATGTCGGTGGGGAGACAGATAGAGAGAGACAGAGAGACAGACCTGGAAAGAGACAGACGGAGCACATAACTTGGCCAATTTAGTTAAATCTGTGTGGAATATCTGTGGTGTTGAAATATATGTTGTGAAATGCTTCTATTAGCTTAGTTTTTGCCTTTTAATAATTACATTTCTATTTGATTTGTGGTTTTTGTGTGCAGAATAAATTTTTGTTAATACATTCTATTTTGTTAACAACAGTTATTAACCCGGGCGAAGCCGGGTAGTACAGCTAGTATTTTATAAATTTGCTCCCCAATTGAGATACCCTTGACCTTATTAATTTACTCTGAAATGTTCAGCGAAAGGTTCTATAACCAGGACGAAATGTAAGGGTAACCATAGACAATCTTTGTGAGTTCAATTTGTTATTTTAAAAGCGTTTGATAAATGGTTATTCGAGCAAATTCTAGCTGCTGGATGTGTATAAAGCGCCATAATCATACGGATAAATCACCAAAGCTGAATTTACAGAGAGTTTTTTCTAAGAATTCCCACCTTACCCTGTCAAACATTTTTTCTGCATCAAGAGACAGGAGCAGGGAGGGAACCTTTGTTCTTTAAAGTTGTTCAATTACATTTAAAGGGAACCTGTCACCAGATTTTTCCTTATTAAACTAAAAGAATCACCTTCTGCAGCTCCTGGGCTGCATTCTATGAAGGTGCACCTTGGCCCTGACTGCCCTTCCAGACCCTAAAAATAACTTTGTAAAACTTGGCCCTAAGTTATGCTAATTACCTTGGTTGGCCTTATGGGCGGGCTCATTTTCTGCTCCTTTCCCCCCCCCTCCTGCCGTTGATCGCCGTCCTCCTGTCTTGATTGACGGGTTGAGGCCCTCCGTCATCCTCCTTTTCGCATTTTCAAATCTCGCCCTGTGCAGTTAGGTCGGCTTGCGCAGGCGCAGTTCGATCTGCCATATCACGGGCAGAGCAGAAAACATAGCTTACCTAGCTCGCGCCGGTGAGCTAAATGCGCAGGCGCGAGATGATGGGCGGGTACGAGCATGGCGCTGGTGAGTTCGGAGCTGCAGAAGGTGATTCTTTTAGTTTAATAGATAAAAATCTGGTGACAGGTTCCCTTTAATAGCCTTCTCGTACCTTCTACTGTTTGTCTCTTTCTCAAATCCCAATTGGTCATTTTGAATGAGTTTTTTAACCCTTTCTGACAGTATTTTAGACTAAATTTTGACAACAGTATTAATTAGAGAGATAGGCCTATAGGTAGTAAGCAATTCTGCATCTGTTTTTGGCTTAGGTAGAACAACAATTATTGCTTGAAGCATCTCTTTCGAAAATTCACCATTCTGTGAAGCAAAATTAAACATTTTACAGATATGTGGAGCTAATAATAATGAAAATGCTTAATAGAATTTGGCCAAAAAACCATCTGGCACTGTAGATCTATTAGCTTTAAAATTGTTTGAAGTATCTCTGCTTCTGTAAAGGGTTGATTAATGACCTCGAATTGTTAATTGCTCAATTTAGGTACATTTATTTTTTCCAGAGAGGAATCAGATATGTCTTGATATGATCCCATAGATGATGAATAGGGATGATCAAATATCACAAATATTCGGCATCGCTAACATCTGACGAATAGTTTGCCGCTATCTGAATATTCGATTCGCATTGTAAGTCTATGGGAAGTCCGAATAGTTGCTATTCGGCAACTATTCGGGTTTCCCATAGACTTACATTGCGCATCGAATATTCGCAAATAGCCGAATAGCGGTGACCTATTCGGCGAATATGCGTGTTGCCAAATATTTGCGGCATTCGATCATCCCTAATGATGAATTTTCTTTTATATTGTATAGCTTTTTAAAATTTTCAGCAAATGTCTCCACTATATCTTTGGGGTGAATACAATAAGAACCATCAGGTTTTGTTTTTTTTATTCCAACTATTCTGTTATGTATTTTTCTCTGTTTGACTCTCTGAACCATTAATTTTGTTGGCTTATTTACTGAATAATAATAGTTGGCCTTTAGTATCTTCGCATATTTCTCATATTTGGAAAAAAGTAAATCTTTTAATTCCATACGCAATTTTATAATTTCAGAATGTAACTCCTGTAAAGGGCTTGGCAAATTTTGCTGTTCTAATTCTTTGACTTTTATTTTGTTTTATATGTTGAGTATGGCAGTTTTTTTTCTTGTGTTTTTATTCTAGCAGAGATTTGAATGTTTCCCCCTCTGTACCACTTTGACATTCCAGATGGTGAAAAGACTCACTTCTGCAGAAGAGTTCTCCAAAAAATAATTTTTAGAGATAATTCCAGTTGTTTACTATAAGTAGGGGATTGAAGATACCTGGGTTGCATTTCCATATAAAGTTGGAGGTATTGGCTGGTCCTAAATTAATCAAACTAATTATGGGGGAATGGTCAGAAAAAGATTGAGTACCTAATTCCAAGCTTTTAAATTTGGAAATTGTAATAATATCCGTTAATATCAAATCAATGCATGAAAAAGGTTTTATGAGCTGTTGAATAAAATGATTATTCCCTAGTGGATATGTTCACACACCTAAAAACATCTTGCAATTCCTGGTTTATTAGCCAATTTTTTAAAGTGGGAAAACGCTGCCTGGTTGGAGCTGTAGAGTCCATCTCAGGAACTACAGTGCTTTGCGAAAGTATTCGGCCCCATTGAATTTTTCAACCTTTTCCCACATTTCATGCTTCAAACATAAAGATAAAAATTTTACATTTATGGTTAAGAATCAACAACAAGTGGGACACAATTGTGAAGGTGAACGATATTTATTGCTTATTTTAAATTTTTGTAAAAAATAAAAAACTGAAAATTGAGGAGTGCAATATTATTTGGCCCCTTTACTTTCAGTGCAGCAAACTCACTCCAGAAGTTAATTAAGGATCTCTAAATGATTCAATGTTGTCCTAAATAACTGATGATGATAAATATAATCCACCTGCGTGTAATCTAGTATAAATGCACCTGCTCTGTGATAGTCTCAGTGTTCTGTTTAAAGCGCAGATAGCATCATGAAGACCAAGGAACACAACAGGCAGGTCTGTGATACTATTGTGGAGAGGTTTAAAGCTGGATTTGGTTACAAAAAGATTTCCAAAACTTTAAACATCCCAAGAAGCACTGTGCAAGTGATCATATTGAAATGGAAGGAGTATCATACCACTGCAAATCTACCAACACCCGGCCGTTCTTCAAAAATTTCATCTCAAACAAGAAGACTATCAGAAATGCAGCCAAGAGGCCCATGATCACTCTGGATGAACTGGAGAGATCTACAGCTGAGGTGGGAGAGTCTGTCCATAGGACAACAATCAGTCGTACACTGCACAAATCTGGTCTTTATGGAAAAGTGGCAAGGAGAAAGCCATTTCTCAAAGATATGCATAAAAAGTATTGTTTAAAGTTTGCCACAAGCCACCTGGGAGACACACCAAACATGTGGAAGAAGGTGCTCTGGTCAGATGAAACCAAAATCGAAATTTGTGGGCACAATGCCAAACGATATGTTTTGCGTAAAAACAACACAGCTCATCACCCTGAACACACCATCCCCACTGTCAAACATGGTGGTGGCAGCATCATGGTTTGGGCTTGCTTTTCTTCAGCAGGGACAGGGAAGATGGTTAAAATTGATGGGAAGATGGATGGAGCCAAATAAAGGACCATTCTTGAAGAAAACCTGTTGGAGTCTGCAAAATACCTGAGACTGGGACGGAGATTTGTCTTTCAACAAGACAATGATCCCAAACATAAAGCAAAATCTACAATGGAATGGTTCACAAATAAAACGTACCCAGGTGTTAGAATGGCCAAGTCAAAGTCCAGACCCGAATCCAATCGAGAATCTGTGGAAAGAGCTGAAAATTGCTGTTCACAAACGCTCTCCATCCAATCTTACTGAGCTCAAGCTGTTTGCAAAGAATCAGCAAGAATTTCAGTCTCTCGCTGTACAAAATTGAGAGACACATACCCCAAGCGACTTGCAGTTGTAATCGCAGCAAAAGGTGGCGCTACAAAGTATTAACTTAAAGGGGACGAATAATATTGCACGCCCCAATTTTCAGGATTTTATTTTTTACAAAAGTTTAAAATTAGCAATAAATTTCGTTCAACTTCACAATTGTGTCCCACTTGTTGATTCTTCACCATAAAATTTTAAATTTTTATCTTTATTTTTGAAGCCTGAAATGTGGGAAAAGGTTGCAAAATTCAAGGGGGCAGAATAGTTTCACAAGGCACTGTATATTGAAGTCCCCCACTAAAATAAGATCCCCTTGTTTAATTTCCTGAACACTCATCAATTTATTTAAAAAGCTTATCTGTCCGCTGTTAGGAGCATATATGTTGACTATAGTGCATAGTTGGTGGTTTATGTACTTTTTTCATCCTGTAACTCAGACATATTCAAAGCAGATATTGTTGCTAATTATTGTGATTACACCAGCCGTTTTTTCTTCCCTTTGAAGATGTTGGAGTAGTTCTTATTTGTAAATTTGGGATGATGGTCTTTAATTAACTTAGTTTCTTGCAAGCAAATGACATCTGCTCTACTGAGACATATTTCTCGCCATGCCAAAAATCGGCATTAAGGACTGTTAAATCCTTTTACGTTAAGTGAGAAAAATTTGTACTCATTTGTTTTGAAGTTTCAAAAATTTAATGGGAACCTTGTTATAATAAAACTCAACAGAGAGAACCAATATATCCTGTGCATCTTTTATAGATAACTATAAAACAGAAACAAATATACACAATACAAATTAATCCTAAATATACCTGTAACCTGTTGGGGAAAAGTATGTTAAGCAAAATAATACAAATACTTACCTGTTAACAAAAATTACTAAAACGTAACAAAACTGGGAAGTGCCTTTGAATAAGCACACTTGCTACTTGGGTTAAACAGTCTGTGGCAAAGTCCCAAGAGTCCCCTAATCTAACATAGGAAAAAAATTAAAGCATAACATTTATTTATATGGAAGTCCGGATCACCACGTCAAGTCTTAATGGTATAAACTATGGAGCCTTAAACCAAAAAAACCCAAATCAAAGTTTTGGTTTTTGAAAAAATGAAGGAAAAAAAAATGTATGAGATGAGATTAAGGTCTACGTCAGGAATTGGGTTGAGAGTCTTCTCCCTTTTTCAAGGCCTTGATGAAACTGTTGCCTTAGGCTATGTGCCCACAGTACTATGTACCTGCAGATATATCCGCAGGTACGCTCGCAGGTTTCCCGCAGCAGCTCCCTGGAATCCGCAGCTATCCATTGATGCGAGATTTCAACGAAATATCGGCGTAAACCTGCGGAGATTCGTGTAACTTACCTGCGGAAGTCCCAGCCTCTATCTCCATAGTGGAGGGCCAGGAATTCCGCTGGAATAATTGACATGCAGTTATGCGAGACTGCGGGACATCCGCAGTATGTTCCGCGGCCGCACATACCGCAGCATGGACACAGACACTTCCCATGTCCCATAGGATAACATGGGGAGTGTCTGTACTTGCTAAAACCTGCGGATTTATCTAGAAAATCCAGATAAATCCACAGGTTTTCCGCGGCAAAATCCGCGGGTACAGAGTCCCGTGGGCACATAGCCTTAGGGCACAGTTTTCTTTTGAAAGTAATCAGGAGTTTTGTTGGAAACCCCCACCTGTACAGAATCCATTGTTCACAGAGATATCCAGTGACATCAGATTTCCTTAAAGGGAAGGTCTCGCTTTTTTTTATTTTCTATTAAATATAACTTGATTTCATAATCACTATTATTAACACAAAATTAAACTCACTTTTTATTAAGTTTTTATTTAAATTCTAGTTTTACTGAAGCCCTGGGCGCTGCCATCTTGGATTTGCTGTGAGTAACGACGGGGCATAAAAGACCGTGGTCAGGCTGCAACTATACTGCACATAGAGAAGGCGTCTGCTGTGAAATGGATGCGCCCCCTGAGCTGTCCAGATCACAGCAGAGGGAGGAGATTAGCGCCATGTTTGAGGAGCTCAGAGCATATGTTGTTTCCTCCACTTCCCCCCTGTCAACCGCCGGGATGTGTGAGTACAGGGTGCCGAGCCGCCGCCCCTCCCCCCGCTCTACCCAGCCCCGCTCCCCCCCCACCGCTGCAGGCATGCATGCAGCAAGGCAGTGTGTGTGTGTGTGTGTGTATGCAGCAGAACACTGTGTGCATGCAGAGCATTGTGTGTGTATGTGTGTGCATGCAGAGCATATTGTGTGTGTGCATGCAGCAGAGCATTGTGTGTGCATGTAGAGCATTGCGTGCAGGCGTGAGTGCATGTAGCAGAGCATTGCGTGCGAGCATTGCATGTGGGCATGCGTCCGTTCAGAGCATAGCGTGCATGTGTGCAGAGCATTGCATGCAGGCGTAAGTGCATGTGGCAAAGCATTACGTGCGAGCATGCGTCCGTGCAGAGCATTGTGTGCATACAGAGCATAGCGTGCAGGCGTAAGTGCATGTGGCAAAGCATTACGTGCGAGCATGCGTCCGTGCAGAGCATTGCGTGCATACAGAGCATAGCGTGCAGAGCATTGCGTGCATGTGGCAGAGCATTGCTGCCCTCATGCTGCTCGGTCACACACACAGTATATACACACACCATACACACAATCTATAGTATATACACACACTGGCTCCGCTGCCTCCATGCTGCTCGGTCTCACACACAGTATATACACGGTATATAGCATATACACGGTATATAGTATATACACACACTGGCTCCGCCTCCTTCATGCTACTTGGTCACACACACAGTATATAGCATATATACACACTAGCTCCGCTGCCCTCGTGCTGCTCGGTCACACACAGTATATACACACAGTACATAGTATATACACACACTGGCTCTGCCGCAATCATGCTGGGTGCTCGGTCATACAGTATATACACACACCGTACACACGGTATATAGTATATACACACACTGGCTCTGCCGCTCTCATGCTGGGTGCTAGGTCACACACACAGTATATACACACTGTACACACACAGTGTGCGTGCATGTGGCAGAGCATTGAGGGTGTGCATGTGGCAGAACATTGCGGGTGGGCGTGCATGCGGCAGAGCATTGCTGGACCGGGCTATGCAGAGCGCTATGTGGGGAGCACTATGCAGCTGTCCTAGGTGACACTTTAGACATTTGTGGTCACCAACAAAATGGCTTTGTACTGTGTCCCTACATTTCATCTTCCCTTATCCTGTTGGAAACACCCAGATTGGGAGGGGAGGTTTGACATCGCACACAGGAGAGCAGATTCTGCCCACTTTACTGCAGCTGTAATGTGAGCTAGTTCTACAGTAGGATTTCAGCAGCTGCTCCCCCTAGTGTTTGAGTGGAAAATATCAAACTTTAATTTTTTTTTTAGATTTTGCTCAATTAAAAACAAATATTATTTAAACAAAACATTAAAAACATTAAAACATTAAGCCATAACTTTTTTATCTCTCCATCAATATAGCCATATGAGGGCATTTTTTGTGCAGAATCAGTTGTATTTTTGAATGTCACCATTCATTCTGCCCCATATTGTACTAGAGAATGGGGAAAAAAAATTCCAAAAGATATGAAATTACAAAAAAAACCCCAAAAAACGTGCAATTGCACAATTGCGTTTTAATTTATTTACCATATTCAGTATATAGTAAAACTGACCTGGCAATATAATTCCCCAGGTCAGTATGTGTTTGTAGATACCAAACATGTATAGTTCTATATAGCTTTACTTTTATCTATGTGGTCCACTTGGAAAAGTAGTGGCGGTTAGGAACCACGAACTGTAGGACAGCCACAGGCATAAGCTTTCTAAAACTTTCCATCACCACCAGCCTGAATGGCAGCATTAGAAAGGCCAGGAATTTTAAGACTCAAGACTCGTGGGTGGGTAGGGGGATACTTTCTCGCCTGTGTTTGGGGGAAGGACATCTCCACACAGTGCCCTGAAGGCATTCTGCTGTCCGTTCCCCAAACACTGGAGACCGATGAGTGGTTGGTGCCGCTGAACCTCACACCAAGCCTGGTGGTGTGCAATAATGGGCAAAAACTTGTAGCAGCTCTGCTGACCTAGCCAGTTTGACACTCATCACTTGCCTAGCCCATGTGCTGAATTTGGTGGTGCAGAGGTTTCTGAAAAATTACCCCAAGATGTCACAGCTGCTGCAGAAAGTGCCTGGAAATGGTCATGACATGAAGGGGTTAAAAGAGCATCTCCCAATGCTTAAGTTCCAGTGCCAAAAAAAAAAAAAAAAATGACTTTGTATACAGAACATGTAGTGTCATTCAAACTATATAAATAGCACAGTTGCATAGATACAACAAAAAATGTATACATTCCTTTGCACTTTATAGCACACTTACATTGATATTTTATCTCCGCTACATGTTTTGACACTTAGGGTCATATTCATCAAAGCTTTTAACAACAGTATTGTGCCGTAAAAAGTTTAAAATATTTGCATAATTTTGGTGCAATTCAAGACTGCGTTAAAATCATGTGACTTTTGGTGTTCTCACTCCATTTTTGCACACCTCCAACAAAGTGGGCAGAGCTGGGGCAGGGCAGGGGCAGGGCAACCACACTGTGTCAAATTCATGACGAGCGGCGGCATCCCTACACTACAAATGTTACTCCACCAGGGACTGGACTAGGATTTGCGCCAAAGCACATGCCACTCGTCCAGCGCTGACTCCAGCACATCTCATCAAGATCACTAAACGCCGGATTTGATTAATCGAATAGTCACTGAAGGGAAGGATAACATCTTTAATAAACTTAATTGCCAGTCCAGATGTCACAGGGTGATAAAATTAAATTACCATCTAAATAATTTCCAAGGCTCATCATGTGTACTTTTCACAATAAATTGTAATTTATGTACACAGGCTGGATCATAAGAAAGCTGAAAAGGTGAAGCCTTTAAATACTCATAGAACGTAGACTTTCCACTCTAAAGAACAAGCTTCATCCTAAAAAGCTTCACATCAATATTACCTTCGCTACAGCCCAACTTTATCTAACATCAAATCTAATCATTATTCGCTGGCATGTTCTTAGGTCAAAAGACCAATCGCTCGTGTCTCTCTTGCCCTGGCATATGCTTAAGTAATCTTTGGGATAGCCGCAATTCCTAAGCATTCTTGCATGTAGATATTGCCTTATTGGAACACCCTTTATAAGGCCGGTTTCAGACGTCCGTGTTTTAGGTACGCGTGACATCAGTGTTTAACACGGCTGCCATACGTGCCGATGTTATTCACCGGGCAGCACGGTGGCTCAGTGGTTAGCACTGCAGTCTTGCAGCTCTGGGGTCCTGAGTTCAAATCTCACCAAGGACACCATCTGCAAGGAGTTTGTATGTTCTCCCCGTGTTTGCATGGGTTTCCTCTGGTTTTCTCCCACACTCCAAAGACATACAGATAGGGAATTTAGATTGTGAGCCCCGATGGGGACAGTGTTGTCAATGTATGTAAGGCACTGTTGAATCAATAGCGCTATATAAAGGAATAAATATATTATTCTCTGCAGTTACACACATGTCCGTGTTTTCACATGGACCTGTGACCCCGCGTGGTCCTGCATGCACACACGGAGAGATGTCCGTTTTTTTTCTCCGGCACCACGGATGTCACACAGATCACACACACACTGATTGGTAAGTGTCACACATAGCAAAGAAAACGTATGTCTGTGAAACAAAGATTTTCTATCTTCACTTGTATCCAGTGTTGTTTTCTTTGGCTTTGCTGCCTCCTGCTTCTGAGCCCTGCTCATTATACTCATTGAATATTCATTGCACCTCTGGCCTGGAAGCACTGCCGGGGACAGCCAGCAAGCAGTGACGTCCAGAAGCTCATCAGAGTTTCCAATGAACTCTGATGAACCCGTGAAGTCACCTACATGACACCTGCTGTAGCACGGGTGTCCCAGTGGGTGTCATCAGGAGGTCAGAGTTCATTGGGAACTTTGATGACCTCCTGGACATCACTGCACACACACTGCTTGCTGGCTACTCACCAGTCACCGGCGATGCTGTCCCCGATGCTCCTGCTTCCAGCTCCGAAGTGCAGTGAATATTCAGTGAGTATAAAACAGCAGGGAGACGAAAAATCGACCGCAAACAGCTGCTATGCCAAACAATTTCTTTTATTTAGACGATTTTCTCCATAGGTGCAGGTAAAAATGCGGGAGGTGGCTTCACTGGACCCGTAGAAGTCTGACTTACAGACGAAACGGCCGTCGTCCTGTGGAGGGACTCGCACCCAAGCCACCTCCCGCATTTTTACCTGCACCTATGGAGAAAATCGTCTAAATAAAAGAAATTGTTTGGCATAGCAGCTGTTTGCGGTCGATTTTTCGTCTCCCTGCTGTTGGATCCCCTAGCTGTCTGCTACCGACCAGCACGCTGCGCCTGAAACCAGCGCCACATGATAACCATCAGCACGTGAGCCACTGAACCAAAAGGTAAATTGAGGGCAGGCAGTGCAGGACTTGTTCTCGTTTGGCTGCATTCAGTGAGTATAATTATCAGGGGTCAGAAGCAGGAGGCAGCAGAGACGAAGAAAGCACCACTGGATACAGGTGAATATAGAAAATCTTTTTTATTACAAAGACGCATTTTCTCTAGTCTCAGGTTCGTGTCACACTGATGTCACACATATGCAAACACGTGTCACACGTATGACAATACCCATATGTGTGGCGTGTACCAGATTAAACACGGACGTCTGAAACCGGCCTAAAGAGAAGTGGAGTGCCAACTGCTCCAGTGAAGGAAACTATTAGTACTTATGGTACATCTTCCACCATGCTGAGTTTAAAGAAGGACTTCCATTAACTTTTTTTTTTCTTTTTCTTGTGTCTGCAGTGAACTGCCAGTGTGTTAAGATACTCACTGCTGTCTTCTCAAATATCCACAGCTGTTCTGCTCCTCTTCTGAGTAACATCACTCATCTTCACACCATCTGGCTCACTCTATGCTCAGTGACTGAACCAGAAGACTCTTAAATCTAAACCTATGGAACCTCGGCCTGACGCTCAAATGGACACACACTGTAAAGTCACTCCCGAGTAATTCAGAAAGCAATATGACCAGGTCAGGTAAGTCTGAAGTGCGGTGACGTCATTAGTAAAAGGACCAGAAATGTGTTGGATACAGGCTCAGGTGAGTATATTAACACACTCACACTACTTTACATAGGTTTAGTGGAGAAAAAAAATGAATTGGATGGCTTCTTTAATTATCTTTGCATGATCATGGTAGTGGATACATCGATGGTGGAGTTTTAACTGCACACGCGTTGATGTTGACTGAAACCATGATGACTTCGCAATTCTGACCAGTGTCACTTTATGTGGTAATAACTCTAGAACATTTCAACGAATTCTAGTGATTCTGAGCATGGTGTTTCAAGACATTGTACTTCATGATAGGGGGTAAATTTAGGATGATATTGTTTGCATTTATTTGTGAAAATATCAGCAATTGAGAAAATTTTCAAACTTTGAATTTTTCTGCCCTTAAAGGGAACCTGTCATCAGAAATTTTGCTTTAAACCTAAAAGTTTCCCCCTCTGCAACTCCCGGGCTGCATTCTAGCAAGGTTCCTGTACTTTTTGTGGCCCCTTTTAAACCAAATTAAAATACTTTATAAACTTGTACCTTTTGCTATGTAAATTTTGTAAATCGTCCATGGGGGCGGGCTCTCTGCTGACCGTTGCTGTTCCTCCAGCAGATTTACGCCGCCCCCCAACACTGAATTTCATATCTCAGGACGCCACCCCTGGGCGCCCGTGGTCCCGCGCATGCGCTGTGCGACTGTAGCAGGACTGTGCACTGTGTGCACGTGTGACCGCTGGTGACGTTTTGCGCAGGCACGAGGTTATGGGCGGCGCTGAGTGTCATCAGCAAGTGCCGCCCATAACCTCGTGACCGCACTTTCCCCTCTTCCTCCAGCGTTCTGCGCAAGCGTTGCTGGCCAGATGACCCCACGTCACCTCTTTCCCATCTTGCCCTGCTGCAGGGTAAGATGGGAAGGAGGTGACGTCGGGTCATTTGGCCGGCGAGTGCTTGCGCAGAATGCTGTAGGCAGTGGGGGAAAGCGCATCCACGAGATTATGGGCGGGCACTTGCGATGCAATCACAGCGCTGCCCATAATCTCGTGCTTGTGACACACGTCACCAGCGATACTGGCGTGGGCGTCACCTCAGGCACAGTGGGCGGCGTCCTGATGGATGAAATGGAGCGTGGAGGGACGGCGTCAATGTGCTGGAGGAACAGCAACGGGCAGCCAAGAGCCCGCCCCCATGGACGATTTACATAGCAAAAGGTACAAGTTTATAAAGTATTTAATTTGGTTTAAAAGGGGCCACAAAAAGTACAGGAACCTTGCTAGAATGCAGCCCAGGAGCTGCAGAGGGGGAAACTTTTAGGTTTCAAGCTAAATTTCTGATGACAGGTTCCCTTTAAACCAGAGTTAGGTCACAAAATGGTGAATAAATAACATTTCCAACGTCTACTTTATATTAGCACAATTTTTAAAACCATTTGTTTTTGTTATGAAGTTAAGGCTAAAAGTTTATCAGCAATTTTTAATTTTTCCAACCAAACATACACAGCCAGAAATTTTTAGGGCCCACATCACATTTGAAGTGACTTTGAGAGGCTTATGTAACAGAAAATACCTACAAGTAACATTCTGAACACCGCACCCTTCAAACTGCTCAAAACCACATCTGAGAAGTTTATTAACTCTTCGGGTGCTTCACAGGAACTCAAGCAATGTGGAAGGAAGAAATGAAAATTTTACATTTTCCCCACAATAGTGTTATTTTAGCCCCAAATTTTGCATTTTGAAAATGGTAAAAGAAGAAAATAAACCATACAATTTCATGTGCAATTTCTCCTGAGTACGCATATACCCCAAATGGGGTGGAAAACTATTTTGGCGTACAGCATAGATCGGAAGGAAAGGAGTGCCATTTTTGCTGGAATAGATTGCAGACGCCATGTCACATTTGAAAAATCCTCTGACTTTCAAAAACAGCATAAACTCCCCACAGGTGAAGCCATGCTAGAGACTACGTCTCAAGAAATTCATCTTGGGGTGTAGTGAGCAATTTTAACCCTCAGGTGATTCACAGAATGGTATAACATTGGAATGTAAAGAAAAAAAAATACATTTTTTTTTCCACTAAAATGTTGCTTTTCCCCAATGTTTTAATTTTTAAAAAAGTAAATAGGAGCAATTTGACTACACAGTTGGTTACACAATTTTTCCTGCGTTCACCAATACCCCTTAGGCTATGTGCGCACGCTGCATTTTTTTGACGCTGCGTTTTTGGCCGCTAAAAACGCACAAAAACGCACCTGCGTTGAAAAAACACACCAAAAAACGCATGCGTTTTTACTGCGATTTGGTGCGTTTTTGATCTCTGCGTTTTGCTGCATTTTTCCAATGCATTGCATGGGCGGAAAACGCAGGAAAACGCAGGAAAGAATTGACATGTCCATTTTTTTTTTCAAGCTCAAAAACGCAGCTTAAAAAAAAACAGTTGTGTGCGGACAGCAAAAATGAAAACTCAGACTTTGCTGGGGAAGCAAAGTCATGCAGTTTTGAGGCCAAAACCGCACCCGAAAAACGCGCAAAAACGCCGCGAAAAACGCACTGTGCGCACATAGCCTTATGTTGTCAAAAACTACTTTTGACACACAATGCAAAACTCTGAAGGAAAGGAGCGCCATAGTAGAATTCAGATTTAGATGGAATGGTTTGGGAGTGCAATGTCACATTGGCAGAGCACCTGACATGCCAGAGCAGCAGACCCCTCCCATAAGTTACCCCATTTTACAAACTGCACCCCTTAACATTATCTAGGGGTGCAGTGCACATATTGACACCACAGGTGTCCACAAAAGGTTATATATACTATACAATTAAAATGCTTTTCGCAAGGAAAAAAAGCCCCATAATGTGTTACACAAAATGAAGGATTTCTTCCAGAAAATTATTGCAATTAAACATGTTTTGTTATACACAGAGTTCCTTTGCGTGTATTGGAACAACACACACACATAAAAAAAAAAAAAGTCGAATTGGACATATACAAACATCCAAAAATGGGCAGGATACCAAGAGTTTTTGAGTTCCTTTTTCACCTGCATTTTCCGACACCAATGAGTGATATAGAGATAGATATAGATAGAGGCGGACAGATATATAGACATTCAGACAATAGACAAAGATGATCAGACATAAAGACAGACATACTTGCACAATCATCCAGAGATAAAAAATTGCACGCTGTGGAGCTTATTGGACAACGTTTAAGGATTAAATTTAAGGAACAAATCATGACGTGGGGAGTGCATTTTTTTGACAACCAGTAAAGGTAAAGCAGACAGCTGTGGGCTGATATTATCAGGCTGAGAAGGTCCATGGTTATTGGGCCTTCCCAGCCTAAAAATATATTCCGCTCCAGGTGTTGAATTACATTAGATACACTGTCCCTTGTTCACCAATTTATTAGACAGCCAAGTTCCCAGCTCTGATATAGTCCTGCGGCTCCCCAGACGGTCCTCGATTATCTGCATGAAAAACTTTATAGGCTTTTAGTAGCCACCAGTCCAGCAACTTTGAAGAGCGGTAAAATCAGGAACATCACCGCTCATCAGTATCCCAGGTCTCACATAGTCTGATGCAGGTAATCGTGGGGGAAACTGCTGGACTACATCGGAGCTGGGAACTTTGATTTCTAATAAAATTGGTGAACAAGGGACAGTCTTTTTATTTCTCTATTCTTAGGTCTTTCAGGTTTCTATGTGTGGACTTTGTCAGAACCTAGATTATGGCAGAGCAGTCTTTTTTTTTTTTTAATAAAATTGTGAACCAGGGAAAGTGTGTGGGGGGGTAATTTTTCAAAAAAAAAAAAAAGTACGTGTGTGTTTTGTCTTTTTACTTACTGGGTGTCTGATAGATGCCTCTCCATTCCTAACACCAAGGCACTACACACTGACAACTACACAGCTGACATCAACCCCAAATACCATTACCCCAATTGCCACACCACTAGAGCAATCGTGAAGAGCCGAAGTGAAGAGCCACACTTGGCGCAACTAATGTGATGCGATTTGTAGGCTGGGAAGGCCTCAACCTTGGACCTTCTCAGCATGATATTGCCCTGCAGCTGTCTGCTTTGCTGATTCAAAAATAATAATAGGGACCACATTGTTTCTTCATTCATTCATTTAAGCATAAAAAGCTGTCCAATAAGCTCCAAAGGGTTACATATTATTGTCTGGTGCTCGCCCTGTCTATCTAAATCTCTCTCTATAGAAATATAGATCCGACAGAAATAAGCGACTTCTTCAGTTATTAATGTAATAATCCTTTATTGGTACTGTATTTTTGGATCATAAGACGCACCCATGTTTTAGAGGGGGGGGGGATTTTTTTTTTTTTAAACAAAATATGTGGTCATGACGCACTGTTATGGGAGGTTAGGGTGGAGATCTGCTGACACTTATGGGGGTAATATCCCCCCATCCTGAGACCCTTCGAAGTATGTGTGTCCCTCATCCTGGTGGGCATGTCCTCCATGCTTATACCATCCTGGTATATAGGATTCCCATCCTGGCATATATGTTCCTCATCCTGGTAAATATGAGTCACATCATGGGCCCATCCTGGTGTACAGGTGCATCTCAATAAATTAGAATATCATCAAAAGTTAAATTATGTCAGTAATTCAATACAAAAAGGGAAACTCATATAGTCATTACACTCTATATAATGATCTATTTCAAGTGTTTAGTTCTGTTAATGTTGCCGATTATGGCTTATAGCCAACGAAAACCCAAAAGTCATCTCAGAAAATTAGAATAATTACCAGAACACCTGCAAAGGCTTCCAAAGCATTTAAAATGGTCCCTTAGTCTGGTTCAGTAGGTTACACAATCAAGAGCCACCATACACAGACGTATCTAGAACATGGGCTACAACTGTCGCATTCCTTGTGTCAAGCCACTCATGACCAATAGACAATGCCAGAAGCGTGTCTTACCTGGGCCAAGGAGAACAAGAACTGGACTGTTACTCAGTGGTCCAAGGTGTTTTTTTCAGATTAAAGTAAATTTTGCATTTCATTTGGAAATCAAGGTCCCAGAGTCTGGAGGAAGAGTGGAGAGGCCACAATCCAAGCTGCTTGATGTCTAGTGTGAAGTTTCCACAATCAATGGTGGTTTGGGGAGCCATGTCATCTGCTGGTGTAGGTCCACTGCGTTTATCAAGACCAAAGCCAGCGCAGCCGTCTACCAGGAAATTTTAAGCACCACGTAGAGAAAGAGCTGTGGAGAAACAAGCGCACATAGGGTTTTACCCCAATATGTAAGGGGTAGGGAGGGGGGAGTAAGAATACTCACCAAATGTAGTTGTGATAGTCACAACCACTATACACGCATGTAAAATGGATTCCAGGCTGCAGCCACCCGTAGTAGCAGATAACAGATAACACAAGAGATGGGTGTTCAGTTGCCGCGCCAAAAGATCACTTCTTGCAGATGTTCAGATTAATGTCACTTTATTATCGTACAGGTCAACGCGTTTCTGGAGCATCTGCCCCCTTCATCAGGACCACCAAGCACAGGAATAACATTAAATCTTGATTTAATGTTATTCCTGTGCTTGGTGGTCCTGATGAAGGGGGCAGATGCTCCAGAAACGCGTTGACCTGTACGATAATAAAGTGACATTAATCTGAACATCTGCAAGAAGTGATCTTTTGGCGCGGCAACTGAACACCCATCTCTTGTGTTATCTGTTATAGGAAATTTTAAGAGCATTTCATGCTTCCCTCTGCCGACAAGCTTCTTGGAGATGGAAATTCACTTTTCCTTTCGTCACGACAGCACCCACGAGAGAGGGATCCGCCCCCTTCAGGACAGGAAACCTACAGATAAAAAGGGTGCGGTCCCCCTCCCTCATCAGTTGGTTTCCTGTCCTGCATGGAGAGGAACCTACAGTACCTGGGTCCGGTTGAGTCCGTGCGGTCTCCGAGGGAACGGCGGAGCTCAGGGTCCAGAAGCACGGTCAGTGGAGCTCCCCTCGTGGACTCAGTCCTCCGGTGCACCTCGTCCTCTTTCCTTTGGTCCGGCTTGCCTCCAGGGAAATGACGCCTGCACATGCGCGTGCCTGCTTCTTCCGGGTTGCTCTGCTCGTGCGCGGCAGGGGGGGCCCTGCCGCATCAGCGCGCGTTCTCTGCTGCCGTGTCCCGGAAGTGCACAGGAGCGCTTCCGGGGGAGTGGACCGGGAAGATTCCTAGTGAAGCCCGTGGACCCCTCCTTCCTGAGCCGGTGGCGGCATGGTCGGTAAGTTGCTGTCTGTCGCCGGCAGTGCTCGGAGGCCGGCGCCTCTCCCTGTGTCGCGGGCTGCGCCTTCCGGCTGCACGGCGTGTGCGATGTGTCCAGGGCCGCGTCCGCGCTCTGTCTCCTCGACAGTGGCCCGGCAGTGCACGGTGGATCATCAAAGAGTCTCTGCCTGCACTTCCCCCTGCCGCCCGTCCGGGGTCGGTGCGTTGCTTCAGGCCCGGGAGCGGGCCTTTGGAGCTAGGATTCTGCCGCATGGACGGCGGCTGGGCCTCCTGGCCCCTGTGTTACCTGTGGTCTCCTGACCTCGGTGGCCTTGGGGCCTTTTCTGGCCTCTGTGGCCCGGCCTCTATGGCCCGGCCTCTGTGGCCTCCGGGCCCCTGTGGCCTCCAGGTCTCGGTGGACTCCTGGCCCCTGTGGCCTCCTGGCCCCTGTGGCCTCCGGGCCCCTGTGGCCTTCGGGCCCCTGTGGCCTTCGGGCCTCTGTGGACTCCTGGCCTGGCCCCTGTGGACTGGCCTGGCCAGTGTGGACTCCTGGCCCGTGTGGACTCCTGGCCCGTGTGTCCTTCTGTCCCCTATGGCTCTGTACCTCTTGGCCTCTGTGGCCTCCTGGCCTCTGTGGCCTCCTGGCCTCTGTGGCCTCCGGGCCTCTGGGCTTCTGTGCCCTCCGGGCCTCTGGGCTTCTGTGCCCTCCGGGCCTCTGGGCTTCTGTGCCCTCCGGGCCTCTGGGCTTCTGTGCCCTCCGGGCCTCTGGGCTTCTGTGCCCTCCGGGCCTCTCGGCTTCTGTGCCCTCCGGGCCTCTCGGCTTCTGTGGTCTCTGGGGGTTTTTAGCTTCTGTGGCCTCTTGGCTTCTGTGGCCTCTTGGCTTCTGTGGCCTCCGGGCTTCTGTGGCCTCCGGGCTTCTGTGGCCTCCGGGCCTCTGTGGCCTCCGGGCCTTTTTAGCTTCTGTGGCCTCTGGGCCTCTTGGCTTCTGTGGCCTCTGGGCTTCTGTGGCCTCCGGGCCTCTGGGCTTCTGTGGCCTCCGGGCCTCTGGGCTTCTGTGGCCTCCGGGCCTCTGGGCTTCTGTGGCCTCCGGGCCTTTTTAGCTTCTGTGGCCTCTGGGCCTTTTTAGCTTCTGTGGCCTCTGGGCTTCTGTGGCCTCCGGGCCTCTGGGCTTCTGTGGCCTCCGGGCTTCTGTGGCCTCCGGGCCTTTTTGGCTTCTGTGGCCTCCGGGCTTCTGTGGCCTCCTGGCCTTTTTGGCTTCTGTGGCCTCCGGGCTTCTGTGGCCTCCTGGCCTTTTTGGCTTCTGTGGCCTCCTGGCTTCTGTGGCCTCCTGGCCTTTTTGGCTTCTGTGGCCTCCTGGCTTCTGTGGCCTCCTGGCCTTTTTGGCTTCTGTGGCCTCCTGGCCTTTTTGGCTTCTGTGGCCTCTGGGCCTCTTGGCTTCTGTGGCCTCTTGGCTTCTGTGGCCTCTGGGCTTCTGTGGCTTCTGGGCCTCTTGGCTTCTGTGGCCTCCTGGCATCTATGACCTCTGGGCCTCCTGGCTTCTGTGGCCTCCTGGCATCTATGGCCTCTGGGCCTCCAGGCTTCTGTGGCCTCTGGGCCGCTTGGCCTCGGTGCCGCTTGGCCTTGGTGCCGCTTGGCCTCGGTGCCGCTTGGCCTCGGTGCCTCCGGGCCTCGGTGCTTCGGGGTCCCGGCCCTCTGTGCTTCTTGGCCTCGTGCTTCCTGGCCTCGTGCCTCTGTCCCTCTGTGCCTCCTGGCCTCTGTGCCTCCTGGCCTCGGGCCTCTGTGCCCTCGGGCCTCTGTGCCTCCTGGCCTCTGTGCCTTGTGCTTCCTGGCCACGTGCCGCTGTTGCCTCCTGGTCTCGTGTCTCCGGCCTCTGTGCTTCCAGGTCTTGTGCTTCCTGGCCTCTGTGCTTCCGGGCCTCCTGGCCTCTGTGCTTCCTTGCCTCCTGTCCTCCGGCCTTCCTGGTCTCTGGGCCTCCTGGCCTCTGTGGCTTCTTGACCTCTGTGGCTTCCTGGCCTCTGGACCTCCCGGCCTTGGGCCTCCGGGCCCTGTGCCTCCTGCTTCTGTACCTCCTGGCCTCGGGCCTCTGTGCCTCCTGCCCTCTGTTTCCTGGCCTCCTGCCCTCTGTGCCTTCTGCCCTCTGTGCCTCTTGGCCTCTGTGCATCTGGGCCTCTGTGTTTCCTGCCTCTGGGCCTCTTGACCTCCTGGCCTCTGGCCGTCTGGGCCTCTGTGCTTCTGTGCCTCTGTGCGTCTGTGCCTCTTGGCCTTTGGACCGCGGGGGCCTGTGTTCTGGTCTTCCGCCTCTGCCGCCTTGCGCCTCCCTGGCCTTGCGCCGGGCCTGGCGCCTCGGGCTTCATGCTTCGCTTCTGGGGTTCCTTGCTGCTCCCTTCTGGCCCTGCCGTCCCTGGTTCTCTCTCCTGGGTGCCGTGCTTGTTCGAGCGCCCCTAGGTTCTTCCGTCCCGGCCAGCCCTCCTGTCACGGAATCCCTTCCTTCCCCCCGCGTCGCGGAACTCCCCTTGCCGGTGTGTTTTTTGTCGGGGCGTTGCTGCCTTCCCGTCCTTGCGCTGTAGGCCGCCAGTCCGCACCCAACCTTGTGGTCGGCTGTGGATGTTCTTCCTGCCCTCCCTTCCTACCTCCTCATCTGCTGTATTCCGTTCTCCTCTGTTCTGCCATTCTCGTGTCGGGAAGGGTTATGGGTCTCTCGGTCGGTCCCCTCCAGGTGCCTGTTTCTGCCTGGGCGCCCTGTTTAAATCCCGTCTTGCGGGTTCTGAGGGGTTGTGCGCTTCCTTCCGGCTGGGGGCCGCTGCCAGCCGGTCCGTATACCGGCTCTCTTCCCTGGGGTCTTGCTCTAGGGTTGGGCGCCCTACCCTTTGCGCCCTTCGAGCCCCTCTCTGTCTGTGCTCTCTCCCTTCCTTCCTTTCGCGTCCTTGATTGGGGGGGCGCTGTCCCCCCCCCCCCGGGTCGCTCGGCGGCCCCTTGGCGGCTGGATGGGTCTTTTGTCTTTCAGGGTTCCAGCTGTGCTCCTCTGGTGTCGTGCCGTCTCTTGTTGCCCCGATGGCTGTGGGCTACTGTTTCCCTCGCGTCTGTGGTGCAGCCTGTTCTCCTGTCCTCCTCGGTGACGGATCGTTCTCCTGGAAGGTGGCCTCCTCCTTGGTGGCTGTGGCGGATGTCTCCTCGACGGTTTTGTAAGGCTGTGGCCTGGTCTTCTCCTTCCACTTTTCCGGGCTCTGCCGGCTGGCCTTTGGTTCTTCCACTGACCTTCCATTTGGCAGCTTGGCTCTTCACGTGGTTATCCCGCCCTCAGTGTGTCTTCTCTCTAAGTCTCTCGTGGGTGCTGTCGTGACGAAAGGAAAAGACTATATTACGTACCGGTAATGGGATTTTCCTGAGTCCACGACAGCACCCTTTACACCCCTGCCCTTTCTTTGTTTGTTTTTTCTCACGCTTCGGTGTCCTGGGCTTCATCTGTGTTATTTACTAATTCTTTGGCGGTTCCTCTCCCGGTCTCTGCAACCAACTGATGAGGGAGGGGGACCGCCCCTTTTTATCTGTAGGTTTCCTGTCCTGAAGGGGGCGGATCCCTCTCTCGTGGGTACTGTCGTGGACTCAGGAAAATCCCATTACCGGTACGTAATATAGTCTTTCCAGGACGTGGCACCTGTCCACACTGCAAAAATACCAATACCTGGTTTAATAACCACAGTATCACTGTGCTTGATTGGCCAGCAAACTCACCTGACCTAAACCCCATAGAGAATCTATGAGATATTGTCAAGAGGAAGAGGCGACACCAGACCCAACAATACAGATGAGCTGAAGGCTGCTATCAAAGCAACCTGGGCTTCCATAACACCTCAGCAGTCCCACAGACTGATCACCTCCATGCCACGCCACATTGATGCAGTAATTCATGCAAAAGGAGTCCCAACCAAGTATCGAGTGTATTTACTGTACAGACTTTTCAGTAGGCGCCAACATTTCTGAGTTTAATATCATTTTTTCAGTTGGTCTTGTATAATATTTTAATTTTCTGAGATAATTACTTTTGGGTTTTCATTGGCTGTAAGCTATAATCATCAACATTAACAGAAATAAACACTTGAAACAGATCACTGTGTGTAATGACTACAGTATATAATATGCGTTTCCCTTTTTGTATTGAGCTACTGAAATAAATTAACTTTGAGGATATTCTCATTTATTGAGATGCACTTGTGTATGCCTCCCATCATGCTGAACACAAAAACACAAAAAAAAGGAAAAAGATTATACTCACAATCTCTTTGCTCCCCTAATGCGCCATGTCCTCAAGTAGCTTCAGCGTGTAAGCGGCGCAGCGCATCACGTCATGTCATGTGCCCCTAGTTATACACTGACATGAGCTGCTGAAATATTCACTGCTCCCCACACCCAGGATTATGGTCATGGGGAGCAGTGAATACTCTTTAATAGCAGACACAAGTGATCGCCTAGTCGCTGCAGGAAGCCAGTGGCGATGTGATCACGTGCACCTGGTATTAAAGAGAATAGAAAAGAAAAGAAAAAAATCTGATTTTGCATTGTCATTCTGTGATTTAACTTTTTATTTAGGGCTGTACAAGGGCTTGGGACAAGTTGAAATTTTCTGTGATACATTTTGTTTTTCCTTCTATACAACTTTTTATTGCCTTTTACTTCATTTTTTCTTGTATGGGATAAATATGGCAGTTTTATAGTCTGGGTTGTACTGGTTGGTGATACCAATTGTGTATGTTTGGGGTTTTTTTTTTTACACAAAAGTTGCAGTTTTAGCAGCAAAAGTTAATTTTTTTAATGTTTTTTTGTTTTCTATTGAATTCTTCTTTTGCATTATTACCCAAGTAGCATTACAAAACTTAAATATTTTTCACTCTGATCGCTGGTCTCATAGATAGCACAGTTTTTTCACTCTTAGGGCGGCTTTGCACACTACGACATCGCAGGTGCGATGTCGGTGGGGTCAAATCGAAAGTGACGCACATCCGACGTCACTTGCGATGTCGTAGTGTGTAAATCCTAGATGATACGATTAACAAGCGCAAAAGCGTCGTTATCGTATCATCGGTGCAGGCTCCGACATTTCCATAGTGCCGGTGCTGCGACAGGTACAATGTTGTTCCTCGTTCCTGCGGCAGCACACATCGCTGTGTGAGAAGCCGCAGGAGCGAGGAACATCTACCTGCCGCTGGCCACAATGCGGAAGGAAGGAGGTGGGCGGGATGTTTACATCCTGCTCATCTCCGTCCCTCCACCGCTATTGGCCGCCTGCCGTGTGACATCGCTATGACGCCACACGACCTGCCCCCTTAGGAAGGAGGCTGGTCGCCGGTCAGAGCAACGGTCGCAGGGCAGGTGAGTGCATGTGAAGCTGCCGTAGCGATAATTTTCACTACGCCAGCTATCACAAGATATCGTACCTGCGACGGGGGCGGGGACTATCGCGTGCGACATCGCAGCATCGGCTTGCGATGTCGCAACGTGCAAAGCCCGCCTTAGTCCCAACAAAATTAGAGGGAAGATTGAGGACAGAACTCATTGCCTCTGTTAACCATTTACATTCTTTTGTTTGATTCTCTGTGAGCCATCTAGATTGACAATTGCATTTGAATAGTTAAACACCTTTGATTAATGCTAAAAATCCCAAAACATTTGTGGCCAAAGTATCAGGTTGTCCGCTATAGCATGCAGCTGACACCCACAGCATTCTTGCCTTTCAGGGTGTGTGCTTTTTATTTAAACCTATTCCTCAGCCCCATATAAAAGGCACCTTAATGACTCCTGTAGAAAAAGACATATTGGCAGTTATAAAGGGGTTAAAAGTTTGTTATATTTTTCTTTCCATTAAAAACGCATTTCTTGCTGTTATCCTGGACCTTTTAAGTCAGTTTATTGCAAGTTATTTCTTAAACTGGACCTGCAGAGCTCTGGTTTAAAGTATTAACATAAATATAGGGGGAAAAAAAGTAGTTACATGTGCTACAACTACTTGAAGGGAATCTGTCAGTAGGATAATCTCTCTTATCCCAGCTATATGGGCATGTAGGTAATAGGAGGTGGAATAAAATTATACCTTGACATCTGTAACTCAGCATTTTATTTCCAATAAACCCATGCTTTTCTTAATATGTAAATTATCTAGTACAATCTATGGGTTGGACACAGATCTACCTTGAGACTGCCCCCAGAGCTCATTTTAAATGAAAGGGGGCATTACCAGTAAGAGACATGTAGTGACTGACAGACTTCTCTTCTGATCTACATGTCTCATACAGGTAACACCCCCTTTCATTTAACCCCGTTCTCTTTTTTCGGGATCTGGGACTCCGTGAACATCTTATTTTTTGCGGCATGAGCTGACGTTTTTAAATTATTTCATGTTTCCGCAGATGCGAGGTCTTGAGTGTCTATTGCATTTTAATGCAGGGTTGTGGCGACCAAAAAAAAAAAACAAATTAAGAGTTTGGATTTTTTTTTCCTCATTACAAGGTATACTAATCAGATTGATTTAATATTTTGATAGATCAGGCATTTCTAAAAGCGGCAATACCAAGTATATGCGTTTTTGATGTTATTATGGTTTAATTTTCAATGGGGCAAAGAGGGGGTGATTTGAACTTTGTTTTAAACACTTTACGTTTTACTGATCTTACTAGTGCTCCCAGGGAACTTTATCGTTGCACAATCCGACTGCTTTTGCTGATCAGAGTGATGCTTCATCCTGCAGTAATGGGTCAGACACAGCCAAGGACATAGCATAGCAGCACTTGATTGTGAAGGGGTTAATATAAACTCGGACAGGAGAGTCTTGGGGAGATTTGTGTCCAACCCATAGATCTTAAAAGCTCATTTACATATTACACAACACTGCTCCAGATGTTGTTATCCCATGACGATCTAGCACAATTTCCAGTGCTGTTCAATGTAATAAGGTGGATGAAAGCAATACTACTAACATCATGGCTCCTAACTCTGAATAATGATGGCACATCACTACAGGGGCCGCAGTGACCGTGTAAGATGCAGGTGGTTTTTGTTGGTTTTGCAATGTGATGGTAGTTTAGTTTTTGGTTTACATAATTTACAAATTATTTTCTAATATAGGAGTTAGATAATCCAAATAATTTAACAATCCTGTAGGCTACCGTACTTTTATTCTGACAGGCAAGCCTGAAAAATAAAAACCTTTTCATTGCTTAGATTTTATGTATGCATTTTATGCAGAATTTCTCCAGAAAAGAATAAGAAAAATCTAAAGACTTCACAAATAATCCTGCACAATACAGATGAAACCAGAGGTTTATATACACTATCTAAAAAGACACATCTGCATGTTTTTCTCACTATCTGACATGAAATCAAAATAAACCTTTCTTATTTTAGATTAATTAGGAACCAAAATTATTTATATTTGTCAAATGCCAGAATAATGTTAGAGAGAATGTTTTAAGGCATTTTTATTTCTTTCTGCAAAGTCAAAAGTTTACATACACTAAACGTACTATGCCTTTAAGCAATATGGGAAAGCCCATATGATGAGGTCATGTTTTTGGAAGCTTCTGACAGATTTCTTTGTGCAGCATCATGGGAAAGTCAAAGAAATCAACCAAGATCTCAGGAAGAAAATTGTGGACTTGCACAAATCTAGTTCATCACTGGGTGCAATTTTCAGATACCTGAAGGTACCATGTTCATCTGTACAAACAATTATACACAAGTATAAATAAAATGGCAATATTCAGCCATCATTCCGCTCAGGATGGAGATGGGTTCTGTAAACCAGAGATGAATGTGCTTTTGTCAGAACTGTGCATATCACCAAAGAACAAAAGACCTTGTGAAGATGCTGGTGGAAGCTGGTAAGATTGAGTCATTATCCACAGTGAAACAAGTACTGTATCAACATGGGCTGAAATGCCACTCTGCCAAGAAGAAGCCAATACTCCAAAAGAAACATACTAAAGCCAGATTAATGTTTGTAAATGCACACAAGACGACCGACCTTAATTTTTGGAGACATGTCCTGTGGTCTGACGAAATTAAAATTAAACTGTTTGGCCATAATGACCATTATTACGTTTGGAGGAAAAAGGGAGAAGCTTTGAAGCCTAAGAACACCATCCCAACTGTGACACACGTGGGTGGCAGCATCATGTTGTGGTGGTGTTTTTCTAGAGGAAAGACTGGTGCACGTCACAAAATAAATGGTATCATGGTGAAAGAAGATTATGTGGCAATACTGAAGCAACATCTCAAGACATCAATGAGGAATTCAAAAGTTGAGCAGAAATGGGTCTTTCAAATTGACAATGACCCAAAGTATACTGCCAAACTGTTTACAAAGTGGCTTAAGGATAAGAACGTCAATGTTTTGGAGTGGCTATCACAAAGTCCTGATCTCTATCCTTTTGAAAATATATGGGCAAAGCTGAAAAGGCAGGTGCGAACAAGGCGACCTAAAAACATGTCTCTGGTACACCAGTTCTGTCTGGAGGAATGGGCCTAAATTCCTACCAGCTATTGTGAGAAGCTGGTGGAAGGATGTCCAAAATGTTTGACCCGAGTCTTACAGTTTAAAAAGTGAACCTGTCAGGTGCAATATGCACCCAGAACCATGAGCAATTTTGGATGCATATTGCTAATCTCTGCATCTAATACCATAGCTAGAGATGTTTAGAAAACGTATTTCTAAAGATCTTTTATCAAATGCTAATGAGGCCAGGGACTAGTCGCAAGGGCACTAGTTCCCTTGGCTAGTCGGCCCCCTTAGCATGGGTGTCCTAACATGCTATTGAATGCACAGTATCAGAGGATGGTTGCTCTCACCTCTGCTGCCACTGCTGGTTTTTGGTTCAGTGAGCACTACACCAGTTTGAAGCCGGGACGCAAACACCCGCCTTCACAGTATGCATGACTGGAAGTCCAGGACTTCTGATTATGCCACTGAGCCGAAAAACAGCGGTGGCAGCCGAGAGGTGAGCACGACCATGCCTCTTACGCTGCGCATTCATTAGCATGTTACTACGCCCACAGGGGTGTGCTAACATGCTAAGGGGGCCAACTAGCCAAGGGTAGTAACGCTCTTGTGACTAGTGGCTGGCCTCATTAGCTTATGATAAAAAAAATCTTTAGAAATACTTTTTCTAAAGATCTCTTCATGTATGCTGCCAGATACAAGGACAGTTAGGCAGTTAATAGAAATATGCACCCAGAACTGCTCGTGGTTCTGGGAGCATATTGCACAGACAGGTTTCCTTTAAGGGCAATTGTAACAAATACTAATGAACTGTATGTTAACAGTTGACTTTGCAGAAAGTAAGAAAAATGCCTTAAAACATTCCCTCATCATTAGGACATTTGGCAAATCTAAATAATTTGGTTCGTAACTGACCTAAAACGGGAAAGGTTTATTCTGATTTCATGTCATATAGTGAGAACAACATGCAGATGTGTCTTTATAAATAGTGTATTGGCTTCAACTGTACATTGTGGTCCCTAAAAGAAGAAATGTGCCCTATAGCAAAAACATTTACTATAACTTTAAAACACATTTATGTGCAATGACCATATTCACTTCTGACAACTAAAATGGTAATTTTACTTATTTTCAAATATTTGTTTCCGATTTATTATGATCAGTTTGTGTTTATTTTCATTTCAGATTTAAGGGAACAGTTTTCCCTTCTAACAAAAACATTTCTTAACTGTCATCCATAAATAAAATTTTAAAAGGACAATATATACTGTAACATACATATCCTAAATACCGGAGCCTCAAGAAAACGCTCTTTTAAACAAAATCCCAATTATGCACACAGGTAGTGTCAATATCTGAGAAAAGTTGTTTTCTACAATACTGATCAATAACGTTCTTAAAGCATAAAAAACACCAAAAAGATAATATGCCACATGACATGTTTATAAATAAAACTATCACATTGCTTACAACTTATACACTTGCAGCATAAACAATGACTTAGAAACCTTTTTGTATTCCAATGCCTAAAAATAAAAACAATTAAATGGAAGAAACAGTAAAAAATATGTAGGCTTTAAATACAAAGCCCATGCTAAGTAGTAACAAGTCTTGGAAACCCATGTAAAACAGTCACAAGACATTCGCTGGTGATAACAGAACAACTTGTTCTTCATTGCTGGTGGCCTTGCTGCTGTTTCCCACAGCTCTAGATTTCCGAAAAACATTTTAGGTTATCTGATTTAATAAAAAAATAAATTTGATAAAAGATTAAGTTTTCAAAATTAAAAAGGTGCAAATCTGTGTCCTTGACCAGTTGTGGTTTAGTCTACCTGGAAAAGCTTTGGATTTTAGGGGTTAGCTAAAATACCGCCCTTTTTTACCAGTATATGTTGTTTGCTCATTGCTGTGTTGCTGGTCTATGTCAGCTAGGGATAATGGCTTTAGGTCAGCCCAGGGGTCCTCAAGCATTGAAGGTCTGTAATAGTTTTCCACATCATTAGACATTCTTTTCCCTCTGCCTTGCGGGGTACCATATGGTGAAGATGTCCTGGGTGAACCCTTCAAAAAAAAAAAAAAATCATCATGTAAAGAAATGTTCAATATATGTTCTCCAGTGTTAGAGCACAAACCACAAACACCTGTATTATTCACAACACTATATGCATTAATTGAGATTAAAAGAAGATTTTACAATAGTGCTTGTCCCCAAACATCTCTGTACCGTACAGGTCACCATTTTTTTTTTTGCGGCGGGGGCTAAAAGTCATTTTTGTAATTGGGTTTAACCAATAATTTAGCAGTTTGCCCATCACCTGTGCTGCAGTCTATTGTTGGCTGCAGCATGAGTTAGGCTGGCTTCTCATCCATATGCAACCTCTCTAACATCCTTGTGTCATCTTTTTATTACAATATGAAATCTGTATGTCTGTTTTTACATTTGTGTTACATCTGATTACGTCGGACACACAGCGGTGTTTTGGGGGTTAATAAATTGGAGAAAGGTTTTTTTGTATTTTATTTCAAATAAAGGAATTTTTGGTGTGTGTTTATTTACTTTCACTTACAGATTAGTAATGGGGGGGGGTCTCAGATGCATCCCTTTTGTGAATACATTTTCCAGTTTGGGGCTCCCTCTTGTGGTCAGGGCTGGCGGTGCAGTTGACTTGTGGAATGAGAGCCACACACCTGTGGATGACTGCCTTTCAGATTGGGACTATGTAACTGAGTAGTTTTCTCCTGTACTTGCCATGCTCAATTGATTTCCTGTGTGAAGGACATTCTGAAACCAGCCCTGCTCTCTACCAGACCTCCCCTCAGATAAGTTGGTATTTGTACCTCTGCTTATTGTTTCCACTTTCCTGTTTTTTTTCTGTTTTGATACTATTGCTTGATTCCTATTTTGCCTGTGTGGAGTTCCTGGTGAAATTGGATGATTCCCTGCTGGGAGTGTCTGTATATTTAGCTCCATGATTCTGCAATGTACTGTGTTTTGTCATGCTTGGTATTAACCCCTTCAGCCCCCGGGAACTTTCAGTTTTTGTTTTTTGCTCCTTTTCTTCCGAGAGCCGTAGCTTTTTTATTATTCCGTCAATCTTGCCATATGAGGGCTTGTTTTTTGCAGGACGAGTTGTACTTTTAAATGAAACCATAGGTTTTACCATATATTGTAGTGGAAAACAGCAAAAAAATTCCAAGTGTGGAAAAACTGCAAAAAAAGTGTGATCGTACAATAGTTTTTGGGATGTTTTATTCATTGAGTTCACTATATGGTAAAACTGATGTGTGGGTGTGATGCCTCAGGTCGGTGCGAGTTTGTAGACACCAAACATGTATAGGTTTACTTGTATCTAAGGGGTTAAAAAAAATTCACAAGTTTGTCCAATAAAAGTGGTGCACGTTTTGCGCCATTTTCCGAAACACATAGCTTTCTCATTTTTCAGGATCTATGGCTCAGTTGCTGTTTATTTTTTGTGTCTCGAGCTAACATTTTTAATGGTACCATTTTTGCGCAGATGCTACGTTTTGATCGCCTGTTATTGCATTTTGCGGAAAACATGCGGCGACCAAAAAACGTAATTTTGGCGTTTGGTAAACTGCGTAGTGGCAAAAAATTCCAATCAGATTAATTGATTTTATATTTTGATAGATCGGGCATTTCTGAACGCGGCGATACCAAATATGTGTATATTTATTTATTTTTTAACCCTTTTTCAATGGGGTGAAAGGGGGGTGATTTGAACTTTAAGGTTTTGTTTTTTTTTATTTTTTTAAAACCTTTTTTTACTTTTTTTATTTTACTAGTCCCCCTAGGGGGCTATAGCGATCAGCAAACCGATCGCTCTTATCTATCTGCTGATCACAGATTTAGTCACTTCCGGTTTCCCTCTGCTCCGTGCCGAGGAAAAACGAAAGTGAAACTTCGTAGCTGCAGACGTCATCACATGACCCTGTGCTACGATGGCAACCACCGAACGTCACGTGATCACTCACGTGACTTCCGATGGGGGCGGCGGTAAGTAAAAAACATGGCCGCGTGCATATAGATCTCGCTGCCAGACTTTGATTCACTCGCAACATGCAGGCACACATGTCAGCTGTTGAAAACAGCTGATGTGTGTGCCGACCGCCGCCTGCCCGCGGCAGGGGGCGGGGCTTAACGGGACACGATCCTTGACGGATAGATCCGTCCAAGGTCGTGAAGGGGTTAATTGCAGTCCCTCATCTATATTAGTGTTTTTGGATCCCAGTACCATCAGAGTACTGATATAGTAGGGGAGAGGCCGTGTGGTCTCAGGGTTTTGTCATGTCAGACATGCTGACATTTTTTTAGGGTTTTTACGGCTGCAGACAGTGCTCTTTCCTATCCTTTCCTATAAAGATAGTTTGGGCCTCATCTTCCGGCACGGTGGCTCAGTGGTTAGCACTGCAGTCTTGCAGCGCTGGGGTCCTGGGTTCAAATCCCACCAAGGACACTATCTACAAGGAGTTTGTATGTTCTCCCCGTGTTTGCGTGGGTTTCCTCCGGGTACTCCAGTTTCCTCCCACACTCCAAAGACATACATATAGGGACTCTAGATTGTGAGCCCCAATGGGGACAGTATTGCCAATGTATGTAAAGCGCTGTGGAATTAATAGCGCTATATAAATGAATAAAATTATTATTATTATTATCTTTAATTAATCTGTTTTCTAGCTTTGTATTGTGTTTTCCTATATCACCGTAGTCATTACATGTGGAGGGCCATCTATATCTTTGGGGATTGCTTCGATGCAGATTAGCTTTTCTTATATTTTTATCAGTAAGAATATTTAGTTCTCCGGCTGTGTCGAGATGACTAGGTCATCGTAGGCTCATCCCACGGCTACTTCTAGTGTGTGTCAGGATTAGGTCTGCAGTCTGTTAAGGTTCCAGCCACTCTGGTTACTTTTTGGGTTTACACATTTTTTGATCCTCCTCGGTCCCTGAATCATAACACCTCCCATTCCTAAACTAGGGCATTAACCCCTTATTACCCCGATTACCACTGCACCAGGGTAATCGGGAAGAGGCAGGTAATGTGCTGGGATTATCACATGTAATGGATGAGACAATCCTGGGCGACTACAGGCTGCTACTTTTAGGCTGGGGGGGTCCAATAAACATGAGTCTCCCCAGACTGCGAATACCAGCCCCCAGCTGCCTGGCTTTATCTTGGTTGGGTATCAAAATTGAGGGGTGGGGGGGCGCAGTTTTTTTAAAATCATTTAAATAATTTCTTTAAAAAAAAGAAGCCGCATGTGGTTCCTCCTACTTTCATACACAGCCAAGATAAGCGCATGGGTGGGGGCTGCAGCCGTAGCTTTATCTGTGCTGGGTATCATAATATGAGGGGGACACTGCCAATTTTTTAAATTTTTATTGGACTCTATAGACCCACAGACCAGGTCTGTGACTGGAAGCGTCACACATGCGGTCACTCATCATGGGGGCGCGTCTGCCTGCAACAAATCACAGACGCTGGTGGGCAGGAGAAGCCGTGAATAAGCATGAGCCTAATGAGCGGCCCAGGAAGAAGAAGGAGATGCCACGGGAGCGTATAGCCGCGCCAGTGAATTTGAAAGTATGAAGCGCTTGCTCCTTCCTATCCCTTTGCGCCCGATTCTGGTTCTCATAATTATATCGGGACCGAAATCCAGCCAGATACCAGCGATCAATCTCCTGCCGACCTCGAGTTGGCGGGGGATTGATTTGTAAGTCCTCCAATCACTACTGAGAAATGCAGTGACTAAAAACGCGAAAAGATAAAACATACTGCAGTTTGTCAGAAGTTTGTGACAAAAACTGCAGACAAAAACCTGCAACGTGTGCACAGCAAATCTGAATTCTCAGACTTTACTGGCAAGTCAAAAGTGAGAACTTTCTGATAAAACGGCACCAAAAACCACGGCAAAAAACGCAGCTTGCGCATGTTGTCATACCATGCCCCTTAGTAAAAGGGGTACATTTTTACCAACATGCCTAGTAGTATGAATAGTTACACAACCCACAGACAAGATTGTATGACCCTAGCATGCAAAGCACTTTCCCTGATCAGTCATGGTCCCCCAACACACATCAGCAAGCAGGTGATAAAGTTATGGGGGCTAAAACCTCACCAGCACTCGGATTATATCACCAAGGACCGATGCAAACGGACAAACAATTCCACTGCAAAACACAGCAATATCTATGGTCTCTATACATATTAAGTATACGTCGGCAGAATGAGCTACTCTGTGCTGCGCCCTAACCAGGAAAAGACGGTATTCCAGGACTATAGGATGACCGTACAGGACAGCGCTGTCACTGGGGAAGGCAAATATTACAGGACTCTGGGGTAACAGTACAGTACAGGACAGGACAGCACAGTGATGGGGGGGGGGGGGGGGGAAAGGACGGCATTACAAGACTTTGGGGGTCACAGTACAGGACGGCGCTGTTACTGGGGAAGGACAGTATTACAGGACTCTGGGGTAACAGTACAGGACAGCACAGTGATATGGGGGGGGATGGGGAAGGACAACATTACAAGGCTTTGGTGTCACAGTACAGGACAGCCCCGTTACCGGAAAGGACGGTATTACAGGCTCTGGAGTAACGGTACAGTACAGTCCCCGATGAACAGTATTACAGGACTATATGTTAACAGTACATGACAGCGCTGTGATCAAGGGACAGACTATATTACAGGCATGTAGGGCAACAGTACAGGACAACACTCACCAGGGAAGGACTGTATTACAGGAATTGCAGGGTGACAGTAACACCATCACTGGGAAAGGACGAGTGTTATAGGCTCTGGGTTACAATACAGTACAGCGCTGTCACCGGGGAAGGAAGGTGTTAACAGGACTGTGGGGCAACTACAGGACAGCGCCGTCACCAGGGAAGGATGGTATTACAGGACTGTGGGATAACAATAGAGGACAGCGCTGCCACCGGGGAAGGACAATATTACAAGCCTCAGGGGTAACAGTACAGGACAGCGCTGCCACCGAGGAAGGACAATATTACAAGCCTCAGGGGTAACAGTACAGGACAGCGCTGCCACCGGGGAAGGACAATATTACAAGCCTCAGGGGTAACAGTACAGGACAGCGCTGCCACCGAGGAAGGACAATATTACAAGCCTCAGGGGTAACAGTACAGGACAGCGCTGTCACCGGGGAAGGACAATAATACAGGACTCAGGGGTAACAGTACAGGACAGCGCTGCCACCGGGGAAGGACAATATTACAAGCCTCAGGGGTAACAGTACAGGACAGCGCTGCCACCGAGGAAGGACAATATTACAAGCCTCAGGGGTAACAGTACAGGACAGCGCTGCCACCGAGGAAGGACAATATTACAAGCCTCAGGGGTAACAGTACAGGACAGCGCTGCCACCGGGGAAGGACAATAATACAGGACTCAGGGGTAACAGTACAGGACAGCGCTGTCACCGGGGAAGGACAATAATACAGGACTCAGGGGTAACAGTACAGGACAGCGCTGCCACCGGGGAAGGACAATAATACAGGACTCAGGGGTAACAGTACAGGACAGCGCTGCCACTGGGGAAGGACAATATTACAAGACTCAGGGGTAACAGTACAGGACAGCGCTGCCACCGAGGAAGGACAATATTACAAGACTCAGGGGTAACAGTACAGGACAGCGCTGCCACCGAGGAAGGACAATATTACAAGACTCAGGGGTAACAGTACAGGACAGCGCTGCCACCGAGGAAGGACAATATTACAGGACTCAGGGGTAACAGTACAGGACAGCGCTGCCACCGGGGAAGGACAATATTACAGGACTCAGGGGTAACAGTACAGGACAGCGCTGCCACCGGGGAAGGACAATATTACAAGACTCAGGGGTAACAGTACAGGACAGCGCTGCCACTGGGGAAGGACAATATTACAGGACTCAGGGGTAACAGTACAGGAGAGCGCTGCCACCGGGGAAGGACAATATTACAGGACTCAGGGGTAACAGTACAGGATAGCGCTGTCACCGGGGAAGGACAATATTACAAGACTCAGGGGTAACAGTACAGGATAGCGCTGTCACCGGGGAAGGACAATAATACAGGACTCAGGGGTAACAGTACAGGACAGCGCTGTCACCGGGGAAGGACAATAATACAGGACTCAGGGGTAACAGTACAGGACAGCGCTGCCACTGGGGAAGGACAATATTACAAGACTCAGGGGTAACAGTACAGGACAGCGCTGCCACCGAGGAAGGACAATATTACAAGACTCAGGGGTAACAGTACAGGACAGCGCTGCCACCGAGGAAGGACAATATTACAAGACTCAGGGGTAACAGTACAGGACAGCGCTGCCACCGAGGAAGGACAATATTACAAGACTCAGGGGTAACAGTACAGGACAGCGCTGCCACCGGGGAAGGACAATATTACAAGACTCAGGGGTAACAGTACAGGACAGCGCTGCCACTGGGGAAGGACAATATTACAGGACTCAGGGGTAACAGTACAGGAGAGCGCTGCCACCGGGGAAGGACAATATTACAGGACTCAGGGGTAACAGTACAGGATAGCGCTGTCACCGGGGAAGGACAATATTACAAGACTCAGGGGTAACAGTACAGGATAGCGCTGTCACCGGGGAAGGACAATATTACAGGACTCAGGGGTAACAGCACAGGATAGCGCTGTGATCGGGGGAAGGACGGTATTATAGGACTATAGGGTAACAGAACAGGACAGCGCTGTCAATGGGGAAGGACGGTATTACAGGACTCAGGGGTAACAGTACAGGACAGCGCTGTCACCGGGGAAGGACAATATTACAGGACTCAGGGGTAACAGTACAGGAGAGCGCTGCCACTGGGGAAGGACAATATTACAAGACTCAGGGGTAACAGTACAGGATAGCGCTGTCACCGGGGAAGGACAATATTACAGGACTCAGGGGTAACAGCACAGGATAGCGCTGTGATCGGGGGAAGGACGGTATTATAGGACTATAGGGTAACAGTACAGGACAGCGCTGCCACTGGGGAAGGACAATATTACAGGACTCAGGGGTAACAGTACAGGATAGCGCTGCCACCGGGGAAGGACAATAATACAGGACTCAGGGGTAACAGTACAGGACAGCGCTGCCACTGGGGAAGGACAATATTACAGGACTCAGGGGTAACAGAACAGGACAGCGCTGTGATCGGGGGAAGGACAATAATACAGGACTCAGGGGTAACAGTACAGGACAGCGCTGCCACCGGGGAAGGACAATAATACAGGACTCAGGGGTAACAGTACAGGATAGCGCTGCCACCGGGGAAGGACAATATTACAGGACTCAGGGGTAACAGTACAGGACAGCGCTGCCACCGGGGAAGGACAATAATACAGGACTCAGGGGTAACAGTACAGGACAGCGCTGCCACTGGGGAAGGACAATATTACAGGACTCAGGGGTAACAGTACAGAACAGCGCTGCCACCGGGGAAGGACAATATTACAGGACTCAGGGGTAACAGTACAGGACAGCGCTGCCACCGGGGAAGGACAATATTACAGGACTCAGGGGTAACAGTACAGGATAGCGCTGTCACCGGGGAAGGACAATATTACAAGACTCAGGGGTAACAGTACAGGATAGCGCTGCCACCGAGGAAGGACAATATTACAAGACTCAGGGGTAACAGTACAGGACAGCGCTGCCACCGGGGAAGGACAATATTACAAGACTCAGGGGTAACAGTACAGGACAGCGCTGTCACCGGGGAAGGACAATATTACAAGACTCAGGGGTAACAGTACAGGACAGCGCTATCACCGGGGAAGGACAATATTACAGGACTCAGGGGTAACAGTACAGGACAGCGCTGCCACCGGGGAAGGACAATATTACAGGACTCAGGGGTAACAGTACAGGACAGCGCTGCCACCGGGGAAGGACAATATTACAAGCCTCAGGGGTAACAGTACAGGATAGCGCTATCACCGGGGAAGGACAATATTACAGGACTCAGGGGTAACAGTACAGGACAGCGCTGCCACCGGGGAAGGACAATATTACAGGACTCAGGGGTAACAGTACAGGACAGCGCTGCCACCGGGGAAGGACAATATTACAGGACTCAGGGGTAACAGTACAGGACAGCGCTGCCACCGGGGAAGGACAATATTACAAGCCTCAGGGGTAACAGTACAGGATAGCGCTATCACCGGGGAAGGACAATATTACAGGACTCAGGGGTAACAGTACAGGACAGCGCTGCCACCGGGGAAGGACAATATTACAGGACTCAGGGGTAACAGTACAGGACAGCGCTGCCACCGGGGAAGGACAATATTACAGGACTCAGGGGTAACAGTACAGGACAGCGCTGCCACCGGGGAAGGACAATATTACAGGACTCAGGGGTAACAGTACAGGACAGCGCTATCACCGGGGAAGGACAATATTACAGGACTCAGGGGTAACAGTACAGGACAGCGCTATCACTGGGGAAGGACAATATTACAGGACTCAGGGGTAACAGTACAGGACAGCGCTGTCACCGGGGAAGGACAATATTACAGGACTCAGGGGTAACAGTACAGGACAGCGCTGCCACCGGGGAAGGACAATATTACAGGACTCAGGGGTAACAGTACAGGATAGCGCTGTGATCGGGAAAAGGCCAATATTATAGGACTATAGGGTAACAGTACAGGACAGCGCTGCCACTGGGGAAGGACGGTATTACAGGCTCTGGGGTAACTGCTCTCCCTATTACCTGGTAATGCGCGGGGTGCCTGGGAGAGGAGAAGCCGCGGCCGTGCTGCTGGTAATGCTGGGCGCTTCCTCCGGGAGACCTGGTGTATGGAGACGAGCTGTACCGGGGGCTGGGCCGCCGCGGCGGAGTGTTACCTGGGGACGGGCCGCTGTATCTGCCCCCGTGAGGGCTCTCAGAGGGCGACGAGTGCCCTCCCCCGCTGCCATGAGGCCTCGGAGGCCTGGGGCCATAGCCGGGTGTGTGCGGACTGCCGTACCCCCAGGCCGGCAGCGGTGGAGGAAGCATGGGGCCGGAGTAAGGCGGTGGGCTTCGGAAAGACCCCGGGCTCCCCTCTCCGCAGCCGGAGGAGTTCGGGGACCTAAAATTCTGTCTGTGCATCGTTAAAAACAAGGGTCAAATTTAGCGCGACTTCCAGTAGGGCGGTGCTGCGCTCTCCCACACGGGCCTACCTACGGGAGCGGACTTCCGGCTGTGCAGCACCCGAGCTTCCGGTGTACTGCGACCTCCAATAAAGGTTCCGGGATGGAGCGTGTGCAGAGGAGGCGTGGACCCTCCATTCTGTACAATCTGTAGGGTCTCAGGCCTCATCCTGGTGGGCTGCAGAGCGGGCACTGAGGCACCACCAGTATTGTGCACAGGGCGATACCTGGCCAATCTCCCAGCACTACGCCTCATTCACACCTTTTCTGTGATTTTTGTAATTTGTTCACAGATCCATAGATTTGCAATTATTATTATTTATTTATTGTTATTGCAATGCTGATTTTGATCCGATGTGTCTCCGCATCTGACGTGAGCAGCTCTATTCACTAATATAGGTACAAGTGCCATCTGTGAAAAATCGGGGAAACTGAGTGAATGGGGCCTTAGGGACAGCACAGGACCTATAGGGGTGGATGGCGCTATGCGCATGTCCGTGATCGCACAGTCGTGGAACGTTCACCATCTCTCCTAGGGTCAGATCGAACCTGGCCATGCACGTCTATAATCTGCCGTAAAGTCAGATAGAGGAAAAGAAGCCAGACTTTTTTGTTTTTATGTGTGAGAAAAACTGATGACACAGACTAAATACCGATAATAAAAACTGACGTGTTCACACATTGCCCAGATTCATCATGGCCTGTGTCTGATTTCGTCTAGCTTTGCGCCTTTATCCATTTAATTTTTTTATTTCTTTTATTTTTTTGTGCTTTATGGGCAAAGTGTTGAAATTCTCAGTTTTCTCCTGATTCATCAATTGCGACTTTTGGCGCAAATTGTACATTTGGCGCAACTTCACTCCGTTCCCCCTTGATACATTTTTCAGAACACTAAATTTATGACTCATTTTTTTCAACAAAGTGTGAATTTTAAATGCAAACTCTGGGAAACCGAAGGCACCAGACCATAGGGTGATACCTTTATAATAGGATAGACTGGATCCTGAGGCCGAGCTCCTGTGACCGCTCATAATGGCTGCTGCTGCTCCATGGCTGGGGATGACCTTGAAGGAAAAGAAAATTCATGGTTTTGGGCTGTTCCACCGATATGAAGATCCTTGATCCAAAAATAAAGAAGCGGTTTTTATTCTGCATCACGTTTCCCGCCGGAGTGGCATCTTTTTCAAGTGTACAAACCAACTGTACATAGCACATAGGGGTTTAAATAGTCTAAAGTGGGTGCCAAAAATAACTGAAAAAACACCCACTGAGGGTTTGAAAATGTGGGAGGGCGAGGAAGGGTCAGAGGGAGGGGAAAAGGTCATGTACAGTAGGAGATACGTCAAAAGCTACTAAGGTGAGTATGGAGAAATTCAAGAAATAGAAATATACATACGTCACTCCGTCAAAACTAAAGGGTGAGCGATACAATACCACTCCTTAAGCATAGGGCAAAAAATCTGGAACTCCAATGGTGAAAATAAGTAGCTTGATTTATTAGTAGTAGCAAACCAAATGAAATAGAAAAGTTTTGGCGTATAACTCAGCTCTTCATCAGATTGATGGGTATAATGGAGCATGAGGTGTGGAGCATATGGAAAAAGGGTAGCATCTCTGAGTGTATGTGTGTATAGGAAGTGTATCAGGCTGTGACGATGAACTCTCTGTGAGTCCTCTGTCTTAGGCCTCTTTCACACGTCCGTGTCTCCGGTACGTATTTGGCCTGTTTCCTCACGTATTGGAGACACGGGCACATGTAGACCCATTAAAATCCATGGGACTACGCTCACGTGCGTGTTCTGCCATGGGCCGTGTGTCCGTGTGGAGCATACGTGTGTCCATGTGCTCCACACATAGACATGTCCGTTTTTCTCCGGCATCATGGGTGTCACACGGAACGCAAACAGCCACATGGATGTGTTCCGTGTGACACACACCGGAGAAAACACACGTGTCTGAGGAAACAATAAAAAAACTTTACTCACCTTCTCCAGACCTCCTCTCTCTGCCGCTGCTGTCACTTGCTTCCGACCGCCGCTCATTATGCTCATTGCATATTCACTCCACTGCGGGGCGGAAGCAGCAGCAGCGGGGAGTCAACAGGACCGGAGACCGAAGATCAGCAACATGGACAGCAACGCCAGGGAAATGGGTAACACACGGAGAACACACGTGTGCCATAAACACGGGTCACGGAGGACAATACGCACCTTTGACACGTCCGTGAAAAACGTGCATGATTTTCACGGACATGTGAAAGAGGCCTTAGTCTGGACTCACACTAGCGTATGGCATCTGATGCGAGAGCATTGGATGCGATATGCTAATGTCCCCCGGCTCAGGCTCTGCTGCGAGCGTGAGCCGAGTGTCATGCGACTGTGACCCGATCTTGCAATCAGGTCACAGCTGTGAAGCTGAGGGCTGGCGCTGCGGAGGAGAGGGATGGGTTAAACTCACTATCTCCTCCATTGTCAACCTGTGCGTGTATCGCACTGCACTGGGATAACATCCGACTCTAGTCTGTTGTATGTCTCGCACCCATTCACTTGAATGGGTGCGAGGGATACGGCTCTCGCAGAAAATTGCAGCATGCTGCCGCTATTCTCGCATCCAGAATCTGTATATGAGAAAAGCTGACCAACTGCTCTCCCTCATTCACTAACATTGGTCAGAGTGCAGTGTGAGATTTTCTCGCATTGCACTCGTCCGACTTCAACGCTCGTGTGAGCGTGCCCTTACGTGGTATCACTGCCGAATATCGGAGCCAACAAACTGTCAATCAGCCAAAAGAGAGGAAATATAGTGGGAGACTGAGGAGCTCAGAGTGTATCGTCACGCCCAGTGCAGGTCCTATACAGAACTTCAGTACTTCAGCTGAGGCAGCACTTTGGGGTCATAAGGAGATAAAATTCTCTTTTATAGGACTACACAGACAAAAATGGTTTGGGGGCTGTACAACTGTATCAGTTTGGTGCTGTGTACAGATATAAATGTAAAACTATTGCTGAATTGACCTTCTCTTCAAGATGATGGATTATACTGATGAAATACAAATGATATTACAGATAAAAGTCATGACCCTCTGAGAAAGGGTATAGCCTCATTCAGATAATAATGCTTACCTCCCAGACATGCCAAAAAGTCATATACTTTGCTGCACTTTTCACCAATAAACAAGAATACAACAATGCAGACCTTCAAGCCGTATGAGAAAAGGGCACTATGTCATGCTGTAAAAGTCTATGTGAGTTGATAGACACGGGACTTCTGGGGAGGTGCTCAAGTAGGGCCCAAAACTAAGGCCTCTGTCACACGTTCGTGCCTCCGGTACGTATTTGCCAGTTTTTTCACGTACCGGAGGCACATACACACGTGGTCATATGATTTCATAATTGTTTGTACACATGTAAGTATTTTGGAACGGACCGTGTGTCCGTTCCGTACTTACGTGTGTCCGTGTGTTCCTCACGCGGACATGTCCACGTTTTCTCCGACAGCACGGGTGTCACACGGCCCACACCCATACCACACAGATGTAGTCTGGATGCGGTCCCGTGTGACACGCGCCGGAGAAACACGTGTCATTTTTTTAAATAAAAAAACCCCACATACTCACCTCCACCAGCCCTGCAGAATCTTGCGCTGTAAACAGTTGCTGCCGGCCGCCGCTCATGATGAGCGTGTTAAGGAGGTGGGCGTGCTGTCATGGGCTCTAATCTCCGCCCCTCCGCTCGGCCGGAAGCAGCATCAGCGGGGAGTGGGCAGGGCTGGAGCCGAAGGTCAGAACCCTGGACAGCAGGAAGGACCACGTGAGTATGTAAATTACCGATTCTCCGTGTGTTATCGCGGATAGCACACGGAGAACACACGTGGACCCCACGTACCGGAGACACGTACTTACCACACGCAACACGCAAGGAAAATACGTGTCTCGCGGCACGTGCGTGATTTCCACGTGAGTGTGGCAGAGGCCTAAAGTAGATGTGGAAACTTGGCACTCAAGATTAATGTCAATAGTGGTCTTTTATTGAGAAGAACTTGTAGGACAGCACAAGCACAGACGTTTCGGTCAAAGACCTTCATCAGTGCGTGCAGGGGTCCTCAGAAAGTATATAACAAGCGAAGTAGCTGGGTATGATGTGGTGTTCACCGCTGTCTATGTGGCAATACCAACATATGTTAGTAAAACATAAACCGCATTGTACTCAACTACCCCAGATCTACCAGCAACTCTACACCACTGCTACAGGTGTCATCATGTTGACAGTGTGGCAGCCGGTGAGCTCAGCAGCTCTGCCCGTATAGATGGAACAGCCCCTTCAGAGCTGTTGAGTGATGAGCGGGCACCACCAGGCTCAGGTACTCGTAACGAGCAGGTGAGACTCTTGGATAGACACGACTCGAGTAGAATGGAAGTCAATGGGGGACTTGGTCATTTGTCAGGAATATAGTTTCCCATCGACTTCCATTATATTCGGGTACTCACATCGCTCCCATCCAAAAGTCCTACCTGCACGTTTTGAGTACCAAGCACCCAAGCATGTTAATGCTCGCTCATCACTACTGGAAACCAAGGCTAAACACTGGGAGCAGTGATGCAGAGTCACCGGTGGACCCAGGGACGGTGCGTACAATGCGGTTTATTATGTTTTACCACACTGCAGCCGGGGTGGTATATCCTCTGAAATCAGGTAACCCCTTTTAACAAAAAAGTTTCACGTTAAAATATATTGCCAGAGACAAGGAGCCTTTCCTAAAGCGTCTTCTGCATAAAAAAATAGATGTTTTAAAACTGATGAAAAAAAATGTTGTGTGACCATAAATAAGGCTTTGTACACACTGAGGTTTTTTCCAGAGGGTGAAAAAGCCCATTTTAAAAAAAAAATAAAAAAAATCTGGAAATCGCTGTGCTGAAACGTACGCGCTCAGGAAACGACCAAAAAGCATTAAAAAAAAAGACGCTCCAGAGAAAAGAAGTGATACTTAAAGCCGTTTTTGCTTGGTTGCAAAACACTTTACTGAGGCAGTGTGTGAACAGAACCTAAAGATGGAAGGATCCTGGGGCCTTTATCACTGGAATAACTCGTACAGCAGTTACACCCACCTCCATGCCGCCCACTCTCTGCACCAGTGTGGAGTGACATGTCCCTCATACCAGAGCCCTGCCTGAGGATTACACCAGTGTGGGGTGACATGCCCCTCTTATACCAGAGCCCTGCCTGAGGATTACACCAGTGTGGGGTGACATGCCCCTCTTACACCAGAGCCCTGCCTGAGGATTACACCAGTGTGGGGTGACATGCCCCTATACCAGAGCCCTGCCTGAGGATTACACCAGTGTGGGGTGACATGCCCCTCTTATACCAGAGCCCTGCCTGAGGATTACACCAGTGTGGGGTGACATGCCCCTATACCAGAGCCCTGCCTGAGGATTACGCCAGTGTGGGGTGACATGTCCCTCTTATACCAGAGCCCTGCCTGAGGATTACACCAGTGTGGGGTGACATGCCCCTCATACCAGAGCCCTGCCTGAGGATTACACCAGTGTGGGGTGACATGCCCCTCTTATACCAGAGCCCTGCCTGAGGATTACACCAGTGTGGGGTGACATGCCCCTCATACCAGAGCCCTGCCTGAGGATTACACCAGTGTGGGGTGACATGTCCCTCTTATACCAGAGCCCTGCCTGAGGATTACACCAGTGTGGGGTGACATGCCCCTCATACCAGAGCCCTGCCTGAGGATTACACCAGTGTGGGGTGACATGCCCCTCATACCAGAGCCCTGCCTGAGAATTACACCAGTGTGGGGTGACATGCCCCTCTTATACCAGAGCCCTGCCTGAGGATTACACCAGTGTGGGGTGACATGCCCCTCTTACACCAGAGCCCTGCCTGAGGATTACACCAGTGTGGGGTGACATGTCCCTCTTATACCAGAGCCCTGCCTGAGGATTACACCAGTGTGGGGTGACATGCCCCTCTTATACCAGAGCCCTGCCTGAGGATTACACCAGTGTGGGGTGACATGCCCCTCTTACACCAGAGCCCTGCCTGAGGATTACACCAGTGTGGGGTGACATGCCCCTCTTATACCAGAGCCCTGCCTGAGGATTACACCAGTGTGGGGGTGACATGCCCCTCTTATACCAGAGCCCTGCCTGAGGATTACACCAGTGTGGGGTGACATGCCCCTCTTATACCAGAGCCCTGCCTGAGGATTACACCAGTGTGGGGTGACATGCCCCTCTTATACCAGAGCCCTGCCTGAGGATTACACCAGTGTGGGGTGACATGCCCCTCTTACACCAGAGCCCTGCCTGAGGATTACACCAGTGTGGGGTGACATGCCCCTATACCAGAGCCCTGCCTGAGGATTACACCAGTGTGGGGTGACATGCCCCTCTTATACCAGAGCCCTGCCTGAGGATTACACCAGTGTGGGGTGACATGCCCCTATACCAGAGCCCTGCCTGAGGATTACACCAGTGTGGGGTGACATGTCCCTCTTATACCAGAGCCCTGCCTGAGGATTACACCAGTGTGGGGTGACATGCCCCTCATACCAGAGCACTGCCTGAGGATTACACCAGTGTGGGGTGACATGCCCCTCTTATACCAGAGCCCTGCCTGAGGATTACACCAGTGTGGGGTGACATGCCCCTCATACCAGAGCCCTGCCTGAGGATTACACCAGTGTGGGGTGACATGTCCCTCTTATACCAGAGCCCTGCCTGAGGATTACACCAGTGTGGGGTGACATGCCCCTCATACCAGAGCCCTGCCTGAGGATTACACCAGTGTGGGGTGACATGCCCCTCATACCAGAGCCCTGCCTGAGAATTACACCAGTGTGGGGTGACATGCCCCTCTTATACCAGAGCCCTGCCTGAGGATTACACCAGTGTGGGGTGACATGCCCCTCTTACACCAGAGCCCTGCCTGAGGATTACACCAGTGTGGGGTGACATGTCCCTCTTATACCAGAGCCCTGCCTGAGGATTACACCAGTGTGGGGTGACATGCCCCTCTTATACCAGAGCCCTGCCTGAGGATTACACCAGTGTGGGGTGACATGCCCCTCTTACACCAGAGCCCTGCCTGAGGATTACACCAGTGTGGGGTGACATGCCCCTCTTATACCAGAGCCCTGCCTGAGGATTACACCAGTGTGGGGGTGACATGCCCCTCTTATACCAGAGCCCTGCCTGAGGATTACACCAGTGTGGGGTGACATGCCCCTCTTATACCAGAGCCCTGCCTGAGGATTACACCAGTGTGGGGTGACATGTCCCTCTTATACCAGAGCCCTGCCTGAGGATTACACCAGTGTGGGGTGACATGTCCCTCTTATACCAGAACCCTGCCTGAGGATTACACCAGTGTGGGGTGACATGCCCCTCTTACACCAGAGCCCTGCCTGAGGATTACACCAGTGTGGGGTGACATGTCCCTCTTATACCAGAGCCCTGCCTGAGGATTACACCAGTGTGGGGTGACATGCCCCTCATACTAGAGCCCTGCCTGAGGATTACACCAGTGTGGGGTGACATGCCCCTCTTATACCAGAGCCCTGCCTGAGGATTACACCAGTGTGGGGTGACATGCCCCTCTTATACCAGAGCCCTGCCTGAGGATTACACCAGTGTGGGGGTGACATGCCCCTCTTATACCAGAGCCCTGCCTGAGGATTACACCAGTGTGGGGTGACATGCCCCTCTTATACCAGAGCCCTGCCTGAGGATTACACCAGTGTGGGGTGACATGCCCCTCTTACACCAGAGCCCTGCCTGAGGATTACACCAGTGTGGGGTGACATGCCCCTCTTATACCAGAGCCCTGCCTGAGGATTACACCAGTGTGGGGTGACATGCCCCTCTTATACCAGAGCCCTGCCTGAGGATTACACCAGTGTGGGGTGACATGCCCCTCTTATACCAGAGCCCTGCCTGAGGATTACACCAGTGTGGGGGTGACATGCCCCTCTTATACCAGAGCCCTGCCTGAGGATTACACCAGTGTGGGGTGACATGCCCCTCTTATACCAGAGCCCTGCCTGAGGATTACACCAGTGTGGGGTGACATGCCCCTCTTACACCAGAGCCCTGCCTGAGGATTACACCAGTGTGGGGTGACATGCCCCTCTTATACCAGAGCCCTGCCTGAGGATTACACCAGTGTGGGGTGACATGCCCCTCATACCAGAGCCCTGCCTGAGGATTACACCAGTGTGGGGTGACATGCCCCTCTTATACCAGAGCCCTGCCTGAGGATTACACCAGTGTGGGGTGACATGCCCCTATACCAGAGCCCTGTCTGAGGATTACACCAGTGTGGGGTGACATGTCCCTCTTATACCAGAGCCCTGCCTGAGGATTACACCAGTGTGGGGTGACATGCCCCTCATACCAGAGCCCTGCCTGAGGATTACACCAGTGTGGGGTGACATGCCCCTCTTATACCAGAGCCCTGCCTGAGGATTACAACAGTGTGGGGTGACATGCCCCTCTTATACCAGAGCCCTGCCTGAGGATTACACCAGTGTGGGGTGACATGCCCCTATACCAGAGCCCTGCCTGAGGATTACACCAGTGTGGGGTGACATGTCCCTCTTATACCAGAGCCCTGCCTGAGGATTACACCAGTGTGGGGTGACATGTCCCTCTTATACCAGAGCCCTGCCTGAGGATTACACCAGTGTGGGGTGACATGCCCCTCTTATACCAGAGCCCTGCCTGAGGATTACACCAGTGTGGGGGTGACATGCCCCTCATACCAGAGCCCTGCCTGAGGATTACACCAGTGTGGGGTGACATGCCCCTCATACCAGAGCCCTGCCTGAGGATTACACCAGTGTGGGGTGACATGCCCCTCTTATACCAGAGCCCTGCCTGAGGATTACACCAGTGTGGGGTGACATGCCCCTCATACCAGAGCCCTGCCTGAGGATTACACCAGTGTGGGGTGACATGTCCCTCTTATACCAGAGCCCTGCCTGAGGATTACACCAGTGTGGGGTGACATGCCCCTCATACCAGAGCCCTGCCTGAGGATTACACCAGTGTGGGGTGACATGCCCCTCATACCAGAGCCCTGCCTGAGGATTACACCAGTGTGGGGTGACATGCCCCTATACCAGAGCCCTGCCTGAGGATTACACCAGTGTGGGGTGACATGCCCCTCATACCAGAGCCCTGCCTGAGGATTACACCAGTGTGGGGTGACATGTCCCTCTTATACCAGAGCCCTGCCTGAGGATTACACCAGTGTGGGGTGACATGTCCCTCTTATACCAGAGCCCTGCCTGAGGATTACACCAGTGTGGGGTGACATGCCCCTCATACCAGAGCCCTGCCTGAGGATTACACCAGTGTGGGGTGACATGTCCCTCTTATACCAGAGCCCTGCCTGAGGATTACACCAGTGTGGGGTGACATGCCCCTCATACCAGAGCCCTGCCTGAGGATTACACCAGTGTGGGGTGACATGCCCCTCATACCAGAGCCCTGCCTGAGGATTACACCAGTGTGGGGTGACATGCCCCTATACCAGAGCCCTGCCTGAGGATTACACCAGTGTGGGGTGACATGCCCCTCATACCAGAGCCCTGCCTGAGGATTACACCAGTGTGGGGTGACATGCCCCTATACCAGAGCCCTGCCTGAGGATTACACCAGTGTGGGGTGACATGCCCCTCTTATACCAGAGCCCTGCCTGAGGATTACACCAGTGTGGGGTGACATGTCCCTCATACCAGAGCCCTGCCTGAGGATTACACCAGTGTGGGGTGACATGCCCCTCTTATACCAGAGCCCTGCCTGAGGATTACACCAGTGTGGGGTGACATGCCCCTCTTATACCAGAGCCCTGCCTGAGGATTACACCACAGTGACACCTATGGGGCTACACGCAGAACAGGCAGCAGCCGCCTTCCCGCTCCCTCCTCCTCACAAACCCTCCCACAGCACAACTCCCGGGTGACCGATCCGTGCCCGGTGACAGCGGCCGGCCATGCTGCCCGCACTGCGAGTCTCGGAGGCCGTGAGGAGGAGCAATATGGTGGCGAGGGCGCAGCGCGGATCCTCCCTGTACAGCCGGCACCCTGCGTGCACCCAGCTGAGGGGGCACTGCCAGCCAGGTACCCTGTGCCCCCTGCTTACTGCTCCTGCGCTCTGCACACCTCCCCTGTGCTGGGACATACAGCAGCTCGGGCTCACTTCATATAGTGATTTTTTTTTAACCCATTCAGGATGTGTTTTACCCCAAAGCTATAACTTTTTTTTATTATTTCAGTGATGTTATATGAGGGCATTTTATTTTTCATTGACATGAGTTCATCAGTTTTGGGGACATGTAGCTTATTGATTAATTATTAAAGGGTTATTCTTATGGTTGAAAATGATCCCCTAACCTCAGGAGAAGGGATAACTTCCTAATCACTAGGGTCTCGGCCCCTGAGAGCGCCACTAAGGCTGGAGTCACACTTGTATGCAGGGGCGGATTAAGGGTAACCAGGGCCCCTGGCTGTTCAGGATCTGTGCCCCCCCCCATCCATACACACGGGTCATGTGACGGGTCCATCATCATACACTTGAAACAGATAATTTCTGAAAAATAGTTGGTGAAACTATAACCTAAAAAACATCCACTAATTAATAAATATACCCTTCAGCTAAAAAACCCCCAAACCACTAAGGGTCCCGTTACACGTAGCGACGCACCAGCGATCCGACCTGGCAGGGATCACTGGAACGTCTCTACATGGTCGCTGGTGAGCTGTCAATCAGGCAGATCTCCACAGCGATCAGAGATCAGCCCCCAGCACCCAGCGACTCATGTAACGACGGTTCCCTGCTGGCTACTGTAATGCCAGGTCTGGATTCAGTTACCTGCATTGCACTCCGGAGCTCTCAGCTGCAGCCTGGTCTGATCTCAGCGTTTGCAGGACTGAACCGCGAGCGCCGAGTGATTGATTCCCCGGCGATTGCGGTTCAGTTCATAACAGTTGCGGACAGGCCGGGGTGCAATCCGGAGTTCAGGTGAGAGCATTGGAGATCAGCCCGGCCTGTCTGCAGCTGTCATGAACTGAACTGGGGAATCGCCGGGGAATCAGTCACTCGGCGCTCGCGGTACAGTCTAAGCTGCACTCCGGAGCTCAGGTGAGAGCTCCGGAGTGCAGTGCAGGTAACTGAATCCAGGCCTGGCATTACTGGAGATTCCTCCGGTAGCCAGTCCGACGCTGCCCGGGCTTGTCGGTCTCCCGCCGTCAAACACGCCGATGCGTGCTGCACAGCGGGAGACCAGCGAGCAAAAAATGGTCCTGATCGTTTTGTCACGATCAGCGACCTCGCAGCAGGGGCCCGCTCGCTGCTGCCTGTCACACACAGCGAGATTGCTAGCGAGGTCGCTGATACGTCACAAATGTTTCAGCAATCTCATTAGCGATCTCGCTGTGTGTGACAGGGGCTTAAGGCCTAGTATTGAACAGTCCAACTTTAATCTGTAAACAAGACTATTGCAAAAAAAAAATATAAAAATGAAAAAATTAAAAACTGCAAAAACCCCCCTGTGTGAACATAGTTTAACAAATACTGAAGTAAAATACTCATCAAATTCTCAGCGTGTGCACGAGGCCTTACAAATACTGAGGTAAAAAAAAAACCTCACCAATACTGAACATGGCACATGACCTTAGCCTATGTTCACACAGGGTGGTTTTTTTCTGCGGCAAAATCTGAGCAAAAGCTGCAGCTTGTTATTAGCATGTATTTGCATTAAACCAATGAAAAAAAAATGGAAAAAAACCTGCAAAACCACCCTATGTGAACAAAGCTTAACAAATACGGTAACAAAAACTCTAATACTGAAGGTGTGCATGAGGCCTTGGGCCACGTGCAAATTGAGTATTTGGTGAGTTTTTTACCTCATTATTTGTAAGGTCATGTTCACATATTCAGTATTTGGTGACTTTTTTACCTCCGTATTTGTAAAAAATACTGAGGTAAAAAAACTGAAATACTCAATATGTGCACATGGCCTTTTTGTAGTAGTGAAAATATATATGGGGTATGGGATTGGTGTGGACAGATGTCCCCGGCCTGCACACTGTGTGCGCCCCTCCATTATATCCACTACATACATCATGATACATGCAGAATATCCTGATGCACACACAGTATGTGGAGGCAGACATTGAAAATATGCAAGATGGAGGAAGGGCCAGTGGGGCACAGTGTGCTGGGGTGTGTCACCCATGCAGTTTCAATCCTTCATTTCCAATATATATATATATATGTATATGTACACAGTGTATGTATTGGAAATGGAGGACTGAAACTACATAGATCAGATGCCCCAGATCACTTTGATAGAAGACACCCTCGCCCCCCCACCTTACAAAAAATTCCCCCTCTTCACATAGTGTGCCGCCATTGCCCCCCCTTTCACATAGTGTGCCGCCATTGCCCCCCCTTTCACATAGTGTGCCGCCGTTGCTTGCTGCTAGTGAACAGGTCGGCAGGCACCTCCACAGAACAGGTCACCACTCAACGGTCCGTCTTCACAGGGGCGGACACTGACAGTTTGGGGCTCCTGTGCAAGGAATTGTGCCTGCCCCCCCCCCCCCCCTCCGTTTATGGCGACAAAGCTACAAATACAGATATAGATACAATATATTACATAGTTCCCTCTCTTGTTATGTACATTAGCATACCTTACATATAATGAATTTTGGAGTGGGGAGGACACTGAGGATTATATAATGAATTGTGGGTTAGGGGAGTACAGTATCATGGCCATATTATGAATTGTGGGATGGGAAGACACTGAGGACTATATAATGAATTGTGGGGTAGGGAGGACTTTCCCACATACGTAACATCACCCCCTTCTTTACACACGTAACATCACCCCCTTCTCCACATATGAAACATTACCCACTTTCCCACATAACTAACCATAATCCTTTCCCATTCAGCATCACCAGCACGGAGCCCCCCACGTATAATATAATCTAATATAATCCCCTTCCCTATACAGCCCCATGCATATAACATTATGCCCTTCACCACACAGCCCCCCAGCAAGCAGCATCACCCTTTTCTCCATGCAGCCCCCCTAGCTTGCAGCCCCAAGCAAGTAAATTTAACCCTAACCCTTCCCAACTCAGTCCTTTAGCAGGTAGTACCCCAGCATGAAGCCCCAGAGTACACAGCCCCCTAACAACTGTAACATAACATCACCCCCTCCTTCCCCAAGAGTGTAACATCACCCCCTTTCTTGCACAGCATCCTAGTACGCAGCCCCACACATACAAGATCGCCCCTTCTTCTATCCAGCCCCATATTACATACTGTATATATATATATATATATATATATATATATATAATCACCCTTTCCCTGCACAATTCCCAATATGCAGCACTTTCACTGTATAATCCCACATTATGCAATTATGCAGACCCATACTGTACAATCCCCCAATATGCAGACCCGTACTGTACAATCCCCCAATATGCAGACCCGTACTGTACAATCCCCCAATATGCAGACCTATACTGTACAATCCCCCAATGTGCAGGCCCATACTGTACAATCCCCCAATATGCAGGCCCATACTGTACAATCCCCCAATATGCAGGCCCATACTGTACAATCCCCCAATATGCAGACCCATACTGTACAATCCCCCAATATGCAGACCCATACTGTACAATCCCCCAATATGCAGGCCCATACTGTACAATCCTTAATATGCAGGCTCATACTGTACAATCCCCGAATATGCAGACTCATACTGTACAATCCCCCAATATGCAGGCCCATTCTGTACAATCCTTAATATGCAGGCTCATACTTTACAATCCCCCAATATGCAGGCTCATACTGTACAATCCCCCAATATGCAGACCCATACTGTACAATCCCCCAATATGCAGGCTCATACTGTACAATCCCCCAATATGCAGGCTCATACTGTACAATCCCCCAATATGCAGGCCCATACTGTACAATCCTTAATATGCAGGCTCATACTGTACAATCCCCCAATATGCAGGCTCATACTGTACAATCCCCCAATATGCAGACCCATACTGTACAATCCTTAATATGCAGGCTCATACTGTACAATCCCCCAATATGCAGGCTCATACTGTACAATCCCCCATTATGCAGGCCCATACTGTACAATCCTTAAAGGGAGCCTGTCAGGTCAAAAAAGCGTTAAAACCTACAAACAGGAGCCTGTGTGAACTAGTAACCCCTTCCTACCCATCCCTTTCTTGTAATATTGTATAATATGAAAGTAATAAAATATGTTTTATTACTTAAATACTCCCTATGTAAATAGCATAGGTCTCTAGCCCCATGGGTGTTGCATCGTCCTGTGGGCGTCTACATGCTTTCCATGGTATCACGCTCCTGCGGGCGGGATACCGTGGATTTACGTGAGCGACCCCACGTCTGCTCCTTCAGAATCTCACGTGCGCGCTTACCATTCTCGCCACCGCCTCATCCTGGTGTTTGCTGGTTGGCTTCTGACGCGCACTGCGCATGACAGGAACCACAGGAGTCTTCTGAGCATGCTCAGTGCGCGTCAGAAGCCAACCAGCAAACACCAGGATGAGGCGGCGAGAATGGTAAGTGCACACGTGAGATTCTGAAGCTGCAGAAGTGACGTCGTTCATGTAAATCCATGGTATCACGCCCATATGGGTGTGATACCATGGAAAGCATGTAGAAGCCCACAGGGCGATGTGACACCCATGGGGCTAGAGACCCTGCTCATTTACACAGGGAATATGAAAGTAATAAAACGTTATTTTACTATTTTCATATTACACAATTTAACAACACAGGGATGGGTAGGAAGGGGTTAGCAGCTCACATATGCTCCTGCTTGTAGGTCAGAATGCTTTTTTGACATGACAGGTTCCCTTTAATATGCAGGCCCATTTTGGAAAATCCAGTTATACTGCGATCCCCCAAAAAACAAACACCTCTTCACATTACTCACCCTTACTCCTGTGTATGAAGCCCCTCGCTCCATGGTGCAGCCCCTCAGTCCTTTCAGTTCTTCCAGAAACCTCAGCCTCTCCAGCAGCCACAGTACACACGGAACAGTGATCAAAGCTCCCGCGCTGGAGGAGGAAGCCCCGCCCCTTCCGGTGACATCATCAACTCACAGGAGCAAATACATTCCAGCCACAGGGGTATTCCTGTGGCTCCGCAGCTTATACTCTGCAGCAGGATCGCTCCCGGCCTGGTGCACCGCTGATAATAGATGAGGGCAATCTGGGCATGGGCCCCCCGGAGTCTCAGGCTCCGAACAACTGGCCAGATTGCCTTCATTACTAACTGCCCTGAATGGGCCCCCTGGAGCCTCGGGCCCAGGGCGGTAGCCCAGATTGCCCTCATTATAATCCGCCTATGCTTGTATGTGACTCGCATCATGATCTCATCACACTGTCTGGACGGGCTGGCGGCTCTCCTAATAGGAGCAGGTCGGATGTATAGAAATACATGAAGCTGACTCGCTACTGTCCGGGCAATATGATGCGATCCTCGCACAAGCCAGCTGCAAATATTACCCCAGCCCATACTGAGAACTGTGGCTCATGTTAATAGAGTGGTTGTCAGTAGTGATGAGTGAACACTACCATACTCGCTACTCGTAACAAGCACTAGGACGCTTCGGCGTGAGTCGAGTACCCAAGTATAATGGAAGTCAATGGGGAACTCGAGCATTTTTTCTGGGAAAAATGCTCAAAACAATGCTCAACGAAGCTTCCAACTGATCGTTATGAGACCCGAGAATGGTTTTGCCTGCTCATGACTAGTGGTCACTCATTACTAGTTACGAGACCCGTGCATGGTAGTGGTTGCTCATCACTAGTTATGAGACCCAAGCATGGTAGTGCCCGCTCATCACTAGTTATGAGACCCGAGCACCCGTGCATGGTAGTGGTCGCTCATCACTAGTTATGAGACCTAAGCATGGTAGTGCTCGCTGATCATTAGTTATCAGTCATGGGTCTTGGGCACCGCCGCTCCATTCATTCTTATAGAAGTGCCAAAGAATAGGATGTGCACATGATCAACCACCACAATGTTCGCAACTGGTTCTTCACATCCACAGGGGTCTCAGCAGTTATACACCCAACGATTCGGAAGTCATCCCAGGTATAACTCCTAATCTTGAGAATACTCTTTTTAGCATTCATGGTCAGAAAAGGATGGGGAGAAAAGAAAAATTCTGCTATGGTTCTATTGCACCATTTCTATAGCTGTTGATTATATTCTGGACATCATCACAGATACAATGATTGTAAATTTATATAGGTCCAAAATATATTTTACTACTTTTTCCAATAAATATGTGTTCTTTGTCTCACCATATTCTAAAAGCTATAACATTTGCTTCTGTTTGTTTTTTGGGGGACAAACTGTTAGGGTATGTCCGCACATTGCAGTTTTGTGTTCACCACAAAAGGGCACCTTGTGGCCCCAAAATGCAGCCAACAACGAATGCGTTTTCCATGCGTTTTTGATGCATTTTTTATTACCAGTGGGTGAAAAACGCAAAATGAATTGAAATGCTGCAGTTTTGGGGTCAATACAAAACTATAACCATAAAAAAAGCAAGATACGCACAGTAAAACTGAAATCTCATAGACTTTGCTGGGGAAGGAAATGTATGCAGTTTTGTGCCACATACTGCACCCAAAAACACAGCAAAAAACTCATCGTGCACATGAGGCCTTAAGCGGGCTTTACACACAGCGATAGCGCTAGCGATGTCGCTGGTGAAAGCACCCGCCCCCGTCGGTTGTGCGTCATGGGCAAATCGCTGCCAGTGGCGCACAACATCGCTAGGACCCGTCACACATGCTTACCTGCCTAGCAACGTCACTGTTGCCGGCAAACTGCCTTCTTTCTAAGGGGGCGGTTCATTCGGCGTCACAGCGGCGTCACTAAGCGACCGCCCAATAGAAGCGGAGGGGCGGAGATGAGCAGGCGGAACATCCCACCCACCTCCTTCCTTCCTCATTGCGGGTGGCCATAGGTACGGTGATGTTCCTGGTTCCTAAAGTGTCACACATAGCGATGTGTGCTGCCGCAGGAACGACAAACAACCTGCGTCCTGCAACAGCAACGATAATCGGGATTAGAACGACTGGTTAACGATTAGGTGAGTAATTTTGATCGTTACCGGTCGTTCGTGCGTTTCACACGCAACTACGTTGCTAACAAGGCCGGATGTGCGTCACGAATTCCGTGACCATAACGACATCTCGTTAGCAACGTCGTTGCGTATAAAGCCCGCTTTAGTTTCACATGTAGCATTATGAGGCACATGTGAGTTTTTATTCTACTTTTTGGGAGACTTGATGAAAAACAGCAGTTCCACTTGTTTGTTTTTTGATTATTTGTTTTTTTTAATTCTCAACTCCTTCACCCCACGATATATTTTATATGCACATCTTCCTTATGGTTGTAAGTGTATATGGTGTTTTATGTTTTATTATATTAAAATCACTTTAAAAAATAAAGAATTTTTTTTTTAGTTTGTTGTGTTGCCATAACTTGTAGGCAGAGCCGTGTGAGGACTTGTGTTTTGCTGGATGTCATTTTTATTAGTTTTTTTTTGGGTACTTTTTGATCATTTTTTATTTTGTGGTGACTTCTTTTTCCCCCATAATAAACATAATAAAGCATCTCTTATTATAAAAATGCAGATTTTTGTGTTTTTATTCACTTTTTTTTTTTACTTTTAAAATCACTTTTTATTATATCTATTAGTCACTCAAAAGCTTCGAGCCTATCATCCTCGGCTGTTAGGCTATGTGCCCACGTTGCGTTGAGGTCCTTGCATTTCTAAACGCATCCTCTTGCAGTAATTGATTTAGCCAAAGTTGCTTTTGACCACAAAATATCGCTAAAAACGCATGCGTTTTTACCACGTTTTTGATGCGTTTTTAGCGCTTTTTACCTGGTTTTCCATTGCCTTTTGACAGATGCGTTTTGAACATAAAGACACTGCTAAATAAAGTTTAAATAGTCAAACAAAATGAAAAAAGGGAAAAAAAGATTCAAATCTATATTTTGTAGATAAATAATGGAAATAGATATATTAATTAAAATCTTAGCGGTAATATGATATTTATCACAAAAATAGCAATAAATAGATATTTTTCTATATTTTAATTGTCGGACTATGTGTGTGTGTAAATGGACATATGAAATCATTATTTTGATGTGCAAAAAGCATGCGTTTATGTAGTCCAAAACGCATGTTTTCTGCACCTAAAAAGCAGGTAAAACACAGGAATTTTGAGGTTTCTTGGTTTTTGACATTTCTCATTGACTTCAATGTTAGAAAAACGCACCTCAAATGGCAAAAACAATTACATGCTGCTTCTTTAAACGCTGAGTTGTTGACCCATATTTATGCAAATTAAATGCAGCGTTTAAAACAGCGTGGTGGGCACAAGAAATCCCTCTTTCTCATAGACTTTGCTGGGAAATCAAAATGCATGCATTTTGGCACTAAAAAGGTGCAGTTCAAAATGCTCCAGAAACGCATGAAAAAACGCAACGTGGGCACATAGCCTAAAATTACTTTCAGTCAGCTACCTTTAGGCTATGTGTCCACGTTGCGTTTTTTCATGCGTTTCTGCAGCGTTTTGAACTGCACCTTTTTAGTGCCAAAATGCATGCGTTTTGATTTCCCAGCAAAGTCTATGAGAAACAGGGATTTCTTGTGCCCACCACGCTGTTTTAAACGCTGCATTTAATTTGCATAAATATGGGTCAACAACTCAGCGTTTAAAGGAGCAACATGTAATTGTTTTTGTCATTTGAGGTGCGTTTTGCTAACATTGAAGTCAATGAGAAATGTCAAAAACCAAGAAACCTCAAAATTCCTGCTTTTTAGGTGCAGAAAACATGCGTTTTGGACTACATAAACGCATGCTTTTTGCACATCAAAATAATGATATCATATGTCCATTTACACACACACATAGTCCGACATTAAAATATAGAAAAATATCTATTTATTGCTATTTTTGTGATAAATATCATATTACCGCTGAGATTTTAATTAATATATCTATTTCCATTATTTATCTACAAAATATAGATTTGAATCTTTTTTTTCCCTTTTTTCATTTTGTTTGACTATTTAAACTTTATTTAGCAGTGTCTTTATGTTCAAAACGCATCTGTCAAAAGGCAATGGAAAAGCAGGTAAAAAGCGCTAAAAACGCATCAAAAACGCGGTAAAAACGCATGCGTTTTTAGTGATATTTTGTGGTCAAAAGCAACTTTGGCTAAATCAATTACTGCAAGAGGATGCGTTTAGAAATGCAAGGACCTCAACGCAACGTGGGCACATAGCCTAAAACAGGTTCACCACTACTTTCACATTGATGGCTTATCCTTATGATAGGCCATCAATGTCTGATCGGCCAGGGTCCCACACCCCGCAGCCCCACAGTTCTCGGTGCCAACAGCAGTAGCAGGTGACCATAAATACTCAGTTCCTGAGCTGCCACGTCAACTGATGGTGGTGGTGGCCGGGTACTGCACATTCACCTCCTATTGATTTGAATAGGAGGCAAACATGCAGTACCCGTCTGTGGCTGCTATCAGAAGAAGGAGCAGCTCCAGAACTCAGCATTTCCGGGCTCATGCTGCTGCTCCAGCAATGAAAACAGCTGATCGGCGGGGGTGCAGGGTGTGGGACCCCGGTCGATCAGACATTAATGGCTTATCATAAGGATAAGCCATCAATGCTAAAGTAGTGGATAACCTCTTAAAGCTGATCAGAAGTCTTTTTAATAGTCTGTTTAGACAGGAAACCCACACTTCCATGTGCATAGAGCAATTATAATAATAAATAATTATTAATACCATGATTCTGTGTGCATAGAACATCATTGTTCTCGGCAGCACACCTTAACACAGGGCTTTGTGCTGCCGAGAACAATGATTTTTAATGGCAGTCTGTACGTAGAATCAACCTGTCTGACTGAGTCAGGAAAGATGTTGAGGAAAGGAGGAAAAATGGGGTTTCATCCGTGCTGCTGAGGAATCAGTTGAGGAACCAATACTCTTGGTGCAGGTTGCAGGCAGTTTATGTTGACGCGTTTCGAAGTCATCCCACTTCTTCAGAATGCCAAGTTCATAATTTCACACAGCTCTGCAGTGATATCAGGAGAGCAGCCATCACATATCACACTGGTAACAACTAGTGATAGGCGGACTTGCAGATAACCGGTACTGGTGGGTCCAACTGGATTTTTTTTAAAATTCTGGTACCTGTCCAGATGCCAGTCCCCATATAAGTCTATGGGAACCAGAATCCGGCAATTAAAAATAGTGGTAGAAGGGATGGGAGCAAGCGTGCTATACTTACAGAGGCTGTGGCATGGCTGTAACTGCTCCCGTAGCCTCTCATTCACTAAAATAAATAAAATATTTGGCATCGGGTCATCCTATATTATGATACCCAGCACAGATAAAGCATACAGCTACAGACTGCAGCCCCCAGTCATGCACTTATCTTTGGATGTGTGTCAAAATAGGAGGAACCGCATGCTGCTTTTTTTAATTATTTAAATAAATAATTAAAAAAAAACAGTGTGCAATCCCCCCAATATTAATACCCAGCCATGATAAAGCCCGACAGCTGGGGGCTGGTATTCTCAGGCTGGGGAGACCCATGCTTATTGGGCTCTCCCTGGCTAAAAATAGCAGCCTGCAGCCGCTCAGGATTGTCGCATCCATTAAATGAGACAATCCCAACCCTTTACTCGGCTGTTCCCGATTGCCCTAGTGTGGTGGCAATTGGGGTAATAAGGGGTTAATGACAGGTCAGACGTAATGCACACGAGGTGCCACGATGATTCCAGCTATGCAACGTATCTGAAGTCACAGAGCGTGATCATGCAACATGACTGCCCTCTGCGAACTTCAGGCAGAGAATGACTGAGCCGTGCGATCAGCAGTGACATCACTCAGATTAATTACGGTCACATCTGGAAGTTGCCACGGTCCACAGCTGGAAAACGGTGATCCCATAGGGTACTATGGTCAAGAACAAGATATTTTCACTTCTCTCGCACTCAGTGAGTTCCATACACACCTTACCATAAATTAGGCACAACTCTAATGATTACGATATGGGATTTAGTATCCAATATGGGGTTAATCTGCAGGTTAATAGCGTTCTAAAGCCGTGCAGCCGCTATACTAACAGACCAAGTACCCAGAGAAGTACAAAGCTGGCTGTCAGTCAGTGCCCGGGCATGCTCACAGACACTGCTCATGAGTGGTGACTCGAGGCTGTCAGGAGGAATGAAGCTCATTTCCTACCGGCTGCTTGGCTTTCTGTGCAGCCACCACATGACTTTAGAACACTATTAACCTGCAGATTAAACCCATTTCTGTTGGCTAATAGCTTTTTGGGACATGACAGGTTCCCTTTAAAGTAAAAAATGAATGACGTGAACACGACACCACCGGGTTTTATTCTGTAAAAATGTTATTAACCCCTTCAGCCCCAAGCCTATTTTGACCCTAAAGACCAGGCCATTTTTTGCAATTCTGACCAGTGTCACTTTATGAGGTTATAACTCTGGAACGCTTCAGCGGATCCCGGTGATTCTGAGATTGGTTTTTCGTGACATATTGGGCTTCATGTTAGTGGTATATTTAGGCCGATATTTTTTGCGTTTCTTTGTGAAAAAAACGGAAATTTCGCGAAAATTTTGAAAATTTTGTTATTTTCAAACTTTGAATTTTTATGCTCTAAAACCAACGAGACATATGACACAAAATAATTAATAAATAACATTTCCCACATGTCTACTTTACATCAGAACAATTTTGGGAAAAAAAAAAAAAATGTAAGGAAGTTATAGGGGTTCAAAGTTTATGAGCAATTTCAAATTTTTACAACAAAATTTACAAAGCCACTTTTTTTAGGGACCACATCACATTTGAAGCGATTTTGAAAGGTCTACATGACACAAAACACCCAAAAGTGACACCATTCCAAAAACGGCACCCCTCAGGCTACTCAAAACCACATTCAAGAAGGTTATTAACCCTTCAGGGGCTTCACAGTAACTAAAGCAATGTGGAAGGAAAAAATGAACATTTTACTTTTTGCAACAAAAATGTTAATTTAGCCTCAAATATTGCATATTCACAAGGGTAGCAGGATTAAATGAACCCCCAAAATTTGTTGGGCAATTTCTACTGAGCACGCAGATACCTCATATGTGGTGAAAAACCACTGTTTGGGCGCACGGCAGGACTTGAAACGGAAGGAGCGCCATTTGACTTTTTTGAACAGAAAATTAGCTGGAATCGTTAGCCGCACCATGTTGCGTTTGGAGAGCCCCTGAGGTGCCGAAACAGTGGAGCTCCCCCACTTGTGACCCCATTTTGGAAACTAGACCCCTCATGGAATTTATCTACATGTTTATTGAGCACTTTGAGCCTCTGGGGGCTTCACAAAAGTTAATAGAGTTGAGCCGTGAAAATAAAAACAATTTTTTTTTCACCACAAAATTGTTACTTCAACCAGGTAGCTTTTTTTTTCACAAGGGTATCAGGAAAAATTGCACCATAAAATGTATTGTGCAATTTCTCCTGAGTACACAGACACCTCATATGTGGTGGAAATAAAATGTTTGGGCGAACAGCAGGGCTCGGAAGGCAAGGAGCGTCATTTGACGTTTCAAACGCAAAATTGTCTGGGATAATTAGCGTATTCCATGTTGCGTTTGGAGAGCCCCTGAGGTGCCGAAACAGTGGAGCTCCCTCACATGTGACCCCATTTTGGAAACTAGACCCCTCATGGAATTTATCTAGATGTTTATTGAGCACTTTGAACCTCTGAGGGCTTCACAAATGTTAATAGAGTTGAGCCGTGAAAATAAAAAAAAAATTTTTTACCACAAAATTTTTACTTCAACCAGGTAGCTTTTTTTTTCACAAGGGTATCAGGAAAAATTGCACCATAAAATGTATTGTGCAATTTGTCCTGAGTACACAGACATCTCATATGTGGTGGAAATCAAATGTTTGGGCGCACAGCAGGGCTCGGAAGGCAAGGAGCGTCATTTGACGTTTCAAACGCAAAATTGTCTGGGACAAGTAGCGTATTCCATGTTGCGTTTGGAGACCCCCTGAGGTGCCAAAACAGTGGAGCTCCCCCACATGTGACCCCATTTTGGAAACTAGACCCCCATGGCATAGAAAAAAAAACAGCGGCAGATGGGGCGGCGGCAGATGGGGGGGCAGCGGCATATAAAGGGAGCATCTGTGATTGTGAGACGGCGGCTGGGATAGGGTGGGGGCGGATGGGAGAGGGCGCAGTGGATGCAGGAGCGGCAGAGGATGGGGGGAGGGGGGATGGGTGGGAAGGGGAGTGTGAGGTGAGATTGGGGATAGTTACCCTACAGGATGGATCTAGGCAGCTGGATCACAGGAGATGAAGGAGGCAGCAGATCGGGGAGGGTGAGAGGTGGGGGAGGGAGCGCAGCGCAGATCACGGGGGAGACAGGTGAGCAAAGCACAGATCACGGGGGTGAGAGGTGAGGGAGAGCGGACAGCAGATCACGGGGGTGACAGGTGAGGGAGCACAGATCATGGGGGTGACAGGGGAGGGAGCGCACATCACGGGGGTGACAGGTGAGGGAGCACAGATCACGGGGTGACAGGTGAGGGAGCGCACATCACGGGGGTGACAGGTGAGGGAGCGCACATCACGGGGGTGACAGGTGAGGGAGCGCACATCACGGGGGTGACAGGTGAGGGAGCGCACATCACGGGGGTGACAGGTGAGGGAGCGCACATCACGGGGGTGACAGGGGAGGGAGCACACATCACGGGGGTGACAGGGGAGGGAGCACAGATCACGGGGGTGACAGGGGAGGGAGCACACATCACGGGGGTGACAGGGGAGGGAGCACACATCACGGGGGTGACAGGGGAGGGAGCACACATCGCGGGGGTGACAGCGGAGGGAGCGCACATCACGGCGGTGACAGGTGAGGGAGCGCACATCACGGCGGTGACAGGTGAGGGAGCGCACATCACGGCGGTGACAGGGGAGGGAGCGCACATCACGGGGGTGACAGGTGAGGGAGCACAGATCATGGGGTGACAGGTGAGGGAGCGCACATCACGGGGGTGACAAGTGAGGGAGCGCACATCACGGGGGTGACAGGTGAGGGAGCGCACATCACGGGGGTGACAGGGGAGGGAGCACACATCACGGGGGTGACAGGGGAGGGAGCACAGATCACGGGGGTGACAGGGGAGGGAGCACACATCACGGGGGTGACAGGGGAGGGAGTACACATCACGGGGGTGACAGGGGAGGGAGCACACATCACGGGGGTGACAGGGGAGGGAGCGCACATCACGGCGGTGACAGGTGAGGGAGCGCACATCACGGCGGTGACAGGTGAGGGAGCGCACATCACAGCGGTGACAGGTGAAGGAGCGCACATCACGGCGGTGACAGGTGAGGGAGCGCACATCACGGCGGTGACAGGGGAGGGAGCGCACATCACGGGGGTGACAGGTGAGGGAGCACAGATCATGGGGTGACAGGTGAGGGAGCGCACATCACGATGACAGGTGAGGGAGCGCACATCACGGGGGTGACAGGTGACGGAGCGCACATCACGGGGGTGACAGGTGACGGAGCGCACATCACGGGGGTGACAGGTGAGGGAGCGCACATCATGGGGGTGACAGGGGAGGGAGCACACATCACGGGGGTGACAGGGGAGGGAGCACAGATCACGGGGGTGACAGGGGAGGGAGCGCACATCACGGGGGTGACAGGTGAGGGAGCGCACATCACGGGGGTGACAGGGGAGGGAGCACACATCACGGGGGTGACAGGGGAGGGAGCACAGATCACGGGGGTGACAGGGGAGGGAGCACACATCACGGGGGTGACAGGGGAGGGAGCACACATCACGGGGGTGACAGGGGAGGGAGCACACATCACGGGGGTGACAGGGGAGGGAGCGCACATCACGGCGGTGACAGGTGAGGGAGCGCACATCACGGCGGTGACAGGTGAGGGAGCGCACATCACGGCGGTGACAGGTGAGGAAGCGCACATCACGGGGGTGACAGGGGAGGGAGCGCACATCACGGCGGTGACAGGTGAGGGAGCGCACATCACGGCGGTGACAGGGGAGGGAGCGCACATCACGGGGGTGACAGGGGAGGGAGCGCACATCACGGGGGTGACAGGGGAGGGAGCGCACATCATGGGGGTGACAGGGGAGGGAGCGCACATCACGCGGGTGACAGGGGAGGGAGAGCACATCACGGCGGTGACAGGTGAGGGAGCGCACATCACGGCGGTTACAGGGGAGGGAGCGCACATCACGGGAGTGACAGGGGAGGGAGCGCACATCACGGGGGTGACGGGAGGGAGCGCACATCACGGGGGTGACAGGGGAGGGAGCGCACATCACGGGGGTGACAGGGGAGGGGGCGAGTAGCCGATCACGGGGGTGAGAGGTGGGGGGGAGCGGGCAGCACATAACGGAGGAGAGCCGGCGGGGCCGGGCAGCACATAACGGAGAGGGGGCAGGGCCGGGCAGCACATAACGGAGGAGGAAGCGGGCAGCCGATCTCGAGTGGAGAGGGGCTGGCAGCACATCACGGAGGTGAGGGGACGAGCAGCCGATCACGAGGGAAAGGGGCCGGGCAGCAGATCAGGGGGGACCGGTGGCACTGTGGCAGATGGAGGGCGGCGGCGGCGGATCGGGAGGTGTGGGGGTGGGGGTGCGGGCAGTAGATCGGTTCGCAGATCGCGGAGGGCAGCGGCGGATCGGGAGGTGTGGGGGTGGGGGTGCGGGCAGCAGATCGGGTGGCAGATCGCGGAGGGCAGTGGCGGATCGGGAGGTGTGGGGGTGGGGGTGCGGGTAGCAGATCGGGTGGCAGATCGCGGAGGGCAGCGGCGGATCGGGAGGTGTGGGGGTGAGGGTGCGGGCAGCAGATACGAGGGGTGGGGGTGCGGGTGGCAGATTGCGGAGGGCAGCGGCGGCGGATCGGGAGGCCGGTTTCATACAGTGCAATGGCAGCGCGGCAACTTCCGGGTCCCATGCTCCGGTCACATAACAGCATGGGACCGGTGCTTGTCGCCCTGCCATTGCACTGTGTATACTCACTGTGCTGGCGTGCTGCAGGGAACGGGAAGTGAAGCTGATGGGGCGGTCACCGGCAACAGGTCCACTGTGATTGGAGACAGCGGTCACAAGGCCGATCTCTCCAATCAGAGCTGCTGGAGCTGGGGGAGGGTGATCCAGTGAGGTCACCCAGCTCCAGCCAATGGCCAGTGCTATAGCTGCACTGGCCAAGGCTGGATTTCAATGTTTCAGTCACTTTAAGTGGCTGGAACATTATAGTGGCTGTGATTGGTTGAGCGGCGTTCGTCAGCCAATCACAGCCTCCGTAGGTCCGGGGAGGAGGCACCACCCCTCCTGAGGTCAGGTACAGGTCCCCTCCTCCCCGAATCTGCGGTTTATGCTAACTTTTCGCAGTCACCGGAGGCTCCGGTGCCGCGATTACGCCATGACGGAAAGATCCGTCCTTGGTCGTTAAGGCCCAGGGCACCATGACGGATTTTTCCGTCCATGGTTGTGAAGGGGTTAATATTTCATTTCCAGAGTACACTACTGCTTGTTGAGACCTGAAGAAGGTAGCTGTGTGCTCTGGAAACAGGTTGTCAATAAAGATTTTTCGGACTAATGCGGGCATCACACGAGACGATCTATCGTGCGATATGGTCACTCTGGGATTTGATTGGTTTTTTTTACTTTATCATGGTGTTGCACAATGTTTCATAAAATTGGCACATACCGGTACATGTGCATCTCAATAAATTAGAATATCATAAAAAAGTTAATTTATTTCTGTAATTCAATACAAAAAGGGAAACACATATATTATATAGAGTCATTACACACAGAGTGATCTATTTCACATGTTTATTTCTGTTAATGTTGATGATTATGGCTTACAGCCAATTAAAACCCAAAAGTCATTATGTCAGAAAATTAAAATATTATATAAGAACAACTGAACAAATGATATTAAACTCAGAATGTTGGCCCCTACTAAAAAGTCTGTACAGTAAATACACTCAATACTTGGTCAGGGCTCCTTTTGTGCAAGTTACTGCATCAATCCGGCATGGCATGGAGGTGATCAGCCTGTGGCAGTGCTGAGGTGATATGGAAGCCCAGGTTGCTTTGATAGCAGCCTTCAGCGCATCTGCATTGTTGGGTGTGGTGTCTCTCATCTTCCTCTTGACAATACCCCATAGATTCTCTTTGGGTTTAGGCAGGGTCGGACTGGTGTGTCTGGGGCTCACCAGGGGAAATAACTCTAGGGGCCCACCCTACAACTACATGCAAATATCTATTAGCTGCTATGGCCGTTATAGTTTAGCGCTGACAGTAAAGGGTGCTTTACATGAGATGACGGATTGTGCGATGCATCGTCGGGGTCACGGTTTTCATGACGCACATCCGGTTTCGTACACGACGTCGTCTCGTGTGAAACATCTGAGCAACGCAGTGTCGCTCACAAATCGTGAGTCGTGTACTCGTCACTCAGTTTCATAATATCGTTTATTTTTCCTGCAGCAGGTTGTTCATCGTTCCTGTGGCACCACACGGCGCTCCATGTGACACCATGGGAACGATGAACACAGCTTACCTGCGGCCCGTGGCTCCCGCCGGCAGTGCGGAAGGAAAGAGGTGGGCGGGATGTTTACATCTCGCTCATCTCCGCCCCTCCGCTTCTTTTGGCCGGCCGCTGTGTGACGTCGCTGTGACGCTGAACGTCCGTCCCCATTCAGGAAGTGGACGTTCGCCGCCTACAGCGAGGTCGCTCAGCAGGTAAGTACATGTGACGGGGGTTTCACGACTTTGTGCGATACGGGCAGCGATTTGCCCGTGACGCACAAACGACGGGGGCGGGTACGATCGCTTGTGAAATCGCACAATCGGTCGTCCCGTGTAAAGCAGGCTTAAAGCACATGTGGCTCCTGCACATCTCCTGTGCACACACACAATAACTCTGTACAATTACAGTAGTTTGTAGTAGTGGGATCTTTGGTGACAAGTTATCACTGATCCACAGGTTCGGTAGGTGATAACTTATTGGCTGGTGGAATCAGACCAGTGGAAACCGCACCGATCGGGAGAATGAGAAACTTTTATCCATGACAGGGCACTTATATGCCCATTATACAATGCAGCGGCAGGTGGGGTGTGTGACCGCAGCTCTATTCATCCTCTGTGGGGTGGGATGTGTGACCGCAGCTCCATTCATCCTCTGTGGAGTGGTCAGATAAAAACAAGCACAGCGCTTGCAGCCACTGAGGTAATGAATGGATCAGGGGTTGAGTCGGACATGAGCTCCAGTGTAATGGGGATAAAAGTTGCACATTTTGCCGATCAGTTCGGGTCCCAGCAATCAGATCCCACTGATGAATAAGTTATCACTTATCCTTAGGCCACGTTCACACTTTCAGTATTTGGTCAGTATCTTACATCAGTATTTGTAGCCAAAATCAGGAGTGGGTGAAAAATGCTGAAGCGGTGCCCGTCTTTCTATTATACTTTTCCTCTCATTTTACTGATTTTACAATTCCTGGTTTTGTCTTCAAATACTGAGGTAAAAAACTTCCCAAATACTGTGTGCATGTGGCCTTAGTAAAGGAGATTACTTGTTTTCACTGGAGAACCTCTGTAAGTGCATATGTGCTTCAGTGTACTAGTCACAGGACAGCGAGGGGTTAAACATTCAAATATTTAAACTATTGGAAATAAAGAATCTTCCCCATATTGATAGAGAGAAAAAGTGACCTCCATACACAACACAATCCACTATACCAAGACCAATAATATCACATACAAGGGGGAAATACCGCCACACCGTGACCAGACAACATATTACCACCACATAGTGACCGAATACAATCACATACAAGAGAGTAATACCGCCACACCGTGACCAGACAACATATTACCACCACATACTGTAGTGACCGAATACAATCACATAAAAGAGAGAAATACCTCCACACCATGACCAAATAACATATTACCAATACATAGTGATCAAACACAACCACATACAAGAGAGTAATACCACCACACCATAATTAGACAACATAGTAACCAAATGTTACCACATACAGGGGAGAAATACCACGACACTATGACCAGACTACCAAATAATACTACATACAAGAGACAAATACCACCAAACCATGACAAGACCACATTTTACTACTACACATATAATAAATGAATGCAATAAATGATCATGAATAAAAATCACAATACTAATAACATTAATATTACCATCAGTGCCATTATATACAGGAGCTCTGTATATAGTGTCAGTGTACAGGTAATACAGTGATCACAGATGACTTTATAAACAGGAGATCTGTATATAGGTAACATGCCCCCCCATCACTGTGCCGTGTAGCAACGGGTCCCCCATCCCTGTGCCGTGTAGCAACGGCCCCCCCATCCCTGTGCTGTGTAGCAACGGGTCCCCCATCCCTGTGCCGTGTAGCAACGGGCCGCCCCATCCTTGTGCCGTGTACCAACGGCCCCCCCATCCTTTTGCAGTGTAGCAATGGTCCACCTATCCTTGTGCAGTGTATCAATGGTCCCCCCCATCCTTGTGCAGTGTATGAATGGGCCCCGCATCCTTGTGCAGTGTACCAACGGGTTCCCCCATCCTTGTGCCGTGTACCAACGGGCCCCCCCATCCTTGTGCCATGTAGCAACGGGCCCCCCCATCCTTGTGCAGTATAGCAACGGATCCCCCCCATCCTTGTGCAGTGTAGCAAAGGTCCCCCCATCCTTGTGCAGTGTAGCAATGGTCCCCTCCATCCTTCTGCAGTGTATGAATGGGCCCCCCATCCTTGTGCAGTGTGTTAATGGGCCCTCCCCATCCTTGTGCACTGTATGAATAGGCCCCCCCATCTTTGTGCACTGTGTGAATGGGCCCCCCATCCTTATGCAGTGTATGAATGGGCCCCCCCATCCTTGTGCAGTGTATGAATGGGCCCCCCCATCCTTTAGTAATGTCCTCATTCCTGTCCCCTATTATGCCGTTGTATACACACACACACACACACATGTGATTCTCACCTGTCCTCAGTTCCTGCGCTGTCCTTACCTTATCAGTCCGCAGGCTCATAGACCCCTCCATGATCTCGTCCGGTGCATGGAGCCGCCGCCGCAGGATCCCATCATGGCTTTACTGCAGTTAAATGCTTTGCGGCGCCGTAAAGCATTTAACTGCAGTAAAGCCATGAAGTCACCTGCAGCGAACGGCTCCATGCAGAGGACGGGATCATCGAGGGGTCTGTGTCCTGCGGTCTGGAAGACGCAGCTGGAGGCACCGCGGGAACGAGGAGGAGAGGTGAGAATATATATATTTTTTTTTCCTCGGCTCTTCCTGAGCGCTTACCTGCAGCCCTGCGCGTCCTCTTCTCTGCTGCTCCGGCGGCTTTGTGATGACGGCCGCTGTGTCAGTGCGGGGCTGAGCAGCTCCTCCGCCTCAGTCCTGACACCAGCCGCACTGTTCAGATATACGCGCGTCTGAAAGATGTGCGCACATTTGAATAGCGGCGCGGTTTCCAGGACAGGTCTGGGACTTCCGAAGTGCAGGACCTACGGTGATATCACATGACTGTGATGTCACCACAGGTCCTTCTGCAGCCGCGGAAACTGCGGCGATAGTACGGAACTTGTGCTATCGCTGCAGTTTGTGATTGAAAGGCTGAGGGGCCCTCAGAGCGTGGGATGGTCGGCCCATCAGAGCGTGGGGGCCCTGCCCAGTTTGCCGCACATAACGCCGGCCCAGAGAAACTGGCGGCCCCACAGCGCTATACACTGCACCGCACTATTTAAGGCACAGGGGCCCACTGAGGGCCCGGGGGCCTACCGGGGGATTCCCGGCTTCCCCGGAGGGCCAGACCGAACCTGCGTTTAGGTTTGGTGAGTTTGCTGGCCAATAAAGCACAGTGATACTGTGGTTAGTAAACCAGGTATTGGTACTTTTGGCAGTGTGGACAGGTGCCAAGTTCTGCTGAAAAATTAAATTTACATCTCTAAAAAGCTTGTCAGCAGAGGGAAGCATGAAGTGCTCTAAAATTTCCTGGTAGACAGCTGCGTTGACTTTGGTCTTGATAACACACAGTGGACCTACACCAGCAGATGACATGGCTCCCCAAACCATCACTGATTGTGGAAACTTCACACTAGACCTCAAGCAGATTGCATTGTGGCATCTCCACTCTTCCTCCAGACTCTGGGACCTTGATTTCCAAATGAAATGCAAAATTTACTTTCATCTGAAAACAACACGTTGGACCACTGAGCAACAGTCCAGTTTGCGGCGCCCGGTTCCTGCTCAGGTCCCTTGCACACTCCCGGTCGCCAGAGGGGGCTCCCTCCTCCTCAACTGTCTCCTGGCTCCATGTGCTCCATACCCAGTCCCAGGATGGCATCCTGGCACACTCCGGCTCCCAGGCCTCAGCGGGGTCGCTGCTCTCCTCTCCTGCCCATCACTTCTATGCTCCCTTCTCCTACCCTGGGGTCTGCCGCAGCCTCTCCCTGCTTCCTGGCCCCACACAGGCCTTCAGTGTATCTGTGCACCCAGGGCTATGGGGTACTCGGTCGAGGGGCCGTATATGTACGGGGATGCTGTGTCATGGTTGTATAATGGCCGATGCCTTCTTCCGTAACCCTGGGGACGCATTTTAAAAGGTAAATATACGGGGGAGTGAAAGAATTTGTACTGTGACGCCACTTGCGGGTTGCGGTTATGGTGATGGAACCACCGCTGCACAGTCTGTGACCACTGGGGCTGATGGTGGTGACAGCCGGGATGGTAGGCCGTCCGCAAGTAGGGCTGGGCCCCAGGGAGTGAATGTAGGGGTCCATCGCAGAAAGAAGAGAGACCACACGGTGAGGATGCAGTGCAACTTCTGTTTACTCACAGTGATGTTGATCTGTGGCCCTGAGGACGGCTGGTTCAGACCCTTGGTCCCTTTTGTCCCAGTGCCGGTGTGGTGACCTGGTAGTCTCTTTCCCCGGCACCCCTCACTTGTTGGACCCTGTAGCCTGGAGTGTTTATGGGTCCCTTACTGTCTTTTGGCAGCCTCTCATCCGTACGACGGGCAGTGCGAACCCTATAGGGTCAGTGTTCTGTTCCAGTCCCTGGCTTAATCTTTACTGCTGGTGCCCCTGGATTATTTAGGTCAGTGAGGTCCGTGAAGGTCCCCTCACTGTGCAGGTATTTGTCAGGTTGCCTGAAGCTGTCGCCTGACCTAGGGGCCTGAGTCGACCATCAGGGTTTTCGGTAGGGGTACTCTGGCGCCGGGACTATGGATACTTTACTCTCGATGGCGTTATCACAGGTGGTCGGTCCCGACTTCGTGCCCTGGGCGCTCACTCTGCGGCTGTGGAATGGGATGCAGGGATGATTTTGGGGCTATACGTGATGCCACCTGTGGTGTCTGGTAAGAGGGATATACCAGCGCTGCCCGCGGCCGACCTCTGAGGTGATGGTGACGGCAGCTTAAGATCTCTCAGCTCCCCACAGGTGGAAATTTCTTACCTCAGGGCGGTGGGTCGCTGACCAGGAGGGAAGCGACCGAGCGGTGATGGCTGCCTTCTTCTCTGACGTCGCAGGGTCCTGTCGAACAGCGGAGAAACGACACACCGAGTCCACATCAGCTTAAACAAGTCCTTTTTACTGGCATCTGGTTTGTTTTGCACAGTTCACAGCAGCAACAGTTCGGTTACCAGAAGGCCAATGGTCACATGTTTTGGAGGAGATTTGATGACAGAGTCTCTCTCTGAGGTAACCTTTCTTTGTTTCTTTCTCGGTCTCTGCTCTGAGGGCTCTGTGACTCCCTCTTTAACCCACTCGTTAGTCTCGTCACTGGTTTTCCCAGGGGTCTGATGCTGCACGATTTCTTTATCTATCCCGCAACAGCGTCGTGAACTCGGCTTGGGGTTAGTAGTCAGACTCTTGATGGGTACCGGGACTCCTCTTATTTAGAATCCCAGGTTAACGGTCAATGGTTTTGGGGATAAACCTGACAAACCTCCTCGGTCCCGTTATACCGGTGTCGACCTGAACTCTTCAGCCGGCTCTCGCCAGACCTAAAGCGTCCCCTTTCCGTCTGGGTTACCCCTTTTCCAGTGTCTTTCTTTTCTTTTGGGGTACCCTCGCTCAGGACGTCGGGCCTATGTGTTATTTCTAGCCCTTCTTTCAGTCATCAATTCCATCTCTTCTTGTCACTCCTTACTGACTGACTGTTAACTCCCTAACTGTCACCCAGTCGTCCTGGCAACCACGTCGTGTCTCACGCTCAGCTAGGCTCCACCCCCCTATGGACCTACTATATAACCAGTCCCAGGAATATGAAGGTAGGGGCTGCTGAGTCAATGTTACTCAATCTAATATAAGACTCTGCATTTCCTCTCTCTTTCACCTGTGACCAAAGGGCACTGCACCTTGATGTTAAGGTGCTGTATTCCCCTGTAGCGCCTAACCACAGGGGCGCTACAGGCCTGTGCCCCATTGGTGCTCTGGTTCCAGAGGTAGCTGGCTGTACCGTCCCTGGCAACCACTCTCCTTGCCACCTAGGTCACTGTTACACGACCCCGTGTGGAGACATGTCCGTCCCCTTCAACTGTCTCTACCGGACTTCACTGTCTGAGTGTCTGTCTGTGTCTATCCCCTCCTACCGGGCTGCCTTCTAGTGGACTGGGCTGGCTCCGCCTTTCGGCGGCCATCCATTGGGTCCCGGACTAGTCACTCATCCCTAATGGGGAGTGGGAAACTGGGGATGTTACGTGTTTTGTTGGTACCAGCACTGGGCTTCCAGGTCCCTGGGGGTAGGCCCTGCATCTAGGTCAAAATGCAGTGCCTAGTAGTGCCCTGAGAGGTTCAGGAGCGCTACATATCCCCTTAGGCTGCGCACACGGAAACGGCTTCTTTCTTAAAGGGCCAGCATCTTATTACCAGGAAGCAATTCCAGAGGTCACCTGTTACCGTAAAGGTATTTCAGTCTGCCTCCCCTGACATGAGGCGCTTGTGCAATGTTGCTTATAGTGCATTGCTAGTTCTCAGATCCATGTACATTTCTTTGTTTAATAATTCGAATCACCACACAGTCAGAAGTAGTTTACAAAAAGTTTTCAAAGTTTATTCACAAATGTGTGCCAGGGCAGTAGGTGGTGTCATGGTGTCAGGTAAAGAATGACTAAAACAACGTTTTGACCCTGCATGGGTCTTGTTCACGTTGTCGCTTAAATAGTGAAAAAAAACCCCATAGAATAAATAACCCCATATAGGTAAGATGAAACAATAATAAACAAAAAAGAAAAAGGAGAAAATAAAAGAGAAAAAAAAATAAAAAAAAAATATATATATATATACCTGTATATAGTCCTGGTTAATATAACGCACCAGCGATTTCAAGTTATTTATATTTCTCCCCTGCTCTCAGAATATTGCAATGGAAAGACTATTTATTATGAAAAAAAGCATTTTTACTGTGTGATAGAAGCAGAATAGAAAAAAAAATATAGAAATCTGGTATCGCTGTAATCGCACCGCCCTGCCGAATAAATCCGTCCTATCACTAATATTGTACGGTGAACTGTGCAAGACTGGTTCCACCAGGAATTTTATTTGAATCACATTTTTTAGGGTATTTACATGGAAACTCCGACGTACGTGCTCAGCGCAGAACAGAACAATGTGATCCCATCCTAATATTGAAAGCGATCAAAAAATGTTATGTACCTCAAAATGTTACAAAAAGCCCCTAACTTTTCCTGCAAAAACTCAGCCCCCTCTCAGATCCATCACGTGTCTCTGGGAATATAGGGGGGTCTCACGTTACTGGTAGAACAAAGACTCTGGAGAAGTGATATGGCTCCCACCCCCCAAATAAAATCCAGTAACATCTGCGCTCCCAACTCGAAATGTCCCACTCCTTGTGAGCCCCCCATGGGCCTAAACTGCAGTAATCGGCCATGTGTGTGGCATTAGTGTAGTGGGGAAAGAGCAAGTAACAATTTACGGGATGCGTGTCCCCCAAAGAAATGGATTTTTCTGCTGTTCTGGCACTTAGGGGCTCTGGAAATGTCAGCCACAAACTATTTTAGCAAAATCTGTGCTCCAAAAACCAAATAGGCTTCCTTCCTGCTCAGCCCTGCCGTGTGGCCAAACAGTTTCTGATGACATTTAGGGCTTGAGAGAAATTACACAATAAATTGTGGGGTCCATTTTCAAGTTTTAACCATTTTGTAACTGACACATTTACAGTTAATAAGAAATTTACATTTTTACCATTAAAATTCTTTGCGGCACCTGTGGGATTAAAATACTCACTTCACCCCTAGATGAATTCGTTATGCAGTGACATTTCCAATATGAGGTCACATGTGGGGTTTCTGCAGATCTGGCACCTCAGGGGTTAGGCTAGTGAAGGCCACAGTCTATTCAAACGGAATCTGCATTCTAAATACCAAGTCGCGTTCCATCCCATCTATTCCCTTCATGTACTCAAATAGTAGTGTACAACTACATGTGAAGTGCCATGTTCGGTAAAAATTGCATAACAAATTATCCTGTTCATTTCTTCTTGTTACCCTTTGTGTGAATTAAAATTTTGAGGTTAAAGTATAATTTTAGAGGAAAAACACTACGATTTTCATTTTCACAGCTCAGTCTAATAAAATTGTGTGTAATTTGTGGATAGATTAATACATTGTAGGGTTTCGTTTGCCAAATGAGGTCACATGTGGGTGTTTCTACATTTTTGGCACCTCAGGGGCTCTGCAAGTGCAACATGTTGTCCAAATTTGTGTTAACCCTTGCAACATGTTGTCAGCTTTAATAGCAAAAATCTGTGACAGATTCCATTTAAGGGAGCTTCCTTCTATGGCAAGCAGCAAAACAATTCCTAGCACAAACCGCACCAGCTAATTTAGTTGGCTCTTTGGTGGTGGCTGGGGATGAGCGAAAGCGTGGAAGTTCGGTTTGACAGGTTCATCCAGACTTTAGATAAAGTTCGGTTTGGGAGCCAGTCTTGACCTGAACCCCAATGAAAGTCACTAATTGGGCAGTTCGGATCTCCGCCAACATGCAGCCAGCGATAAACAAAACACTTCTGGGGGATGATGGGCAGAGTTTTCCTACTTTTTGTACATACTAGATCAGCTCACGCTGTTTTCACCCTAATGCGAGACATTCAAACACTGCAAGTGTCTTGCACTTGGCGGAGCACTGAGATTACCCAAGCACAACGATGCTCACACAAGTGGTTTGCAAATGTAAAACACCTAAACGCCAAACACGAACTTTCAGGTGCACTCATCTCTAGTGATGGCTATCCCTAAGTGTTGGGCCACTTCTTTGCAGGAATATTACTTCACTATCTTTGGGTATATGGGTATTCTCAATGTAGCTCTTTGCTGCTAGGTCAATATAAGGTTACCTCAAATTTCTTTTGGGTTCCGCTATAACAACAGTTCCCTGACATAGTCAGCTATTACTTTTTTTCATGTGTCTATAGTGGCTGAGATCTTGTCACCTTCCTCTACAGCATACGTTGTCCTTGTTACGTCTCGCTCTTTCCCTTCCTCTATAGCATAGTGTGTTCCTGCTACTTCTCTCTCTTTAATGCATCATACCGTACACGATCCCAATAATGGCATGTTATTTAAGACAGGACATATGCCCAACTGTTGTCACAAGGAGATTTTTGTAGGCATTGCCAACTGTCATGGTGGTGTCAGGATCTGTGGAAATTACAAATTCTGGCATTCTGCCTGCTAACTTTTCCGATGTCTGTAATCAACACAGGGAGATGCGGACATGGACCCATAGACTTCGGCAGGCTAGCAGAGTTAATCTCTACTGGGTTGCTTGTTAGTCTCTTTGATCATATGCTGTGGGGGAGCCAGTCACATTCTCTCCCCTCCTATATATGACTTCTATTAATGCCAGCCATAGCTTACCTATACTATTCTGGTGAGGTGTTGTGATAGAGACATACTGATGGTTGTTGTGCATTATTGCTGTGAGCGGTTGTGATGTTAACCTTTGTTGTCTTTTGTGTTGTTGCCTTCCTGCGTTCCTGCTCTTGCTTTTCTCCTTTGTCTCTTACTGTTTATTCCTGTGAGTGTGCAGTGTCTGTGATTTGGTTTTCCCTTGTCTTTTTTACTCTACTCTATTTCCATCACAACTCCAACCCCATCCTTTGGGGGTGGACAGATTAGATCTGGTCAGGAGCATAGTAAGGCACGGGACTCCAGTATCTCCACCTTAAGGGGTATTTTGGAGGTCAGGGATAGCCTAGCGTCCCCTAGCGCAAGGGACAGTATAGGAGTCCCCTGTCCTTTGCTATCTTGCAGTTACATCATGACAACTGTGTATTGGTGACACAACTAATGCATCCTATATGTTCTCTTATATAGCAGCTTGCAGTAGCGATTGGCACTCTATTGGTATGTGGTAATCATACTCTTGTTGAAATTTACAGTTTTCAGGTAATGTTTTGCATGCTCCCTTGACCACGTAGGCTAAGTTCCTATGATAAGTATTTGGTGAGTTTTTGATCCTGCATATTTTTGTTGTGCAAACAAACAGTGTATTAAAGTTTGTGCAAAGTGCAAGGGATTTATATAAATCTCTTGACCACTGTGCTTTTTATTTACACTGTGGAAACTGACCTACTGTGCCATTTTGAAAACATGCAATCTCTCTTGTGGTAAATATGTGTTGCCCATGGTTATGGGGTACTCGGTCCCGGGCGGTGTATAACTCGGGATTGTCACTTTGGTGGACGTTGCCCGGTTCCGTGCCCTGGGTCTTTTTTGAAAAGAGGAATATTTACAGGGGATTATAATAATGTTCACACGTGACACCACTTGCGGTGTTTCGGCTATGTAGATGGAGCCGCCGCTGCACATGTCGCGGGCGGAGGAGGGGACGCTGCGCTCTCCCACTGCTCGGGTCCGGCTGCTGCTGCTGCTCGGTGGTGGCTCGAGCGGTGGGTCGGATCCCGGGGACTCGAGCGGCGTTCCTCGCCCGTCAGTGAAAAGGGGGAATTGATTGTGGGGATTTGATATTGTCCGTGACGCCACCCACGGTTGTGGTGAAATTGGTGACACCACCGCTGCTCTGGACGGGGATCCCGGGAGCGATGACAGGGAGCAGCCTGGATGTTAGTTCTCCCCTCCGTGGGTAGGGGGGTTGGTTGTCCCGGGGCCCGGTGAGGGGGTAGGGATGGATGGCAGGCGGGTTACAGGGCCTGGTGAGGTGCAGGGTCGCGGGGGCAGCGCTGTGCCACACGTCACGGTGGTACTCACTCAGCCAACGATGAACACAGAGTCTTCGGTAAAACAAATGGCTGGATGGACGGGTCCCACAGACGGCTGCGGTGTTTCTCCTCCCGGCAGGTTGATGGTGACTGCCTTTCCCTGCACCTGTGTAGTGTGTACGGTTCCAATGGGTTCCCACCGGTAACCCGCTTCCCAGCTTGGATATGTGCTGAAGGAGCCCCTTTTGCCCGCAGGCTCTGGCCCTGGGAACTTTAGCCTTGGCGGTGACTGTGTTTCCCTCTAACGGTTGGACTGTTGCCTTCTATCGGGACTTGGCTGCTGGGAAACCCAGGAGGTTCCCTTCGCTAACGGATTTGACAAATTGCACGGCGACTCCTAGCCTTGTCGGGGTCCGTAAGCCCCTGCCAGATGGTGCTGGCTTCTCTTTGTGTACCGGTCCGGTACCGCCGGGCCACCGCCCGTCCACGGTCCTTACGGTTAGCTGCAATAGGCCTCTCCTGCAGACGGTCACCACCGTCTGCCAACCTTGATGTTCCGTCCGAGCCACACACCCGGACCACTTTCTGTCTGCTCCTCTACCACTTCACTCCTTCCACTTCAAACTCTAAAACTCAACTCTTTCCTTTTCCCGCCTCCAGGACTGTGAACTCCTCGGTGGGCGGGACCAACCACCTGGCCCACCCCCTGGTGTGGACATCAGCCCCTGGAAGGAGGCAACAAGGGTTTTTGTTTGACTTTGGTGTGCCTGACCGGGAGTGTGGGGTGTGTCGGTGTAGTGCTTGTGACGTCCTGGCTTGTCCAGGGCGCCACACACAATGTCCACTACAGAGGCTGGTGTTAATGGAAGCCTTTATGTTAGACCCTCCGCAAGCAGGGTCGGGCTCCAGAGGGTAGGTGAAGTGACGGATGTCGGAAGAAGGTAGTCCACACAAGGGGTTCAGTGCAACTGGTTCTTTACTCTCTTTCTGGTGGTAACTGGTCACCCGAGGCCGGCTGGTTTCACCTTCAGGTCCCCTTTGTCCCAGTGCCAGTTTAGTAATCTGGTGCCTTCATACCCTGCACCTGTCTCTGGTTGGTGGGTCCCCGTGGCGTAGAGCAACTGGGGGTCCCCGTCCGGTGGTTTTCCACTGCAGTCCATATGACAGTAGTGTGAACCCTGTGGGGTTGGAGTCTCTGGTCCTGTCCCCGATTCTCCCTTTGCTACTGAGTCTCAGATTTGTAAAGTTAGTGAGGTCCTTGATTGTCCCCTTGCTGTGCAGGTGTTATCAGGCCTACCTGGAGCTTCTGCCTGACCTAGGGTCCTGTACCCTGTTGGTGCGTAGTGCTGGGAGTACTCCACTGTACTCTACCGGCAACTAACCTCCTGGGCACCAGGTTACTGTTCACTCCAAGTCAGTGCGTCTCCTCACGTCCACCTTCACTGTTTCCCTCCGACTGGCAACTGTCCACTATCAGGGAAGACCTGGCTCAACTGTAAAGTGGTGCTCAGGAGAAAGAAAAATACTAGTACTGGAAAAATAACTCCGGCACTCAAAACGGGACAACAAGGAAAAGTAGAATCCAGATGTTTTTGCTCAGTATTAATCTTTATTCTTATTTTCATTATTGCTTAAAAATTTTTATGTCCATCAGGGATAATGGTGTTAATAGACAGTATCAACGTTTCGACAGAATCTGTCTTTTTACTGGTTGATGCAAATGCCATGCAAATGGTAAACAGAAGAGGAAGTAAGAGGGTGGCAGCACCAGAAGTGGTGTATACAAAAGGGGGCTAGTATATACTTCAGAGAAATCTGACAATACAAAGTGTCTCTATGTGTATCCTTGGATAAGTAACCTGATGCGGTATGATGAAGCAGGAAAACAGAGGTATACCTATGCAGGATATGTGCTAAAGGAGATACAAAATCACTCTAGGACAGGGGTCTCAAACTTGGCTGGGTGTATGGGCCGCACAGAGGAAAAAAATAATTTGGGGGGCCGCATTCTTTGCAAGACAAAGTGACATTTTTATTGGTACCATATATATATTTTTTTACACACCTTTGGATCATTGATTTTGAACATTTTTCACTTGTTTATTATAACAAATGTGAACATTCTTTGTTTAAATATATATATAAAAAAATTTGATGGTAAAAAAAAGTCATGCTTATTTTGTTGTTTTTTTTATACATTTTATCCCTATCTTGTAACTAATAGTGTTACAATTATCACTATGTAGAAATTTTGGCCAACATCTTTTAGTAATGTTCCCCATCTTGTTGTAATGTGCCCATCATTGTCCCCTTGTAGTATTGTGCCCCATCCTAGTCCCCATCCTACAGTAATGTGCTCATCCTTGTCCCCATACTATAGTAATATCCCCAGCCTTATCCCCATCTTATCGTAATGTGCCCATCCTGTAGTAATGTGTCCAGCCTTGTCCCCATCTTATAGTAATGTTCCCCATCTTTGTCCACTTGTAGCAATCTCCCTATCCATTAGTACTGTCCCCATCATATAGTTGTCCCATTCTATAGTAATGTGCCCATCCTATAGTAATGTGCCCATCCTATAGTAATGTGCCGTGGAGAAAAAGGAGGAATTCCAGCAACTCCAGGAGAGAATCGACTTAAAATCAATTTCTTTATTAGTAATAAAAATCTTCCATCAATATAGGACAAAAATAAGGAGGCAAATGAGACAGAGGAGCAATTTCTTACGCGTTTCGACCTATGAAGGTCTTAATCATGGAATGCGCAGAGAAAGTCTCCAAAACAGTATTTAAAGTCTGTGCACGTCAAAACAGGTTGAATTAATTAAATGGGGTACACACCCACCATACTTGGTGTAGACAGCACAGAAGAAAATAAAAAACTGAGATACTGCACCAAAAACTTGCAGACAACAGAAAAAACGGAAAAAACAATACATATAAATAGAATGATTAAAAACAAAGATGACCAGAGAACTCACAGGAAAGAAATGCAGACTAATATTGCTTATTATAATAATACTGTTATAGACAAAAAAAATTATTTTATAGAATTAAATAGAGAACAAACAATCTCCATATTTTTATGTAGTATAAATTTGTATGATAAAATTGACCTGAAAAAGAGAGGAGGAAGAGAGAGAATAACTCTCAAACATTAAATTCCAGTAGTATGCTAGAATGAAAGAGTAATATTATTGCTGGCGTTGGAAATATAAAACAGACAATCAGAGAAGAATATATCATGGAATGGGCACGGGGATAAAGATCTTTAAGTGTACTGCATAACAAGGTCTCTCCTCATGTTCAGACCATGCGGAGTTCTGGTGCCCAATTTAAAAATCCAGAAAGATTCTCTGTTGAGAATCTTTCTTCTAAGATCCCCTCCTCTAATCGGTCTAGATACTTTTTTTATACCTGTAAATACGAGAGTATCCATGCACCTGTTGTGGACAGAAGTAAAGTATCTGGAAACGGCAGATACATTTACCGCAGATGTATTGAGTGTATCTGACAAATGTCTGCGTATTCTTTGTTTGAGGGGACAACTTGTGCAACCTACATATTGTAAACGGCAAGAGATACATTCTATTAAATAGATCACATTGGGAGTATTACAGTTTATAAAACTGTTAATATTGTATGAAAGACCCGTATGGGTGGACGTAAATGATTTGCATTTTTTTACATGTTTACACGAGATACAAAAGTTGTGCCTGCAACCAAAAAAACCCGTACAAGACAACCAATTTCTGGAGATGGCATTGTCTTTTTTACTGACGACCAAGCTGGGGGATAAAATATTAGCGAGATTGGGAGCTCTTTTAGCCACAAAATTAATTTTGTTCTTAATGAAAATACGGCTCAATAGATCGTCACTTTGTAAAATGGGCAGATGTTTTTGTACTATTTTTACTATATCATGAAATTGTGGAGAAAAATTCGTAGTAAACGTCACCCAATTATTAATTTTGTCCTTATTTTTGTTTTTGTTATCCTTAAAAAGGTCAGATCTATCAATTTTGTTGACTATAATTTGAGCCCGGTCCAGGCACCATTTTGGATAGCCCCGATGTTTGAGCTTTGCCAGAACAGTATCAGATTCTGCTTGTTGTAGGAGGTCGGGACGGGAGCAATTGCGTTTTAATCTGATTATCTCACCAAGCGGGATATTCTTAATGACGTGCGGAGAGTGACATGAACTAGCCAGTAAAATAGAGTTGGAGTCCGTATCCTTGTGATAGGGAAGGATCTCCACTGTACTACCATTGCCTGTCAGGGTAACATCCAAATAGTTAATGCTAGTGGAATGTATCTGGAAAGTAAATTTAAGATTATAAGAATTTTGATTAAGATGATTTATGAAGGAATGTGCTGTAGCAACATCCCCCTTCCATATAATTAATAAATCGTCGATGTAACGTGTGTAAAAAATTATGTGTTCTGAAAAATCATTATCATCATTGAAAATGTAAAATTCCTCAAAAATGGCAACAACGATGTTAGCAAGGGAGGGGGAAAATTTCCCTCCCATGCTAACGCCGCATTTCTGCAAGAAAAATTTATCATCAAAAGAAAAAAAATTGTGAGTTAACAAAAAGTTAATTGCAGTAATAATAAAATTTTGTATGTGAATGGGATATGAGCTGTGTTTCCTGAGAAATAACTGCAAGCAATCCGTGGCTACATGATGTGGGATAGAGGGATAAAGGCTGACAATATCACAGGTCAGCCACATATAGTTACTCTGCCAGGGTATGGAATTCAAATTATTAATAAGAGATTTAGTATACCTAAGGAAACCTGGCAAATCCCTAACTAAAGGCTGTAAAAAATAATCTAACCAGGCACCAAGTTTTTCACCAAGAGAACCAATGCCGGATATAATGGGCCTGAATGGAGGTGGGAAGACGCCTTTATGTAGTTTGGGGAGGGCATGATACACAGGAATAATAGGATGGTCCACCTTCAGATAGTCATAAATTTTTTGTGGAAAAATGCCCCCCTCAAAACCAGCCTGAAGCATTTTATCAATTTTTGTCTTATAAAAATTGGTTGGATCCCCCTGTAAAGGTAAGTAGGTATTATCGTCAGACAAAATGGCATGGTTCATTTTGAAATACAACAGTGAATCTAAAACAACAACCCCCTCCCCCCCCCTTTATCGGCTTCCCTGATGATCAAACCAGTATTAGACTGTAAGTCTTGTAAAGCCAGAACTTCTTGGGGGTTGAGATTGTTGTTTTTAACACTCGTGATTCTATCTAAGGCAACCAAATCCTCCTCAATATGTTCATGAAAAACATCCAATACAGATGGCCTGGACTGAATAGGATAAAACAGAGAGTTGGTGGTCATGAACCTGTCAGGAAAAAAATCATAACTTCTGGATTCTGATTCTAGTTGCCGTAAATCAGAAAGTTTTTTCAACTCGCAGAACTTAGGAATCAAATTGGAATTCAACATGTTAGAATCTGAGGAAGGACTGCAGTTATCCTGTGAATCTTCATTATTGATGAAATGGCACTTCAGGGTTAAATTCCTGGCCAATTTATTAATGTCCAGCAACGTATTGAAAAGATTGAATTTATTTGTGGGACAAAAACTGAGTCCTTTAGATAATACTGATAAATGATGCTGTGAAAGAATCTGTGCTGAAAGGTTCCAGACTGGACAAGTTAGTATCTCCGCTTCCTGCGGTCCGGATACCTGGTGTTTCCGATGTTTGCGCCCTCCTCTCCTGGTGCGTTTTTTGAAGTGTGATTTTTCTTTTTCTTGTATCTTTTATCAAGTGGGGCAGGTGTTATAACCTCTTCAGAAGAGGAGTCGGAGGAGACATCCACTGAATAACTTGTGGTAGCTGAGGAAACGCTGGTATCGCCAAAACTAACTTTTCTGTTATAAAAAAATTGTTTAAAAGAACAGAGAGTCCTCAGTGGTTGATACCTTTTAATGGCTAACTGAAAAGATGGTAATAATTGCAAGCTTTCGAGACTACTCAGGTCTCTTCATCAGGCATGGTATAACACAAAATCTGAAGAGTCACATATTTATACACAACAGGACTTAGGTATAAATATGTGACTCTTCAGATTTTGTGTTATACCATGCCTGATGAAGAGACCTGAGTAGTCTCGAAAGCTTGCAATTATTACCATCTTTTCAGTTAGCCATTAAAAGGTATCAACTACTGAGGACTCTCTGTTCTTTTAAACAATTTTTTTATCTCTACTGGCTAACACGGTACAAAGATATATTTTTCTGTTATAGTTTTTTTGGAAAAACTTCCTGTTTTTATTTTGTGGTCTTAATATAGAATTCTGATACTGTGGGTTCCTCCAGGTATAAACCTTATCAGTCTGATAGTCCATGGTATCTCTATCAAATTTACGTTTTTTCCTTTCTGCGATTTTATCATCCAAAATATTTAGATGTTTGTCCAAATTATCATTGAGTGTAGTAAATTCAGATGTATCCTTGAATTTATCCAACATGGTCTCAGTCTCCAAAATACATTTTTTAACTGCTTCTAATTCTTGTTCCTCATGTTTAATAATGAGCTCCATTAACTGGATAGAACATTTAGAGAGGATGGTATTCCAATCCAATAGGAAACTTTCAGAAAACGTAGAAAACGACGGAGACTTAATAATCCTCAGGCCACGAGGTATCATATTTTTGTCTACATATGAGCGTAGCGATGTGGAATTCCACCACAACCTGGCTTCTCTGGATTTGTGTTTTTCCAATGATCTGTGTAGCTGTAGTAGCTCCTCATTGTCTTTAACGGTAGCCTCTGTAGAAGTAGCACCATTGCAAGGGTTGAAGATGGAATTGAATTTAGTTCTCCTGTGTAGAGGTAGATCCATACGGAGTGGAAAACAAGCGGGTTTAATAAACCGTACAATTAAAGGAGAAGTTGTAGGGGGAGCACGAAGAAAGTCAGTAGTAATGCCAAAAAAGGGGAAGGGAAAAATTCAGCTCACCCCTCTTCACTCCAGATCTTACCTCTGGTGCACGGAAACACCCTGACCTGGGTGGAAACACGTGGAGAAAAAGGAGGAATTCCAGCAACTCCAGGAGAGAATCGACTTAAAATCAATTTCTTTATTAGTAATAAAAATCTTCCATCAATATAGGACAAAAATAAGGAGGCAAATGAGACAGAGGAGCAATTTCCTACGCGTTTCGACTTATGAAGGTCTTAATCATGGAATGCGCAGAGAAAGTCTCCAAAACAGTATTTAAAGTCTGTGCACGTCAAAACAGGTTGAATTAATTAAATGGGTACACACCCACCATACTTGGTGTAGACAGCACAGAAGAAAATAAAAAACTGAGATACTGCACCAAAAACTTGCAGACAACAGAAAAAACGGAAAAAACAATACATATAAATGGAATGATTAAAAACAAAGATGACCAGAGAACTCACAGGAAAGAAATGCAGACTAATATTGCTTATTATAATAATACTGTTATAGACAAAAAAATTATTTGATAGAATTTAATAGAGAACAAACAATCTCCATATTTTTATGTAGTATAAATTTGTATGATAAAATTGACCTGAAAAAGAGAGGAGGAAGAGAGAGAATAACTCTCAAACATTAAATTCCAGTAGTATGCTAGAATGAAAGAGTAATATTATTGCTGGCGTTGGAAATATAAAACAGACAATCAGAGAAGAATATATCATGGAATGGGCACGGGGATAAAGATCTTTAAGTATACTGCATAACAAGGTCTCTCCTCATGTTCAGACCATGCGGAGTTCTGGTGCCCAATTTAAAAATCCAGAAAGATTCTCTGTTGAGAATCTTTCTTCTAAGATCCCCTCCTCTAATCGGTCTAGATACTTTTTCTATACCTGTAAATACGAGAGTATCCAGGCACCTGTTGTGGACAGAAGTAAAGTGTCTGGAAACGGCAGATACATTTACCGCAGATGTATTGAGTGTATCTGACGTATGTCTGCGTATTCTTTGTTTGAGGGGACAACTTGTGCAACCTACATATTGTAAATGGCAAGAGATACATTCTATTAAATAGATCACATTGGGAGTATTACAGTTTATAAAACTGTTAATATTGTATGAAATGATTTTTCAGAACACATAATTTTTTACACACGTTACATCGACGATTTATTGATTATATGGAAGGGGGATGTTGCTACAGCACATTCCTTCATAAATCATCTTAATCAAAATTCTTTTAATCTTAAATTTACTTTCCAGACACATTCCACTAGCATTAACTATTTGGATGTTACCCTGACAGGCAATGGTAGTACAGTGGAGATCCTTCCCTATCACAAGGATACGGACTCCAACTCTATTTTACTGGCTAGTTCATATCACTCTCCGCACGTCATTAAGAATATCCCGCTTGGTGAGATAATCAGATTAAAACGCAATTGCTCCCGTCCCGACCTCCTACAAGCAGAATCTGATACTGTTCTGGCAAAGCTCAAACATCGGGGCTATCCAAAATGGTGCCTGGACCGGGCTCAAATTATAGTCAACAAAATTGATAGATCTGACCTTTTGAAGGATAATAACAAAAACAAAAATAAGGACATTGCGCATAGCAAATGTGGTGCCAATATTCAAAAAGGGGACAAAAACTGAGCCGGGAAATTATAGGCCGGTAAGTTTAACCTCTACGGTTGGTAAAATCCTTGAGGGTTTCTTGAGAGATGCTATACTGGAGTATCTCAAGAAAAATAACCTTATGACAGAGTATCAACATGGGTTTATGAGGGATCGATCCTGTCAAACTAATTTGATCAGCTTCTATGAAGAGGTAAGTTCAAGTCTGGACCAGGGAAATGCAGTGGATGTTGTGTATATGGACTTTTCAAAAGCTTTTGATACGGTGCCACACAAAAGGTTGGTACATAAAATGAGAATAATGGGGATAGGGGAAAATATGTGTAACTGGGTTAAAAACTGGCTCAGTGATAGGAAACAAAGGGTGGTTATTAATGGTACGTACTCGGACTGGGTCTCAGTTCATAGTGGGGTACCACAGGGGTCAGTATTGGGCCCGCTTCTTTTCAACATATTTATAAATGACCTTGTTGGGGGCATGCAGAGTCGAATTTCAATATTTGCAGATGATACTAAACTCTGCAGGGTAATCAATATAGAGGAGGATAATTTTATATTACAGGGAGATTTATGTAAATTGGAGGATTGGGCTGAGAAGTGGCAATTGAAGTTTAATGTAGATAAATGTAAGGTGATGCACTTGGGTAGAGGAAATAACATTTATGATTATGTACTTAATTGTAGAACACTGGGTAAAACAGACACAGAAAAAGACTTGGGTGTATGGGTGGATGGTAAACTTCACTTTAGTGGACAGTGTCAGGCAGCTGCTGCCAGGGCTAATAAAATAATGGGATGTATTAAAAGAGGTATAAGTGTTCATGAAAAAAATATAGTTCTACCTCTGTACAAGTCACTAGTGCGACCGCACTTAGAATACTGTGTACAATTCTGGTCACCGATATATAAGAAGGACATAGCTGAACTGGAGAGGGTGCAGAGAAGAGCGACCAAGATTATTAGAGGAATGGGTGGGCTGCAATACCAAGACAGGTTATTAAACTTGGGGTTATTTAGTTTGGAAAAACGAAGGCTTAGGGGGGATCTAATCACAATGTATAAATATATGAGGGGACAGTACAGAGACCTTTCCAAAGATCTTTTCACACCTAGGCCTGCGACTGGAACACGGGGGCATCCGCTACGTCTTGAGGAAAGAAGGTTTAATCATAATCACAGACGAGGATTCTTTACTGTACGAGCAGTGAGACTATGGAACTCTCTGCCGCATGATGTTGTAATGAGTGATTCACTACTAACATTTAAGCAGAGCCTAGACGCCTTTCTTGAAAAATTTAATATTACCAGTTATGTATATTAGATTTTATGACAGGGTATTGATCCAGGGAACTAGTCTGATTGCCGGATGTGGAGTCAGGAAGGAAATTTTTTCCCCATTGGAACTTGTTTGCCACATTGGGGTTTTTTTTGCCTTCCTCTGGATCAACATGTTAGGCTACAGGTTGAACTAGATGGACTTAGAGTCTCCCTTCAACCTTAAAAACTATGATACTATGATACTATGATACTATGACAACATTTATAATTGGGTGACGTTTACTACGAATTTTTCTCCACAATTTCATGATATAGTAAAAATAGTACAAAAACATCTGCCCATTTTACAAAGTGACGATCTATTGAGCCGTATTTTCATTAAGAACAAAATTAATTTTGTGGCTAAAAGAACTCCCAATCTCGCTAATATTTTATCCCCCAGCTTGGTCGTCAGTAAAAAAGACAATGCCATCTCCAGAAAATGGTTGTCTTGTACGGGTTTTTTTGGTTGCGGGCACAACTTTTGTATCTCATGTAAACATGTAAAAAAATGCAAATCATTTACGTCCACCCATACGGGTCTTTCATACAATATTAACAGTTTTATAAACTGTAATACTCCCAATGTGATCTATTTAATAGAATGTATCTCTTGCCGTTTACAATATGTAGGTTGCACAAGTTGTCCCCTCAAACAAAGAATACGCAGACATATGTCAGATACACTCAATACATCTGCGGTAAATGTATCTGCCGTTTCCAGACACTTTACTTCTGTCCACAACAGGTGCCTGGATACTCTCGTATTTACAGGTATAGAAAAAGTATCTAGACCGATTAGAGGAGGGGATCTTAGAAGAGAGATTCTCAACAGAGAATCTTTCTGGATTTTTAAATTGGGCACCAGAACTCCGCATGGTCTGAACATGAGGAGAGACCTTGTTATGCAGTATACTTAAAGATCTTTATCCCCGTGCCCATTCCATGATATATTCTTCTCTGATTGTCTGTTTTATATTTCCAACGCCAGCAATAATATTACTCTTTCATTCTAGCATACTACTGGAATTTAATGTTTGAGAGTTATTCTCTCTCTTCCTCCTCTCTTTTTCAGGTCAATTTTATCATACACATTTATACTACATAAAAATATGGAGATTGTTTGTTCTCTATTTAATTCTATCAAATAATTTTTTTTGTCTATAACAGTATTAATATAATAAGCAATATTAGTCTGCATTTCTTTCCTGTGAGTTCTCTGGTCATCTTTGTTTTTAATCATTCTATTTATATGTATTGTTTTTTCCGTTTTTTCTGTTGTCTGCAAGTTTTTGGTGCAGTATCTCAGTTTTTTATTTTCTTCTGTGCTGTCTACACCAAGTATGGTGGGTGTGTACCCCATTTAATTAATTCAACCTGTTTTGACGTGCACAGACTTTAAATACTGTTTTGGAGACTTTCTCTGCGCATTCCATGATTAAGACCTTCATAGGTCGAAACGCGTAGGAAATTGCTTCTCTGTCTCATTTGCCTCCTTATTTTTGTCCTATATTGATGGAAGATTTTTATTACTAATAAAGAAATTGATTTTAAGTCGATTCTCTCCTGGAGTTGCTGGAATTCCTCCTTTTTCTCCACGTGTTTCCACCCAGGTCAGGGTGTTTCCGTGCACCGGAGGTAAGATCTGGAGTGAAGAGGGGTGAGCTGAATTTTTCCCTTCCCCTTTTTTGGCATATAGTAATGTGCCAACCTTGTCCCCATCCTATAGTAATGTCCCCAGTCTTGTCCCCATCTTATCATAATGTGCCCATCCTGTAGTAATCTGTCCATTCTTATCCCTATCTTATAGTAATGTTTCTCATCCTTGTCCCCTTGTAGTAATGTCCCTATCCTGTAGTACTGCACCCATCCTAGTCCCCATCCTATAGTAATGTCCCCAGTCTTGTCCCCATTCTATAGTAATGTCCCCATCCAATAGTATTATGCCCATCCTTGTAATGTCCCCATCCTTTAGTAATGTCCCCAGCCTTGTCCCCATCCTATAGTCATGTGCACACCTTGTCCCCATCCTATAGTCATGTGCCCACCTTGTCCCCATCCTATAGTCATGTGCCCACCTTGTCCCCATCCTATAGTCATGTGCCCACCTTGTCCCCATCCTATAATCATGTGCCCACCTTGTCCCCATCCTATAGTCATGTGCCCACCTTGTCCCTATTCTATAGTCATGTGCCCACCTTGTCCCTATTCTATAGTAATGTGATCACCTTGTCCCTAGTCTATAGTAATGTCCCCATCCTGTAGTAATGGGGGGGGCAGTGGCAGCTGAAAGGGGGCAGTGGCGCTATAACTTACCGATCGCTCCCCTCAGCTTTCACACACGCCGGAGTGAGCTGAGGGTAGTGGTCTCCGGCCCCAGATCCACAGTGATTGGAGGGATTGGTCACAAGGCTGGTCTCTCAAATCAGAGCTGGGGGCGGGTGAAACAAAGGTCACCCAGTTCCAGCCAATGATCAGTGCTATATTTTCAATGGCTGAAACATTATAGTGGCTGTGATTGGCTGACGAGCGCCACTCAGGCAATCACAGCCTCCGTAGGTCCGGGGAGGAGACACCACCCCTCCTGAGGTCCCCTCCTCCCCGAATCTAAGGTATTTGCAATGCTAAGCGATCGCAGCCACCGGGGCTCCGGAGCTGCGATTTCGCCATGACGTACTGGGTATGTTATGGGTCCTTAAGTACCAGGTAGCCATGACGTGCCCAGTAAGTCATAGGTCGCTAAGGGGTTAATGTGCCATCCTTCACATACACACACAAATTTTTTTTTAAAAAAAACACCATTTTTCTCACCTGTCCCGCGTTCCCTCGTCTGCCTCATCTCTGCTTCCTGCGGCCCCCAGGCCCGTGCCCCCGGTGACTATCGGGACCGGTGCAGGGGCCGCAGCCACTGTCTGTGCTTTATGTCAGATGATTGTTTTGCTGGTGCTGCGTGCGCACAGCCCTTGACTCTGAGAGCGCAGCTCCGGTAAAACATTCATCTAACAAAGTGAAGAGAGTGGCTGCGGCCCCTGCACCGGCCGCGATAGTTAACAGGGGCACGGGCCTGGGGACCGCAGGAAGCAGCCTGAGGGGCCGCATGCGGCCCGCGGGCCGCGTGTTTGAGACCTCTGCTCTACGACCACGTCTGACTGAGATAAAAGGCAAGCAAGAAAACATGCCCAGAGTGATCTCCACTGCTTTGTATGTACTATATGATGCAAACTGCACATTGAAGGGACATGAGGAAATGAGGACAAAAATCCACCTGGTAGATGGCAATACAAAGGAGCAGGTGACTGCTGTATACTTGCAAGTGCTGTATCACTCTGGGCATGTTTTCTTATTTGCCTTTTATCTAAATCATGAAGGGTTAATCACCACTGGCTGCTGTGGTGAGCCTGCGGTGATCCCCACACATGTCTGCTGATTTGCATAGTAGATATGTGTGCCACCGAGGCACAGGTGGATCTGCAATCCATCTGTGCCTGTTAACATTTTAAATTGCACTGTCAAAATGTGACAGCGGGATTTAAATGCCTGGAACAGGTAATATGCACTTACCCACTGCCATCGGAAGCCCCGTGACGTGATCACAGGGAGCTGATGGTTGCCATGGTAGCACAGGGTCATGTGATGATTCCTGTGCTCTTATAACTCACTTCCTGTTTCACACGGTAGAGCACTGGCTGTTACAAGAGATGAGCATTTTTCCTGTTCTGAGCTGTGCAGCTCTGATTGTGAGAAATAAATGAGTGATCAGACTGCTGATCCTTATAGTTTCCTAAGAGGACTAGTAAAATAAAAAAAAGTAAAAAAAAAAGTAAAAAAAATGTTAAAAAATAAAAAAACCCTAAAAGTTCAAATCACGCCACCATTCATCCCATTGAAAATTAAAGGGTTAAAAAAATAAAGAATATACATACATTTGGTATTGCCACATTCAGAAATGCCCGATCTATTAAAATATAAAATCAATTAATCTGATCGGTAAACGGTGTAGCGGCCAAAAAATTCCAAATGTCAAAATTTCAGTTTTTTCGTTGTTGCAAATTTTGCGCAAAGTGCTATAACAGGTGATCAAAATGTAGTATCTGCGGAAAAATGGCACCATTAAAAATGACAGCTCGAGATGCAAAAAATAAGCCTTCACTGAGCCCCAGATCCCAAAAAATGAGAACGCTGCGGGTTGCGGAAAATGGCCAATTATTGAAAGTTTTGTCTACTTTTTTGTGCATGGGGAGAAAGCTACAATGTATAATATACCATAGTTACACACAGGAATTAAAGTAAACCTAGGCCATGTTCACATGTCTAGTTTTTCGTGGTTTTTATCTCAGTATTTGTAAGTCAAAATCAGGAGGGGAACTGTCAAAAGGAAAAGTATATTAGGAACATGGGCACCATTTCTGCGTTTTTTACCCACTTCTGGTTTTGGCTTACAAATACTGAAGTAAGAAAACCTCCCCAAATATTCAACGTGTGCAAATGGCTATAGAGAGATAAAGTCTTATGCGGGCATCACATGATACGATCTATCGTGCGATTGCACGAGCGATCGTACCCGCCCCCGTCATTTGTGCGTCACGGGCAATTAGTTACCCGTGGCGCACAAAGTTGTTAAACCGTCGTCACACATACAGTGCCTACAAGTAGTATTCAACCCCCTGCAGATTTAGCAGGTTTACGCATTCGGAATTGACTTGGCATTGTGACATTTGGACTGTAGATCAGCCTGGAAGTGTGAAATGCACTGCAGCAAAAAAGAATGTTATTTCTTTTTTTATTTTTTTTTTTAAATTGTGAAAAGTTTATTCAGAGGGTCATTTATTATTCAACCCCTCAAACCACCAGAATTCTGTTTGGTTCCCTTAAAGTATTAAGAAGTATTTCAGGCACAAAGAACAATGAGCTTCACATGTTTGGATTAATTATCTCTTTTTTCAGCCTTTTCTGACTAATTAAGACCCTCCCCAAACTTGTGAACAGCACTCATACATGGTCAACATGGTAAAGACAAAGGAGCATTCCAAGCCCATTGGAGACAAGATCGTGGAGGGTCACAAGGCTGGCAAGGGGTACAAAACCCTTTCCAAGGAGTTGGGCCTACCTGTCTCCACTGTTGGGAGCACCATCCGAAAGTGGAAGGCTTGTGGAACTACTGTTAGCCTTCCACGGCCTGGACAGCCTTTGAAAGTTTCCTCCCGTGCCGAGGCCAGGCTTGTCCGAAGAGTCAAGGCTAACCCAAGGACAACAAGGAAGGAGCTCCGGGAAGATCTCATGGCAGTGGGGACATTGGTTTCAGTCAATACCATAAGTAACGTACTCCACCACAATGGTCTCCGTTCCAGACGAGCCTGTAAGGTACCTTTACTTTCAAAGCGTCATGTCAAGGCTCGTCTACAGTTTGCTCATGATCACTTGGAGGACTCTGAGACAGACTGGTTCAAGGTTCTCTGGTCTGATGAGACCAAGATCGAGATCTTTGGTGCCAACCACACACGTGACGTTTGGAGACTGGATGGCACTGCATACGACCCCAAGAATACCATCCCTACAGTCAAGCATGGTGGTGGCAGCATCATGCTGTGGGGCTGTTTCTCAGCCAAGGGGCCTGGCCATCTGATCCGCATCCATGGGAAGATGGATAGCATGGCCTACCTGGAGATTTTGGCCAAGAACCTCCGCTCCTCCATCAAGGATCTTAAGATGGGTCGTCATTTCATCTTCCAACAAGACAACGACCCAAAGCGCACAGCCAAGAAAACCAAGGCCTGGTTCAAGAGGGAAAAAATCAAGGTGTTGCAGTGGCCTAGTCAGTCTCCTGACCTTAACCCAATTGAAAACTTGTGGAAGGAGCTCAAGATTAAAGTCCACATGAGACACCCAAAGAACCTAGATAACTTGGAGAAGATCTGCATGGAGGAGTGGGCTAAGATAACTCCAGAGACCTGTGCCGGCCTGATCAGGTCTTATAAAAGACGATTATTAGCTGTAATTGCAAACAAGGGTAATTCCACAAAATATTAAACCTAGGGGTTGAATAATAATTGACCCACACTTTTATGTTGAAAATTTATTAAAATTTAACTGAGCAACATAACTTGTTAGTTTGTAAGATTTATGCATCTGTTAATAAATCCTACTCTTGTTTGAAGTTTGCAGGCTCTAACTTATTTGCATCTTATCAAACCTGCTAAATCTGCAGGGGGTTGAATACTACTTGTAGGCACTAGGAAAAAGAAAAAAATCCAGCACTCGTGTCCAGGAAATGTAATAAAATTTGCTTCTTTTATTTATTCAATTTTCATAGTAAAATTGGATCATATCCACAAAGTATAAAAAATCCCCATAAAGACAGGATGGGATGACAGAGGAGTACGCGTTTCGAGCTACATGCTCTTAATCTCAATCCTTGTAGTGTACTTGTAGGCACTGTACTTACCTCCAGAACGACGTCGCTGTGGGCGGTGAACATCAACTTCCTGAAGGGGGAGGGACGTTCGGCGTCACAGCGACGTCACACAGCGGCTGGCCAATAGAAGCGGAGGGATGGAGATGAGCGGGAATTAAACATTCCGCCCACCTCCTTCCTTCCGCATAGCCGGCGGGAGCCGCGGGACGCAGGTAAGCTGTGTTCATCGTTCCCGGGGTGTCACACGGAGCGATGTATGCTGCCCCGGGTATGATGAACAACTGGCGCAATGAAAAATAAACGATTTTTTAAAAATAAACGATGTGTTAACGATTCACGATTTGCGAACGTTCTGCGTCGCTCGTAGGTGTCACATGGGACGCCGTCGTAAACGATGCCGGATGTGCGTCATGGAAACCGTGACCCCGATGACATATCGCATGATAGATCGTCTCGTGTGACGCCCGCATTACTGTAATTTGCCAGTAAGCGTCAGCTGTGAAAAGTTTAATATCAATGTCTTTTTTTCCAAAGCAACAGATTCTGGCACTATAAGACCATTGGATGGAGTGAAAATCTTGGATTTAACAAGGTTTGTGCTGACAAGTAAAATAAAAAGTGATCATCTTTTACAACAATACCTCTTCAGACCTTATCATATTCCCTATATTGTTTTGTTTATTATATACTTCATTTGTTGTAGAGTATTGGCCGGACCTTTCGCCACAATGATCCTCGGGGATCTGGGAGCTGAAGTTATAAAAGTAGAAAAGCCAGGTAATCATTTTAATTTCAAAAAGTATTTATTGAATAATATGTGAAAATACATGAACAATGATTTTCTTGAATATGAGCAATATATGAATACATTAAAAATACAGTAAATCTAACGGATATATACTTTAAGGAGACAAAAAATTCCACCTTTTCATAAGCTGAATGCTATACAATACTGTGTTTTGTTGAGTTTCTTTAGCACGTATATACCTAAATGCATGGGATACTCACTATATAAGTCTATGGGCGGCTTTGCACGTAACAACATCGCACGTGCGATGTCGGTGGGGTCAAATCGAAAGTGACGCACATCTGGCGTCATTTTCGACATCGTAGTGTGTAAATCCTAGATGATACGATTAACGAGCGCAAAAGCGTTATCGTATCATCGGTGTAGACACCGACTTTTTCAAAATTATGCTGCCGCGACAGGTACGATGTTGTTTCTTGTTCCTGCGGCAGCACACATCGCTGTGTATGAAGCCGCAGGAGCGAGGAACATCGCCTTACCTGCCGCCGGCGGCTATACGGAAGGAAGAAGGTGGGCGGGATGTTTACATCCTGCTCATCTCCGCCCCTCCGCTTTGATTGTCCACCTGCCGTGTGACGTCGCTCTGACGTTGTACGACCTGCCCCCTTAGGAAGGAGGCGGGACGCCGGCCAGAGCGACGTCGCAGGGCAGGTGAGTGATAATGTTCGCTACGCCAGGAATCACAAGATATCGCTGCTGCGACGGGGGCGGGGACTATTGCGTGCGACATCGCAGCATCGGCTTGCGGTGTCGCAACGTGCAAAGCCCGCCTATGATCTAGGCCAGGCCATTCATGTGCCCACATCACTCATTGTCAATTTCTCATTTTTTAGCTGATTTTTTTATGTCTTTAAATCAGATAGTAATACTGCACAAAATAATTAGTAAATAATATTCACCTTATATCTACTTTATATTAGCATACGTTTTTTAAACATCTTTTTTTTTGTTTGTATGTTAGAAGATTTAAAGGGAACCTGGCAGCTCATCTACCCTTCTAAAACAATTACACTTATTTAAAGGCTAAAAAAAGTGAATCCATGTTCTGTAAACAAAAAGTCAATTTGCTTACAGCACTATTGATAAGTATGAATTGATTTTTCTCATCATTAATGTAATAAAAAAAAGTCTAGCGTTATGCATGAATGAGTAGCTTCATCTAAGTCACAGTGAGTCTTCACAAAGAGGGGGGGATGATAGAAACAACACACTGATGGTGAGTCAGAGGTGATGGACGTGAATGAGGGCTCTTATTCTGGATGTAAGGCTCTTCTCATTGCCTGGCTGGTACAGGGGAAAATGGGGAATACTCGTGGGGATGATGCCAGCTTCAGCTGGCATCAAGCGCTGGTATTATTAATGGGTGGTGTCTAGCAGACACCTCCATTACTAATCCAGTAGTTGAAAGGAGAATGAAAAAGTTTATTTAAACAAAAAACCCCAACTCCATCTGTGGCGCCCCTGAGGCTTCAGTCGCCACAGGAACATTGCACCCCATCCAGCGGTGTGATGTCCCATTCTGGGTAAGGAAAGGAGTGAACGCCGGTATTCAGGCAAATCTACACTACACCCATTGTTAGGTACACACTGGGACCAGGGACAGTGGCAGCAACCCTCCCATGCTGCATGCTGGGAGGGGCCGTAAGACCCATCCCTGCTCCTTTAGGGTAGATCATAGCAACTGGGGAGGTGGGAGGAGCCACACGAGAGCAGACAGGGAAAGGAAGGTCAAGTTTAGTGAGTTGAAGTTGGAGAGGGAGGAAGGAGGAGGAGGTCTGCGGGAGGCAGACGAGAAGGAGAAGCAGAAAGAAAGCTCTAGTCAGACAGGAGCTAAGAGAAGAAAGTGACGCTTCCTGGTGAAGAACCTGGGACTCAGAGGGTCCAGGTGACACCAAGCAGAGGAAGAGAAGGGATTCCAGGGCCACAGATAGCTTTTGAGCTGGTGGCCTGTTCCACAGGAACATCGGTGGAGGGATCACGCTGCAACAGGGGACGGTCCCTAGAAACCGGAGGAGTGAAAAATCATCTCCAACAGTAAAAACCGAGGCCCAGGGAAAGCTGAAAACTCCCCGGGCCATAGCCCACAGCAGAACCTCTAGAAAAAGGGCAAATAACCGACAGGCGAGCTCCCAGCCCGGAGGCTGTAGTGGAGGCCGAGCCAGGTTCATCCTACAAGGGCAAGGCTTAAGGAGACAGCTGAAGACAGAGACACTTTAGAGAAGGGTACCGGCTTTCATTCCAGGATCTACCCAGGATCGGCGGAGGTCCCTGACAGTGGGTTCCAGCCGCCCAAAGGCACCAGTGTGCTGCAGCCCAGGAAATGTGAGTAAAGACCTTGGAATTGCACCCTCTGGTGTTGTCTCAGTTATTGTCGCCTGCATAGACTTCCATCACACCATAGACTCTCACGAGCACCAACTGTGCCACGGGGTACCGCTCTACCTGTGGGGAGCAGTACCATCTTTGCTGCCATTCCATCACCCCGGAGGCCTCATACAGCAGCAGCGGCTTAATAGCCGCATACCACAGGTGGCGTCACGAACACAAACTTTATTCACCCCAAGTCACCAGCCATATTCAATTGACACCCACCAGGGCCATGGAGTCGGGCCCCGCCACCACTGACGACCCCCAGACTAGTCCGGCCCGGCACCGGGTGTCCCATAGCCCTGGGGTGGGCGAGTCACATCCCTCATTCATCAATTTGTTTGTTTAAAAAATAAATAAAAATACAAAAGGTCTACTGTAATTCATTGCGAGGTCCCATGACATTCCCCAAAAGCAAACCTGAAAAGACATAAAAAGAGAAAATTATTAAATAAAGACAAGCAACACCCTCTTTTCCAATTTATTTCTCAGTCAAAGCCCTAATCCTGTTGCGCCTTAATCCAATTAGGGGGTCCCACACCAATCCCATACTGTTGGCACATTCAATGGAGAACCAAACGTTCCCTATTGATTGTGAGAGCAACTCCTGCAGTCACACACACTATTGTGTGTGCTTCACTCGCAGGGACCTGGACTTCTTAAGGTCAGCCCAGGTCACCACAGGGGTGCCCTCAGAAGTGTGTGTGTGGCAGCGACAGTGACGTCAGGGGATTCATTGGCGTTCGCAATGAAGTCGGATGACATCCTAACGACACCCCAGTGACACCCGCACACCCACGGTCGCGGCAGTAACATCACAGGTTCATTTGCGTTCCTAATGAACTCTGATGAACCTGTGAAGTCACTGTCGCGACAAATAAGGTAGCGAGGGTGTCGCGGGGGAGTCATCCAAGTTCATTGGATACTCCGATGACCTCCTGACGTCACTGCACACACACTGCTTGCTGGATTATCACCTGTCTCCGACGATGCTTTCTCCATTGTTGCTGCTGCTTGCAGGTCCTCGGTGCAGTGCATATGCAATGAGCATAATGAATGGGCCTGGAAGCAAGTGACAGCTGCACTAAAGACAGCAGTAATGGAGACAGGTGAGTATAGAAAATCTTTTTATTTCAAAGACACGTGTTTTCTCCGGTCACATTGATGTCACACGGATTTCATCAGTGTGTGATTCGTGTGACATCTGTGCTGCCGGAGATGTCTCTATGTGTCCATGCGGAGGCCACATGGTCTGTGTAAAAACACGAATGTGTGAGTTAGCCCATAGAATAACATGGATATGTGTAGCATCCATGAAAAAAAACTGATGTCACACGTACCTGAAACACGGATGGATGAGAGCGGCCTCAGTGTGGATGCGTAGTACTGTAGAGCACATAAATCATTGCCCTCAGAAGAACATGACCAGGCGAGTTTAGGATCTGCTGTTAATGCAAGCTAGTGGTGGAGTCAGGCAGGTCATTTGTAGTAAATAAGGACACGGCACTTCTGTGGGATTGGGTGCGCTAGTAGGATCCAACTCCATAACAAAATAATGAGACTAGGCACTCCAAGAGTAGATATAATTAGTTGATTTATTCTTTACAGTCAACAGTTCACAACTAGATCAATAGACGTTTCGGTAAAAAATATCAACCTTCGTCAGTAGGAACCAGCTGTATAAAGAGATCAAGATGGTATTATCTTTATCTGATGAAGCCTGATAAGGTACCGTCACACTAAGCAACATCGCTAGCAACATCGCTGCTGAGGCACGACTTGCTAGCGATGTTGCTGTGTGTGACATCCAGCAACAATCTGGCCCCTGCTCTGAGGTCGTTGGTTGTTGTTGAATGTCCTGGACCATTTTTTAGTTGTTGTTCTCCCACTGTGAAGCACACATCGCTGTGTGTGACAGCGAGAGAGCAACAACTGAATGTGCAGTGAGCAGGGAGCCGGCTTCTGCTGACGCTGCTAACCAATGTAAATATCGGGAAACCAAGAAGCCCTTTCCTTGGTTACCCGATATTTACCTTCGTTACTAGTGTCAGGAATGGACATTAGACAAGTGGAAATCTGTGCTTTGGTCTGAGGAGGGCTATTTAACTAAGAAGAAGAGTGATGAGGTGCTACGCCAGATTACCTGGTCTCCACAGTCACCAGACCTGAACCCAATCGAGATGGTTTGAGGTGAGCTTGACCGCAGAGTGAAGGCAAAAGGGCCAACAAGTGCTAAGCATCTCTGGGAACTCCTTCAAGACTGTTGGAAGACCATTTCCGATGACTACCTCTTGAAGCCCAACAAGAGAATGCCAAGAGTGTGCACAGCAGTAATCAAAGTAAAAGTTGGCTACTTTGAAGAACCTAGAATATAAGACATATTTTCAGTTGTTTCACACTTTTTTAAGATTTCATTCCACATGTTTTAATTCATAGTTTTGATGCCTTGAATGTGAATCTACAATTTTCAGAGTCCTGAAAATAAAGAAAACTCTTTGAATGAGAATGTGTGTCCAAACTTTTGGTCTGTACTGTATATCATATCAAGCAAGTGATGTGAACCCTATTAGCTGTCTAGCTACATACAATTTATTACAAAAGTGAATACACCCCTCATATTTTCTAAATATTTTATTTTAACTTTTCATGAGACAACACTGAAAATTTGATACAATGTAAAGTAGTCAGTATACAGTTTGTATAACAGTGTAAATTTAATGTGCTCTTTAAATAACTCAATACACAGCCATTCATGTCTAAAATGCTGGCAACTAAAGTGAGTACAGCCCAAAGTGAAAATGGCCAAATTGCTCCCAATTAGCCTCCCCATTTTCCCTCCCTGGTGTCATGTGACTCATTAGTGTGAGAAGTTATCGATCACACACTCACTCATACTGGTCACTGGAAGTTCTACATGTCATCTCATGGCAAAGATTTCTCTGAGGATTTCAAAAACAGAATTATTGCTCTACCTAAAGATGGCCTAGGCCAGGGGTGGGGAACCTTTTTTCTGTCGGGGGCCATTTGGAAATTTCTACCAACCTTCGGGGGCCGCACAAAATTATCAATGTTTAAATGACCCTGCTATATTGGGTGAAGCAATTAATTAACTGGGGGCATGGGGCTGGGGGCACAGACACCACACGCGGGGCTGGGGGCACAGACACCACACGCGGGGCTGGGGGCACAGACACCACACGCGGGGCTGGGGGCACAGACACCACTGGAGGGGCTGGGGGCACAGACACCACTGGAGGGGAGGCACAGAAATCACTGGAGGGGAGGCACAGACATCACTGGGGGGGAGGCACAGACATCACTGGGGGGGGAGGCACAGACATCACTGGGGGGGGAGGCACAGACATCACTGGGGGGGAGGCACAGACATCACTGGGGGGGGAGGCACAGACATCACTGGGGGGGGCTGCACACACGACTGGGGGGGGCTGCACACAGGACTGGGGGGGGCTGCACACAGGACTGGGGGGGGGCTGCACACAGGACTGGGGGGGGGCTGCACACAGGACTGGGGGGGGCTGCACACAGGACTGGGGGGGGCTGCACACAGGACTGGGGGGGGCTGCACACAGGACTGGGGGGGCTGCACACAGGACTGGGGGGGCTGCACACAGGACTGGGGGGGGCTGCACACAGGACTGGGGGGGGCTGAACACAGGACTGGGGGGGGCTGCACACAGGACTGGGGGGGCTGCACACAGGACTGGGGGTGTGCACACAGGACTGGGGGGGTGCACACAGGACTGGGGGGGTGCACACAGGACTGGGGGGGTGCACACAGGACTGGGGGGGTGCACACAGGACTGGGGGGGTGCACACAGGACTGGGTGATGGGCTGCACATAGGATTGTGTGGGGGTGCACACAGGACATTGGGGGGCTGCACACAGGACTGGTGGAGGGGTGCAAACAGGACTACTGGGTGATGGGCTGCACACAGGACTGGGGGAGGGGTGCACACACGACATTGGGGGCCACACTGCGCTGAGAGTTTCATGCAACTCTGGGGGAGAGGGTTTACAGAACTGGTGTGGGGAGGCACAAAGCATTGGGCAGGGCACATAGCAGCAGAGGGTCGGCGCTGGACTCACAGCAGCATTGCACTCACATCACCGGAGTGCAGGAGCCGGACACACTGCATCAGAAGGAGAAGGCGGGCACTGATCTCCGGAGGGCAGGGGGCGGACACACAAGGCTGGGAGCTGAGGCTGCTGTCGACCCGCCCACAATTGGCACTGGCCGACGGGAGAACACATTGCAGCACAAACAGCAATGTGTGGATTTAAAGGGCCGGCGGCAGCAAGACCGCAGTGACAGCACCAGCACTGCCTCCCCCGGGAATCTGCCCGGGGGCCACATAAAAGGTCATGGCGGGCCGCATGCGGCCCGCGGGCCGGAGGTTCCCCACCCCTGGCCTAGGCTATAAGAAGATTGCCAGTACCCTGAAACTGAGCTGCAGCATGGTGGCCAAGACCATACAGTGCTTTAACAAGATAGGTTCCACTCAGAACAGGGCTCGTCATGATCGATCATAAAAGATGAGTGCACGTGCTCAGCATCATATCCAGAGGTTGTCTTTTCAAAAAAGATGTATGAGTACTGCCAGCATTGCTGAAAAGGTTAAGGCTGAAGGGGGGTTCAGCCCGTCAATGCTAAGAACATGCTGCATCAATTTGGTCTGCATGGCTGTTGTCCTAGAAGGAAGCCTCTTCTAAAGATAATGCACAAGTAAGCCCACAAACAGTTTGCAGAAGACAAGCAGACTAAGGGCATTTATTACTGGAATCACATCCTGTTGTATGATGAGACCAAAATAAACTTATTTGGTTCAGACGGTGTCAAGCGTGTCTGTAGGGAACCAGGTGAAGAGTACAAAGATAAGTGTGTCTTGCATCCATTCAAACATGGTGGTGGGAGTGTCATGGCTTGGGGCTGCATGAGTCCTGTCGGTGTCGGCTGTGTGGTGCTACAGTTCATTGAGTGAACCATGAATGTCAACATGTACTGTGACATACTGTAGTAGAGCATGATCCCCTCCCATTGGAAACTGGTACACAGGCCATAATTCCAACATGATAATGAATCCAAACACGGCTCCCAAGACAACCACTGCCTTACTAAATAAATTGAGGGTAAAGGTGCTGGACTGGCCTAAACCCTATTGAGCTTCTGTGCAGCATCCACAAAGTGAGGTGGAGGAGTGCAAGGTACCTATCACCCAGCAGCTCTGTGAAAAAGTGGAAGAAGATTCCAGTAGCAAATCATGAAGACTAGTGAACTCAATGCACAAGAGAGTTAAATAATATTGACATGTGGGTCACAATTTGGCCATTTTCACTTAGGGGCATACTCACGGTTGTTGCCAGTGGTTTAGACATTAATGGCTGTGTGTTAAGTTATTTAGAGGGCACCAAATTACACCGTTATACAAGCTGTACACTGACTACATTACAAAAATGTGAGTGGTGTATATACTTTTGTGATATACTAAATATATACAGTATATATATATATATACATATATATATATATATATATATATATATATATACACATACATATATATATATATATATATATATATATATATATATATATATATATAGTATATCTCTGGCCTGGCTGATATCTTAACATGGCAACCTGTAAACCCACAGTTGAAAAAAAGGCCTCTAATAAGTGACAGAAGCAAAGCTCAAATTGTTAATGTTTATTTAAAGTCTGTTGTACTATTCACAAAGAGCAAAGGTGAATGAGTTGCTAGTATAATAATTATTTATTGCCCTTGCAGACAAAACTTCTTACAAAATGAAAACATACCAAGACGTATTGTTCCTTATCTTGTACACTTTCTTTTTGCTCTGGAATACCTAAATGTTGAAATGGAGACCAGTTTTAAAGGAAGACTATGACCCTGAATACTCACATTAAGCCACTTACACTTATACAGTTATGCAGACCACTTAGCCCCTATAAAATCATACCCTGTAGTGTATATTTACCTACTTTACTTATATTAAAAAAGTTTCATTGTCTGCTACTTAGTGATCGTCAGTGTACCCTTGTCATGTCGAAGGACTAAAGGCCGCTTTACACGCTGCGACATCGTCCGTGACCTGGGGGGGCGCTCGGTAACAGGGTTATTTGGTATGTCACTTGTGCCGCCAGTGGCGGGTTGCGGTAATAAGATGTCCCGCCGCTGCTGTGGTTTTAGGGACAGATGGTATAGCAGCAAGTGTGTTCGCGCCCTCCGCCAGTAGGGGCTTAAGTCCCATGTAGGTGTGCTGCGCCTTGTGGTACGCCAGTAATAGACACGACATAGCTCTTGCAGATTAACTGGTATTTACTCACTGGATGTTCAAAGTGCAATTTGGTACAGCTCGTCAACCAACTTTCCTTTGTCCCGGTGCTGACTTGAGACCCGGTTGAGCCCTCCATGCACATGCAGAGCTGATGGTCCCCTTGCCTGAAGCTGTTGGTGACCTGCGACGCTCCGCTCCTTTGTTTTTTCCGGGCCCAATATGACAGGCCTCGTGGTCCCTTGTGGGGTAGGTTACTTCTCGGTGCCCTCTCCCGGGTCCTATATATGAGGCTGTGTCCCTGAGCCTATGGGTGGTGTGGTACCTGGAAGTCACCACACAGGGCTGGATCAGCAGACCGCTTGGAGCTGTCGCCTACCCTGGGGTCCAGTACCCCATCGTGCGTAGTACCTGTGATCTTCTGTCTACCCTCAGGCTACTACCTCCTAGTCGCTCTTTTTGGGGTCTCCTCACAATCTTCACACCCCTCTCACTCACTGACTCCTTTCAACTGTCACTCCTTCAACTGTCGTTTTTCCTCTGCCTACTCTGCCTAGCAACCCCTGTTGCTTCCCACTAGCCACGCCCCTTCCCCAGACTAACAGCTAAGGGATTGGTTCTCACATCTGCCCACTGTTAACCCTCTACATGCTGCGCTCATTTCTCAGGGAATGTGCCCCTACCTGTGTGTGAGGTGTGGGTTGTCAGCAGAGGGTGTTCCAGAAAGCCTTAGGATCCTGCAGACCACTGGGGTAGCATACCCCAGGGTGCTGCATATATATATATATATATATATATTTACTGGTTTCTTAAGCGGGCTTTACACGCTACAATATATCTAACGATGTGTCGGCGGGGTCACGTCGTAAGTGACGCACATCCGGCATCGTTAGTGTTGTTGTAGCGTGTGAAAAATACGTGCGATTGCGATTGTACGAAAAAACGTTGATCACATACACGTCGTTCAATTTCTAAAAATTGAACATCCTGTTGTTCAATGTTCCCGAGGCAGCACACATCGCTGTGTGTGACACCCCGGGAACGATGAACACATCTTACCTGCGTCCCGCCTGCAATGCGCAAGGAAGGCGGTGGGCGGGATGTTTACGTCCTGCTCATCTCCGCCCCTCCGCTTCTATTGGCCGGCTGCCGTGTGACGTCACTGTGACGCCAAACGTCCCTCCCACTCCAGGAAGTGGATGTTCGCCGCCCACAGCGAGGTCGTATGGAAGCTAACTACGTGTGACGGGGTTTATTCGTTTGTGCGACATGGGCAACAAATTGACACATACGATGGGGGAGTGTGCTATCGCATACGAGATCGCATATCAAATTGTAACGTGTAAAGCAGCCTTATTCTTCTGCATATTTCCCACACTTAAATGTTTCAGTTCACCAAGCAAATTTAAACATTAGACTAAAGGGTGCTTTACCCACCCCCGTCGTTAGTGCGACATTTGGTGATCGCTGCCGTAGAGAACATTATCGCTACGGCAGCGTCACACGCACATACCTTTGCAGCGACGTTGCTGTGAACGCCGAACAATCCCTCCTTCAAGGGGGAGGTGCGTTCGGCGTCATAGCGACGTCACTGCAGTGTCACTAAGCGGCTGCCCAATAGCAGAGGAGAGGCGGAGATGATGCCCAATTTCTTCCTTCCTCATTGTTGGTGGACGCAGGTAAGGAGATGTTCGTTGTTCCTGCAGTGTCACACATAGCGATGTATGACACCGCAGGAACGATGAACAACCAGCGGGATGCACCACCAACGATATTTTGAAAAGGAGCGACGTGTCAACGATCAACGATTTTAGATGTTTTTGCGATCGTTGCACGTCGCTCCTTGGTGTCACAGGCTGCAATGTCGCTAACGGCGCCGGATGTGCGTCACTAACGACATGACCCCGACGATATACCGTTAGTAATGTCGCAGCGTGTAAAGCACCCTTAAGATAATACAAGTAACCACAATATGCAGTTGATAAATGAAGGTCTTTATTATTAGGGGAAAAAGAAATCCAAACCAACAGTACCCTGTGTGAAAAGTGATTGCCCCCTAAACCTAAACTGGTTAGGCCACTCTTAGCATCAACAACTCCAATTAAATATTTGTGATATTTGGCAGTGAGTCTTTAACAGCGCTCTTAAGGAGTTTTGGGCCACTTATATTTGCACAATTGTTGTAATTCAGTTACAATGGAGGGTTTCCGAGTATGAACCACCTTTTTGAGGTCATGCCATAGCATCAAAATTGGATTAAGGTTAGGACTTTGACTAGACCACTCCAAAGTCTTAATTTTGTTTTTCTTAAGCCATTCAGATGTGGACTTGCTATTGTGTTTTAGATCATTGTCCAGCTGCATAACCAAGTGTGCCTCAGCTTGAGACCACGAACAGCTGGCTGGACATTCTCCTTCAGGATTTTTGGTAGACAGCAGAATTCATGGTTCATTTTACCACAGCAAGTCTTCCAGGTACTGAAGCGGCAAAACATCTCCAGACCATGACACTATACCAGCACCATATTTTATTGATGGAATAAAGTTTGTTTTCTGAATTGCTGTGTTACTTCTTTGCGAGATGTAATGGGACATACACCTGCCAAAAAGTTCAACTTTTGGCCATGTAGGCTATTTTTGCCTATTCTCTTTCTTATGATAGAGTTATGAACACTGACCTTAACTGAGGCAAGTGAGGCCTGCAACTCTTTGGATGCTGTTGTGGGGTCTTTTGTGACCACTTTCATGAGTCGTCGCTGCACACTTGGTTTAATTTTGGTATACCGGCCATTCCTGAGAAGGTTTACCACTGATCCTTTTTTTTGCCATTTCTGGATAATGGCTCTCAATGTGGTTCACTGGAGTCCTAAAGCTTTAGAAATGGCTTTATAACCTTTTCCAGACTTTGTTTCTCATTTGTGCCTAAATTTCTTTGGATCGTGGCATGATATATAGCTTTTGAGGATCTTTTGATCTACTTCACTTTGTCAAGCAGGTGCTATATTATGGATTTATTGATTAAGAGAAGGTGTGGAGGTAGTTAGGGCTGGGTGGGACTTGAATAATTGAACTCAGCTTCACAAAGATGTGATAAACTATGGTTAAGTTATGTTTTAAAGGGGGATTCACTTTTTCATACAGGGTCCTGTAGGTTTGGATTCCTTTTCCTATTAATAATTAAGACCTTCTTTTAAAAACTAAACTGCATTTTGTGTTTACTTCTGTTATATATAGTATTGCTGTCTAAACTTTAATTGCAATTTCAGAATTTTTTTGACATGTCATAGAAGCATGTCAGAAGGTTTGGGTCAGAAATTTTAAGGTGTTGAATCTCCCAATAATCACTAATACAAAGGGGCAGAAGCACTCAGCTGTGCACGACTTTCCCCCAAGACTGAATATGGGCTTCATAGACAGTCAATGATTCTTGGAGCCTGCAGATAGTGGACATGTTTTCCCTCTCTGCAGCCTCTGGATGTTGCAGAACTGATGATCGGCGTACGACTTTGTATGGATTACATCAGATCTACAAGATGTTTTGGGGGTTAATAAAGAGGTGAAGGAGGGTGTGTTTATTTTATTTCAAATAAAGGATTTTTTCGGTGTTTGTTTTTTATTTATTTTCACTTACAGGATTACTAATGGGGCGGCCTCATAAACACCTCCCATTACTAATCAAGGGCTTGATGGCAGCTGTGTTTTTTTGACAAATCACTGCTGTAATTAGCCCCTTATATTACCTTGATTACCACCGTACTAGGGCAATCAGGATGAGCCGGTTAAAGCATCAGGATTGGCACATCTAATGTGATGTGCCAATTCTGGCCAGCTGAGTGCTGGTATTTTTAGGCTGTGGGGGCCAATATCCATGGCTCATCCCATCCTGATAATACCAGCCCCCACTTCTCGGGAGCACACATAATTTTTATTTATTTATTTTTACACTACCATACAACAAACTGACTGCAACCAATCAGAGACGCGGACACAGAGTGGGAGGCATGTAAAGCAGGCTACAACCAATCATTAGACAGATGGTGGGCTGGAGAAGCAGTGAATATTGATAAACCTTAATAAGCAGGCCTGGAAAAGAGTGACTGCAATATGATCCTTTGGGAAACACGGTATGTATAATTATCCTGCTCATACTACCATTTAACTTCCATTTGTAGCCCCTTGTGCTTACTACGGCCATTTTACAACCCAGAACTTCTTGTCCTCATTGACTTGTATGGGGTTCGGTGTCCGAGGTCAAGTTGGGGGTCAAATTCGGCTACCTAAATGTACACATTATCAGTATTTTAATTATTACTCTTGAAAGATACCTAAACTTTATAGTTAGAGGCTAACATTTTTGTTAGTATTCCTGTGGGGGATTTTTTTTTAATGTTGGCTACACTTTTATACCATGACAAAAACTTTCTAAAAATGAAGTTAAACTTTTAATCTCATAGACACTCCTTTCAGCTTTGTTTTTATAATGTAGTGGTTTTCATGCTCTAATTTGCTGTTCAAATTCATAACATTTGGATAGTGATTTAGGTAGGTTAATAAGAGAGATTCACAGATTAATTTGGGGTCTCCGATTTATTGGCCAGTTCATCAGTCTCTGGTTGCTGAATGGGAGTCTTGGAAATCTTTAACCTTTTCATAAGGCTTTTAAAGCACTACTCCAGCGTTGTTGTTTTTTTTTTTTTTTTTTTTTTTTTTTTTCAGCTCTGGAGTGGCACTTTAAACATAAGCCCCCTGCCCTGCTTTGGTCACGCAGCACTATCTTGTGACAGTAAGTTTTGACTGTCCGGAAGTCAGACGTTATGTCACAAGCTCTCAATGTATCTCTATGTGAGAGCCAGAATGAGGCCAGAACGAGGCTCTCATAGATTTGTGACCTCCGGCTCACTCCATGAAACACTAGAGCACGCTGGCAGGTCACAAATCGCCGAGACCGACTGGAGCAGCAGCAATAGAAGGTGAAGCTGAAATGTGAGTATATGACAGGGGGCATGGGACTTACATTTAAAGCACCACTCCAGTTGTGCAGTAAAAAATATGTTGGAGTGGTGCTTTAATTAGCCAGCTTGGGTAATCAGCAGCCTCACTGGGAATACTGGATAAAAGATTTTCCAGCCTCTCATTCAGTGGCCAGTGACTATTTAGAACCAAGGTCCCTTGAATCAATCCTACAAATCACTTTGTCTCATTTTAATGCTAACAACATTTAGTAAGTTAAGTGAAAGTAATTGCATTTGTCATTATGTGGCAGTTTTTTAGTACTATTTTTTGTATGAAAAATATGAAGTTATATTCTTTTTTACAGGGTCTGGAGATGATACAAGGTCGTGGGGACCTCCATTTGTGGGATCTGAGAGTGCTTATTTTCTTAGCGTGAACAGAAATAAGAAGGTATTCATAAAACTGTTTTAAAACAATAATTCCAAGCACTTTATGGTGGCCTATTAACATGGAGTTCATGGTCGCTGAAAAAGCAAAGCTCTTGTTCCCCTTCCTTTTTAAAAATGATGTCCTCTTTAATGTGTATGCACCAGTCAACATTAGTTCTGGTATTCCTTCATTGTAGTGATGATGTGATTTTTTGGCACTGTTTATCTGTTTATGCATTGATATCAGCTACAGTGGATATCAAAAGTCTACACACCCACCTATTAACACTATGGATTTTTATCATTGTAAAATATCAAACCAAGAAGTATCATTTCAAAACTTTTTCCACCTTTTACCCCTTCACAAGGTTCACCGTAGATGTACGGTGCCGCGGGAGTTGCGTTCCCACAAACCACTGTACATGTACGGCGCTACATTTGTGCCGGCTCATATGCAGCACCAGCAAAATCATCCATGAGGGTCAGTTATTTATCATAGCTGACACCCTGCTATGATGCCCAAAATTGGTGCTAGCACTGATCTTGGGCGTTTAACCCCTCTGATACTGCTGTCAATAGCGACAGTGGCATTGATCTACTTACCAGAGGGGGGGGGCGCTCCCTCTCCCTTCTATTGGCATTGTGCTGATGATCTCCATGGTGACCCCGTTCTGAAAAATATCTGGGGGATTATCCAGTTGCGGAGGCCTGTGAGGTTATTCCTCCTGTCTGTGTCTGATTCAGTGATCTAAAGCCCTGCAATGAAAAATCATTGCAGAGCATTAGATCAGCCATCAGGCCAGGGAAAGAAGATGTCCCATGCTGGGACTAGGTGAAAAAGTAAAAAAAAAATTGTAAAAATGTTTTAAAAAAAATCACAAAATAGAGAACAAAAATTAAAAAAAATATTATACCAATAAATACATATATTTATGTAAAAAAACAAATAAAGTAAACATATTTGGTATCACCATGTCCGTAACAACTCAATCTATAAAACTATTGCATTAGTTACATCTTTAGTAAACACCATAAAAAAAGTGGCAAAAACAATGTTTTTTCATCAGACTTCTGGATAAAAAGTGGATTAAAACACGATCATAAAGTCAAATGTAAATAAAAAGGTACCACTGAAATCATCTTGTCTTGCAAAAGAACAAGGCCCCACTCAGCTCCATCAGCTGAGAAATAAAAAAAAAACTACAGCTTTCAGAATAAAGAGATGCAAAAACATTTTTTTTTTAAAAATTGTTTTTATTGTATGAAAGCGGCAAAACCTAAAAAGCTGACATAAATATAGTATTGCTGTAACTGTGTTGACCCAAAGAATAAGGCTGTCTCATCAATTTTACTACACGGTGAATGGCATAAAGACAAAAAAAGAATTCCTGACTTGCTTGGTTTTGTTCATTCTGTCTCCTAAAAACTTAAGAGAAATTGAATAAAAATGTTATATGCCAGAAAATTGTACCAAAAAACTTTAACTCATTCTGCAAAAAACAAGCCCTGACATGACCCTGTCAATAGCAATGTAAAAAAAAAATACTGTTCTTAAAATATGGCAATCCAGAACCTATTTTATTTTGTAAAAAAAAGCAGTTTAAGTGTGTGATAGTAGCAAAAGCTAAAAAACTACAGTCATGGCCAAAAGTTTTGAGAATGCTACAAATATTAATTTTTACAAAGTCTACTGCTTAAGTTTTTCTAATGGCAATTTACATATACTCCAGAATGTCATAAAGAGTGATCAGCTTAACAGCAATTACTTGCAAAGTCAATATTGGCTAAGAAAATGAACTTTAACCCCCAAAACACATTTCAACATCATTGCATTCCTGCCTTAAAAGGAGCAGCTAACATTGTTTTAGTGATTGTTCCATTAACACAGGTGTGGGTGTTGATGAGGACAGGGCTGGCAATCAATCAGTCATGATTAAGTAAGAATGACACCACTGGACACTTTAAAAGGAGGCTGGTGCTTGGTATCATTGTTTCTCTTCAGTTAACCATGGTTATCTCTAAAGAAACACGTGCAGCCATCATTGCTCTGCACAAAAATGGCCTAACAGGGAAGAGTATCGCAGCTACAAAGATTGCACCTCAGTCAACAATCTATCGCATCATCAAGAACTTCAAGGAGAGAGCTTCCATTGTTGCCAAAAAGGCTCCAGGGCGCCCAAGAAAGACCAGCAAACGCCAGTACCGTATCTTAAAACTGTTTCCGCTGCGGGATCGGACTACCAGCAGTGCCGAGCTAGCTCAGCAATGGCAGCAGGCTGGTGTGAGTGCTTCTGCACGCACTGTGAGGCGGAGACTGCTTGAGCAAGGCCTGGTTTCAAAGAGGGCAGCAAAGAAGCCACTTCTCTCCAGAAAAAACATCAGGGACCGACTGATATTCTGCAAAAGGTACAGGGAGTGGACTGCTGAGGACTGGGGTAAAGTCATTTTCTCAGATGAATCCCCTTTTCGATTGTTTGGGACATCTGGAAAACAGCTTATTAGGAGAAGAAGAGGTGAGTGCTACCACCAGTCTTGTCTCATGCCAACTGTTAAGCATCCTGAAATGATTCATGTGTGGGGTTGCTTCTCAGCCAAGTTAATCGGCTCACTCACAGTCTTGCCTAAAAACACAGCCATGAATAAAGAATGGTACCAGAATGTCCTCCAAGAGCAACTTCTCCCAACTGTCCAAGAGCAGTTTGGCGCCCAACAATGCCTTTTCCAGCATGATGGAGCACCTTGCCATAAAGCAAAGGTGATCACTAAATGGCTCATGGAACAAAACATAGAGATTTTGGGTCCATGGCCTGAAAACTCCCCAGATCTTAATCCCATTGAGAACGTGTGGGCAATCATCAAGAGACGGGTGGACAAACAAAAACCAACAAATTCTGGCAAAATGCAAGCATTGCTTATGCAAGAATGGACAGCTATCAGTCAGGATTTGATCCAGAAGTTGATTGAGAGCATGCCAGGGAGAATTGGCAGAGGTCCTGAAGAAGAAGGGTCAACACTGCAAATATTGACTTGCTGCATTAACTCATTCTAACTGTCAATATAAACTTTTGGTACTCATAATATGATTGCAATTATATTTCTGTATGTGATGTAAACATCAGACAAACACAATTAAAAACCAAAGGGTAACAGATCATGTGAAAATATAATTTTGGTGTCATTCTCAAAATTTTTGGCCATGACTGTATATAACTCTGGTATCACTGTAAAAAAAACATAAATAAAATCAATTATTGACCTGCCGTTGATTTTTCCATTCTTCATCCCAAAGATCGCAGTAAGGCTTGGCTCACATTTATCCTGCGCTCTACGCTGAGTGCTTACACCAGGGTTTACTTGTAAATTTGTGAAATACGTGATTCAGATAGAACCCCCAAAGGAGATTCCCTATAATGAGGTAGATGGTGACACTGTGGACTCTCTATGGCCTATGATCCAATTGTGTTCTTATTTTTAAGCATGCATAAAAACATGATCGACCACAGTTTTGTGCACCTCTGAAAAGAAGAACACTGCTGAGCAGAGGCCAGACATAGTCCAGAGTAACTACTTTGCCTCATCATAGTGAATGGATCCCTCTGGGTTTTCATCTGAATCACATTATTGAAAGATTAAATGGAAACCTGGATGTAACTGCTCAGCATAGCGTAAAGGATAAATGTGATCCAAAATTTTATGTAAAATATTTCCAATAAAAGCTTCAACTCAATCTACATAAAAAATATATCTTTACTCAGGTCTGTCATCTGTTAACGGAATTATGGGGGAGGTTCCACAATACTGGGAACACATGGGTTTTGGAAAAGGGAAATAACTTCCTCCCAAAAGAAATGCAATGAATTCTGTGCTCACAAATCCAACTATACTCTCCTTTTGAGCCCTACAGTGTGCCTAAACTACATTTAGCATCCACATGTTTAGACTGTTTAGGCACATCAGGGGCTCTACAAATGTGACATGGTGTTCGTTATCTATTTCAGACAATTTTCCAAAAGTCTAATGGCGCTCCTTCCCTTTCGAGCCTTGCCATGCTCCCAAAAATTAGTTTCTACCATGTATGGGGTATCAGTGTACTCAGGGAGAATTTCACAACAAATTGTATGGTTCATTTTCTCCTGTTACCCTTGTGAAAATGAAAAATTTGGGCCTAAAGCAACATTTTTATGGTAAAAATATAATTTCTTATTTTCACGGCTCAACGTTATAAAATTCTGTGAAGCATCTGCCTGTTCAAGGTGCCCACCACATCTCTAGAGAAATTCCTTGAGGGGTCTAGTTTCCAAAATTGTTTGACTTGCGGGGGGTTTCCATTGTTTAGGCACATTAGGGGCTCTGCAAACGTGACATGGCGTAAGCTCTCTATTCCAGACAATTTTTCACTCCAAAAGTCTAATGGTGCTCCTTCCCTTCCAAGCCCTGTCGTACATCCAAACAGTAGATTTCCACCTCATATTGCCGAGAGCTGAACTTGCAGCAATCAGCTGATAACCTTGAATCTAGAAATTGAAAGAAACTGTCTTTGAAGAGGCTGCAAAGTCTAAGCAGTGAAACATTCTATGCCCATCCTATTATTCATGGTAAAACTCCCAGAGGCTATCCCCATACTGACTTTAATCATAATTAGAGAATGCAAAATCTAAATTTTTTTTCTAATGCCACTCTATGACCAATTGTAAATAAATCCCTAAAGAAGCGAGTTTTTATTTTTTTAGTATATAATGCTTCATAACATATAAAATTGTTGAATCAGTACAGACTAAAATTATTTTTTTGTGTTTTATTCATTGACTTTATATTTTATATTGGCAGAGTATAGCTGTCAACATGAAAGATCCCAAAGGAACGAAAATTATTAAACAGGTAAATTAAGGTTCTGTTATATTAGTCATTATTATTAGTATTACGGTAGTAAATTTTGACTCTTAAGATTAATAATATATGCGTCTATAATGGCATGATAAGTTTGGTGTGAAATAAGTAATATTTGACTCATATTTTAGCATTTGCACTTGAACCCTGTCTATGAACATAGAAGGACTTCTCTCATACTGGACTTTTGCAATCTACTCCTTACCTGGAATTTTACCGTATTTTTTGGACTATAAGACGCACTTTTTTCCCCCCAAATGTTGGGGGAAAGTGGGGGGTGCATCTTGTAGTCTGAAGGTAAATGCGGGGAATGAGGGTGCTGCGGTGGAGCGGGTCATCGGCGGCACGAGCAGGCTGTAGCAGCGCCTGCCGTGACCACGTGGACCCGCTCATTTATTATGCACGCCCATCATCCCGCCCATCATCTCTCAGTGCTGAAGCCAGCGCTGACAGGTGGGCGGGGTGATGGGCGGGGAATGCGCGCATATTAAACAGCCTGCTCGCATAATCACTCCTGGCAACTACAGCCTAGAGGGATCATGTGCGGCTGTATTCACTGCCCCCCGCGCATCATCATCAGCACGGGGTGCAGTGAATCAGTACACTCACCGGCCACGATCCCTGCAGCACCGCGATCTCCTCCTGTCTGTGCCGGCAGCGGCTGTGTGGACACTAGCGGTGCTCACAGCGATGACGTCATCACTGTGCGCACGTGTCCACACGCAGCCGCCGGCACAGACATGAGGAACAGACAGGAGGACATCGCGATGCTGCAGAGAGCATGGCCGGCTCCACACTCCAGCGCTGCTGCTGACACAGACGGAGGAGGAGGAGCGATGCTGCAGGGAATGAGGTAAGGTGAGTATGAACGTTTATTTATTTTTATGTGCCACAGGATCCGGGCCATATACCAGGATGCAGGTGTATAGCAAGGTGAGGGTATATTGTGAGCAGGATGGGGGTATATGAGCAGGATGGGAGTAAATGAGCAGGATAGGGGTATATGAGCAGGATGGGGGTATATAGCAGGATGGGGGTATATGAGCAGGATGGGGGTATATTATGAGCAGGATAGGGGTATATGAGCAGGATGGGGGTATATGAGCAGGATGGGGGTATATAGCAGGACGGGAGTATATGAGCAGGATGGGGGTATATGAACAGTATGGGGGTATATGAGCAGGATGGGGGTATATAATATTTAATAATAATAATAATAATAATATTTATTCATTTATATAGCGCTATTAATTCCACAGCGCTTTACATACATTGGCAACACTGTCCCCATTGGGGCTCACAAAACCCACGCAAACACGGGGAGAACATACAAACTCATTGCAGATGTTGTCCTTGGTGGGATTTGAACTGAGGACCCCAGCGCTGCAAGACTCCAGTGCTAACCACTGAGCCACTGTATATGAGCAGGATGGGGGTATATGAGCAGGATGGGGGTATATGAGCAGGATGGGAGTATATTATGAGCAAGATGGGGGTATATTATGAGCAGGATGGGGGTATATGAGCAATATGGGGGTATATGAGCGGGATGGGGGTATATTATGAGCAGGATGGGAGTATATGAGAAGGATGGGGGTATATAGCAGGATGGGGGTATATAGCAGGATGGGGGTATATTATGAGCAGGATGGGGGTATGTGAGCAGGATGGGGTATATAGCAGGATGGAGGTATATAGCAGGATGGAGGTATATAGCAGGATGGGGGTATATTATGAGCAGGATGGGGGTATATGAGCAGGATGGGGGTATATGAGCAAGATGGGGGTATATGAGCAGGATGTGGGTATATGAGCAGGATGGAGGTATATGAGCAGAATGGGGCCACATGCCAGAATGGGTTATATAGCAGGATGGGGCCATATGCCAGGATGGGGTATATAGCAGGATGCGGCCATATGCCAAGATGACATGATATAGCAGGATGGGGGCTATACCAGGATGAGGGACATATACTGTATATACAAGGCAGGAAGATCATTACCAGGCTGGGGTACCTTAGTAGAGAATTTGGGGATATTACCCCATAACAGTGTCAGCAGCAGATCCTCGCACCATAGCAGTGTGTCATGACCACATTTTTTTGCATGAAATTTTATTTTTCTATTTTCCTCCTCTAAAACCAGGGTGCGTCTTATGGTCCGGTGCGTCTTATAGTCCGAATAATACGGTACATCTGGAGTTTGTAATCTCATATTAAAGGCTCATGTAGATGCCCAGGATTCTCATACAAGATATTCAAAGTTTATGGACAATTTTTTTTTGTAGACTGAATGGGCAGTAAAGAAATGTAGGCTTGCCCACGTATTGAGCCTAGTCCCAGATCAAAATCAAGAATGCTAATCTTATGTGCACTTGAAAAAAGTTGTAGTTTCTTTGTTTCTTCACATTTGATTAAAAGAAGAAACTTGAGAGACCTTCCTGTATGAAAAAAATGCTTGATGAGACTGATGGTAAAAACAAACAGTATTCTGTCTTTATACACATTCACACAATGTGCCATCTGACATACAGCATAAACGTTCTTCCGTCTTCCAAATAAGCAGACTGTTTTTTGTGTAGTCTAACTTGTTTATCGGTCAACAGTGCGCATGGTGCGTATGAGTATATGGTAAAACTATAAGAATACAAATAAGACAGATAAGTACTGAGCACATAATGCCACACAGCTATGACATAGAGGAAGCGTACAACAAAATGGAGACTGCACATGTAACATATGAATTCCTAACAGACACAATCTTCCTGTGTAATGGCTGCTATGCATCTTAATAACAGATCTGAACATTATAATGTCCCAAACAGCAGTAAATCTCTTACAAGGTATGCTTTAAAAGGATAATGGAGTTTTAAGTAATGGCTATGCAGGAGGACACAAACACACACCTTCCCTGTGAGGAATACCATTCTAAAATGGTGGCCACTACCCAGCATGCCTAGGTATCTCCCATAATGCACTAGGCCATCTTACAGAGAAAATAATAAGCACTGCAGATAATCGCCACTAGATGGTGCTCTAACAACATATAACATTACTTCAAAAGCTATTAGCAATTATGTATGGCAATTATGAACTTTATAGCTGCTTTTAAATCTGAATGGGCAGAACACTGTGCAAACATGAATAAAAATGTGTTGTGTTTTTTGTGTGTGGTAGAAAAATCAATGCCTGAATAAGCCCTAGATTAGTATTAGGCTTTGTTCACATCATTTTATGACATTTTTTCCTATTGAATGGACTATACTAATTGTTTATGAAAAAGACTTTTTACTTTAATATAGGGTTTGTATAATTTTTACAATATATTTTAAAAGGAATCTGTCACCAGGTTTTGCTACCTCATCTGAGAGCAGCATGAAGTAGTCAAAGAGATTCTGAATCTAACAATGTAACACTTAGATTAGTGGCTGCAGCCATTCTGACACAGATTTTATTTTTTTGTATGTGGCAGAGCTCTGAAAGCTGCTCCCGCACACACCAGGCTTTCAGTGTACATTTCGATAGGCAGAAGCTGCTAATCACAGAAGGGGGCGGAGGCAGACTACAGCTCACATACTCTTTAGACCCACTAATAATAAAGATAAGAGGCTTAAACTAACATTGCAGGTAAGCAAAAACACACTTTGAGATAAGAGTCAGCTGGCTGTAAACTGCAAGTTAACTCTTACAGCATAAGGTCTTCACATTACATAGCACAAAGATCCTGAAAGAGTCCCTTTAAGTCTTTATGATGGATCATATTTGAAAACTACTATAAAATAAATGGGGCTGATTTATTATTATTTAGAAATCATACAGCTTAGGATTAGACTAGAAGCTCTTTTTTCATCTCAGTGGCTCTAACTGGCTAATGAATTTGACACTTCTTTAGCCCCTTCATGACTAGGCGATTTTTCACCTTTGCACCTTTAATTTTTTCATCTCACTCTTTCAAGAGTCATAACTTTTTTATTTATCCATCGACATAGCTGTATGAAAACTCATTCTTTGCAGGACGACACCAATCATTTTACCATTGTACGATTTTTTACTCACTCGGCAGTGTTTGAGGCACAGGAGGCGATTTAAATTAAACATCCAGGCTGCTATATTAAAACTTCATAAAGCAAGCCACAAACAGAAAATAAATGGCCTCTCAGTGCAGGAAAAAAACAGTATGCAAAGTCCAAACAACAGCACTTCAAAGAAAGTCCAATACACAAGTCCTATAATGGAGACTTCACACAGGAGGCCTTCTTACCTCCACACAGAGACAACTAATGATACATCTAGACTTCCTTATATTCACCATACCACGCCCCGTGGTATGTGAACAACCAGTTCCACTCATCTCTCTGACTGTTCAGAAACCCAGACCTTGCAAAGCACTATTACCACTCTCAGTACTATACGTGCTGAAGCTTGCCTCCAGGAATTACATCACTGAGGATAACCACCTCTGTGATACATATCTCCCATCTATGACGTATACACATAATGTAATGAAAAATAGAAAATATTCCTAATATGGTGAAATTTTAAAAAAGGCAGTTCCAACATTGTTTTTTAGGCATTGCTTTTATGCTTTTCATTGTGCGGTAAAAATTACCTTACAACATGATTTATCAGGTCAATGTGATTACCAATGAATGAATGCCAAGTATGAATGAAGTATGAATACCAAGCTTGCAAAGGTTATTTTTTAAGTGTTGACAAGACATTTAGAAATTTGTGAAAAAAATAAACTGGCTTGTGTTGATATTTTCTGAGACCTGTAACTTTTATATACTGTATTTCTGCTAATGGAGCTGTGGGAGGGCTTGTTTGTTTTAGCTAGTCTAGATGTTGTTTTTATTGGTATAATTTCAAGATATATATGTGACGCCCTGGCAAAACCAGGTAGTCACAGTTAGGCCCCGCATAACACTGTTCCCTCACTAGGAAACATACAGCCAACCAGAAAACCCTAGTCATCCCCCCTTAGGGAAAGATAGACACACCAGTGGGTGTGACCAGGTGGTTGGGACACGCCCACACAGGGGTCTAGACAGCCCGGGGTGGGAAAACAGTGAGTTAAGCTTGAGAGTTCAGTTTGGAGAGGAGTGTGGGCTGGAGCTAAGTTGAGCTTCAGCGGTGAAGTTCAAGTTGTATGGTACCAGGGTAGGAGCCCTGGTGCCACTGGCTAGGAGGCAGACGGTGGGCTCCGTCAGCAAGAGACGGGAAGACGGCTTGGCAGAACCAAGTTAGACTGGGACAGGGTTGTAGCCCGCTGATACCGACACAGGGAACCGACCCGGAAACCGGAGCACAAAGGGGGGTACTCGGATCCTGAAGCCAGGACCAGAACCAAGTGGAACTGGTTAATTAACCGATTGAGGCCAGAACTAGAGGTCCTGTCCCACCCAAAGTCCCTCATAGAAGACAACAGCCCACCGATTAGGGATAAGAGGTCACCGCCAGGGCCCATAGATCCCACGGGCCAGCGTCTGCGGGCACAGCTCCTTAGGCCACATCCAGCCGGGAGTGGACTCCTGAGTTTCACACTAGGAAAGTCCACCTTACACAAAGCAGTGCAGGAAAAGTATAGAGACCACCAGCCGGGTGGGGAACCCGATCGCGACCGGCCGCGGCACCGGCCACCATCACCTTGGTTTACCAGAGACTTGTGTGTTTTACTAACAGTGAGTACACCAACATCCCCTGCGGTCGCCATCCCCTGCTCCAAGCCACCAGGTCCCGGGAGCCACCATCCCTACCCACGGAGGGGTTAACAACTTGCTGCACAACATCTCCCCCGGGCGCCCCGTAACAGCAGCGGTGGTGTCCCACCTCACCACACACCGTGGGTGGCGTCACAAACTTATTACGGCCTAGCCCATACATCTACGTCCCCCCATTTATTCGGCGTGTCCGCGAGACCCCCGGGTCCGGAGACCCTCGAGCCACCATCTCTGAAGGCCCGGATCTGAGCAGCATCGGCTGCTGGCACGGGGGCGGCACATATACGCCAAGTTTTATTGCATTTTGATGCACTTTTGTTGGTGGGGAAGATGAAAACTTATTTTTGATATTTGATTTTTGTTCTTTAATACTTGAAATGTTTTTTTATTTATGTGTTTTAACTGGAAAAGGTGGGAATTAAAACTTCACAGGAGTAGCTAGATGGCCTTCAGGAGGCCCCCAGCTGCTATTGAGAGCCATCGGCATCCTGAAATCACGTCACAAGGTGGTTGATGGGCACCCTTAACAGGCAACATCTATAATACACAACTGAAATGTAGCTGTTAAAGATTGACAGTGGCATTTAAGGAGTTAAACAGCAGCGATTTGGAGCTGACTCCATTTGTTACAATTTGTGGGGGATGCAAGCTGTTTAACACAACTGGCACCCGCTGTGTGATCCAGCATAGTCCACTCCTTTTCATGCACAGATACAGGAAGTGGTGATATCACAATTTCTCCAGCCACTGAAGTGCTGCAGCCTTTGATTGGCTACAGTTGCAGGTGTTTTGAGCAGCACGTCATTGTATTTTTTATGATGATGTGCTGCTTAAAGTTCCCTGCTGCAGTCAATCACAGGCCGCAGCAGTCCAGCTGCTGGTGGAATAATGACATTACCACTCCCTGTCTCTGCATAGACCACAGCGCGGCCATTTTAGATCCATGTGGTTGCTGTTATGTCACCGACGGAGTCCGCTCCATCTACTTCTACTCCGATCGCCAGGCAACGACGTGTTCCTGCCGTGGATGGTGCTGGTGATGGGAGAGGAGTCGATGCCAGCGGTGCCGGTGGGCGCAGGCTCTGTTCATCCACTGGTCTGGGTTTCCTGGGGATCTGCAGTGCCACTGGCTGACTGTAGGTGGTGGGTGTCTCCCAGCTGAGGTACCATCATTCAGCTACTTTCTATGGGAAGACACCACACCCTTTTTAATGCCCCTCCTGTCTGCTGACCTCTGCCAGAGATAGTTCTGAGAATTCTGGCTCCTGTTTGGTCCTGTGATTTCGTGTGTTGATTACCGCTTGTTTCCTGACTACCCTCCTGCCCGCTGTTTTTTGTACCTTGGTGCCCGATCCGGTTTTGACCTCTGCTTGTTTCTGATTACGAACTTGCCTAACGATTCTGTCCCTGTTCCGCAATTCCTGGTTTGACCCTGCCTGACGACTACTGTCTCAGACTGCAGCCTTGCACAGGTAGTGATCTCCAGGGCCCTGTGTAATTCCAAATCCCTGTATAGGGGTTAAAGGGTTTCAGGGTTATGGGGGTCCTGCTTGGTGAGTGGCTTCCCTCTAGCCTGTCCATTACAGCCCTTCTGAGTCTGTGGATCCAGGCAGGCGTTACAGTTGCTGATAGGTTAGTAATATGTCTGTATTTTTTTTTACTTTTCCAATCCACTGGGTCACTGAGTAAAGTTCTGTATTGTCCGGATAGCCTATGTAAACTTAAACCCATAAGTATTTTAGATAAGCGTCATGAATATATGAAATGCATATCAAACTTCACAATCATATTTTATGCAGCACATTATTTATGCACCTAAGGTGCAGTTTATTTCTCTTTAGAAATCTTGGTTTGGATTAGATTTACTTTCTTGGAAATGGTTAATGTTTTTTGCCTGTTCAATAAAATGGTAATTGAAAGCCTATATTTACAGCTAGTGCAGAAATGACTCTTGAGGGCTTTTAGAGCTAAAACCTTACTATTCGCAGAGTGTACAACTTGGGGTACTTTTCTGTTCTATTTATATAATTACTGTAATATCTATGCATTTATTTTTCAGCTTGCACAAGCTTGTGATGTTCTCATAGAAAATTACATTCCTGGAAAGCTAGCTGAAATGGGTTTAGGTTATGAAGATCTGATGAAAACAGCCCCTCACATTATATACTGCTCTATCACAGGTAAGATTTTGTAAAGTTCTCATTTCTGCTAAAGAAAGTGTATAATGCAGTATAGTTTGGAGGAAAGTCCTCTCTTCTATCAGCTAAAACAGCACAAAACTATTGGTAGATAGGGGTATATTTAGAGTCCTATGGGCCCTGATGCAAAATATTGACAGGGACTTCGTCCTGGCTTCCATCCTGTAATAATGACCTCTTCCTGTAATAATATCCCTCATCTGTGTCCCTTTATTTAATTATGGCCCCCATTCTTGATTCTTCCTGTAGTAATGTCCACCATCCTGGGCTCCAACCTGTAATTTTGTCCACCATCTTGGGCCCCATCCTGTAATAATGGCCCCTGTCCTAGGTTCCTTTCTGTAATAATATCCCATTTTCTGTAATATTGTCCCCCATCCTGGGCTCCTTGGCTCCTTCCTATAATAATGTGCCTCATCCAGGGTTCTTCCTGTAATAATGCCCCCCTTCCTGAGCCCTGTCATGTAATAATGGTCCTTGTCTGTCACACTCAGAGTAGGAGAAGTCCATATGCACCGTGTGACACACACACACACACTACAAAAAACACCACAAACAAAGGGGGGACACCAGGGACACTTTAACAACGGTGGCCCAATGGTTATGGAAAGGGGTGAGGGGATACCTCCTGAACTCACCTCATGCTATTACCTAAGCTCCCTAGCACCCCTATATGACGTGTTTCAACCCATCACCGGGCCAGATACCTAATCCTTTCCTAGTCCTGCAACTACCCCTGGCTAGTGAGATGGCTGGCGGGAGACACTAGTCTCACCGCTGCACTAATAAACACGGAGGGGAAAGGAAAGACAGACAGGGGGATAAACAGAAGGATACAAACATCAAAATCCACAGCTGCAGATAGACTCCACAGTAGAAGTTTGATGGGCACAGGACAATTCCTCAGCAGCAATTTCCACCAGCATGGCCAGAGTAGTATGAATTCTATCAACAGCAAGGACTGCTGGGAAAACCACACTATTTAAATCTAAAAGGGCTTGGGGTCAAAGCAGCTATAGCTGACCTGCACTGCTAATAGCTGCTGGCAACAAAGTGACATTAACTCATGAGACACCAAAGGTAAATGAGGAGTTAAGGTGTAAAAGAGAGGCTCCAGACCAGAACTTGTCACTAGTCTCTAAACAACAGGGAGATGACTGTGACACTGTCCTAGGCCCTTTATGTAATAATTTCCTCCAATCTGGCCCCATCTTTTATAATACCTCCCCTCCTGGACTCTTTATGTACTAATGTCTCCCATCCTAGGGCCCTTCCTGTAATAACATCCTAGGCCCCTTCTTATAATAATATAACCGATCCTGGTTCCCTTTCTGTAATAATCTCCCCCTTGCTGAGCCCTTTCCTGTAATAATGGCCCCCGTTCTTAGCCCTTTATATAATAATTTACCCCATCCAGGCCCCATCTTTTTAATAATATCCCCCATCTTAGGTTCTTTATGTAATAATGTCCCACATCCTGGCCCCATCCTTTTATAATTTCCTTACTGCTGGCGCTTTCCTCAGACGCTTTTAAACAGACACACAAAAATACTATTCATACCAGTCTGTGGTAACGCAGCGAGCAGTTTCCTCTTTCTCCATGCCGGCGCAGGTGGGGTGGGTGCTGCTAGCATCTGATAGACTGGTGGCCACTACAGTTATTGCGGTGCAGAGAGAAGTTGTCTCTGCGTGCCTACATATAGCTAAGCTGAATGTGCGACCTTGGAAAGCTGTGCTGTTGTCAGCAAGTACCGCCTTCATGGGTAACGGTGCGGTCGCACACTTTGTGACCTTGATTGTTATGCCCCTGTTGATAGACGTGATCAGAGAATACAGTACAGCAGACACAAATTTATAAGTCCAATCTATTTAAGAGAGAAACTCTGTCCCTCCCCAAGTCCCTGTCCTACCCTTCTCACACTGATGGACAACAGACTGCTTTATTTCTGTGCACACAGCATTAGTCAATCACTAATGGGAAGAGTGAAAAGAGAACTCTTTTCCTTACATCTGTTTCATACCTACAAGGGATAATTTTCATGCCGTTTGTGCCAGCTTTCCACTTGCCACTCCTTGTAGAGTAAAAAAAGTACAAATTTTAGCGTACATTATATAGTGTTAAAATTTACCATGTTGTTGACCTCACCATGTTTGAAAATTGGGAGGAAAAAGCTTAGTTTTAACCATGAGGGATAGGTCATCTTAATAATTGCAAGAAATTGATGCAAATTCTAGCACAAATCTACACTTACTCATACCTTTAGATTTCTTTGTTTAGAACAGCCCATAATGCACCAAATGTAAAAGTATACCATATTTTTCGGACTATAAGACGCACTGGACCATAAGACGCACCTTGGTTTTAGAGGAGGAATAAATTAAATTTTAAGCAAAAAATGTGGTCATGACACACTGTTATGGGGTGAGGATCTGGTGCTCACACTGTTATGGGGGTAATGTCCCAAAAATTCTCTACTAAGGTACCCCATCCTGGCAATGATCATCCTGCCTTGTATATTATCCCCATCCTTGTATATATGTCCCCATCACATAAAAACATAAACATTTCGACTATGTGTCAGCACTGCGTTTTCTGCCACATTTTTGCGCGTTTTTTGGGTGCAGTTTTGGTCTCAAAACTGCATGAATTTCCATCCCCAGCAAAGTCTATGAGATTTCATTTTTGCTGTCTGCACATTGCAGTTTTTTTTTGGCTACGTCTTTGTGGTGACCACAAAGATGCAGCATGTCAATTCTTTTTGCGTTCTATCCCTGCATTTCGGAAGGCTGGTATTTGGCCAGATACTACTCTCCATATAAAGTCTAGGGGGACCAGAATTGGGCGCAAAGTGGTAGGAGCAAGCGCTACATACTCACCGATCACCAGTCGGCTGTCACACTGCTGCCGCGAGCCGGCCGCTCATTAGGCTCATAACATATTCACTCCTTCTCTGCTCACCGGTGGCTGTGATTGGTTACAGGCATACCCGCCCTCATGCTGAGTGACAGCTGTCTGACTACAGCCAATCACAGACGCCGGTGGCCGGGTCTATATCGTACAGTAAATTAAATAAATAATTAAAAAAAAATCCACATGCGGTCCCCCCCAATTTTGATAACCAGGCAAGATAAAGTCTCACAGCTGGGGGCTGGTATTCTCAGGCTGTGGAGACCCACGATATTGGGAGCTCCCCAAGCCTAAAAATATCAGCCAGCAGCCACCCAAAATTGCCACATCCATTAGATGCGACAGTCCCGGGACTTTTTCCGGCTCATCCCGATTGCCCTGATGCGGTGGCAATTGGGGTAATAAGGAGTTAATGGCAGCTAGTAAAAGTACCCGCCCCCGTTGTTTGTGCGTCACGGGCAAATCGCTGCCCGTGGCGCACAATATCGCTAGAACCCATCACATATACTTACCTAGCTAACGACGTCGCTGTTGTGCCGCCCCCGTGCCAGCAGTCAGCTGTCTGTACCCCTGGGTGGGCGTGTCCCAACTGCCTGGTCACGCCCAGTGGTGTGTCTGTCTGTCCCTAAGGGGGGGTGACTAGGGTTTTCTGTTTGGCTGTGTGTTTCCTAGTGAGGGAGCGGTGTTGTGCGGGGGCCTCTCTGTGACTACCTGTTTTTGCCAGGGCGTCACATTCCCCCTTGGTTAAACACAGACTGTCCGCGGGCTGTCCGACCACCACCATTTATTTAACTGGAAAAGATAAAAATATGAACAGTTACAAGTATAACATTTTTACAATCAAGCATATTTTGTTTTCTTCCCTTACAGGAGGCATGTTACTTTAAGGTTGCCATATAAAACCGGGACGGGAAGGACCGGGTCCTTCTCACTTCCCCCACCCAAAACAGCCTAGCCCTGATGCCACCTCTAAAATACAGGTTGGCACCCCTTGCCCAAATCCAGGGTAGGTCCGGGTGTTGCCCACACGGGCTGGGTAAAAAGTTCCTTATCCGGCAGTCCTTTTTCAAGGACCCCACGTCCAGGGGACCCCTGACCCGGAGGGTAGTCACCGGTTTTGCTGAAGACAGGGCCTTGGCCTACTCTACCGCAGGCCCGTCCTCCAATCAGCCTCTCCAGAGACTGCGGCTTGGTGAGAAGGTTGGTCAGGGGCTATTTACAAGACCAAAACGTTTATGGGCTGGCTTGCAAGCTCTAAGCCATTGTCTTTTTGAACTTTAAAACGGGACTGTAAAACAACATCAGACTGTCCCAATGGGGGACTTTGCAGGGAAGGTAGCCGGGAACCACTACCTAAACATCATCATAATCGGGACTGGAGAGTGGCGGAGATTGGTGGACGTGCAGCTGGGCTCCCATGGTCACCCTCCTTCTGACGTCAAGGGCAACCCCCCCCCTTCTCCGCAGTGCTGGGTGTAGGTCACTAACTCCCCGGGCTCCAGGTCCCGGTCGGGGTGGCCAACGGGCAGATGAGGAGCCACGTCCCTCCGGGACACATATATCTCGGCCTCCATGCCCGGCTCGTATATAAACCCCCATCCGTTTTGGGGGTTAAAATGCTGAACCTGGCCTTCATATGTCGGGCCCCTCACCCGGAAGGTGGCATTCTTCAGATTGAGTCTGGGAGCGGCCAGCGTGGCTTGCTGTGCCGACTTCTGGTCTGGGACCTCCTCCGCCGTGGCCGGGCGGACTGCCGGTGCCTTTGTTGTCTCGGGCGTGGCTTCTTCCGGGACCAGGATCGCTGTCGGGACCAAGGCTGGACCGGGCACTTTCCGGGCGCTGGTCTGGCGTGGAGCCGGTACTGGTGCCGGGATGGTGACAGGCATACTGCTGGCGGCTTCCTCTGGCTGGTCCTCGCGGGCCAATGGAACGGGCACCGCTGCCGATGTTGGTGGCAGTGGACCAAGCGGGGTGTCAGCAGCAGGTACGGGCGGCAAGGCAGGCAGCGTGGCGGGCAGGGGTAGACCGGGTCCCTCAGCCTGATCGGCCGGTCCCTGGGGGACATAGGGGCGTGGGTCACTTACCCGCTCCTCCAAGGCTGCCTCGACTTCCTGGGCGCGGACTGCTGCGGCCAACTCCGCCATCTCGGCCATCCATCTCTTGAGCAGAAAACTCGCCTGTGCCTGGATCCGGCGGCACATTCGCTCCGTCTGGGCTTCTACCCAGTCGGCTGTTCCCGGCATGGGCTCCTGCACTGCGGCCTTGCCAGATGGGTCGGCCATGGTGCACAGTCGGTGGTATCCAGGAACAAGGGTGGCAGAGTCCTGGAGTCCCTGCCCTTTATCTGCTCGGTCACATGTCGCAGAATCTTCACCCGCCCCCCCCTTGGTCTTTTGCTGGCACTTCTTTCTGCGGCCTGTTAGTTTCATTTTTCGACTTCCGGGCTCAGTTTCTGGCCGCGTTCCCAGGGGCTTCGGCTTTCGCGCCCTTTTCTTGGGGCAGAAGACGCTGGGCTGTAGTTTTCGCGCCCAAAATGGCGGCAAGATGGTGACTTCTGAAAATTTTGCAACGGATCACCGCTGACTGTCCAATACATGGTGCACTTCTACAAGGTAAGTGGATGGGTAAGTATCCTGTTCGTGACGCCAAGTTTCAGGGTGTGCCATCTCTGTGCCAGCAGCCGGCGCTGCTTGGGCCCGGACCTTCCGGTGTGGTGGCTAGAAGGTCTTCGGACCCGGGGGTCACACGGACACGCTGAATAAATGGGGGGAAGGGACGTAGATGTACGGAAGTTCGTGACGCCACCCACGGTGTGTGGTGAGGTCGGACACCACTGCTGCTGCTATGGGGCACCCTGGGGAGATGTGCAGCAAGTTGTTAACCCCTCCGTGGGCAGGGATGGTGGCCCCGGGACCCGGTTGCTCAGTGCAGGGGATGGCGACCGCAGGGGGTGCTGGTGTTCTCACTGTTAGTATAACACACAAGTCTCTGGTAAACCAAGGTGGTGGTGGCCGGTGCCGCGGCCGGTGCCGTGGCCGGTTGCGTTGCAGGTCCCCCACCCGGCTGGTGGTCTCTATCCTTTTCATGCACTGCTTTGTGTAAGGTGGACTTTCCTAGTTTGAAACTCAGGAGTCTGCTCCCGGCTGGATGTGGCCTAAGGAACCATGCCATGCAGACGCTGGCCCGTGGGATCTATGGGCCCTGGCGGTGACCTCTTATCCCTAATCGGTGGACTGTTGTCTTCTATGAGGGACTTTGGGTGGGACAGGACCTCTAGTCCTGGCCACAATTGGTTAGTTAACCAGTTCCGCTTGGTTCTGGTCCTGGCTTCAGGGTCCGAGTACCCCCCTTTGTACTACGGTTTCCGGGTTGGTTCCCCATGTCGGTATCGGCGGGCTACAACCCTGTCCCAGTCCACCTCGGTTCTCCCGAGCCGTCTTCCCGTCTCTTGCTGATGGAGACCACCGTCTGCCTCCTAGCAAGTGGCACCAGGACTCCTACCCTGGCACCGTTCAACTTAAACTTCCTTGCTGGAGCTACCCCTAGCTCCAGCCCACACTCCTCTCCACTATATGGAGAGAAGGTATGCACACCAGTGACTATGTAAGGGGAATATATGAAAAGCAGAAACTGCTGTGTGAATACTGACATGAAAAATCCAATAGCTATATGTAAGAATAAAAATGGAATCTGCATTACTGCCATGAACATATGAATAAAGAGAAATTTAGCTATTGAATTGATCAATGCAATAGAGCCCTGTGAGGTAGCGACCACCAATGTGGTAAATGGTCGCTATATGTCACAGTGGAAAAGGTACCTGCGATATCTAAACGGAAAAGGTTGCTATGGGACTTGTAGTCCACAAAGGCTTCTTGCTACATATAAGGGTCAGGTTCCCTTTAATAATCCCAGGGTGCTGTGCAGGGCTGAGAATCACAGACCTCCACCTGTGGGTGTGGCCAGCTTGATTTAGGAGACTGGCAGTGTGTGTTCTAGAGAGTGAGAGCAGAGCCGAGAGCTCTGGATGGAGCAACCTGCGTGGAGGCTGAGCACAGGGCTCCGATATTAAGTCTGAGTCGAGACTGAGGTGAGCGCAGCCAGACCAGGGCTGTAGGGCCGAACCTCTCCTGGAGGAGACACAGACCCAGTGGTCTGCAGAGGGCCCTGGGGCCGAGAAGGAACCTCAGCTAGAGGTGTCTGCTAGTAGGTGCCAGAGAGTGGGGAAAGTGGTTAAACTTCCACTATGAACTTGTAATAGAGTCTGCTCTGTAAGCTGCAGAGCAGGAAGCCTGGAAAAGCTCCAGGCCTGCGTGGAGCGATTATACGTCTGCGGACCCTCCTGGAACAGCTGAACGGGGCATCGTAAGACCGTCTCCTACGGCAAGGGATGCCGGTGTGACGGGGACCCGTTCGGACGGTGCATAACCCGGCTGTGTTCCGGGTGACTTTACCTGTACAGCGAAGACAATAAAGCTGTTTGGATCGGACTATTTGGGTCACTGCCTCTTTGTCGTCCTGAGGGACCCCCACCCCGCCACAGCCCTAACACTACGCCAAAGTATTTCTCTACGTTGGGGTCCCTAGCTAGTGTGTGTCCTCTCATGCAGTTAAAAAACTTACCGTGTTGGGAAGCTTGAGACCCAGGCTATATATGCGTATAATGTGGACTGGCAATAGGTGTGGTGGGGCCGGGTTCACAAACAAAAGACTACAAATCAATAAAGAAATAACGTCTGGAACACCAATTCCGAGTCTGAACTGGGTGCAAAAACCTAAAAAATCTACACTATATGAAGAGAAGGTATGCACACCAGTGACTATGTAACGGGAATATATGAAAAGCAGAAACTGCTGTGTAAATACTGACATGAAAAATCCAATAGCTATATGTAAGAATGAAAATATGAAAATGGAATCTGCATTAATGCCATGAACATATGAATAAAGAGAAATTTAGCTATTTGCGTGACCAACCGCCTGGTCACGCCCAGTGGTGTGTCTGTCTGTCCCTAAGGGGGGGTGACTAGGGTTTTCTGGTTGGCTGTGTGTTTCCTAGTGAGGGAGCGGTGTTGTGCGGGGGCCTCTCTGTGACTACCTGGTTTTGCCAGGACGTCAGACTGTGGCCTGCGAACTGCCTCTTTTCTAAGGGGGCGGTTCGTGCGGAGTCACAGCGATGTCACATTACAGGCTTCCAATTGAAGCTGAGGGGCGGTGAGCAGCCGCAGGAAAGTCACGCCCACCTCGTTGCCGAAGGATTCAGGTACGGTGTTGTTTGTCATTCCTGGGGTGCCACACGTAGTGATGTGTGCTGCCTCAGGAACGACGAACAACCTGCGTCCAGCACCATCAACGATATTTGGGATTTGAACGACGTGTCAACAATCAACGATTTGGTGAGTATTTTTGATCATTAGTGGTCGCTCGTACGTGTCACACGCAACGACGTCGCTAACAAGGCCGGATGTTTGTCACGAATTCCGTGACCCCAATGACATCTCGTTAGTGATGTTGTTGCGTGTAAAGCCCCCTTAAGTCCTAGCTTAGTTATGGCAAGCGTCTATGAGACACCCCCTGATCACTAAGCTGTAAGTGAAAGTAAATAAACACAATTACTAGTGATGAGCGAGTACTAAAAAGCTCGGGTGCTCGAGGCTCGGGCCGAGCATCCCAAGATACTCGTGTAGTCGGCCCAAGCACCGAGCCCAATGTTATCCTATGGGAGACCCGAGTATTTTTATGAAATGACCCCCGGCAGCATGTAGAAACCCTAAAAATGTCACAAAAGTCTCAAAAGAGTGCTCAAATGACATGGCAACAGCATGGGGAAGATCCCTTGAAGCATTTATCACTCAAAAGTCACAGCTGTGAACAATTTTGTCCGCGTTTTACGCCATTTTTACGGACTCACCAGAAAACCTTCCAAAATGACATCAAAATGAATTTTCATGGCGGAAATGTTAAGGGCACATACCCAATAGTGAGATAGAGCTGGTGTATGTTACTTTTGGAGATTACATGAAAGATTTTACGTGAAAACATTGTGTGGCTTTCGATGTCCCTGAGAAGAGACGTACATGAAGGCCTCTTGAGTCTAATGTGCCCATTTTGAGGAAGTGGGTCTATTGTAGTATAGCCCTTTGGCAGGGCAGCCAAAAATTGGGAGGCTCCACGTTGTCCCTGGATAGAGACGTGCATGAGGGCCTGTAAACCTGAAGTGCCCATTGTAAGGAAGTGGGTCTATTATAGTATAGCCCTTTGGCAGGGCAGCCAAAAATTGGGAGGATCCACGTTGTCCCTGGATAGAGACGTGCATGAGGGCCTGTAAACCTGAAGTGCCCATTGTAAGGAAGTGGGTCTATTATAGTATAGCCCTTTGGCAGGGCAGCCAAAAATTGGGAGGATCCACGTTGTCCCTGGATAGAGACGTGCATGAGGGCCTGTAAACCTGAAGTGCCCATTGTAAGGAAGTGGGTCTATTGTAGTATAGCCCTTAGGAAGGCCAGCCAAAAATTGGGAGGCTCCACATTGTCCCTGGATAGAGATGTGCATGAGGGCCTGTAAACCTGAAGTGTCCATTGTCAGGAAGTGGGTCTATTGTAGTATAGCCCTTAGGCAGGGCAGCCAAAAATTGGGAGGCTCCACATTGTCCCTGGATAGAGACGTGCATGAGGGCCTGTAAACCTGAAGTGTCCATTGTCAGGAAGTGGGTCTATTGTAGTATAGCCCTTAGGCAGGGCAGCCAAAAATTGGGAGGCTCCACATTGTCCCTGGATAGAGACGTGCATGAGGGCCTGTAAACCTGAAGTGTCCATTGTCAGGAAGTGGGTCTATTGTAGTATAGCCCTTAGGCAGGGCAGCCAAAAATTGGGAGGCTCCACATTGTCCCTGGATAGAGACGTGCATGAGGGCCTGTAAACCTGAAGTGTCCATTGTCAGGAAGTGGGTCTATTGTAGTATAGCCCTTAGGCAGGGCAGCCAAAAATTGGGAGGCTCCACATTGTCCCTGGATAGAGACGTGCATGAGGGCCTGTAAACCTGAAGTGTCCATTGTCAGGAAGTGGGTCTATTGTAGTATAGCCCTTAGGCAGGGCAGCCAAAAATTGGGAGGCTCCACATTGTCCCTGGATAGAGACGTGCATGAGGGCCTCAAAACATTGTTCCCATTGCAAAGGAGCGGGTCTCCTGTCGTTGTAATGTCCATTCTGAAAGAATGGGCGAAAAAAATTACCACTGGGGGTATACCTCAAACAAAGGCCTAACTATTGTAACGGTCATCATGGTGGCGCATGAGGAGAAGGAGGAGCAGTCCAGCGATTATCCAAAGTCCAGAAGTGTGTACCCATGGGTGAGTGGAGGTACATGGCAAATTCCCGTTACAAACTTTAAATTCCGCTCTCATTTGCTGGTGGTGTGGTGAAGTCTGGCCCAATCCAACCCTTGTTCATCTTGATCAGAGTCAGCCTGTCAGCATTTTCAGTTGACAGTTGACAGGCGGGTGCGTTTATCTGTAATGATTCCACCTGCGGCACTAAAAACACGCTCTGACAAAACGCTAGCGGCAGGGCAGGCCAGGACTTCCAAGGCGTAGAGAGCCAATTCATGCCACGTGTCCAGCTTGGATACCCAATAATTGTAAGGCACAGAGGAATGTCGGAGTACAGTTGTTCGATCTGCAGGGTACTCCTTGAGCATCTGGGAAACTTAGGATTTCTTGTGGCACTACCCCGCACCTCAGGGGCTGTGGTACGTGAGGGACTGAGAAAACTGTCCCACATCTCAGCTATACGCCTTGGTTGTCCACTGATTCCTGACCTATGCCGCTAGCGTTTTGTGAGGGGAATGCTTTGCCTACTTCCGTGACTATGGCCTTCCGGAACTGCTGCATTTTGGCTGACCTCTCCGCCTCGGGAATAAGAGACATAAAGTTCTCCTTGTAGCGTGGGTCTAACAGTGTTACCAACCAGTAATGATTGTCGGCCAAGATGTTCTTAACGCGAGGGTCACGAGACAGACAGCTTACCATAAAGTCAGCCATGTGCGCCAGACTCTTAACAGCCAGTACTTCAGTATCCTGACCAACACGATGACTGAACATGCTGTCCTCCTCCTCCTCGTCCTCATCTACCCTGTCCTCTGGCCAGCCACGCTGAACCGAGGATATGACTGGTGTGCATGTCATATCCTCAATTTGGCCGGAGAGTTGCTCCATGTCTTCATCCTCCTCCTCGTCATAGTCCTCCACTGCACGTTGTGATGAGACGAGGCTGGGCTGTGTGTTATCACCCATACCCACTACTGTTTCTTGCTGCAACTCATCGCGCTCCGCCTGCAATGCATCATGTTTGTTTTTAGCAGAGACCGTTTTAGAAGGCAGAGAAGCGGTATGGTGATGCTAATAATGGCGTCATCACCACTCACCATCTTGGTGGAGTCCTCAAAGTTTTGGAGGATGGTACATAGGTCGGACATCCATCTCCACTCCTCAGGTGTTATATGTGGAGTTTGACCCATTTCCCGACGGCTTAGGTGATGCAGGTACTCAACAACTACCCTCTTCTGCTCACATATCCTGACCAACATGTGCAGAGTTGAATTCCAACGCGTGGGGACATCACACACCAGTCTGTGAGCCGGAAGATGCAAACGGCGCTGAAAGCCGGCAAGGCCGGCTGAAACAGTAGGTGACTTTCGAAAATGTGCAGACAGGCGGTGAACTTTTACCAGCAGATCAGACAGCTCTGGGTATGACTTTAGAAACCGCTGAACCACGAGGTTGAGCACATGGGCCACTCATGGAACATGTGTCAGCTGGCCTCACCCCAAAGCCGCCACCAGGTTCCGGCCATTGTCACGCACGACCTTTCCTGGCTTTAGGTTCAGAGGTGTGAGCCAGTGATCTGCCTGCTGTTTCAGAGCTGTCCACACCTCTTCTGCATTGTGGGGTTTGTCACCTATGGAGATTAGCTTCAGCACAGCCTGTTGCCGCTTCGCCGAGGCAGTGCTGCAGTGCTTCCAGCTTGGGACTGGTGTGGAGGGTAAAGTGGATGAGGATGCGCAGGAGGAGGAGGAGGCTGAAGAGCATGACATTCCGAGCTGTAGAGTGTGGGAGAAACCCTGACTGAGGTAGGGCCTGCAAACCTTGGTGTGGGAAGGACGTGTTCCGTCCCTCGCTCAGACTGGGTCCCAGCTTCCACAATATTAACCCAGTGTGCCGTCAACGAGATGTAGCGGCCTTGCCCACAAGCACTTGTCCACGTGTCTGTGGTTAGGTGGACTTTGGGTGAAACAGCGTTGTTCAGGGCACGTGTGATGTTTTGTGACACGTGGTTATGCAATGCGGGGACGGCACACCGGGAGAAATAGTGGCGCCTGGGGACCGAGTAATGTGGGACAGCTGCCGCCATCAGGTCGCGGAATGCTTCTGTCTCCACCAGCCTAAAAGGCAACATTTCCAGCGCAAGCAGTCGCGAAATGTTAGCATTTAGAACTGTGGCATGTGGGGCGTTGGCAGTGTATTTGCGCCTGCGTTCAAAGGTTTGCTGAATGGATAACTGAACGCTGCGCTGGGACAAGGACGTGCTTGATGATGGTGTTATTTCTGCGTAGGCAACTGCAGGTGCAGGACCGGAGGAGGCTTGTTCGCAGGCAGCATGGACAGGGGATTGGCTCGCATGCACAACAAGCGAAGACGTAGCAGTGACATCAGCAAGCACTGCTCCTCGACTCTGTTGTACTTCCCACAAAGTCGGGTGCTTGGCTGACATGTGCCTGATCATGCTGGTGGTGGTCAGGCTGCTAGTTTTGGTACCCCTGCTGATGCTGGCACGGCAGGTGTTGCAAATGGCCTTTTTAGAATCATCTGGAGCCAACTTAAAAAAACTGCCAGACTCGGGAAGACCTAACATTTGTACAGGAACCTTGTGTCGTGTTGTTGTTCCGGGGAACGGTTGCCTGACTTCTGCCTGGAGCCACCACCCTGCTTCTTACTGCCTGTTGGGATGCTATGCCTCCCTCCCACTGTGCACTGCTGTCCTCGCTCTGCATATCCTCCTGCCAGGTTGGGTCAGTTACTGGATCATCCACCACGTCGTCTTCCTCTTCCGCACCCTGCTCCTCCTCCTGACTTCCTGACAATTGTGTCTCATCATCGTCCACCCCTTGTTGAGACACGTTGCCAACTTCGTGAGAACGTGGCTGCTCAAATATTTGGGCATCTGTACATATGATCTCCTCATGACCCACTTCAACATGAGCTGGCGAGAGGCCAGAATGTGCGAATGGAAACGTGAACAGCTCTTCCGAGTGTCCAAGTGTGGGATCAGTAATGTCCGAGGACGTGTACTCAGCCTTGTGGTAGGAAGGAGGATCAGGTTCTGAAATGTGCGGTGCAGTATCACGGCTACTGACACTTGACCATGTGGAAGACAGAGTGTTTGTGGTGGTGCCAATCTGACTGGAAGCATTATCCGCTATCCAACTAAGAACCTGTTGACACTGGTCTTGGTTCAAGAGCGGTGTACTGCTGCGGTCCCCAAGAATTTGGGACAGGACGTGCGAGCGAGTAGATGTGGCCCTTTGTTGTGGCGAAATTAGAGCTTGCACACGACCTCGGTCTCTGCCTGCACCACCATCACGTCCACTTCCTTGTTCGTTGCCAACGTCCTTTCGCATTTTGCAATGCTGTGCTGACATGTATTCACTAGACTTGTGCGTTATATCCAAGTTTGTGCAAAACGCACACAAGTGCACCTGTACGCTGCCAATGACAGGCACACACGTGCGGTTTTTAAATGCAAGCACGGACGCACTAAGAACCTAACAGGTTTTTAGGAGCGACAATTACTGAGAAGTCTGACACTATCAGACACTGCTGACTGACGTGTATTATTCACTAGACTTGTGCGTTATATAATAGTTTGTGCAAAACGTGCACCTGTACGCTGCCACCGACAGGCACACACGTGCGGTTTTTAAATGCAAGCACGGACGCACTAAGAACCTAACAGGTTTTTAGGAGCGACAATTACTGAGAGGTCTGACACTATCAGACACTGCTGACTGACGTGTATTATTCACTAGACTTGTGCGTTATATAATAGTTTGTGCAAAACGTGCACCTGTACGCTGCCACCGACAGGCACACACGTGCGGTTTTTAAATGCAAGCACGGACGCACTAAGAACCTAACAGGTTTTTAGGAGCGACAATACTGAGAAGTCTGACACTATCAGGACTGTTTTAGACTGTGTACACCAGCCCCAGATATGATGAAGGCTGGTATACGGTCACCACTAGGAATGGCTATATACCCTGCCTGCCTGCCTGTATACTGCTACAATAGTCCTGACAAGGACTCTTCTGGTCACTAGCCTGTATTCCGACCTGGCTATACCCTGCCTGTATACAGCAACAATAGTCCTGAGAAGGACTCTGCTACTGTACTCCAACCTGGCTATACCCTGCCTGCCTGTATACAACTATAATAGTCCTGAGAAGGACTTCTGGTCACACTGTTTGCAGCCCTGCTACGGAAATAACTATAAAGGGCCGCAAACCTTTCCCTGAAGCAGCAACACTCTCCCTGCACTGACTGTCTGGATAGCTGTGTGCAGAGCACAGCGCGCCCGCCGGTATAAAGGCTCGGTCACGCTGTGCAGGCCGGCCAATCACTGCAATTCCACAACTAACAGGGCTGTGGCATTGCAGTGGTCTGCCAGCCAATCCCTGCATGAGGGCTGGCTCTCAAAAGAGCGCCAACATGCAGGGATGAAGACCACGAGTACAGCACGAGTATCGCGAGATTACTCGGTCCCCGCCGAGTAGCCCGAGTACAGTGATACTCGTGCGAGTACCGAGTAGGGACAAGCATACTCGCTCAACACTAACAATTACCCAAAAAATCTTTTATTTGCAATAAAACACAAAAAAAACCCCTCTTTCACAACTTTATTAACCCCTAAAACACTCCTCCAGGTCCGAGTAATCCACACGAGGTCCTACGATGCTTCCAGCTCTGCTACATCTGACAATCACAGAGAGCGGCTATAGAGCACGACCGCTCTCTGTGAGGGTCAGGCTGCAAGTAAAATGAGCCGCGCAAAATCAGTGGTGACTTCAGCTGTCACCACACATCACTTCACTGAAATCACCGCTATTCTTGCGCTCACTTCAGCCATGGCCTGATGTGCGGTCGCAAGTGAAGGACTCCCACTGTATACTCACTCCTTTCCTCACTCCACGCAGCATCGCTCGTCTTCCTGTCTGTTCCAGCAGCAGCGCCGCTGACCTGTATGGAGCCATGCGAACAGCGATGACATCATCGCTGTGCTCACCGCTTTCCACACACATCAGCGGGCAGGCAGACAGGAGGACATTGCGATGCTGCAGGTGTCGCGGGCGGAGGAGGGGACGCCGCGCTCTGCCACTGCTCGGGTCCGGCTGCTGCGGCCTGCTGCTGCCGCTGCTTGGTGGCTCGAGCGATGGGCAGGATCCCGGGGACTCGAGCGGCGCTCCTCGCCCGTGAGTGAAAGGGGATTGGGATTTGGGATAGTTTATTGTCAATGACGCCACCCACGGTTGTGGTGATTCGTTGACACCACCGCTGCTCTGTATGGGGGTCCCGGGAGTGGTGGTATGGAGCAGCTAGATGTGAGTCCTCCCCTCCGTGGGAAGGGGGGGTTGGTTGTCCCGGGGCCCAGTGATGAGGTGGGTGATGCAGGGCTTGGTGGGGTGCAGGGACGCGGGGGGAAGCTCTGTGCCTTGCGGCACTGTGGTACTCACTCAGCCTAAAACGATGACACAGTTCTCGGTAAAACACACGGCTGGAAAGACGGTTCCCACGGACGGCTGCACTTGCTTTCCCCAGTAGGTGACGGTGACTGTCCCTTTTTCCTGCACCTAAGATAATGATGGTTGCGATGGGTTCCCACCGGTAACCCGCTCCCCGGCTTGGATATGGGCCGGAGGAGCCCTACTTTGCCCGCAGGCGCTGGCCCTGAGAAACTGGTGCCCTGGCGGTGGCGGTGTCTCTCCGTTACGGTTGGACTGTTGCCTTTAATCGGGACTTGGTTGTTAGGAGACAGACGTCCCCTTCACTGACGGATTTGGCAAATTATGGCGACTCCTAGCCTTGCCGGGATCCGAAAGGCCCCTGCCCTGGTGCTGACTGTTCCTCGTATACTGCTCCAGACCGCCGGGTCACCACCCGTCCGCGGTTCTTCCAGCAACCTCCGAGCAGTCCCCCTGCAGACTATCACCACCGTCTGCTGACCTTGCTGTCACTGTCCGGGGCACACACCCGGACCAACTTCAGGCTTCCTTAACTGTCACTTTTTACTCTTTTTCTCCAGCTCCTCTACCACTTCACTTCCTTCTGCTTTCACTTCCTAAACTGCACTCCTCTGTTCCTCACTCCAGCTCTGCCTGAGCTCAACTCTGTTCTGCCTTGTTCTTCCCGCCTCCAGGGCTGTGTACTCCTCGGTGGGCGGAGCCAACCGCCTGGCCCACTCCCTGGTGTGGACATCAGCCCCTGGAGGAAGGCAACAAGGATTTTTGGTTAGCCTAGTTGTTCCTAACTAGGGTGTAGGGTGTGGTGGTGTTATGACCTTTGACCCCTGGCTTGCCCAGGGCGTCACACAGGGAATGGTGACCGATGAGTATAATTGTTCCCTGCCGCCCGCGCTGATGACATGCGGGGGCAGTGAATATAGCCACACATGTTCACTCGAGACTGGAGGAGCCATAGATGATCACGCGGGTTTGGCTGTTTAGTATGCGCGCACCCCCCGCCCATTATCTCGCCCACTTCTCAGTGCCGGCTTTAGGGCTGAGAGATGATGGGCGTCAGGATGCAGTGCATATGAAATGAGGCTAATGAGCGGGCCCACGTGGTCACGGTAGACGCTGCTACAGCTTGCTAGAGCCTCTGTTGACCCTCTCCGCATCCCTCTTCCCCGAAATCATCAGACTATAAGGTGCAACCCCCACTTTCCCAAAAAATTTTGGGGAAAAAAGTGCATCTTATAGTCTGAAAAATACGGTATGCCTCTTAACATATTTGGCACAGTTAATTCCTCTGTACTTCAGGTTAAATATGAAATTTTAAGTCTAAAAAAAATCTTCTTTATGTGTCCAGTGTATGTTTTGGTCTCCCCAAAGCACAATAATTTTTTGTACCATTTTGACTAATAGAAAAGTACAAATTTTCATATACTGTATTATTGCAGGACAGCACAGTCTAATTAGATTAATGATTAAATTAATTGCAGAATCTGATGCTTAGGTTGCTAGCAATGCAGACTCACTCTGCAACTAAATGTTAGACAACATAACCTACTTATTTGTCATAAATATATAAAAGCAAATATGCCTAAAGGCCCCGTCACACGCGACAATATATCGTGCGATAGCATGAGCGATCGCACCCGCCCCCGCCGCAATTCTTTTCCCGTGGCGCACAATGTCGTTAACCCTCGTCACACGTACCGTATTTTTCGGACTATAAGACGCACCGGACTATAAGACGCACCCTGGTTTTAGAGGAGGAAAATAGGAAAATAAAACTTTAAGCAAAAAAATGTGGTCATGACACACTGTTATGGGGCGAGGATTTGCTGCTGACACTGTTATGGGGGTAATGTCCCCAAATTCTCTACTAAGGTACCCCATCCTGGTAATGATCCTCCTGCCTTGTATATGATCCTGCTATAAACCCCCATCCTGCTCATATACCCCCATCCTGCTTATATACCAGCATCCTGCTCATATTCCCCCATCCTATTCATATACCCCATCCTGTTCATATACCCCCATCCTGTTCATATACCCCCATCCTGTTCATATACCCCATCCTGTTCATATACCCCCATCCTGTTCATATACCCCCATTCTGCTCATATACTCCCATCCTGTTCATATACCCCCATCCTGTTCATATACCACCCATCCATCCTGCTCATATACTCCCATCCTGTTCATATACCCCCATCCATCCTGCTTATATACTCCCATCCTGATCATATACCCCCATCCTGTTCATATACCCCCCATCCTGTTCATATACCCCCCATCCTGTTCATATACCCCCCATCCGTCCTGCTCATATACTCCCATCCTGTTCATATACCCCCATCCTGTTCATATACCCCCCATCCATCCTGCTCATATACTCCCATCCTGTTCATATACCCCCATCCTGTTCATATACTTCCATCCTGTTCATATACCCCCCATCCCTCCTGCTCATATACTCCCATACTGCTATATGCCCCCATCGTGCTCATATACCATCCTGGTATATGGCCTGTATCCTATAGCACAGAGAAAAAAACCAAACATTTATACTCACCTTTTCCTCACTCCCTGCAGCCGATCATCTTCCTCTCTGCACCACTGACCTGTGTGTGTGTGTGTGTGTGTGTGTGGAGCCGTTCCCCTGCAGCACGCGATGTCTTCCTGTCTGTGCCGATCAGCTGACCGGCACAGATCAGCTGACCGGTACAGACAGGAAGACATCGCGTGCTGCAGGGGGACGGCTCCACACACGGGGATGGGTGAGTACACTGATTCACTGCACCCCGCGCTGATGATGACGCGCGGGGGGCAGTGAATACAGCCGCACATGATCACTCCAGGCTGTAATTGCCAGGGGTGATCATGTGGACCGGCTCTTTACTATGCGCGCGTCCCCGCTCGTCCTCCCGCCCACCTGTCAGCGCCGGCTTCTGCGCTGAGAAATGGGCAGGAGGATGGGCGTGCATATGTAATGAGCGGGCACACGTGGTCACAGCAGGCTGCTACAGCCTGCTCGTGCCCCCGATGACCCGCTCCACCGCAGCACCTCATTCCCCGCAGCCACAGTCAGACCATAAGATGCACCCCCAACTTTCCCCCAACATTTGGGGGGAAAAAAGTGCGTCTTATGGTCCGAAAAATACGGTACTTACCTCCCTAATGACGTCGCTGTGGGCGGCAAACATCCTCTTCCTAAAAGGGGGTTGGACATTTGGTGTCACAGCGACGTCACACAGCGGCCGCCCAATAGAAGCGGAGGGGCGGAGATGAGCGGGACGTAACATCCCACCAACCTCCTTCCTTCCGCATTGCCGGCGGACGCAGGTAAGCTGTGTTCGTCGTTCCCAGGGTGTCACACGTAGCGATGTGTGCTGTCTTAGGAACGACGAACAACCGGAGCGCAGAAGGAGGAACGACATTATGAAAATGAACGACGTGTCAACGAGCAACGGTAAGGTGAGTATTTTTACTCGTTAACAGTCGTTCGGTGGTGTCACACGCTATGACATCTCTAACGATGCCGGATGTGCGTCATAAATTCCGTGACCCCGGCGATATATCGTTAGATATATCGTAGCGTGTGACGGGGCCTTTAGGCTACATGCTCATGGTGCAGTTTAGCTGTGACAAAAAACTGCACCAATACTGCACCCAAACTGCCCCAAAAACTGCACCTTGTCCCAGAGAGCCTGGAAATGTTAAAAAAAAAATTCTTGCAATGAATCTGTGTTTTTGGTGCTCTTTGGATGCGTTTTTGGTACGTTTGTTAATTCTGATTTTCATGTGTTTTTTTGTGTGAAAAGAAAGTGATGGGTTGACCGGGCTGTGAAATCCAATGTCCATGGGTTCAAAGGCACTTGCGGGGGTTGAACACTAAGGAAATAAAAAAAATAAAGCAAAAATAAATAAAAAATATAATAAAGCGAGTGCGATTTTCTTACCAAGTCACCGGCTGTACACTGCTCCTGCGACTACTCATTCTTCTTCTGGGGCCGCTCATTAGGCTCTTACATATTCATAAATTGCAGACAAAAAACTGCAACGCGCGCACAGCAAATCTGATTTCTCATAGACTTTGCAGGGAAGTCAAAAGAGAGAATTTTCTGACAACAAAACTGCACCAAAAATGTGGCAAAAACGCAACAGAAAACATATAGCCTTACTATCTATAGAACCTGAGCAATTTCAAGGCACTCAGCTTTCTATCTTTCAGAATTTACTAAATGCAAACTATAATTTATGGCAGCCACACTGGCTTTATAAATGTTCATGTATAGACCTTTAAGGAAACCTGTCAGATGATACAGAGAAAAACATACTTTTAATAGCCGCAGGGGATCAAGGCACGCTGTTCACTAGTTGTACAATCGAATCCCTGTGATAGTATTTTATAGGATATTTTATTTGACATGTGATTCTTAAACAGTAGTCCTATTTTAGACTTTACAGTTAAGGGTGCTTTACACGAGTCGACCGATCGTGCGATTTCACGATTGATCGTACCCGCCCCCGTCGTTTGTGCGTCACGGGCAAATCGCTGCCCGTGTTGCACAAAGTCGTGAAACCCCCGTCACACTTACTTACCTGCTGAGCGACATCGCTGTGGGAGGTGAACATCATGTTCCTGAAGGGGGAGGGACGTTCGGCGTCACAGCGACGTCACACAGCCGCCGGCCAATAGAAGCCGAGGGGTGGAGATGAGCGGGATGCAAACATCCCGCCCACCTCCTTCCTTCTGCATAGTCGGCGGGTGACACGGGACACAGGTAAGCTGTGTTCATCGTTCTCGGGGTGTCACACGGAGCGATGTGTGCTTCCCCGGGTACGATTAACAACCGGCGCCATTTTAAATAAACAATATTTTGAAACTGAGCGACGAGTACACTACTCACGATTTGTGAGCGATACTGCGTCGCTCGGAGGTGTTACACGAGACGATGTCTTGAACGATGCCGGATGTGCGTCACGAAAACCGTGACCCCGATGATGCATCGCACATTAGTTCGTCTCGTGTAAAGCTCCCTTTACAGTTAGGTCCATATATATTTGGACACTGACACAATTTTTTTTTTATCCTGTTCACTGAAACATATTAAAGTTATAGTTATAGCTTTCATTTGAGGGGATTTGTGGCACCCCTCAGGCGTTAGGTGTCACAGAGTATTGCATCCAGTAAAGGTGCAGTGCTAACCCCGGGTTCCTGGAAGACCAGTGCTGGTAAATACCATTCAAACACCCACATACATTCCCTTTTTCCCAGACTGGGTAACAGGCTAGAGATGGGTCTGATGGATGGTCACCTATTGGTTGGGACTTATCCAATCCGCTAGTCAGAAATCCGGGAGGGGGAGGGGCTAGTCAGTGCAGTTGGTAAGAGACAGACATCTTGACAGTCAGTCAGACAGTGAGTCGGTAGTCATTTAGACAGTCAGTCAAAAGTTGACGTTGAGATAGAAAAGTGTAAAGTGGCTTGATGGGCTTAAGGCGTACGGTCGCCAGGGAGAGTACGGTGTGAGTACTCACAGAACCAAGCACCGGCGGGGTGCAGAGCCCTAGTTCAGGAAGACGCTTCAAGCTCACCTGATAAATCTGCCCGGTGAGGGAATCATCAGGGTTTCTCATCAACGTTAGTGTCCAAGGCACAGCAACAAAGAGGGAACCCGGGAACTGGGACAGATGTCCGACCCAAAAGAGATACAAGCTACCTGCCATACGGGCCAGGACTGTGACAACAGGAGGGGACCCCAGAATGCTTCAGGTCATGGGGACCCAGCAACTACAGACTGGTGCATGAAAGTAAAGCTCACCAGGTCACTACATCATAGTGCTAAAACACAGAAGCGCTGATAGGGTTTTACCAGATAAGTACAGGTTAGTATATAGATAAATACACTCACCAAAAATGGATGTGAAGGGTCACAACCACCGTAGATAGCATAGGATAATGGCGGCTGCCGCGGCCCCACGTGCAGAAGTCTTCAGTGTAGGAGGAGAAAAAGGGGTTAAACCCGCGCAATCCGCCAAATAAGATGTAGAGATGTTGATAGTTTAATCACTCTTTTATTCCATAGGTCTACGCGTTTCAAGGTGCAGGGACCTCTTCCTCAGGACCAGAAAATCAACATCTTGAATGTTGATTTTCTGGTCCTGAGGAAGAGGTCCCTGCACCTTGAAATGCGTAGACCTATGGAATAAAAGAGTGATTAAACTATCAACATCTCTACATCTTATTTGGCGGATTGCGCGGGTTTAACCCCTTTTTCTCCTCCTACACTGAAGACAGGTCACTACATCGGCACTGGGATAAAGGGAATACCGGATTACCTGAGTCCCAGATTGGTAGAAATCAGCACCAGCCGGGTTGCAGCTACTCAGAACCAGTGAGTAAAGAACAAGTTAAACCCAAGCCCCTGTGTTGTCTGAATTCTTCCTATGCTTCTGCATCACCAACTTTTACCAGACTACAACCACCATCATCCTCCCCTGGGACTTAGCTCTACTTGTGGAGGGCCATAACATCCAAGCTGCTCTATACCACCAGCCCCAGTAGTGAGAGACTTTGCAGCGGCGGCTTTCCCCACTTTGCCACATACCGCAAGTGGCGTCACAAAAAACATTTTATTTTTATTTTCCCCTTTTTATTAAGCGACCCCCAGGGTCACGGAACTGGGCACCGGACACCCGAGACCCGTCACCGTGATTCAAGGCCCGGAACTGAGTACCCCAAGGCCCTGGGGTGCGTCAGATTCACATTAAAATTTGATGAAGGGTTTAGGAGCTTCAACTCCTTTTCATCTGCCACCCTAGTTTTAAAGGGCCCAAAAGCAATTGAACAATTGGCTCAAAGGCTGTTTCATAGGCCATGTGGGCAATTCCTTAGTTATTTCATTCTCAATTACGCACACAAAAGACCTAGAGTTGATTTGAGGTGTGGTGCTTGAATTTTGAAGTTTTTGCTGAGAAGTAAACATGTGGTCAAAGGAGTTCTCCATGCAAGTGAAACAAGCCATCCTTCATCCGTGAACACAGAAAAAACTCATCCAAAAAATTGCTACATTTTTAGGAGTGCCTAAACTTACAGTTTGGTACATCCTGAGAAAGAAAGAAGGCACTGGTGACATAAACAATTCAACAATCAAAAAAGACCTGGACGCTCACGGGAGACAACAGTGGAGGATGATCGCAGAATAATTACCATGCTGAAAAGAAACCCCTTCACAACATCCAACCAAGTGAACAACACTCTCCAGAATGTGGGCGTATCAATATCCAAATCTACCATAAAGAGAAGACTGCATTAAAGAAAATACTCACTGCACGGTGCAAGCCTCTCATAAGCCTCAAGAATAAGAAAGATAGATTGGACTTTGCTAAAAAAAAATCTTAAAAGGCCAGCACAGTTCTGGAAAAACATTCTTAGACTCTTAAACCAAGAGCAACCTCTACCAGAATGGAAATAGAAATGTATGGCAAAGGCATGGTACAGCTCATGATCCAAAGCATCATCATCTATAACACACGGCGGAGGCAGTGATATGGCCGGGCATGCATGGCTGCCAGTGGCACTGGGTCACTAGTGTTTATTGATGACGTGACACAGGACAGAAGCAGCCGGATAAATTCTGGGGTATTCAGAGACATACTGTGTGCTCAAATCCAGTCAAATGCAGCCAACCTGATTTGTCGGTGTTTCATAATACAGATGGACAATGGCCAGGGCTGTATTTTGCCTTCGTGCTGCCCTAGGCACTTTAAGTGGTCGCGCCCCTTAGTGACAACGTAAAACTGAGTTTTCGCACACGACATCTGTTTAAGGCAGATCTACTCTGTAGCACACTTTAAAAAGTATCAATAAGAAACGAACCCCCCCCCCCCCAATGGGAATCACCACAGGCACATCAAAACATAGCATGAGTATAAAATATTCCCACCACACCGTCCCCACTTATATACTGTGACTGTGACACTGCCCCTAATAAACACCACACTGCCCTCCCTTATAAACTACTGGATATCCACCACACCTTCCTCGATTATGAAATATGATCTGTACATTGTGAGGAGGGAGCAGCATGATGTGAGGACAATGTCCCATGCATGCTGCCCCCTCCTCACAATATCCCATGCATGCTGCCCCCTCCTCACAATGTCCCATGCATGCTGCCCCCTCCTCACAATGTCCCATGCATGCTGCCCCCTCCTCACAATGTCCCATGCATGCTGCCCCCTCCTCACAATGTCCCATGCATGCTGCCCCCTCCACACAATGTCCCATGCATGCTGCTCCCTCGTCACAATGTCCCATGCATGCTGCTCCCTCCTCACAATGTCCCATGCTTGCTGCCCCCTCCTCACAATGCCCCATGCATGCTGCCCCCTCCTCACAATGTCCCATGAATGCTGCCCCCTCCTCACAATGTCCCTTGCATGCTGCCCCCTCCTCACAATGTCCCATGCATGCTTCCCCCTCCTCACAATGTCCCATGCATGCTGCTCCCTCCTCACAATGTCCCTTGCATGCTGCCCCCTCCTCACAATGTCCCTTGCATGCTGCCCCCTCCTCACAATGTCTTATGCATGATGCCCCCTCCTCACAATGTCCCATGCATGCTGCCCCCTCCTCACAATGTCCCATGCATGCTGCCCCCTCCTCACAATGTCCCATGCATGCTGCTCTCTCCTCACAATGTCCCATGCATGCTGCCCCCTCTTCACAATGTCCCATGCATGCTGCTCCCTCCTCACAATGTCCCATGCATGCTGCCCCTCCTCACAATGTCCCATGCATGCTGCTCCCTCCTCACAATGTCCCATGAATGCTGCTCCCTCCTCACAATGTCTCATGCATGCTGCCCCCTCCTCACAATGTCTCATGTATGCTGCTCCCGCCTCACAATGTCCCATGCATGCTGCTCCCTCCTCACAATGTCCCATGAATGCTGCTCCCTCCTCACAATGTCTCATGCATGCTGCCCCCTCCTCACAATGTCTCATGTATGCTGCTCCCGCCTCACAATGTCCCATGCATGCTGCTCCCTCCTCACAATGTCCCATGCATGCTGCTCCCTCCTCACAATGTCCCATGAATGCTGCTCCCTCCGCACAATGTCTCATGCTTGATGCTCCCTCCTCACAATGTCCCATGCATGCTGCTCCTTCCTCACAATGTCCCATGCATGCTGCTCCCTCCTCACAATGTCTCATGCATGCTGCCCCCTCCTCAGTGTCCCATGCATGCTGCCCCCTTCTCACAATGTCTCATGCATGCTGCCCCCTCCTCAGTGTCCCATGCATGCTGCCCCCTTCTCACAATGTCCCATGCATGCTGTCCCTCTCCATGAGCTCCTAATGCTGCCTTCCTCTTTTCCATAATGAGACCTTCATGTTGCCCCACTCATGCTAAGACCACCACACTAACGCTTATGCTGAGACCCCCCCCACACACACTACCCCACTCTTGATATTGACTCCCCTACATTGCTCCACTCCATACTGATCCCACACATGCTGCCCCTTCTTCACAATGAGCTCCCAATGCTGCCCCCTCTTATTCTGAGTCCTTACACTCCCCCCACCCAATCGATTTTGTCATTGCACTATCCCTCATCCCTTGTCCTCTGTCTCTAGCATTAGCCCCTCTCTCCCACTCCCCCAGCATCAGCCTCTCTCCCCCAGCATCAGCCTCTATCTTCCCTCAGCATCAGCCTCTCTTCCCCAGTCTCAGCCTTTGCCTCCCCCCAGCCTCAGCCTGCCCCAGTCTCCGCCTCAGCCTCCCTCCAGCCTCCCTCCAGTCTCAGCCTCAGCCTCCCTCCAGTCTCAGCCTCGGCCTCCCTCCAGCCTCCCCCCAGTCTCTGCCTCCCTCCAGCCTCCCCCCAGTCTCTGCCTCCCTCCAGCCTCCCCCCAGTCTCAGCCTCAGCCTCCCTTCAGTCTCAGCCTCAGCCTCCCTCCAGCCTCCCCCCAGTCTCAGCCTCAGTCTCCCTCCAGCCTCCCCCCAGTCTCAGCCTCCCTCCAGTCTCAGCCTCTGCCTCCCTCCAGCCTCCCCCCAGTCTCTGCCTCTGCCTCCCTCCAGCCTGCCCCCAGTCTCTGACTCTGCCTCCCTCCAGCCTCCCCCCCAGTCTCTGCCTCTGCCTCCCTCCAGCCTCCCCCCAGTCTCTGCCTCTGCCTCCCTCCAGCTTCCCCCCAGTCTCAGCCTCTGCCTCTCTCCAGCCTCCCCCCAGTCTCAGCCTCTGCCTCCCTCCAGCCTCCCCCCAGTCTCAGCCTCTGCCTCCCTCCAGCCTCCCCCCAGTCTCTGCCTCAGTCTCCCTCCAGCCTCCCCCCAGTCTCAGCCTCTGCCTCCCTCCAGCCTCCCCACAGTCTCAGCCTCTGCCTCCCTCCAGCCTCCCCCCAGTCTCAGCCTCTGCCTCCCTCCAGCCTCCCCCCAGTCTCTGCCTCTGCCTCCCTCCAGCCTCCCCCCAGTCTCTGCCTCTGCCTCCCTCCAGCCTCTGCCTCTGCCTCCCTCCAGCCTCCCCCCAGTCTCTGCCTCTGCCTCCCTCCAGCCTCCCCCAGTCTCAGCCTCTGCCTCTCTCCAGCCTCCCCCCAGTCTCAGCCTCTGCCTCCCTCCATCCTCTTCCCAGTCTCTGCCTCTGCCTCCCTCCAGCCTCCCCCCAGTCTCTGCCTCTGCCTCCCTCCAGCCTCCCCCAGTCTCAGCCTCTGCCTCCCTCCAGCCTCCCCACAGTCTCAGCCTCTGCCTCTCTCCAGTCTCAGCCTCTGCCTCCCTCCAGCCTCCCCCCAGTCTCAGCCTCTGCCTCTCTCCAGTCTCAGCCTCTGCCTCCCTCCAGCCTCCCCACAGTCTCAGCCTCTGCCTCCCTCCAGTCTCAGCCTCTGCCTCCCTCCAACCTCCCCCCAGTCTCAGCCTCTGCCTCTCTCCAGTCTCAGCCTCTGCCTCCCTCCAGCCTCCCCCCAGTCTCAGCCTCTGCCTCCCTCCAGTCTCAGCCTCTGCCTCCCTCCAGTCTCTGCCTCTGCCTCCCTCCAGCCTCCCCCCAGTCTCTGCCTCTGCCTCCCTCCAGCCTCCCCCCAGTCTCAGCCTCTGCCTCCCTCCAGCCTCCCCCCAGTCTCAGCCTCTGCCTCCCTCCAGCCTCCCCCCAGTCTCTTCCTCTGCCTCCCTCCAGCCTCCCCCCAGTCTCTGCCTCTGCCTCCCTCCAGCCTCCCCCAGTCTCTGCCTCTGCCTCCCTCCAGCCTCCCCCCAGTCTCAGCCTCTGCCTCTCTCCAGCCTCCCCCCAGTCTCAGCCTCTGCCTCCCTCCAGCCTCCCCCCAGTCTCTGCCTCTGCCTCCCTCCAGCCTCCCCCCAGTCTCTGCCTCTGCCTCCCTCCAGCCTCCCCCAGTCTCAGCCTCTGCCTCCCTCCAGCCTCCCCACAGTCTCAGCCTCTGCCTCCCTCCAGTCTCAGCCTCTGCCTCCCTCCAACCTCCCCCCAGTCTCAGCCTCTGCCTCCCTCCAGCCTCCCCCCAGTCTCTGCCTCTGCCTCCCTCCAGCCTCCCCCCAGTCTCTGCCTCTGCCTCCCTCCAGCCTCCCCCCAGTCTCTGCCTCTGCCTCCCTCCAGCCTCCCCCCAGTCTCTGCCTCTGCCTCCCTCCAGCCTCCCCCCAGTCTCTGCCTCTGCCTCCCTCCAGCCTCCCCCCAGTCTCTGCCTCTGCCTCCCTCCAGCCTCCCCCAGTCTCAGCCTCTGCCTCTCTCCAGCCTCCCCCCAGTCTCAGCCTCTGCCTCCCTCCAGCCTCTTCCCAGTCTCTGCATCTGCCTCCCTCCAGCCTCCCCCCAGTCTCTGCCTCTGCCTCCCTCCAGCCTCCCCCAGTCTCAGCCTCTGCCTCCCTCCAGCCTCCCCACAGTCTCAGCCTCTGCCTCCCTCCAGTCTCAGCCTCTGCCTCCCTCCAACCTCCCCCCAGTCTCAGCCTCTGCCTCTCTCCAGTCTCAGCCTCTGCCTCCCTCCAGCCTCCCCCCAGTCTCAGCCTCTGCCTCTCTCCAGTCTCAGCCTCTGCCTCCCTCCAGTCTCAGCCTCAGCCTCCCTCCAGCCTCCCCCCAGTCTCTGCCTCCCTCCAGCCTCCCCCCAGTCTCTGCCTCCCTCCAGCCTCCCCCCAGTCTCAGCCTCAGCCTCCCTCCAGTCTCAGCCTCAGCCTCCCTCCAGCCTCCCCCCAGTCTCAGCCTCAGTCTCCCTCCAGCCTCCCCCCAGTCTCAGCCTCCCTCCAGTCTCAGCCTCTGCCTCCCTCCAGCCTCCCCCCAGTCTCTGCCTCTGCCTCCCTCCAGCCTGCCCCCAGTCTCTGACTCTGCCTCCCTCCAGCCTCCCCCCAGTCTCTGCCTCTGCCTCCCTCCAGCCTCCCCCCAGTCTCAGCCTCTGCCTCTCTCCAGCCTCCCCCAGTCTCAGCCTCTGCCTCCCTCCAGCCTCCCCCCAGTCTCTGCCTCTGCCTCCCTCCAGCCCCCCCCAGTCTCTGCCTCTGCCTCCCTCCAGCCTCCCCCAGTCTCAGCCTCTGCCTCCCTCCAGCCTCCCCACAGTCTCAGCCTCTGCCTCCCTCCAGTCTCAGCCTCTGCCTCCCTCCAGCCTCCCCCCAGTCTCAGCCTCTGCCTCTCTCCAGTCTCAGCCTCTGCCTCCCTCCAGCCTCCCCCCAGTCTCAGCCACTGCCTCCCTCCAGTCTCAGCCTCTGCCTCCCTCCAGCCTCCCCCCAGTCTCAGCCTCTGCCTCCCTCCAGCCTCCCCCCAGTCTCAGCCTCTGCCTCCCTCCAGCCTCCCCCCAGTCTCAGCCTCTGCCTCCCTCCAGTATCTGCCTTTGCCGCCTCCCCCCCCCGCATGCGCAGATCTCTGGTCTGCATTAGAGACACTCCCACGCTCCTTATGAATCCACTTACCTGCTCCAGTGCCCGCCGCCATCTTCCTGGCTCACGTGAGTATCCTCTTCTGACACCGGCTTCCATCACGGCGTCCTCCGCGGCGTCCTGCTGTGAGCTCTGCATGTGACGTCCACACAGCAGTGGACGCAGCACAGAGGAAGGAGCTGATTGGCGCGCGCCTGTGACCCCGGAAGTGCAGGCGCCGGCAGTTCCGGGGTCAATCAGCTCCCTGTGCTCGGCGGCCACAAAAAAAAAAAAATGTAAAAAAAAAAAAAAAAAAAAAAAAAAAAATTTTTTTTTTTTTTTGCTGCCAGAAGGTGCCGCCCCTCACAATCTGCCGCCCTAGGCACCGGACCACAGGTGCCTAATGGTAAATACGGCCCTGACAATGGCCCAAAACATAAAGCCAAAGCAACCCAGGAGTTTATTAAAGCAAAGAAGTGGAATATTCATGAATGGCCAAGTCATCACTTAATCTTAGCCTAATAGAGCCGCATTTCACTTGTTAAAGACTAAACTTCAGACAGAAAGGCCCACAAACAAACAGCAACTGAAAACCATTGCAGTAAAGGACAGCAGAGCATTAAAAAGGAGGAAACACAGCATATGGTGGTGTCCATAAGGGCTCTTCTCCACTTGCGATTTCTTTGTGCGAGTGCGATCTGATAGAAAATCGGATCTCACTCGCACCAGTGTTAATCAATGAGGCTGTGTCCTCTTGCTAAATGTTTTACGGCACGTCTCGTGCTCTCGGTGAAATAGCAGCATGCTGCGATTTCACCGAGTCTCAGCTCTTGCACCCCCATGCAATCCTATCAGAATCCGGGTGGCATGTGCATGTCATACAGATGGGATACGCATGTCACACGGATCCTTGACACTTGCATACCGGAGGAATCTCCAGTAATACTAGGCCTGGCTGCGGTTACATGCACTGTACTCCAGAGCTGTCACCTGAGCTCCAGAGTGCAGCCTGAACAGCGAGCGCTGAGTGATTGATTCCCCGGCGATTGCTGTTCAGTTCAGCACAGCTGCAGACAGACTGGGCTGATTTCTGGAGCTCAGGTGACAGCTCCGGGGTTCAGTGCAGGTAACTGCAGCCAGGCCTGGTATTACTGGAGATTCCTCCGGTAGCCAGTCTGACGCGGTATGCATAAACACTCACATAGCACTCGCATGACGCTCGCATGTCATACGGATGCTATGTGAGGAAAAAAACACACTGTACACAGACCACACGCAGGACATACACAGGACACTCGACTCATATTTGTCGCCGAGTTTCGCTGTGAATTTGTTATCGCAAGTGGAGAAGAGCCCTGAGTTCAAGACTTCAGTCAGTAATTGCTAACAATGGGTTTTCAAGCAAGTATTAGAAATTAACATTTTTTTTCCAAATACTCAAATTGTCCTATTAGTTTTCAGCCCCTGAATTGAAGGGACTGAATTTAAAAAATGCTTCAGTTCCTCACATTTTTAAGCAATCATTTTGTTCAACCTACTGCATTAAAGTGGAAAGACTGAACTTCAACTGCATCTGAATTGTTTTGTTCAAAATCCAAAAATTTGAAAAATCTTGTCTCTGCCCAAATATATAAGGACCTAAGTGAATATATCCAAATGATTTCATTTCCAAACTGCAATAAGATATACTACAGATCTGAGCTATTCCGGCATAGGTTTGTTTTCAGTATTGACTTATTTGTACACTGTGTGCAGAATTATTAGACAAATGAGTATTTTGATCACATGATAATTTTTATATTATTATTATTATTTATTATAGCGCCATCAATTCCATGGCGCTTTACATGTGAAAGGGGTGCACATAATAGGGACAAGTACAATAATCATAAACATTACAAGATACAGACAGGTACAGGAGGATAGAGGTCCCTGCCCAAAAGGGCTTACAGTCTACATGGGATATCTGAGGATACGGTAGGTTAGGGTTGTCATGTTGTCCTACTCCAAGCTGTATAGGCTTGAGAACCAACTACCAATTAAGTAAATGAGGTGATGCGCATCTCTGTAATGAGGAGGGGTGTGGTGTAATGACATAAACAACCTATATAAGGTGTGCTTAATTATTAGGCAACTTCTTTTCTTTTGGCAAAATGGGTCAAAAGAGAGATTTGACGGGCTCTGAAAAGTCCAAAATTGTGAGATGTCTTGCAGAGGGATGCAGCGGTCTTGAAATTGCCAAACCTTTGAAGCGTGATCACCGAACGATCAAGTGTTTCATGGCAAATAGCCAACAGGGTCGCAAGAAGCGTGTTGGGCAAAAAAAGGCCAAAATAACTGCCCATGAATTGAGGAAAATCAAGTGTGAAGCTGCCAAGATGCCATTTGCCACCAGTTTGGCCATATTTCAGAGCTGCAACGTTACTGGAGTATCAAAAGCACAAAGTGTGCCATACTCAGGGACATGGCCAAGGTAAGGAAGGCTGAAAAACGACCACCTTTGAACAAGAAACATAAGCTAAAATGTCAAGACTGGGCCAAGAATTATCTTAAGACTGATTTTTCAAAGGTTTTATGGACTGATGAAATGAGAGTGACTCTTGATGGGCCAGATGAATGGGCCAGAGGCTGGATCAGTAAAGGGCAGAGAGCTCCACTCCGACTCAGATGCCAGCAAGGTGGAGGTGGGGTATTGGTATGGGCTGGTATCATCAAAGATGAACTTGTGGGACCTTTTCGGGTTGAGGATAGAGTGAAGCTCAACTCCAAGTCCTACTGCCAGTTTCTGGAAGACAACTTCTTCAAGCATTGGTACAGGAAGAAGTCGGTATCGTTCAAGAAAAACATGATTTTCATGCAGGACAATGCTCCATCACATGCATCCAACTACTCCACAGCGTGGCTGGCCAGTAAAGGTCTAAATCATAAACCAAATGCAATATCAGGTAAAGAATTAATTCATTAACCACGAAGTATTTTACCTAAAAAAATATTTTTATTCACAAATATGCCACAAACAAGGTACACATGTTAAAATAATTTAAAAAATGGTGAGAAGGAAAGGTGGGAAACACAAACCCTTGCTCCTCACCCTTCCTATCATACAGGGGTCGGCGTCCTAAGCTTTAATGACGCCCCTGTTCCTCGTCGGCTGAGATCCTATAATAGCCCTCCACTCACACTAAGAACCGTGTGCCCTAATTCAAAGTGGGTAAAGTGAAACACCCAAGGTAAGGTCCATATAGACAGTGTGTGACATCAATCAAGTCCAGATACTAAATTTACTGTCAAACAATGTCATAAATATACTGTAGGGGAGTTACTCAGTCGACTGTCAGTCTAGAGTATCAAGTCATGAAACTGCTGTTGCATATGTCCAGGATGCACCCTACGCGTTTCGCCCTCTTATCAAACAATAGGGCTCATCAGGGGTATAGAACAAAAGATCCTTGACAATTGAATCACAGATCAACCTAGAACAAAACATAAATATAATAATCAAAAAACACTGTTATCACCTTCAGAGTAAATGATTGTGTCCATAATGCCATATAGGTAAAAAAGGGGGAAAGACAAGGATAGTACTGACCGGTAATAAGTTGAAACAGAACAATCTTATATCCTGTTAATAACTTGTCCTCCAAATTTGCAGACCAGGAAACCGCATCTAACAGTACAAAACATACTTAATATATGAGTGTAGGTAGAAGTATAGCTGTAAATATACACACATGCAGGGTGTCTAGTAACTACATACATCCTGCACACAACAGGGTAAGAAACTTATGGACAAATATATATATACCTGTAAAAATAGTCCCGGGTTATGGACTTGTCCCTCAACCAAATATGGGATATCCCGGGAGTTATTCACCCCATATAAGAATGTGCAAATCTGTGAGGGATCAAATTAGGACAAACAGATCAAAACCCCTCTCTCCATTTCAAAACTGTGAGTCATCCACATAAATCCATAATTAAGTCCATACACTTAATGAGGACGTCTCAAGAAAGGAAGGACCGCCCTTCAGCTATCCCTGTCTGTTTCACAGGACATAAGAGATGTTCATATATGTCTATGGAAATAATACCCAAATAATACCTGATCCAGTTAGGGAGATAGGTCAGCAATGTTAGAAAGTCCTCCTATAGTAAAGGCTCAATCTCCCAAATGATGGTACAAATGTCCTCCAGAGGGACAATCTTCCCTCACAGCGATCCAGTTCCCAGTCTAGGTGGCACCTCTACTAGTGCCTAAATGAAGAAAGGGGTATAGCCAGTTCAAATAATGAAAAGTCAATACAGGGCATACCAGTCACATCCCCTCTGTCTGTTTCACCGGAATAAATACCCAAAAGAACCCCATACAAAAGTCCATACGCCCAATAAGGGCAATTCCTAGATAAACAATCCAGCTATATCTGCCTAGTTCACAAAACATAAATAATATACATATTTTTTACAAAAACAATGCCCAGATGGTACCTGGTGTGGTTAGAAAAAGATGTCAGCACTCTTAGAAATTCATCCCGCAATCAGGGTTCACTCTCCTGTATGATGGTACTCAGGAAAGCCCGTATTCCCTTTAAAAACATATATGCACACATAAACAAAAGGTACGCCCCAACCGGGCTATGGGAACCTTAATAGGTGCCACACAAACCTCAGGACTTAATCCCATTCTACAAATACTACCAGTAATACATATCATGGATAACAATACAAAGAAATTTGTTTACGACAAGGCAATTACCTGGAGGAGCAGTGTCACCTGGGCAGCGATATGTGTCCGGTACGGGTGTGCTAGAGCATGACAGCCTTCATCGGCTTTTAAACCTCATACTGCGCGCCAAAACAACAGCTGATCAGCCGCTCCCGTAACGTCACTTCCGGGTTTTGCAGCGCAGAGCACATACCCCACCAATTCTAAGACTGCGGGGAATGGTTTCGTTTGTCCGGAGGTTCCTAGCACACCGCGCATGCGCAGAAGGTCCGCGCATGCGCACACTCTCAAATTTAGAACTTAGATATATGGAGCTTCAGCGTGCTCGCACAAGGTGCACACGCAATACTATGCTCCCGGCGGTGAGACTTATAGGAAGATCAAAACGTCCGCCGCACTTATCTAATAGATAAGGGCAAAAATAGCCAAAATGAGGATACCATTTATGCCCATAAGACCCCAATAGATCTAACCGAGTCATAACACACAATATATATATACGATTAAGACGGAACGAGGTCAAAAACGGGGGGTGTCTTCAGAACCACCCCTGAAGGAAGATAACAGTATTCAATTTATAAAACAACATAAGGCAGTCACAGAAACCACTGGCTACCTGATTGTGTCATATGTATAGGTGACAATACAAATGCCCGATATCCAAGATCAATAAGTGGACATAGCTTCACAAAAAGGCCTACTACAGGCCAAGTCTATTTTAAAGGTATGGTCAAGATCACTTCTATCAAATTAAATAAAGCTAGTATAGCTTATATGCTCATTCAGGCCATCCGGATACACAGAGCCCAACCAGAAAATCCACCTCGCCTCCCGTTGCAGCAAAATTTTGTCCCAGTCCCCTTTTCTCTCCGGTTCTGGGACAGATTCTATAGATTTAAATTTGACACCCTCATAACTACCATTATGTTCCTCATTCATGTGTCTGGCTATTGGCGTATCCCTTTTATTCCGAATGTCCCCCAAGTGTTCTCCTATTCTGACTCGCAATTGCCGTTTTGTTTTTCCAACATAATTTTTAGGGCAGCTACATGTAAAGAGATATATGACCCCCTGGGTCCGGCAGTTCGCAAACGTACGGTTCTTATAAATCCTGCCAGTCGTCACACTCTTAAACTCTTTTGATGTTTCTATGTAGTTGCAAAATTTACAGGCATGGCACTTAAAGGTGCCAGATTCTCTTTTCGTCAGCCAGCTAGCCCCACTGATTTCAGGAGGGACATAGTGGCTCTTGACCAATCGGTCCCGAATATTACAGCCCCTCCTAAATGTTACTGATGGAAAGGAATGAATAGAATCCTCAATCTCTTTATCTTGTCTGAGGATACCCCAATGGTTCCTCAAAATCCTCATCACCTGGGAATGCTGATCATCATATGTTGCAATAAGACGAGTCTTATTCTCAACCTCCTTGCTTTTGGTTTTATTTAAGAGACTCTGTCTTTCAGCTTGGGCTGCTTGAGAGAAAGCCATCTCAATAGTCTTTCTGGGATACCCCCGATCAAAGAAACGTTTGCCAAGTTGTACTGCTTGTCTGTTGAATTCCTCCTCCTTGGAACAATTCCTGCATATACGCATGAATTGTCCCTTCGGGATTCCTTTCTTTAAATTCAGGGGGTGATGGCTTTCCCATCTCAGAAAATTATTAGTGGCGCTTGGTTTCCTAAAGAGTGTGGTCTCCAGTATACCATTCACCTCTTTTTTGACAAAAATGTCCAAAAAGGACAATTTGTCAATCCCCACTTCGTATGTAAGTCTTAATCCCAAATTATTTAGGTTGAGTTGTCTTACAAACGTTTCAAAAGATTGAACACTTCCTGACCAGATGATAAATACATCGTCGATGTATCTCCCCCAAAACACTATCTGGGGGGACCACTCAGTTAGTTCATCTCCAAATACTACTGTATCCTCCCACCAGCCCAGGAACAAATTAGCGTATGTGGGGGCACAGGGGCTCCCCATCGCCGTGCCCCTGAGCTGGTGGTAGAATTTGGATTTGAAAAGAAAGATGTTCCTAGTAAGAATAAATTCCATAAGCTCCAATATAAATTTATTATGGGCTTCAAATTGATTCCCTCGTGATTTCAGGAAGTGTTCAATAGCATGTAATCCAGCAGAATGAGGAATACTAGTATATAAGGATTCAACGTCAATAGACATCAGAATCATGTCTTTTTCCAATACAATCCCTTCCAATTTGGTGAGGAGATCCAGGGTGTCCCTAATATAAGAGGGAAGAGAGGTTACAAATGATCTAAGTACCCAATCCACATACGTGCTGCAGTTCTGGGTAAGAGAATCGATGCCCGACACAATTGGTCTACGCTTAATTGGGTTCGTCCCTTTGTGGACTTTCGGTAGGGCATAGAAGGTCGCCAATCTCGGGAATCTAGGAAAGAGGAAGTCAAATTCAGTTGAGGAAATCAATCTGTTATCCCTAGCCCTTGACAAGATGTCTCTCAGTTGTTGTTGATAGCAAACAGTTGGATTCGCCCTCAGACATTCATAACTAGACCTATCCTTAATCAGGGTTTCACACATTTCCGTGTACATAACGTGGTCCATAAGTACCACGTTTCCTCCTTTATCGGAAGGTTTAATTACTATCGATTTATTTTGTTCAAGGGACCGTAAGGCTTCACTCTCCTGTTCAGTTAAGTTAGGTAGGGAGACATTTCTCTTGGGGTAGATATTCCTAATCTTTTCCGTTACCATTTTACAGAAAACGTCAATAACCGTATAATCACCAATCGGGGGCGTTTTCGTACTTCTACTTCTTAGGTCCGTAAACGGACCCTCGCCCTCAGTTCTATTCCCCTCATTTTCAAGCTCAACTAGTATATCCACATCTTCCAACATATCAGGTGTAACCCCAAGTTCAAGACATCTTTTTTTGTCTAAGATGGAAAAATATTTCCTCCACTTCAACTTCCTTACAAATAAATTAATGTCTTTAATCCAATTGAAAGCATCAAATTTTGTCGTAGGGACAAAGGACAAACCTGTCCTTAATACCCTATCCTCAACCTGGGATAACTGATACCTAGATAGATTGATAATTTGCATATCATAATCTAATTTGTTACTGGCCTCTCTTTTGCTCGATACTCTCCCCCACTCCTTAGATTGTACGTGTTCGTATTCGTTTGCTCTAAAAAAGAGGAGGAGGAAGATGAAGCCGAGGAAGATGATGTCACAGATTTTGGGGTACCCATCTCGCCATGGGTTCTGTACCCTTGGTTTTGGTACCCTTGATATCTCCCTCTTCTCCAATTGTTTTGACCCCTCCATTTTTTCTTATAATATTCCCTCTGTTTAGGAAAACTATTGTCCCTACCTTCTGCGTCCGAGGTCTCACCGTCAGTGGATGAGATATCCACAGGTGCTTTCCTCAAGAACGCATACGCCTGTTTATCGCGAAAATCAGCTAGATCTCTTATAAATCTTTTATGTTTTCTGTCCTTGATCGTGGTCCTAAACTTTTCCACAGTAGTTTTTAAGGACAGCTCCCTTGTTTTGAAATCGGTCTCGTTTTTCAGTTTTAACGTCTCATTAATTAATTCTTGCAATTTTCCTGACGTTTTTTCCAACGTAATCTTTTCCTCGTCTCTAAGAATGGTCATGAAACGGACTGAGGAAGCGATCGATTCCTCTTCCCACTTTTGTAAGAGTTCCGGTGATCTACACCTGCTCGCCGGAGTTATTTGTATGCATAAACCCCTAGGGACCACCCGCTGTTTAATATAGTTCTCCAATGATTGGACCTCCCACCACGATTTAATGTTATTTTTATAAGCTATATAGAGTTGTTCAAATCTGGTTTTAAGAGAGGGTTGGTGATTGCTACATTCATCTGTGGATAATTCTGAAAAGGCTTCACGTGCATCGTCTAGCCAAGACTGTTCATTAATAGGTCCGGATAGAAATCCAGCCATACCAGGAAATTAGTCATAAACCAAATGCAATATCAGGTAAAGAATTAATTCATTAACCACGAAGTATTTTACCTAAAAAAATATTTTTATTCACAAATATGCCACAAACAAGGTACACATGCTAAAATAATTTAAAAAATGGTGAGAAGGAAAGGTGGGAAACACAAACCCTTGCTCCTCACCCTTCCTATCATACAGGGGTCGGCGTCCTAAGCTTTAATGACGCCCCTGTTCCTCGTCGGCTGAGATCCTATAATAGCCCTCCACTCACACTAAGAACCGTGTGCCCTAATTCAAAGTGGGTAAAGTGAAACACCCAAGGTAAGGCCCATATAGACAGTGTGTGACATCAATCAAGTCCAGATACTAAATTTACTGTCAAACAATGTCATAAATATACTGTAGGGGAGTTACTCAGTCGACTGTCAGTCTAGAGTATCAAGTCATGAAACTGCTGTTGCATATGTCCAGGATGCACCCTACGCGTTTCGCCCTCTTATCAAACAATAGGGCTCATCAGGGGTATAGAACAAAAGATCCTTGACAATTGAATCACAGCATCAACCTAGAACAAAACATAAATATAATAATCAAAAAACACTGTTATCACCTTCAGAGTAAATGATTGTGTCCATAATGCCATATAGGTAAAAAAGGGGGAAAGACAAGGATAGTACTGACCGGTAATAAGTTGAAACAGAACAATCTTATATCCTGTTAATAACTTGTCCTCCAAATTTGCAGACCAGGAAACCGCATCTAACAGTACAAAACATACTTAATATATGAGTGTAGGTAGAAGTATAGCTGTAAATATACACACATGCAGGGTGTCTAGTAACTACATACATCCTGCACACAACAGGGTAAGAAACTTATGGACAAATATATATATACCTATAAAAATAGTCCCAGGTTATGGACTTGTCCCTCAACCAAATATGGGATATCCCGGGAGTTATTCACCCCCATATAAGAATGTGCAAATCTGTGAGGGATCAAATTAGGACAAACAGATCAAAACCCCTCTCTCCATTTCAAAACTGTGAGTCATCCACATAAATCCATAATTAAGTCCATACACTTAATGAGGACGTCTCAAGAAAGGAAGGACCGCCCTTCAGCTATCCCTGTCTGTTTCACAGGACATAAGAGATGTTCATATATGTCTATGGAAATAATACCCAAATAATACCTGATCCAGTTAGGGAGATAGGTCAGCAATGTTAGAAAGTCCTCCTATAGTAAAGGCTCAATCTCCCAAATGATGGTACAAATGTCCTCCAGAGGGACAATCTTCCCTCACAGCGATCCGGTTCCCAGTCTAGGCGGCACCTCTACTAGTGCCTAAATGAAGAAAGGGGTATAGCCAGTTCAAATAATGAAAAGTCAATACAGGGCATACCAGTCACATCCCCTCTGTCTGTTTCACCGGAATAAATACCCAAAAGAACCCCATACAAAAGTCCATACGCCCAATAAGGGCAATTCCTAGATAAACAATCCAGCTATATCTGCCTAGTTCACAAAACATAAATAATATACATATTTTTTACAAAAACAATGCCCAGATGGTACCTGGTGTGGTTAGAAAAAGATGTCAGCACTCTTAGAAATTCATCCCGCAATCAGGGTTCACTCTCCTGTATGATGGTACTCAGGAAAGCCCGTATTCCCTTTAAAAACATATATGCACACATAAACAAAAGGTACGCCCCAACCGGGCTATGGGAACCTTAATAGGTGCCACACAAACCTCAGGACTTAATCCCATTCTACAAATACTACCAGTAATACATATCATGGATAACAATACAAAGAAATTTGTTTACGACAAGGCAATTACCTGGAGGAGCAGTGTCACCTGGGCAGCGATATGTGTCCGGTACGGGTGTGCTAGAGCATGACAGCCTTCATCGGCTTTTAAACCTCATACTGCGCGCCAAAACAACAGCTGATCAGCCGCTCCCGTAACGTCACTTCCGGGTTTTGCAGCGCAGAGCACATACCCCACCAATTCTAAGACTGCGGGGAATGGTTCCGTTTGTCCGGAGGTTCCTAGCACACCGCGCATGCGCAGAAGGTCCGCGCATGCGCACACTCTCAAATTTAGAACTTAGATATATGGAGCTTCAGCGTGCTCGCACAAGGTGCACACGCAATACTTTGCTCCCGGCGGTGAGACTTATAGGAAGATCAAAACGTCCGCCGCACTTATCTAATAGATAAGGGCAAAAATAGCCAAAATGAGGATACCATTTATGCCCATAAGACCCCAATAGATCCAACCGAGTCATAACACAAAATATATATATACGATTAAGACGGAACGAGGTCAAAAACGGGGGGTGTCTTCAGAACCACCCCTGAAGGAAGATAACAGTATTCAATTTATAAAACAACATAAGGCAGTCACAGAAACCACTGGCTACCTGATTGTGTCATATGTATAGGCGACAATACAAATGCCCGATATCCAAGATCAATAAGTGGACATAGCTTCACAAAAAGGCCTACTACGGGCCAAGTCTATTTTAAAGGTATGGTCAAGATCACTTCTATCAAATTAAATAAAGCTAGTATAGCTTATATGCTCATTCAGGCCATCCGGATACACAGAGCCCAACCAGAAAATCCACCTCGCCTCCCGTTGCAGCAAAATTTTTGTCCCAGTCCCCTTTTCTCTCCGGTTCTGGGACAGATTCTATAGATTTAAATTTGACACCCTCATAACTACCATTATGTTCCTCATTCATGTGTCTGGCTATTGGCGTATCCCTTTTATTCCGAATGTCCCCCAAGTGTTCTCCTATTCTGACTCGCAATTGCCGTTTTGTTTTTCCAACATAATTTTTAGGGCAGCTACATGTAAAGAGATATATGACCCCCTGGGTCCGGCAGTTCGCAAACGTACGGTTCTTATAAATCCTGCCAGTCGTCACACTCTTAAACTCTTTTGATGTTTCTATGTAGTTGCAAAATTTACAGGCATGGCACTTAAAGGTGCCAGATTCTCTTTTCGTCAGCCAGCTAGCCCCACTGATTTCAGGAGGGACATAGTGGCTCTTGACCTCTTGACCAATCGGTCCCGAATATTACAGCCCCTCCTAAATGTTACTGATGGAAAGGAATGAATAGAATCCTCAATCTCTTTATCTTGTCTGAGGATACCCCAATGGTTCCTCAAAATCCTCATCACCTGGGAATGCTGATCATCATATGTTGCAATAAGACGAGTCTTATTCTCAACCTCCTTGCTTTTGGTTTTATTTAAGAGACTCTGTCTTTCAGCTTGGGCTGCTTGAGAGAAAGCCATCTCAATAGTTTTTCTGGGATACCCCTGATCAAAGAAACGTTTGCCAAGTTGTACTGCTTGTCTGTTGAATTGCCAAGTTGTACTGCTTGTCTGTTGAGCCAAGTTGCACATTCTTATATGGGGGTGAATAACTCCCGGGATATCCCATATTTGGTTGAGGGACAAGTCCATAACCCGGGACTATTTTTACAGGTATATATATATTTGTCCATAAGTTTCTTACCCTGTTGTGTGCAGGATGTATGTAGTTACTAGACACCCTGCATGTGTGTATATTTACAGCTATACTTCTACCTACACTCATATATTAAGTATGTTTTGTACTGTTAGATGCGGTTTCCTGGTCTGCAAATTTGGAGGACAAGTTATTAACAGGATATAAGATTGTTCTGTTTCAACTTATTACCGGTCAGTACTATCCTTGTCTTTCCCCCTTTTTTACCTATATGGCATTATGGACACAATCATTTACTCTGAAGGTGATAACAGTGTTTTTTGATTATTATATTTATGTTTTGTTCTAGGTTGATGCTGTGATTCAATTGTCAAGGATCTTTTGTTCTATACCCCTGATGAGCCCTATTGTTTGATAAGAGGGCGAAACGCGTAGGGTGCATCCTGGACATATGCAACAGCAGTTTCATGACTTGATACTCTAGACTGACAGTCGACTGAGTAACTCCCCTACAGTATATTTATGACATTGTTTGACAGTAAATTTAGTATCTGGACTTGATTGATGTCACACACTGTCTATATGGGCCTTACCTTGGGTGTTTCACTTTACCCACTTTGAATTAGGGCACACGGTTCTTAGTGTGAGTGGAGGGCTATTATAGGATCTCAGCCGACGAGGAACAGGGGCGTCATTAAAGCTTAGGACGCCGACCCCTGTATGATAGGAAGGGTGAGGAGCAAGGGTTTGTGTTTCCCACCTTTCCTTCTCACCATTTTTTAAATTATTTTAACATGTGTACCTTGTTTGTGGCATATTTGTGAATAAAAATATTTTTTTAGGTAAAATACTTCGTGGTTAATCAGTAAAGGTCTAAAACAAGGGTGGGGAACCTCCGGCCCGTGGGCCGTATGTGGCCGTGGCGACTTTTTATGCGGCCCCCGGGCACATTCTCGGGGACCGCTGTGGTCTGGCGGCAGCCGCGCTTTTCCCGGGCCTTTAAATCCCACTGCCTGATGACCTGAGGGTAGATGCTAGAATGTATGGGATCTATCCAGATCCTGACTTCCAGGGCCTGACTGCAGCCCATACATTCTAGGCTTTATCCCGACCAGTTCTAGTGTGCTCTGGTGGGCGGGGTAAGCAGCACGCTGCGATAAAGTCACAGAAGAGCTGCAGCAGATTTACTGGCCTCCCGAACCTGTGCTGTGCTGTGTGTGGCTCCTCCCCCACCCCAGTACTGTGAGTGCTAAACCCATTGCTGCCCCCCCGCTCAGTGCTGTGTACCCCCTTGTGCTGTGTGTACCCCCTAGTGCAGTGTGTACCCCCTAGTGCAGTGTGCACCCCCTAATGCTGTGTGTACCCCTAATGCTGTGTGTACCCCACAGTGCTGTGTACTCCCTAGTACAGTGAGTACCCCCTAATGCTGTGTGTACCTCCATTGCTGTGTACCCCCCAGTACAGTGTGTACTCCCAGTGCTGTGTACCTCATGGTACAGTGTGTACCCCCTAGTATCGTGTACCCCCCAGTGCTGTGTACCACCTCAGTGCTGTGTAACTAACCCCCCAGTGCTGTCTGTGCCCCCCTAGTGCTGTCTGTACCCCCTGGGTGATGTTTATGCTCCCCCAGTGCTGTCTGCACCACCTAATGCTGTCTATGCTGCCACCAGTGCTGTCCATTCTGTCTGTGCCCCCTTATGCTGTTCGTGCTCCCCAGTGCTGTGTGCCACCCCTCAGTACTGTGTACCCCCCAGTGCTCTGTACTCGCCACTGCTGTCTATGCCCCCCAGTCCGTGCCCTCCTGGTGATGTCTATGCTCCCCCAGTCCTGTCTGTGTCTCCCTAGTGATGTCACCTAGTGCTGTCCGTGCTGCATCCTAGTGCAGTCCATGCTGCCTTCTAGTGCAGTCCGTGCTGCCTCTGAGTGCAGTCCGTGCTGCCACCTAGTGCAGTCTGTGCTGCCACCTAGTGCAGTCCGTGCTGCCACCTAGTGCTGTCCATGCTGCCACCTAGTGCTGTCCGTGCTGCCACCTAGTGCTGTCCGTGCTGCCACCTAGTGTTCTCCTTGTCCCCAGTCATGTCTGTGCCACCGCCAGGGCTGTCCATGCCCCCCCTAGTGATGTATATGCCCCAGCCCCTCCCGTGATGTATACGCCCCAGCCCCTCCTGTCATGTATACGCCCCAACCCCTCCCGTGACATATATGCCCCAGCACCTCCTGTGATGTGTACTCCCATTGTCTCCTGTAATTTATGCGCCCCAGCGTCTCCTGTGATGTATATGCCCCCAGCATCTCCATACCGAGACACACCTGGAAAAGCAGCTGTGAGAAACAAGATTATCAATATCACCGAACATCACAGCCGCACCAAAGAGAAGCAGCTCCAGCAGCCACAGTAGGGGTGAGTTAATTAATCGTTTGACCAAATATGCCAGGGTAGTTTTCAAGTTGATAATTTTGTGCGGCTCCCAAAGGTTAGTAGGAAATTCCAAATGGCCCCCAGCAGTAAAAAGGTTCCCCACCCCTGGTCTAAAAGATGAAAAAACAATGACATGGCCCCTTTGTTTACCTGATCTGAACCCCATAGAGAACCTGTGGTCCCTCATAAAATGTGAGATCTACAGGGAGGGAAAACAGTACACCTCTCGGAACAGTGTCTGGGAGGCTGTGGTAGCTGCTGCACGCAATATTAAACATAAACAGATCAAGCAATTGACAGAATTTATGGATGGTAGGCTGTTGAGTGTCATCATAAAGAAAGGTAGCTATATTGGTCACTAATTTCTTTGGATTTTGCTTTTGCATGTCAGAAATGTTTATTTCTAAATTTTGTGCAGCTATATTGGTTTACCTGGTGAAAATAAGCAAGTGAGATGGGAATATATTTGGTTTTTATTAAGTTGCCTAATAATTCTGCACAGTAATAGTTACCTGCAAAAACAGATATCCTCCTAAGATAGCCAAATCTAAAAAAAAACCACTCCAACTTCCAAAAATATAAAGCTTTGATATTTACGAGTCTTTTGGGTTGATTGAGAACATGGTTGTTGATCAATAATAAAAAAATCCTCTAAAATACAACTTTCCTAATAATTCTGGACGCGGTGTACTATAGCTGATTTTCAGAATTGTATAACCCAGTATCTGCTGGTCACTGACAAACTCTTTGTGGAAATAAGGTGGTCTATCAGGTCCCATGGTCCCAATCTTTGACCCCAGTATGGATTTGGGCATATGCACGTGCCCTGACTTGAGTCCATAGAGTAGCTGCTGGACAGCAAAGAAGACTAACAAATAATGTCAAATAACCAGGTAGATATTCAGAACCAGGCAGAGCAGTCAAAAGAGACCGGTGTCTTAAACAGGAATCTGGCAAACGCACAACATAAGTAGAGAACACGGGAGTAGACCAAGTAAAATGGTACTTATAACTGGCAACAGGAATTAGAAATTCCGGAGTTTAGTTACTGATCTACCCTGCCCAGGGCTCACAGCAGAGAAGTAATGCTAAGCCAAAGAGGAATTAACCACCAAGCTCTCTTCATGGGCCACACCGCAATTCTCAAAAAAATTTAAACAGGACTGTCATGTTCCCCTTGTGTTACGTTCAGTGAAGGTGCAGTATCGGAAACATAAGGGGCTGATACCAATTTTGATGTTACAGAAATGTAGAGAAAGCCATCCTAATGTAACTGTTCGATGTCCTTTCTGAACCATGAGCAGTTCTTGGTGCATATTGCTAATCTCTGCCTTACTGTCCATGTATTTAGTAGCATACAGTAGATACAGGCATCTTTAGAAGAAGTATTTTTAAAGATTCTTTATAATATGCTATTATGGCCAGGGACTAGTCGCAAAGGCGTTATTTTCCTTGGCTAGTCTGCCCCCTTAGCTTGTTAGCACACCCACAGATGCATGCTAACATGCTAATGAATGTGCAGCGTCAGAGGCATGGTCAAGCTCACCTCTGCTGCCACCACTGGTTTTCGACTCAGTGCGCACAATCAGAACGTCCCTGAATTACACCAGTTTGAAGCCAGGACACGTACAGTGCCTTGCGAAAGTATTCGGCTCTCTTGAATTTTTCAACCTTTTCCCACATTTCAGGCTTCAAACTTAAAGATAAAAATTTTACATTTTATGGTGAAGAATCAACAATAAGTGGGACACAATTGTGAAGGTGAACGACATTTATTGCTTATTTTAAATTTTTGTAGAAAATAAAAAACTGAAAATTAGGGCGTGCAATATTATTCGTCCCCTTTAAGTTAATACTTTGTAGTGCCACCTTTTGCTGCGATTACAGCTGCAAGTCGCTTGGGGTATGTCTCTCTCAGTTTTGCACATCGAGAGACTGAAATTCTTGCTCATTCTTCCTTTGCAAATAGCTGGAGCTGAGTGAGGTTGGATGGACAGCGTTTGTGAACAGCAGTTTTCAGCTCTTTCCACAAATTCTCGATTGGATTCAGGTCTGGACTTTGACTTGGCCATTCTAACACCTGGATACGTTTATTTGTGAACCATTCCATTGTAGATTTTGTTTTATGTTTTGGATCATTGTCTTGTTGAAAGACAAATCTCCGTCCCAGTCTCAGGTCTTTTGCAGACTCCAACAGGTTTTTTTCAAGAATGGTCCTGTATTTGACTCCATCCATTTTCCCATTAATTTTAACCCTCTTCCCTGTCCCTGCTGAGGCAAAGCAGGCCCAAACCATGATGCTTCCACCACTATCTTTGACAGTGGGAATGGTGTGTTCAGGGTGATGAGCTGTGTTGCTTTTACGCCAAACATATCATTTGGCATTGTGCCCAAAAAGTTTGATTTTAGTTTCATCTGACCACAGCACCTTCTTCCACATGTTTGGCTTGGAGCAAACTTTAATCAAGACTTTTTATGGATATCTTTGAGAAATGGCCTTTTTCTTGCCACTCTTCCATAAAGGCCAGATTTGTGCAGTGCACAATTGATTGTTGTCCTATGGACAGACTCTACCACCTCAGCTGTAGATCTCTGCAGTTCATCCAGAGTGATCATGGGCCTCTTGGCTATATCTCTGATCAGTCTTCTCTTTGTTTGAGATTACATTTTTAAGGACGGCCGGGTCTTGGTAGATTTGCAGTGGTATGATACTCCTTCCATTTTAATATGATCACTTGCACAGTGCTCCTTGGGATGTTTAAAGTTTTTGAAATCTTTTTGTAACCAAATCCGGCTTTAAACTTTTCCACAACAGTTTCATGGACCTGCTTGTTGTGTTCCTTGGTCTTCATGATGCTCTCTGTGCTTTAAACAGAACACTGAGACTATCACAGAGCAGGTGCATTTATACAGAGACTTCATTACACACAAAAGGATTTTATTTATCATCATCAGTCATTTGGGACAACATTGGATCATTCAGAGATCCTCTATGAACTTCTGGAGGGAGTTTGCTGCACTGAAAGTAAAGGGGTCGAATAATATTGCACGCCCCAATTTTGTTTTATTTTTTACAAAAATTTGAAATAAGCAATAAATATCGTTCACCTTCACAATTGTGTCCCACTTGTTGTTGATTCTTCACCATAAAATTACATTTTTTATCTTTATGTTTGAAGCCTGAAATGTGGGAAAAGGTTGAAAAATTCAAGGGTGGCGAATACTTTCGCAAGGCATTGTACATCAGCTTCATAGTATGCATGACTGGAAGTTTGGGACTTGTGATCATGCGCACTGAGCCGAAATCCAAATTCGGGCACGGTGGCAGCAGAGAGCGCTGAGATCGACCATATCTCTGCCACTGCATATTCATTAGCATGTTAGCACACCCACAGGGGCGTGCTTACATACTAAAGGTGACAACTAGCCAAGGGAACTAACGCCCTTGCAACTAGTCCTTGGCCTCATTATCATATCATAAAGGATCTTTAGCAATACTTTTTCTAAAGATCTCTTTATTTATGCTAGTGTATACAGGGACAGTTAGGCAGGGATTAGCAATATGCATCCAGAACTGCTCATGGTTCTGGGGGCATATTGCTCCTGACAGGTTCACTTTAAGAGCCATTAATAAAAGCAACACAGGTTCACCTCATCACTTGCTTGATCTCAATGAATAGGAACATTATCATATATGTGTACCGCCCTGGGGGCTCGGCCGCCTGCCGAGCCGCTCGGATCCGGGCTCGGGTTGTCGGTGGCTCGAGCGCCTCCGGACCATGGATCATGTCGCTCTGAAAAGGGGGGTGATCTTGCTGGCGCTACGGGTAGCGGTGGTGTGGTGGACGGTTCACGGCCAAAGCTGCGGGATTGGTAAAGTTCGTGATGCCACCCACGGGTCGTGGTGATTGTAGACACCACCGCTGCGGTGAAGGTATGGGGGCTCCCGGGAGCGGTGTAATGGCACAGCTAGGTGTTGACCCCTCCGTGGGTAGGGGATGTTGGTCCCGGGGCCCGGTTGGCGAGGGCTGGGGTGCAGAGCGGAGTGTTGCGGTGCGGTGGCTGATGGCACTGTTGTACTCACGATTATAACCACACAAAGAGTCACTGGTAAACCAAGTTTGGTGATGATCGGTGCCCGCAGCCGGCTGCGTGTTCTCCTAGTAAGGTTGGTAATGTCCGCCTTTCTCCTGCACCTCTGTGTAGTGATTTTTGACTCCTATGCCTAAGCAACGGTAGTCCACTCCCCGACTTGTGTACGCCGGAGGAGACCGTTTGCCCGCAGACGCTGGCTCTTTGGATCTCTGGCCCTTGGCTGTGGCACTTATCCGTACTGGTTGGGCTGTTGCCTTCAATCGGGACTTAGGTGGGAAAGGACCCTGAGGTCCAGACCGCAATCAGTTATTTTGACTAAGATCCAGTGGCTTCTGGACTAGTTCGGGGTCTGAATACCCTGCCTGGTGCTCCGGTATCAAGTTGGCTCCCTGGTTCGGTTCCGGCGGGCCACTACCCTGTCCCGGTCCCTTACGGTTCCACCGGTCGTCTTCCCGGTCTCCTGCAGGCGGCCACTACCGTCTGCCTCCTGGCCGAAAAGGGTACCTAGGTTCCTACCCAGGCCCCTGACAGTTCCTAGTTTTCCCCTCCACTCCTCCTCTGTCAACTGTCAACACTGTTCTGTCTTGTGTTCCCGCCCCAGGCTGTCCGAACTCCTCGGTGGGCGTGGCCAACCGCCTGACTCCGCTTCACCGGGTGTGAACGTCAGGACCTGGGAGAGGCGACTCAGGGTTTCAATGTGTGGCTGCTATTACCTTATTAGGGTGGGGTGTGGTGTGTGGGACTACCTGTGACCCCTGGCTAGTCCAGGGCGTCACATATGTTTCAGTGAATGTATGTCTTCATGCCAGTTATGCTAAACCATGCCCCTGGGCTTTGCAGCCAAATGGCAGGTGGAAAATCATTCAATTAATGTGCACTAGACATGAGCATTATTAGGAGCAGCTGGAAATTAATGTTTCTTTTGTAGTTAGTAAGTGACCTCCAGAATACAGGGGGGAAAAAGTTAATTTATTATGTCACAGAACTGATCAAAGCTTTATGTGTCTAACAGAGCTGTAGTAACATCTGTTTCTGTCTTGTAAACATGTGGAAGCAAATTCATATGTGCTTCACCATAAATAGATCTTCAGTAAACGCCTTGGTATGTCTTGCAGTGTTTCACATTCTTAAACGTGTTATCTTACGGGTCTGCAGTGTATTATGGGTGGTGCAACTGGCAATGGAATGGTAGCCAGAATCATTTGATGAAGAAAGACATTTCAGATATTCAAACATGATGGCCTGTTAATTTTAGTAAAGAGGCAACCGGATCTTTTGCTGTCCCTAAATAAACAGTTTCTTTGATAAAGCTGACCTGTTTTCGGGTCAGAAACAAAGAAAAGAAGAGGTTGTGAAAGGAAGTTTTCACTTGAATGAGTAAGAACACAATAATCTAAACAATGCATAAACAAGTTTAATGGGAAAAGGACTTTATTTAGCCTTATTGTAATGGATGACAGCTGAATACATTTTAAGCAAACAACATGGTCTTTTTATGTCCTACATTGCTAACAGTATGTAGGTATCCCCTCTCTTTAAAGGGTTTGGCTATTTTAGCATTGTCTACTGCTAATAGGTATGTAAATTAGGAATAGTGTCATGGAATCTCCTATAATGAACACCAGTACAATAGGATGTTATAGGATTTCTTCTTTCCATTCACATACTTTAAGGTGGCAAAACATAAGAGTATTGGCAGGACAGTAAAGGGTAACATAAGGTTAAAAATCAAGTCCTCCCAGTGCCCAATTACATCCAGTCTAAAAGCCTCAGCAATTCGATGTCACCTTAGCTTGAAGAACTTTTCATGCACATCAAGGTTCAACCTACAGTCATCAGAAAAGTTAAGTAAACCTTCTATGAGTTCTATGGTTTTACAATCCCAGATGAACAACACATGACAATTAGATAAAGTCAATATTTATTCAAGAAAATGCAGAAGCAGCTTGTAAAAAATGAAGTACACACCATGAATAAATATTTTGGAGTAACACCTTTAATAGTCATAACCTGAAGCAATTATTTTCTTAATGCCTTTATCAGCCCCTGACATTTTGGAGGAATTTTGTACAAATCTTTACAACAATGCTTAAAGGAGTTCTCTAAAAATGTAATAAAATAGCCACCGTTAAGTAAATGAAACGATATCCCGTCCTATTCACATCTATGGATAGGTTGCAGTCTGAACAAACACTGCTCTAGACCTGTGTCTCAACTGACAGAGGATCAAGATTGTGTGGCGCCCTGGACAAGCCAGGACGTCACAGGTACTGCAACAACACACCCCACACCCCGGCTAGGCACATCAAGGTCAGACAAAAATCCTTGTTGCCTCCCTCCAGGGGCTGATGTCCACACCAGGGGGTGGAGCCAGGCGGTTGGCCCCACCCACCAAGGAGTTCACAGTCCTGGAGACAGGAAAAGGAAGGCAGTTGAGTAGAGGAGAGAGTTCAGTTTGGGAAGTTGAGGAGTGAAGTGGTAGCGGAGCAGACTGACGGTGTCTGGGTGCGTGGGCCGGGCATATACAGCAAGGTTGGCAGACGGTGGTGACCGTCTGAAGGAGGGGCTGATTGACGTGAACCGTAAGCACCGGGGACGGGCGGTGGCCCGCCGGTACCGGATCGGGGAGCGAAGAGAAGCCAGCACCATTGGGCAGGGCCTACGGACCCCGACCAGGCTTGGAGTCTCTGTAAAACCGGTCAAATCCGTTAGTGAAGGGAACCTGCGGGGTTTCCCAGCAGTCAAGACCCGATTGAAGGCAACCGCTCAAACCGTGAAGGGAAATACAGTCACCGCCAAGGCTACAGTTCCCAGGGCCAGAGCCTGCGGGCAAAAGGGGCTCCCTCAGCATCCATCCAAGCTGGGGAGCGGGTTACCGGTGGGAAGCCACCAGAACCGAGAACGTAACACAGGTGCAGGGAAAGGCAGTCACCGCCAACCTACCGGGAGAAGAACCACCGCAGCCGTCTGTGGGAGCCGTCCATCCAGCCGTTTGTTTTACCAGAGACTTTGCATTCATCATTGGCTGAGTGAGTACCACCGTGCCGTGCGGCACCGCGCTGCCCCCGCGACCCTGCACCTCACCAGGCCCCGTAACCCACCTGCCATTCCTCCCTCACTGGGCCCCGGGACAACCAACCCCCCTACCCACGGAGGGGAAAAACAACATCCAAGCTGCTCCCTGTCATCGCTCCCGGGATCCCCGTCCAGAGCAGCGGTGGTGTCACAACCTCACCACAACCGTAGGTGGCGTCACGGACAATAAATCCCCAAAACCATTCCCCTTTTCACTCACGGGCGAGGAGCGCCGCTTGAGTCCCCGGATCCGGCCCACCGCTCGAGCCACCGAGCAGCAAGCGAAGCAGCAGCAGCGCCGGACCCGAGTGTGGTGAGCGCAGCGTCCCCTCCCCGCCCGCGACAACTTGGCGTCACGAACAGGATCTTACCACTCTGCTGTCTTGTAGAGGTGCGCCTTGTGACCGCCGGAGGTGTCCGGCTGAAAATTTTGAGAAGCCGCCATTTTGGGCGCGAAAAATCCCTGCTCGAGCATCTCCTCGAGCAGTGGAGGCGCGAAAGCCGAAACCCCGCCCCTGTAGAGGAGGAGCCGGAAAAAGACTAATGGGGACGGAAGCAAGATGTCTGTGCCCGACGGAGCCGCTGGAGGAGCGGCGGTCGCAGCCGCAGTGGCACCCGTGGATGGGAATGGCACCAGTGGCACCCGCCCAGGTCCCGGCCGCACTGGCGGGGGGGCGCCGCGGCCCCAGCTCTCGCTCAGGTGATGACGTTCTCCTTGCCCTATGTGCCCGGAGCTACCTGGCTGCCGCAGTACGATCGGCAACCTGACGCGTTGCAGGTCTTCCGGAAGAAGCTTGGCCCGCTACTAGAGCTGTACCCCCTGACTGATAAGCAACGTGCAGCGGTAGTGCTGGGGCAGCTAACCGGCGCGGCTGAGCAGGAGGCGGAGACCTGGGCCGAGGGGGTCCGGTCCTCTGTAGCCACCATCTTTGAGAAGCTGCAGACTGCCTTTGAGACCTGTACCGAAGCAGAGCTGTGAATGCAGTTTTATCAATACCGGCAACGGCCCGCTGATAGTATTCGGGACTATGCCTTGCGTCTGCAAACCGCCCTCCGCACACTAAAGCGGGTAGACACCATTAATGATGCGGACAGCAACAAAATGTTAGTTGAGCAGTTTGTACAGGGGATGAGGTCCAGGGAGGACAGCAAACAACTCCGGCTGTGGGCCCTAGAACACCCTGATGTGGACTTTGCCGTGTTAAAGGAACGGGCCATTAAAGCGCTGCAGCCCCCAGCATCGGATGTCCCTGAGACAGCCCCATGGCCAGCTGAGACGGCTCCCGTCGTGGTGGCCCCTGCCCTCCCAACGCCTCCGGTACCTGCAGCCCCAAGCGGAATGATGGAGGAACTGGCTGCCCAGGTCCGCCGCATGGATGGGGACCTCGCCAAGATCCTCGCCGCACTCCAGCCTCCGACCAGGTCCCAGCCCCCGGGGAAGATGCAGCTCGCCGACAGCCCCGAGGACGTCCCCTGGATGCAGCGGACAAGGGCCTATGACTCACGGTATGGACCTCCAATTTGTTACAGGTGCAGCAGGCACGGCCACTACTCCCGTCGGTGTCCGTTAAACGAGCAACCCCTGGGGCAACGGGCCAATCCTCAGGAGTAGAACCCAGTGGCCCCCCTGACTGGCGGGACCGGTACATCGGAGCCCGGCCCATCATCCCCCTGGCAGTGGACGGCATCCCGCTGATGGCCCTCCTGGACACTGGATCTCAGGTAACCACAATACCATACACACTGTATCAATGGTATTGGGGGAAGGATGAACTAGTCCCCCCAGATGGCAGCATGACACTGATTGCCACTGATGGACTCCCATTGACCCAAGTGGGGTACAAACAAGTGGCCATGACTGTGGGACGAGCTGAACTGCAACACCAGGGGTTGATTGTGATAATGAATGAACCCAGTGATCATAACCCAAAAGTAGTGCTAGGGACTAATGTGATGGAGCACTGTATGAGTGAGGTGCTGACCCTACTGCAGCAGCTGGCCGCCACAGCGGCGGGGAGCCGACAGAGAGCTGAGCAGCTTGAGATCCGGGCCCTGATGTATCGCCAGCATGTGAACTCGACAGGAGGAGAGATTGGAGGAGTGAGAGTGATGGATGCGGCCCCTTTGATTGTGCCTCCCAGGAGTGAGATGATGATTTGGTGTAGGGCAGCGGTAGGGCCCCAAGGGCGAGACTACCCCGCCATGATAGAGCCCATGCCCTCCGAACACTGGCCCACAGTAATGGCCGCCCGAGGGGTGGTAGACGTCAAGAAAGGGAGAGTGCCCGTAAGGGTGTTGAACTGTGGGGAGGAAGAGGTTAGGCTTCCCCGGTATGCTACCCTTGCTAAGTTGCTCACTCTAGATCCCCACACCATCCATGAGGCCGTTCCCCCGATCTCACCGCCTACTGCCAGTTCTCACTCATCCCTGGGGGAGTTAGACGAGTGGTGTCGAGAGCTACACGTCGGCACTGATGATACCCCTACACATCACAAGGAAGGGGTATACCGGGTGGTACAGGAGTATGAGTGAGTTTTTAGCAAACATCCTCTAGATTTTGGGCAGATTAAAGGGGTCCAACACCACATCCCTACCGGTGAACACCTCCCTATTAAAGAGAGATACAGGCCTATTCCCTCTGCACACTACCAATGCGCCAAAGACATGTTGAGGAACATGAAGGAGGCGGGGGTTATTAGGGACAGCTGTAGTCCCTGAGCTGCCCCATTGGTGCTGGTTAAGAAGAAGGATGGCACCATGCAGATGTGTGTGGATTACCGGAAGATTAACCAGATAACGCATAAGGATGCTTACCCTCTGCCCCGCATTGAAGAGTCCCTGGCCGCGCTGAGAACCGCTAATTACTTCTCTACCCTTGACCTCTTACTGGCAGGTGGCCGTGGCGCCTGAAGACCGAGAGAAGACTGCCTTCGCCACTCCTATGGGACTCTGTGAGTTCAGCAGCATGCCGTTCGCGCTGTGCAATACCCCCGGAACCTTCCAACGGCTGATGGAATGTTGTCTGGGGCACCTAAATTTCGAGACCGTCTTGCTGTACTTAGATGATGTAATTGTGTACTCACAGACGTATGAAGCCCACCTGGAGCACCTAGCCGAGGTGTTCGCGTCCCTTGCTAAGTATGGGATGAAGTTGAAACCCTCAAAGTGTCATATGCTGAAGCCCAGAGTGCAGTACCTTGGACATGTGGTGGGTGCGGAGGGTGTCGCCCCTGACCCCGAGAAGATCACTGCCATCCAAGACTGACCAAGACCGACCACAGTGAGGGAGGTGAGGCAGTTCCTGGGCCTGGTGGGATATTACCGTCGCTTTATTAAGGGGTACACGAAGATGGCTGCCCCCATGCAAGACCTCCTCGTGGGACAGACCAAGGGTGGTAGACCCCTAGGAGCCCCGTTGGTGTGGGAAGAAAAGCATGAAGAATCCTTCTGCTGGCTGAGAGCGGCTCTGACCGGAGAGGAAATCCTAGCGTACCCCGACTACAGCCGCCCATTCATCCTCTACACCGATGCCAGCAATGTGGGCTTGGGGGCTGTTCTATCCCAGGTCCAAGACGGAAGGGAGAAGGTGATCGCTTATGCTAGCCGAAAACTTCGACCAACTGAGAGGAATCCTGAGAACTACAGCTCTTTCAAGCTTCAGCTCCTAGCACTGGTATGGGCTATCACCGAGCGGTTCCGCCATTACCTGGCAGCAGCCAAGTTCACCGCTTACACGGACAATAACCCGCTGACCCATCTAGATACAGCCAAGCTGGGCGCGTTGGAGCAGCGGTGGGTGGCCAGGTTAGCCAACTACGATTTCACCATCAAGTACCGGGCTGGCCGTAACAACATTAATGCCGATGCACTCTCCTGGATGCCCCACCTGTCGGAAGAGGGGCCAGAGGATGACGACCTCGAAGAGATCGAGTTGCCTGCGTTTCACCGGCCGCTAACTGAGAAGGTGCATGTCCATCAACAACGGGTGAACCTAGACCCGCTGCCCAGTCAGGAGTGGCAAGAAGCTCAGGACCAGGCACCTGCTGTCCACCTGGTCAAGAGGGTTCTGCTGGGATAGACCCTGCCGCCCCTGCCGAAGCCCAACGTCTGTGGCGAGAACGGACCCGGCTATATCTACACCAGGGGAAGTTGTATCGTGAGCTGATTAACCCGAAGACCCACGAAAAGGTTCGCCAGCTAGTGATTCCCCAGGCTAACGTGCCCACCGTCTTGCAAGCATACCATGATGGTGCTGGGCACTTCGGGTGGAAGAAGCTGGAGATGTTGTTGAGAGAGCGGTTCTATTGGAGTGGAATGCGGGAATCTGTGGAGGCCTGGTGCCGAGAATGCGGCCCCTGTGCATTGAGAAGGAAGGACGAGGCCAGCCAGAAGGCACCCCTACACCCGATCATTACGCATCAACCGCTGGAGCTGGTTTCCCTCGACCATGTGAAGCTCACCCCCAGCCGAAGTGGGTACACCTACGCTCTGACCATTGTAGACCACTATTCAAGGTTCATGGTGGTTGTCCCAGTTAAGGACCTAACCGGCCGTACCGCCGCTAGAGCGTTCCAGGCTTATTTCTGTCGACCGCATGGTTACCCCGAGGGGGTGCTTACCGACCAGGGTCCAGCCTTTGAAGCAGAGGTATTCCAAGAATTCTGCCAGTTGTACGGCTGAAAGAAAATCCGGACCACACCTTACCATGCCCAAACCAATGGCATGTGTGAAAAGATGAACCACTTGGTCCTGGGCCTCCTCAAGACGTTACCGCTGGAAGAGCGGAACCTGTGGCCGGAGAAGCTACCTAACCTGGTCGATATGTATAACAACATCCCTTCCAGCTCTACGAAATGCACTCCAGCATACCTGATGAGGGCTCTCCTCATCTACCTCTTCCTCAGGCGGGATGGAATGCGCAAAATGCACCGGACGAGGTGGAGGTGTGTGTAGCTCTCTCTGAGTACTTGCGGGACAACTGGATTGCAGGTGCCCAGGTTGTCTGCAACCATAACATCTCCTCTCTGGGATTCCCACAGGGCGTGGTCGGAACTGTTCGAACCCAGGATTGTGAGCCGTGCTTGTCATCGGCACGCAGCTGCATGAAGGGGCAGATATAACTGGAGAGAGCCAGGACGCAGGATTAGGCTGTGGCTTATTGTCCAGAAGTGTCCTCCATTGCGGTCAGATAGTAAGGGCCTCATCAGCCAGGGCTGCAGCTCAATCCAAGGTGCACGGCGTGTGCTCTCTGACCCATTCCCGTAATTCTGAGGGACCGTATTTCATTCCGCACCAGGGCAATCGGGATGAACCGGGATAAACGCCAGATATGGCACATCTAATGGATGCGCCAAATCTGTGGCGGCTGCTGGTTGCTATTCTTACCCTGGGGGGGAATAACTATGCCCCCCCTCAGGGGGAGAATACCAACCCTCAGCTGTCTGTTTTATCTTGGCTGACTATCAAAATACGTCGTTATTTAATTAATTTATTTATTTACACCCTTCGCTGTCACATGGAGTGGGCAAGGCGATGCAGTGCATATTAAATTAGGTGTAATGAGCTGCTCGGGAAGTAGAGGAACAGCACCGCGGACAGCAGTGGGGAGCCAGATAAAACTTCACCGACGACTTTCCCGTATGATGCTTCCCTCCCCGCTGCCTCGCTCCACTGCCTGGTGCTTCTCTCCCCGCTGCCCGGTGCTGCACTCCCCCCGCTGCCTCCCCGCCCGATCCTAAGTTAGATGCTGTGTGTGAACATAGCCTTACTCAGATTTTCCATGTTTTCCTGAATTGAGGAAGCAGTAGTTGTCCAGTAGTGGACGAGCCCTTTTTTACTATAAATTATATTTTACTCATTAAATGGAATTTGTTAGATATTCACGGTCCTCCACCTGTGACCGCAAAATCTTTCTGAGTGATGTCACCGATGATCATGCGGCTCACTCAGTCTCTACCTGAAAGTCACAGCAGGCGGTCATTGTTCTATGAGCACATGCTCTGACTTCAGATGTAGCAGAGCTGAAATTGTTGTGGGACCTCATGTGTATTACATCAGTTCCGCAGGTTAGATATGGGGAGGTCTCATACATGCATCCAATTACTAAACTAGGGCTTAGTGGCAGCTGTGAGCTGACATTAACCCCTTATTACCCTGATTGCCACCACACCAGGCCAACCAGGAAGAGCCGGGTAAAGTGTCAGCATTGTCGCATCTAATGGATGCGACAATTCAAGGGCAGCTGCAGGCTGCTATTTTTAGGCTGGGGGGGCCCAATAAGCATGAGTCTTTCTAGACTAAGTATACCAAACCCCAGCTGTCGTGCTGTATAATTTCTTGATATCAAAATTGGGGGACCGCATGCTGTTTTTTTTAAATTAACTAATTTTTTTTTTTTAAAAGTTGCATGTGTTTTCTTTACTTTGATATGCAGTTAAGATAAGTGCACGGCTGGGGGCTGCAGCTTGTAGCCATATGCTTTATCTGTGCTGGGTGTCATAATATGGGGGACCCCATGCCAATTTTTTATTTATTTATTTTTACTCCACTTTACAGTGACCCGCAGACAACGCCTGTGATTGGTTGCAGTCAGACGCTGTCAGACAGGCTAGGGGAGCGTCTGAATACAACCAATCACAGACACCAGGACGACCGATCGGCGGGGGAAGCAGTGAGAATGGATGAGCAATAATGAGCGGCCCCGGAAGAAGAATGAGTGGCTGTGGGAGCAGTTATAGCCGCGCTGGAGACTTGTTGGTAAGTATGAAGTGTTTGCTTCAATTCCACTATCCCTTCTACCAACATTTTTAAGTGCCGGATTCTGTTCTGCATGGACTTATATGGAGACCGGTGTCCATACAGATATCGTGAATCAATTCCAGGCCAGAACTGGATTTTTTTTAATCCCATTAGGTCCGCAAGTCTCAGTTATCTGTGAGTCCGCCCATCAGTAAACAATATCTTTGACTATTCTAATCACTGGTATAATGTATTGCAATACACAAACGTTACAATACATTACATCTGACATGGTCTTACATGCTACCTTAACTGACAGACCGAGAGGTCATTATTTGACCTTGGATTGCCATGGCAATGATTGGGAACCCTGTTGTGGGGGGTCCTGATTAGTTTTGAGAGGTAGCACACTCTCTCTCCCAGCCTCCTAAATGCTGCGATCGCTATTGCTTACTGAAGTTAAGGGTACTTTACACGCTGCGATATCAGTGCCGATATTGCTAGCGAGCGTACCCGCCCCCGTCGGTTGTGTGTCACGGGCAAATCGCTGCCCGTGGCGCACAACATCGCTTACACCCGTCACACGGACTTACCTTACCTGCGACATCGCTCTGGCCGGCGATCCGCCTCCTTTCTAAGGGGGTGATTCGTGTGGCATCACAGCGATGTCACACGGCAGCCGTCCAATAGCAGAGGAGGGGCGGAGATGAACGGCCGGAACATGCCGCCCACCTCCTTCCTTCCTCGTTGCCAGTGGACGCAGGTAAGGAGATGTTGGTCGTTCCTGCGGTGTCACACACAGCGATGTGTGCTGCCGCAGGAACGACGAACAACATCGTACCTGCAGCAGCAACGATATTTGGAAAAGGAGCGAAGTGTCAACGAGCAATGATTTTTCACGTTTTTGCGCTCGTTGATCGTCGCTCCTTGGTGTCACACGCTGCGATGTCGCTAACGGAACCGGATGTGCGTCACTAACGACGTGACCCCGACGATATATCGTTAGCGATGTCGCAGCGTCTAAAGCACCTTTTAGGGGTTAGGGGGTCTGGACACTGATCCTGGCTGTGACAGCCGCAGCTTGGCTTGGCTATCATTTATGCCGTGCTCCCAGCAGCAAACATGTGGGCACAGCTTCTGTAGATTTACGTAGTTTTTCAGGAACCCTTTAATGAACATGACGTAAACTTATTTCAAATGTCATGAGGAGGTTAAGGAGTTTACTCTCCATTACGGGATATATTCCTCATGAAGTGAGTTGTGTGTGGAGGTGTATGGTGCAGGATCAAGAGCTGAGCCCACTCAATATAGTGCTGTGTTAATTACATCTGCCTCTTACAACAATGATTGGTTCTATTGCTGATTACTGCAGATAACCCCTTAAATGCCATTGTTAATTATTGTCAACAGAAGTGAAGGTCTGTGATCACCCTGACCATTTGTTTGGGTGACCCATCGGCCTCACATCACAGGATCTCAGAATGTCAATGGGTTTTCCTGGCAGTTGAGGGTATGCCGAAGACCCCTTTTACTGGCATAACCATTGTTTTGTGGACCTTGCTGGACTTCATAGGAAACCAAGATTTTTACTACCGTATATATTGCTATATTGTTGTGTTGAAATATAAACAACAAGCAATCAAGGAATTTTTGTATCAAGTCTGCATCCTTTAAAGTCTGATCTATCAAATATCAAAATATAATTGATAATATATTACAGTAAATATTAGAAAGAAAAAATAATCACAACACCGAAATTGCAGTTTTTTTGTCGCTCCATTTCAAATAAAAAGTAAAATAAACAGCTCTTAAAATGTAGTATGTACTTTAAAATGCTATTAGTCAAAAAGTACACAAAAAAAACACACAAAAAACAAAACCAAGCCCTCAAATAGATCCATTAACTAAATACACAAAATTCTAGGTGTGGAAAAATAGTGAAACCAACCAATTTTTTTGTGACTAAGATAGTAAAAAATTCTTATACAGGAGGTTAGACTAGTCAATCAGAGATATTTAATTATATGTCACACACTGAGAAACCTGCTCTAAGCAATTGTGAGGGTATGCTCTTTTTTCCTGTGATTGCTGCTGCCAGGTTATAACTGGTCAGTGTCATACAGGTGGCTAAAATTACACGCCCCCTCCCAGTGAACACTGTCTGATAACACCCACTTGTATTTAAAGAAAATTAACTCATTAGGGGATAAATACTTTAATTGCTAATGTCTCTGCAACAGAGAGGCCAAAACAATAATAATAATAATAATAATAATAATAATAATAATTATAATAATAATAATAATAGTAGTAGTAATAATACAAATAGAATCCTGTGTCCAGTTCATGGTGAAACATTTTGGGAAAAGTCCTGTTTAATGGGTTAATGATGAAAAAAAAAATCTATTAAGCCCTTGAAGCCACAAAAGCTTTGGAAACATGCGTCTGCATCCTAGCTTTCTCACCACATTTCTCATCTTTAGTGGACACATCTGAATTTTACAGACAACTGAAATCATATATTCAGTTACAAAGCCATAAAAATAGGAGTATATAATAAATTGAATCAGGAACCCTTTATAACAGCAGCAACATCGCCAATTTAAATTGCTCAGTAATTTTAAGGACTTTCCTGCATTTAGGTGTATACCGCCAGTAAATGTAGTGTAACTAATTGAAAAATCTTATTAAAAATAGGAAGGTAGCTGGAGCTTCAAGCAGCCAACACTGGACTCAACCCAAAATAAGGGAAGAACTCACCTGTAGTTAATAGAAATGACCAGCAGACTGACTGACCTACAAGGTAGTGTCTAATGATGTGCGGGGATACATTTGGTTTTTAGTCACACACATAGTTTGCGACTTTGGAGTCTAATTGCCAACTTCAACCATATTTATCACAGATGCTGTCATATTCAGTAATTGGAGCTGCTGCAATAAGTTGGAACTGTCAGGCTGCCACTAGGGGGAGCTGGAGCCCTGCAGGACAGAAGCTAGACAGTGGCAAGTCAGTGAGAAGGTGGACATGCTGTGTGTGCTTGGTGCAGTAACTCTCTGCACAAGCCGAAAAGCAGATGCCGCGACGCGTGTGGGGTATGGTCGGGCAGGCCTCAGGCCGAGTCATACACTGAGTGGGAAGGAGAAGACCAATTGAACGAGCAGAACGATGTCGGGGTCATGCCGAGGTCAATACCAGAGGAACAACTGAGAAGGGAAGGTAGGAGGGGGATAAACAACCAGAGCTAGAGGGAGTAATGGAGGTGGGCACGAGGAATGGACACAAACAGAGGGCGAGGGCTCAGGAGGAACAGGTCAGGATCAACACTTACAGGGACCAGCAATCACAGGCTTAGCAGCGCTAAGCTTATAGCCGGCGCTGGGTCACTGGGGATGACACTATTTAAAGCATCCTTGATCTGAGAGGGAGCCCCTGGATAAAGGCTCCACCCCTAGCCATGTGGTCAGGGAATCGAAACCGTGACAGGATCCAGCCTAGTAAGTGCTTATTCAGATGTCAGCTTTTTGCATACGAGTGCTATCTATGTTTTTCATGATGGCATTTGTCCCTATTATAGTCTATGGGGCTTTTCACTTTTCTGTTATTTTTTGCGGACCGAGCGGTCCATGTGAAATCATGAAAACATGTCCAATACTGATCCATATGCTATCTGTATGCAATCCATATGGCATTCATTTTTATACTCCAACTAGAAGGTGGCCCGATTCTAACGTATCGGGTAGACTAGAATGTGTATGTAGGTTAGCAGATTGAATAATAATATAATCAGTAAGTCTTGAATAATGATGGTTCATTTTTTGCTCGTTGGTCTCCTGCTGTGCAGCATGCATCGGCATGTTTGACAGTGGGAGACCAACGATCTGAATGGGCAGGGAGCCGGGGTAAGCTAGTAACCATGGTACACATCGGGTAACTATGCAAAGCGGTTTCCATAGTTACCAGATGTGTACGCTGGTTAACAGCGTATGCTGGCTCCGGCAAACATGTGCCGAGAGCCGGGGTAAGCTAGTAACCATGTTACACATTGGGTAACTAAGCAAAGCGGTTTCTATAGTTACCCGATGTGTACCATGGTTACCAGCCTACGTCGGCTCCGGCACACGTGTGCCGGGAGCCGGGGTAAGCTAGTGGTTTCACACATCCGGCTTTTCTCCACTTTGTCGGATCCGGCGTGCTGCCGTAGGCTGGTTTCAGACGTCCGTGTTTTAGGTACGTGTGACATCCGTTTTTAACACAGATGTCACACGTACCCATGTTATTCTATGATGTGCCTCACACGTCCGTGTTTGCACATGGACCGTGTGACTTTTCATGACCCCGCACGCACACACGCAGGCATCTCCGGCAGCACGGATGTCACACGGATCACACACTGATGTGATCCGTGTGACATCAGTTTAAAACATACCGGAGAAAATCTGGGTCTTTTTAATAAAAATATTTTCTATATTTACTTCTCTCCAGCGATGCTGTCTCCGGCTCTGCTGCCTCCCGCTCCTTATCACCGCTCATTATACTCACTGAATATTCAGTGCCCTGTGGAGCTGGAAGCGGGAACAGCACTGGAGACTTCAGTGCCGGGGACCGCATCGCTGGGTGAGTATACAGCAGAGTGTGTGTGTGTGTGTACATGCATGTGTGCTATGTGTGTATGCACTCGGTGTATCCATGTGTGTCTGCTATGTGTGTATATGTGCTCAGTGTGTGTGTGTGTGTGTGTGTACATGCATGTGCACTATGTGTGTATGCACTCGGTGTATCCATGTGTGTCTGCTATGTGTGTATATGTGCTCAGTGTGTGTGTGTATACATGCATGTGCGCTATGTGTGTATGCGCTCGGTGTATCCATGTGTGTCTGCTATGTGTGTGTGTGTGTGTGTCTGCTATGCAAGTGTGCTCAGTGTGTGTGTGTGTGCTCAGTGTGTATATGTGCTCAGTGTGTGCTCAGTGTGTGTGTGTGTGTACATGCATGTGCGCTATGTGTGTATGCGCTTGGTGTATCCATGTGTGTCTGCTATGTGTGTATATGTGCTCAGTGTGTGTGTGTGTTGATACGCGGTCAGGAGCGGGAGGCAGCAGAGTCGGAGAAAGCAGGTAAATATGAAAAATATTTTTATTTCACAGACCCGTGTTTTCTCCGGTACCTGTCACACGCATGCAAACACGGATGTCACACGTATGACCATAACCATGCGTGTGACTGATACCTGATTAAACACAGACGTCTGAAAGCAGCCATACACTGTGTACAGTACTGTGGCCGCGCCGCAACTTCCTGGTCACATGCTCCGGTCACATGACAACACGTGATCGGAGCTTGTCGCGCGGCCACTGTAGTGTACACAGTGCACGGGAGCATGCCGGATCCGGCAAAGTGGAGAAAAGGTAAGTAACTATTCAAAGCGACAGTGCTGACGTGTGCTGGGAGCCGGGGTAAGCTAGTAACCATGTTACACATCGGGTAACTAAGGAAAGTGGTTTCTATAGTTACCCGATGTGTACCATGATTACCGGCTTTTTTCCACTTTGTCTTGCCGGTGTGGGCTTCCAGGGGTGCAGAAGTCACCTGGGAGTCGGGGCTCCGTGTGGATTCGGGGAATGCGTGCGGGGGGGGGGGCCAGGGCGAGCGTCCAATACGTGAGGGGGCGGGGCCTGGCCGAGTGGCCAATGTGTGCAGGGGGCCGGGGCGAGCGATCAATCCATGCGGGGGGGCAGAGGCGAGGTGAGCGGCCAATGCGACGGTTGTCACTGTAACGACAATTTCCTATGTTAATAATGTAGCCATAAAAATTGGGTGCTATACAGTATATGGGTTATGATTTTTTTTTCCACACTGAAAGGTTGCAGCTGGACAGGTCAAGGATGGAAGATATGTGTCACTGAGGTGGTTGTCTTTGGGGATGTGAAAACATGAGGACTCCAGCACTGATGAGAGGGTTTTTATGGGCCTAGATTTTGAGTCTGGGTTTTAGGAACAAGCAGAAGAGCTGGGTGGGACTGGTCGTTTCCATACCTCCAATTCAGTCTTTGAAGCTCATTTAAAATGCAGCTGAGCTGCCTCATAAACTGTACCTGTGTAGAGGTGGAAAGACCTGCTTGATACTGGTCAGTCTGTGCCAGAGGCTAACTAAATTTGGAGTCAACTTTGCACAGGTGAGCCCACTATGTGAATCTGTGCCTGCTATCTAGACTGTTCTGTATATATCCGAAGAGCTGTGGAATTAATAACACAATATAAGTGAGCAAAATAAATACATTTCTACACTTGTGCCAAGAGAAGGCTGTTTTCTATTCATTTTCTGAAGGATAATATAATAAACCTTTTTGCAATAAAGATTTTGTGTATGTATGTGTAGCAGGGGGGCGAAGGTGCTGTCAGTGTTGCATAAAAATGTAATGTGCTTGTGTGACGCCCTGGCAAAACCAGGTAGTCACAAATAGGCCCCCGCATAACACCTACCCCTACTAGGAAAAACACACCCAACCAGAAACCCTAGTCACCCCCCCTTAGGGAAAGACAGACACACCAGTTGCCGTGACCAGGCGGTTGGGACACGCCCACCCAGGGCTCCAGACAGCCAGGGGCGGGAAAACAAGCAGACTAGTTTGTAGTTCAGTTTGGAGAGAAGTGTGGGCTGGAGCTAAGTGTAGCTCCAGCAGTAAAGTTCAAGTTGAACGGTACCAGGGTAGGAGCCCTGGTGCCACTGGCTAGGAGGTAGATGGTGGTCTCTGTCAGCAGGAGATGGGAAGACGGCTCGGCAGAACCGAGGTGGACCGGGCCAGGGTTGTAGCCCACTGGTACCGACACGGGAAACCGACCCGGAAACCGTAGCACAAAGGGGGAGTACTCGGACCCTGAAGCCAGAACCGGAACCGAGGGTCCATAGATCCCACGGGTCAGCGTCTGCAGGCACGGATCCTTAGGCCACATCCAGCCCGGAGTGGACTCCTGAGTTTCATGCTAGGAAGTCCACCTTATACAAAACAGTGGAGAGAAAAGGATAGAGACCACCAGCCGGGTAGGGGACCCGAATGCAACCGGCCGTGGCACCAGCCACTATCACCTTGGTTTACCAGAGACTTGTGTGGTTTATTAACTGTAAGTACACAAACACTCCCTGCGGTCGCTATCCCTTGCACTGAGTCACCGGGTCCCGGGGCCACCATCCCTACCCACGGAGGGGTTAACAACTGGCTGCACAACATCTTCCCCGGGTGCCCTGCAACAGCAGCGGTGGTGTCCCACTTCACCACACACCGTAGGTGGCATCACGAACTTACTATGGCCTAGCCCGTACATCTACGTCCCCCCCCATTTATTCGGTGTGTCCGTGAGACCCCCGGGTCCGGAGACCCTCGAGCCACCACCCCAGCAGGCCCAGATCCAAGCAGCAGCGGCTGCTGGCACAGGGGCGGCACACCCCGAAACTTGGCGTCACAAACAGGATCCTTACCCATCCACTTACCTTGTGGAAGTGCGCCTTGTATTGGACAGTCAGCGGTGATCCGTTGCAAAATTTTCAGAAGTCGCGATTTTTGTCACCATTTTTGTCGCGAAAACTACAGTCGAGCGTCTTCTTCCCTGAGAAAAGGGCGCAAAAGCCTAAGCCCCGCCCCCTGGAAACGCGGCCGGAAAGCGAGCCCGGAATTTGAAAAACGAAACTAACAGGCCACAGAAAGAAGTGCTGGCAAAAGACCAAGGGGGAGCAGCGGGAAGATGTCTGCGCCTAACCCCAATGGTGGAGTGGCGCCGGCTGCTGGAGCTGCGGCGGCCGCAGATGTGGCCGATGATGGAAATGTGTTGGCTCTCGCTCCGGTCGCAGGAGCGGGGGGAAATGTGGCCACGGCAGTCACCCAGGTAATGCCAATCTCCTTGCCATACGTGCCCGGTGCTGCCTGGCTACCCCAGTGCGATTGAAAACCCGATGCCCTGCAGATGTTCAGGAAGAAAATCTGTACTATCCTCGATCTGTATGCCATGACTGGCAAACAGCGCGCATCTGTGGTACTCGGGCAGCTGACCGCCGCCACTGAGCAGGAGGTGGAGACCTGGGCAGACGCTGATCGGGTCTCAATAACCGCCATCTTTGAGAAACTGCAGGTTGCTTTCGAAACCCGCACTGAAGCGGAGTTGCGGATGCATTTCTATAACTGCCGACAGCGCCCGCAGGACAGCATCCGAGACTATGCCTTGAGGCTGCAGACGGACTTACACACCCAGAAGCAGGTGGACCCTATTACTGAGGCCGAGAGCAACAAAATGCTGGTGGAGCAGTTCCTGCAGGGGCTAGGGTCCGCCGAAGATCGTAAACAACTACGGCTGTGGTCTCTGGAGCATGCGGACTTGAGCTTTGCGGTTCTATAGGACCGGGCCATTAAACCACTACAGACGGTCGATGCTGGTGCCCCCGACCCGCCATCCTGGCCGGCTGACACCGCTCCCGTCTCAGTAGCATCCCCCTGGTTGGCCCTGCCGACTCCCGCAGCAGTGGTCGGGGCCCCGAAGGACCTATCGTCGCAAGTCCAGTGCCTGAGTGATGACGTCGCTAGGATCCTCGCTCCCTTACAGCTACCATCGAAAGCCAAGGCAGTAGAGAAGATACAGCTTGCCGACAGCCCAGAGGATTCAACGGAGGAGGAATGACAGCCGGTATGCTATAAGTGCAACAAGACTAGTCACTACTCTCGCCGGTGCCCTTTAAACGAGCAACCACTGAGGCCAAGGGCCAGTCCTCAGGAATAGACCCTCAAGGCCCAGCTGACTGGCGTGATCGATACGTTGGAGGTCACCCCATCATCTCCCTTGCTGTGGATGGTATCCCAACCTAAGCCCTTCTTGACACCGGTTCGCAGGTAACGACTATGCCCTATATACTGTACAAGCAGTACTGGTCTGACAGTGAACTCACCCCCCTAGACGCCAGTTTGACCATCATTGCAGCTCCCTATGACTCTGGTGGGGTTTAAGGAGGTAACCTTGAAGGTGGGGCGGGTGGAGCTGAAACATCAAGGACTAATTGTAGTGCAGAATGACCCCAGTGACTGTAACCCAAAAAAGATTCTAGGGAGCAATGTGATCGAGAACTGCATGGGGGAAGTGCTGCACCTATTGCAACAACTGTCTGTCACAGCAGGAGGGGGGCAGCAGAGGGCTCTGCAACGTGAAATCCGGGCCCTCCTGCAGCGGCAACAAGTGAACATGTCAGGTTGAGAGATTGGTGGCGTGCGAGTGATGGATGTGGCGCCTCTAGTGGTGCCTCCATGGAGTGAAATGATGATTTGGTGCAGAGTGGCAGTGGGCCCCCATGAACAGGATTACCTGGCAGTGGTGGAGCCTCTGACCTCCGAGCATTGGCCCACATTAATGGAAGCCAGGGAGGTGATTGATGTCAAGAAAGGACGAGTGCCAGTGAGAGTGATGAACTGTTGAGAGGAAGAGGTTAGGCTACCCCGCTACGCCACCATTGCTAAGTTATTCACTGTAGATGCAGACGCCATTCACGTGGCAACCTCCGCTATCACCACATCACAGCCAGGCAGTGATACCCACTCCGAACAGTTAGCAGAGTGGTGTCAGGAACTACACATAAGCACCGAATCCACACCCGCACATCACAAGGAAGGGGTGTACCGGGTAGTGCAAGAGTACTAGCAGGTATTCAGTAAACACCCGTTAGATTTTGGAAGGATTAAAAAGTGCAGCACCACATTCCCACCGGCACACATCCACCTATCAAGGAGAGATATAGGCCAATCCCACCTGCACACTACCAGTGCGCCAAAGATATGTTGAGGAACATGACTATTTAGGGGTCATCCATGATAGTTGTAGTTCCTGGGCAGCTCCGTTGGTCCTGGTAAAGAAGAAGGATGGCATGCGAATGTGTGTGGATTACTGAAAAATTAATCAGTTAACGCATAAAGATGCGTACCCTCTCCCTCGCATTGAAGAGTCATTAGCCGCACTGAAGACAGCTAACTATTTCTCTACTCTTGACCTCACTAGTGCCTACTGGCAGGTGTCAGTTGCGTAGGAAGACCGCGAGAAGACTGCGTTCACTACCCCGATGTGGCTCTGCGAGTTCAACAGCATGCCTTTTGGGCTGTGTAATGCCCTGGGAATCTTCCAGAGGCTCATGGAGTGCTGCTTGGGACATCGTAACTTCAAGACGGTCCTGCTGTACCTGGATGATGTGATTGTCTATTCCAAAACATATGAAGCCCATCTAGAACACCTCGCAGAAGTGTTTGAAGCCCTTTTCAAATACAGGATGAAATTGAAGCCCTCTAAGTGCCATCTGCTGAAGCCTCAAGTGCAGTACCTCGGGCATGTAATGAGTGCCGAAGGTGTGGCCCCGGATCCCTAGATGATCACTGCCATCCAGGGTTGGCCGCAGCCTACCACGGTTAAGGAGGTGCAGCAGTTCCTGGGCCTGGTGGGCTACTACCGTTGCTTCACCAAAGGTTACACCAAAATGGCCACCCCCATGCAGGACCTCCTCGTGGGACAGACCAAGAACGGCAGAACTCCCGGGCCCGCGTTTGTCTGGGGTGAAAAGCACGAAGAGTCCTTCCAGCAACTGAAGTCGGCCCTAACTGGAGAAGAAATCCTGGCCTATCCCGACTATGGTCTCCCGTTCATTCTCTACACGGACGACAGCAATGTGGGCTTGGGTGCTGTCCTGTCTCAGATGCAAGATGGTAGGGAGAAGGTGATTGCCTATTCAAGCAGGAAGCTCCGGCCGACGGAGAGAAACCCCGAGAATTACAGCTCTTTCAAGTTGGAGTTCTTGGCACCCGTCTGGGTGATAACGGAGAGGTTCAAGCATTACCTGGCATCGGCAAAGCTCACCGCCTTTACGGACAACAACCCTTTGACACACCTGGACACGGCAAATCTGGGGGCCCTGGAACAGCGCTGGGTAGCCTGGCTAGCCAACTATGACTTCACCATTAAGTACAGGGCCGGCCGCAAGAACACCAACGCGGATGCCTTATCGCGGATGCCGCACCTATCCAATGAAGGGGTGGATGAAGATGGCTTTTAGGAAGTTGAGCTGCCAGCGTTCCATCAGCCAAGGGACGAAAAGCCTTATGTGGGCCAGCAGCAAGTGAACTTTGACCCGTTACCTCGCCATGGGTGGCAAGAAGCTGAAGATCAGGAACCTGAGGTCCGGCTAGTCAAAACAATGATTTCTCAAGATGTTTCCAGGTTAGAACCTACTGCCCCTTCCGAAGCGCAGCGGCTATGGAAAGAAAAGGACCACCTCTACTTGCAACAGGGCAAGCTGTATCGGGGACTAATCAACCCGAAGACGCACAAGAAGGTCCGCCAGCTGGTGGTGCCACAAGCATACGTACCCATGGTCCTGAAGGCTTATCATGACGGGGCTGGACATTTCGGCTGGAAGAAGCTCGAGATGTTGCTGAGGTAGCTCTTCTACTGGAGTGGGATGAGAGAGTCCGTAGAGGCCTGTTGCCGAGAGTGTGGCCCCTCTGCGCTGAGAAGACGGGACGAACAAGTCAAAGGGCCCCGCTACAGCCAATTGTCACCCGCCAGCTGTTGGATCTGGTTGCCTTGGACCATGTGAAGCTCACACCTAGCCAGAGCGGATATACGTACGCCCTGGCCATCGTAGACCACTATTCTAGGTTCATGGTGATGGTCCCCGTCAAAGACTTAACAGGCCGCACTGCAGCAAGGGTCTTCCAGGTGTACTTCTGCGGGCCGCATGGTTACCCAGGGAAGGTGCTTACGGACCAGGGCCTGGCCTTCGAGGCAGAGGTTTTTCAAGAATTCTGCAACTTGTACGGGTGCAAGAAGATCCGGACAACGGCCTACCATGCCCAGACTAATGTGTGAGAAAATGAATCACTTGGTTCTCAACCTCCTCAAAACCCTGCCTCTGGAAGAAAGAAACTTGTGGCCCGAGAAACTGCCCGACCTGGTGGACATGTACAATAATATCCCCTGCAGCTCCATTAAGTCTACGCCTGCGTATCTGATGAGGGCCCGGCCTGGAAAGTTGCCGGTGGATCTAGAATTGGACGTCGAGGTACCTGAAACCATCTCCCCAAACTGCCAATTGGGACGTCAAGCGACAGAAGCAGTACAGGCAGATCCAGGAATATGTAGAAAGGAACCTGCGCCAGAGCAGAGAGAGGCAGGAGCAGCGATTTAACAGATGAGCCCGGGCTGCCCCTTTTGGACCCGGAGATGTGGTACTGAAGAGGAAGAGGAGGACGCACAAGCTAGATGACCAGTGGGAAAGGACCCCTTATGTTATCCAACCCACTGGATGGGAAGACCAGAAAACATACCTTGTCAGTCGTGATCAGGGAAGGACTACGGCCACTGTTTCCAGGGACCACCTGAAGAAGTGCCCAGAGCCCCTGAGGATGGTGGAAGAGGTCTCCCCTCCTACACCGAGAGTGGAGCAAAAGAAAGAGGTGATCCACACTGTAATGGTAGATTTTCCGGCTGATTGGCCTGTGCAAAATGGAGCGGTGATTGTGCCCGTTATCATGTTCCCACAACCCGTGGAAGACAGAGAGCCAGAAGAGCCTGTCAGGAGTACACCAGCACCAGCGCCCAGGGATGCAGCTACAACCCCGCCCCTGTAGGTCTCTGCCAGCCATACCTGACATTGGGGAAGAGGGATCTGTTCTTCCCTCTCCCCCACCGGTTCCATGCGAACCTAGAGGGCCCAGAATGTCCACACGCCCTAACTTGGGCCAGCCACCACTTAGGTACAGGGAGACTGCAATCTAGTGAGTGGTGTCCGTTCATTGTGTAAATATGAGTGTGAATGAATGACAATCAACTGAGGTCATCACCAGATTAAGATGTTTAGGTAGTGGTTCCCGGCTACCTCGCCTGCAAGTCCCCGTTGGGACCGTCTGTTGATCCTGTTACAGTTCCCGTGTTTCAGTTAAAAAGACAATGGCTTTGAACTTGCGAGTCAGCCCATAAACTTTTGGGTTTTTTAAATAGCCCCCGACCAACCTTTTCACTAAGCCGCAGTCTCTGGAGAGGCTGGTTGGAGGATGGGCCTACGGTAGAGTCGGACGAGGCCCTGTCACCAGCAAAACCGGTGACTACCCTCCGGGTCAGGGGTCCCTTAGACGTGGGGCCCTTGATAAAGGACTGCCGGGTAAGGAACTTTTTACCCGGCCCGTTTGGGCAACACCCGGACCTGTCCTGGACTTGGGCAAGGGGTGCCAACCTGTGTTTTAGTGGTGGCATTAGGGATAGGTTGTTTTGAGTGGGTGAGAAGGACCCGGTCCGTCCCGTCCCGGTTTTAAATGTGCAACGTTAAAGTAACATGCCTCCCGTAAGGGAAGAAACCAAAAATATACTTAATTGTAAATATGTTATTATAATTGTAAATTGTTTACCCCTTTTATCTTTTCTAGTTCAATAAATGGTGGTGGTCGGACAGCCCGCGGATGGTCTGTATTTAACCAAGGGGGGATGTGACACCCTGGCAAAAACAGGTAGTCACAAATAGGCCCCCGCATAACACCTTCCCCCACTAGGAAACACACAGCCAACCAGAAACCCAAGTCACCCCCCTTAGGGAAAGACAGACACACCAGTGGGCGTGACCAGGCGATTTGGACACACCCACCCAGGGGTCCAGAGAGCCTGCGGTGGGAAAACAAGCAGATTACTTTGTAGTTCAGTTTGGAGAGGAGTGTGGGCTGGAGCTAAGAGTACGGTACCAGGGTAGGAGCCCTGGTGCCACTGGCTAGGAGGCAGATGGTGGTCTCCGTCAGCAGGAGACGGGAAGATGGCTCGACAAAACCGAGGTGGACCGGGCCAGGGTTGTAGCCCGCCGGTACCGACATGGGGAACCGACCCGGAAACCATAGCATGAAGGGAGGGTACTCGGACCCTGAAGCCAGAACCAGAACCGAGCGGACTGGTTAATTCACCGATTGAGGCCAGGACTAGAGGTCCTGTCCCACCCAGAGTCCCTCATAGAAGACAACAGCCCACCGATAGGGATAAGAGGTCACCGCCAGGGCCCATAGATCCCTCGGGCCAGCGTCTGTGGGCACGGCTCCTTAGGCCACATCCAGCCGGGAGCGGACTCCTGAGTTTCACGCTAGGAAGTCCACCTTACACAAAACTTTAACTGTTAGTACACAAACACTCCCTGCGGTCGCTATCCCCTGCACTGAGTCACCGGGCCCCGGGGCCACCATCCCTACCCACGGAGGGGTTAACAACTGGCTGCACAACATCTTCCCCGGGTGCCCTGCAACAGCAGCGGTGGTGTCCCACTTCACCACACACCGTAGGTGGCGTCATGAACTTACTACGGCCTAGCCCGTACATCTACGTCTTTCCATTTATTCGGCATGTCTTCGAGACCCCCGGGTCCGGAGACCCTCGTGCGCTGGCTGCTGGAACGGGGGCGGCACACTTGTTTATGTATTGTAAATACCATGTAAAGTGTATGGAGAGTACAGACCCCTCATACCATGTTAGGCAGGGGATGTAGTACAGGGCAGGTGTGTTATAGATGCAGGTTCAGGGATAGAAAGTAAGATTAAGTTGTAACTAGGGAAGCAAGCAGCAGGAAGAAGAGAGGAGTAGTTACTTAGCATCATAAGGTTCAGCAGGAACACAGGAAGTGTAGCAAGATGGTTAGTAGGGAGACGGAGACAGGAGGGAGGAGAAGCATATGGTATTAGAATGTGTGTAGGAAGTGTTAGTAAGTGAAGCGGCAGGAGCTGAAGCAGAAAGCAGGACCCAGTGTCAGGGCCTGTTCAGCAAGGGGGATACCCCCCAGGTGTCAAGATCTCACCCAGCGAACAGGCGGCAGGGTGACCTTGGACAGGTAGGACGTTGGGACTCTGAGACCCCGGCGGGTCCTCAAACTTGCCAGGAGCTGCTGCGCGCCCAGGCAGGGTCACGAGTGAGACACAGTAGCCGCACGGAAGGGATTCCGGGGGAAGAAGACATATTGGGCTTAGTCGCTGGAGGACAGTACCCAGGGCAAGTTGACCAGCAACAGTGAGTTTTTCCCCCGAGGGTGGTTGGAAGCAGCACAAGCGGTCCCACGGACCTGAACTGAAGACAGATACAAAGATTGCCACAATATAGGAGTTCCAGTTGCTTTTATTAGAGGCTGTCGTGTGTTTATTCTCACTCACCTACCCACCAGGGCAGCAAGGACCATGCAAGATGAGACAGAGGTAATCCCAAGTGTTCGGGTAGCCGCCTTTGGCACCAACACGAGCAACACATGCACATATATCATTAATGAAGCATGGAAAAGAACCGTCGGCCATCACCTGAATCTCCTCTTCAAATCGCGCTGCGAGCAGGGTCAGCCTGCGTGTCCTGGCAAGCTGCTGCTCGAGTGCGGCTGAAACTACAGAAAATGGCAACTGCCGCATGGCGATGAAGCCCGCACCTTCGTGGACGTGTTTGTTGCTCGGGAGCGTATCTGGCCTCGAGGAGGGCCAAAGGCTGAAGTACCTACTTGGAAGGCATGGCCTGAGAGGAAGACTTACCCGCCAGAAAGAATGCCGCGGCCATATTGGAAGCGATGCTGAGAAAGAATGGTCTTCCGCCCAATCCCCTTCGGCTTCAGGGAGCTCTGCTGGATAGGAATACGTGCCCACGCCCGCGTACGTCGTGCATGGGAGGAAAAGCTACAGGAGACTGATATATTTTTCCCGCCGTCCAGGAGGATTACAACAGTGGCAACCAGTCCCTACCTTACCTGAGGTGACGGAGCTAGTAGATGACTCTGGCTCAATGGAAACCAGCAAGCTGGAGCTGAAAACCTGTTGCCCTGGTGACCCCGTGCGGGCGAGGGGAGAAGTTCTAACAGACAGTGGCAGAGTACGAAGCTCGAGTCCAGGCTGCCACAGTGGCATCCGCAGGCCTAATGCTGGAAAAGAAAATAGTAACCGATACAGAAACATCCGCTAAGACCCTGGTAACTGAGACGTCTGACTTACCAGCAGTGCAGAATCATCAGCAGAAGGTGAAGACCATGACCTTCCAGGAAAGGAGCCTGGCCTAATGGCCCAATAAGAGCTCAACCATCCGGAAGGAGAGCCTACCCTCCCGACCTCGGCTGAAAGCCACCCTATGGAGACCCAGCCAATCTCTTCCGTCTAGATGAGGGGAGATCCAGTAGTGGAACCAGCTACCCCACAGGTCCTTCAACTTCGTGGGGAAAGTTTCCCTTGGAAGGAGCGGTACCAGGATCCCATCTGGGTGTTTCAAGTTATCCGGGAAAATAAACAGCGGGAGCGAGAGGTTCGGGCTCAGCTCGCCCTTTCCGGGTGTGGGACTGCAGCGGGTCGCTTTACATATGGATGGGATTGATACCTGGAGCATGAGTGCGGGTACGGGTTCCTCAAGGAGGAAGGAACCCTCCTGAACATCTATCTGAACGTCGGCTTGGTGAGTGAGGAGCAGGAGCTAGGCCTGGGTGATCGGGTGCACTTTATAAAAAAATAGTGTCCACAGAGGCTGGTTTGTGATGGCGGCCAGCCTTATACCCCTCGCTAACACTGAGAACACTGATGGTACCCCACCTTCATAAGCCCCCAGCCCTCCACCTGGTACCCGTGAGGAACCTCAAGTTGGGACTCTCAGCAGTGACTCAGGAAGTAGTTGCTCCGGAGGAACTATACAACAGGCTTCCAGTGCCACCGGATCAGTTCAGTCAGTCCCTGCCTTGCATGTGGCCCAAGGAGCAAATTCCGCTTTTTATATGTAGATGGGGGGAGCTCAAGTGAGAGAACCCAGTACCCGGGTTTTGTTTAGGTGCCCGTTGCAGCGCAGTTCATTCGAAGATGCCAGTTGTGTCTACAGTAGTTGAAGAAACAGGATGTGTCCCGGGACTGTCCTTCTTCAAGGAGGTTAGCAGAGGAGAATGGACTCTGGACTGGTGGTGTTCGGGGGGCACTGGGAACCTGTGATGTCCCAATGACGGTTTCCGTGTGGACTGTTTTTTTTGTGTAGGTCATCGGACCGGAGCTAAAGTGTTTTCATCTGGGTCATGCTGGCTCAGATACAACTCCGGATCTGGCACTGGGGAAAATAATTGAAAAATAAAGAAAACAGAAATAAAACAACATTTCATACTTACCGAGACTCGGTGTCATGGCGGCACACTGCTTCCGGGTCGTGCATTCACTTCCTGTACTGTGCATCGTATACACACAGCTTTCCGTTTTCCCCACCCACCGGCCGTCCTCTCGTCTGTGATTGGTTGCAGGCAGACGCGCCCCTAGCATGTGACAGTATCTGCTTGCTGTGCAGTTGTGATGCCCCTGCGGTAACCAGATGTCACAAAACAAGGTAACATCACTCTAACAGCTCGGGTCCTACATAACTGTGCCAGTCAGTACACACACCAGCACACCAGGACACTTACACTCCAAAACCAGGGTGGGAGACTCCCATAGAACCAGGTGACAGTGCTGGGTACTGTGAGCTAACAGGCAGCCAACTGGGGAGGGAGAGATCAGACCTGGGGGAGGAGCGAGTGGCCTGGGGGGGTGTGGGTAGTGAGTGAAGAGGACAGAGAAGAAGGGAAAAGGTTGTTGTTGTTGAGAGGAGTTTGAAGTGAGCAGTAGTAAGAAAGAAAGAGTTTGCAGAGAAGGTGTCAAGACAGACAAAGGAATCTTGAGACACAGAGAAAGAGAAGGAAACTGAAAGGAGAGTGAGGAGTAAGAAAGCTGGCGGAGTAGTAGTAAAAACAACGCCAGGACCTGAGGAGAAACAGCAGCCACTCAGGGGAGAAAGTAGCTGGAGAGCGAGAGATCAAGCTCCAGGGACAGTGGAATCCTGTGGGAGTAGAAATCCAGCGCTCCCAGTACTTTGCACGCACGGGGTGCAGATGCCAGAACAGACCGGAACTTCAAGCCATCTTTTAACTCTGCCAGGCGGGTAGGTTTCCAGGACTCATCTACCACCATTAACGTCCGAGGCATAAGCAGCAAAGGAGGACTGGGACATATTCCCTTAAATAGTCCAAGCTGCCTGTGGCAGGACCCAGACACTAGGAGGACCTCCAAGTGCTCCACACCAGGGAGGACCCACACACACACAAGTGCATCGGTGGGCGAGTGACACCAGGTCAGCTGGCTGGCACAGGGACACAGGACTCGGATGCACCTGGGATCCAGAACATCTCCAGGGTGCAAACCCAGCTGTAAGTAAAGCACCAAACTGCACTCCAGTGTCTTGACTGAGTTATTTCCCTGCGCCTCCACGTTAATCCTTACCTACCCCTGGGGAAAAGCCCTACTCACGGATGGCTTCACCATCCATGCTGCCCCATCCCCAGGGAGGACCGGCAGCGGCTGCCATACCATCCCTGGACACGCACCGCAAGTAGTGTAGTCGGACTATTTTTATTATTTTCCTTTGATTTGATACTGATCGACAGTGCCCCCGGATCCAGGCCTCAAGCCATGGACCGCCCGGATGCGAGCAGCTCAGCTGCCCCGGGGCACGACACAGTCATCGCGGCTCAGTCATTGTCTGCACAGCCAGCAGTCGTGCTCTATGGCTGCTGGCTGTGTTATGTAGCAGAGCTGAAGCGGCATGGGACCTCGTGTGGATTACGCTGGACCTGCAGGGTGTTGGGGGTTAATAAAGAGGTGAAGGAGGGTACGTGTTTTGTACTTCATTCCAAATAAAGGATTTTTCTCTGTCTGTGTTTATTTACATTTATTTACAGGTTAGTGTGATGCAGATATCTGATAGAAGCCTGTGCCATTACTAACCTAGGGTTTAGTAGCAGCTGTGCTACTACATAGATGCGGCAATACCGGGCGGCTGCAGGCTGAAAATACTAGCCCCCATCCGGCATTATCTTGGCTGGGGATGAAAATTAGGAGGGGCCACACGTCGTATTTTTGATATTTATTTCAATAAAAAAAAAAAGCGTCATCACCGACACAGCTGCGCACACTTCTGACAGGAACGTGCATATGTTTCTAGGTAAATGCACGCTCATGTTCAGAATTCCGTGCTGGATGCTGTCCTGCCAGACTCGCTTGAGTCTGACATCGCATCACAGCCGCGCGCACTTCTAACAGGAACGTTCATGTGTTTCTGAAACACATGCACGTTCACCATACTGATCTGCTGACACTTGCACTGCTTTCCCCACCCACAGGCCGTCCTGCCGCCTGTGATTGGTTGCAGTCAGCTGACACACTGCCATTCAGGGTGGGGGCGCATCTAACTGCAACCAATTACATGCGCCAATGGGCGGGCAAAACAATGAATATTGAATTGTCGGCTCCGGAAGGGAAAAGCGGGACCCAGAAGGAGTTTGCTGCCATGACACAACCTTGGGTGAGTACACCGTGTGCCCTCCTACCCCCATATCCCCTCCACAAACTTTTTAATCTCCTGATTGTGGTCCCCATAGACTTATTTGAGCGTCGGAATCTGGAGCGGATCCACATTTTTTTTTCAATCAGGCAGTGATCCGTCGCTCCCGGATTTTGGTGGATTCATTCAACTCTATTTATGGCCTATAATAAACCTTACTTTTTGCCATAAAGAGTTTGCATCCATGTGAACACTACCCAGCTGCCTTAAGTGTGTGAAATCCTTACAGCACCCATAGACGTGAATGCATTTCAGTGCTTACAAACTCCCTTCTATTGAGCTTGTAACCACCATACTGAAGCAGACTGCAATCGCTATAGCGCACCGTTAGCTCTCAATCCTGTCCAGCTTGTGATTAATGTGTTCTCAAAGTTGCAGAAGCCAAGCTGCCTGAAAGAAGCTTTGGGATCACACAGTTCATGTCAGTTGCACAGTGATGTGCTAGTCCGAACTGTCAGTTAACCAAGAATGAGGAAGTTGATTGGTTGGGGAAGCAGTGTGCTCCTGATCAAACAATGAGGGACCAACCCTATTTAAAGTTTGTCCACAATTTGGACAACCGCTTTTTAAAGATTATAATTCCCCATGTAAGAGAAAAAAACCTCATATGATCACCTCGTTACAGCAAAGTTGCCACTGTATTTGCCAGTGCTTGGAAGACACTGTTATGTTATGTGAGTGCTGCGGCGTTTTTTCAGATGGATCAGTTCCAGTCTGTGAAGTATGTGGTTTTTTTTATAATTTAATATGGTGGACAGGGCCGTATTTACCATTAGGCACATGGGCCTGGGGCGCCACATTGCGGGGGGCGGCACTTTCTGGCTGCAAAAAACATAAAAAAATGTAATTTTTTTTTTTTACATCTTCTCCCCCTCCGGACAGTCTATTAAATCCGCTGTGTTTTCGGAGGGGGAGGAGAAGGGGGCTGGGGGGGGGGGGGGGCGTTGGTGAGAGACGCACTTCCATTTATCTGTATCTGCGTCTTTAAGACGCGAATACAGATAAACTGTGGGCGCCGCCGGGCACAGAGAACTGATTGACCCTAGAAGTGCCTGCACTTCCGGGGTCAGAGGCACGCCAATTAGCTCCGTGCTGTGGCATCCAATGCTGCAGATGCCGCGGAGGACAGAACACTCACCGGAGCCAGCAGCAGCAGGAGGATGACGGACGCCGTAGGAGGAGCGGCAGCAGCAAGAGGAGGCGGGAGGCACAAGAGCAGGTAACCGCTGGCAGAGTTCCAGTGCTGTGAAGTGAGGATTCTGGGGGAGGGGCAGGCAGGCTACAATGTGAGTATAGTGGACAAGGGACAGGCAGACGCAGAGGCTGCAATGTGAATATAGTGGACGAGGGACAGGCAGAGGCAGAGGCTGCAATGTGAGTATAGTGGACGAGGGACAGGCAGAGGCAGAGGCTGCAATGTGAGGATAGTGGACGAGGGGCAGGCAGAGGCTGCAATGTGAGGATAGTGGACGAGGGGCAGGCAGAGGCTGAAACTGAGGGGATGCGGGAGGGAGGCAGAGGCTGAGACTGGGGGGAGGCTGGAGGGAGGCTGAGACTGGGGGGAAGCTGGAGAGAGGCAGAGGCTGAGACTGGGGGGAGGCTGGAGGGAGGCAGAGGCTGAGACTGGGGGGAGGCTGGAGGGAGGCAGAGGCTGAGACTGGGGGGAGGCTGGAGGGAGGCAGAGGCTAAGACTGGGGGGAGGCTGGAGGGAGGCAAAGGCTGAGACTGGGGGGAGGCTGGAGGGAGGCAGAGGCTGAGACTGGGGGGAGGCTGGAGGGAGGCAGAGGCTGATGCTGGCAGAGGCTGGGGGGAGGCAGAGGCTGATGCTGGCGGAGGCTGGGGGGAGGCAGAGGCTGAAACTGGCAGAGGCTGATGCTGGCGGAGGCTGGGGGGAGGCAGAGGCTCATGCTGGCGGAGGCTGGGGGGAGGCCTAGGCTGATGCTGTTGGAGGTTGGGGGGAAGCAGAGGCTGATGCTGGCGGAGGCTGGAGGAAGGCAGAGGCTGAGACTGGGGGGAGGCTGGAGGGAGGCAGAGGCTGAGACTGGGGGGAGTCTGAAGGGAGGCAGAGGCTGATGCTGGCAGAGGTTGGGGGGAGGCAGAGGCTGATGCTGGCGGAGGCTGGGGGGAGGCAGAGGCTGATGCTGGCGGAGGCTGGAGGAAGGCATAGGCTGAGACTGGGGGAGGCTGGAGGGAGGCAAAGGCTGAGACTGGGGGGAGGCTGGGGGGAAGCAGAGGCTGATGCTGGCGGAGTCTGGGGGGAGGCAGAGGCTGATGCTGGGGGGAGGCAGAGGCTGATGCTGGCGGAGGCTGGGGGGAGGCAGAGGCTGATGCTGGCGGAGGCTGGGGGGAGGCAGAGACTGATGCTGGCAGAGGCTGGGGGGAGGCAGAGGCTGATGCTGGCGGAGGCTGGGGGGAGGCAGAGGCTGATGCTGGCGGAGGCTGGGGGGAGGCAGAGCCTGATGCTGGCGGAGGCTGGGGGGAGGCAGAGGCTGATGCTGGCGGAGGCTGGGGGGAGGCAGAGGCTGATGCTGGTGGAGGCTGGGGGGAGAGAGGCTGATGCTGGCGGAGGCTGGGGGGAGAGAGGCTGATGCTGGGGGAGGCTGGCTGGAGAGAGGCTGGTGCTGGAGGAGGCTGGGTGGAGAGAGGCTGATGCTGGCGGAGGATGGGGAGGTGAGGCTGATGCTGGCGGAGACTGGGGAGTGAGGCTGATGCTGGCGGAGACTGGGGAGTGAGGCTGATGCTGGGGAGGCTAGGGGGAGAGAGGCTGAAGCTGGGGGAGAGAGGCTGATGCTGAGGGAAGAGAGGCTGAGGCTGGGGGAGGCTGGTGGGAGAGAGGCTGATGGTGGGGGAGAGGCTGCTGCTGGAGGCGGGGGGAGAGAGGCTGCTGCTGGGGGAGTGGGAGATGGGGCTAATGCTAGAGACAGGGGACAAGGGTTGAGGGATAGTGCAATGACAAAATCGATAGGGGGGAGTGTAAGGACTCAGAATTAGAGGGTGGCAGCATTGGGAGCTCATTATGGAGAAGGGGCAGCATGTGTGGGCTCAGTATGGAGTGGAGCAATGTAGGGGAGTCAATATCAAGAGTGGAGTAGTGTGTGTGTGGGAGGGTGTCTCAGTATAAGCTCTAGTGGGGTGGTCTTAGCATGAGTGGGGCAAAATGGAGGTGTCATTATGGAAAAGAGAAAGGCAGCATTAGGAGCTCATGGAGAGGGGCAGCATGCATGGGACACTGTGAGGAGGGGGCAGCATGCATGGGACACTGTGAGGAGGGAGCAGCATGCATGGGACACTGTGAGGAGGGGGCAGCATGCATGGGACACTGTGAGGAGGGAGCAGCATGCATGGGACACTGTGAGGAGGGAGCAGTATGCATGGGACACTGTGAGGAGGGAGCAGCATGCATGGGACACTGTGAGGAGGGAGCAGCATGCATGGGACACTGTGAGGAGGGAGCAACATGCATGGGACACTGTGAGGAGGGAGCAGCATGCATGGGACACTGTGAGGAGGGAGCAGTATGCATGGGACACTGTGAGGAGGGAGCAGCATGCATGGGACACTGAGGAGAGAGCAGCATGCATGGGACACTGTGAGGAGGGGGCAGCATGCATGGGACACTGTGAGGAGGGGGCAGCATGCATGGGACACTGTGAGGAGGGGGCAGCATGCATGGGACATTGTGAGGAGGAGGCAGCATGCATGTGACATTGTGAGGAGGGGTAGCATGCTTGGGACACTGCGAGGAGGGGGCAGCATGCATGGGACATTGTGAGGATGGGGCAGCATGCATGGGACACTGTGAGGAGGGGGCAGCATGCATGGGACACTGTGAGGAGGGGGCAGCATGCATGGGACACTGTGAGGAGGGGGCAGCATGCATGGGACACTGTGAGTAGGGGGCAGCATGCATGGGACACTGTGAGGAGGGGGCAGCATGATGTGAGGACAATGTGCAGATCATATTTCGAGGAAGGTGTGGTGGATATAATTTATAAGTGAGGGCAGTGTGGTGTTTTAGTTTATTAGGGGCAGTGTGACAGTCACAGTATATAAGTGGGGACGGTGTGGTGGGAATATTTTATACTCATGCTATGTTTTGATGTGCCTGTGGTGATCCCCATTGGGGGGGGGGGGTTAGTGCCCTTCGTTTCTCATTGATACTTTTTAAAGTCTTTTACAGAGTAGATCTGCCTTAAACAGATGTCGTGTGCGAAAACTCAGTTTTACGTTGTCACTAAGGGGCGCGACCACTTAAAGTGCCTAGGGCAGCACGAAGGCAAAATACAGCCCTGATGGTGGACAATAGAATTTAAGAAGGGGTTGTCCAAGTAATGGTTATACACAGTACCCTAAGCACTTGAATGTCCATAAGTTCTTTTCTTTGTGCTCAAGTTTATTGTAGAAACATATGAATTATATTTTGTATATTATTTATACTGGTTGACAAATAAACTGGTTAGTAATCAGGGAATACATAATTTATCATGAGTTGTAATTACCTATATTTCCATTTAGACCTAATTGTAACATAATGCCCTTTTACTGGAAATTATTGCAGTTTTGGAAGGAAATGTAAATAAAATATAAAACATGTCAAGCCATGTCATGGTGTATGGAACTTTCACACATATGTATATGACGCTTGAAAGATTTTTTTTTTATAAATTATATAAACTTGGTCTCCAGCTTTGGTGGCATAGAATATTTAACCCATTAGAGTTTGCCCACATTTGCATATAAAAATTCACTTTGATTTTCATACAAAACAGTTGAACGACTGAAATCCATTTGGTATTCCGTATGTCATGCAAGTGCTATGCGAGTGGGTGATTTTTTCTCCCTTAGCATCTGTATGATATGCGTTTTTTTTCTCAGCAACTATTATTCTACAGTCATTTACAGGACCATTTACAGTGTTCTATGCTACAGAATGGTAATGTATCTGTAAAAAAATAGATGGCAACGGATGGTCCATGTGACATCAATTATTTTTCTCACGAGCATAGATTTGCAATGGCGAGTCTTGGCCGTTTTATGCGTCCATATGTGATTTTTTTCTCAGGCTGAAAACAGCTGACAAAAAACTTGCAGATCAGCACTGCCTCATTGTTTAACATTGGTGCAAGAACAATCCAATTTTTTATCAGATTACACTCAGCATAATTTATACACAAATGTGAGCGAACCTTTAAGATGTATTTAGTAACCTTTAGGCTCCTTTCACATTGCGTTTTACCTTCCGCTCACAGATCCCGTCGGAGCATCCGTCCGAACCGCCCCTCCACCACTCTGCAAAGCGTGTTCCGGACGCATGCGCCCGACAGGGCAATTCACTGTTATGGAGCGCACTGCGTTAGCGTGTGCTCTGATTTGTGCCATTTTTAGCATATATACGTTTCTGCAGACGGACACCCGAATGTAGTGGACTAAAAGGTCTAAATGAGAAAATCCACTGCACTTCTTGCGTGAAGTCTGTCTTCCACCTGCATAATATTATAATTCATAGCTTGCCATGTGTCTAATGAACGCATCACATATAAAATGGCAGATCCAGTATTTGACATTCACTAAGCCTGTGATGGTTACCAAAACCTTGGGTTTCTACATCCTTGTTTCTGGTGAAAGAATTGTAAGGGAATGCACTGCACCTATCCCTTCAGTTATGTTCCCATGATGCGCTTTTGGTGAGTTTTTGTTGTTACTGAATTTCTGCCCCATTTATATAAATTTAATATTACTTGCATTCTTTTACTTGTGGTTTTAGGTGTGTTTTTTACATGCTGTTTTGACTGTGTATGAACACAGCTACTTTGATTTTGATATTTGGCATTGACAAAATTCTATTAATGTACTTATGTGCGGATTAGGCTGAGTTCACATGTCCTGTAATCATCCGTTAGCATGGATCCGTCAGAGATCCTCTTTTTATATTCCGTTTTTATCGCTGTAATTTTTGTCTCTTTTGGTACTCTACACTTTTATATATACTTTTAAGCTACTTTATATATGATACTTCCCAGTATTTGGCGTTGACAAAATTTTATTGATACAGTCACACAGTGGGTGCAGATCTCCTCTAGAGCAGTGATGGTTTGGGCCTGTCGCTGGGCAACACGGACTTTCAACTCCATCCAAAGGTTTTCTATGGAGTTGAGATCTAGAGACTGGCTAGGTCACTCCAGGACCTTCATATGCTTCTTACAAAGCCACTTCTTTGTTGTCCTGGTACATGGCCCCATTCATTCTTTCATGTGCATGGATCAGTTGTCCTGGTCCCTTTGCAGAGAAACAGCCCCAAAGCATGATGTTGCCACCCCCATGCTTCACAGTAGGTATGGTGTTCTTTGGATGCAACTCAGCATTCTGTCTCCTCCAAACACGGCGAGTTATGTTTCTACCAAACAGTTCTGCTTTGGTTTCATCAGACCATATGACATTCTCCCAATACTTTTCTGGATAATCCAAATGCTCTCTAGCGAACTTCAGACAGGCCTGGACATGTACTGGCTTAAGCAGGGGAACACGTCTGGCATTGCTGGATCTGAGTCCCTGGTGGCGTAGTTTGTAACTGATGGTAGCCTTTGTTACAGTGGTCCCAGCTCTATGCAGGTCATTCACTAGGAACTCCCGTGTGGTTCTGGGATTTTTGCTCACCGCTTTTGTGATCATTTTGACTCCAAGGGGTGAGATTTTGTGTGGAACCCCAAATTGAGGGAGATTATCAGTGGTATTGTATGTCTTCCATTTTCTTATTATTGCCCCCACAGTTGATTTCATCACACCACGCTGCTTGTCTATTGCAGATTCAGTCATCCCAACCTGGTGCAAAGCTACAATTTTGTTTCTGCTGTCCTTCGAGAGCTCTTTGGTCTTCACCATAGTGGAGTTTGGAGTGTGACTGTTTGAGGTTGTGGACAGGTTTCTTTTATACTGATAACAAGTTCAAGCAGGTGCCATTACTACAGGTAATGAGTGGAGGACAGAGGAGCCTCTTAAGAAGTTACAGGTCTGTGAGAGCCAGAAATCTTACATGTTTTTAGATGACTAAATACTTATTTTCCATCATAATTTGCAAAAACAATCTTGCCATATCAGACAAGGTGATTTTCTGGATTTGTTTCTTTTTTTGTCTCTCATAGTTGGGGTCTACCTATGATGTCAATTACAGGCCTCTCTCATCTTGGAAGAATTTGCACAATTAGTGGCTGACTAAATACTTTTTTTCCCCACTGTATTGAACATGTCACAATTTTTTAAATATATTCTTTAAAGTTGCTATTGATATTGACATGAATTCTTACCAGATGTTGGTAACAACCCGTCCAGTGCACACACACAAAGAAATCAAACCATTGATGTTCATAAATTTAGTTATGTGTAATAATGAGAGATGACACAGTGAAAAGATATTGAATACGCTGACTGAAATTTACTAAATACTTCGTACAAAAACCTTTATTGTGGATGACAACTTCAAGATGCTTCCTATATGGAGAAACTAGTCATATGCATTGCTCAGGTGTGATTTTGGCCTATTTTTCCACACAAACACTCTTCAAATCCTGAAGGTCCATGTACTCCTCTCTATGAACTCTGAGCTTTAGTAGCTTCCGTAAATTTTCTATTGGAATTCAGGTCAGATGATTGGCTGGGCCATTCTACGTTTTTCCCCCGAAAATAAGACACTGTTTTATATTATTTTTTTGCCCTGAATAATGTGATACAGCTTATTCTCGGGGTAGGTCTTTTTTTCAGTGAAACACGATTTGAGGGTAAGTTTACTACACTAAAGAAGGCAGACAACCCCCAGGAGATTCGCACTTAACTGACCCCAGACACCTGAGTGTATATTTGGGAGCAATGTCTTGCTGAAATATAGATGCAGTACATTTTCATCAAGAATGTCTCAGTTCACTTGTTCATTCATCCTTCCTTTAATTATATAAAGTTTACCAGTGCTGTATGCTGAAAAAACCTCACACCATGATCTTTGCACCTTCAAACTCCTCTATCGTTATGGAGCTTTGGGGTGATATTGCAGTGCCTTTTGGCCTCCAAACAAGGTGTGTATTACAGCATACAAACAGTTCAATTTTGGTCTCGTCTGACCAGACTATATTCTCCCAGTATTTCACAGGCTTGTCTACATATTGTTGAGCAAACTGTAAATGTGAATTCAAATCCTTTTTGTTCTGCAATGGAATCTTGAGGGGTGAAAGTACATACAGGCCATGGAGGTTGAGTACATTACTTATTATTTTTCTTGAAACAATTGTAGCTGCTGATTCCAGGCCTTTCTGTAGCTTACCACAGGTGGTTCTTGGCTCTTGGACAACTCTTCTGATAGTTCTTTTCACTCCTCTGTCTGAATTCTTGGGGGGAGCACCTGGTCATGGCTGGTTTATGGTAATAAAATGTTCTTTCCACTTCTGGGTTTAAGTCCCAACAGTGCTCACTGGAGCCTTCAGTAGTTTAGATATTTTCTGTAACTAATGCCATCAGTATGCTTTGCAACAATAAGGTTTTCAAAGGTCTTGAGACAGCTCTCTAGTTTTACCCATCATGATATGTTTGTTGTGTGGCACCTTGGTAATAAGATACTTTTTTAGGCCATCAGTTGAACCAGCTAATATTATTTTTCATTAAGTGGCATGATTGATTTATAATTACTAACGGATCTCAGCTGGTGTCATGACTTTCCATGGCTTTTTGTACCTCTCTTTCTTCATGTCTTTAATACTTTTTCCCAGTGCTATTTCTCATTATTACACATAACTTAATTTATGCACGTCTATGCTTTGATTTCTTTGCCTGTTTAGATTGCATGGATTGTTACCGACATCTGGTGAGAAATTCATGTCAATAGCACGTTTAGAAATATATTTACTTAGAACATTGGTGACATTTTCAAAAGTTATTTCACCCACTGTATGTAGATTACAGAAGTACACTAAAAACACATTTTTTACTTGTGAATTTTTTGCATCTGATGCAATTCTGTGGAGAAAATCTGCAAATAAAATTCAATAACCTGCAAGGGAAATTGACATGTTGTCGATTTGAAACATACCACAGATCAATTTGTGCTGTGTAAAAATAAATCTCATCCACTTTTCTGGAACTGTAAGACCCTACATGTTTTCTACAGCGAAAATATACAGGTCCAAAAAGTCACCAAAAGCTCATCATGGGAACTTAATCTTACGTGGTTATCATATATACAGTCATGGCCAAAAGTTTTGAGAATGACACCAAAATTATATTTTCACATGATCTGTTGCCCTCTGGTTTTTAATTGTGTTTGTCTGATATTTAAATCACATTCAGAAATATAATTGCAATAATATTATGAGAACCAAAAGGTTATATTGACAGTTAGAATGAGTTAATGCAGCAAGTCAATATTTGCAGTGTTGACCCTTCTTCTTCAGGACCTCTGCAATTCTCCCTGGCATGCTCTCAATCAACTTCTGGACCAAATCCTGACTGATAGCTGTCCATTTTTGCATAATCAATGCTCGCATTTTGCCAGAATTTGTTGGTTTTTGTTTGTCGACCCGTCTCTTGATGATTGCCCACAAGTTCTCAATGGGATTAAGATCTGGGGAGTTTCCAGGCCATGGACCCAAAATCTCTATGTTTTGTTCCAGGAGCCATTTAGTGATCACCTTTGCTTTATGGCAAGGTGCTCCATCATGCTGGAAAATAACAGAGAGTAGTAGAGAATGGGTTTCACAGCCGCGCCAAAAGACTACTGGATTCTTCTCAGATTAATGTTTTTTTATTTCATAACATGTCAAGTCTACGCGTTTCAGGAGAACACAGCTCCCTTCCTCAGGACAAACCAGCAAAGAATCATCAAATCTTCAAATCATTTGATGATTCTTTGCTGGTTTGTCCTGAGGAAGGGAGCTGTGTTCTCCTGAAACGCGTAGACTTACCTGTTATGAAATAAAAGAAACATTAATCTGAGAAGAATCCAGTAGTCTTTTGGCGCGGCTGTGAAACCCATTCTCTACTACTCTCTGTTATCTGCCTCATGGGGACCGCTGCCGGGACTTGGTGTTACATGCTGCTATAGGTGTTGTGACTGTCACAACCCGAATTGGTGAGTAGGATTATTCTTTGCTTCACCCTATATATATTGGGGTAAGACCCTATTGCGCTTTCTTTTTCCACAGTTTTTAATCATGCTGGAAAAGGCATTGTTGGGCGCCAAACTGCTCTTGGACAGTTGGGAGAAGTTGCTTTTGGAGGACATTCTGGTACTATTCTTTATTCATGGCTGTGTTTTTAGGCAAGACTGTGAGTGAGCCGATTCCCTTGGCTGAGAAGCAACCTCACACATGAATCGTTTCAGGATACTTAACAGTTGGCATGAGACAAGACTGGTGGTAGTGCTCACCTCTTCTTCTCCTAATAAGCTGTTTTCCAGATGTCCCAAACAATCGAAAAGGGGAATCATCTGAGAAAATGACTTTACCCCAGTCCTCAGCAGTCCACTCCCTGTACCTTTTGCAGAATATCAGTCAGTCTCTGATGTTTTTTCTGGAGAGAAGTGGCTTCATTGCTGCCCTCCTTGAAACCAGGCCTTGCTCAAGTGGTCTCCACCTCACAGTGCGTGCAGAAGCACTCACACCAGCATGCTGCCATTGCTGAGCTAGCTTGGCACTGCTGGTAGTCCGATCCCGCAGCTGAAACAGTTTTAAGATACGGTCCTGGCATTTGCTGGTCCTTCTTGGGCGCCCTGGAGCCTTTTTGGCAACAATGGAAGCTCTCTCCTTGAAGTTCTTGATGATGCGATAGATTGTTGACTGAGGTGCAATCTTTGTAGCTGCGATACTCTTCCCCGTTAAGCCATTTTTGTGCAGAGTAATGATGGCTGCACGTGTTTCTTTAGAGATAACCATGGTTAACTGAAGAGAAACAATGAAACCAAGCACCAGCCTCCTTTTAAAGTGTCCAGTTGTGTCATTCTTACTTAATCATGACTGATTGATCGCCAGCCCTGTCCTCATCAACACCCACACCTGTGTTAATGGAACAATCACTAAAACAATGTTAGCTGCTCCTTTTAAGGCAGGAATGCAATGATGTTGAAATGTGTTTTGGGGGTTGAAGTTCATTTTCTTAGCCAATATTGACTTTGCAAGTAATTGCTGTTAAGCTGATCACTCTTTATGACATTCTGGAGTATATGCAAATCGCCATTAGAAAAACTTAAGCAGTAGACTTTGTAAAAATTAATATTTGTAGCATTCTCAAAACTTTTGGCCATGACTGTATATATATATATATATATATATATATACACACTGGAGATCAAAATTAAGGAACAATGTATGATCTTGCTTTTTTCATAAATAATGTAATCTACATTGATCAACATTTGAAGGTTTTTTGTAAGAGGTACACCATGCACTAGAACTGTGTTTTACGAAAGATCCAAACTTTATCTACATAAAACCTTTATTTTGCCCAAAATGTGATGATCATAATCAAAGAACAACAATGACAGTAACACAGAGAAAGATAAGTAAATTTTATGAAGGTAACAACCATCACCAATCAATAAGAAGTGTACAGGCCTTTGCTTTGAATGACTTCAGCATACCTACGGCCATAGGACATCACTAGTTTCTCACACTGCTCTGGTGTAATTTTTGGTCCGCTTGTCTTCCATTCTCTTCCACAGTTGTTTGACTATAGTGGATTTCTTGGCCATAACTTTGTCACCAAGGATTTTCCAGAGAATTTCTACTGGGTTTATGTCAGGACTCTGTGCTGGCAATTTCATTGTTTCAATGTTTTCTGTCTCAAGGAACTGTTTTACTCATTTTGCTGTGTGACAGGGGGCATTGTCCTGCATGAAAATTGCTGGCTGATTGAGTGATGAACGCAAGTAAGGATCCACGTGTTGTTGAAGAAGGTTCTGATACACGCTTGTATTCACTCTGCCATGTAGCTGTATGAGAGGTCCAACTCTTGCTGCAGAAAACATTCCCCAAACCATGACACTTCTGCCTAACACACTTTGGGTTCAGTCTTTCCCCAGTTTGTCGACGAACATAATGTTTCCCATCAGACCCAAATAAATTAAACTGCTTTCATCACTAAAATGAAGTGTGGCAGCTTAGGTGTTTCTTGCTCCCCACAGGTGGAGCGGGTACCCCAGGGCAACCTTTGGAAAAGTCTGTGAGGGATGTTGACGAGGTGCAGGGCCGACAGGGCAGTGGAAAGGATAGACACAGACAATGATTTCTTTTTACCTTCTCCTTTACTTGTCCTCAGTCGGTAACCTCCAGGGAGTCTGTTACAGTTGTTAGCGGTGATCCGGTAGCCTGGAAGCAGTCAGGGAATTCACACTGGCCAGGGAAGTAATGAGGCCTGCTCCCTATGCTCTGTCTAGGTAGGCAGGGTCCCGCTGCTTCAGCAATGCTGAGACCCGTACTGTCGCTCTCTGAGGTAATTTATTACCCCCCCCATATGGCAGGCTGTGTGGACTGTCACAGGTGCCGCTCTTCCTATCCTGGCTCCTAGTCCTGGCTCTACAGCTGCGCCTCCGGGTGTGGGGTGGACGGAGACCCGGATGCGACCACCGGTACTCGAGTACTAGAGTGGCCCCGAACTCCGGTATTGACTTCTTTAGCGATGACGTCGGGGTGAGCTGGCTGCGCTCCACTCCCCAATGTCCTTCTCCTCCTTGCCTCGCTGTGGACTGTGTTTTCCTGGGCTGAACGATCCGGCTCAGCTCCCAGCTCACACACCACACTACTCAAGTTCTTTCCTCACTGAACTCTCCTCAAAGACTGACTAACTCCTCCCCTAGGTCAGAGCTTAAGGAATCTCCCTGGAACTCTAGGTTTAGAGCTCCCTCTGCTGGCCCGGGGGAGAAACTGTGTTGGACGATGGTACTTACTGGCCAATGGACTTCCCCAACTACCTCCAGGCTCAGCATTAATCCTTTTGAGGAGGGCAACACTGCTGTGGCAACCAGACCACTGGGGCGCGACACTCCCCCTTAGTTAAAATCAGTACTCCTGGACTGAGGAGACATAAACAAACATAATGTTATAACTTTTCATCCCTTTTTGGGAGGCAACATCACTTGAACGTTACAAAATTAAATGACAATAATACAATACTATTTACAATTCTTATGAGTCCAGTGTGGCTCCCTGCCTGGTGTCCATTACATTGCTCCAGATGTAGGTAACAGTCCATGGGGGACCCGCCGCGAGAAAACCCCCAACGTAGGCTCTGGGCGGGCGTCAGAGCATCGATGCCCCAATTCTATGGATGCTTGACGGGTTTTTCTTCTGGGGTATTTGAGCACAATGGGTGCTAACTATAGACAACTAAAGTTTTGATCACCCATTGTCCAGTGACCCAGTTGTCCATAAACTTAATCACCTACAACAAAAGCATTATAGAAAGACATTTCAAATAACTATTTACACTCTAATAGGTACTTTTCCTCTTATTCCCTATACCTTAGAGGGAGCTGTCCCTGGGTGCTGCATTGGGACCTGCGTAGTACTGGTGTTGGTCCATTACTACCTGGGATGTCTGACAAGTATGCATGATTGTTACCTACGGGGTCTTAGATTCACCAAGGGTATGACAGATTCACCTATGGCAGGGGGTTGATTCTCCTGTTCCACTGCTGACGTGGCATCTAGTGTTGGGATCGACAGGTCTTCAGGTAGATCTGGACCTTCTACTGTTTCTGCTACGATCACTTGCGGGAAAGTCAATACTGGTACCACTATGCCTTGATTTATTTGGGTCCATGTTTTGGGGAATTTTTGAAGTACTGTTTGGATCATCTCTTCTTTTTCTTGAAGTTGGGGACTTTCTTGAGCTTCTTCTTTGGTTTTACACCGTTCAGGGCATACTTTCAGACGATCTCTGGAAACTGCTTGATATGTTTTGCCTCCATCTATACTTATGAGACACACTTTGTTATTGTCAAAATTTGAGGGAATAATTGTGTAGGGTTCAGTTTCCCACTGGTCATCTAATTTGTGCATTCTCTGCTTTTTCTTGAGGACCTGTTCTCCAGGTGCTAAGGGAGTTGCTAGGACTGTTTGATTGTAGTTCTTTCCTTGTCTCATTCTTGCTTGGGACAAGCTCTTTTCTACACATTCCTGAACCTTGCGGTACTGTTGTTGTCGCTCTGTATTCCAATCTTCTTTCTGCTGGACTGCTTCAGGTGATAAAGTTCCCATGTCGAAGTCTACAGGTAACTTGCCAGGTCTTGCTCGCATCAAGTAAGCTGGGGAGCAGTTGGTGGAGTTTACTGGGATATGATTGTACAAGTCCACCAGATCTGGTAACTTCTCTGGCCATTGGATTCTTTCTTCTAGAGGCAGAGTCTTGAGCAAGTCGATAACCACATGATTCATTTACTCACACAGTCCACTGGTTTGAGGGTGGTACGGTGTTGTTCTTATTTTCTTGCAACCGTACAGGGTACAGAATTCTTGGAACATTTCTGCCTCGAATGCAGGGCCTTGATCAGTCAATACCCTTTCAGGATAACCGTGGGGCCAACAAAAGTATGCTTGAAATGCCCTAGCTGCTGTTTTGGCTGTTTGGTCTTTCACAGGCACTATTACCAGGAAACGGGAGTAATGGTCCATAACGGTGAGGGCATAGACATAGCCTGACCGACTTGGTGTTAATTTCACATGGTCCATGGCCACTAACTCAAGAGGCTGCTTCGTGATAATTGGCTGCAGGGGAGACCTCTGGTTAGTATCATCTTTCCGCCTCAGGTTACACGGACCACATTCTCGGCACCACTTCTCGATTGCCTTTCTCATGCCAACCCAGTAGAACCGATCACGGAGTAGGATCTCCAACTTCTTCCACCCAAAGTGTCCTGCTCCATTGTGGAAAGCTTCTAGAACCATAGGGGCATCCCTCTGTGGAACCACTATTTGCCAGACGAGTTCATTGGTCCGCCAGTTAACATGTCTCTTGCATAACTTACCCTTGTAGAGAAACAGTCGTCCCCTCTCCTTTCACAGCTGTTGGGCTTCTTGTGGAGCATCTGGACCAAGATGGGGGTCAGCTTGCGCCAGCTTTTCTTTAACTAATCGGATGGCCGGGTCACTGTTCTGTGTTTCCTCCTCTGCGTCGGACATTCTTCTTCCCCCTTAGTGGACCTTACCAGGCTCCACTTCTTTTACACCTCTCTTCCGGGTAGCGCAGGGTTAATGAACTGTAGCTTTGATGGCAGGCTTTTCTCGCGCTCTTTTCTGGCACGCCCCCTTTCTTCTTGCGCCTGGCAGTTTTAATGACGGCGTCAGTTGCCACCAACAGTAAAACACAGTCTATTTAAATACAGTTCCTTAAGGCACACGTCACCCATATTAACAGGTCTTGTTCATATCCTGTTCGTGACGCCAAAGATGACTCGCCCTCCCCAGGGCCTTAGGTGACTCGGTGTCGGGCTGGACTAGTCCGGGGTAGTCAGCGGTGGCGGGGCCCGACTCCGTGACCCTGGCAGGGTCAATTAAAATTGCTGATGGGAGAGATGATGATGGGAGTTGTAGTTTATTGAAATTCGTGACGCCACCTGTGGAATTGTGCGGCTATGGAGCCACAGCTGCTGGAAGGGACCTCCGGGGCTGATGTTGTGGCAGCTGAGGTGTTTCTTGCTCCCCACAGGTGGAGCGGGTACCCTGGGGCCACCTTTGGAAAAGTCTATGGGGGATGTTGACAAGGTGCAGGGCCGACAGGGCAGTGGAAAGGATCAGACACAGACAATGATTTCTTTTTACCTTCTCCTTTACTTGTCCTCAGTCGGTGACCTCCAGGGAGTCTGTTACAGTTGGTAGCGGCGATCTGGTAGCCTGGAAGCAGTCAGGGAACTCACACTGGCCAGGTGAGTAATTAGGCCTGCTCCCTATGCTCTGTCTAGGTAGGCAGGGTCCCGCTACTTCAGCAATGCTGAGACCCGTTCTGTTGCTCTCTGAGGTAATTTATTACCTTCCCCATATGACAGGCTGTGTGGACTGTCACAGATGCTGCTCTTCCTATCCTGGCTCCTAGTCCTGGCTCTACAGCTGCGCCTCCGGGTGTGGGGTGGACGGAGACCTGCAGTCCTCTCGTCCTCCGGATGCGACCACCGGTACTCGAGTACTAGAGTGGCCCCGAACTCCGGTATTCGACTTCTTTAGCGATGACGTCGGGGTGAGCTGGCTGCGCTACACTCCCCAATGTCCTTCTCCTTCTTGCCTCACTGTGGACTGTGTTTTCCTGGGCTGAACGATCCGGCTCAGCTCCCAGCTCACACACCACACTACTCGAGTTCTTTCCTCACTGAGCTCTCCTCACAAACTGACTAACTCCTCCCCCAGGTCAGAGCTAAAGGAATCTCCCTGGAACTCCAGGTTTAGAGCCTCATCTGCTGGCCCGGGGGAGAAACTGCATTAGACGATGGTACTTGCTGACCAATGGACTTCCCCAACTACCTCCAGGCTCAGCATTAACCCTTTTGAGGAGGGCAACTCTGCTGTGGCAACCAGACCGCTGGGGCGCCACACTATGGCTGATAGGGTCACCCCTTTGGCCTTCATATGGACAATCTGCTGCCAGAGGGCTTCAGTCACTTTGCAACTGCACACCATTTTTGCAAAGTCAGTGCAAATTGCAAAGGTTGTCTGTCAGTTAAATATGATTAATGAATACAAGTACTACACTATTGCTGTAAACATTAGAAAACGTAAAGTACTTAGTTAGAATTTTTTTTACCAAAGAGCGCAAAAGCCATTGAACCACGTCAAGGGGTATGTAAATATGGATGGTCCCTACTAATCAATATATCTTACCACTCCATGTGCCAAACCAGGCATTATCTTACTGGGGAGTGAAAAGAAACCAGGCATAGCTTGTAATTAAAACCTTGTCCGTGATGGATGTGTAGATAATAGTGTTGAGACCTATCATTCAGTTCTGGTGTGGGGGGTTATTAGAATAATAATTTCACTGTTATTCTCCACCCTCAAAACCATTAAGCATTTTCTTTATGGATTGTTCATTTTTGTAGCTAAGAGTTTGCAGTTTTACATATAAACATTGCAATCACTTTATAATATATACACTGCTGGAACATTGCTCGTGCTGTAATGAACACTCATTTTTCATTTTTAGACTGTTCTTTTTTTGGGGGGGGTCTATGGCTAGAAATTTGTTTGTATTTAAAATGATTGTATACCATTCAATGCAAGTGCACAATAGAAAAGTATAACAAGGCACATAGTTGGTTCAGATCTCAATGCTTAATACAACTCAGAAAGAGAAATGCCTCACACTAAACCTTCCAATGTATTACACTGTATAAATGTGGAATAAAAGTCAACATCTGAGAAATTGGTGCTTAACTGAAATAATACATTTTACTTCTTGTTTACAATGAACGCCAAAGGTCATTTTATGAAATAAACGAAAGAAATATGTGTGATTCATCTTGCTCCTCTAACCCTTTCATCAAGGGATTCAGTTCTTTGAATTTATAACCATAACCGTAAGCACAGGAGAACACATTTTGGTACAATTGACGCAAATAGCTTTCAAATGGATGTTAATGCATCAAGGAAACAATGCTGTACTTAGCATCAATTGGTGTGGATTTAAGAGATAATTAAGAGTGGGAATATGAAAGGACCGAAGGAATTATATGGAAATTACTTTGTGATCGCTGCTCTGGGCTGTGTAACAAGCAAAAGGATTCGAAAATGAGAACCAGCATTTTACAGCTATTTCAATTGTAACATTTTCTAACATTTTCGTGTAGACTTTACAAGCTTTTTATGAGAAAATATTGTATATTATATGTTGTCTGGCCATGGCTCTAATTTATAGAGTTATTTGTTGAATCAAATGCTTGTTTTTTTTTCATTCTCATCATCCTGTCCTGTTACGTAGTATGTGTTAGACCTTGCTCAGACATCTGTAATTTTTTAGGCCTTATTCAGACGCCTGTGATGTTTTAGGCCTTATTCAGACATCTATGATTTTTATTTAGTCCTAATTCAGATGTTTGTGATGGTTTTTTTTAGACCTTATTCAGACATCTGTAATATTTTTAGGCCTTATTCAGACATCTCAACAAAAAAACGGAGAATTGTGGTTTAAGGGATAACAATAAATATTTTATTAGCTGGCAAATACCATATTATAACACTCATAAATTGCATATGGAGAGCAGGGGTCAAAAAGGGTATCCAGGTATTCAGTATATAGTTAATTAAATCACATTATTGCTACAAGGGAGTACATGTCCGCAAAGGATACAGGGAATAAAGTGTCATGTGCAATACAATTACTATTACCACAGAAACAGGGGGATTACATAAACATTGCACACAGTCCCATTGGCCCACTGGCCACTCTTACCTCGCCTGGTTGATAAAGTTACCCGCGAAACGTGCGTTCTTAGGCTTGGTGTGAATCCCCTCCACCTCTGGGTACTGGTATACATATGACTGTTACTTCATTTGTTATATATGTGCTGCTAAAACTCTTGTCTGATCCACTAGGATTTGCATAGCACTTTACATGGGACTGTGTGCAATGTTTATGTAATCCCATGTTTCTGTGGTAATAGTAATTGTATTGCACATGACACTTTATTCCCTGTATCCTCTGTGGACATGTACTTCCTTGTAGCAATATTGTGATTTAATTAACTATATACTGAATACCTGGATACCCTTTTTGACCCCTGCTCTCCATATGCAATTTATGAGTGTTATAATATGGTATTTGCCAGCTTATAAAATATTTATTGTTATCCCTTAAACCACAATTCTCCGTTTTTTGTTGAATTATGCCTGTGGTGGGTTATTTACCTATTTGTTTTGCAATATGATATGCCCTGCTATAGTACTTTGGATCGTTCTTCTGTTTATTCAGACATCTGCAATTTTTTAGAATAAGGATAATAAGCTGCACACTAACCACTATCAAAATATAAACATGAAAAATAGTAAGGCTGTGTGCACATGTTGCGTTTTTTACCGCGGAAACGCTGCATTTAGAACCGCAGCGTTTCAGTGGCAAATTGCATGCGTTCAGCTTTCCCAGCAAGGTGTATGAGAAAGCCGAAAAATCAGTGCACACGCTGCGTTTCTAAATGCAGCGTTTTGGATGCCAAAAATCGGTGTGGAAAGAAAATCAGCATGTCACTTCTTTTGTGCGTTTTAGCTGCGTTCTCTCCCCCATTGAAATCAATGATGCAAGTCAGAACGCAGCTACAACGCAGTGAGCTGCTTTTTTGTTGCGGTCCGCGGGCTTTGTCGGCATACAGAACGCAGGCATTTACCTGGAAGTGAGGTCAAGAGGTTTCCTGTTGACCTCACTTCCTGGCAAAGTTCAGGAAAGCCCCCGGTGTCGCCAAAGTGCCCGCCCCGACCCCCCTCCCGAAAATCCAACATGGCCGCGCACACAGCAGCGCACCGGCCGCCCTACTCCTCTGTTTCTGTTGCATGTGCAATAACACATGCGACAGAAAACTGCTCCCCAGGCCCTGCCAGGTCACCCCCTATTCCCCCCGGTGTCCTCCGGTGTCCCCCGGTAACCCCCGTACCTGTCACAGCGCTGATCCCCCGCGGCCCCCTCCTCCTTCACAGTGCACGCCGGTCACATGTGCCGAGCAGCTGACAGCTTCCTGTGTTCAGTGTGAGCTGCGCTGACTGCTGCTGCTCGGCACTGTGCAGCTGTGACCCGGGGAGAATGGGTGCAGATTCTTTGCACCCACTCTCCTCAAATGGAGGGTCTGCACTACTAGAAAATGGAGGACATGTTCCCTGAGCGTGCCCCCCATATTCTAGAAGGTCCAGAGGCGACGTGGGACGTCAAAAATGGATACTGCGGACCCAATTTTTTTTCTTTTCAATAAATTGGTGAAAGAGAAAAGGTTTTGGGGAGTGTTTTTTCAAATAAATTTTTTTTTGGTTGTCAATTTTTTTTGCTATTACTGTCAATTAGTTATGTCTGGTATCAAATAGATGCCGTGACATCACTAATTGCTGGGCTTGATACCAGGTGACATTACACATCTGGTATCAACCCCATTTATTACCCCGTTTGCCACCGCACCAGGGCGCGGGAGGAGTTGGGGCGAAGCGCCAGGATTGGCGCATCTAATGGATGCGCCACTTCTGGGGCGGCTGTAGCCTGCTATTTTTAGGCTGGGAAGAGTCCAATAACCATGGCTCTTCCCATCCTGAGAATACCAGACCCCAGCTGTCAGCTTCACCTTGGCTGGTGATCTAATTTGGGGGGGACCCCACGTTTTGTTTTTTTTTATAATTATTTATAAATAAAAAAAAAAAAACAGCTTGGGGAGCCCTCCAAATTGATCACCAGACAAGATGAAGCTGTCAGCTGTGGTTTGCAGGCTACAGCTGTCTGCTTTACCCTGACAGGCTATCAAAAATAGGGGGGACCCCACGTCATTTATTTTAATTTTTTTTTTTGGGCTAAATACAAGGCTAGGCACCCTTTAGTGCCACATAAAAGGCACTAAAGGGCGCCAGCTTAGAATATGCAGGGGGGGTGGGACGTTATATATATGTTTGACATCCATTCACACATTTTAGGCTGTGTGCCCACAATCAGGGTTTGCAGCGTTATGGGAGCGGAGTGTTTTCCCTGCGTCCAGAACGCTGCGTTGTGCAGTAGAAGCACAGTGGAAGGCTTTTTAGAAATCCCGTGCCCACTGTGCTTCTCTTCTCCGCAGCATAAACTGACCTGTAGTGCAGCTTCCCGAGCCTCAGCATGTCAATTTATGCTACGGAGACAAGAGTGTTCTCTGCAGGTAGAATAGAGCTAAAGTCCTCAGCAGCCTGAAACCAAATCGTGGGCATGGGCAGCTGCGTTCTCCCGTGGACAACACTCACATCTCTGCAGGAAGGTTGGCACTGTGTACTGGATGTACTGTGGCACTGTCACTGGATCATGTGGTCAAAAACGCACCTGAAGAAAACGCATGGAAAACGCACGAAAAACGCATGCGTTTTTGATGCGTTTGTTTCAAAACGCATTGTTTACAATTCTCCCCTCTGCCAGAGGGTGCGTTTTTTTCCGCGCTGAAAAAAACGCAACGTGTGCACATAGCCTAAAGCATTACTGCTATAGGGATACTATGAACAATGAAAAATACATTTAGCTATCTGGAAAAAATGAAATACATGAAAAATGGTATTGCAAAGCTTCTATGAATATTTGAAAGTAATAGAGATGTTAAGCAAATGTATTGATCAATGCAAATGAGCCCGAAAAACAACGACAAGGTAATCTACATTTTTTCGAGAACCTAACCTTAATGCCTCTGTGTTGCTATTAAAAATCTGTTGGAGGTGTGGAGTTGCAGGGGGGGACGTCCCGCACCTATTCTGGGTATGTCCTAACATCCAGTGCTTTTGGAAGTTGGTACAATCCCTTATTTATAAAGTAACTGATCTCCAGATACCCCTGAACCCTACGTTTTACCTATTAAATATTCCACCTGTTCAGTTGGGCAGGAAAGTTAAACGGTTTCTGCTACACATAACCACAGCGGCCAGGTGTTTAATTGCTTGTAGCTGGAGGTCAACTCATACACCCTCACTCAACGACTTCCCTTTTCGGATCCAAGAAGTGAGGAGAATGGAGTATCTATCAGCAATGTCAAATAACATGATAGATCACTTTGAGAGTATTTGGTCCCTTTGGGATACTTACTGGGCTAATAGAGAATAGTGGATCTGTATGTTCTCTACAGAAATCCTATATACTCACCTGCACTCTCTTTACCTCCTTTCCCCTTGTCTTCTTGTCTAGTATCGTAATGTTTGTCTTGTTATAGTCCTTATCTTTCTTACAGTAATAGATAATAAGATGTGTATCCTGATACATGGTCTTCTGCTAATTGCTCACATGCTAGTGGAGCACATCCATGTTATTTTTTTTCTGTATGCTTTGAAAAATTTAATAAAAATTCAGTTATTAAAAAAAAATAAAAATCTGCAAGTATGGGCAGACAGGCTCCTGGCTATATAGGATCATGAATAGAGTCTGATAATAGGGTAGGGCCCTGGGTTCTCAGTCAGAAGAAACTGCATGCTAATCAGAAAAAAGAGTGACTGGAACACCTATATGTGTGAATTAGGTGCTAGCCTAAAAATACATGACTATAATAAGGATAGTAAGCTGCACACTACCCACTATCAAAATCAATTTTAAGCTAGCACCTAATTCACACATATAGATGTTCCAGTCAGTCTTTTTTCTGAATAGCATGCTTTTCTTTTGACTGAAAACCCAGAACCCCGCGCTATTACCATACTCTATTCCTGATCCTTTAGGGTATGTGCGCACGTTGCGTTCTGAGCAGTGCGGAAAAGAACTCACCCTCAGAACTGTAAACACTGCATTTGTCAAAAAAATGCATCCGAAATGCATGCATTTTGGATGCATTTTGCATGCATTTTGCATGCGTTTTGGATGCATTTTTTGAAGTGCGGTCCATGCCCGCTGACAGCAGACAGAGTCGCGCGATGAGAATTAACTCTGATGAACTTCACCCAACTTTATTGTCATACCGCGGCTCTGTTTGTGTCGCGTCCTGATTAGTGGTCACTCATGAAGGACTCACCGGTGACCGCTAATCCCCTGAAGTGAGCCGCATGATCAGCGCTGTCGTCACTCAGGTTACCTGCGGCCAGCTGGAGTCCTCCATTCGAGACCGCAACTCACCTGTGACGTCATCGCTGATCGTGCAGCTCCCTTCAGTCACTCGGGCGACTTGCTGTCACAGTTGGAGGATCCAGCGGTGGCCGCAGGCAACCTGACTCACGTCATTGCTGATCGTGCAGCTCACTACAGTTGCTGGGTGGAGCTGACAGAGAGCGGTCTGGTCTGTTACCGCTCCTGTCAGCTTCATGTAGCAGAGCTGAGACTTTGCTGGGGAAGCAGAACGCATGCAATTTGGCACTGAAACGCTGCCATTCAAAACGCAGCATTAACGCGGGAAAAACGCAACGTGCGCACATAGCCATATAGCCAGGAGCCGGAGCCTGTCTGCCCATACTTGCAGATCTTTAATAGTACACAGAGGCATTAAGGTTAGGATCCCGAAAAATTAGAGATTACCTTGTCGTTGGTTTTGGGCTCATTTGCATTGATCAATACATTTGCTAAACTTCTCTATTACTTACTAATATTCATAGAAGTTTTGCAATACTATTTTTCATGTATTTAATTTTTTCCAGATAGCTAACTGTATTTTCCATTGTTCATAGTATTCCTATAGCAGAAAATGCTTTACCATTTTTCATGTTTATATTTTTATAGTGGTTAGTGTGCAGCTTATTATCTGTATTATAGTCATGTATTTTTAGGCAAGCACCTAATTCACACATATAGGTATTCCAGTCAGTCTTTTTTCTGAATAGTCTGCAATTTTTTAGGCCTTATTCAGACATCTGTGATTTTTTATTTAGGCCTTATTCATATGTCTATGATTTTTATTTAGGCCTTATTCAGACGTCTGATTTTTTTAAGCCTTATTCAGACATCTGTGATGTTTTAGGCCTCATTCAGTTGTCTTTGATTTTTATTTAGGCCTTATTCAGATGTCTGTGATCTCTTTAAACCTTATACAGACGTCTGTGATTTTTTTAGGCCTTATTCAAACATCTGTGATTTTTCAGCGTTTTAGATCTAATTTTCATCAGTGTCAGTTTTACCAGCGTTTCATCAGTCATTTTCAAGCATGAAAAAAATAATTAGCAAAGCTTCTCCTATTCATTGATCAAGGACAGTAAATGGACTGAAAACTGATGATTTTCCCATACACATAGGCTTTTATGGATAATATCTGTGACTCCATTAAAAAATGGACCTGTCTCATGGATTTTTTCCGAATACACAGTCTACAAAAATCCACATACAATTGCACTGCTCTTCACATTAACATAGGTGCATGTTTTATCTGTGAAAAATCATGGATAAAATATGTACACAACTCCAAATGAGGACGTAAAGGCTTAATCTCACATACTGTATGTTGTTCTATTATGTATATTTAAATATGTACAGAAATAAATAGATAAATAATGTTTTTTTTTTCTTTTTTTAAACTGTAATTGCCTGTTTTGTTTTTTTTTAAAAAAAACTTACCTGGTTACAGCCATTTTGTAGATACACATTCCCTTCATGTATTGTTCATATAAACAGCGAAGCAGGGTTTCTGTGCTTCATGGTAACTAAAGTAATTGGGGGCTAATTCACTTAGGAAGTGATAAAGTACAGCCCTAAAGCCTCATATTAATCGTCCATTAACACACGCCAATTTTGATCTGTGAGGATACCATTAAGGGTACGCTCACACGAGCGTGAAAAATGGATGAGTGCAATGCGTGAAAATCTCGCATTGCACTCTGACCAATGTTAGTCAATGAGGGAGAGAAGTTGGTCAGCTTTTCTCATATACAGATTCTGGATGCGAGAAAAGTCGCAACATGCTGCGATTTTCTGCGAGAGCCGTATCACTCACACCCATTCAAGTGAATGGGTGCGAGAGAAACATCGGACTGCTCTCGGATGTTATCCCAGTGCAGTGCGATATACGCTCAAGCTGACAATGGAGGAGATGGGAGGATTAACTCCTCCCTCTCCTCCGCAGCATCCACCCTCAGTTTCACAGTCGCATGACACTCGGCTCACGCTCGCAGCAGAGCCTGAGCCATGGGGCATTAGCATATCGCATACGATGCTCTTGCATCGGATGCCATATGTTCATGTGCGTCCTCCCTAACAAGCACAAATTGACAACACACAAGTTGTGTAGCGCTCATTTACCAACCTATTTACACATGTCAATGAACAATGATTAGGGCAAAATTGTAATCCCTAATACAATCATTCTGTCCCCATACAGTATCCGGTTATTAGTAGTAAATCCCTTGTTTAAATGGGGCAATGTGGTGCCGATAACAATGACTTTTTGCCACTACAAATGATCCAATCACTTAACGAACAAGTGTGTCAGATGATCACAGGCATGTTTACCGGCAGATAATCAGGAGCATTACTGGTCCTCCACTTATTAACTTGTGTAATGCTGTTTCAGGCCTCCTTCTCACATCTGCTTCTCCGGTACGTATGACGTCCATTTCCACACGTACTTGAAACACGAACACACGTAGACTATTAAAATCAATGGCTCTGCACACACCTCCGTGTTTTGACATGGACCATGTGTAGCACACGCGTGTCTGTGTGCTCCACACGTAGATTTGTCCGTTTTCTGCCGGCAGTACGGGTGTCACACGGACCGCACACATATGTGATTTGTGTGACATCAGTGTGACACGTACCGGAGATAATATGTGTCACATACAAATAAATATTTTTTATACTTACCTGTCTCCGGTGGCACTGTCTCTGCCTCTGCTGTTGCTCCCGGGCCCGCTCATTATGCCTCATGCATACTCACTGCATTCACCATGGACCATGAAGTAACAGCAGTGCGAAATACAGCATCACTGGGGACAGGTAAGTATACCAGCTCATGCTGTCTGTATGCCATCTGGATATCACTCAGACAGCACAGGGACAGCACACGGAATGCCAACACATTTGTACCTTGAAAACAGACCGTGCAAAATATTCCTGTGTTGCACGGATGTGTGAAAGAGGCCTAAGGAATGACGAAGAAGATAGTTATAGATCCCTAGCTCTATTTATAGTATAAAATGATGCCACCCTGCCTTATCTAGGCCTCTAACAATACAAGAGTCCAGTTATTTAAGGGGTTTTCCAGTTTCAGGAAACCCCTGTCCTGCGGTTTTTTACACCTTCCAGGGTCCAATGCTGAGTTTCTGCTGCTGCTCCTGGTGTCTATTACTGTCTGCTGCATTGATGTCCCGTCAACAACGCTCCAACCTATAAATGACCTCAGTGACTGTGAGTGACTCTTTCCGTCAACTTGGGCAGAGCCGTGGAGTCCAGTTATTGGCTGCAGAGCTGTCTATATGAATTCAGCACTGTAGATAATAACAGACACTGGGAGTAGTGGAGGAATCTTAGCACCGGACCCAGGGAGGGTGAGTAAAGCATGTGTTTTCTTTGTTGTTTTTTTAAACAAACTGTAGCCAGGGAAACTGGAAAACCCCTTTAAATTGCTCATAATCTAATGACAATAGGACTATTCTCCTCATTCTCCCCCAATGTATAGAGAGAAGCAGACAAGTGAGCTACAGAGAATATGACGTGTCAGACTATTGTGACTTCTTTACTATAGTGGCCAGTGTAAATTCGGTTTTATTTATTTTTTCCATAGTTACATAAAATATCATTCTGTTAAGGTCCTGCAGAATATTAATTAAATTATTTTTTATATTTAATGGGATGTTATAATGCCAGGTGCTTATTGGTATTTCCAGACTGACCATGAATATTTTTCTAAATTTTGTTCTGCTCACTATTTCGCTCTTTACTAATTTATAAAATGTGAGATAATTGTCCATTGGTCCTGCTATTCGTGGTAAAACCAGACATCACTATGATCGCTATGAGTTTTCACAGCCTCTTTTCCTCCCCAACAGTAGACAAGATGTAAACTTAGGGTACCGTCTCACTAAACGACGTACCAGCGATTCTGACCACGATATGACCTGGTCAGGGTCGCTGGTGCGTCGCTACATGGTCGCTGGTGCGCTGTGAATCAGGCAGATCTCACCACCGACCAGTGACCAGCCACCAGCCACCAGTGACTCTTGTAACTATGCTGCGCTTGGTAACCAGGGTAAATATCGTGAAACTAAGCAAAGCACTTTGCTTGGTTACCCGATATTTACCCTGGTTACCAGTGTACATCGCTTACAGGCGTCCAGCGCTGGCTCCCCTGTATACGTAGCTAGGATACACATCGGGTTACTAAGCAAAGCGCTTTGCTTAGTTACCCGATATTTACCCTGGCTATGTGTGCAGGGAGCCAGCACTAAGCGGTGTATGCTGGTAACCAGGGTAAATATCGGGCAACTAAGCAAAGCATTTTGCATGGTTACCCATATTTACCCTGGTTACCAGCATAGGCTGCTTACACAGTCGGTGCTCGTTGGTCTCCTGCCGTCAAACACGCTGATGTGTGCTGCACAGCGGGAGACCAACAAGCAAAAAATGAACCAGAACAGTGTGTAACGATCAGCAATTTCACAGCAGTGGTAAGGTCGCTACTTAGTGTCACACACAGCGAGATCACTAATGAGGTAACTGGTAGGTCACAAATCCTATGACTCAGCAGTGAACTCACTAGCGATCTCGCTATGTGAGAAGTAAAGCTGGGTTTACACACTGAAACTTTCTAGCGATCCCACCAGCGATCCCAACCTGGCCGGGATCGCTACAAAGTCTCTGGTGAGCTGTCAAACAGGCAGACCTGGCCAACGACGCAACAGCGATCTGGACCTGCAGAGCGACCTAGCTGGTTGTTGGGGACGTTGTAAAGCAGCTTTTTGAAAGGGAAGTCGCTGTAAAGTCCCCTTTACACACTGAAACCTTCTAGCAATGCATGCTGCACAGCGGGAAACAAAGGACCTAAGAATGGTCCTGAACGATTTGTAGCGATCACAACTTCACAGCAGTGGCCGGGTCGCTGATGTGTTTCACACACTGCAATGTCGCTGGGGAGGTCGCTATTGCGTCACAAAACCGGTGACGTTACAGCGATGTCGTTTGAGATGTTGCAGTGTGTAAAGCCACCTTAACCCTTATTGGCTTTTTATCTGTGGAATCATTTGTTACCCCTGAGATAAGAGGTTCCTGAGGTTATCTAGCAGCTTCTTATCTCCCCTTTATACAAATAATATGCCAGTCCATCCTACAACAGTCCCTTGTTATTTATGACCGGTTGTATATTAGTTTGGTTGTTCCTAATCCCATTATTCCTTTGGTAAGTCCTGTTAGAATTCCAGTAGTGAATCTACAATGTAATATGTAGAGATTGTTGTCTTTGTTGTTGAATTTGTAAAAGGTGGATGAAGCCAAAATAAAGGCAGAAAGTAGATTAGGAGAAAAGTGTGATGAGAAAAGAGCATTGTACAGCACAGACTTCTCGGTTCAGCAGTTGATGTGCCTTGGGCCTGACATCCAGCTGACAGATAGACTTGGGAAGTATTGAGCAGAAAATAAAGCAGTATTCATTCCCTGGATCAGCAGTAGATGGTGCTGATGTGACATGTAGATCTTTGGTGGCTTGTGCCGTATGCTCATGATGATGGTTTTAACGACTGTTTTCTTTAGAAGAAATAATAGGAACATTCTTTGCTATGATTTCTGAGTACCATATGGACTGAATAAGTATATTGTTGTGTGAACCAGATAGCTTCAAGAAAAAGTTCTTAATTTTACTCTATTTCTAACTTTGTCTGTGGCTCCCAGGATAGATTCTGTGATTTTTCTAAATATCAGTTAACATCAAAAGTGCTCATAAGTGCCTCTTATTTCCTCTAAAAGGCCCAACAACTTCCTAAAGTTTAACCTGAAAAAACAGGTTGTAGGATCCTGGCATGCAGAATGGGATTCCACAACCCTCCGCCACACCTCTTGCAGTGAAAGAGATCTCACTCTTTCTACAGACTCAACTTTGCCCACACTTTACTAAGATGTTACCATGAATGACGTTACATTCGGTAACAGGATAGTATAGTGCCCAGCTGACCTGGGTTAATGCATGATTTTATCATTGTGCACTTTCTCCACTCTGCATGCTCAGATTTCACAACCAGGAGGTTCAGGCCACACTTTGGCATAGAGTCAGGCCTATTTGGGGGCACCAATAAGCACTTTTACCACTATCATAGAGTATTTTGCAAACGTCATGAAAGAAGGCTGCAGAGTAAGAATAGCTTCAAAAATAGAAGTGTTAATAATTTATTTTGATCAATTAACATAATGTAAAGTGAATGTACTAAAGAGAAATCTAAATCAAATCAATATTTTGTGTGACCGCTCTTTGGCTTCAAAACTGCATCAATTCTTATAGCTACACTTGCATTCAGTTTTTGAAGGAACTAAGATGTCTACAAACATTGAATATATGAAACTTACACATAGACTATGCTTATAAAATGAAGGTACTTAGTGCACAAATTGGCCAAGTCATGTGAACCCTATTAGCTGTTTATCTACATACATACAGTTTATAAAAAAAAAGTGAGTACACCTCTCACATTTTTATAAATATTTTATCTTTTCATGGGACAACACTGAAGATTTTACACTTTGATACAATGTAAAGTAGTCAGTGTACAGCTTGTATAATTTGGTGCCCCCTAAACAACTCAACACACAGCCATTAATGTCAAAACTGCTGGCAACAAAATTGTGCCCAATTAGCCATTTTACCTCCCCGGTGTCATGTGACACTACCCTTGTAGTGTTACAAGGTCTCAGGTGTGAATGTGGAGCCCGTGTGTTACATTTGGTGTTATCGCTCACACGCTCTCATACTGGTCACTGGATGTTCTACATGACTCCTCATGGCAAAGAATTCTCTGGGAATCTGAAAAAAAGAATTGTTGCTCTAAATAAAGATGGCCTAGGCTATAAGATGATTGCCAACACCCTGAAACTGAGCTGCAGCCTGCTGGCCAAGACCATACAGTGGTTTAGCAAGACAGGTTCCACTTAGAAGAGGCCTCATGATGGTTGACCAGAGAAGTTGAGTGCACGTGCCCAGCATCATATGCAGAGTTTGTCTTTTCAAAATAGATGTATGAGTGCTGACACCATTGCTGCAGAGACTAAAGGGGCGGGGGGGGGGGGGGTGTCAGCCTGTTAGTGCTCAGACCATATGCTGCACACTGCATTACATTGGTCTGCATGGCTCGGAAATTAGGAAAAAGGGGAAAGGGGGGTAATTAGATTTCAACAGGGCCATATAGGATCGGGGATGTGGTGGGGGCTACTAAACGGCACGTAGGCACCATCAGCAAAAATCCTGCTCTGTTTTTATCTGGGGTGTGGACTAGCAGGAGATAAGTTTTTGTAATGTTTTGAACTGTTTTTGATCATTTTGGTGAGCGGTGGTGAGATGGGTTCTTGGAGTTAGTGGCAAAATTGTGGTGGGGGCATTGTACATCGGGTGCATGGTAACCTGTCCTGTTATTCTTTGGATTGGTAATTACCTGGTGGATTTTAGTGCACTCCAAGGTGGGGGTGTCCTGGGGGTCATTGTTAAGGAAAAGGTTTTCCAGCAACAAAGGTGTCCTTAGCCTGTGGTTGCGGCTGGGGGCAATGCTGGATGGTTTATTAATCATTAATTTGGGTGTCCATCAGGTTTCGGAGCTCCAAGAACCTTCCTCCCTTTAAAAGTTATTTATTACTGTTATGTTTGTATAATAAAGGGCCGATTTGGCCAATTTATCCAAAAAATGTGTTATATGTTTATTTAGGGGAATCAGTGAGAAAAGGGTGAAGTTCATATTTGGTTTTGGGGATAGCTGGAAGCATCTGCAATAGTGCAGTCATGGACTGCTGAATTTTCTTCTATGGATATTTGTTTTGGAACTTTTTTTGTTCCTGACTTGCATGCCTGCATCCAAGACTAAGATGGGGTGCTGCTTTAATTTATTGCTTAGTTATCTATATACAGTTGTAGTCAAAAGTATTCAATCCCCATTGCAAAATAGGTTTATTAGCAAAATGTTCAAACTTTCTGGTGATTGCAATAAAACTATCAAACAAGAACAATATAAATAGCTTAATTCAACTAATATGGCAAGTGATTTATTCAAACTTAGCACAAAATGCCACTTTCAGGCCTCATTCACACACCGTTATTGCACAAATGTGTTGTAAAAACTTGTATTTGTTTTTTTTTGTGGATACAACACATACAGTACTTAGTATTACTAGAGATGAGAGGACCCGTGGAAGTTTGTGTTCTGCGGATTTAGTCGGACTTTAGATAAAGTTCGGTTTGGGACCGGGACCTGACCTGAACCAAAATGGAAGTCACTAATTGGGCAGTTCAGGTCTAGACCCACATGCAGCCAGCCATAAACTGAACACTTTCAAGGGCAAGTGAGTGTTTTTTTTCCCATTTTGTTTGGTGCACACTACATCCGATCATGCTGTTGTTACTCCCAGTGCGAGCCGTTCAAACACTAAAAGTGGCTCTCACTGGGCTGAGCACTGAGTGTACCTGAGCACAGCGATGATTGCAAAAGGGGTGTTCATATACGTAAAGCAAGCAAACTCCAAACTATGTTATTTTTATATTTTGTGTTTGGTATGAATACCGAACACCGAACCTTGGGTTCGCTCATCTCTAATTATAACCTATTGGGCTATTCAGATCTTTGCTTTACATGGACTTTGTGTTCGTGCAAAACACATCGATACATGTCCGTTTTTTTGTGACAGCACTGATGACAAGGGCCAATACAAGTCTATGAGTTTATGCAAATCGTACAGCACACTGATGACATCCATGTGCCATCCATGTGCTGTACATGTTTGACGTTGAAAAGTATAGGAGATGCTTTGTGATTTATTTAGTGATCCATCCATGAAAAATACTGATGACACACTGATTGTAGCAACAGACACACGGATGACACATGGATGCAAAACACTGATTCACACCAGTACTACTTTTGCACATACTTGTTTAAATTCAGAAGTGTGAGTGAGGCCTTAGTAATTACTGCAACCTCAGAATTATTCAACACCTTGAACTGAATCCTTAATGAGAGCATTCATTTACAAATCAGATGTCTTAAGCTGGGTTCACACATAGCAACAGCGACAACGATGTCGCTGTTACGTCACCATTTTCTGTGACGCAACAGCGACCTAGTAAGTCACTGTTATGATCGCTGCTTAGCTGTCAAACACAGCAGACGCAGCAGCGATTATAACGACACGTGTCGCTATGGAAGTCATGCTGCACTTGGTAACTAAGGTAAATATCGGGTAACCATTACCCGATATTTATCTTGGTTACCAGTGCACACGCTTAGCGCTGGCTCCCTGCTCTCCTAGCCAGGGTACACATCGGGTTAATTACCCAATGTGTACTCCGGCTCCGGCTACGTGTGCAGGGAGCCAGCGCTAAGCGGTGTGCTCTCACGCTGCCAGTGCCGGCTCCCTGGTCACGTAGCTGGAGTACACATCGGGTAATTAACCCGATGTGTACTCTGGCTAGGAGTGCAGGGAGCAGGGAGCCAACACTGGCAGCATGAGAGCGGCGGTGCTAGTAACTAATGTAAATATCAGGTAACCAAGGAAAGGGCTTCTTGGTTACCCGATGTTTACCGTGGTTACAGCTTACCGCAGGCTGCTAGAAGCCGGCTCCCTGCTCGCTTCAGTTCGTCGCTCTCTCGCTGTCACACACAGCGATGTGTGCTTCACAGCGGGAGAGCGACGAGCAAAAAATGAAGCAGGACATTCAGCAATGAGCGGCGATCTCACAGCAGGGGCCAGCTCGTTGCTGGATGTCACACACAGCGACAGCGATGGGACGTCGCTGCTACGTCACAGAAAATGGTGACGTAGCAGCGACGTCGTTGTTGCCGTCGCTGTGTGTGACACCACCTTAAAGCACACCTGATGCCACTAATCAAGGAACTAAGAATGAGGAGAGAAAAACACATCAAATACCTGGACTGGTTATGGGTTTATTGACCATAATGTTTAATGCATGGAAGAAATAAGTCAAGAAAGTGGTAAAACTAGATAGGGTTCATTCAGACATCTGTTTTTTCTACGTATGAGAAAAAATGACTGATGTTTTGGATCAGACTTTGATCAGAGTGTAGTCAAGTGTCACCAGCTTTCCTCATACAAAAAGAAAAAAAAGTTTCACCACATCTCCTTTTTGACAGACCGTGAAAACCAGACTGCACTCAGATGTCATTCAATTGCTGTTCGATTTTTTTCATGGACCTATAGATTTGCATTGCTGATTTTGATGCGACCCTTGGATCAAAATCAGACATTTATCCGCACTCATCCGCATACATTCACAAGTATGAATGCTATTTATGAAAACCATAGATTGCTCTCGTATGCAAAAATTGGATGAGAAGAGTTTATTGCCTCACACAAACAAGAAAAGGAATAAGAATAGATAGCAAAGGCATTGAATGTTCCCAGAGTTACAATTGGAAGCATAATTCACAAGTTCAAAGTTAAAAGAAGACATGCTTTTCTCCGTAGACATGGCAAAAATGGAAGCTATCTGTGCCTGACACTAGATTACAGAGACAGCAGGTGGTCAAAAAGACTTGCAGCAAGATTTGGTGACAGCAGCACGCACCAAGGTTTTCACTGTAATGTGCAGGATAAATACTGAATAAATACTGAAAATCTGCATGCACAAACTCCAAGATGTACAGCACTACTGACACAAAAAAGAAAGGTTGACTCTAAGAAAAGTCACTTCCAAAATGCTCAATGTCCTATAAATAAGCCAGAGAAGTTTTGGGATTCTGTTCTGTGGAGCAATGAAAAATGGAATATTCCCGGCCTATGGATTAGCAATATTTCTGGTGGAGAAAGAATTGTAATGCACTTCGGTGATGACGCCCACTGGACCGAGCTTACCCTGACCTGGAAGGGGCTTGACTAAACGCCCACCGGATAGATGCTAGGTGCTACTCCCAGGACAGTGTCCGAGACTGTGGCAGCTGACCTCCAGTGCAAGAACAGGCTCAGGTACTGACAGGCAGAGTATTTAGTGCTTACAGGTGTAGGCGACGGTGGCTGAGGCAGACAGGTCGGCTGCCGCAGGCAGGTACGAAGGGTACATGTAGGATATCAAGTGCAGTAGATATGACAGGAGGACTGGTATAGTGGGCATGGCTGGTATGGATAATGTGGCAGTGGGTGAAGGTAACAGACAGTGGACAAACGGGACCTGGCAACTAGCTAGCTAGATGGACAATAACTAACCATGCTACTCAGGCACCTACCCTAATGGGAGTATGCCTTAAGTACCTAGTACCTCTCAGCCAAAGGCTGAGAAACACTTCTGGAAATAGTTGTGCTGGTACTTTAAGAGAGCAAACAAGCTTGCATTTTATACGTGCTCCCAGTGGACCTGTATGGTGTGCACAGGCCGCAGGAAGCAGGAGAGACACATGGAGGATTGTGGAGAAGCAAGGAAGGGCACAGTCTGTCTGAGGCGGTGAGAGAGTTGGCATTCCTGCTGGGGAGAGGCAGAGCAGTGCAGAGATGCTGGCGCTACAAGAGTGAAGTATATGCTCAAAAGAACAGTATGTCTACAGTCAAGTATGGTGACGGTCTGGAGTTTCTTTGCTTCCTCTTGCAGTGGACACCTACAGCATGTGTGAAGCAAGAGATGGATTCAGTCAACTATAAGGAAATCCTAAAATATCATGCCTTCTGTGAGGAAGCTGAATCGTGGGTATCACTGGATCTCCCAACAGGAGAATAATCCCCTTGTGTGCCACAAAGTTCAACAAACCTTTGTTTCAGAAGTCCTTGAAAATTCTGAAATAACCATCACAGTCAGCTTACTTGAATACCATTAAAAATGTTTGGTGGCATTTAATGAAAGTTGATTAAACACTTAAATTCAAGAACATGCATTCAGCAGACAGCTACCATTTCTTTCCATACTTCTCTATAGAGTGGCAACCATAGAAACCATGGGGACCCATAGCAGAAGTTCTAATTCGCCTATCGTAAAAAATAAAAAATTCGTCTGGATCTCATAATAGCATATCTCACAACTTTTCAGCTCTTTCAATGTAATTCTCCTCCTATTGAAGCCCCTAGATTCTTTGACGCCCTGGCCTCAGGTCGTCACAGGGTATTGTGCAATCTGCCCTTCTGCACAGTATCCATATCCTCCTTGGTTACGGGTCCCTGACCTTTGGTGTTGCTAAGAACAAGCTAATCAAAATCCTAGAAACACTCTGCACCACACCCACCAGACACACCAGTGGACGGCCTGAAGGGCTGGCCACTAGGGGGGTTGGTTGGGGAGATTCAGGAGTGTCAGCAGAAAGGAGAGTTGGTCGAGGTGTAGCGTTGGAGGAGGTTAGGAGCAGGGCTCCTTGAGACTACTAGGTGGCAGACGTTGGTCTTGGCTTGGTAGGAGCTGGAACCCCGGTCACAGGGGATCATGACAAGGGGCACGGAACTGCCGAGGAGGACATCTGGCGGCCTTGTGCCATCTCCAGGCAGGGGCCAGGGCACGACGGTGTACGTGGACCCTAGGCCGGGAAGTAGCTTCAAGCGTCCTGGTAATTCACCCGATGAGGACGGAGTTTCCAAGATCCGCTCTCCAGCCGCTCCAAAATCGGGGTATTAGCGCAACGAGGGGGATAGGACTTTCCCAATCCATAGTCCAGAAAATCCTACGCGTGAACCCTGAGAGCAAGCTCACCCAGTTAGCCACACTGGTGAGCGGGACCCGACTAGTTTTACACTACAGGGGCCAATCTGTAGAAAGGTGCCAAGGAAAAGGTCACGGACTAACAAGCAAAACCAGTGGGCACGGGATCCAAGTGTGCTCCCTCCCTGCTGCAGCGGTGCTCATAACTTTGGTTTACAAGTTGTCGGTGTCAGCGTTATTGGACTGAGTGATGCAGTGACCCCTACCTCCCTAACAATATCCATCTGCCAGCATCACCGAGCTCCGGGGCATTTCCCCCTACCCACGGAGGGGTTAAACACCTGGCTGCCATCCCATCGCCACCGGGTGCTCCCAATGGCAGCGGTGGTACTCCACCTTACCACACACCGTGGGTGGCATCACGAACTTTCAACACACAGTTCCCTGTAAATACCCCCTTTTTATTTTGAGTGGCCGCACGACCCCCGGGTTCGGAGAACCCCTCGAGCCACTGCAGATCCGGATCCGAGCAGCAGCGGGCTGCTGACACGGGGGCGGCACAATTCCTCAATTCCTATTTCATTGTAGCCATAAAGTATGATGCTAACAAAAGTGTCCCATAAACACTGCACAATACCCCCACAGTAAATTGTTAAACAGTACCCTCCACAGTATAATGACCCTATTGTACCCCTTTCCTTAACTACCCCAGCAAAGTATGGTGGCCCCAACACAGTATAATCTTCAACTGTGACATGCACACAGCGCTTAATGCAGTATAAGGGTCCTACAATAGTATAATGTCCCCCACACCACTCCACACTGTATAACGGCTGCCATTGTCACACGGCACAATATGATAAACCCATCACAATCCTTCACCATGAATAATTGCTTGCATATAATATAATGGCCCTCAATATCCCTCCATAAAGTATAAAAGCTCCCTCATAGCTTTGCAAATATTTCAATGACTCTACATAGCCCTCCAAATAGTATAACAACTTCCCCATAGCCTTCAAAATAAGGCCCCCACATAGCTTTTGATATAATATAATATAATAGACCCCAATTGTCTTTCATATAGAATAATGCATCCACCATAGTCCTCCATATGGTATAACGGGCCCCATATAGTCTTCGATATAGTATAATGCACTCCCCATAGTCCTCCATATAATAAAAGGCACTCTCTATAGTCCTCCTTATATAATGAACCCCCATAGTACTTCATATATTATAACGTACCCCATAGTCCTCTATATATTATAATAATCACCCCATAGTCCTCCATACAGTATAATGAACCTCCATAGTCCTCCCTAAAGTATAATGAACTTCCCATAGTCCTCCATATCATATAATGAAGACCCTAAAGTCTTCCATTCCAGTATAATGAAAACACCATAGTCCTCTATATAGTATAATGCACTGCCCATAGTCATCCATATACCTTGTTTTTCCAAAAATATGACACTGTCTTATACTTTTTTTGCCCTGAAAAAGTGCTAGGGCTTATTTTTGGGTAGCGCTTATTCTTGGGGAAACACGTCTGGGGGTAAGTTTACCCCCCCAAAAAACAGACCCCCCCCTTCGAAGGAGAATCATACTTACCAGACCCCATATGTCTTCCTGGCTCCCAGGTGCTCCTGTGATCTTTGGCGGCCGCCCCCAGCAGGTATGCTTCGCATTGGTCCTCCCCTGCTTCCGGCCGACACACTTGCATACATGATATCGCGCGCCTACACATACACACATCAGGTCGCACACACAATCACACATCAGATCACACATACTCACCACATCCGGCGATACCAATTGCTTCTGGCCGGCAGGGAAATATGGGATGCAGTGCAGAGGAGCGCGGGGACCTGCGGTGGAACGCATGGAGGACTCAGCGGTGGAACACATCAATGCATTCCACTACAGGTCCTTTATGCATTCCACCGCACTGCGTCCCAGGTTACCCTGCAGGCCAAAAGCAATGAGTATCCCTGGATGTGGTGAATGTGTGTGTGCAATCTGATGTGTGAGTGTATGTGATTTGATGTATGTGTGTCTGTGCGCGATCTGATTGTGTGGGTGTGCGTTCCACTGCAGGTGCTCCCGTTCGGCGTCTCATGAGTATGATTGAAGGGTCTTTTGTCTTTTATCTTCTCTCTTTTGGGGGTGTCTACTTTCTATAATGAAGTGTCCTGCAGTATTCTTTAAGATTTTTAGCTGCAGGGACCCTTCATTATTGAACCGCAACTGGGGCTTATTTTCGGGGTATGGCTTATATTTAAGCCTAAAGGCCGCTTTACACACTGCGATATCGGTACCGATATCGCCATCGTGGGTACCCACCCCCATCGGTTGTGCGACACGGGCAAATCTCTGCCCGTGTCACACAACATCGCCCGGACCCGTCACACTACTTACCTTCCCTGCGACGTCGCTGTGACCGGCGAACCGCCTCCTTTCTAAGGGGGCGGTTCGTTCAGCGTCACAGCAACGTCACAGCAGTGTCACTGAACCGCCGCCCAATAGAAGCGGAGGGGCGGAGATAAGTGCGACAAACATCTCGCCCACCTCCTTCTTTCCGCATTGTGGCCGGGAGGCAGGTAAGGAGAGGTTCCTCGTTCCTGCGGTGTCACACAGAGCGATGTGTGCTGCCGCAGGAACGAGGAACAACTTTGTTACTGCTGCAGTAACGATATTTGAGAATAGACCCCCATGTCGCCGATGAGCGATTTTGCACGTTTTTGCGACAATTCAAAATTGCTCATAGGTGTCACACGCAATGGCATCGCTACAGCGGCCGGATATGCGTCACAAAATCCTTTACCCCAACGAGATCGCTGTAGCGATCTCGTAGCGTGTAAAGCCCACTTTACATCGAAAATGCTGAAAATTCCTTCTAGGGCTTATTTTTGGGTAGGGCTTAATTTTGGAAAAATAGCGTTGTATAATACATAGCCCATAGTCCTCCATATAATATAATGCACCCTACATAGTCCTCCACATATAATAAACCCCTCATAGTCCTTCATATATTATAATGCTCCCTATATTCCACCATATAGTTTATTAAAAACCCCATAATCCTCCATATGGTATAATGAACCCACATAGTCCTCCATATATTATAATGCACCCCACAGTCTTCCATATAGTATAATGCACCCACATAGTTTGCATAATGCACATCCCATAATCCTCCATATGATATAATGAATAAACAGTTCATAGTCCTCCATATAGTATAATGAACACTCCATAGTCTTCTCTAAAGAATAATGCACCACCCATAATCATCTATGTAGCATAATACACCCTCATAGTCCTCCATATAGTATAATGCACAGCCCACAATCCTCCATATAATATAATGCACCCTCTATAATCCTCCATATAATATAATGCACCCTCCATAGTCCTTCATATATTATGCTCCCCCCATAGTCCACCATATAGTATAATGCACCTCCTTATATAAAGTACACCCGATAGTTCTTCATATAGTATAATTGTGACGCCCTGGGCAAGCCAGGGGTCACAGGTCATGACACCACCACACCCTACACCCCAGATAGGTACACCAAAGCTAACCAAAAATCCTTGTTGCCTTCCTCCAGGGGCTGATGTCCACACCGGGGGGTGGGACAGGCGGTTGGCTCCGCCCACCGAGGAGTTCACAGCCCTGGAGGCGGGAGAACCAGGCAGTTGAGAAAAGGAAGTGAAGTTTTAGGAAGTGAAAGTAGAAGGAGGTGAAGTGGTAGAGGAGCTTAGGAGAGAAGCTGAAGTAAAGTGAAAAGAAACAGTTTGTAAAGCCTGAAGTTGGTCCGGGTGTGTGCCCCGGACAGTGACAGCAAGGTCAGCAGACGGCGGTGATAGTCTGCAGGGGGACTGCTCGGAGGTTGCTGGAAGGACCGCAGACGGGTGGTGACCCGGCGGTACCGGAGCAGTATACGAAGAACAGTCAGCACCAGGGCAGGGGCCTTTCGGATCCCGGCAAGGCTAGGAGTCGCCATAATTTGCCAAATCCGTCAGTGAAGGGGACGTCTGTCTCCTAACAACCAAGTCCCGATTGAGGGCAACAGCCCGACCGTGAAGGGGAGACACCGCCACCGCCAGGGCACCAGTTTCCCAGGGCCAGCGCCTGCGGGCAAAGTAGGGCTCCTTCGGCCCAGCTTGAAGCCGAGGAGTGGGTAACCGGTGGGGACCCATCGCTACCAAGAGACTTTACATAGGTGCAGGGAAGAGACCGTCACCGCTAACTGCAGGGAACCGCAGCACCGTGAACCGTCCGAGGGACCCGTCCAACCAGCCGTTTGTTTACCGAGAACTGTGTCGTGTTTACTGGCTGAGTGAGTACCTCCGTGCCGTGCGGCACAGCGCTGCCCCTGCGCCCCTGCACCTCCACACGCCCCATACCCGCCTGTCCACCATTCCAATCCCATCACCGGGCCCCGGGAGCACCAAGACCCCTACCCACGGAGGGGCAAATCAACAACTGGCTGCTCCGTACCATCACTCCCGGGCTCCCCCAAACAGAGCAGCGGTGGTGTCCACTCCATCACCACAACCGTGGGTGGCGTCACAGACAATAAACTATCCCAAATCCCAATCCCCTTTCACTCACGGGCGAGGAGCGCCGCTCGAGTCCCCGGGATCCGGCCCATCGCTCGAGCCACCGAGCAGCAGCAGGCCGCAGCAGCCGCGGCAGCCGGACCCGAGCAGTGGGAGAGCGCGGCGTTCCCTTCTCCGCCCACGACATAATGCACAGCCCATAGTTCCTCATATAGTGTAGGGGACCCCCATAGTCCTCCATAAAGTAAAATGCATTCCTAGTCTTCCAAATAGTATAATGCACCCCATAGGTCTCCATATAATATAATAAAAATATAATGCACCCCCATAATCGGTTTATTTCTGAACCGGGCCTGGAGGCCGAAGTGTTTATAGCCCAGCGGGATGTGAATGCTCACCTACCAGAGGAGCACCCCGGTCGTAACCTGATGCCGGGCGACATAGTCCAATACACCCGGCACTGTGGGGAGAGGGGGTGGTTCGCGCTGGATGCTAAGTTGAGGGGCAGCCAGGAGTCCCGTCTGAGCGCTGCGCCCCCTCCCTCAGGTGATGTCGAGGACTCTGAGTGATGGCAGCAGAGCACCGTTGCACCATCCCGGTAGGGACCACCAATGTGTTGAAAGTTAAGAGTTTGAAAAGTTTTGAAGAAAATGAGAATAATAACCGAAGATTGACCTGATTAGCCATCTGATTGAAACTGGTCGTTGCCGGCACCATTGTCCCCGTGGGGACCATCTAGCTGCATAGAAACTTCTATGGACAAGCCCGAGAACTTGCAGGGCAACCACAAACGTTAGTGGCTTGTAAATAAAATCTGTTGTTGCAGCTACCGTTACCGCCTCCGGAAAGGCAGGTTGGAGGGAGGGCCCGCAGTGGAGCAGGCTGGGGCCCAGCCACCACAGGAACCGGTGGCAACCCTCTGGAGAGGAAGGACAGATCCCGCTCGGGTAACTGGTTCAGGACTGGGGTCAAGGGGTGCTGCCTGGGTTTTAGGGGCAGCATCAGGGCCAGGTTACTTGGGTGGAAGAGAGCAGCAGCCGCAACCGTTTAAAATGTTAGTAACGTTTAAGAAATGAACCTCCCGATGTGGGATGAAGTTATTTTATTTGTATGTTTGCCTTTTATATCTTTTCAGAAAATAAAACCGGTGTTGGACGGGCAGCCCGCGGACGGTCTGCATTTTGCTAAGGGGGAATGTGACGCCCTGGGCAAGCCAGGGGTCACAGGTCATGACACCACCACACCCTACACCCCAGATAGGTACACCAAAGGTAACCAAAAATCCTTGCTGCCTTCCTCCAGGGGCTGATGTCCACACCGGGGGGTGGGACAGGCGGTTGGCTCCGCCCACCGAGGAGTTCACAGCCCTGGAGGCGGGAGAACCAGGCAGTTGAGAAAAGGAAGTGAAGTTTTAGGAAGTGAAAGTAGAAGGAGGTGAAGTGGTAGAGGAGCTTAGGAGAGAAGCTGAAGTAAAGTGAAAAGAAACAGTTTGTAAAGCGTGAAGTTGGTCCGGGTGTGTGCCCCGGACAGTGACAGCAAGGTCAGCAGACGGCGGTGATAGTCTGCAGGGGGACTGCTCGGAGGTTGCTGGAAGGACCGCGGACGGGTGGTGACCCGGCGGTACCGGAGCAGTATACGAAGAACAGTCAGCACCAGGGCAGGGGCCTTTCGGATCCCGGCAAGGCTAGGAGTCGCCATAATTTGCCAAATCCGTCAGTGAAGGGGACGTCTGTCTCCTAACAACCAAGTCCCGATTGAGGGCAACAGCCCAACCGTGAAGGGGAGACACCGCCACCGCCAGGGCACCAGTTTCCCAGGGCCAGCGCCTGCGGGCAAAGTAGGGCTCCTTCGGCCCAGCTTGAAGCCGAGGAGTGGGTAACCGGTGGGGACCCATCGCTACCAAGAGACTTTACATAGGTGCAGGGAAGAGACCGTCACCGCTAACTGCAGGGAACCGCAGCACCGTGAACCGTCCGAGGGACCCGTCCAACCAGCCGTTTGTTTACCGAGAACTGTGTCGTGTTTACTGGCTGAGTGAGTACCTCCGTGCCGTGCGGCACAGCGCTGCCCCTGCGCCCCTGCACCTCCACAGGCCCCATACCCGCCTGTCCACCATTCCAATCCCATCACCGGGCCCCGGGAGCACCAAGACCCCTACCCACGGAGGGGCAAATCAACAACTGGCTGCTCCGTACCATCACTCCCGGGCTCCCCCAAACAGAGCAGCGGTGGTGTCCACTCCATCACCACAACCGTGGGTGGCGTCACAGACAATAAACTATCCCAAATCCCAATCCCCTTTCACTCACGGGCGAGGAGCGCCGCTCGAGTCCCCGGGATCTGGCCCATCGCTCGAGCCACCGAGCAGCAGCAGGCCGCAGCAGCCGCGGCAGCCGGACCCGAGCAGTGGGAGAGTGCGGCGTTCCCTTCTCCGCCCGCGACATAATGCACAGCCCATAGTTCCTCATATAGTGTAGGGGACCCCCATAGTCCTCCATAAAGTAAAATGCATTCCTAGTCTTCCAAATAGTATAATGCACCCCATAGTTCTCCATATAATATAATAAAAATATAATGCACCCCCATAATCCTCCATATAGTATAATACACAGACCATAGTTCTTCATTTAGTATAGTGCACCCTCCATAGTCCTCCATAAAGTATAATGCATCTCCATATATTAGGCTCAGCCCATATTCATCCATATAGTGTAATGCACAGCCCATAGTCCTCCATATGTTATAATGTACACCTCATAGACCTTCATATATAATGCACCTCCATATGTAATGCACAGCCCATAGTTCTCCATATAGTATAATGCACAGCCCATAGCCCTTCATATAGTACTGTTTAATGCACATCCCATAGTCCTCCATATAGTATAATGCACATCCCATAGTCCTCCATATAGTATAATGCACAGCCAATAGTCCTCCATATAGTATAATGCACAGCCCATAGTTCTTCATATAGTAGAATTCACAGCCTATAGTTTTCTGTATAGTATAATGCACAGCCCTTAAGGGGGCTTTACACGCTACGATATCGTTAATGTTTGGTCGTCGGGGTCAAGTTGTTAGTGACGCACATCCGGCGTCATTAACGATATCGCAGCGTGTGACACTGACCAGCGACCTTAAGCGACCTCAAAAATGGTGAAAATTGTTCACCATGGAAAGGTCGTCCCAAACTCAAAAATCGGTAAGGGTTGTTTATCCAGGTGGTTCATCGCTCATGCGGCAGCACACATCGCTATGTGTGACACCGCAGGAGCGAGGAACGTCTCCTTACCTGCCGCCGGCCACAATGCGGAAGGAAGGAGGTGGGCGGGATGTTACGTCCTGCTCATCTCCGCCCCTCCGCTTTGATTGGCCAGCCGCTTAGTGACGTTGCAGTGACGTCACGGTGATGCCGAACGTCCCTCCCCCTTGAAGGAGGGATTGTTCGGCAGTCACAGCGACGCCGCCGACCAGGTAAGTGCGTGTGACGCTGCCGTAGCGATAATGTTCGCTACGGCAGCGATCACAAACAATCGCATGCACGACGGGGGAGGGTACTTACACGCTCGCTATCGCTACAAATTGCTAGCGATATCGCTACCGTGTAAAGCCCCCTTTAGTCATTCATGTAGTATTATGGTCACCGTGAACTCACTGATTTAAATAAAAAGAAAAATAATCACCGCTCCTCGGTTCCCCTCTGCCCTTGTCTCGGCAGGGAGTGTTCTGAAGCTGTGTCTTCACTGTTCTATAGCGCGGGCGCTATGAAGTGATGTCATCGTACCCACTGGGCTGAGCTGTCAGATCTCAGACACTCAGGGACAATGATAAAGGAGGGAGCAGAGCGCTACCTCTTTCATCATTGCTTTGAGTTGTATTGGCATCCCCTACCAGTTGAAGATTGAAGTGTGATGCCGGGCTGGGGAGGGTTGCCTGGCGTCGGCCCTGGCACCAGGTCCTCCCGACTCACGGGCCCCATAGTAGCCGCATAGTCTGCAGCCATTGGCAGTAAGCCACTGCAGCTATACACATGAGCACTCAGGCATGAAGAGTGAAGTGTCACTGTCAGACACCTTTAGAATAGTTGCTTATTTCACCTGAAAACAAGAATATATAAGGTTTAAATAACTTGCCTGATATTTTTGTGGTGCGGTCAGTTTTAAATCCTATGTATATGTGGGCCTTTAGGGTTGTCCTTCAGATTGTGCTTTAGATTAGTATGAAAGATACAAATTGTCTCTCCAGTAAAGGAGACAAACTCTAGCACAGCGCCACCTATTGGAAGTAGCGATCCTAAAAGTCACAAGTGGATTTTTGACAATCCTTTGCAATATGACTCAGGATATATAAGCCAGATCAGAATCCCAATTTGCAGACACGGTGTTTCGGGGTGCTTGCCCCTCGTCAGTGCAAAGTATGGGGGTGTCTGATCTGGCTCATGAGAAAGCTATGTGGGGACCACGGGGGAACACTATTCTCCTTAAGGAGACTTTGCAAGCCAGTCTGGCTGCCAGGTAAGGGGACTTATAGCTGCAATGCCCCTAAAATTTCACGGGGGAACACTATTCTCCTTAAGGAGACTTTGCAAGCCAGTCTGGCTGCCAGGTAAGGGGACTTATAGCTGCAATGCCCCTCTGGGAAATATTCAAATTGTCTCTCCAGTAAAGGAGACAAACTCTAGCACAGCGCCACCTATTGGAAGTAGCGATCCTAAAAGTCACAAGTGGATTTTTGACAATCCTTTGCAATATGACTCAGGATATATAAGCCAGATCAGAATCCCAATTTGCAGACACGGTGTTTCGGGGTGCTTGCCCCTCGTCAGTGCAAAGTATGGGGGTGTCTGATCTGGCTCATGAGAAAGCTATGTGGGGACCACGGGGGAACACTATTCTCCTTAAGGAGACTTTGCAAGCCAGTCTGGCTGCCAGGTAAGGGGACTTATAGCTGCAATGCCCCTAAAATTTCACGGGGGAACACTATTCTCCTTAAGGAGACTTTGCAAGCCAGTCTGGCTGCCAGGTAAGGGGACTTATAGCTGCAATGCCCCTCTGGGAAATATTCAAATTGTCTCTCCAGTAAAGGAGACAAACTCTAGCACAGCGCCACCTATTGGAAGTAGCGATCCTAAAAGTCACAAGTGGATTTTTGACAATCCTTTGCAATATGACTCAGGATATATAAGCCAGATCAGAATCCCAATTTGCAGACACGGTGTTTCGGGGTGCTTGCCCCTCGTCAGTGCAAAGTATGGGGGTGTCTGATCTGGCTCATGAGAAAGCTATGTGGGGACCACGGGGGAACACTATTCTCCTTAAGGAGACTTTGCAAGCCAGTCTGGCTGCCAGGTAAGGGGACTTATAGCTGCAATGCCCCTACTACTTCATAACAGAGAATAAAAATGAATTTTTGCAGTTTGTGACTCATTCTTATGATCAGAACACAAAATATCTAATAATGATATCAATATCTATACATTTCCACCATACAAAGACAATCCTGTTTAGAAATATACAATTATCCTTTTCACAATTGCTGCTTTTAGGTTATAAGATTTGGCACGCTTTTATGACTCTGGATATTTATTTACAAGGCGCTCTCGGCATGACTTGGCAAGATGTACTAACAAATGTTCCTCCTTGGAATAAATGCTTTATTTTATTATTTGTACTACTAACATTAGCATCACGAAACATGTGCTACTCCTTCAGAATTTGTCACCTGCATGTCATTGGTATCCTTCTCATTTTATCTAGTCATGTTATCAAACTTTTTATTGTAGAACAGGGTTAGCTATGAAGCTTGCACAGAAAGTAAAGCTGTAATAAAAGGATTATCAAGTTAATTTGAAATCTGATATATTTTCATAATGATTAAAGATAGAGAATCTAATTATAGCAAAGTCAATGTATCCATCACCAACAAACTACATTCTATATTTCTTTATATTAAAATTTGCTACAATACCACTTGAAAAAAAAATACCAGAATACACTTGGGTTAATGTTCCTAATCGTTACATAAAATTTATTTTTTGTTATATACTACAAAGTCAGGGTTTTTTTAATGACCAATAAAAATGACAAACTGCCAAATTCCCATCCTATCTTAGGCCTGTTTCACACGTCAGTGATTCTGGTACGTTTGTGCTTTTTTTAAAACGTACCAAAAACTGACATATGCAGACCCGTTATAATCAATGGGTCTGCTCACACATCAGTGATTTTTCACTGAACGTGTCTCCATGCAGCGTGCACGCGTGGCCGTGATTCTGCACGGAGACAAGTCAGTTTTTTTCTGACATTACTGATGTCCCACGGACCACACTATGGTGGGATCCGTGTGTGATCAGTGAAACACGAACCAGAAAATCACGGACATATTAAATATTAAATATTTTCAACTTACCTTGCCTGTGATTCGCTCTGGAGCCTCCGCTCTTGGCAGCTTCTGCCTGGCTCATGAATATTCATGAGAGCAGTTAAACCCGACCAGGAAGTAGGTGCTGAGAGTGGTGGGCGAATGCAGCAGAGCTGGAGACTTCAGCACCATGGACAGCAGGAGCGAAGGCAGGTGAGTAATGTCCATATGCAATCACGGATCACGGATCACGGATTACGGATTGCACATGGACAACCCACGTGTGCCGTGAATCACGGAACACGGAGGGACTTGTGCGTGTTTTACACGTCAGTGAAGAACGTCTGTGTTTTTCACTGAGGTGTGAAACAGGCCTTAGTTGGTCTAACCAAATCGATGAATCTTCAAAATAATAATATAATATATAAAATTCTTGCACCTTCAGAATCTTTCAGCAGCATCTCATTGGTATACTTTAGTGATGGATGAGCATGCGCACCACTGCTCGATCTTCGATCAAGCGTCGGGGTGCTAAGGCACACTCAATACTGGAGTTAGTATCCCTGTGTCACGCTCCCCGGGTCCTTGGCTCCCCTCCCCGGGTCCTCTCCTCCGCTCCCCGGGTCCTCAGCCCCGCTCCCCGGCTCACCTGCCACGCTCCCCGGGTCCTTGGCTCCGGTGCCCGTCCTTCCCAGGCCCCCTGGTCTCCGATCGCGCCGCCCGACGGCTTCCCAGGCCCTGGCCGGCTCCCCTGCGTCCTCTTCTCAGCCTCCTTCCCTGGCTTCTGGCACCCGGGCTGCGCGCATGCGCATTAGGGCGCGCGCGCGGTCACTGACCCTTTCTTAAAGGGCCAGCGTCCATTAACAGGAAATGAGGCTAAACAGGTACAGGGTATAAAGGGGTGTATTGTCCAAGAGGGCGGGGCCTGATCTTCGTGTTTTCCAAGCTAGGAGTCAGGTCTCCTTGTGTCTTCGTGCCATACTCACGTATCTCTCTTCTAGAGCTGATCCTGCCTCGCCATCCGGTCCTACTGAATCCCGAACCCCGCACGCTGTCCGTCTGCCATCTGACAGTCCGTACCATCTCGGATCCCTGCGGTGACCCGTCATCTCGCTCCAAAGGTTCCGGACCCCGCCTGACATCACCTCGGCTTCCGAACCTGAGCTACGTCACCCGGACTACCATCTGTGACTCCGTGGTCCCAGGGACTTCTTCGTTACACTCACTGGCACGGACTGTTCTACTGCCCATAGTGCTTCAGCTACCGGACTCCTTACCACCATCTTAGAGTTCGGCCCAGTGGATCCACCTCCTGGGTCTGCCCGACCGCCTGGCCCTGACAGTAAGATCAGGCCATGGATCCCGCTGCAGCACTAGCAGCCTTGCAAGAGGAACTCCAACGCCAGCGTGAAGTCCAGACCCGCATGCTGAACTTTATGACTTCCGTGGACACCCGCCTGACCACGCTACAAGCGGCAGTCACGTCTTCGACATCCCAAGCCGCCACTAGTCAAGCCACGTCCCCTGCTCCCGTGGCTGCTTCTTCGGATGCTTCCAGACTGCGTTTGGCCTCACCACCCCGGTACGCCGGAGATCCCAAGTCCTGCAGGGGGTTTATAAACCAATGCTCCCTCCATTTCACGCAGCTGCCACATCTGTTTGCCTCCGACCAAGCCAAGGTCGCCTTCATCATGTCTCACCTGGAGGGCGAGGCACTGGCGTGGATGAACCCGTTGTGGGAGAAGGAGGACCCTATGACCAAGGACCTTCAAGGGTTCCTGCAGGCCTTTCGCAGCACCTTTGACGAGCCGGGACGCGCCTCTGCGTCTGCTTCATCCCTCCTCCGCTTACGTCAAGGAACACTGACGGTGGGCCAATACGCCATCCGTTTTCGCACTTTGGCTTCAGAACTCGGGTGGAATAATGAGGCCCTAACAGCCGCCTTCTGGGAAGGACTCTCGAGTCGCATCAAAGATGAGTTGGCGGGTCGTGACGTGCCCTCCACCCTAGATGCCCTGATTGCCCTAGCAACTCGAGTGGACATTCGTTTTCAGGAGCGCTCCAAAGAGCTGTCTCGTGAGAGACGTCCGGTACGGCATTCCTCTCCTCCACAGAAGCCCTCCGTATCTCAGTCATCAACAGCTGGGATTCCCGTCCACGAGCCCATGCAGATCGACCGAGTACGACAGTCTGAACAACGTCGAGCAGAGCGGCTCGCCAAGGGTCTCTGCTTTTACTGCGGAGAGGACACACACCTCCTACGCTCCTGTCCGGAAAGGCCGGGAAACTCCAAAGCCTAGGGTTGGTAGGAGAGGCCACCCTAGGTGCTGGGACTCTCTCAGACCCGGTTATGTGGACTGTGCAAGTGTCAATGGGAGAGACGCGCTTCACGGCTGAGGCATACCTCGACTCTGGAGCAGCAGGCAATTTCATCCAGCAGGCCACGGTGGACAAGTACCAGCTGCCTGTTACTCCACTCGAGAAGCCCCTAGTGATTGCCTCTGTGGATGGGAGACCCCTCTCTGATACCATCTCCTGGGTTACCAGTCCGGTCGAACTGCGTATCGGTGCCCTGCACACCGAGAACATCGCTCTCTACGTCCTTCCACACATGTCCCATCAAATCCTGCTGGGACTTCCCTGGTTGCGGACACACGAACCATCAGTCAGCTGGGGTACTGGCGAAATCACCCGATGGGGTCCTGCTTGTCATGAGAAGTGTCTGAAGTCCATACAACCCGTCCGACGACCTCCGGTTCCAGAGAACCTACCGGAACTGCCTTCGGCCTATTGGTCCTTCACAGACGTTTTTGACAAGAAGGAGTCTGAGGTACTTCCGCCACACCGTCCCTACGATTGTGCCATCGACCTGCTCCCAGGAACAACTCCGCCTCGAGGACGGATATATCCGTTGTCTCCAGCCGAAACCAGGGCCATGTCTACCTACATCACAGAAAAGAAACAACAAAGAGCCAGCACCAATGTGCACTAAGGCATCAAATATTCCAAACTGCATTATAAAAATATTTTTTTTTTTTTTTTTTTTTTTTTTTTTTTTTTTTTTTTTTTTTTTTTTTTTTTTGAGATTTTTGGCAAAAAATTGCAATTTCTTGAGCTGCTTCGCCACGTCACGGCAAATCTCATTTGAAGCAGTCCTACACTAAAATATTTTTATAAAATGTGCCATGCGGCCTCACATATAAATAGCAGAACTGCTCTCAGCAGCACTCACCTGGTCTATTGCAGTCCCGTACCCATGACTGAGTCATGGCTGTGGGCGGGACAGGTCCAAGCAAATGCTGCATGAAGTATATATATAGCCTGTGGACAAAGCCTGATGACCCAATGTGAACAGTCACCAAACGCCAAAATCTATACAGATGGAATACATCCCAAATTGGGGTGCATAGCAAGGTGGAGGTCAACCACCGACCAATTCAACAAAGAAACAACAAAGAGCCAGCACCAATGTGCACTAAGGCATCAAATATTCCAAACTGCATTATAAAAATATTTTTTTTTTTTTTTTTTTTTTTTTTTTTTTTTTTTGAGATTTTTGGCAAAAAATTGCAATTTCTTGAGCTGCTTCGCCACGTCACGGCAAATCTCATTTGAAGCAGTCCTACACTAAAATATTTTTATAAAATGTGCCATGCGGCCTCACATATAAATAGCAGAACTGCTCTCAGCAGCACTCACCTGGTCTATTGCAGTCCCGTACCCATGACTGAGTCATGGCTGTGGGCGGGACAGGTCCAAGCAAATGCTGCATGAAGTATATATATAGCCTGTGGACAAAGCCTGATGACCCAATGTGAACAGTCACCAAACGCCAAAATCTATACAGATGGAATACATCCCAAATTGGGGTGCATAGCAAGGTGGAGGTCAACCACCGACCAATTCAACAAAGAAACAACAAAGAGCCAGCACCAATGTGCACTAAGGCATCAAATATTCCAAACTGCATTATAAAAATATTTTTTTTTTTTTTTTTTTTTTTTTTTTTTTTTTTTTTTTTTTTGAGATTTTTGGCAAAAAATTGCAATTTCTTGAGCTGCTTCGCCACGTCACGGCAAATCTCATTTGAAGCAGTCCTACACTAAAATATTTTTATAAAATGTGCCATGCAGCCTCACATATAAATAGCAGAACTGCTCTCAGCAGCACTCACCTGGTCTATTGCAGTCCCGTACCCATGACTGAGTCATGGCTGTGGGCGGGACAGGTCAAAAATCCAAAAATCCAAAAATCTCAAAAAAAAATTTTTTATAATGCAGTTTGGAATATTTGATGCCTTAGTGCACACTGGTGCTGGCTCTTTGTTGTTTCTTTGTTGAATTGGTCGGTGGTTGACCTCCACCTTGCTATGCACCCCAATTTGGGATGTATTCCATCTGTATAGATTTTGGCGTTTGGTGACTGTTCACATTGGGTCATCAGGCTTTGTCCACAGGCTATATATATACTTCATGCAGCATTTGCTTGGACCTGTCCCGCCCACAGCCATGACTCAGTCATGGGTACGGGACTGCAATAGACCAGGTGAGTGCTGCTGAGAGCAGTTCTGCTATTTATATGTGAGGCCGCATGGCACATTTTATAAAAATATTTTAGTGTAGGACTGCTTCAAATGAGATTTGCCGTGACGTGGCGAAGCAGCTCAAGAAATTGCAATTTTTTGCCAAAAATCTCAAAAAAAAAAAATTTTTTATAATGCAGTTTGGAATATTTGATGCCTTAGTGCACACTGGTGCTGGCTCTTTGTTGTTTCTTTGTTGAATTGGTCGGTGGTTGACCTCCACCTTGCTATGCACCCCAATTTGGGATGTATTCCATCTGTATAGATTTTGGCGTTTGGTGACTGTTCACATTGGGTCATCAGGCTTTGTCCACAGGCTATATATATACTTCATGCAGCATTTGCTTGGACCTGTCCCGCCCACAGCCATGACTCAGTCATGGGTACGGGACTGCAATAGACCAGGTGAGTGCTGCTGAGAGCAGTTCTGCTATTTATATGTGAGGCCGCATGGCACATTTTATAAAAATATTTTAGTGTAGGACTGCTTCAAATGAGATTTGCCGTGACGTGGCGAAGCAGCTCAAGAAATTGCAATTTTTTGCCAAAAATCTCAAAAAAAAAAATTTTTTATAATGCAGTTTGGAATATTTGATGCCTTAGTGCACACTGGTGCTGGCTCTTTGTTGTTTCTACATCACAGAAAGCCTGGCAAAGGGATTCATCCGGAGATCCTCCTCGCCTGCGGGAGCAGGCTTCTTCTTCGTTAAGAAGAAAGAGGGTGACCTACGCCCATGCATCGACTACCGGGGTCTGAATCAGATCACCGTAAAAAACAAGTACCCTCTGCCGCTCATCCCCGAATTGTTCGACCGGCTCAGAGGAGCCCGTGTGTTCACCAAGCTGGATCTTCGGGGTGCCTACAACCTAGTTCGTATCCGCTCTGGGGACGAATGGAAGACCGCGTTTAATACTCGCGATGGGCATTATGAATACTGCGTGATGCCCTTCGGCCTATGTAACGCACCAGCAGTCTTCCAAGAATTGGTGAACGACATATTCCGGGACCTCCTCTACATCTGTGTAGTAGTTTATCTGGATGACATCCTTATCTTCTCTCCGGACCTCCAGACCCACAGAGAGAACGTACAGCTGGTTCTACAAAGACTGAGAGAGAATCGTCTCTACGCCAAATATGAGAAGTGTGTCTTTGAGCAGTCCTCTCTCCCTTTCCTGGGATACATCATCTCGGGCACTGGACTGCAGATGGATCCAAAGAAGGTCTCCTCCATACTCAACTGGCCTCCCCCTTCTGGACTGAAGGCAATCCAACGGTTCCTGGGATTCGCCAACTACTACCGCCAGTTTATCCCTCACTTCTCTGCCCTGACTGCTCCTCTCTCCGCTTTGACCAAAAAGGAGGCTAATCCAAAGGACTGGTCACCTGCGGCCGACGCCGCGTTTTGCTCACTGAAGCGAGCATTTGCCTCCGCTCCTGTACTCCACCGTCCGGAGTTAAACCGCCAGTTCACCTTGGAGGTGGATGCCTCCTCCTCGGGAGCCGGAGCAGTGCTCATGCAGAAGTCCTCCTCCGGCAAGATGGTGACGTGCGGTTTCTTCTCCAAGAGCTTCTCAGCGCCTGAACGTAATTACACCATCGGTGACCGAGAACTATTGGCGGTCAAACTGGCTCTGGAGGAGTGGCGCTACCTCCTGGAAGGAGCAGTGTACCCCGTGATTATCTACACGGACCACAAGAACCTGGAATACCTGCGGTCCGCTCAGCGACTGAACCCACGGCAAGCCAGGTGGTCCCTATTCTTTGCCAGGTTTGACTTCCAGCTCCATTTCCGACCCGCGGACAAGAATGTACGCGCTGATGCCTTGTCTAGGTCTTTCATGCCCATGGAGCAGGAGGAAGAGACTACCCAACCCATCATCTCTCCTAGCAAGATCATTTCGGTGGCCCCTGTCACCCTGGCCCAGATACCGCCCGGAAAGACCTATGTCTCTGAGACTGACAGGCAAAAAGTGTTACACTGGGGTCATGCCTCAAAAACAGCCGGTCATGCAGGCCAGAAGAGAACATGGGGTGCGATTGTACGCCATTACTGGTGGCCATCCCTTCGCACGGACGTCGCTGCTTTTGTCTCTGCCTGCTCCTCTTGTGCCAGAAACAAGACGCCCAAACACCTGCCCTATGGCCGTCTTCTGCCTCTGCCTATACCCTCAGTTCCGTGGCAACACATAGCGATGGATTTTATTACGGACTTGCCATTATCCTCTGGACACACAGTCATATGGGTCGTGGTGGACCGGTTCTCCAAAATGGCTCACTTCATCCCCATGGCTGGACTGCCCTCTGCTCAGGAACTCGCGGAAGCCTATATACATCACATCTTCCGCTTGCATGGCTTTCCATCCCACATCGTGTCCGACAGAGGAACTCAGTTCACCTCCCGCTTCTGGAGGGCGCTCTGCAAACATCTGGGAGTCACTCTGGACTTTTCTTCCGCATACCATCCTCAGTCTAATGGCCAAGTGGAGAGGGTCAATCAAATCTTGACATCCTTCTTACGTCACTATGTCAACGCCCATCACGACGACTGGTCCACGCTTCTGCCGTGGGCTGAATTCTCACATAACCACCACATCAGTGAGTCGTCCTCCAAATCTCCCTTCCATGTCGTTTACGGACTTCAGCCCTCCGTTCCATTGCCTATATCCCCTTCTTCGGATGTCCCTGCGGCTGATACTGTAGCCCGTGACTTCGCTACCATTTGGGACTCTGTCAAGGCGTCCCTTGGACGCGCTTCCCAGCGGATGAAGAAACACGCTGACAAGAGGCGTCTGGATCCTCCGTGTTTCTCTCCTGGTGACCTGGTCTGGCTTGCTTCCCAGTACATCCGATTGAAGATACCTTCCTACAAGCTGGGCCCTCGCTACATCGGGCCGTTTAAGGTCCTCTGCAAGATCAATGAGGTCTCCTACAAGCTACAGCTCCCGGCCACGATGAGGATACCCAACTCATTCCACGTCTCCCTGCTCAAGCCGGTTGTCCTTGGTCCCTTCTCCGCTGCTGCCAGTCCGGCTCCTCCACCTATTGCCGATGACGACATCTATGCGGTAAGGGATGTCGTGGCCATGAAGACCGTACGAGGTCGACAGTTCTTCCTGGTGGACTGGGAGGGGTATGGTCCTGAGGATAGGTCCTGGGAGCCCAGGGAGAACGTGGGCACTCCTCTGATCCGTGCCTTCCTGTCCCGGTTGCGGGGAGGGGGGCGTGGGGGGGGGGTACTGTCACGCTCCCCGGGTCCTTGGCTCCCCTCCCCGGGTCCTCTCCTCCGCTCCCCGGGTCCTCAGCCCCGCTCCCCGGCTCACCTGCCACGCTCCCCGGGTCCTTGGCTCCGGTGCCCGTCCTTCCCAGGCCCCCTGGTCTCCGATCGCGCCGCCCGACGGCTTCCCAGGCCCTGGCCGGCTCCCCTGCGTCCTCTTCTCAGCCTCCTTCCCTGGCTTCTGGCACCCGGGCTGCGCGCATGCGCATTAGGGCGCGCGCGCGGTCACTGACCCTTTCTTAAAGGGCCAGCGTCCATTAACAGGAAATGAGGCTAAACAGGTACAGGGTATAAAGGGGTGTATTGTCCAAGAGGGCGGGGCCTGATCTTCGTGTTTTCCAAGCTAGGAGTCAGGTCTCCTTGTGTCTTCGTGCCATACTCACGTATCTCTCTTCTAGAGCTGATCCTGCCTCGCCATCCGGTCCTGCTGAATCCCGAACCCCGCACGCTGTCCGTCTGCCATCTGACAGTCCGTACCATCTCGGATCCCTGCGGTGACCCGTCATCTCGCTCCAAAGGTTCCGGACCCCGCCTGACATCACCTCAGCTTCCGAACCTGAGCTACGTCACCCGGACTACCATCTGTGACTCCGTGGTCCCAGGGACTTCTTCGTTACACTCACTGGCACGGACTGTTCTACTGCCCATAGTGCTTCAGCTACCGGACTCCTTACCACCATCTTAGGCCCCCTTCACACGTCCGTTAAAATCACGCACGTGTTTCACGGTCCGTTTTTCATGTCCGTTGTCCGTTTTTTCATCCGTATTCTTGTTCCGTGTAACATCCGTGTTGTCTCCGTATGTCCGTATGATTCATCCGTTTGTCCGTTTTTAGAGTCCGTGTGTGATCCGTGTCACTAGCGTTTGCCATCCGTTTTTCAAGAACGTTTTTCTGTGGATTGTCATCACATTAATGATTCAATGTGTTGATGCTGGTGTTAATTAACATTTTCCAACTTAATGAGCCACTAATCCGGATTTGGTTTTTTTGGTGTGCTTCCATACTGGGTCTTGTTGAGTTTTTCAAGCACTAAACCAAAAACAAGCTGAACAAACGCTCAAATGAAGCCTCACACTCCTTCCTTAATGCCTGCAGGCTGCAAAATGACATTAAATACAGCTCAAAGTAAATTGAAGACACCTGGCAATAAAGAGATACATTAATTACAAGCAAAGTTGAAAAAACGGACACGGACCACACGTAGATGCATCCGTGTCACGTACGTGTTTTCACGCACCCATAGACTATCATTGGATGCGCGTGTGCGTGTTCCGTGCCAAAAACGGACAAGCATCCGTGAGGCACGGATACACATACGTGTCACGCACACGGACATACGGAGCGTATGGAAAAACGTACGTGTATACACAGACATTGAATAACAATGGTCCACGTTTGTCCGTGTCTCTGGTACATACGGACACGGACCAAACACGCACGTGTTTCACGGACGTGTGAAGGGGGCCTTAGAGTTCGGCCCAGTGGATCCACCTCCTGGGTCTGCCCGACCGCCTGGCCCTGACACCCTGGAGTTCATGTGCTATTCTCGAGTCCCCTCTCCGCATGTTTCGTGACTGTTTTTCGCCTACTAAACATGCGGGGATTGCTTGCCAGTCACAGTAATGCTGTAGTCATGTGTGGCTACTGTCTGCCAACTATGATTGCCGGCCGCATCGCGTCATCGGGTCTATATAAGATCTGGTACTGAGCTGGTTGGCTCACTTTAGCCCGGAAACAGTGTAGAAAAAGCTGTTGGAAAGGGGATAGTGTCTTAGAGTTATTATTGCCTTATGGTCCTTGCTGATGCAATGTAAAAAATCTATTTTCTTCTCTAATAATACTGCTGTTAGATGCATTTAGCGTAGAGCTAGCTGCTGGAGAAGGGACAGTGCATTAGAGGTTTCTAGGCAAGACTTATAGCATTACAATCCTTGCTGCTGCAACATAAAACCAAAGTCCTTTTCAAGGATAAGACTAATCTATTCTATTCTGTAATCAAACTGCTCTTAGCTGCATTTAGTGTATGGAGAGCTGCTCTAGAATGGATAGTGTATTAAAGGTATCTATGCAGGGATTATTGCCTTATAGTCCTTGCTGCTACAAATTAAAAAAAATCCATTCTCTTCTCTAATAATACTGCTTTCAGCTGTGTTTAGTGTGAGGATAGCTGCTGGATAAGGGACAGTGTATTTGAGGCATCTAGGCAGGGATTCTAGCCTTACCGTCCTTGCTTTTGCAATGTAAAACCAAAGTCCTTTTCAGGGTTAAGACAAACTTATCTTATTCTCTAATAATACCACTCTGCGCTGCAGTTAGGGGTGCTTCACACACAGCGAGCTCACTGCCGAGATCGCTGCTGAGTCACGCTTTTTGTGACGCAGCAGTGACCTCATTAGCGATCTCGCTGTGTGTGACACTGAGCAGCGATCTGGCCCCTGCTGCGAGATCGCTGCTCGTTACACACAGCCCTGGTTCGTTTTCTTCAAAGCCGCTCTCCCGCTGTGACACACAGATCGCTGTGTGTGACAGCGAGAGAGCGACAAATGAAGCGAGCAGGGAGCAGGAGCCGGTGTCTGACAGCTGAGGTAAGCTGTAACCAGGGTAAACATCGGGTAACCAAGGTGGTTACCCGATATTTACCTTAGTTACTAGCCTCTGCAGCTCTCACTCTGCCTGTGCTGCCGGCTCCGGCTCTCTGCACATGTAGCTGCTGTACACATCGGGTTAATTAACCCGATGTGTACAGCAGCTAGGAGAGCAAGGAGCCAGCGCTAAGCAGTGTGCGCGGCTCCCTGCTCCCTGCACACAGCGCTGGTAACTAATGTAAACATCGGGTAACCATACCCGATGTTTACCTTAGTTACCAGTCTCCGCAGCTTCCAGTCGGCGGCTCCGTGCAAGCGCAGCGTCGCTTGCACGTCGTTGCTGGCTGGGGGCTGTTCAGTGGTCGCTGGTGAGATCTGCCTGTTTGACAGCTCACCAGCGACCATGTAGCGATGCAGCAGCGATCCTGACCAGGTCAGATCGCTGGTCGGATCGCTGCTGCATCGCTAAGTGTGAAGGCACCCTTAGTGTGGGGCTAGCTGCTGTAGAAGAGATAGTGTATTAGAGTCATCAAGGGAGGGATTATTGCCTTATAGTCCTTGCTGCTGTGGAACATAAAGGCATATAAAATGTTCCATTATTCTGAGGTACTCCCATGCACCCATTCACACCCAAACAAGCATACACGATTCTTGATTTCTTCTTTTTGAAGCCCTCATCCTCCTCCTTCTCCACCGTATCAACAGGGTGAACATGCTACCCTTGCTCTTCATTTTTCAAGGGTGTTCCATTGTGTATTGTAATCCCTCTTTTCAATTTCTGCTAGGCCTTGCACTTAGTGCATAGCCTGTACCACTGTAAGGGTCTCAATCTTTTTAAAATTCTCAAAAATATGTATTCTTAGGCCATCTTCTATGTGTCTTCCAGGGTGTATTGCAATCCCTCCATTAAATAAATATGATGAAACACAGTAAGAGATGTCCCGGCTATTAAGGCTTTTTTCACACGTTGCTTTTTTGCTGCGCTTTTTTCATGAGTTTTAAGCACATTAAAAGCTGATTTTTACAGTACCAGCGAAAGCTAGAAGATTTCATAAATCTAATGCACACAATTGTTTTTTCCCTGACTGAAATGGAAAATTGCTGCATCTTTTAAAGACGTTGAATGTCAATTTTTTCAGCATTTTTGCAGTGTTTTTTTCAACATTGAAATCTATGAGAAAGTGCAAAAACGCAGCAAAAACGTCTTGTGTGAACATAGCCTAAGAGTTGGAGGAGTTTATTTTTGTTGTTCACTTGTTTCAATTTGCCTTATATACATATCATTATACAGGAAGTTATGTTTCCTAACATTTTTCCTGTAAATTAAATTTTAGCTTTGCTTTTGTATGTTTTATTGTCAGTCTGTAAAAGTGTTGTAATACTCTTACAACATTGTTCCTAGCAGCGATCTGGGAGTCAAAGGTGCGTCTAGGCATCTTCCCCATGCTGTTCCTATTTGATTTGAGTTCTTTTTCCATCCATTTCAGTGATTTTACTGCCTCCCAGCCCTCCTGGGAGGGTCTGCTGGACAAATGCTCGAGTCTCCCATTGACTTCCATTACTTACTTGAATCGAGCATGTCCTAGTGTCCAAACTGCTTGATTTCAAGTACCAAGTACGCTAAGCATTTTAGTGCTCACTTGTCATCACTAGTATCCTTCTCATTCTAGCCAGTCAAGTTAGCATGTATTTTTATTTTTCTGTACTGTAGGACTGGAAAAGCTATCAAGCCTGTACAGATACTGGCTTTTTTACACAAGTTGGTGCAAAAATTATCTCATTTTGGGAAGTATCAAGAGCTTTTTTTCTTTGGGACAGGAAGAAGGGATAGCTTTTTTCTCAAGCTGTACAAAAACTATCCCTTTATTTGGGGAGCAGAAACAGGTGCGCTCTTTAGAAATTGAAGAAGCAATGGCTTCTGAAAAAGGATTGAAAAAAACTCCCCCTTTTTTTAGAACTACAACAAGTTTGCTATTGTCAGAATGAATAAACAATTACAATGGATTTTTGTCAAGCTGCCCTCCTATATTACACACTGGATACGCGCATGTGATATGTGTGGGCATCTAGCCATGCTGGCAGTTGCTGAAGCCACACAATTTAATAATATGGTCAGTCAGGCAAGGAGATGTCTAGCAGTATAGGGCCAAAAACAGCAACTCCTTCAGCTGTAGTACAGTGTAGTGCTATAAAACACAGTGTGAAGCCAGGAGATGAGTAGCTGGCATAGCTGTGCAGTGGCCGTGACAGTGGTAGAAGCTGTAAACTGTATAAACTCTGGCACACAATTGTGAAAAAATGTGAACAGTGGATTATTAAGAAAACTATGTCAAAACAATTCCAATTATTCTAACGTAAACGTTTCGGCTCCACATGAGTCTTTTTCACTGAATATTATCGCAGTGATATTGGCGACAGGTCAATGGCTTACAGCTGCATGTGACAGCTGTTCTAATGCCTACACAAATGATGAATGTGTATACCTGTCTAGAGGTAGCGTATAATCACCAACTTGTGGAGGAAAAAGAAGGGAGGGGTGCCCGTATGACGCCCTGGCCTATCAGGTCGTCACAGGATATTGTGCAATCTGCCCTTCTGCCTGATGTCCAACTCCCCCTTGGTTATGGGTCCCTGACCTTTGGTGTTGCTAAGAACAAACTAATCAAAACCCTAGGAACACTCTGCACCACACCCACCAGACACACCAGTAGACGGCTTGAAGGTAATAGGGCTGGTCACTTGGGGGGTTGGTTAAGGGGAGGTCAGGAGTGTTAGGAGACAGACAGAGTGTAGTGTTGGAGGTGCAAGAGAGGAGAGGTCAGGAGCTGGGCTCCTCATTTACTAGGTGGCAGACGTTGGTCTGGGCCTGGTAGGAGCTAGACCCGGTCGCAGGGGATCGTGACAAGGGGTACGGACTGTCGAGGAGGACAGCCAGAGGCCTTGTGCCATCACCGGGCAGGGGCCAGGGCACGAAGGGGTACGTGGACCGCAGGCCAGGAAGTAGCTTTAGGCGTCCTGGTAATTCACCCGACGAGGACGGAGCCTTCAAGATCCATTCTCCACCCTCTCCAAAATCGGGGTACTAGCGCAACGAGGGGGATAGGACTTTCCCACTGCCTAGTCCAGAAAATCCACTACGGGTGGACCCGTAGAAGCCTATTTACAGGCGAAACGGCCGTCGTCCTCAGTGAGGGGCCTTTATCCAGGTCTCCTCCCACCGCTGTTTTTTATCCTGCACAAAGCTTGAATAAAGAACATCCGGTATAGCAGCTGTTTTGCGGTCATTTTCGTCTTACTCTGATGATTGGAACATATCTTCATACCTGACCAGCACGCTGTGTCCGGAGTGATCCATATACTGGTGCTGCAAGCTCCTGCAAGTGAAAATTTATCATCCCAGTAACATAGGTGAATGAGTGGTGCAGGACTCACCTTCCCATTGCACGTCAAGTTTATAATATGTAGGGTGGTTAGGAATTTTTTAGATCTGCTGGACATCTACTTTATCTATAGAAAGATATTATTTCTATCATCTATCTATATCTTTATATTAGTTGTTTTTCCTTTGAGATGTGTGCGTTAAAGTTGGACAGCCAATTTATTTCTTGCTCTCGTTGACTTGTATTGATATACGTGGCCATACGCAGAATGTTGCAAATTTTTCCTCAGCTGGATTACATATCAAGAATAACTAGTGTCGCGGGCGGAGGAGGGGACGCTGCGCTCTCCCACTGCTCGGGTCCGGCTGCTGCTGCGGCCGCTGCTCGGTGGTGGCTCGAGCGGTGGGCCGGATCCCGGGGACTCGAGCGGCGTTCCTCGCCCGTGAGTGAAAAGGGTAGGGATTGATTGTGGGGATTGGATATTGTCCGTGACGCCACCCACGGTTATGGTGATATTGGTGACACCACCGCTGCTCTGGACGGGGATCCCGGGGGCGATGACAGGGAGCAGCCTGGATGTTAGTACTCCCCTCCGTGGGTAGGGGGTTGGTTGTCCCGGGGCCCGGTAATGGGGGTAGGGGTGGATGGCAGGCGGGTTACGGGGCCTGGCGAGGTGCAGGGTCGCGGGGGCAGCGCTGTGCCACACGGCACGGTGGTACTCACTCAGCCAATGATGAGGACACAGTTCTCGGTAAAACACACAGCTGGATGGACGGGTCCCACAGATGGCTGCGGTGTTTCTCCTCCCGGCAGGTTGATGGTGACTGCCTTTCCCTGCACCTATGTAGTGTAACGGTTCGAATGGGTTCCCACCGGTAACCCGCTCCCCAGCTTGGATGGGTGCTGAAGGAGCCCCTTTTGCCCGCAGGCTCTGGCCCTGGGAACTTTAGCCTTGGCGGTGACTGTGTTTCCCTCTCTCGGTTGGACGGTTGCCTTCTATCGGGACTTGGCTGCTAGGAAACCCAGGAGGTTCCCTTCGCTAACGGATTTGGCAAATTCACGGCGACTCCTAGCCTTCCTGGGGTCCGTAAGCCTTTGCCGGGTTGGTGCTGGCTTCTCTTTGCGTACCGGTCCGGTACCGCCGGGCCACCGCCCGTCCACGGTCCTTACGGTTAGCTCCAATAGGCCACTTCTGCAGACGGTCACCACCGTCTGCCAACCTTGCTGTTCCGTCCGGGCCACACACCCGGACCAACTTCAGGCTGCTTAACTGCCACTTTCCTCCTTCCACTTTCACTTCCAAAACTAATCTGCCTGCTTTTCCCGCCTCCAGGACTGTGTACATCTCGGTGGGCGGGACCAACCGCCTGGCCCATCCCCCTGGTGTGGACATCAGCCCCTGGAGGAAGTCAACAAGGGTTTTTGTCTGACTTTGGTGTGCCTGACCAGGAGTGTGTGGTGTGTAGGTGTTGTTCTGTGACGTCCTGGCTTGTCCAGGGCGCCACACTAGCAGATGAGCATTGCCTCATTGGATATAATTGGTGCAAATGTAATCTAATTTTTTCTCACATTACATTCGGCTTATTTTCATGCAGATGTAAGCAAATCCTAAGAACCCAGCCCTTTATAGTGTTCTACTGGGGAACCTCATCTGACCCAATAGCTCATTAACAAATTAAACAAAAATTGAGAATTTTGTTATAGAAATTGCATATACAGTCTAAGAATTTTTGTTTGCTAAGTTACAACAATATTGCCATTTGTATCTTGCCTTGAATAGGGTCCAAGTGGGGGAAGTCACCTCAGTAGATGCCTCCCTAAACTTTTTATATACGCTAAAGATGATCGTGAAACAGAGATAATACAAAAAATTGGGAGTAATTCAAGCCTTTTTTTTTTTAATCAATTTTTCCCTTTGTGGACAGACTTGCATAGTGGCAGTGGCATAGTGTGCAGACCCTTCTTGTTGTATTCCACCCCGATGCAAGGGCAAAAAAATTAAATTTCACAAACAACAAAGAATCTGAGGTATTGCAAACATTTGATACATGGAATACAATAAAGTTTGTTTTTTAACATTTACCTCAGATGCAAGGACAAGAAAAAGCACAAGAAAATTTAGTTTATCAAAAGAATACTCAAAAAAGCTGAGAAAAATTGATGCAGAAAATGCCATACATTTTTATTTACATTTTTTGGGTCGTGAGTTTTCATTGAAATGGATTCCTCAATGCATGTTTCTTGGGCACATAAAATGCTATCTGATGGGAGAATTGGACAACTATGGAAAACAGTAGATTAGGATAATGACGGAGCTGATGACAATAACAAGGCCCTACGTGGAGATGTGAACTAGTTACCAGAAAGACGATCACAAGAAAAAGTAGGACATCTTGACTTTTGCTCATTTTGCTGGTCAGTTTTCTTTCCCCACATGAGTATGTGATGCCATTTCATTTGTTTACAGTGACATAGTTCCTAGTTAATGAGTGGAAGGATGTACACAGTTTATTTTCATACAGCACAGCCTTCCTACTGGCAATAATTGGTACTCGGGCAATAGGTAAAAAAATTCTCACATACAAGATGCCCGAACATAGGAATCACCACCACCATGAACATGAGCAGAGTTTTCAGGCACTGTTGTGCTTCTTACACCAACATCAGTTGCAACATCACCTGCTTCTGGGCTTTCCACAGAATCAGATCTTTCTCTAGACATCAGCTCTACTCTTTAATAGTGATGACACTCAGCTCCCACTCTAATGACATCACATCCTCAACACTGTCATTTGGTTCCCATTCATCAACTGCATCAACCATGATTTTCCCTTTGTTTAGAAAATGAGCTCATTTTCTTGCCTCCCATCTGATTCCCACTCGAGATCTGCCGTGCCTAGAGTGCTACAATCACTGCCAGTACCCCTACCACCATGGCCCGCAGACCCAGCAATAAAGTTTGACATAAGAATCTTATCATATTTCATCTGAGTACAACAGCTGACCCTCTCTTCCAATAAATACACTGGAGGAAGTTGTTTTGTAAAGTATCTTTTGTTGCTTCCGGGTGCTTTGAGTTAGAGGACTAAGAAGCAGAACAGAAAAAGATGGAATTGATGGAATTGAAAATCCACTTTGTACAATATAATGTTTTATGGTGGCGGAGTAGGTGGCCTCAACAGAACACAAGCTGATAGTGTCACTCCATTAGAGGTTACATCAGAGGCTACATCATCTTGCTGTGACTATTGAGGAGACAAATAATGCAACATATATTCTCTTACGCCCCCCACTAATATGCTTTCTACATTTCGCAATACTATTACCTGGACAGTCACTTATAGTAGTGCCATTTGTGCTTCTGCTACCGGCTCCCACATTTTTTTTATTTGGCATTTGTTTTCCTCTCACGCTCCCACTTTTGTTGCCAGTGCCACTTTTTATTTTAGCATGCATTTTGTAAAAAACTATAATGTTTTTGTCATTTATCAAAAATGTTTACCACACAAGCCTGAAAAAATTTGTAATCCACAAGAAATGTAGGTAGGCTACACATGACAGCTAAAATGGCTAATGGAATAATAGCCTGCCTATAATATTGGTGGGGCGTGTATGTGCTTCCAATTTCATAATTTAAACAGTTGTGCCAAAACAGATCTGCACAGCTAATTTGTTATTATTGCAGCAGCCAGCAGTATTTTTGTGGCCATATGCTTGTTATATTGGACTAAAAAACTGTTGCAAATCCTTAACTTTTTTGTAATTTTGTTATAATAATTTTCTTTTAAATATTCCTCCCTTGACCAAAAATGCAACTCAATCCCAAAATGCTACTTTGCTAAGTAGCTACACTTAAGTCAATGTCTATACAGCAATATGTGGCAACAGCATGCAGTATCTGAATGGGATGTTCGGTTGGACTGTTAAAACAAGTATTGAAAAATTAAAATTTGACTTCTTTTAAAAAGACCTAGAAATAACACCTATGTGCCTTTACCAACAAGAAGTGTTAGGTCAGTTCACTTGGCAAAAGCATGGTTCACAACCTGAAACAGGCCACTGTATTTGGGTCTCATATTTGACTCTTAGGCCCCCTTCACACGTCCATGTCTCTGGTACGTGCTAGGTCCGTGCCCGCATGTACCGGAGACACGGGCACACATATACCCATTAAAATCAATGGGTATATGTGCACGCACGTGTTCTGCCAGTGGCCCGTGCCTCCGTGTGGAGCACACGTGAGCCCGTGTGCTCCACACGGATGCATGTCCGTGTTTCTCAGGCATCACGGGCCCGCACACGTATCACACAGATGTAGTGTGGATGCGGGTGCACGTGACACGCGCCGGAGAAAAACACGTGGCATTGTAAAAAATAAAAAAACACAAACTCACCTCCACGAGCCCTGCAGTCTCTGCCGCGGCTGCCACCCAGTGGATTTGAACAACGCATCTTCTTTACTGGGGGCCGGAAGCAGCGTCAGTGGGGCGTGGCCTGTGCCAGACGCTGTCAGTCAGCACCACAGACAGCTCCGGAAGAATCAGGTAAGGTGGGGCTTTCCGTTCTCCGTGTGTTATTACGTATAACACACGGTGAATAGGAATGTGCCACAAACACAGCACACGGGGAGCAAACCACCCCTTTAACACGTACGTTAAAAAACGGATCATATTTTTCATGGACGTGTGAAGGGGGCCTTAAAAAGTGTGCAAAAATAACAATATTTTTTACAAAATGTACACTTTGTAAGGTAGACAGTTGTGTTTAATAATATGGAATATGGAGATTTTTCTTTCGGATTTTAAAATAAAAAAATTGCAAGACATGCAAAAAATATGGCTTATAGTATGTCTGTCTCACAAGATAGTAAGCATACGTGACACACAAGCCTTTGTTTCAGGATTTTTCTTCATTAGCAAAATAAGATCAGAGAGGTATTAAATTTCCCTCCTTGTTTGTGTGTGTCAAGAATAAAAAAATGGTGTTATTACTATGCTATACTGCTGTATATCACAGATTAATCAATTCAGTCCCACTGACTTAAATCGTTGCATTATTTACAGACTAGACTACCAGTCCAGTTTTCAAAGTTTATCAGCACGGCAGCAGTAAACTACAATCAGATTTAGGCCTTTTTCTATCCCTATTTGTAATGACCTGTGCACTCCTATCCATAGGCTGTAAAATCCTAAGATAACCACTGCTTTTCTTGATCTCATGTCTTAAGGCCACGTCACACTAAGCAACATCGTTAGCAACATCGCTGCTAAGGAACAACTTTTGTGACGTAGCAGCGATGTTGCTAGCGATGTCGCTGTTTGTGACATCCAGCAACAACCTGGCCCATGCTGTGAGGTTGCTGGTTGTTGCTGAATGTCCTGGACCATTTTTTAGTTGTTGCTCTTCTGCTGTGAAGCACACATCGCTGTGTGTGACAGCGATAGAGCAACAACTGAATGTGCAGTGAGCAGGGAGCCGGCTTCTGCGGACGCTGGTAACCAATGTAAATATCGGGTAACCAAGAAGCCCTTACCTTGGTTACCCGATATTTACCTTCGTTACCAGCGTCCGCCGCTCTCACACTGCCAGTGCCAGCTCCCTGCTCTCTGCACACATAGCCAGACTACACAACGGGTAATTAACCCGAAGTGTACTGTGGCTAGGAGTGCAGGGAATAGGGAGCCGGCACTGGCAGTGTGAGAGCGGCGGACGCTGGTAACGAAGGTAAATATCGGGTAACCAAGGTAAGGGCTTCTTGGTTACCCGAAGTTTACCATGGTTACCAGCGTCCGCAGAAGCCGGCTCCTGCTGACTGCACAGGTAGCAGAGTACACAACGGGTAATTAACCCGATGTGTACTGTGGCTAGGTGT